>NC_069141.1:16463750-17877500 GCF_943734755.1 Anopheles moucheti
ATATGAACGATTCGGAATTGTGCGGACGTACGATACGTGTGAATACGGCCAAACCACAGCGCATCAAGGAGGGCAGCAACAGACCGGTATGGGCGGACGATAACTGGCTGCAGAAGCATGCGGGAGCAACGCTCAAGAACAACGGTGACAACAACGGCGAGCAACAGATGGACACAGACGCGGGCGATGTGCAGCCTACCGAGCCGAAGGCAGCGGAGGAAAAGAAACGCAATCCGCAGGTTTACTTCGACATTCGGATAGGAAACAACGATGTCGGACGCATTATTATGGTGTTGCGCGCGGACGTGGTGCCGAAAACGGTGGAAAACTTCCGTGCACTCTGTACCGGCGAGCAGGGCTTCGGATATAAGGGATCTACGTTCCATCGTATCATACCGGAGTTTGTGAGTGAACAATCCACCATCGACGTACTGTAAATTATCCTCCAATAACTTCATGTACCTTTCAACTCAATTTTTAGATGTGCCAGGGAGGTGACTTTACCGCCAACAATGGATCGGGAGGAAAATCAATCTATGGGAAAAAGTTTGCCGATGAAAACTTTACCCTGAAGCACACCGGTTTCGGTATACTTTCGATGGCAAATTCCGGCCCAAACTCGAACGGTTCCCAGTTTTTTATCTGCACAGAAAAGTAAGCTTATAATGCACATTAAAAACGAAATGGGGTAAATAGTATGTGTATATTTTCATTTTTATTCGTTTTCACTTCAGAACCGACTGGCTGGATGGAAAACATGTCGTGTTTGGTAACATCATAAGCGGGGCGGATGTGGTACGGAAGATGGAACGCTGTGGATCGAAAGGAGGAAGAGTACAACAGAAGGTAACAATTGTTGCTTGTGGTGAGGTAAAAGGTTAGTTTAAGCAGTGTGATTTACGCAATAAATCTGTGCTAATTTTAATGTAAATCCACACTGTAACTGTAAGCATTATATTACATCCGAATAAGATCCACATGGCACAGAGTAATATGGAACTACCATGGTAATGTGCACCATCATGTGGCTTGGTTTCATCTGTAGACAGACTGTAGACTGTGTATCTATGATAGAGTACCAATATCTCCGCTAAAGGTAAGTTTAAAACTCTAATTTTCCCCTTAAATAATCACACCCCGGACTAGCAGGATAGGTTACCTGGCTGTAAAAAATAGATCCAATACTAAACACCCTTGCATGATTCATGCTACCCGGAGAATGAAGACGAGTTGTTTTCAACAGATATGAAGATAAATTAAGAGCAAAAATACTGCTTGGAATATCCCAAATGAAATCTGTAATACTGTAGAGCGTGCATCCAGGTACCTGGTTCCATTCTATGTATGACACCCTGAATGGACACGTGCAATCCGGATTTCAGCAAATTTGTATTTGTACAGGTACTAAAGAATGGGTATATAAATGGTTGTCAGAATTCACTGCTGCATCACTATCGCATCTGTTATCCTGGAGAAAAGATCTTCAGTGAAAATTTCGTCCATGCATCATGTAGTCTTCATCGAGTAGATTAATTTCTCTTAGCCTGCCTGCTGTTGCACAAAGTATCGGTTGTGAACCTCAGTCGCTTACATTCAACATGCGCGGATCAAAAACATATTCTTATACCTCGCCATCAGTAAGGACTTTTTAAAAACTTCATCGAGAAACTGTTGGGAAATTAAGTTGAAATTTTTACACAACTATCCTCAAATTTCAAAAAGTTGGAGACACTACCGTTAGGAACGACCAGACCTGCAACTCCAACGCCACCGCTGCTTATAGTCGGGAGGAATTCAACGGACCAATCGCCACTCCCGAGCGTAGCTCCGATGAGTCTAGCAGATGTCCAGGCAGTTGTATCCACAACTGCAAAAGCTCACCTTCATAGACCAGGAAGATTGTAAAATAGGGTTCGATCGCAGATGTCAGATCTTCACAATGACATTCAGCATCGACGCAGACTGCTTTTGTGGAAGCTGTCATTCCAGCACGAAACGTCAACCGCCCCAAAAGTGTATTCCGTAAAAATCTTTCATTATTGTGATGAATTTTGTGCGTGGAACTTAGCTGCGTCGCGATGGTAGAATTTCGAGCCGCGGTTTTCGATTGCAATTCTATCTTTTGGTTAATCGTTTCCGATCAAAGTCCCAGGCGTGGGTATTAACGTAGTCGACCATCGTTGTGGTTATTAGCGAAGCAGCGAGCATTTTTGTTGTTGTTTACAAAGTGCAACGTTTCGATATACACGCACACATAGTGCCCAATTTGTGCATCTTCTGAAAATAGTGGGTAAATCGTGTGAGAATAACAGATTCACGGCGTGTGGAAATAGTGTCACACTGTGTGGAAAAGCGTGAAAGTGCTTCTTGCGTTCGCTTCAGTGAAGTTTCCCTCTGCACCAACCGCAGCACGCAGTAGTGCTGTCGTGTGCCTGGTAGTTGGTGCTATTGTTGTGGGTCAGAGCGGAAGGGTGTTGCCTTTCCTATCGCCTAGTTTGTGCGTGGTATGGTGCTGCTGCAGCAGTAGTCGACTGCAGTGAAGCGCTCGCAGTGCGGGAAAAGTCATGGTGCAGAAAGAAAGCTCCAGAAACGGGGTCACACTGCACAACGGCTGCCACACTATCGGTGCACTGCGGAAGCTGTGAAAAGCGGGCCAGCAAGAAAATAGAGCGCCCGAAAAAGTGCCTACACTACTGTCGTGGGGTTTAGTTGGGCCATCCCTCTGGATGCGAGTGGAAAAGTCACTGGTAGAACACATTGGGTGGGAAAGCTGGACGGAAGCGCTAGTGCGGTGGTCGTATGAAAACCGTGGCAAACGCGGGTAGCTTGGTGAAGCTGGCTCCCCGATCGTAGAGTCCCCGGTGCCTGGTCGCAAACGCATGGAGAAAGTTGCTGTCTTGGCGGGTCACACAAACAACAGCCGAGCCGCGCGGGAAAGGATGTCGCGCCGTAAAAATCTTGCCGGCCTGTGTGCAGCCACCGTCGTGTGCATTCTGCTGCTGTACGCCAGCCAGCGGTACACATCGAACAGCTACGGCACGGAGTACTTCCGGCCGCGGGAACGTCCGGCCAATCTGCGAATGCTCAACTCCCACAAGTACTACGGGTAAGCCAAACTACAAGACATTATAGATGTTAAACATTCCCTGGTCTTTGCAGTGCGCTAAGTCACCTGTGACCGTTCGCCGGAAGCGTATGTAAAGAAGTGAAAGCGAACAAAAAGCTAAGGCATGTGGACACGCAAAAGCGCGATTTCGCGTAACATTTTGCCCGAATTCGCCCCAAGCAAAAATTCCAATGCCAAAGCTGCGGATGGAATGGACGTTTTTTTTTGGTAGCCTCAACCGTACGTCGGATCGTATGAGATGGATCATCACTTAGAAAAACAATTCAAAGAAAAATTGTCTGCCCTGTTCCATTATAATCATTCGTACGCTCAAAATTGTACTTTTTATGATCTGCATAGGATTCCCTATCCTCGCTGTTGAAATTCTTGGAAACTGTCGGCATCAAAAAACCAACCTTTGCTGTTACAGCAAACAGAATGATGCACGTGCCAGCTTGCAGTGTTGAAATACTTTGTCTTTGCTTGAGGCATAAAGAGTGGCTACCGAACGAATCGGATAAAAAATGGTTTTAAATAGTTCAAAGAAATATTTTTCATGAAACAACGCCTAAGAAACACAGAAAACTTGAAGAATACGACAATGTTGAATAAGATCTCTGAGGTAGAATGAATCTAGAAAGGTAGGTAAATGAAGGGAAACAAATAGATACACAAAGAGTGCACAATAAAATAGTGAAATAACCAAGATCCCTGAAATTTTGGATTCGGAAGGCACTACAATGGAATATGATCCTGGATATGATGATTGTATCTTATTTGCTTTTTCTTTCGGAAATAATTTGTCTACTGCGTGTAGTACTTACCTATCGGGTGCTTACTTATCGGGGGCTTCAAATAGTCCACGATATTCCACGGCCTACTGCACCTCTAGACTGCTCACGATCGAGCACCGTCATTTGCTAATCTATTTTTCCGGCCCTTGTGGATTAGTAGATGACGGCGCAGGTGTGCTCTGTTCTACATGTGAACGACTTAAAAATATTTTACAGGGTGGAGCCTTCCGGTGCCATAGAATGCGTTGAATACAACTTGGAGACCACGTGGCTAACCAGGAGACCCAACAGTGTGGATTCCGAAATGGATAAATAATCAATAGTCAATATTGTATCTGTCTTCGACAAGAATTCATCGGTTGATATTTATTGACCTTATCTTTTGATTAAAATAATTGTGAACTTAACGTTATTTTATATAATTGGATTGGGTTTATCGAATAATTGAGCCTTCTCCTTGCTAAAACTTGCCCTAAGCAACACAGAAGTTTCCCCTATATGAAGATTTCACTGGTCAAGTCCGACAATGTTGTAGCGTAGGCAGTAGTAAGAAGCTTTAAGCAACTTATCAACTGGCAAACTAAAGCAAAAATGCTGTTGCTTTTGTTCTGTTAATTAAATTAAATTTGGTGCTTATACGGCAACGTTACGTAAACCATTATCCAACGCATTGCTCGAATAATGCCACAAAAATCGCCCCAAAAGTGAAAGCAATACCAACAGAAACTGCTTTCAGTTCTTATTGGCTTTTGTACGCAATCTTTGACAAAATCCCTTTCAATTTGGTTCAATTCCCTACATTCACCTCCATGAAATACGAAGCATGTATCTAGGGATGTTAACGGGTGGAAAGTATTATCCTTGGAAAAACAAAACGTTTAAAACATAAAAAAAGATTCCATTGTCGTAAGCAAAAGGGTTCGTTTTAAAATATGCCTCACGTCGGTCGGTATGTAGGCAGTGCCACAATCAGCTGGATTTTTAAATGCATGTAAAGATTTACTTTTCTTAACGTTAATTTACGCATGCCTAAGACGACGCACAACGGTGTCACTATTGTCGACAGAAACAATGGCGAAAATTATACTCCCTTTGCCGAGTCGCGCTATACATACGATAGCACCGCCCCGGGAGCAGCCAGAGTCCATTGGCCTATGTGTGTGCACCACAAACTCGATGGAAGCGGGGCACGACGATATTGGTGCAACCGGATAATGCGTGGGATCTTTTGCGCGGCTTGCTGCACTTTCTCAGCTAACTGCAAACCCCGAATGTGTGCGGGCAAGAGTGGCTACAATAACGTGGCACTAACGAATTGTTTCACTTTGGTGTGTTGTGTCTCACGTCGCACGTCTGGTGGTCTGGATGGGGGGCGGAATGGTTTTGTTTCTAAACGTGCAAAAATTATTATTCATTGTTGCCTTAGCCCTGGTGTGTGTGCGTCACTCTCGGCTCGGTACTGCTCGGTATCATACTAACTGTGTACTCTTTCGCTTTTTTTGATTGTAGGTCACGATCATACGGTGGAGCTGGTGCAGGAAGAGGAGGAGAAGGGACCTCGTACGATACGTACCCACCAATGCCAACCGCACACAATTCCACCATCTCCATGGAGGATGTGTTAGGCTATCAGCGGGCACTGATCGCAGCCGAATGTACTGACAGTTCCTACGGTGATCGGAAGCTTCCGGACGGGTTGACGCCCGAAACGGGTGGCAAACCGACGCGCAGCATCATCATCACCACCTGGCGCTCCGGTTCAACGTTCCTGGGGGACATACTGAATGCGCTGCCCGGCAATTACTATCACTACGAGCCGCTGCTCGACTTCGACATCGTGCAGATACGCGGCCCACCCAATGACAGTGTCGCGCTGCACAATCTGCGCCATTTGCTGCACTGCGACTACACCGAGATGGAGAACTACCTCGAGTTTGGCCGTACGCACAACTATCTGTTCAGCCACAACACCCGGCTCTGGCAGCAGTGCGTCCGGTTTCCACAGTATTGCTACGAGCCACGATTTCTCGGACCGTTCTGTCGGTTGTTTCCCCGCCAGAGCATGAAGGTGGTACGGTTGCGGGCCGCGCTCGTGACACCGTTGCTCGAGGATGAAAGGTATGTGGGGCACCTGGGACCTATCGTGGTGTAGGGAGTGGGTCACAACGATTTTTATCGATGTGCGCGGTCAGTTTCCGGTACGTCGTATCGATTTTTTCGCCTCCTGTTTTTTGTTAGTACTTTTAGTTGCATTTTGACCTGAAATATGGCCAAAAATTACCACGCAATCAATGAGGCAGAGATGGAAGGCTAAGGAAAAACAAAATGGACTGCCTATTTTTTTGTGTTGATTGTCCTCCCTAACAGGGTGCATATTGCAAAAATATTCAAATCACGATTTCACCCCGCAACATAATGCTGCCGAATGTGAGCATACGAAAGGAGCACGTTTTTTTTTCAGGGCGAAAGTGCAAAAAAGGCCACGTATTTGTGCCACATTTGTGCTGTTCCCAATGTCGCACACTAGCAGTGCTGCTTGTTCAGGGATATTGTTTCATTCGTAATAGAGAGAATATTTTCGAAAGGGGGGGGGGGAAAGTAGTAAAATTATTTTACCGGTAATAATTCATCACGAAAACGTACACCTCCCCAACTGTACGTGAGAAAGAACCCTTGTACTCCACATGGCTGACGGGGTGAAATGTGTCCCAACCGTCCATATCTTTCTCGCTGATGCAAACGTAAACCAGATCTCGGTGGACCGGTTTGTGGCGTTTTTTTTTTTGGGGAGGATTATTTTATTTTATTTTTCTACCGTTGCGAAAACAAAAAACACGCGAAGTTCCTACACTCTCTCTTTCGTTCGATACGACACTTTCAGCAAACGGAGCAGGGCCCTACCCCCGGACAGGGCGCGGATTGTTTTATGCATAAAATTAACATATCGCAACATGTTTTTTTTTCGTGCTTTTTGCAACATGATGCTTTGGTGCAGTGAAAGGAAGAACTTTTACGGTTATTTAAACGATGTCGATTGAAAGATATGGTTTGGTTTTATGAAATACCGCGGGGACATGCATTTTAATGATTTCATTTGTTAGCGATACATTTGCGGAACCGTTTTCACATGCATTGTTTTGCAAGCTTAAGTGGCGTTTCAATTAAATGTTTCTTCCATTTCAATTGAAATGTATAAACAAGCTAATTTGTGTTTAAACGCCATTAAGTTTAATTAGCGGTGATGAAGTTTTTTTCTAATTGGTAATTAATTCTACATATTACAAACGTGAAAAGTACATCAGGTTCCGGTGGAATAAATGTTTAATTGTGTGAGATATAGTTATTTTAAACTGTAAATTAAATTGTTTCCAAAAGCGTAATTTTATGTAGGCTTAAACGCAACATAGTTATTGGAATGCTAAATAATTAACTAACAAAGCTAGTGTTGGGTGAATCTGTAAGAATGTTGGAACCTCTTAAATGACTCTCAATCTCGAGCCTCAAAGATTTTATATTCATTCAAGCCTTATGAAACCTTGAAGCATAATGAAGCATTTGATAGTCGACCCTCATGACCCTCTTCCCAGAAGATTCATATGAGTGGCACTTTCTTAAAAGATTTAAAATACACTAAACAAGACACCGTTGATCATCTAAAACTATCATTTGCGATCACCTTTAAGGGTTGCTAAAGAATGGGGAGAAATTAAGTCGGAGTGAATACAGTACTTACGCTACCATTGTATCATTTAAATCACTTCATCTGAGTGATTTCCCATCACTTGACATCTTCTTTCATTGTTTTTTTTTATAAAGTGATGCTGATAAAGGTATTTAGTTTTTTGTTTGACTTCTAGAAAACTGCACAGACGGTTCATTCATCGTTCAACCGTACGCGACTACCATGGGAGAATGTATGCGCAACCGGTCGACAATCGTTCGGCTTAGTTAATGACCACCGGGTGCGTTTTTCTTCATGCCTTTGGGCTATCCATTGGCTTCGCCGTCACGGTTGGTTTCGCAACCCGCTGCAAAGCTCAAGCAGCGCCGCCGTACGGTAACGGTTCTGGAAACCTGCTGAAGAAATTTAATCCTGACCTAACTATCATTTCCGCAAGTCCCTTGTATTCGACGTCACTTGGCATGCCATTGCGCTCCCGGCGATGGGCAGTGCCAACTGGAATCGGGGTAAGAATGGAAAAAAATGATGCATTTTACACGGTTCGAGAAAATGAGGACGATGCTTTGCGGTAAATTCTCAACCATGTCGAGAGCGCTGTTTGCACTGAACGGTGACGAAACAAACAAAAAATCGTTGGAATTGATTTGAGAGCTGTAAGACTTGGTTACAGTTAGAATGTTTTATTTATAAGAGAGTGTTTTTTAATTAAGCAAACGCCTTTTTGATTCTATTCATATGGGTTAATTTAAAATATTAATATACATCATGCGGACGCGTTTAATCACTAGCAATGATTCATATTTGTTTGGTGGTCGGGTGCACGCATATGGGGTATGTACGCATATGGCTTCTCTTATCTTTTTGAAGGAAAAAAAAACGATGCGGCATGCGTTAGAAACTTGCAAATTGTGAACGAAATTTGGATAAACAAGAGAAAGTGACGTTTGAAGGACCGATCAGCTCTTGAACACATACTCATCGGCAGAAGATAAGAGGCTGGCGTACTTCTTTAACCCACAAACCCGCTTTACTTCACACTTTACACAAAAAAAAGCTTAACATTTTTGCAGAATCATAGCGCCAACGGTGTGAACGGATTGGCCGCAACGGTTTGGCATTGACTTCGGCACCACCATGATTACAACGTACAAGAACCGGTTAATGTTTAACCCCGGCGGACCCTGTTGCACAGTTGGCATTATCCTATGCCATGTGTGTGTGTTCGTTGCGTACAACCTGAAACACGGTAAAGATATTAACGGACTGTAGCATGAGCTTTGCAACCAGTGCGTGTACAGCACGACCTATCAAATATGCGCATCGTTTAAGGCAGGGTTCGATCAATTTAGACAGCGATGAAATGAATTCCAAAAAAAAGTTAGTTGTTATTTATTAAAATTAAGTTATCAGGTATAAAGTTATAATTCTAACAGTTATAAGCAACTTTTTCTTTTTTAAATGATTTTCGAAAGGAAATAGTTTAATTTTAACCATAATTTGGAGGATATTCTTCAAAATAGTTTTGTGAGGACTTAAAGACCCCCCTTAATGATATTTGGAATATCTAATGGATTTGAATTTTTCGACAGACAATCAAGAGAGTACTGCAGAAATATTCTGCGTACGTACACTTGTTTTGGGGCCTGTTAGTAATTCCTAACGAATTTCAAACCCGGACTTTGTCGACTTCCTCTGTTCTAAAACCCCGTCACGTACCCTATACGTGCTCGTCATTCACTTTTCGCCATTAACGGAGGGCACTGTTGACGTATGCGTCTACCCGTATGAAACCTAACGTGATGAAGAATCTGCGTTTGAAGCGAAACTTGTGCTGGTGAGTCTTCTCCCGGCCCCAGGTTATTCGTTGGGTGGGTGAGTAATCTTGCCCCACAGTGCCGATCGCTGTGTGTGCGCCCCAGTTGCGAATGAGATCACCACCATCTCCCGTCGGATTGTGATCGCGCCCACCAGAACAACAGTGAATCTTCAGGTCGATCATGCCGAGTCCCTGGCAGTCGCGTGTCAACTCGACTGTAGAACGTCTTGGCGAACGTTTTGCTAGATATGTCTGCCAAGAACGACACAAAAACCTACGCAGCATCCGGGGTGGATGCGTTCGTCATTCACATTCCTTGCAGTAATTGTTAACGATCTGGCCTGCGATCGTGGGACCGGCGCATCGGGTTTAGGTGTGGCTGTACAAGTACGGCACTTGCACATACACGAAGCGGACCGGCACAGATGGATGGGGGTCGGTACTGAAGTAATTAAGCTAGAAGACTGATTAATATCGGCAGCTTGGAGAGAGCAACTTTTGCGGAGGGATAAGTAGCCCATCGTCGTAACTGTTCGCTAACTAACTGATCATCTTGGCGCGTATGATTGCTGCGCGATGGATGTTTGTGGCGGACACCGTTGGCGAATGTACCGTTGAGCAAAACTCCCCAAAAAGCGAAAGATATCATTGTTAGCCGATAGCTTTAGCGGGGCATATAGCGCACATAAAAGCAGCCCTAACGGTTGGTTGCCGTTTATATAGCCACACAAATGACCAAACACCCGTTATGCACTGTACGCACTAAAGGTACTTCGTGTAGGATCGAAATCGTAAAGAGTTTGTAAATTACATTTCTTTGTAGTAACTCCGGTAAGCGATTGTTACACAAAAGGTACACTGCCTTTCACCGGCTTACCTCCAATATTTGAGACGTTATTTATAGAAAGTGCTCCGATCATTCATTCAGCACCAAAAGAAATGCATCATTTCCGGAGAGTTTTTTTTTCTAAATCTTCTTTCGTGCCCTCAATAAGACGGCGTTGAAAATAGTTTTGATTTTGTTGTGACAGAAAAGCGTATATTATTAAATAGAAATATTAATGCTAATCTTATATTTAAAAATTATGATGAATAGCTAAAATCAATTGGAAACGTATTTCTACTCAGAAAGTAAAATCGCATCGGTTGTCGATTAGCTGCAATATTCTAAAACATTTTAGAAGTATATAATTCAACAAACAAAGAAAAAGGAAGAAACATTTAAGAAATAATGATCAGCTCTTGTTTGTTCGATTTTCGGGGGCGATTGTCGCGAACACACGTCCTTGAACTTGTAGTTGATGTTAAATTTCTCGAAGAATAAATATTGATTAAACACGGTCCTTTGTCCTTGTTAAAGAAAGAAGTTGCTCTTATGAAACGCTGGCTGTAACGTTTATGAAGGTATATGCACGAAAATAAATCGTGTATTGATATAATATGGCTTTTATTTTATATAAGAAGACGAAACGCCGGAAAGTAAGCAACTGGGTGTCAATCAGTGTTAGTGACCGGTCCAAAATCTCATCCGGACCAATCCTCCGTACGCAGGACTTACTATCCTATGGCTACGGGTGAATATAAAGTTACAAAAAGCCAGAATTGGCAGGTGTTGGAATTTCAATTGTTTTAAAAGCAGAGTCAAGTTTTTTGAGGAGAAGATTTCGATCCATATATGTCAACGGAATAGAAAAGTTAGGACAAGAAAGATTTTAATCAAAGCAATCAGATGGCAAAACGACAGCCAGAAAAAGCAATATATATCTACTGCTCGTAAAGAGTTAATTATAAGAGATTGACAGCGGCGTTATTGCAACTAAAACACAGAATAAATCAACGGAAGGTGATCGGATTATTTTTAATACAAGAGAACACAACGTAGGGTATTTCACGTCAACAGCAGGCATAGACCTCCTTAGGTTCTGATGGTGGCCCGGTGGCTTGATGGTAGCGGCATCGGTCTTTACACAAATGTACCGGACCAAAATCCCCCGTAGCAAGGAGTTGATTATCTGGCTACTTGGTAAAATTAGTCTAGTAAGCCAGAAATGGCAGGCATGTGATCTGGTAGGTCGTTACGCCGAAAAGAGCCTCCTGAGGTTGGGTTGTATCAATGAAGAAGGGTATCAGTGTGAAGTTTTCTACTTTGAAGTATTTTTACAATGAGTCTACTAGCAAGGTGTGATGACAGATGGCCCCCAAATATGAAATCTTACACCACAGCATTAAGTTTCCGTTGTAACCTAGATTGGATATGGTGCAGTAGTGGGTCCAGTTGGGAAACGATTTGATATGAACAGGGACATTATCTTAATCGGTGTTTAAAGATCAACAGATAACCCATCAAGCTCATACTGTAAGGATTTTAGTGGAGAGATCAACAGAAAGATATCGGCAAACCATATCTATTCCCCAAATAGCAAATCAGCAGACGAGACAGACAAACGTTTGTGGTGGAAATCGAAGGAAATAATGAGATGCGACGAAGCGATCGTTAATGGCTCTTCTGCAACTTGTGCTCATCTACCTGTTTTATTGCCGGGAACCACATTCCAGCATTAAACATATGCAAAACATCGGACCAAACACTGACTCATAGGCTCCTTAGAGATTTAGAAAATGTTGATTTTTCATGCATTATTGAAGTGCTAAATAGTTAACATTATTAACTTGTTTATTTCTATATCAAAATTGCATGCAAAATATTCAACCATCAACTCACTCCATCAGTAATGCTTAGCAAAGGAACAACCCACCTGGGCTAACCTGAAATTAGGTTCCAAAACAATGAAGGTGGTTCTGTTTGATTTGATGGCTTCGAAAATCAATAACGATCGGACAAACGTGCGTCCGGCCAGCATTCGAAACGGACACAGAAAGGCGGCACGGCAGTGCATTTGATTTGTCCGTAAATCAAAACGTCCCGCTAACCCAAAGGTGCCTATAATGCTACCGGGGATTTAGGGCGTCCGGTGGATCGAAGAAGAAGTGGTCGATTTGGAAGGGGGAGGTGGCCATGTTCTAGCTTTAGTTTCTCTAGCGAGATTGAGAACCAATTGCGTTATAGGTTGTGCGACGGTTGTGTGATCAGGGTGGCCAGCTTTAGATGAAGTTTTCTATAGCTTGTGAGCTTTTGCGATTTGTCAGCAGTTCTTGCCGTGGCACGCTGGTTGTGTTCTTCGTGATTACCCACCGAATGCTTCTGTATGGGTTTATAGCGGATTATTGATTGCGGTTCGATGAAGTTATATGATTTCGGAAGGAAGCGAAGTAGCAAACAATGGCGTGTTGTTGCTGTTAGCGGTGGTCAGCATTTTGCTATGTTCGCGTATTCCGTAATAAAGGCAGGTTTTCCTCGCTAGTTGGGCGAAGAATTTGGGACATACAATTGGAGCCAACCGGTGCTCAATAACTCCACCGGTTCATTGGTTCAATGTGCAGTCGAGGGAGAGAATCGAGAATTGTCGTCACCCAGTGCACACACCGTTCCGGACACGGTTCGCTAATGGATTTACGTTTTTGCGTTGCACGGCGGGCGGTTATGTTTGTTAAGTGTTGGAATTTCTTACGCCACCGGTCAGCTTTTCGGAACTTTTTTCGGACATTAGTGATGGCACGGGGGGCAACCTTGTCCGTGCTGGTGGGGAACCGATCCGGGTGGGATGGGACACATTGCGAAGTGAGCAGCAACCTAAGCAACCTGAGCTTGACTATCTAGTGAGCAGACCGCGATAGTAGTGAGGGCTTTGTAGCGAATGCCCTTGACATTATTTGAACCGGCAACGGTAAGCACGCGGTGGCAGTGAGCTACCCGCTCGAGGCTCGTAGGCATCACTTAATCGAGCCGCCCGTCTATAGGCCAATTTGGATTTGGATTTTGGAGAGGGAAAGGTTGGGTGCCATTTGTAGAAGGATCATCCCCCACGCAGATGATAGCACTTGCGGTGTAGGATTGTGGGTAGGCCGAGCTTATAAGGGGAGAGGGTAAACCGATGGCTATCAATTAGTGTCAATCAGAACAGATCGATCAATAATAATCTATGTGCAATTATTTGTGGTTTGATAGCAAAAAAACAAGAGGAGACTCGGTCGGTCATTTGGAGGAACGGAAATAGATGATGGCTCTGGTTAGTGCATGCTAGTAGTATTGTTTCACACACTGCTTTCAGATGGCTTTTCTAATTATCCTAATTTGTATATGTTTGGAAACCGACAAGACGCATTGTGTTTGATTGTCCTCCGTATGCCAGAAAGATACCGAATCTAATTTATACCAAATATAGAGGTTGTAGCAATAATTAGCATAATGCGAAAGTGTAGAAAAGAGAGAGAGAGAAAGAGAAAACCGATGACTTAAACATGACTAAAAAATTTATTATGAGAGTAATTTATTAATGTACGCAACCAATTAGCACTCTTAACGGACTCTTGTTAATATTTAAACTAAACGCCTATTTGGAAACACTTTTGGAGCCTCAATCAGTCTCAATGTGGCCATTCCCACAAAATCGTGGGATCGAATTCTTCACTTTAGGTTAATGTAGGAATGGTCTATCGTTAGTTAAACTTACATTAAGAATAATTGTGAGCAAAAGGTAGGATTTCGACACCACTCTTATAGTGACTAGACGAATAATGTGTGTATTTTAACACCAAAATTCATAGTTATATATAAGGATGATTTTACAAATATGTTTTTGTTTCATGGAACAGTCCTTAACGAAGGGGTCCCATAGTCCCATGTGTAAGGACGACCATATATAAAAAATGGTCCTCCTGAGTTCAATGTTTAACCCAATTAGGTCCTTCGTACCATTAGGGTGGGGTATCATTAAGGACAGCCTCATCGTCCCAAATGAACAGTAAAATCTATTAATAAGTCGTGGGATCGAATCTAATCTCTCTACACCGTTCGCTGCTGGCAGCGCGAAGAATTTGCTATCCAACGGCGTGGTAAACATAGGCTTAGTGTAATCAATTTATGAAAAACTTGACCACGTAAGTCAATGTAACATCAACTAGAAAAAAGAAGAAGAAGAACCAAGATAAAAACCCTGAGCACTTCCGCCCGTTTGCTTAGTAAAAGTGACGTTAGTGTCAGACCGCCCGTCCGATTGTGTTGGAGTTACTGAAGGTGCAGAAGAAAGATGGCAATTTAATTGGATACAGATACAGATAGCTAATGATTGTTTGTTTGTCTGTCCGACTGTGATAATGCTTTGGAGTTTGGGTGGCACATTGTACATCTATTGTTGGGGTTGTCAGCTTTATAGTATAGCTGGTAACGTAAGTCTTCTGAAACCCTCAAGCCCAATGTTGGACAAATTCTTCAATGGACCATGAACTTACCTGTCACACGATGATGTGATAGGGACTGTAGCACTGAACCAAATAAACCAAATCCGGCTACTATAAAAGACGACCGTTGGTTAAATCTAAGTGATCTTCTCCGTTGTTTACATAAAGCTGCCTGAAGATTCTAATGATATTTATTTATTTTTTTTAAATGAAAGATTGTTATGATAGTTATATTATTTACATATGAAAAATGTCCATCAAGACATTCCACATGGTTTATATAAACAACCCGGGAATTGCGGCGTCGGCAACTGGCATATAATTCTCCTGATCTGGTGCTGGAAACTAGAACATTATCATTCAGCTGGGAGGGTTTAGCTAAAACTTGACAAACTCCCGGCGACTTCGGATTATATAAAACTAATTTAATTGAAAATAGAAATTGATTAATCAATTCTCAACATATCGTTTCAGGCATCGAAACAAGGTTCCCTCCATGTAGTGACCACACAAACAAATCAACAAATTTATATTAAATCCAGCTTTGTTAAACAATCCCAGCCAATGAAAGCAATGGCGTATGGTGTAGGGGTTTTGTTCCTACCGGCATTCATTAAATTCATATCACGAATCTACCACGTATGTGTCGTAACACTTTTGTGACAAATCACATCCCACTGGGACGGTGTGTTTGGCATTGCCATGGGACTCGTGTCCGTGAAGATAGGCGGCGATTCTGTCCGGTACTGTGTAACAAAGGCTAATTAATGTACCATTACCGCGTGGTTTAGACATTAATGTATTGTGCCGTACCGTTTTTGACACCTGACGCGGCTACTTCCCCGATAACGGTTGGGTGGTGCCAGGCGGAAATAGAAGCAGCTGCCAGCTGCATTGACGAACTAATGACCACACGGCAAACAGATTGATGTGTGACGATTGCATTGTAACGAAAGCGGATTTATTAAACATGTACCATCTCATGTAGCAATGATAAGACCGGGGCGGGGGACCGGGGGCCCACTGTGTTGCGCTGTTGTTTTTCATTCTCTGTCTCGTCTCTTTCCATTTTGCAGCCTTAATGTACGTGTGGTGCTACTAATACGAGACCCGCGGGGGTCGATGCAGTCGCGAAAGCACCGTGTCTGGTGCCCCGGACGGCCGGATTGTGATGATCCCAGTACGGTTTGCAGTGATATGCAGCTGGACTACGAGGCGGCAATCGAGCTGAGCAAACGCTTTCCACGACGGTTTCGGTAAGATCTTACAGAAATGAGGCAGCGGCAATGAGAATGAACAAATTTACCAAATCTATTTAATTTACTTATAAAACAGTGTAAATTGTTGACGGTACCCAATACCAATCGCCCCTGTACAAGAGCATCGACATTTCTCTACCCAGCAAATACAAAAAAACTCTACAAGACCCTTTTATTGGCGCACTCTTCGCGTTACGCACACTCAATCTGTCACTCTATCGTGTGCAGATGTGATAAAAGTCTAGGAAGAATGTTTGCAACTCCATCGTAGGGCAATTAAAACGATCGTAACATCGCAAACTTGGCTTGTTGACAGTTACTTACTTGTTGCCTTTCGATGTACTTTGGCCGCAAATTCCATATGATAAGAAACTGTTATGATACGCGAAAAGAGAAATGAATGTTGCCTTTTGTTGCCTGGCTTTGACTGGCTGGCTGGCGGCTGGCTGTGTAGCAAACGTTCGTGTGTGAGAAAGTTTATGGCGTTAACTTTTTTTATTTTGCTGAAGATGGGGGACAACAGTCGGGTGTTGATGGGTCGTTAGCTGGCACGTGGATTAGCGAAATAATTCGCAATGCCGGAGCGCTGTGAGAGCTTTACAACATCCTGTTTACTGTTGTGCCATGCAGAAGCGTTAAACCTCTCCGAGGGCAGGGAAGGACAACTTTCGTTGTTTGATCGTTTGTGGGTGTAAAAAGGGAAAGGGTCTTCCGTTTGCTGCCGGTTCTGTAATATTTTTATTAATTTTAGTTATTTTATTATTGCCTAGCACATATAGCCATATAGTCTGTGTGCTGAAATACCATGAAATTTACTTAATAAATGTACACCGTGGTTCCGGGTTTTAAGTAAATGGACGTACTGTTAAAAGTTGTGGAACAAAAGTGCTACATGACAACAAAATGATTGGCAGAACTCTGGTACACAACGAGCTCAATAAGAAAGAGTTCAGTTAGAATTAGTTAAGGTACGAAGAATGGCTGTTAATTGACAGTTTATTTTCTCTGCCTAATTCTGAAACCTGACTGAAAATTCACCCTTAACCCTCAGATTGCTTACCCCTGCGCTGATTTGAAAGCATTATTTGGACTAGCTTTCTATCCAAACTCCCGACGTGATTCCAATTAGCAGGTGGAAAGATTAGTCAATGCACACGCGTGCCGGGATACGACTGACGATTGAATCATTCCAGACACTGCGGAACACGATCTGCAAATCGAATTGATCGATCCTTTCCCGATCGACACTATTCGTCGCCGGGCACGATTTGCATGCGCATGTGATTGACTGACGGCGAACTTGCAACAGCCAGAGCCGAACACCGGAATGAATGCACATACCCGACAGATTGATTATACGTTCCCTTACTTGCAGAGAGGGGTAACATTATAATGTGCGGCTCAGTTTGTTTCCCAATCTGGCCGAAGGCTCGCGGCGACTTGCATGAACCTTTCCATTTCCTTCGATTTGATGACAGCAATCAAAGTGTGCTCCCCCGGGTCGATGAGAGAAGATTGAGTGTGATGCTTAGGACAGCTTCGTCACCTGGAATGCCACACCAGTTACTACAATCAAAATGGAGAAGAAAAAAAAAACAGATGAATGCTGGCCCCGCCGGTGTGTGTGTGCAGCTTCATCATCGTCCGAAAAAGTGAAAGGCAAACCGCGGGTGGATGCAAAAGCGGAGGGATGATTGTTTTGGTGTGGGCACCAGCGGGTTGGTGAAGGAAACATTTTTCCTCATCATAATGTTTTCTAATTATTTTGGCAAAACATCTCTACCCCGTGCTCCTGGTCGTCGATCTCCCCTTTTTTCCGTTCGTTAACTATTTCCATCGATATCATTACGCTGCCCCGCCGGTTCACTGACCAGAGAATCCCACGATGCTTCGATAATGTGTGTGTTTGTATGGGAAGGAAAATGTTTTCTTTCGCTTACATCCGTTTAGTAAGATTTATTGTTGTACAAATTGGTTCTAATCATTCATAAAGACATGATCATTTGTAGCGACTTGTTGTGAACAAGTCGGTAATGGTATGGAGCAACGAACCTCTGTTTCTAAAGTGAGTTCCCTTAAAGACATTTCCCCCGGTTATCGGTTGCCAAACTACCTTTTCACTTAAGGTCGCCAAAGGGTTTGATCCGCCACTGATCAGATTCTTGATTAATCGTTTGAGAGTCGATTGCTAATGTGAATGAGTTTTCGCTCGAAAGATCACTATGAAGGACTTCCTTAAAATATGCATTAAGCACAATAATGTTACCATCTATCTCGTTCCGTGATAATGCAAATCGTTTTTCGGAACCAATATGCAACTCATCGCATGGGGTAGTACCATTAAAGCGATTCTACTTATGCCTAACTTTGTCTGTGTTATCAACAAAACGCAAATATAGACTGATGCCGTATCGACAGTTCACGACCCTCTTATGGCACCACATTGAAGTAGACTAAACTTAATGACAGCAAGGGGCCAAAAAATAAACTAAAATGCTTTTGATTTCATTCGATTGTTTTACGGCTAATACTCTCCGATTACTCTACAGAGATTGAGATCGCTTCCCTGATCTTATCGCTTCTAAAAATGTGATCGACATTCTGTAAAGAAATTCTGATTAAAGCATTTCTTAACACATGCGGCGTCCAATGTTGTCCATCACAAGACCCTAAACCAGGGGTCTCCAAACTAGCCAGTCCACGGACCACATTAGTTGAAACTGGCCATTGTTGGGGGCCATTTACACAGAGACTGGAGACTCTCTTGCCCTACACGAATAAAGTGGTCCGTGGTTCTCTTAGAACAAGGTTTTATCCCTGCGTTTGAAGTCTCCGAAATATCTTACAGACATCTGGCTCTTTACAGACCAATTGTTGGAGTTTGAGTCGCGAGGAAGCGTAGTGGAGGAGGAGACCCCGTTTTATTAATGATAAAGTCTTCTATTACGATTTAACTTTATGCACTTTAATTACAATTTACGATTGTATTCGTCCCTCTCCCGTCTTTTTATTCCCCGCAACAGCGTTGTGCGGTACGAAGACTTGTCGCTGAATCCGTACAAGATGACCAAAGAAATACTGCAGTTCTACGGGCTTCCATACCATCCGGAGGTGAAAATGTTTCTCGACACGCACACCAAACAGGACGTTGGTGGCGTTAGTTCAACGTATCGCGATTCCAAATCGGCCCCGTTCCACTGGACGAAGGATCTAACGTTTGACGAGGTAATTGCGCATGTTCGTGATACATAAGGGATTGGTATAGTACCAACTAACGCGGTTCGTTGTAACATTTTGTAGGTAAAAATCATCCAGGACAGTTGCGTGTCGGCAATGCGAAGCTGGGGCTATCGGAATGCCACCAGCGACCGGGAACTGTACGACAACTTTAACCCACTGCTCCCGTACAGTGTTTCGTGAGAGCGCTGGTACCGATCATCGAACCGATCTCTTCGATTCGACTTCGACTGCAGTCGACAGCTTGTTAGCGAGTAAGACAAAGTTGGAAATGCATTATCACGAGGAATGTAATGCCAAACAATGCATATAAAAAAAAAAAAACAATGTAGCATCTGTGATTAAAGGAGGCAAAACAAGAAACAGCAGCGCGGTCCATTCAAGGGTCGTTGTTGTTTCGGTGCATCGAGAACGACACTTGCCTCCGGTGGATAGACACCCACAAGTGAAGGGTGGTTTGGTTTCATTTGTTTGAGCCGTTCAGAATATTATAGTAAGAAGGAATAAATAAGGACGAATTAGGTTGTATGTGCTATATTATAGTTATGCGTAACGACCGGCGTATTACGTTTCCCTTTCTCCTCTTCATCAACACCTCTCTTTTCATGTGTATTCCTTTACCGTTTAAAGACTGCAATATGTTAGGGTCCGGGTTTCCTTTTCCAAATTCGAATCCATTGTAGCAAGAAATAGGGCGAGTTCTCGTTGAACTATTGAAACACACTTTACCACGTGTGCGGTGGTCTGTAGTGTAGTATGTTGCACGTTTTGCGCAACTCGCAGCAATAGAAGCGCTACTCGCAGAAGAACCCGTTAGAAGGTGTATTTAACGAAACACAAGCAAATGCGTATAGAGAGTAAAATAATATTATCAATAGGAACACACAACAAAGCACGCAGCCGCGGTTCAGAAACAAAAACAGCCTAGACTAGAGACCGGGAATGAGAGATGATGATGCGCGAAAGCCGGCCGTTTGTTGAGCTGATGCAGCTCATTCACTTAGAGTGCCTTTTTTGCTGTTTCACTACTAAAATTAACAAACTGTTAGTACATTAACACGGGATCCATCTCTAGGGAAGATGAGATGTTACATCAAAATCATTCACACACAATCAATCTTTTCAATCACCGAAATAGAAGTGTAGGTATATTATTAGCTAGAAGCGAATCAGTGTCCTTCCGGTGACACGTTCGCGATACTTTCTATATCTTTCTATATATCATCCACCAAACTCCGAGATACACACCCGGGCGGGAGTCGACACGGTGTTTTGCAGATACTTAATAGAATTTCAATGCTGATGTGTAATTAATAGTAATCGCGTTACAAAACACACACACAAACGATCGTTGTTTCGTTCCTAATGCGAGACAGTATAGACGCATGTACAGCATATTGGTGGGGGTTTGTTTGTGGGCTGTGGTGGATTCCACAGATAGCCACAGACAGGCGGGCTCCGGGAGATAAAATTCAATCAGCTAAGAAAAGTCTCTCTAAAATTCATGCGCAGTTTAAGCAGCTGCAATGTAGCAGTTAAAGCGTAGTAACAGTTTGGTTTTAGTCGTTTATACTCACAGCTAAAACGAACAATAGCAACAGAAAAATGCTCCATTATCTTTTTCATTTAGCTCTTTTGTTTGTTTAGTTATTTATTATTATTAACCAATTGTAAGGGAAATATCAGGAAAAAAAACAAGAAATACTCCCCGCATTTCAGACCATATCCCGTACATGCACAAGTGTGTGTGTTTTAAGGAAAATTCTTACCGAAAGTTGAACACGGCTATGATATGTGTAGAACTAATAACTTTTTATGTTAAAAATCGAATTTAACGGTAATATGCATTCAACCGGATAAAACAAAAAACTGATGTTCATTGAGTTTGAAAAAAAAAAACGGATTTTAGTGCGAAAATATCCAATGCCGCGCGTGCATAAAAATAGTTCCTTTAACAATGTGTTGTTTTTTTTGTCAAATCGATCCCATTTCATTTTTTTTTAAATATTACATTGTATCGGTAAAAAAACGCACGACGTTTTAAAATGGAATTGATATAGAAATAGACAAATCGGTAATATTACGAATACAGCAAAAAGGCGGATTCTGCTCAAAATATGATTGATGAGATAGAGAAAGAAAAAAAAAAACAAAGCAAACGATCAAATAAAGTAAGATTAATTTAATGGTTTGTTTTCGTACAACGTGCTTGTTGTGATTGTTTATTCTTTTTATTTAAGTTTCCCAAATACAATCGCGTACCTTTTGAGCGATTACAATAACGAATCCTTAAACTATTCCACGCGCCAGAGCTGATTACTTTCTTCGTGGCTTCTTGCCTCCTCTACCTCCACCTCCCTTGCCACCTTTTGCCTTGCCTCCCGTGGGTTTCAATCGTTTTCGAACGCCATTAAACCGTTCCGTATCTTCCTCGTCGGAGTCATTCGCGCGTTTGCCCGTTTTACTTGCCTTTCGTTCCTCGATGTCACGCTGCTCGATACGTGCTGTCCGAAGGGCTTCGGCTACACGTTCCTGCAGTGCCATCACTTCGTCCTGTTCGCACTTGTACTCAGGCAACTTTTTCCCCAGCAAATGCTCGATGCGCTGGTACAACTCCACGTCGTACTGCGTCACGAACGTGATGGCTTGACCGGCCCGTCCGGCTCGAGCAGTTCGTCCCACCCGATGGATGTAATCCTTGCTGTGCATGGGAATGTCCAGATTAAGCACGACGTCGACATGCGGGATGTCGAGACCGCGGGAAGCAACGTCGGTAGAAATGAGGATTTGGCGGGCTTGCGATTTGAATTTGTTTAGCGCCGCCATACGTTTGTTCTGCGTCATCTGACCGTGCAGTGGGACGGCAGCAAGCCCCAGGGCACGCAACATCAGTGCCGTGCGGACCGTGTTGCTGCAAGTGCTGCAGAAAATCATGAAACTGTTACCGGCCAGCTCATTCAGCACGTGCACCAGATAGACGTTCTTGTAACGAGCCGGTATGAACAGATAGTACTGAAGCAGTTTCTCCACGGTCTGGTATTTGCTTGACACTTCCACCTTGACCGGATCGCGCAACGACGCACGTTCGAGCTTCTTCACCTTCTTCGTCATGGTGGCACTGAACAGGTAGGTGCGTCGTTCACGTGGCAATACCTTCAGTATTTTGTTTACTTCCTCCTCGAAGTCCATGTTCAGGATACGATCCGCTTCGTCCATTACGAGGTATTTGATCGCCTTCAGGTTGAACCCTTTCGTGTTCTCGAGATGATCCACCAGTCGGCCGGGTGTAGCGATGATGATGTGCGGTTTGCGGGCGAGTTGAATAGCCTGCGTCACCAGATCCATACCACCGACGATAACGCAACATTTCACACCGACCATCGCGCCCAGCGCTTCGAACTGTTCCGATATTTGATACGCCAGCTCACGCGTTGGCGTTAGCACGACGGCAAAGTATCGTTGCGGGTTGTCCAGCAGGGACTGCAGGATGGGTAAAGCGAAAGCACCCGTTTTACCGGAACCCGTCTCGGCAAGTCCAATAATGTCCTTTCCTTGAAGTGCGAGCGGGATTGCTTCGCGTTGAATTTTTGACGGTGCTTTCCATTTGAGACCACGGCACGCTTGACACAGTGTATCCATAAGCCCCTAGGAACGGAAAAGTAACAAAATAAGCGCAATGGAAGTTAATGAACTGCATTCTGCTCACCAATTCTTCCCACGACTGTTTGCTGTTGGTACCGTTTTGTTCCTCGCCATCATCGCTGTCGGAACCGGACCCATCCTCCTGCTCGTTGGACGAATCGTCCCCGTTTGCTGCAGCCTTTGCTGCCTCCTCCACATCGGACATATCATCACTTTCCGAGCTAGACATGTCGCTAGAACAGGTGTTAACACTGGACAATAAACGTGGATTTTATCCTGCACGCCGGGAGACACCAAAGAGTATCGAACAACCGAAAACAACGTGCACTGCAATGGTAAACAGAGCAAGTGCTGTCAGCTAAGCTTGGTTGTTTATATTACTAAGTTAAATTCTTTTCATACGTTCGCTTGGACAATGGTTAGTCCTGTGCTCTGTTTGCGTTGTTTTTGCCAAGCGTTTTGATTTGAAGGACAGAATTTTAAGTAATTGTAGCGTGGAGTAGAACGTATCGATAAAATGAATCCTGTAGAAGTGTTGATCCATCATTATGCCATGTTTCTTCAGCAAATCGACATTGCTGAATGGGCGGATGTGTGCGTGTGTGTGATTCAGCATTTGTCACCGTGTATTTTCAAAACACGTCGCATCTGACAGCGATAAGCTTTGACAGTGGGGAAAAAGCCAATGGCGGATTTTGTTGGCTACCTTTGGCGGGACAACAACAGTGTGACAGGCATTTCGTGGCTCACGGTTTAATCGGATTTGTTTGAACTAGTCTTGCGCTTCCGTTGCTGAAAAACGCTGGTTCAAACCAGCTCTTATTACGGTAAATAACCGCCTGGTTCACACAACTGCTACAATCCACCCACCAGTGGTCGACCCGCGTCCGTGTACTACCTTCCCGATATCGGCGAAAAGATTTGATAAAGAAGAAGGGCTCTGGTGGCGCGCGATATTTATTAATTTTGTAGGGAACTATGCGTAGGCCGTTCACTGCATCTGAACCGTTTTGTGTTTTTGCTTCTGATCAACAGCAATATGGCAGGACGAAGATAAGTTTTATTATCAAACCGCAGTTGGGTATAATGTATGTGCGAAGCGGAACTACAGCGCAGCACAGGCAACGACGGAACACGCCGTGTAAAGGTCTGCGCAGGTAACAGACAACCGAGCGCAACTAACCCGTAAAAGAAAGCCAGCATCCATTCGCCGGTCCGTTGATCATGGACGAGAAAAAAACACCCAAACGGCGAAAAATGCGCTTCATGAACCATTCGCCCACACCCGAGGAGGACGACGAGCACGAATTCGAACCCGGTTCCACAAGGCGTTTCGATAAATCGCTAACCATGTTGACGCGTAGCGTCGTAAAGATGCTCCGCGAAACGCCCGATGGTGTGCTCTATCTACGTGATGTATGACCAAGCGGCAGCAGCAAACCCAGCACGGATTGGACAACTTTTACATGAATCGTTTTCTCTTTATCCCGCTCTTCTTGGTGGTTGTAGGTTTCATCCACACTGTCCAACCGACAGAAGCGACGCATTTACGACGTCACGAACGTGCTGGAGGGTATCGGGCTGGTAAAGAAACAAGTGAAGAATCACATCAAATGGATGTAAGTAATGGGTGGTGGGCGTTCTGTTCGTGACAACATGGCCATTTGTTATTGTGATTGTTGATCTGTCAAAACGCGGAGCGTTCATTGGCGCGCGCGCGCGTTCTTCCAGTCCCGCGCATAAATGATAGCCACGTGATTCGTCCTGTCCCATCTTAAAACTTATGTCGTCTGTATGGTCCGTTCTTTTGTTAACAGCGGTGAAGAAGTAACGACACAATCATGCCTCGGAACGGCACGTAAAATTGGGGAGCACATGCGAACGCGTCGGAACCTAGAGCTGCGTGAAGCGCTAATCGACAAGCAGCTGAAAGCCATACGCCAAAGTTCGCACATGTTGCGTGAGGATAGCGCGACTGGATCATTTCTGTACGTCACGAGCGACGATTTGACGTCCGTGTTTGGCGATAACCGAACGCTGCTTACCCTGAACGAGGAACGTTTAGCGCGCCTTCGTCAACCACCAGTAGTCCAATGCACTAGCTGGACCATTCCATACGGTGGAAACACACGCCAGTTGTGGGTAAAGTCGCGACCGAAGGGAGCTCCGTTAACGTTGATGGTTTTGAAGGAACCGGCTGGTGCGTGTTACACGCGACCAAGCAGACGGCCAGCGGTACTTCGTGCAAACGCTGAACAGCGGTACGTGAAACTCGCCGAACAGAATCACGAGCCGGAGGAACATGACGCGCGCGATGGGTCAGAATGGCAAGAACCCGGCGAGCGAGAATACGACGAGTCGGATGAGGAAGAATACACGAGGGTACGGCAACGAGAGCGTTTCGCGCGGATACTGCTGGACACTAGTCCCGATGCTCACCACAGCCTGTACCGACCGAACGGGTGGAAGAAAAAGAAGAGTGAAACGCGCGGACTGCTCATACCGTTTCTAGTGATTAAGCCACGGTTTTACGGCCGCTTCACGTTCGCGCTTAAGCCGAACGAAGGTGTGTTCGATCTGTTCGGGTACGGCAGGATCAGCAACCACCAAAGAGCAAACGAACGAACCAGCCAACAACCGGCGATGGAGGTGGTCCATGTGGCGGACGTTTGATAGTTCGATGGGGTGAAGCCTGAACAGTGGTAAAGAGAGAGAGAGAGAGAGAGAGAGAAAGAGAGAGAGAGAAAGAGAGAGAACCCGTTTTTTGTCATATAGGAATAATTGCTAGATTAATTTGGTATCCGTAAGTATCCGACTGCCAGTGTACGTGTTGTGTAGAGAGTGTGTAGCTTTTTTTTGGTTCAAAGGTTTAGTGATAAAAACCGAGAAAGATGATTGAATCTTTTCTTTCCGTCGTATAACACTTTCGCTGCTCTATGTTTGTCGAAATTGCACCATTTAAATTATAACTTAATACACATTTATCAGTCCCCGCGCGTAAACATCTTTTAGTAAATAAATGATAGCTCTGACTCCCTCATCCATCATATAAGAGGACGCCTTCCGTCTAAGTCATTAAAAACCGTGGATTTTTTGAAGCATTTGCAAGATTTTATCAGTTTTGAGGAATGGCACCATTATCTGAATAATTAATATACGGTATACTGTCTGATGAGTTTTAGTTCGTCCAACTCGTCAGTAGCAATGGGTATTTTCCGCGAGCTGCACGAGGTCCTAACGCTCTTTAAATGGTTCGCTCTTGTACCTTACGCGCCTAATCGTACGGGATCGCGAGTGGAAATAGTCTACCGTCGTTATGTGGGCCAAATAGCATTGGCACTATTGGCCATATTCGTTGTAACGTATCTACGGGCAACCGTGCTTTCAAATTACTCCCCGTTTTTAAACAAATTATCGTATATCATCTGGCTATTGGCTTCGATGGTCGATAATTTTGGGTTAAGTTTGATGCTCGTCGCGAATGGATTCAACGCAGCAAGCTACGACACGCTGGTTCATACGCTGGAACGGATAGAGCATGCGATCGATGGATGGATGGCGACCCAGTCACGACGATGTTCCGATCCACCGTACCGTTGCCTTGCGCTGTTTTCTTTGCTTCTTTGTCTGGCTTATTATTTTCACATGTTCTTTTCCAATTTTCAAGTCGACGTAGACCTGGTGCTGCAGATTCGTTGGGATCTGTTGCTAGCCGATCTGTACCTTGCCTATGTGTTACTTTTGCTTTACGCTATCGGCCAGTATGCCCGCCGTTTGCGATGGATGTGCCGTGACGCAATAGAACGCAACGATGTGTCCAAGTTATGTGCGGTTCTGCGGCTAAGAGACGATCTGCTACACTGTGTTTCGCTAGTCAATCGCAACCATGGTGTGCTGTTTTTCAACGTTAGCGCATCCTGGCTCGTTTTAGTAGCGTGCATCGTGTATTTTGACTTTATATACAGTGGCTTACAGCTGAATCCCGGACATCCGTACATTCTGGAGCACACAATAATGTTGATCTGGAAAAGTGTACTCCTCGGCGGACTGTCGGCAGTAGCAGGATCGGTAACGGAAAAGGTAATTATGATAATGGATTTGGCGTAATTCGGAGGAGTGTTCTAAATTCGCTCTTTGTTGGTTATCATAGGACTGACAAGACACTAGGTGATTAATTTAACACGCTTTATCCCACGTCTTAGTTAAAGGAAATAGCGCAAACAACGAGACACTGCAGGATGGCTACACTGCACAACCGACCGTTGGCGAAAATGATCGATAAGCTGCTGATCAAGTGCCAATTTCAGGACATTTGCTTCACCGTGTACGGATTGTTTACGATGGACAACAGCTTAAACTACATGGTAAGCATGTTTTACATTCGTACAGCAAATTGTTTATGCTATCCTAACATGTCCTATCCTTTCCTACATTTACAGGTTATTAGCTCTGTAGTGACGTACCTAGTGATAATCACCCAGTTCCGTCAAATAGAAATTGAAAAAGAAATCAAAGCGACAGGAACAGTTTAGTCTTTTTAAGGGACAAGCGAAATTGTTCGCTAAATTCGAATTGTTGGGAAAACAAGGATTGCATGTATGAAAGAGGCTGGGATTCAGTGTACTGCCGACGTACGTGAATTGCATAGCAATTGAAGCAGCTTTAACGTATTACAAAAAGAAACATTAAACATGCCAGCAGCGGCGGATCAAACGGTAGGCGGTGTAGGCGGTCGCTTAGGGCCTCGCCGTGTTGGGGGCCCCAAACAATTTGTGCCGTTTGTACGATTTTTGGAAATTTAGCAGCAGAGTTAATTTATAGCACAACATATAATTAAAAAGGAAACAATTTGCTCGAAAATATCCTTGGATTTTATATATCCTTGGTTATATAAAACATTTGTTTCTATTTGACTAGCTATATCGGCCCGGTTACACGGCTACGCAAGAGAACTATGCAGTTTACTCAAACTCCTTCTTCTTTATCGGCACGACATCCTCATCCCAAACGAGCCAAACAACGTCACGCTGAACATGTCAATATAGTCCCCAAAAACCCTGCAATAATAGCCAACGTGTGAGAAACTCTTCCATCACGCGCAACGATAACACGTGAGAGCGGATCAACAATATGCATACTGGAGGGGAATTGATGTCAGCTCCTGTTTTGGATGCTCTCTTGGTGTAGGAAATCTGAAAACAGCCCGTTTTGTATGGAATTTCGTATCAGCCGAGGGTACGCAGCTGATTATCTCAGTTGCCCACACACCCGCAACACAAAACCACACAAGGCGATCATACCGAAGAGCAAACAGTTCCTCTCGCCTGAGTAAAATGTGGATACAGATCACACACGCTACACATAGCCACACAAGGCGATCGTATCGCTCGAATGGCGAGAGCGAGATCGGCTGCCGATGCTAAATGCGAGCACCGCGTGATAAGACTCTCGCGTGATAAGCCAGGTATGCGAATGAGGGAGGGGATTCTTCATCTTGAAGAGAGCGATGGTGTGCGTTGCAGGGTTGGCGTCGTATGTATTGACAAGTCCAGCTCGATGTTGCTTTGTTCGGGAAAGGCTATATGCGTTGACAAGTTCGGTAGAGCTATCGAATGACCGTCAAATGTTGTTGCTGGCAACGATAACTTTCCAATGATTGCATTATATTATATTATATGAGATATATGAGACAATTATATGAGATACCAAAACGAGCCAAACAACATCACGCTGTACATGTCAATAACATTCCCAAAAACCCTGCAATAATAGCCAACGTGTGAGAAACTCTTCCATCACGCGCAACGATAACACGTGAGAGCGGATCAACAATATGCATACTGGAGGGGAATTGATGTCAGCTCCTGTTTTGGATGCTCTCTTGGTGTAGGAAATCTGAAAACAGCCCGTTTTGTATGGAATTTCGTATCAGCCGAGGGTACGCAGCTGATTATCTCAGTTGCCCACACACCCGCAACACAAAACCACACAAGGCGATCATACCGAAGAGCAAACAGTTCCCCTCGCCTGAGTAAAATGTGGATACAGATCACACACGCTACACATAGCCACACACGGCGATCGTATCGCTCGAATGGCGAGAGCGAGATCGGCTGCCGATGCTAAATGCGAGCACCGCGTGATAAGACTCTCGCGTGATAAGCCAGGTATGCGAATGAGGGAGGGGATTCTTCATCTTGAAGAGAGCGATGGTGTGCGTTGCAGGGTTGGCGTCGTATGTATTGACAAGTCCAACTCGATGTTGCTTTGTTCGGGAAAGGCTATATGCGTTGACAAGTTCGGTAGAGCTATCGAATGACCGTCAAATGTTGTTGCTGGCAACAATAACTTGCCAATATATTAAATTATATGAGATAAATGAGACGATTATATGGGATACCAAACGAGCCAAACAACGTCACGCTGTACATGTCAATATAGTCCCCAAAAACCCTGTAATAATAGCCAACGTGTGAGAAACTCTTCTATCACGCGCATTGATAACACGTGAGAGCGGTTCAGCTATATGCACGCTGCAGGGACATACATGTTACCTCCTGTTTTGGATGCTCTCTTGGTGTAGGAAATCTGAAAACAGCCCATTTTGTATGGAATTTCGGAAACGCATTTTTGTCATCGACTGGTGGAGATTTAAACGCATG
The DNA here is from genome assembly GCF_943734755.1 of Anopheles moucheti. Classification (NCBI taxonomy): domain Eukaryota; kingdom Metazoa; phylum Arthropoda; class Insecta; order Diptera; family Culicidae; genus Anopheles; species Anopheles moucheti. The sequence goes on from NC_069141.1 coordinate 16,493,247, forward strand.
CGCAAGACACGAAAATAATGTGCGTGGAACGATCGACATGGTGAGGATGGAGTTCTTAAAACAAAATGTTCAAAAATAACCACATTTATCAAATAATACACCTCCATTATACTTACGTATTGTTTTTTTTTTTATTCGTTAGAACGGCCTGGCCGTATCGACTTATATTACCACGTAGCAGGATAGTCAGTCCTTGCTACGGGGGATTGGTCCAGATGGGATTTTGGTCCGGTCCGTTCGTGTGAAGACCGGCTCCGCTACCATCATGCCACCGGGCCGCCCCTACTTTCGTATTGTTTTATCAATAAAAATACTTTCGGATGGTGCTTGTTGCGAAACGAAAATCGCGAATTTAAGAGTCGAAAGACAATAATTAATTTGCATTGCTGTTAGTATTTTCAGTTGTGTTTCATTTGTTTGTTTGATCGTTTTTTTATTAACAAAAAAAACGCCTTTACAACAAAGTATGTATGGTTTGTATGGAATTTCGTATCAGCCGGCGGAAAGTTTGAGCGAGATGAAGGATCCGCCCGCAATGATGGTCCAAGGACAATCCGTACGAAAGATGTTTTGTGGATCGATCGATCGGCGCGCGACAGGAACCGACTCTTGCACCGGGACTATCATAGGAAAAGTGGACAAATGTGGTTGCAGATCATTTCAAGGGCCTCAATGCCTTCCCCCCTCCCCCTCCTTCATCGTTTTTAAAATTAGAGGCCCCAACTATAATTCCGCCCTGGGCCTCCAAGGGGATTGATCCTCCACTGCATGCCAGGGTCTGATCCTTAAGGTGGGCTTGAAGTTATCTCTTTTTTCGGTCACAATATTCGATGAGCTTTTGTAGCATGAGTTGCTCCATCACTGAGCGGTTTCGGACACTCCATTCAGCAGGACAGTCGCTTGCATATACAATCACTTATTACGGGCTGTGTGTTTGTTGTTTGGGCGGGGAAAATCGAAATTTCATTACAATAGTAACAAAACCCTTTCCCGCTCTCGTTTTTCTCACTTTAATGCGATTAACCTTTTGATCTTTACTCGCGCTTGAATGGTAGCGAAAAACTTACACTTTTCCCTGTCTAACATTTCGGAACCTAATTGTACTTTCTCGAGCTGCTGTGCTACGATAATTCCATGCTTTTAATCATTGGAAGGGTTGATGTGTTGTGTTCTGTAGCATTTTCCTACCTGGTGTGATGTACCGGAAACACAACAGCCTTTTTTTTATTCTCTCGTTGGTTTTGATACCGATTGCATACACGCACAAATCCGTGTCGTGTGCAGTATGGAATATTCGCCTGCGTTTGCATATCGTGTTAAGTTAGGCTAGTAAAAAATACGTACACCGCACACTGCTCACTTCTACTTTAAGGCGATCACACATCTCGCAAGCGATAACTCTACGTACATTGATAGAAGTAACGATATCTCCTTGTCTCACAATCTATCCAACAAATCACTAACTCTACTAACGATGGGCTAAAGCTATTAAAAAAAAAACAGATTAACATTACCGCTTACATGGTACGCACTAACAGCAAATTATTCGCTTCCGCTAACGCTCGCTCGTGGATGATCGAATTGGCAAATGAACGCTTTAAGCAAAAGTATTGTTAGATACGAACAGAACGAAAAAAGGATAGGGTAAGCAAGAAAACTAACGTTCTTAACAACAACTTTTAAAGACGACGTGCTTAATGTAAACATAGAAAAAAGGAGCTAGTATGGTGTGTAAATGATACGATAGAAAGTTTACTTTCGTACAGTACAAAGAAACAAACAAAAATAAAAAAAAAACAAAACAAAAACTATTTTAAAACGAATAACGACGAACGAATAAACTAAACTAGACTTCTTTTGTCGATACCGAACGTGGTCAATGATGGAATTAGCCGGCGGATACATTGCGCGACCTCCCTCACCTTCTATATCGCGGCTACTATTTGTGACCTGTTTCACTGAGATTATGGTAACGTCATTTTGTATTGCATAAAGAAACAATTTCTGTTTCAATTTTTAACACTTCATTCAACCTGGTGGCTCGTCCTGGGGTTAACGCCGAACCGGAACAAAAGGCACTGTTCATATGTAGTTTGTGTTTTGTGTTACACGCGTACACTTACACGCCTATTTAGTTTTCCTTAATTTGAGCTTATTTTTATCACGTAAGGCGATAAGCAAAATGAAGAATAGCAACTGTGGGTATGTGTGTGGGTGTGGATGTAAGTGCACCATTCAATTTAATTGCATACTATGCCCGCTTGCCAGCAAGAAAGACGTACTACCTCCGCTTTTGAATAGTATGTAACGAAAAAATATATATCGCCTCTTTCCCTATCGGGTTTGCTCATAAAAAACGGAAGTGTAATAAAAGATCGTTCAATAATGATAAAACAATGAAAAATCGGTAAGAAAAAGGAGTAACATTCACAACAACACCACAGCGCTTTACGATCTGTTGGGGCTGGTTTCGGTGCTGCTTCCTCCCCGGCTGCTACCCCCCTTTCCGGAGGCTCTCGGTCCGAGTGAGCTGTTGGTCGAATTGGAGATCGCCTTAAGTACCTCCTCCTGCAGTGAGCTTGGAGGATCCGACAGGACATCCGTCGTCGTTGACAGTTGCCGCAGTTGATTGGAAACGGCTAAAACGACATAGCATAGATTGTTTTAATTAATGCCCGGTTCGGCAATTAACGCGGATGTGTTCTCTTTGGTTTTTACCAGGCCTTAGCTCCACCAATGAACAGTGTTGATCAACCCACAGCTGGCTGGTACGATACATCTCATCCATACTCGCGACAGAAACCGTTTGGTTGTAGGAATTGAGCAACGGTTCGAAGATCAACCCGAACTGGAAATAGATTGTGAAATATATACTGGAGCCTGAAACATTCCATTTCATTGGAAACAAAAACACTTACGATCCAGAATTTCCAGTTCTCCAACGTTCGCTGCCGGACGTAGTGTTGGTACAGTTCCTTCACGCGACCGGTTCGCTGGCGGGATACCGGCGCTCCACTGGCAGGCAGTGCGGTATGAAGGTTACTGCAAGTAAAGCAGAAGGCAGAACAACAAGTGAAACGATTAATGCACAGTGAGTTGGATTTGATTTGCATAAAGCACTTTCTTACTTCAATGAATTATTCAATTGATCAATCTCCCGGCGCAATGCATCCATCTGATCGTTGGCGGACGTACGCTCGGATCGTAGCTGCTTGATGTAATCGGCACCCTTCTGTAGCATTGCCGCTTTGCTTAGCTATTTGAAAACAGGAGAAATCGTTTATTATAATTCCCCGAGCTTCGTAAGTAAGTGTCTCATTCGTACCTTTGCATTTGGATTCTGCTGTAGCTGCGGTATCAACGAGTGGAGTGTATCGAACCCATTCTTAATGTTGTACCGACGTTTTTGTTCCGCGTGAATGTGCCCCGTGCGACGTTGGCTATCACTGCGCGGGAACTTACTGCCGGCACCGCCCGTACTGGTGCTGCTGCTACCACCCAGCCCGGTCGGTGATAGTGGACCATCCGTATCGTGTGCCGAATCGGGCGAAAGACTCTGCTGCGATAGAGACATGCCGGAAGAGGAGGCAAAATTCAGCACGGAACTGTGGCTCGGTTGAGCTCGCATCGTACTGCTGGATGTGCCGGGTGTTGCACTGGACATTTGATGGTGATGTTGCTGCTGCTGCTGCTGTTGTTGTTGCTGCTGTTGCTGTTGTTGCAACTGATGCAACTGAAGTTGAGAGGACGATGGGGAAATGGTGTTACCCATTGACATCGTTTGAAACAAACTCGTCTGTTGCTGCTGGTGCTGATGTTGCTGCTGCTGCTGCTGTGACGAAGACTGCGTTAAGGTACTTATGGCACTTGATGATGTACTGTGTGATTGTTTATTCAGTAAGGTACTTGCGTCTAGAGAGAGAGAGAGAAAGACGAAATAAGGTTAGGTGTGCTCAGGGATCATTATTGTGTCCTCTATCCCTTTGCCTATACTTACTATTAGTTGTTAGTAGTTGGGCAAGCAGAGCACTATTGGTAACGTTGAGCATCGGTTCACTGGAGGTCGCGTGCAGTGTCGGTGACAGTACGTGTAGCGAACCACCTGCACCAGTCATTCCCGTACTAGCGGATCCTATCATCCCCATTCCCGGGTTCGTTATGACTCCCGTTTGCTGCTTCATGATCATCGAGTTACTGCGTGTGCGCAATTTCGCATTGCTCTTCTGTGAGGATTGATGGTACCGGGGCATGGCAAAGCTTTCCGCCTCCTTCGGTGGTAGCGGAAAGGTCGCATTGATCGGAAGACTGTTCGAGCGGAACATCTCTTTGGTGGGATGCGGTGGATGGCGTTTAGCTTGCGTTTGCTGCAGACTGCCCGCCGTAGACCCAATCGATTGCTGTTGCTGCTGTTGCTGTTGAAGCTGAAGATCCTGCAGCTGTTGTTGCGACTGTTCCAGTGCGTTCGATATACCCACAGGTTGACCTGTGCTCGTGCTCATTCCGATGCCCGTTGCTGGCCCGGACGAGCCGGAGGTTGGCTGCAGTAGGGTGCCGTGCGGTGGGGACGAATGACGCATTGCTCGTACCCCGCTGGCATACGAACTACCGGCACCAACCGTTTGCGAAGGAATCTTGTACGGTTGGGGTTGGTGTCCGTGGTAGGATTTGTAGCTGCTTCCCGATTGCGATGCATGCAGGCTACCGGGAGGAGAGTGTTGCGATGCCAGCATTTGGTTGTAGTTCGGCCCTGTCGGCATGGAGGTTGAGCGGGGTTGTGGTGCGGCTGGTTTCGATTGCGGCAATGCCGGCACCGGCAGCGATTGGCTGTGCGTCAACAGTTTAGAGTTCATGCTTTGCATCAGCATTACCGAGCCTCCGGACACGTTTGGTTGGGCAGGTGCCCCTCCGCCGGTGTTGCTCATTTGGGAGGGTGTCCGGATGTTGCCATTACCACTACCAGCAGCGCTCGTCGCACCGGTGCTGTTGGAGAGGTTAACTGGATTGCCAGCGGCGTTCTGCAAAGCGGAATGGTTGTAGTGTAGCTGCATACTACTAGGCGTTAACGACGATGGGATACCACCGCCCCCCATCTGAAGAATGCCGGACGAGGCGGAGGCAGATGAAGAAATCACATTCTGGAAGCCACCGGTGGCGTTACTACCGTAGGGACCGGATGCTCCAAGGACCGCGCTACCGGCCGCCGCTTGTCCCATGTGCGGCTGCGAAACCATATTGTATGCCATCGTTTGATGGGGTGTCGGTGGGTATTTGGGGTCGTAGTTGTGTTTGGCGTAACCGCGGGTGAACTTCGATTTGACACTGCGCGCTAGCTCGTCGGTACTGTTACTGCCGGCTAACGTATGCTGCTGTTGTTGTGGCTGACCTGATGCCACCTGACCAATGCCGAGCGATGCACCCAGTGATGCGGTCCCTTGACTGTTCCCAGTCGGGTTGCCGCCACCAATAAGCTGATCGGATAGGTACGTATCGATTGCGTTGCTAAGCTGCTGGGCAATGGAGGATTGCACCGAAGGTGAAGGTGATCCCGCACTCGTGGGCTGCAATGCTTGGGCGTAGATCTTCGACGAATATTGCATGCCAACCGGTTGCTGCTGTATACAGCCGCTTGCTTGATTCGTCTGCTGGTTGTTGCCGGAGACTGCCTGGAGTGTCTCCGGCGCTTCCTGTATGCTACTACCAGCGTTGGTTAATTGGTTGGACCCTTGCGAGGTATGAAAAGAAATGTATAAAATCGTAATAGGTTAGTAAGATGGTAATTAAGAGATGTGTCGTATACACCTACCGAGTGTGTAATTGTAGTCGATTGCTTTCAGCAGATCGTCTGAGGCTTCTTCCGGTACGGGGGCAAGTCGCGAGAAGTTCAGAAAATCTAGGTCCAAATCCATCAAATCATCGAGGTTTGGCTGTAGCGGGCCCAAGCTGGGCTGAATGAAGTCGGCCCGACCCGCACCACGAGCTGAAAGTAAACGGACGGCTAAACTGTATCGAATGTCCCTTTTGACACCTGGCGTCACACAGCACACAGCGCTTACCTATCTCTCTAGAGTCGGGAAACGGATACTGGGCTAGTGTAGAGAACAGCGTATCCGTGGGCATATTATCGGTGATCATAAATATATCATTACTGATCGGAGACCACTCCAAGAAGTCTAATTCGCTATTCTGTAACGAAGAAGAAGAAAATACTGCTGTAATAGATTCTATAACTGTAGATCAGTTTTAATTTAAACAATGTTGAGGAAAGAGGATCATATATTGAATAAAATATTTTGTTTAACACCGTAAGAACATTTTAATACTTCTTTTGGATCTCCTAACCAGTTCTGGAAAAAATGTCCCACAAAACGCTCCAGATGTAATATAATCAATCAACGAATTAATAAAATATTAATGCTTACACGGTTTGTGGTAGTGTTGAATATGCGCACGATTTTCTACGTTTCCAGGCAGGTGCATAAAATACACGTTGTTTCAATCGACCGAGTAGAACTTATCACCATGAAAGTGTTTGACCCTACTCGCTCCTTGATTCGTGCTTTACGAATTCTGGGGCTTTTTGGTGTAGAATTAACAGACCGCCGGTTCGAAAACGTTAAAAACGTATTCGTGAGTGTTAGCTATTCGATGCACAAATTCTTACTACTGTTTGTCGCATCCCTATGCGCCAGTGTTTATGTGCTTGATTACACCGTATTCTACCACAAAGAACTGTTTACAGCGAATTTTAATTTTTATCCGTTTATAACTCTTATAAATTATGTATTTTTGAGTGGTGTAATGTGCACGCTGCCTTGGCAAACATACCGAATGCAGAAGCATCTTGCCGTCATCATGAACGTTCTTCACCAGAATGAAATGGATTTGCTGGCCTCGACCAGTAAAGGGACTAACTATCGTCCAGTCGGTCTGCTAGCGGGTGCGATTTTGTGGAAGGGTCTAGCAATTCACTTATTCTTTCAAGTGTACTACATAAGTGAGTTTTATAACTATAGGAAACCATTTATTCCACTGTATGTTACGTGCTGTTTGTTTATGTACGCGGATCTGGCATTGGAGTATGTGTTGGGGTTTTGCGATTGTTTGCTGATGATCGCACAGCTGCAGTTAGGTCGATTAGTAAAGATCACGGAAAACGTTGATTACCGTTGCAAACACAGTCTGATCTACATCGTCGTCTACAATCGCATTGTGAGTGCGGTTGGTGACAGCATGGGACCTTACTTTGGCCCGATAGTTCTATCATTCTGTGCGTACGTGTGCCTTGAGGTGGCACTTTGCGTGTTGGATTTGTGCGGTTTCTTGTCTTTTAGAACTGACAGCTTTATGCTCGTCTTAGCAAACATTATCTGGCTGGTGAGTGACGTAACCAAGCTGCTGATACTATTCCAGCTTAGCGAAGGTGTAAACGCAAAGGTGAGTGTACATTGCATAACTTATGTTATAACGTATCATATAACTGTCGTATAAGACCAAGAAAGTTGATCATTAACGTTATCCGAAAAATAATTCAATCAATCAGTCTGTTACGGATTGGTAATCAGTCTGGATCTCTACGAAAGATTTGTGCTAAGGCTCCAGTTCTAATAGCTCTACCTTCAGTACCTACTGATGACCTAAACAACACCAGTGAAAGGACAACTCGTATCAGATGATTAATAAAGAGGTCTGTATTAAATGATGCATCGGGCATCGGAAACATCCAAATATGTCCCATCCAATATCCTCCCCACTTGTTTAATTTCGATCAATGTTTGATGAAGTTTTGCGTTCCCCTTACTATTGATCTCTTATTCATTTTACGAAACATGTGCGTAGAAGTATGTTGTAGCAGTTTGAAAACTTGCTGATGGCACTACTATCCCCGGTTGAGTTCAGCAGTAGAAAAATATGCACGTGATTGATAAGCTGCAACGTGTGATGCGCTGTTTGCGGTTTCTGGGTTTGCTTTCGGTACGAAAGTGTAAACATAAAGGTCGTTTAGTGACTTCCTCGTTTGAAAGTACCTACTATGCAGCTTCGAAATTCGTCCTTCTCTTCATCGCAACCGTGCTGGGATGTGGATATGCGATTTTTCGCAGCTTTATCGATAATTCGGTAACATTCGCTGGTTACCAAGGATCTATCTGGCCGTTCGTCTACGTCGTGCATACTATTACCTTATGCGCCGTATTTTGCTCACTTCCTTGGCAAACATTTCATCAGCGCGATCGACTAGCAGCGGCTCTGAACATTCTGTGCCAGAATGAGATAAAACTCATCGAAGTTACGGGCAATCCCACTAACTACCGCACCGTGGGTGTACTAGGGACTGTCGCCATATGCAAAGGCTTAATTGTGCATATATTTTTCCAAGTAATGTACATCACTCTGTATTACAAACCCGACGCACCGTTTCTTCCGACGTACATCAATAACTGTTTGTTTATGTACGTTGATCTGGCAGTGGAGCTGGTGTTGGGTTTATGCGATTGTTTGTTACTCATTGCACGACTTCAACTCGAGCGTTTGGTGTGCCTTGCAAAGGATCTTGATGCAGGTATTCAGGCAGATCGTTTGTTGCAGTTGTATGTGACGGTGTACTATCAAATTACTGTTGTACTCAGGAACAATTTGAGTCCCTACTTCGGGCTAACGGTTGTGCTACATTGTGCCTACGTTTGCTTCGAAGTAGCAATCTGCATACTGGATCTATATATTGAATTCATCACAAGTGGCAAAAGCTTCAACATTTTATGGTTAGGTTACATTGTTTGGGCGTTGAGTGATGTTACAAAATTGACCACACTGTTCCTGTTCAGCGAAGGCGTTAAATTAATGGTAAGTGTGTAATATAGAACTAAGTAATTATTAATCTAAGTTATGAGTCTGTCTCGCATATATTATTCAAAAATCCACATGAGAATTTGAAAGATATAGAACACCCTCTAAAATTATGCAATAATAAGCTTAAGGATCGCTATTACCCACTTGTGTGGTGATTGCTTCCAATTTTTTCTGATCTGATCTTCTAACTGATCGTCTTAGAGGGAAGACATTAGATAGAGTAGCTAATTTGCATACCTCCAGGCGAAATGGTGAAGAACAGAGACATAGAAATGTTGTTTAACTCAATTGTTAACATCATGTTTCATCAAGTACAGCTATCTGAAGATCTAAGAATTTCTACAGTTTACAGCAAGATAGTTCATCACTGGACAAACACTCCTCAGAACTGAACACATGGGAGTTGACCGCTGAGCCGATATCTTGCCATATTGGTTCATTGTTTGTGAAATAATTAATGCAATGACTAGTAGGTGGCTTAGAATAGCCTCATCTCATGACATATTCAATCTGTCATGAGAAAAGCTGGAACGTAAACAAATGTGGCAGTGAAAAGGATAAATGAACAAACAACCGATACGGTTCATCCCATTCGGTGCAGTTCTGCAGTAGAGTGACATGCACGTGTTCGACAATCTGCGCGTTTTACTTCGCTGTTTGCGATTGATTGGTTTGCTTCCGGTACAAAAGCACACCGGCGAATCTTCGGACCACCATGCGGCGTTCAGCGGTGTCCACAATGCGAACACAAAGCTAGTCGTGTTCTCCGTTGTGTCTGTGTTGGGTAGCGTTTATTTAGTGCTTTTCAACATTCTAGAATATAATACTGATTTAACTTATGGTAATATTTGGTCACTTGTCTACACTGTACACAACGTTACGTTCGGTGCTGTGTTTTTTGCTCTCCCATGGCAAACGTTTCGACAGCATAGTCGACTTGCAGCCGCCATGAATACTCTGCACGAGAATGAGCAAGGCTTGATCAACCTTACCGGTGTTGTCACAAACTATTGTCTGGTGAAGCTGCTGGTGATTGTGATCGTGTCTAATGGCGTGATCTTGCACTCCTTTTTTCACGTCTATTATATAATAAATCAACAGTATTGGAAGGATACACCGTTTTTTCCCGCATATGTTGCGAGTTGGATTTACATGTACGTTGATCTGGCGTTGGAATTAGTGCTAGGGTTGTGCGACTGTTTGCTGCTGATCGCTCGCCTGCAGCTCGAACGTATAGTGTGGATAGCAAGACAGCATGACGCCACTACCCAGGCGGATCGTTTATTTCTCTTTTACATTACCATGTACAATAAAATAATTGTGGTACTGAGGGAAAATCTGAGCCCATATTTCGGGTTGATTATTATAATGCACTGTCTGTACGTTTGCTTGGAAGTAGCTGTATGCGTACTGGATGCGATCAGTTACGTAACAAAAAATGATCGTTCCTTCATGGTCGTTCTGGCGAACGTGATGTGGCCGCTAAGTGATATCAAAAAATTGGCAGCCGTGTTTCTACTCGGCGAGGGAGTCAACTTGATGGTAAGTGTTAAACTGTGTCATAATGGGTTTCCCATACCCTTGCTATCGTTTTCATGCACCCGATGAATAAATTCCTTAATGATTTTGTAAAGAATTCTGCTGCGGCTGGAGTGTACAGACAGACGGTTTTAGGTGAATAATTAATGTAATTTTCTTCGTTCGAAAAGTGAGGTACTAACCAAATGAAATATACCTCATTGAAATAATCAGATGCATGGAAGGTTTATTGGCTTTGCGGTCGTAAAAATTAGAATGTTCTGCTAGTGTCGGATCATGAACGTGTGCGATAACTTGCGTGTTTTAGTTCGCTGCTTACGCCTTTTGGGGTTGCTTTCTGTACAGCAGAAGAATTGTAACCATTTGTACGAAAGTACGCATCATACAGCGTTAAAATTCGTTTGCTTCTTCAGCATTACCCTGCTGGGTAGTGGATTTTCGATCTATCGTAATGTTATCGATTATCCTGTGATGGTTGCTATCGATAATAGGACTATATTGCCATTTGTTTACATCGCGCATACCATCACATTTGGTGCAGTGTTTTGCACTTTACCGTGGCAAACCGTCCTGCAGCGAGACCAACTTGTAAGCGTGCTGAATGTACTGAATGAAAATGAAGCGGATTTAATAAAGCTGACGGGCAATGGAACAAATAATCGAATAGTAACAATGCTTGCAATTGTCTGTTGTTCGAACGGTTTCATTTGTCATCTATTTTTCCATTTCCACTATATTGATGAATTTCACGACCTTGGCAGTCTCTTTGTGCCGTTGTATGTAATGAGCTGCTTCTTTCTGTACATCGATCTGGCAATGGAATACGTACTGGGGCTTTGTGATTGTTTGCTGCTGATCGTCCAACTGCAGCTGGAACGGCTAATGTGGTTCGCCAAAGTCCACGATCAGGCTGCCAGTATGGATCAGACGTTTCAGCGCTACGTAACGGTGTACAGTCGTACTGTGCATACACTGCAGCACAACCTTAGTCGTTACTTTGGACCAATGTTGGCCGTATTTTGCACGTACGTGTCGCTGGAAGTCGCTATCTGCGTACTCGCGATCGTCGGTGACACAACCAGCTTTTTGGGACATTCGAGCGTTTTCATTCTGGCCAATGTGCTTTGGCCGATAAGCGACATTAAGAAGCTGGCCACCGTATTTTGGCTCAGCGAAAGGACGAACAGGATGGTAAGTGATTTTACTGATGATCCTTAAAAAGGATCTTTAATCGGTGGGATTGTGTGACTTGACGTTGGTTATGAGTGACGCGCGTCTGTGGCGCAACGCCGGTAGTTATGCAATCCACAAGTCAAAATCGTACAAAGTCCATTTATTGCATACTATGTGGAAGCTAGGGATACGCTAGCTGAAAGCAATATGCTAGAGATAAATAGAAGATACAAAGCGGTTAATGATAGTTAATTAATAACTGCACTTACAACAGATAAATTATGCAGTTGCCCAACGATGCAGTGCTTGCGTGGTGCTCTGTTTTTTGGCTTAATTTATAACCATCTCTTACCCCCAACACGAGTCCGTTGATGAGCAACAGCATTGAGCAAGGACATTCGGTATAGTGTTACTTCGATGGAGTGGTTGCAAACGTTCCTTAACAACATGAGCACAATAGGGGTATCGCTAGTGAAGTACGACAGACAACAACAGTCTTATCGACGGCTGACCGTGTTTCGATTCACCGTTCACCTTCTATATGCACTTTTATGCATATGTTTAACAGTGGTAGGCGTTTGGCAGGATTTCGACAGGGCGGTATTGAAGGACTACGTGTTTAATGAAGCTTTGTTTATGGTAACTACAGCGAGCTTTTGCGTTGTTTGGTTAGCAGTTCCGGTCTATGTCTACGCCAGATGTGCTCGGCTGGGCTGTGCATTGAACAGTCTGCTAGCAAACGATATAGAACTGCGTCACGCCACTGCTGCCATGCGTGTGAGTGATGGTTTGTCCTATCAGCAGGCGCAACGTTTCGCCTGTGTTATCCAGTGTGATGGGATGCTCTGTGGTATGTTGCTAACCAGTGGCTATATGGTGTTTTTCTTATTCCGAGCAGAAGCGTGGCATTATTATCTACCAATTGTTGTTTACATTTACGAAGATCTATGTTTGTCGGCTTTGTTTGGTTTCTACTCAACGATCATGCTGCTGTGTGTGGCGCAGCTAACCTGCGCAGCGAACCTCTTTCAAATGCACCTCAAGCAACACTCGGGCAAAGCAGACGAAGGTGTGCGCTGGTTTTGTGCGATGTACGATCGAATTGGCACGTTGATAGTGAAACCCTTTTACGAATACTGTGGACCAATCGTAGCGACATTTTGCCCATTGGTCATTTTGGAAGGATCTCTAAAATTGTTCCACCTGTATGATCTATACAAGACGAGCGAGTACGGGCCTGTATGGACCGAACTGCTGGTGAACATAATCGAATGGTTGTGGTTATGCTTTGACTGCAAGAAACTGTTCGTTCTGCTGTATGTGAGTGAAACATTGAAACAAAAGGTAAGTAAAACATAAAACCATGCTAACTACTTCCGATGTAGGAAGATAGCTGATGATAAATAGCTTGGCGATTGACAGCAAATGACCAAAAAACTTCAAAGCTTCGTTGCCGTCGTATTTGGAGCAAAACAAAACATTAATTACAGCATAACGGATATCTTGAGCATGATGGAAACGTGTGAGTTGATTGCTTATTACGAAGAAGCAACGATAAATAATGCATTCTTTCCATTATGTTTAACTAATCGTTGAAGTCCTGCAGTATATGAAGGATTTAAGCAATTTAGGGAACAGAAGGAGCTTTAGTACACACCGAGCACGTGTTTAATAGTATCAATGAAGTGTATTCGGTTACAACTTGAGTACATGCAGAAGATAGGCATAGTTATGGTCAAATATGATCATAAAAAGCAAATGTACAACCAGGTTCAGTACATACACTTCCGATATGCCTTCTTCTTTAGCATTGCGCTACTTAGCACGGGCTATCTACTATGGCGCAGTTCAATGGATTACATCGTGTACAAACTGGAGAGCAACATCTTCGATACAACCATCTTCATCATCAACTCGACACTTACGTGTACGATTTGTCTTGTCATTCCGCTTCAGAGCTACCGGAAGGATATTGACCTGATCGGAAGTTTGAATGCGCTGCTGAGAAATGAATGCGCCCTGCGGCGAGTTGTTGAGCTGGTGGGTTCGGAACCATCCTGCTACAAGCATGCGACAACGTTTTCCCACCTTCTCCGGTGGGACGGGATAGCGTGCGCTAGCTTCTTTTACTTCTGCTACCTCGCTATCTGGTGGACTAAAGACAGCTTCGTTCACATCCATCTCTCCACATGCATTTATTTGGTGATCGATTTAGGCCTCGAGTGGACGTTCGGTCTCTATTGTCTGGAGATGCTGGTTGGTGTGGATCAGCTCACCAACATCAGTGAGCTGGTGCTGAAAGTTGCCAACGAACGAATGATCTCAATCGACCAGCTAATGCCACACTTTTTCGATGTCTATGATCGTATGTCGATTGACGTACGCAAGGGACTTAGTGTGTACTATGGTCCACTGGTGTTTTGCTTCACTTCATTTTTCGTGCTGGAGATGGCCATTTCGATCGTTGATTTGTGGCGAGCGCTCAGTGATGGTGGTGGCGAACTTGCCGTGCTTAGCTTGGGATGCTTATGGCAAGTATTTGACATTAAAAAGTTTGTTATTCTGATCCTGGTGAGTGAACACTTCAATCAAAAGGTAAGCATAGAGCTTATGTTATCTACAATTGTTTTAGTTTTTTTTTACGAAAAATCCCTTCAATATTCGCTACCATCCTGTATTCTATTCAACGCAGAATTGGTTATTTAGCAGATTACTAAATTTGAAACGAAGAAACGATAATTAGCATTGCGTTAAAGATGTTAATACTTGACGTGTATTGTTCTTCTCGAGGTATAAGTTTCAAGATTAGTCCATAATTAGGGCTAAGATATTTTGATAAACAAAAAAAAACACGAGTTGTTGCGAGTTATCACTACGAGTAGGAAGGTCAATACTCTCGTAGCTTTGTTGGTGTTATTTTTATAGAACATTTCAAGGGTTCGTGATATAACGCCAGAGAGACCGAATGACAAACTATTATTCAATGTATACCCTAACAGTTGTAGAATATACATCGAAAGGTGACTTAATTCATTATTAGGAAGATACAAGGATAAATTATGTATCCGTTCAACTATGTTTATTATTATTAGCATTGTTACTACTCTGTTTATCCATGCTTAGAAGGCCTACAGAATAGGATAGGATGGAAGCAATTGGAGAGCAGAAAGTGTTCCAGTACTCGCTGGGAACGCGTGAAACGTGATAGTAGCAATGAAGTGTGTAAGGATACATCTTCGATACATGAGGAAGATAGGAATAGTTATGATCAAATATGATCATACGAAGCAAACCTTCAACAGCGTTCAGTACGGGTACCTAAGATATGCTGTTTTATTTACCGTTGTGCTACTTAGCACGAGCTACCTACTATGGCGCAGTCCTATGGATTACAGTGTGTACAAGCTGAACAACAAATTGTTTGATATAACCATCTTCATTATCAACACGATAGTTTCGTGCAGTATTTTTCTTGCCATTCCGCTTCAGTGCTATCGCAAGCAGAACACGCTGATTGCAACTTTGAACGCATTGCTGAGAAACGAATGCGCCCTTCGGCGAGTTGTTGAGCTGATGGGTTCGGCACCATCCTCCTGCTACAAACGTGCAACTGTGTTCTCCCACCTTCTACGGTGGGACGGGATAGCGTGCGCTAGTTTCTTGTACTTTAGCTACCTAATTGCAAGCTGGACGAAGGAGAATTTCGTTCATATTCATCTTTCCATATTTATGTATTTGGCGCTAGATGTAAGTCTCGAGTGGACGTTCGGTCTCTGTTGTCTGGTGATGCTGATCAGCGTGGAACAACTCTCCGACTTCAGTGAGCTATTGCTGAAAGCTTCCAAACAATCTATCGTCGAGCAGATACTGCCACACTTTTGGGATGTCTATGGTCGTGTGACGATTGACGTACGCAACGGACTAAGTCAGTACTATGGTTCATTGGTGGTGTTCTTCATTAAAATGCTCGTGCTGCAGGGTGCGATAAAGATGGTTGACATCTTGGCAGCGCTCAGTGATGGTGGTGGCGAACATACAATGCTTGCCTTGGAGTGTTTATGGCTATTGTTTGATATCAAGAAGTTTATTGTTCTGATGTTGGTGAGTGAACATTTCCAACGCAAGGTAAGAATGAGTTGTATTATTCACAACACAACACACCGCAGCCGTAATAATTAATGGTGTATCCAACAAAACAAGATAAACAAGTTATAATGCGTCAATCAAGGGGTAATATTATTCGTTTTATGTTGAAATACGTCGTCATGCTTTACCTCTTGGGGAGAATGATTAATTACATCAAAACTGAGGCACCGTAGCTGGTTGCTCAGGTGCTTAACCGTCAACGCCATCATGTTTGTATTGCCTTGTCGAAGAACCAAACATGGTTTCATCATTTACCGAACTTATACGACCGTGTCTCAGTATACTCAATACGCTGGGTATATGTTACGTGCAATATCGTCCCGCTATTAGTGATCGGTTTATTGTTCCGGAAAAAGTGATTAAAAACTTTGCGCTGTGGGTTGCAGGATTTTTGGCAATCGGCTGTTACACACTATTCAACACCACGCGGATTGTGATGGAACGTTCACAGGAGGAAAGCTATTTCAACATTGTCATGTACTTTGGGGGCAACATGATACTTACACTGACCGTGCTGCAAATTGGTTTCTTTGGGTATTATCGCAAACGCGTGCAATTACACATTCTGAACAGTGTGTTACATATCGAACGGAAGATGATGGTGCTGCTCAAACGTCGAAGCGAATACGGAAGTATAGCTCGGTTGGCAAAACTGCTCACACTTTGGTCCATTTGTTACTACGCGATCGTTATGCACGTTATGTCCGTTTTTGAAATCTATCAGTACAACACGTTCGTTATGATGTACATCGAGATGGTTTTTCTGCTGTACGGCAACAGTTGTGTAGATTTTGTTATTATAATTTGTTGCATCACTCAGACAACGGTTTCGAGCCAGCTGCACGACCTTAACCAAGCATTGGGCATGATGGAACTGCTCGATTGTGAAACGTTATATTCGTACTTGAAGCTGATCGATCGTACGATAACTTTGATCCACGTTAACCTAACCCAGGTGTACGGATTATTCGTTGTGCTTCACTGTTTGTATGTGTTTTTTGAAAGTTCCTCGACGTACTTTTCGATTCTTTCTGCTACTTTGAACATGGGATTAAAAAAAGCTAATCAAGAAACTGACTTAACGCTGGCAGGCTATATTTTGTGGCTAGTAAACGATTTTAAAAATGTGCTGGTTATTGCACTGTCGTCATCGTTGTTACAGCAAAAGGTAAAGATTTGATTGTAGTTTTTAGGTATTGTGTTAAAATTTTCTTCCCGTATTACTATGAGTTGCCTACGTCTAGGGCACATTATTATGTCTTAGAATATGAATTAATTAATTTTTTAGGTAAGTCGATACAAATTGGGAAACTCCAAACATTCTCCAAATGAGTCCAACATCAAACATCCAAATGACAATAACATCAACAAGTACAACTGTGAATCTTCTGCATTGCCTATAGTATTCCAAAAGTAACTGTGTGGAATTTCATCTTTTATGAAATTGCTCACACTCATTACCCAAATGGTTCAGTTGTTTTTACAAAGATGACAGATATTAATGTAAGGCTGTCCATTTTTCATTAGTTTAATTAACTAACATTCCAGACCAGTGGATATTCATTTAGAACGTTCTTTTAGACGCAAATTGAACACAGCGTTGACAAGATGTCAACTCTCCTGAAGCGTTATCGTCCGTTTTTGACTGTGGCAGCGATGGGATATCTAATACCGTGCCGTTACAACTTACGCACGAAGAGCTTCGAGTGTTCCCCCTGGAATTTGTTCGCATTTGTGTGCGTCGGTCTATTTTTCGGTGTTTTTATTTGGTACGATTTTGTAACGATTCAAAAATTTTACACCATTTTTCCGGCAATGTTAGTGGTAATATTGGCGATAAATGTCACCACGTTCAACTTGCTAATTTACTGTATTATCCTGAACGGATTGTACCATCGGAAATGGTTTGTGACACTTTTGAACAGTCTGTTTGCATACGACGACAGGGTGCTCGAAAGGATCGTCATGCGAGAGTCCAGGGTTGTCCAAATGGATAAATCAACGCACAGTGGCAATTTGGTGCGTTTGATCGTTATAGTGCTGTTGTACTTTTTATATGATATCTTATTTATCGATGACTATGCTACAGTTTTGATGGACATGATCAATGTGTTAAGGTTTTGCTACGTGTTTTTGTTCCTAGAGTTATACGGATCTTGCGCTTTAATTGTCAAGGAGCGTATGAAACAACTTCAAATGTTGCTTAAGTTGACGAAAAGCGATACATTGTCTATTGTGGAATATAACGTGCACATATTCTTGAAGAGATTTCAACGATACCATCGTTTGATCGACGATGTAAATCAGTGCTTTTGTCTTCCCTTAACTCACGTTTTACTGCTCGTTGTATTTGAGCAGACTGTGGCAATGTACGATGCGTTTAGCAGCGTAACGAGCATTAGCAACATGCAGAGCAGAGAGTTCTTTGGATTTCTCTATAGACAATTATGGGAAATTATTTACATTGCAATGTTGGCGCAATTGGCGATCACGGTGGATGGAACCATTTGACAGGTAAAGTATCCATAAAACAGAGCAATAATAACGTTGTGATCTATTTTTGTTAAAAAAAATTAGGATAACATCCTAACGAACATTGTTGCGATTTTTCGCAGTACAACTATCACACTCATTCGATTGGCAGCGTGTTTTAAGGCGAAATTATAAATATTTATGCAAGCCTTTATTTGTAACGTTACAAAAATCTAAAGATACTGAAAACTATTACATGTTAAAATGACGAATATGGAGAACTTTATGTTAATTGACTTAGCAGAGCTCATGTATGATAGACTATCGGAGGCATATGAGTACTGTGTACTTACGTTCACTAGTTTATTTACGTAGTATAATGTGAATATCGCATGTCACAGTCAATCCAACCAGAACATATGGTTCAGTTGCTTTTACAACGACATTTGACTGGACATATTAATATGTATGGACACGAAGTCATACGTCTATTTTTGAATAGTTTATTCATCTTCCAGCCCAGGCTAGCGCGGGCTTTTTTGAACGTTCTTTTAGACTCGAATTGAATACAGCGTTGACAAGATGTCAACTCTTCTGAAGCGTTATCGCCTGTTGTTGACTATGGCAGCGGTGGGATACTTAATACCGTGCCGTTACAACTTACGCACGAAGAGCTTCGAGTGTTCCCCCTGGAATTCGTTCGCATTTGTGTGCGTTGGTCTGTTTTTCGGTGTTTTTGTTTGGTACGATTTTGTAATGGTTCAAAAACTTTACACCATACTTTCAACGGTGTTGGTGGGAATATTGGCGATCAACGTGATAGCATACAACCTGCTAATGTACTGTATTATTCTGAACGGATTGTACCATCGGAAATGGTTTGTGAAACTGTTGAACAGTCTGTTTGCATACGACGACAGGGTGCTTGAACGGCTTGTCATGCGAGAGTCCAGGGCTGTCCAAATGGATAAATTAACGCACAGTGGCAATTTGGTGCGTTTGATCGTAATAGCGTTGTTAAACAGCTTGTATGATATCTTGTTTGTGGATGATTATGCTATAGTTTTGTTGGACATGATTATTCTGCTAAGGTTTTGCTTCGTATGTTTGTTCCTAGAGTTGTACCGGGCCTGCGTTTTAATTATCAAGGATCGTATGCAGAAACTAAAACTGTTACTAAAGTTATCGAAAAACGATACTGTGTCGATTTTGGAATATAACGTGCACATATTCTTGGAACGATTTCAAGAATATCACCAATTAATCGACGACATAAATAAGTGCTTTTGCGTTCCCGTAACTCACATTCTGCTGCTCACTGTATTTGAGCAGACTGTGGCAGCGTACGACGCGTTTACCAATCTTAGTATTATAAGTAACATGCAGACTAGGGAGTTCTATGGATTTTTGTACAGACAAATAATGGAAATTACTTTCCTTATAATGTTGGTGCAGTTTTCGATGACGTGTGGTACAGCCAATTTGCAGGTAAATTATTCTTAAAACTGATCAATAATAATAGTTTCGGTAAAAGACATACTCATGTTTTTTTTTAAAGGACTGATAGCTCAGCAATCCTTCATGAAATAAAAAAGGATAATTATCTGAACTTGCAGCATTTTTACGTGAAACCTTAAAATTATTACAGGTGTAGTAAAAATGATCGATCTCATGGTTTTGGGTTAACCGACCCAGCAGAGTTCACATTGGATCTAATATCGATCTCCGAAGTTGCTTTATGGTTTTACGATACAATAACATGGGATGATGTTGTATTTTCTTCACTACAAGTTCAATTACGTAATAACGCAACTCACTATCAATCCAACCAAAACATGAGGTTCAGTTGCTTTTACACTGACGGCAGAAGATATTAATTTTTGATTAGTTTATTTAACTTCCAGGCCAGTCTACCAGTAATGAACGCTCTTTTAGACTCGAATTGAACACAGCGTTGACAAGATGTCTACTCTTCTGAAGCGTTATCGTCCGTTGTTGACTGTGGCAGCGATGGGATATCTAATACCGTGCCGTTACAACTTACGCACGAAGAGCTTCGAGTGTTCCCCCTGGAATTCGTTCGCATTTGTGTGCGTCGGTCTGTTTTTCGGTGTTTTTGTTTGGTACGATTTTGTAATGATTAAGAAGTATTACACCATGCTTTCAACGGTGTTGATGGGCATATTGGCAATCAATGTGATGGCATACAACCTGCTAATGTACTGCGTTATTCTAAATGGATGCTACCATCGGAAACGGTTTGTGCAATTGTTCAACAATTTGTTTGCGTACGACGATTGGCAGCTTGAACGGCTTGTCATGCGAGAGTCTAGAGTTGAAATAGACAAGTCAACGCACAGTGGCAATTTGGTGCGTCTGATTATAATGGTGTTGTTATACCTTTTGTATGATATCTTGTTCGTGGACGATTATGCTGTAGTTTTGTTGGACATGATTATTCTGCTAAGGTTTTGCTTCGTATGTTTGTTCTTAGAGTTGTATCGGGCCTGCGCTTTAATTATTATAAAGCGTATGAAGCTTCTTAAACTATTGCTAAAGTTATCGAAAAACGATACTGAGGCGATTTTGGAATATAACGTGCACATATTCTTGGAACGGTTTCAAGAATATCACCAAATGATCGACGACATAAATAAGTGCTTTTGGCTTCCCGTAATTAACATTCTGCTGCTCACTGTAGTTGAGCAGACTGTGGCAGCGTACGACGCGTTTACCAATCTAATGACGTTAAGTGACATCGAAACCAGAAAGTTTTATGGATTTTTGTGCAGACAAATATGGGAAATGACTTTCCTTTTAATGTTGGTGCAGTTTTTGAACACATGTAGTACAACCAATTTGCAGGTAAATTATTCTTAAAACTAGTAAAACCAAAAATTAAATCGCTTTTGTAAAGATACTCTTAAGCATTTTTTGTATTGGCTTAATATCTCTGTATCTATCTTAATATCTTAATATCGGTGGCTATGAAGGTGGTTATGAAGGGTTACATCGTACACGCAACATATCGCCACAAATTACCGAAAATAATAATTTATTTACAAGCAAGTTCCTCTGGCACGGTGAACCTAGTCATCATCACGACGCTTTAATAGTAGCATTCGAGTATCAGGCGGATACGGTCAAAAAAATGTCTAGCTGTATACGACAGAACCATCTCACGTTTCGGATTATTACAGCGATCTACTTTTTACCGGCCAGTTACAGTCAAAAAGAACATTCTTTCGTTGAAAGGCGCGCCAATCTCGTATCGCTGGGCATCGGATTGCTAATGTCGATCGGTTACTTTTATCACGATTTTTACTTACAAAATGTGTTCTTTCTTGACCTGGCACCGTTTGCATATGCGGTCGTACTGCTCGAGTTGCTGCTGTTTGCAATCGTTCCGCTTTGTATAGTTTTGAACAATGTTTTCTACCGTAAACGAGTGACAAAATTGCTGAATGTTATTTTTGCCGATGACATGCTTCTCGATTCAATGGGCGTAAGGATGGGCAGAGCATATTGTCTGTACGTTGTTCTATTGACTCTGCTAATGATCCTGTTTGAAATAGGCAATATAATCTCCAACGACACTGAAGCGCATAAACTGTTAACAACAACATTCGTGATACGTTTTGTGATTATACTACAGTTTCTCTACCTTTTCCATCTCTGCGTCAGTGTGGTAGGATTGCGCATGGAGCAGCTAAAAGTGCTTTTTGAGCGAAAGCTCCGCGAAGACGTTGACAGTTTTATGGCGCTTTTCATAACAAGATTTGAACGATATGTGAAGCAGATTGAGCAGATTAATCGTTGCTTTTCCTTCCCGATCATGGCCATACTAGCGCTGGGGATGGTAGAACTTTCGTACTTCGTGTTCGAATGCTTTCATACGGTCGGTACCGGCGTACCGGATCGTGAGATGTACAATGGTTTTGAGGACTGGGCAATCAGCCAGCTGTGGCAAGCGTTTTATTGCAATTTTATACTGCTGACAGCTTCATCTTGCGAGAGCACACGTAAAAAGGTAAGAAATTTTGGGGTTCTCTTTCGCAACTGTTATGAGTCGGGGAGTTATCCGGGCAAAGGAAAAATAATTGCCGTAATCACCATGATAGGAAATACCAGTAGTTTGACATCTTTATATAAAATCCAAAGTTTCCAAGTTACTATCAATGTAAAAAGTAGGAAAGTATACTGAGAGCTTCATCAGAAGTGTAAAAAATTTTGAGAGTTTCATTAATCAACAAAAAAAAAAAATCAATTTACGCACGAAAGAGTTTGACATCCCTGGAAATATTAACCAATATTGCAGGCAGACGAAACCCAAAGTCCCCAAGGTGGAAGCATATGGTGCAGCTATGACTATTTCATTATGTTATCAATTAATGAAATTGACCTTCTGCTCAACCCCAAAAACGAAACATCGAAACATCTGCATGGGCTCTCATCCTCTCAAAGCTTCAATCAATCAATTACGCAGTTCAAAAAATGTCCTCGTACGTTAAACGTTATCGACTGCTGTTCATCATGGCAAACGTTACGTGTCTGTTACCGTGCAATTACAATTTTCACCAAGGGACATTTGAACAATCCCGGTACAATATAGTTTCTTTTGTGCTGAGCATTATGATATACAGTTCCTCTGTATGGCTAGACATTTATGCCATTGAAGTTTCCGTTGATCATTTATCATTTGTGATGTTGGGCATCGTTGGGATTTACATTACAGTATACTCAATCATGCTGATCGTATTTGCCCTGAACGCATTCTACCATCGGGCAACGCTAGTCCGGCTATTCAACACGCTATTTGGCCAGGACGATTGGATACTGGAGTGGACGGCGATCAAACGGAAAGGTTCCGTGATCGACCATTCGACACCACACAGTGGCAGCTTGGGAGTGTTAACACTGGTAGTACTCTCAAACTGTGTCTACAATGTTCTATTCATTGAGGAACCAACCATTTTTAAACTATACTGGCTCATTCTGATAAGATTCTGTGGCATGTTTCTGATGGTGGAACTGTACCGGGCGTGTGTGATCGTTATCAAGGAGCGTATGAAGCAGCTTCAAATGTTACTCACGCTCACCAAGAAGGACAGCAATGTGCAGATCTTTTTGGAGCGATTTCAACGCTACTACCAATTGATCGATACGGTAAACCAGTGCTTTTCCATTCCATTAACGCACATTCTACTGCTTATTCTGCTCGAACGAACCGTGGCAGCGTACGATTTGTACGATAACGTTCATCAACTAAGCAGTATGTCAGCTTGGGAAATGTTTGGGATGTTATTTAGACAGCTCTGGCAAATGATATACCTTGCCGTAACCTTCATGATCGGGATCTCCAGTAATTTGGCATCGTGGCAGGTAATTAACTATTTGTTACCATTTTGTTTTTGTTTGTTTGACATTTTACGACGCTAGCAGACATACGAAAACATGCATGTTGATAATTTATTCACCACTTAGCGCTTCGGAACTGAGACAATCGGTCGCCCACTTTATTACTCGATTGGAAGTCGATTCTGTTCTGTTTTGTGCGCTCTCGTGGTTCCCGATATGTCCGCCTGTGTTCGACAGAACCGTTTGTCATTCCGGTTCCTCGCAGCGATTTACTATCTTCCCGCCAGTTACGATCCAGAGCGAAACCGTTTCGTTGAGATACGTTCCGGCTTGATATCGTTCGGTGTTGGATTGCTAATATCGTTTGCCTACATCTACCACGATTTTTTCGTCGTGTTTGCTAACTTGTACTCTACTCGCTCTACCTTTGCACTTGGTGCTTCCATCGTTGAGCTGGTACTGTTCTCCGTCGTACCACTCTGTACGGTGTGCAACAGCTTTATTCATCGTAAAAAAATCGTAAAGTTGTTGAACGTTCTCTTTGCGGACGAGAATGCACTAGAAGGGACCAGTGAAACGGCCAAAGTTACCAAAATATCTATTCTATTTTTCCGCTACATGCAGGTTCTCTATGTAATCATTGTACTGATGTGTTCGTACAATTTTTTATGTCTGGCCGATAATAACCAAGCCTTATTAGATTTCACCTTAGTTACTCGATTCATTCTGGCAACTCAGTTCCTGTATCTCTACCATCTGTGTGCTAGTATGATACAGTTACGAATGAAGCAGTTGAAAGCGCTTTTCCGCCAGAATCGGCACGAACCTGATTTTGAACAGCTGCTCAACGTGTTCATGGAAAGATTCCAGCGTTACAGTGCCCGAATCGGTCAGATTAATCGATGCTTTTCGTGGCCATTGTTGGGCATTCTACTGCAAGTAATGATCGAGTCAGTTTTCCTGGCATACGAAACGCATCGAGTGTTAAAATCGTGACAAATAATTGACGCAAACTTCGCGAACGTTCAGAACTGGATCATCGGTCAGTTATGGCAAGCGACGTATATAAACTATCTTCTATTGATAGTACCTACGTGTGAGCAAGCATGGCATGAGGTAAGAGCTGATCTATACAGAGGCGGTCCGTCGGCAGTAATTCCGACCATTTGGTTGTTGTTGTTGACATTTAGGGACGTTTGGTTGCATTACACCGTTGTTTTCATATTTCTATGTGATCAAACAAAAATATGTGTACTTATCAATTATTCACTACTCAGCGCTTCGATGTTTAGACAATCTGTGTCCGTGGCACTGTTGCCGATTGCAAAAGACGGCTTTATTATGTGTCGACATTCCCGTTTGTGACGTTCTCGTGGTTCCTGAAATGTCCGCTTGTGTTCGACAGAACCGTTTGTCATTCCGGTTCCTCGCAGTGATATATATTCTGCCCGCCAGTTACGATCCAGAGCAAAATCGTTTCGTTGAGATACGTTCCAGTTTGATATCGTTCGGTGTTGGATTGCTAATATCGCTTGCCTACATCTACCACGATTTTTTCTTTGTCTTCACCAACTATGTTAGTAACCTCTCAGTATTTACACTTGGTATTTTCGTTATAGAACTAGCAGTGTTCTGTACGATACCGCTCTGCACGGTGTGCAACAGCTTAATTCATCGTAAAGAAATCGTAAAGTTGTTGAACGTTCTTTTTGCGGACGATAATGCACTAGAAGTGACAGGTGGTGTAGTGAAACCTGCTCAACTGCCTATGAGGATTTTCCGTCACATGAGGGTTATGTATGCAGTTATTTTATTAATGTCGTACTACAGTTATGAAATTGTGGAACATGATAAATATCTAATGCTAGAGTTCACCTTAGTTACTCGGTTTCTTCTAACAACGCAATTCCTGTATCTCTACCATCTATGCGTCAGAATGGTACAGCTACGAATGAAGCAGTTGCAGGCGCTTTTCCTCCAGAATCAGCACGCACCTGATTTTGAACTGCTGCTGAGTGTGTTCATCGAAAGATTCCAGCGATATAGCACCCAAATGGGACGAATTAATCAATGCTTGACCGTGCCATTGTTGGGTATCCTACTACAAGTAATGATCGAGTTAGCTTACTTGGCATACGAAGCGTATCGAGTGTTGAGTTCATGGCAGATAATTGACAAAAATTTTACAAGCGTCAAACACTGGTTCATCACTCAGTTCTGGCAAATGTCGTATATGATCTTTCTCCTGTTGATAATACCATCGTGTGTGCAAGCGCAGAAACAGGTAAGAGCTCATCTATACAGGGCGTAGTTTTTTTTACCGAAGCAATAATTCAGCCGCAGCCTAATAGATCGGCAGAAGAGACATCTGTTGCTGATTAAACCATAATGAGGTGAAGTAATTAGCACGTGGACATTCATTATGCACCGAGGCCCACAATACCTTCAGGCCAATCAAAGACTACGACAACGTTATCGGTTGTTAACGTCTAACGCATTACATAATTTATTCTGAATACACACTCTGTATACCTGCAGTTGGTGCTATACTCATTGTGCCTTTCAGTCTTTCGATACTCACTCAAAGAACTGTGACAGGATAATAGAATGTCCACGTTGTACAGGCAGCATGAGGGAATATTCCAAATTGCATCGGTGCTGTATTTCATGCCCTGCAACTACAACGAGCAGCTAGGTCTATTCGAAGCCACCAAAAAGAACCTGATAGTGTTCGTTGTCGCATTTACACTCACAATTCCGTTCTGGGTGTTCGAAATTTGGCTGATGACAATCAACTTTCTCACGACGTACACGACCGTATTTGCAGCGATTGGCAGCATCGAGCTGCTATTGTACGTCAGTGTTGTGATCTTCACTATGCTTAACGTGTTTATCAAGCGAAAACGCATTACGAAGATGATGAATGCGCTCTTCCGTCCGGATAGTGTATTGGATCGCTGCAGTCGCACACAAAACCTTGATCGGTATAACGACAATTTAAAGATACGAACATTCGTGCTGTCTATTGTTTTAATGTCTTGCTTTAAATGCACCTACTATAACAGTGTTGAAGTATGGATCTTGATTGTCATGATCGCTAGCCGCTTCCTTGCGGTGTGGGTACTGATCTTTGTACACCGACTCCAAGTGAGAGCTATCGCGCAGAGAATGGAACAGCTAAGATCGCTGTACTTCAGTGACGAATTTGAACAACATTTAAGTTATTTCTTAAAGTGCTACGATCGCTACTCCAAACAGATGGTCGAGGTTGATCGCTGCTACTCGTTTCCAGTTATGTTGATATTGCTTCTGGAAATGCTGCAACTCATCTATTTGGCAGAAACTGTGTATACTATGGTAGAAACCCGCTCGTTACCGGTTAAGAAGCATGTTCTACATTCGATCCTTAGCCAATTATGGCAAACATTTTACGCAGCACTTGGTTACTATACTATATCCGCGTGTGAGAATACATCTCAAGAGGTATTAATCGAAATGACGCTATCATGCAGTCCTTTTTTGAAATTCCAGCTCTGTCTCCACGCAGACATCAAACGGGGGATAAATTATGTTCATTAAATTGAATAATCATCAGCACGGTGTTTTCTTTCTCTTTGCTTCAACAGGTTGAAGAAACGGCCCTCTGTACCCGCCACTTCGACGACTACAGGCTGCAAAATACACGCGCGGCAAAGCAGATTCAAAAGTTTCTGCTGAAAAATTTACACCAGAAGAAAAAGTTCTCTGCCTGCGGTTTCTTCGACATCGATAATACTGTCATCTACATGGTACGGAGCACTGTTCACAGCATAATCGCCACTCTATTCAATTCGCCACTTGAACCGGTGGACCTTCGTTTCCTTTCTATTTTACAGGTTTTTAGTTCGATCGTGACGTACTTGGTGATACTGATACAATTCAAGCAGCTCGAAACCGATTTAACACAATCTCAAGATGGCTATAATGTGACGAGCAACGCGACAACAACTTGAATGGGATGGTGCGGTGCCAGAAAGGACTTTGATAGTTTCCTTTGCTCTACGGTAGAGTGTAAGAAAAATGTTTTGAAAATAAGCATACACATGAACATTTTACATATAGAAACTCAATCTAACTGAGAGCAAATAGTTGAGGTGAATTAATATGCGAATGATACTCAATCCATTCGCGCAACGACGTGATTCACGGAGGCTATATGAATGATATCGCATTATAAATTAATTATCAATAAAAGATAATTAACCGATCTTTTTTCAGTTATAGGAATGATAATCGGTATATTTGGCGGTGAAAAAATAATAAATATAAGAAAATACATATCTTCGTAATACTATTATTAAATAGTAATTTGGCAGAACTTCTACTTTCAGTCAATTTAAGTTAGGAGTACGACTCAAGTAAATTAATGATCATCAATCAACTCAAATATTGTACAAGTCAGAATAGATTGTGCGATATATTCAGTTTCTTTAAATGCATCAGATTTTAAAATACAGTACTAAATTAAGATAAACGTTAATAAACGTGATTCAAAAGAAGAAACGTGTTCGTTCACTTTTCAAAACGATGTGATGTGTCTATAGATTGTCCGATTTGTCGTTTACACAAATATTATTCATTTTAAACAATCTTGCTAATCAACCCCCTATTTTGGAGGCGCAGAAAGTATATAAATGCATTGTATTAGAGGCAAATGATTCTTAAAAATAAAGGGCGTCAATTCTATCACTTTTCGATGTGCCAATTAGCCAGCAAAGGTCCCAGAAGGGAAGCTGGTTATCCAAAGCTTACTACCGAAGTGCCTCACATAGAACAGTTGAATAATTGAACAATGAGCAGTACAAATGGACGATCGATTGTCGTTATTATATTTATGACTTTAAAAATAGTCATTTCCACTTATTTATAACAATTAATACAACAAAATTCTTCGTCGACATCTGTATGCTGTTGTTGATAGATAATAAAACTATTTTTTCAAAACAAAATTCAGAAGCCCAGACCGATAGTACAAAACAACAATTATATAGAACTAACAAACGTTAAAGAATGGTACCGACACGTGTCTAGTGGCACCATCAGTATGAATATTTTACTCCAAAATTCCTTCAGGCTAATCAATTAATGTCACAATTAAAATAACCACATTACGCCAACTCAGCAACTGTTCGACACGTTCGTTGCAATCAACGTCATTAGATCCGTTAAATGACGGGATGTGCGTTTTAGCAGTGTTATAATGTGTCCAGTCATTCACGGACCACTCTTCCTAGATGACATTCGACGTATTCATTCGTCCGGTTTCGATGTCCAGTTACTATCGAAGGCATGCCAGGATATTCCAAGTCGCCGGCT
The DNA here is from genome assembly GCF_943734755.1 of Anopheles moucheti. Lineage (NCBI taxonomy): Eukaryota > Metazoa > Arthropoda > Insecta > Diptera > Culicidae > Anopheles > Anopheles moucheti. The sequence goes on from NC_069141.1 coordinate 16,522,134, forward strand.
TCCTCTATCTCGTACCGTGCAGCTACAATCACAAAACGGAGCAGTTCGAGCAGACAGCCTTCAACAAGCTGGCGTTCGTGTTCGGTATAATGATGACGGTGCCCTTCTGGTACGTTGATCTGAAGTTCATGACCGCGTTCTATCTGGAAAATATATCCCCCATCATGGTGGTCGTCGGTTGCATCGAGATCGCTGTGTACGTTTCGATTGTGTCCTGCACACTGTTCAACACTTTTGGCCGGCGGAACCGGTACACTCGTCTGCTGAACGTGCTGTTCCACACCGACTGGTTGCTGGATCGGTTCGAGAGCATCGAGGCAAATTATGATTTCCGGCGCCATTTTGTTGCTTTCTTGGTTGCCCTTATAACCATGGCGTGTTGCAACATGTTGTACCACGAGGACGTGGAAGTTCGCATGTTGAGTATGAGTGTGGCGATGAAAATCTTTGGCGTCTGTTACTTGACCGTGGTGCATCGAATATGTGTGGGCGCGATCGGAGTACGCATGGAACAGTTGAGGGCACTGTACCGAATGGATCAGGTGCGCCAACATGCTCAGGACCAAACTGCACGCTACTTCATTGAAAGGTACGAGCGCTACGCAACACAGCTACGGCAGATCGACTATTGTTTCTCCTTTCCACTGACGATGATCATACTGCTCGTGCTGATTGAGATGGTTTACCTGCTGTTCGATGCATTCACGATACTGGAACTTGGGCGCCCTGCCATAATGGAGAACTTGGAAATAGATTACATGCAGTGGGCGCTGAGACAACTGTGGCAAACTATTTACGGTGCGGTTGTGCTGGTCACAGTTTCGGGTTGTCAAAACACATCTGATCAGGTTAGTACACATTGAAGAGTGACTTCTTGTATTAAATTCACCCTTAAACACAGCTTCGAGAAACAGCCCAACTTGTTCAACATTTTGCTAACGATCATCACCGTAACTCACGCGTTGCGAAGCGAATTCAACAATTTCTACTCCAAAATCTCGACCGGCAAACAACGTTTTCGGCCTGCGGAATGTTTGACATCGATCACGCGATGTTGTATATGGTGAGCCGCTTGACAACAGATGCAGATGCAGATTGTAGCGACAAGACAGCTCATCTGTTCTGTCTTATCCTTTCCAGGTGTTTAGCTCCATTTTTACGTACATGGTCATCTTGATACAGTTTGATCAATTGCAACCGGAACGCCTTCCTTACACCAGCGTAGCAAACCACTCTGCAACACTCCATTAAGCGGTAGGAATAGCTTAGGAAGCTTCTATATTTATAATTAACACCCTTTGACAATGCAGATAATAAATGTTTTAAAGTACAGCCAACACACGCAACAAAGATCGCAATCTTAATTAATTTCTACTGCAAAACATACAACATTACCCCTGGCTACAACGTGTCAGTTATTGAAGCAAAGCGGGCTTTGACGCACGGCCAAACATGGCACGGCTCTGCGCACAACTACGGGTGCTGTTCTTCGTGTGCAATGTGTTTCACCTTATTCCTTGTCATTACAACAGCAAAACGGATCAGTTTGAGACAAACAGCAAACTAAGCCTGCTAACTTTCGCCATTAACTTGACTCTGTCCAGTTTACACATGTGCTTCGATTGGATTCAGCTATGGAGCGGTGAGCGTAAGCGTGTGTCACGCGTCTTCAATTTCCTGTTATTACTGCACGTATTGACATTCCCGATGATCATCGTGTACATGTTGCTGCTTTCGTTCACCAAACGAGCACGCTTCGGAATGCTTTACAATGAACTGTTCACGGACCGAAGTTGGCGATTTTTTGGGGAACGTACCAGCAGTTGGTACGCGTCGTCCTTGTGGTTGGGCAGGTTTGCAACCGGTGTCGCTGTAGGAGGAGCAATTTATTTCTCCCTGCTGATACTCGCCGGCCAACAGTCGTCGATGCCAAAGTTTCCGCTTTATGTTATAATTTTCGAAGCGATCCGGTTGTACATCACGATGATAGCGATTCTGCTGTACGTGGTTTGTGTGGTGGTAATTAAAATGCGCTTCAAACAGATACAGGAACGGATCCAACAGGTCGGGACGCCGTTAAACACTTTTCGACAGTGGAACATCTTTCTGGATCACTATCGCGTTGGAGTTAGTTTGATCGAAGAAATCAATCGCCACTGTTCCGTATTATTACTGATAATACTGGTGTAGGTAGAGGTGCAGCTGATCTACCAGTTTTACGTACTGTACTGCAGCACTCAGTTTGGAATCGTTCCGGATGTCAGCGAGTTGACGATGTTGCACACACAGCTCTGGGAAAGTACATTCCTTCTCTTACTGCTGCTGGTTGGGTATGCGTGCGACAGCTGCCACGATCAGGTGCGTTGGTAACATTTTTCTCTTCCGATGTGGGTGTTTAGTGAGGGAAAATCATTTCACATCCTTGTTTCTGAATTTTAGATCGACAACGTGCATGTTGCCATTCGGAACAACATTGGGGAAATTGCAGCGAATTGTCCAGATCTTCAACCGCGGACAATACAACCGTGGAAATGGTTGGATCACTTTCATCTACACACTTTGCACCAGATAAGCGGGATGCGGTTTACGGTGGGAGGTCTGATGGTCCTAGACAACAAGCTCGTTTGCATGGTATTTACCGCAGGTGAGATCTTCTCCATAAATATCTACATCATTATCTTTATTTACTTGTACACAGGCACTGACATCAATGGTCACACACTTGGTTGTATTGATACAGTTGCGGCAGTATGAAATAGATGATTTGAAAGTTATGTTTAGAAACGTTTCGGAAGATGTGGTTGATATGTTTTAAAATTACTAAACACTAAAATTAAAAACCGAATCAACAATTAGAAATAATTCCATAAAGTAGCCAAACGTAAAGCCCCCGGGGTACAGCCTTATCGGGGACATGGTATGATGGAACGTTCTACTCAAACCGTCACGTCATTCACGAATAGTGAGCACCTTACGCAGAAAATCAAGGTCACTGGAGGTGCGCCGATAAAGGAAAAAAAAAGCGGGAAACACCACCCTGTATAAATGCCTTAAATAAAAATATCTATATCGCACGCATTATCACACAACCCACACACACACACACATAATCGTTGTACATCGCTGTGAATGAAAGGCGAAGTTTTGATTGCTGATAAACGGCGTTTGGTGATAAGCGTATCTGCTGATTTTTCTTTTGGCAACATGCGTATAGATAATGGGAATATAAACGAGTTTTCGCATACATTGCATACAAACTAACACAGCGTGGCCACGGAAGCAATAAACGGTACAGGCTCGCTTAATGTCAACTCATGTTTCCCTCACAAAAAGAGCGTGTTTTTTTTTTACAGAAGATATTATAAAACAGATAATGATAAAAACGGTAACCCTGTCGCCCTGTTTGCTGAGTGTTAAATGAACTTGTATAAAATATTGTTCTACAAGTTGGGACACTTACCGTATCGACAATGTTAGTCGCACCTAATGCTCTATTTACATTAAACCGTCGCCATTTCTTGTACTCCGCCTTGATTACGTTGCATTTCCTCTTCCAGTACTTTCCTTCAAGCAAAATGGCCTAACGGCGATAAATGTAAAATAAAGCAAACATAAAAGTATTACAGTAATTGTTGTACAATACATAAAGGTGAGTTACTTCTTGTTCAGAAATATAACAGATAGCATACCTGAGGTGTATTGTGAACGTCTACGTCTAGCGGGGAAGCAAACTGACAGACTAGAGTTTTCCGCTTCATGATAACTGCAAAGAAAGGAATAAGACAATTGTTGTTAAAATTACATTCTTACATCATGTAAAGAAACTGGAATTATGCAGAGAATTACAGAATATTTACCAAGCGAAAGCGTCTCTTTTGGCTCTTCTTGTATCGGGTGCGTCGAAGGACGCAAAATTCAGGAATTCTTTTGCCCATCTTCGGTACCATGTGTGAAATGTATTTTAAAGCTTTGGAAGCCAGCAGGAAGGTTTAATGTGCAGTTCGAAGGAAAAGGGCTATTTATCGGTGATTTATATAGCGAAGAGCACTACAGGAGAAGTCGCACACTACACACGGGATACAACAAGAAGCTTGTTGTCGATCCCGTCCCAACTCCAATGTTTGACACTTGCCACACTGGTATAATTGTTCCACACGGCTCTAACCTAGAATCGTTCTGATTCAATCTCTGTCCTATTACTATGCGGGTCTCTACCACAACACCATGTCACACCACACACTCTACCACCCGCTCACCTCACCCTCGACTGAACTCGTTTCTACAACTCGTTGCTCTATGCGGTTGTTTGCTTTGACGATAATACCCAAAGAAAACCAACCCTTCCAAAAGCACGGCCGAGTAAAATTCTTCTCAAACAAACTTCACAACTTGATCAATTCCGATGCGTTCTGAGTGAACAAGTGGAAACAAATAGTCAAAAAATAAAGCGAACTGAAAGCGGCGCTAGACGATCCCGTCTTCGGTTGAACGCGAACTGAGCCGCGATATGGTTTGCGAGTGGGACAACACGTCGTCGACAGTGTTCCCGTGACGGTGTTACTCAAATCCATCGGACCTGACTTTTGATAACGAAGATTGCTCGACTATTGCCGGTACGTTACGTCCGTTGCTGGCACTGTTCCACCCTACCCGACCTGCCTTGCACATTACGGTCCATCCAGCAAGACAAACCTCGTTCCTTTGCCCCGTCCGCTGGTGTACGTCCACGGTGGAGAAGGACCGGGACCCTCATCAATCTCCTCCACCGTACCGAAGGGGAGAATTTTCCACAAACCTCCACACAAACGGGACCCATCTGCTGTAGAAGGTGTACAGTACCGTTTGCTGTTGCTGTACACCTCACCGTCCGCCCTGTCTGGGAGGTGCGGTGGGGTCGGGAGCACGAACCACCCCATTTCACCAGCCAACTCTTCCGGATGGTGGGCATAAACCATCACCATCACTGGAGAGAAGGGAGCAGGAGCCGAGTCTGCCGAGTTCAGGCGATGAGAGATTGTAGTCGCCTGCTGCACCACTTCCACCGAAACCGGTGCCTGATATTTGGTCACTTCTTATCAGGCCTAGGCAAAGCCAATGGTTGGTAAGGCATCGAGAGATGCCTGCAGACGATGCTTCCGAGAGTTGCTTCTCCGGCGAGCGAATTCCAAAACGATACAGATAAAACACACACATAACGCGCATCATTCGGCCGAACAGCTAAGGATTTAAATGTTGATTAGACAGGAATTGCATCTAATTGCAGCAGAGCAGGTTTTGTTCGTTTATTAGCACCAAACCGGATCGAACCATGCTGGAGGTGGTGGCTGTTTTCTGATATGGGACGCAATGGGTTTGGCCGTTTAGGTGATAACGGTCATGAATTGTGTTTTCCCGAATTTTATGCAACATTGTACGTTGCAGTATCGTTGCCCAGTGCTATCGCTCAGCAATCGCACCCTGATTCGTGCGAATTCGTGACGCTAACGAACCACTTCTGGAACCGCAACGGAAACATGGGAGACACGAAAACCGCGGGGGGAGACGCGCGTATGTGGACAGCAATTGAGATGGATTAAATCTTCAACATGGGCAGGGTCCAGCAGTGGGCAGCAGAGTGGAGAGATTTAAACCAGCCCTCTTTGTCACGCGATGTTTGATTGTTTATCTAATACTGCAGGTGCCATGGTGGTTGAAGATGCCCGATTGCGATGTGGGCGCGTTTTATTTTAAGTATATATCTTATAGAACACCCCCCCCCCTCCATCAGGAGCACTTCACAGATACAGGAGACAGTGCGACTCGGCTGTTGTGTATGGCATAATCAAGCAGCGGTTCAGGTGCAGGTGGACGTAGAATCGGTAAATTCGTCCGCAAACATTGCACGGTGCGGCACCGGATGGGAGTTTTTGTCCAGTGCACCACAGAAAGAAAGTCTCCGGGTGGGTGCTCCGGTGGGGAGAGTGGATGTAAGAGTGAAATTGGAACGGAACTGCAACAGAAACTTACATTGCATGTGCCAACAGCGCCAGATAACATTGTTCAGGCGGATCTTCTCCTTCCATCGCAAGCGGATGCCTTTGAAAGGGTTCCATTTGGGAGACGTCAGCTTTTGTCTGGAAGGAAAGAAAGTAAACAGATGTTAAGGCGACCTTTTTTTCAGACAGGAAAGATAAAAATAAATTTAATTCGTCACCACATGGAAGCCATACTAGGTGGTGAATTTTGCTGGATAATTAAATGCAACGAGAAATCATAGAAATATAATTGAATTGCAGGGTTCGTACATGGGCTCCTTAGTTCGATAGAATCTAATTCTCTCCTCCTCTTCATGAATACATTTTTAGCACTCAAACATAAAACCCTTTCCAGTGCTATTTCACCACATTACGAAAGATAAGAAAACCACGCACACATTAGCAATTAAGCAACAAAAAAAAAACATCTTACGATAAAGAAGTGAAAGAAAAAAGGCGCCAAAGTTTAACGTTGCTTCATACACCATTAACGCGCGAATGTCCTCAACTGTCCGAACTAAAAACTGGCAACATATATCAATTAGCAGCAATTAGAATGTCACCGATGATATTAATTTGGCACGGTCTGTAATAACAACTATATCGTCTAATTTGGAATTCAATTTGTAACGGAAGCCTAAACCTAATCACAGCGCAATAATTAGGCGTGTGAAGTGGAACCGTTTAACGAACATATTTATTTATTTAATTTGAAGCCTCTTTTGTGCTGCTCCCGGTGGAAGATGCAAATATTTAATGTCGGCTATAACGTCTAAACGACGACAACACTTTGTACGCGTGACGGACCGCTATATCCATCTCGAACGAACTAGTACGATACATTGTAAGGTACCAATCGCAAAGAGCATGGTCGATAAGGAGATAAATATGAACGTTATGACGAAGGTTTCGTGTTTGCCGGGCGAAAAGTAACGCCTAAAGTTAGACCAGCGCGCTGTAGCGTGGTGAGTTACTTTGTCGCTTAGTGATGTGGAGTGCTTGCAATTTGGGGCCACTGTCACCCTGCTGCTGGAGATGATGAACTTTTGGACTATGCGACTTATAGCAAATGCTATCGTAAAAGTACCCTTAGTTAATCATTGAAAAGTAAACATTTAAACTACGTTAAAAATATCTAATATTGAGTATGAAGATCACCTATGATCATCTTTTGGTAAAAAGAGGTTTTTTATTGTTTTTTTATCAGGAAATGCAATCAGCGAGATGCATGCATATAGAATAGATCAATAAATCAAATGTTCACCCTATTTTACTCATCTTATATGTCAGTTATTGTCGAATATAAAACGCTTAATATTGCTTAACATAAAGATTCCAGAATAAAATATTAAACGAACAGGATACTTTAATCACCATAAGTAAATGTGAAGATCAGATCAAGAGTGCAAAGCAATAAATTTTCACTCTAACAAAACAACCAACTGGGGTGCATCACGTGCAAAAAAGGGTAATTTAATTCCACCACCGATCAATCAGCCAACACACAACTCGACGCATCTTCGCGGATAGCGCGTAACATGCAAAAACGGACGTAAACAAGCACAATGAAAAGAGCGCGGGGGATGGCGTGCTTCAGCTCCGATCTTGTAACGGGAACCGTTAGTTCAAGTCAACAATAATGGCCACGTGCAGCCAACAGTGAGTCGTGCCTCCAAGCGACGAAGTTGTCGTAGTGCTTGTGCTTTAAAGTTTTTTTTATTTGCCTCCCTCTCTCTCTCTCTCTCTGTGTAGATTAACACACCCTACAACCGCCCTAACACCATGACGTAGCCACTTTAAGGGGTGTGTTGCATCCGATGGATGCAGTTCTATTGTCGTGTGCGATACGGCGTGTTCGTGCAGTTCGGTGTGATTGTGCGGTGCGGTGTCATGGTAAAGGGCACCCACAGCTATTATCAAAACATCGCAAACCCAGCTGCACAAACACAATGCCAGCAGCAGTACACGATCGTGGGCTGGCGCCTCGTAAAGGTGCAGGTGCGTTTGTACCATTACCATTCTCGTTAGGGGAGGTGATGCATTTTTGACATTCTTACGGTTGGGATAGGCAACAGTATTAGCCAACTAGCCAGCCAATGCCAAAACATTCAACACTCGCCGCACACAGGTACAGAGAAGGACGCGAGCGTGAGAATACAAACAGCATCCAAGCGCCGTGCGCCGTATGCAAGCACCAAGTGGACTTCGATTCGAGTTGGATGTTTTGATGAAGAAATGGCAATGCGTCGCCATTTGGAACTGGATGCTAAATGCGTAATAAGGGAAACGGTAGTGTAATGCAGCGAGGCGGATGTTTTTCAGGGATTAACATTTTTAATGTACTGTGATTCACACATTGTTTCGCGAATGAAAACTAATGGACGTACGTACCAAACTGGATATTTTATGACACTTCGATTACACGTTTGAGGATGATAACTATTGTATTGGGTAAGATAAGATTTAGGTTTCGGTTCTTATCTATGAACAGTTGAAGGTGATTGAGGCAATCAGGTTATATGAACCACTGGTAATCGGTTATGGAAGATTACTGCACTGTTCAATGACTTTCGATCACAGAAAGATGACATTGAATATGAGTTTTGTCAGAGAAATATTGTCTAACATGAATTGTGCGAATTGTGACTATTGTTTGTAGCACTAAAGGCTCGTAAAGTGTAAAAATAAATCATGCTCTTTTGCTACGAATTTTCCTACCGATGTGCGGAATTCTTGTCCATCCCGCCAGGGGCATCTTCTCACCCTCTGCCATCAAGCGGTTTGTCAGCTCATAAATAACACAAATCAAACCGCTTTGTACCAGCTTTGCAATCGATACAAACAACAAACTGTTTGGTTATGGTGCAGTGTGTTAGTTACGCCGGTGGTATAGACAATTTCGGCACGAGAAAATTGGCGTGAAGTGATGCTAAAAATATAATCTCCATCACATCAATGGACTCCACAACCTTGCTGTTCCCGGGCGATCGAACCTTGTGGAAACACCCCCGTTGCAATATTGCCAATCATGCCCTCCTATCGTCACAGCATTACGTTTTGGAATGCAAGAAGCTATGAAATGGAATAATTCCCATATATCCGCAAACCCTATCTCACCGGTGCAAGCTGTCATTTGCTGTTGTTGTACACCGTTAGGCCGTGATAAAAAGGCCGCCTCGGCGCTATTTAGAAAGTGTACAGTGTGATGCCGCGCACCGCAACACTATGTGCGCGTATTTGTTTGTGCAAATAAACCGCGCAAACCCGTGAAGCCCTAATCAGCAGCAGCACAGCACAGTGGACGGACAACAGAACGCAGCGAGTTCGTTGTGTGTGCTTCCCACGTTAGAAGTGGTAGCAAAATACGGACCTAAAAATACAGTTCAGACACAAGTTTTATTGCTTCGTTTTTTTACGCGCACTGACGCGGTGACGTACGCGCGCGCACACACAGCACACGATCGCGCGCCAACAACACTGTCGCTGGAGGTGTGGCGAAGCAAACTAACGCGGCGTCCAGTTCAATCCGGTTCGGTTTGTTAAGCTAGCTATTGCTTTTTTCTCCTCTTTTCTCTCTAATTGCGCAATCGGAAAAGGGAGCAAGGTGTGGTGGGTTGGCGATGAAAAACAGAAGTATTATGGCGAAATTCTAACCGAGCGTCTTTATCTTTGCTTTGCACATATAATTAGGCTCAAGCATGTGATATAGTACAGTAGTGGATTGGAAGTTTTGATCTCAAAAACACATCCTTTTGGTCTGTACCATTGTATCAATGGACTCGATTGCGGAAAGTCAACCGACCGATAATTTTATTCGCACTCTCGCCCAGCTTCAAGGTTGAAGTCCCTGATAAGGGTCCTTTTTCTGTCTCTCTTGCTCTTCTTTCCGTGATTCTCTCAAACCGATGATGCAATGACACGCACCGGCCGGATGATTATGTGGCGGCAAACAACCGAATTCAGCCCATCACCATCATCAGCTGTGATGGATCGTTGTAGGGTCGTAAGGGGATACGACGACGCCGGGTCCCGAACCCACCGTGTATGGGTGCGTTATAAATATATGTATGATCGTGTAACATTATTCTTGAGCGAACGAAAGCCGGGCCCATTGGCGGCGAAAGAAGGTTGGCGTCTTTCTTACCGGGGCAGCGTAGCATGGTACCACAACTGTTTTTAAACCATCCACCACATCCAGCCCGCCTGGAGGAAAGGTTATCAGCAGGGGTATATTCCCCGGGGCGGATTTTCAACCCATACTCACAAATCGTTCATCGTTCATGTGGACCTTGCGGTTCAGGAAACAATTATTTCTTGTCTCTACATGGCTGCAAAGTAGGCATCACGGAGCTAATGTTCTTCAAGAAAGGAGAATTTCTTTTGACCCCAGTTAAGATGAATGTTTTAATTATCAAGAAATGTGTTTGTAAGCGGACTCTTGCTCGTCTAATAATGATTTTGGCTCATCAATCGTCTAACAGATTGAAATAATTTATTATATGAAATCTACATCCTTAATAGATTCATACATCCTTAAGATTCGTGAATTCATATGTATCGTCTATAAGAATACGCAGAGATGAATCAATCTACACTGCTCTGATGAGCAAAAATCTCTTCCGCATTCCACGAATCTTAAGAATTTGATTGAAGTTGAGCACAATATTTTGGGACAAAGCAACAATATATGCTCCAGGAGTTCTTACACTCAATATTTTAAAAGTTTCAAAGCAAAAGTTATGTTTGCTAACCTTAAGTCATACGGTACGTAGACATTCAAGTGCTATTCATTTCCTGTTGCGCTTCTAACAGCGCCTGCCCTACAGAGCGACCTCTAACGTCTGGGACGGTTCAACAAACGTCATGGCATTATGAAAACAATAAGCAATCGATCGCGAATGCGATTAAGTTGAAAAGCGCAATCGATTTTGGACCGGAACGCAGCACTGTAGATCGATTAAGATCGACGCAAAAGCTGCCTATAATCATTTTCCTTTCGTAGCCGCCAGGCACTTCTAGCAATGGGCAATACCTTCTCGGTTCATCCTAATCGGACCAACTGAAGTGCAATCGTGCTTTGTTTTGGGAAGGGCGACCAACGTAAGGTTGTGCCCCTGCGCTGCACCAGCGAGCGCAAATACACGCATCATGAGTTATTGTAGCCTTTTGGTGATGTTTGAAACTCATGCCAACGCTTCTGATAAGCGGTACCGTTCCAATCATTTCCAACCGTCTACGACACGGCCATTCTATCCGCTTTGTCTAAGCGTTTCCTTATCAGCCGGTTCCATTAGCAGGCGTGCCAGAGAGCAAGTGGAATATGTGCACTCATCAATGAGGGAACCTTTTTCTTCAGTGGCGTCTAAACAAGAAACTAAAATGAAATCAAAAAACCGAAACCGGGTTCAAAAATGTGCTGTTAAACAGGTAACTTACGTGTACGTAACGTTGAGCGTATTGAATACGGTCGAAAGGTCCGTATCGATTTCGACCTGCGATACCGTGGACCGGTTGCCGATATGCCTTGGTACGTATCGGGCCAGCTGGTTTGGCTGCTCCGTCGATCCTATACTGGCCAATGGTACCAGCGCACCGGATGAAGAGGATGCGGTCACATCCGCCATGGTACCCGAAGCGGACACCGGCAGAATGACACCGGCACTGTCGGTTGCAATGAGATCCGCCGGTTTGACTTCCTCCATCTGCATTCCCAGATCATCGTCATCGTCCTCAGCACCTTCGGTTTCGAAGTGTGACACCATAAACTGGCCCGAGTGGATCGTCTCTCCGCAGCGCTTGCGCTGATCGGTGGTACCGGCCGAACCACCACCGCTACCAGCCACCATTGAACGATCCATTTTGGTTGTCGGTCCGGGAGTCATTGCAAATGGAGGGTCTTGTCCAGACGGTTCTCTTAGCAACACACGATCCTCTCGGTGGCGGCGATGCAGTTTTTCGATCGCTTGTACTTTAAATGAATCAAAACAATTCTTTCAACACACACTTACAAAGAGACACACCACGCACAACCACGTACACGAGGCAAACAGTTCATGGGCACATTTTCAACGCGAGCATCACACGCATACCACTCACGTAGATGACGACATCGATGAAAAGCTACGCAAAAGCAAAACAAACAGCTCCGCAGGGATCTTTTCAACTTTTTTTTAAACTGCCAATACACACATGCACACACATACGGACACTAACACATATCGTTGAGAAAATCTAACAGGACGTTCTGTTGGTCCTGTGGGTATTTTCACTTTATCACAGATCAATTGCACTGATAGTGGAATTCCCATACGATTGGGAATGAGCTTGCTTAGCTGAGCTTTTGGGGAGATGATTTTCGCTATATCCAGCAACGTTGGAGGCTACTAGATTAGTTCGAGATATGCCTCTAGCGTGTACACATGCACGCCAAAATGCAAGTAATGTAACCGAAGGACTTTCTCCATTCAGGCATCTTGCGATGCTGTGTTCTGGAGGCGCTGCTTAAACCACCGAGAGCTGAAAGCCAACAGCTACAGTTGGCGATCCCGCGAACTGTGCACCGTATTCGCTGTGTCACCCACTATCTTTCTCACTGCACAATACCAAACACTTGGCACACGCGTTTACGTACTCGTGTGTTAGAGCAGGGGGTACACACTGTAATAAGAGCACCAACGGTAACCACTTCCTGCACGCATCCCCAATGGATGCCGTTCTCAGGAACGTTTACTGATGTTCGGGCAACGGTTGGTCCCGTCCGGCACACGTCAGTGACGACGATGGTGACACGGTGACGCAGGGAAAGATAGCGCGATACCAAACATTCGCGTGGAACATTCGATTACGTTCTTTATCGTTTTCGAAGTTTGGGCTACGCAGGAAAACACCACGATGCGTTCTACAAAGATACAATTGAGCTCCCTTCCGGCCAGGCACACACTTTTGGTTGTTCAAGATGAGTACGGCGACGACATTGATAACCTTAAAGCCACACACACGCGGGTAGAAATGATCGTGACTCGCGGTGATCTCGTTTCTCGGTTCTCGCACAGAATAGGAAACGGGGCTTACTACTGCAAAACGCAGTAAGGGTATCGCGAATGGCGTAACCGATGGCGCCACGGACAGGTAGACACCGAACTATCGCAACCGGAACCGTACAACCCGTACACGAAACGGAACCAGCAGCAGGAGCATTGGATGATGCGTCGCGTTGCTGTTGTTTCGGTTGACTCGAAGTTATGCTGCGTTGTTGTTGGGCAAGAAGCAGTGTCGATTAATTTTCATTTTCTTGCTTGTGTGCTGTGGTTGTTTTCGTGCACAGCTGTCAAACATTCCATGCGTGACGTACATATGCGGGGCACAACGTGGGCGGTACGTGCAAATAACAGTGACATTTTATGACACGGATTTTCATAAAATTTACATACAATTAAGATAAACATATTTTTACTTGATATAATGAAATATTAGAGCATTTGTAAAGCTAAAAACTGAGCTGCAGCTGTTTTAAAGTCGCAATATTTTTAGGAGATTGCGTTTTTAAATTTGTATTTTTAAAATTGATTTTAAAGGTTTATAAGGTCTTTGTGATATCAATAACATCACAGTACAGGTTATGAATTGCTTGCGAAAGATATGTGAGATCAGAAAAGACGTTATTTTTCGATCTATTCGGTCCTTCCCATTAAATATAGCAATATTTGAATTGCATAGTTTCTTCTTGAATTAAGTAGTCGTGCTAGAACATACTAATAGCACAATGAAGCAAGGAGATCCAATTCAATGTATCACACACAGCAAACATATTTATTTTACAAAAGTTTTACATCTAATCGTCAACTTGAAGATGGATTCATGTAATACGAAAAATATCTTATTAAAACGTAGAGGGACTCATAGACTGCAAGATTTTAAAAGTGATTGGCGTACAAAATAACAAAACTCAAAATAACCTTTCTTCACGAGCGACTTTTAACTCGTCAGATCGCGGTAAAAGTCACATCCAAGACAGAAAGCGTTTAGTTGGACGAAATCTACATCTACGACAGGTTCGGTAAAAAACTGTAGATTACTGGCGCAACGAGTGGCGTGTTGTGCAATCGTTTCTGATACAAGCTTGCCGAACGTTTCCATAGTTCCTTCGTATTGCAGCAGAACACCGCAGGAACAGCTGAGCCGCTTGGCTTCGCTATCAAGCTGCAGCACGTTGTGTTCGCATATGGGACAAAACACTGTATCGGTGTCATAAGAATCGATGAGATAATTTTCCGCTTGCTCGTAAAACAACCACTGCTCCGTATCCTCCATAAGCTCCTTGTAGATCAGTTCCTGCAGCGCTATGTCGTGTTCCAGCTCGGAAAGTTCCTCCCGCACAATGGATTCCAGGAACGATTTCTCCTCCAGCATGATGTTACGTTTCTTCAAAAACTGGTCATTGCGTGCTTCCTTGATACGGATCCGGCATTTCTACGAAGGGAAATTGTCTGTTGTTGGTGAGAATTGTCTCCATGCCGAACAACAATACGTTACCTCGCGCATCATATCGACCAGTTTCGGTGAACCGTATTTAAACCGCCGTGCAGCATCTTTCGAACGTAACTTATCGGCCACCGTTGTCTGTTGAGATGACGGGCCTGGATTCATAATCTCCATGGCAGTTTAATTTACGATTACACGATTTACACGATTAAAAAAGGTTTCACAAAATGGTGTTTACAGCAGCGAAAAACGAAGCGCGGGCTCTTTGATGGGTGACAGCGATTTGTTGTTTTATTTTGTAGGTGCTGAACGTCAAGCTAAGTTTTGGCGTGGGTAAAACTGGGTGTTCGCCCAATGTGCCGATGTCGGGCACAGTGCATGAATGGTGTTGTGTTGTTCGAGTAGTTTGAATAGAAAATCAACTGTGCAAAATGCACTTTAACGGTTTTCTTTAACAAACAAGCAAAAATGGAATAAAATAAAGCAACAATGAGAAGGAAATATTGAGAAGTGATTCAAACATCTTTCATTTTGAAAGATAATTAGAGAGAATGTTTATTTCTAGTACATTTTGCATTAAATGCCAAACGCTTGCTTCACAACAAAGTGGAGCACGAAAAGGGATTTGTTTTTACACAGTAGCACGTAATTCTTGCATCTTGTTTTTCCTCACCCAGGAACGGATTGTTGCAACTTTCTGCTCTACTTACAGCAGACGCAAAAACAAACACACACACACACACACATACACACCCCAGCAGATGGGCAACTGGCCACAAGTAGCTTCTAATCTAATTAAACCCGATTGGCGTTCCGTCGGTCGGGTGAATTACATTTTCACGCTACACTCACGGTAGGTAGCACATGGCTTTCCGGTGTTTCGGTTTTCGGAAAACCAGTCAGTCAGCCAGTCAACCTGTTGACCGCGGAACCGATCGGATGATTCGCACAAGTGCGACGTACAGTAGTGTCCGTGGGCTGTGCAATAATGGCCACAATTGCGGTGTGATTCTGTTGTGCGGGATGAATAACCTGGGCTAATTGTTCGTAGTGATTTGATAGAACGGTCGATAGCATAATTATGGATAAAACACGAGTCGTCGAATCAATTGTGGAATGTGAACGTTGTGTGTTGGTGTATTAATATTTGAAGTTTAATTAATTCACAATGTAATCATATTATTGTAGTTTGTAAACAAATTAATAATACGGGGTATTTCACTAGCTATTTAGAAGAAAATGTTATGAATATTCTAATTAGTTTGCACCCTACGGTGTTAAAAGGTGCATACATGTCACTTAAATGCACTTGTTTGTGCATGTGATGCATTACGCCAATGCTTGGGCTGGACATGCGTCATGCATTTCCCCACGTATTGTATGTTTGTCGTACATATTTTCTATAAGTTCTTTAAACAAACACCAATATAAAGGGTTTTGTTGCTTTATGCAAGCAGTGAGTGAGGTACTGAATAAAATCAATTTACTCTACGTGTATAAAACTCCATTTTGTTTATCGTTCGGTTGTTGAAACAGGTGGGAATGGCAGCTTTTGTAACGCTCCCAGCCCAGGGACGATTGTTTGAAGTAACGTAAAACAAATCGAAACGCCTGACAAAAGCCATATTTTCCGAATCCGATCGAGTATATTTATTTTTATCTTCCTGTAAACTGACCCGCATTTCTCCAGGCAAACGTATAAGCGGAGCGGTTGAACTTTACCCATTTGACGCCATCCAACGCTCGGTACAGGTTTTCACCAAACCCTGCAAGGTCAGTATTACGCCATGCAAGTTTTACCGGCTCGTTCCCGACCACGTGAACGCCTGTGCAATACATATCGCGTTACCGTGGTGCATTCTTTTGCACCTTTTGGTTTGTCTGGCGGTGGAAAATGGGCCGCGTACACGACGTCTGTGCGTCTCGCCATTTCCTCTTCGCTCGCCAAACAAGCGGTACGCACTCACAAACAGGACCAACCGGTGAGTGGTGCCGTAGGCGTTGTATGTCCAGCCGATGTGAAACGCATCTAAAAATAGCAACAAAACTTCCATTCCGCTCACTGTTTTATTTTCCCGACTGCAATGCGCTGCAAATGGCACGGAACTATGTTTTTCACAAAAAGCGGAAAAAGTCTTTCGACAATAGCATTACGTTGGGAGTGTGCTTGGATGATTGAAAAAAGCGATCAACAATGCTCTCGCCGAAACTTTCCCATTTTGCTTCGATCCAATGCGATCGTTTACAAAAGATCGTATAAAAAACAGTTTTCAAATAGTACAGAAATTGATTTTTGGCACTGAATTTGTACAATTGGCACTGTAAAGCTCTTCCGTCTGCCGGACGATCGCCCAAACGTGCCTCCAAACATTCGCTAAATACTTAATCAACACGTGCAAACACGGCAGCAGCCCGAAACCCGGGAAAATCTGTGCTCACACATCGGATTTACGAGTCCCTGTCGTTTTTCCATTGCACGTTCGATGCACGTTCGTTCCCGTCTTTGCTGTAGGTGTAAATACGCTTCAGTTTTTGAGTAAAGATTCTCCGTGCTGTGGCGCAATATTGCTGGAACAACAATCACATCCATATTGGGTGGGTTGAACGGATGAAACCCCGGTCACTTAACACACCGGGTAACGGAAAACGATGCACATGTGATCCATTAGGCGGAAAGCTTTATTGCTTTTGAAATGCAATCGCGATGGACGGAACAGAGTGTGTCGAGAGAAGGGGGCGGGTTTGGGTGTTAGGGTGTGGCAAGTAAAATTTATGTTAATCTAATACCCACCAACCCTACCTCGCCCGATGGGATTGCTCCATTGGAACAATGGTTTACGCGGCACATATGCGTGGATCGATTTTGGTGTGATCGGTTGGTACACTTTCCGGAAAAACCGGGGGAGAAAATCTTTCATCGATGCCGACTTACGCATCGGTTCGTGGAACACTGGAAGGTCACACGGATGGGTATCCGTTTCTGGGTGCATATCGTTGGTGTGTCTGTAAATGCCGAAAGTGATGGCCGCTGGTTAGGCCGATGGTGGTAATCAAACGATGGAAAATGGATCGTGCTGTTGGGAATTTTCACGTGCGTGCTACTGTGGATGTAGCAAATGGTGTCGATTTAGCAGGGTACGTTGTATATTGTACAACATGTACTGCAAAGTATATTGTGCTACATGTTATATACATTGGAAGATTTGCTACCCATATGGCCTTACCTCCACCAACTATGGTAGAACAGTCAATTCTCAATTAAGAATAAATGTATCAAAATCCTATTGAATCGTCCTTAACCCAGGTCACTAAAAACATAAATGACATTCTTTGGCTTTTGCGTGGCCTTTACTCTCCGCTCTCAAAACTATTGGAGAATTATTGAAGCTGCGTATAAGGTCCATCGGGAACAATGTTGGTCTGGAGTCGATAAAGAATCTCATTTTACAAAATCTCTTTTAACGAATCTCTTTTTTTAATTTCAAAGTACATAGTTCTTACCATAGCAAAACCAACAAACTTGCATAATTTATAAGAAAGCATTAACAGTGGAGTGTCTGACCGCAACAGAATTGTTTTTGTGTTGTGTGTTTTTGAATTGTGTGCCGATCCCTGATTTAGAGCCGAATAGGTCACATCAGCCATTACGATATCGTTTACGTCGAATAGAAATGTTTCAACAGCCACTTCAGTCTTTCCTTCTGGTCCTTCTTTAGATTACATGAATTTATGATTTCGCATAATAATGTTTATCTTGTTTAATTATTTTTTTAATTTTGGGAAGACAGTTGTTGAGGTGACTTTTTTTCGGTTTTCACCTTTAATCTCTGGAATTATTATTAGCTTATATTAAAAGAACGGCTAAATTCGAACGGTAACGAGGGACAAACTAACTCGTATCAATGAACATTGAACTCTGAACTCATTCTACTTTGCATTTACTGAGAGTATTTATTTAATCAATTCATTCAATTTTTAATAATTATTTTGCTATTGATTGTCTAGGTTGAGCACCAAAAATAAATCTCTTTCTATCACTGGTATTCTCTTCCATTAGTGGCACATTCCATACTTACCCCAACCATCAAAGAGGATACAACAACAAGAACAGCAGATGCTAACCAGACAGGCGTCATAGCGCAAT
Organism: Anopheles moucheti; assembly: GCF_943734755.1. Lineage (NCBI taxonomy): Eukaryota > Metazoa > Arthropoda > Insecta > Diptera > Culicidae > Anopheles > Anopheles moucheti. The sequence goes on from NC_069141.1 coordinate 16,540,773, forward strand.
GGAGAAGCGTCTAAATTTAGTCATCAAAAATCATACACTAGCCAGTTAAAAATCAAATATAAATTTTGTGCCCAACACTTCAAAGCGATTGCCACCCATTGAACGTGCGTGCTAAATGTGGCTAATGCAAACAATTGAACACTTCCTGGCAAACGCCCGTTAAAACCCAGTGTGGCCGTGTTGCCGCGAAGACGTGCATCTCATCCTCCCCGCAAAGGTGGACGCACCACTGAGTCATATGTTCATTTCGGTTCGCGCATAAGGAAGGGCCAAACCAACAGTGTACACACACATATTTGGTTTCGTTTCGCGCTAATGCGTAAACAAGCGCGGAGACGAGCTGGTGCGCGTGTGGCCAACAGGGAAGTTTCTGCAGCTAATGTGCCGTTCCCGCTCATGCCAGTGTGAAGCTTTGCTAGTGCTGTGCGGTGTGGAATGTAAGCAATCGAAAATCTTTGCTTCGTTCCATCTGATGCTTACAATTTGGACAGCTCGCTTGGGTGGGAAGACTGGGTGTACGGAACTCATCTTTGTACCTTTGCCGTTGGTTCGGGAATCCAGAGAACCACCTGCGGTGTTTGAGTGTGTAAATATAAAAGTCAAACCCAATACGCATCTTCATGGTCGGCTAAGATGGGTTATGATTAATGTGTGTTTAAAGTGAACTAACCCGTAAACGGGGAGGCATCTGGGTGGATTCGGACGGAACGGAACGCTTTTACGCGAGAAACAACCTCCACAGCCATGTTACACGTCGTTTGTTGATGGTTGTCACTCTCTTTTTTTTGCTTTGTAGTAGACATCATTACCATTCACGCTGTTCACGCTACATAAACAAACAGCTGGAGATGCGTTGGTTTGTTATAGATAAACGCATGCTTAGTGAGTAGCGAGAGGTAGAAGTGGGTCGGAAAAAGAATTGTTGATAAAGCAGATCTTAATGACCAGCGAGATTATATTTAAATAATTGATTTGTATCATTTATATGAAGCATTCACTTTTTAGAGGTGGGTAATACATAAATTCCATAAATAATTTGTTAATTTCAAACTCTAGTTTCAAGAACAAGAAGTGTTTCAAGTTTTCTTGAACAAGAATATTCACCAGTACATATGGAATTAATCCCACTATTTGGTACTTTGTCACGACACACCGATTTTGATCAAGGTTTTCTTAATCCACGCATATTCTGCTATCCCTATGTCAATCGAGGAAGCCTTGGAACAGAATCTATTGGAGAAAGTTTTTTACCCATAAAGATATCAGGATTCCGGATTTGCCTCAACATATTTTAATTCTATTTGGAGAGTATAAAGAAATGGTTCCCCCTTTGTCACTTGAACTTGAAAGTTCAAGATCAAGTTCGAATTTTATTTTGAAGGTGCATGAACGACGATATGCTTGAACGTCATAAATAGGGCAAAATCATCAGTCATCCATAGAAATTGACTGCAGTTTTTCTTGATAAATAATATCGCCTCATCAGGCATTAATAATGATGAACGATCGTTAAACTCAACGAATTAAGTTAATCAATTATCAATCGGAAAAAGTGACAAAAATGCCATAAGAGGGGATGTAAAATTTTTCTTACCGCAGGGTTTAAATCTGATCAATATTCATATTAGTTTAACTACTTATGTTATATTTTAATAAATATTGAAGAGGATATTCATAATTCTTTGTTTGTTGAATCTATTGGCGTTCAAGCCTCCCAAAATAGTACACATGAGTTATCATTCAACTGAGATGCATTTGAAATAAGAATTCCAAGAAAATTTCATCTCTGCTGTATCGTAAACAGTGAGATTTTATTGTTGGAATTCTCTGCGATTTGCAGCTCTTCCACTTTGCTTGACACATATTTACACGAGCTGTTATTTCAACCTCCACCAACCATCATATGTTATACACCCTATTGCAATTCGATCACACTTTAAACAAAACACACACACACACCCCCCCCATTAACTATAGACGCACCCTTTGGATCGTGAAATTTGAACCATACGCACGCAGTTCGGCGCGTGCCGGATCACAAAATACGAAACAGTGAATGAGCATGCTGCTTTCCATTTTCCCATCCCACGCCCTAGCCCCATTCAGATTTTGGCGAATTAATTTCCCCGAAAACGTTCGACAATCGGAATGATCGGCCGCAGATTCTCATCGCCGGGCATGCGTGAAGGAATTATTTGGGCACAATCTGCTAGCACGCTGCCAGTTTCTTCGTGCCGGTGAACCGTTGTCCAGCTGTTCGTCCGAAGTGCGCTCGGTTCAGTCGCGATCGTGCTGTGCGGTGTGTAAGATCGTTTGGTAGTACGAGCGCAGGAACGCAGAAGCGATATGTTGTCGGTGCATTAAATGATCATTCGAGCATAGTTGATCATATGTCAGTGCGGTGACTGTGCGTGACAGCGTGAGTGATAGAAATGAGATCATCTTCATCGGTGTTCAGGGAATACCCCGGAGGTGATCCATCTGTACGGTGCTTTCCATGCCATGTCGAGGTAGCGGAGAGCATAAATTTGGTGCGGGTTTTTTTTTTGCGCTGTAACAGTGTAGTTCTGTGAAAAGTGTTTACCAAAGCGGCACACTGCATGCCCGCACACCCAAGCGGTGTTCGTTCGTTCGTTCGAGTGGTAATGTTGTACAGTCAATCAGAGAAGAAGTTCGTCCAGCGTTGAAGTGTATAATGGGTACGTGTCAGGGCAGTCGTTTTGTGTTTGACCATCGCTTGTGGTAAAACAAGGGCGGCATGAACGTGAAGTAGAAGTGATAAAAACGTACGAAGAAAAAGGAAACCCCCAGTGAGGGAAATCGTTGCAGAAGAAAAAGGGTGAAAAACCATGGGATGCAAGTGGACCAACGGTGGGGGGCAGTTTTCGGGCGTAATGGCCGCGTTCCTGACCATGATCGGGTCGCACGATCGGTTGCAGCCGGCAGCTGTTGTTCAGTCGTTGTATCACGCCAACATGGTCGGTATGGTGGTGAGTGGGTTGGTGTTGGTCGGTTGCCTTTCGGCCCTCGGCTTCATCATGTGGAAGTATGAGCAAAGGTGAGATTTATTTGAACGCCGTCGTGGAAAAGTGTTGGAGTAGAAGAACATACAATGCGTGCTGGTAGTAGTAGTAGTAGTAGTAGTAGTAGGAGTAACAGAAGCAGTAAACAATCAGTAAATGTTCTGCTTTTCCGATGGTTTTCAAATGCAGAGACCAGCGGCCCATTACGATATTCCGCTGCCACTATGAACCCTCTTCAAACGTCCATCGGTTTGTTATGATTTATTATTGTTCCAAAAACCACAACCCGAAAGGTATGAAATGAAGGAGGAAAGGGTGTAGGAGATTATTTTCATACGCATTCGAAGGGATTGGGAATGTAATAAAATGGTGAAAATTGGACAATTGTTTAGATTAAGAATTTGTATAGCGATAATTCATTAGTAGCTGTTTCGAGGGGTTTTGGGAAGATCTTGGAGGAATGGTATCGGAATCGGATAAGCGTATCTGATTTAACCATTATTGTGATATTTTGAACGACCTTAATAATTCGCCCTAATTTTTTCCAATCGTAACATGCTTTTTAACATTATGATGGTCTATGAATACTGCTAATATTCTATTAGCAATAATAACTTCAGACAATGTTGTTGATGATGGTAAGTCTGAGATTACTCCTACAATCAAAATTCCTTAAAATAAGTGAAATACGATATGAGGTCTTTCAGATAAGCACCTATAGTCGATATTATTATTATTTCAGGACATACACAGAACTTACCTAAATTATACTTTATTAACTTAAGCAGCTTGATATAGATTTGTATTATAACGTTTGATCGAAGGAGTATTTTTGAAGTAAATTCAGGTGTATAGAAGGTTTGTCTAATATTTGATTTATAATAACTCTTATGTTATCTTCAAAATGGTGTTATCTACGTATCAGCAGCCACCTGAAATATCTCTATTGTCTTGTTCTTGTTCTTGTATTGTCTGTTCGTGTTCTCTGTTGTTAAAGATCTTGTTGTATCAGATCATTAAATGTCGTTTAATAATATTTACAGCTCTTCAAACACACTTTACTAGCTTATTTTAAATTTCAAGCTTAGTAATTCAAATAAGAAGAATCCATTTTGATTAAAATTAATTTGAATAAACGTTGCCCATTATAAATCTTAGTTGATGAATTGAGATCCTAAATCTATTGGCAAGTTTTTAAATTTTTGGTACGTCCTCAACATGCTTGTTCCGAAGAACTCTAAGAATTCTATGCTATGGGCTACGTATTCCATCTTATTAGATACCTTTTAGATATTTATTTATATATTTATTCCATGATGACGGCTTTCGCCGTATTATCAACCTTTTAGATAAACTATCGAACTATTCGTTTGAATAGAACTATCCTACAAACGCTGTGTGATGATTATCACCATCAGCTCCAACACTCCTGCCGTGTTCTAGTTGGCTTCTTTTATGGGCGTCTGAACTGAAAACAACCTTGAAGTCAAATGATTTCGCTAGCTTCCTTCGAACTGTTTCACATATACGCTCTCAACTACCACTACCACTATCTAAGGCAGTGTGCAAATATGCATTCCACGTGCGGCCTCCGTTCAAACACTCTTGCCCTGCTCCTTTCCAGGCGCCATAATCTGCTGGCTTTGCATAATTTGCGGTCAATCGTACTGCTGGTGGCGTTGCTCATCGGCATTGGCGAAATTGGCCACCAGTGGCTGGCCGTCGATCGGCTGGGACGCGTACGGGCCGACTGCACCGGAACGAAGCGACCGGAACTGCACTCTACACAATCGGAAACGTTTACGACCGGGCAGGCACTCACGGATGCAGATGCAGTCGCTTGGAAAACGGTTACGGTCGGATTTGGTGCTGCCTGGCTCGGACTGCTGGTACATCTTGGCGTAGCGTGCCTGGTACGGGCTATCGAGCGACGAGATAAATGTGGTAAGTGGATGGACAGTTGCGTTACTTTGGCTGGGGGTTTTGGACTGCAAACGACCAACACTTCGTCGCTGGTGTTAGTGACGGTTTGGTGTCGATTTAGTGCTTTAGGTGTTTTGTTTACTTACTTGCTGCTTAGTAGCTGCTATTTATTACCCATATCCCCATGCTCTGTACGGGAATGCATTTTCAAATGAGAGTATATTGGCCCCACAAAAGAAGGCAACTGATTTAATGCGAAAATTAACTGTTCCAAAGGATTCGACGAGAACATTGCTTTCACATTATTTCGCTACGAGCTTAAATTAAAATTATTCAAATTTTCTTTTCTAATTAAACCTTTGAATCAGATTGGAACTAAATTGCCAATTGGAGAGTGCCTTTTGTACACCGTTAAATACGGGTAAAATGCCTAGATTTTGTGTTTAATTATCTAGGAAAATTTATAATTTATTATCTCTTATGATAAACAGATAATTTGGTAAATAAACAACTGCTGGATTTATCAGTTTTATCGAGTAACGTAGTAACGTGAAATACAAAAAAATTGAATAATTAATAAAGTACTAGGCGTCTCCATCTGAGCAATCATCTCGACCCTCTGGATTTCCATCGTCTGATATAAACGGTGTTGAAGTACAGGCTGTCCCCGAGATACGCTGTTATAGTGGACCACTATAACCCAGAAAAATCCTCGTATCTCGAATTTCCGCGTAAGTCAATTTTGTTTATATATCAAAGTTACAAAGTCGACTTCCTTCTCTGCTCTTAATTTAGTCAACGTCTCATGCAATTTTTAGAAAGAATGCATTAAAGTTAGTTAAAAACTAATGATTTTTATGACAAAGAAAGATATTTTCAAAAAATTTTCCACCTTTTTGTTAAGATTTAGTGCTATAAATTAACACAGATCAAATTTCAAAACCGCGTATCTCTGAAACCGCATATAAGAGGAACCGCGTATCTCAGAGAATATCTGTATTTGTTTTTTCAAGATGATTTCATTAATTAATTAAGCTAGTGGCTAAACTTAAATAAATTTATTTTATAATTTTTGGAATTTTCTAAAATTTATTTTACACATTATTGGTAAAAATATTATAAATCTATTAAATTTATCCTTTAAGAAGGACTGTATTGCTACATACAGATCGTTTACAGTAACAATCAATACTTCACGACAAAAAGGTCCGTGCAAAGCTTCACCAATACAACATTAATATTGCTGTTGATGTAATATTTAACATCATACTTTCCTTATCAGTTTTGAAGATCCGGTAACCGGTGGGCATGAAATCCTTTCCCTACACCATCCATAATGAGCTCCATATGAGCGTAACCTTTACTGACCTCACTCAACCAATTTACTCGTGTTTTAGTATGGTGTAACGTCCTTTCGCGTTGAATTGTTATTTTACATCCTCACCTGCCCACACAACAATGTGTGTTACGCACGTTGTCCAGCGCGGGCTACTGCCCGATATCGAGCGGTGTGAAAACAATAGGGAAAGCTCATAAATTGGTGCACTGCAAACAAGATCGGCCCGCACTCGGGTGCGCTCCCTCATCGAAGCGAACGGTTCTGATAGCTTTATTGTGCGAACTCCCGTGAGCGGTGGGTCGATCGTGTGCGGGTGTGTCGCACGGTGGGGTTAAATCCCACAAGTGACACCACGGTATCTCCCACCGGAGCACTAGAAGACATCGATGGGGCTGAAAATGGCGGCCTGCAAAAAGGGAGCCCCTCCCTTCCGACAGTTTGAGAGCTGAGGCAAACGCGCACAGCAAAAGGCAGCACAAGTGGCCGCACAGTTGACTACAGTAATAAGTTATTTACATCGCCAAATAAATTTTCAATCTGAAGCATGTCCATAAATTATGCACCCCAAAAAGGGTGCCCCACCATGTGTTGCGACCCACCTATCCGCGACCATTCCCCGTCCTTTATCCCCAGGGCTATTCTTCTTCGCTTGTTCGCGTTTTGTGGGTCAGCAGCATGCGCTGGCAAATGGTGTCGGTACGATGCGTCATGTCGCATGATATTACGCCCCGGTGCGCGATCCCAACCCAGCACCAGTGACTATTTATGGTGCGAGTGAGCAGTTACGCATTATCCAATAGGACGAAATATTGTCCCTTGTATGGCCGTGTGTCCTATTCGTGTCCTTTTTCGGGCTCATTCACTATTATGATGTTTTTTTTTTTCTTACTTCTTCTTCTTCTGCCACTAACCCTTTTGCACACCCGCTCTGCTTATTGTCTGCCAGCACTATGGGGCTAGTTCCAGCACTGCTCCTTTCGGCTTTCGGTTCCTTGGCGCTTCTTGCTTGCTTCTTGTAGGCTTCACCTTTGTCCTTTTCGTTCTCTTGGGACGAACGACTCTATTAAAGAGAAAGAGCGAGGTAGAAAGAAACGCACACCACAGTGGGTAGCTAGAAACGGTGGACAGACCACCGGCACAGGACAGATGGCTCTACTGAGGGACACTGACACTCGCACCGCACGGGAGAGCACCGGTCCGGTGCGAACGATCTCACACGGGCCGGCTGCCTGTTTTTATTTATTATCCCTGCAGGACTATTATACGCCGTGGTGGCGGCCGAAGGCGCCCAGTCGATAGTGCGATGGTGCAAATTTAAATATATCAACGATGTCACGGACACTGCCAGCCGCGAGGGCTCCCCGATGGGGAGCAGCATCCTTGGGATGCCGGAAGTTTTCCTGACGCTGGCCGGTGCACTCGCTGCGACCACACTCACCACCGTCGATGGATTCACACTCTACGTCGAGGTAAGGTTTGGATGATTTTGTGTGTGTATGTGTGTGAGTGTTTTTTTTTTCATTTCGCCAAAGGGTTTCCATCTGTCGCCAAGTTCCGGGATGGGTGCGTGTAACGTTTTGTGATCTGCGTTTACGGTCGAGTGGTGGTTCGAGGTTTGGGTTTTGTGGTTTTCTGTATGGACAATTATTCATTCCATTTCCACTGTACGGTATGAGACGGAAAAAGGGTTGTTTGGCCATTGTCTTCCAATATGCATTCGTCAAAATGGACAAAACGGGATTAATGGTTAGTTGAAATGAGGAATGTATTTTTTTTCTAGTGAAACTATAGCATTTTTAGATGTAAATATTTATTAAACATTTTGAAGGGTTTGAATTTAATGTTAGAACATATTTTTTTACACACACACACACACTTATGAAACTATCAAAGATGAATTTGATATTTATACTATTTATTGATTTCGATAGAGATAATGTATGATAATTTTTGATTTTTTTATTTATTTACATAATATTTATTGTACATAAATCTTTATTTCTTTCTTAAAACCAATCACTGAAGGATTCTCAGTGTAAGGTTACGGTATTTTTAATGCATTTCGTAAAACTAAATTGATCAGATCTAAATGGGTTTTATGAGTCGCATGGCATCTATCCTATAGACGTGATTAATCTGCGAATCACTGTGCAATGTAAAGATCATTGTACACGTAATAGATATTCGCATTAGGGTTCTTCTGTTTACATTCCTGGATCCAAGAACACTTCCTTGCGGAACTCCAAAACATGTTCTCTGGGTTCAATGATTCAAATGGCTAATCCATATTGACCACATCCACTAGGCCACAATGAAAAATGAAATGGTTTTTATTTGAGCTTTACACCTTAATCGTTTTAAAAACGCACTGTAAACTGGGGCATTCAGCGTTTCAATCGACTAATTAAAATGAATGAGGTGTAGAATATCTCACATTATCATAATCGAATCACCACGTTTGTTGACCAGCACAATCGAGGCTTACGAACGTTATTTACCCATGGATCAGGCGTATTTAAACACTTTTCCTAAACTCGCCTAAGCGTGAAAAATGTTAAGCAGCTTATTGAAAAGTTAAACATAATCGGCTTACCACGTGTGTGTGTGTGTCGGTGTGTGGTTGCAAATGACACCTTAAACAGTTTAACAAAACGATCCTTCTTTATTTTGTTGTGTGCCCCAGTTGGGGATTAAAACTGGGCGCTGGATTAGAGGGAAAAGAAAAGGGATAAAGGTTTGATGGTTGCTTTGACCAAGTTCAACCAATACCAATCTATCATTATGCCTTTTTTTTGTTCTTGTTTTGCTTATAACCCTGTATGGGGATGCATGCCTGCAATTAATAGCAATAATTAACAGGTGCTATTGTAGTTGGTATTTAATTTAGTGGCAAACGTGGTGCGTTAAATTTGCCCAAAAGGGTCTGCGTTGGAAATATTACCAGCGCACAACCAATTCATTCGGGTGCCACGTGATCGTGGTGTGGGTCACGAACACAGACCACCCAGCATAGTGTGTTGGTATAACAGCCACACCGGGGGAAAAAAAAGGCACGCTCTCTATTTTACCCACTGATACGTTTTATCCTGCTACGTGCTGCAGGACAATTAGCATACATTTAGCATAATTTGTTTTTGTGCAGCTTGTTCGCTTGGACCTTTTGCGGGGCCCGTTGTTTCTCGTTTTTGTATTTGTATATGGGTATTTGTACGTGCGAGCAGGATAGTCTACAGCGGAACGGATGCACTGGGTACGGGTATAGAAAATATCATAAATTTTGTGGAATTTATATCGTTCTGACAGCACTCACGGTGGTCTAGACATGGCCATGGTGTTCGTCAGTTGATGGTGTGGTGTTACGCCCGTACTTCACAATGTTGCCCAGCAGCACGAGGCTACATGATTTGTATTTTTTCGATGCGTTTTTTTCGCCTCTCGCATACTGTGTGCTGTGATACCGACTGTGTGTATTTGTTTCGATTGCATGCTGTTCGGTAGTAACAGACACGGGCTGAGCATTGGGGACACACATAGACCAAAAAGCAACGAACCAAGCACAAAAGTAAACATAAAAGTGTATGCCATTGCAGTGGAAAAATTCGCTTCCCACGCGGGACCAAACACTGACGCGAACACTGTTGATCCGTGCACATTTCGTGTGACAGCACGTGGTTACCGGACGTCAGAATGCAATCCGGCACAATTTTCCACGCCACGTGTGTTCCTACCATTCCTACCAGGGAGCTCATGTGGCTCGCTCTTGCAGTTCCGATAAAGACCACGGAATTCCCTTTTGCCACTGCTCCAGTTCTGTTCGATTCTGTTTGCTGCGCATTACGTCTAGGGGTGGGTTAGCGAGTCGGCGCAACTGATATGGATCAACGCTTAGTATCGCTTAGTGTTGTGTAGTTGAGGTGACTGTACACACGTACACTTGCATCAGAACTAGTTACCAGTTTTGGAGTAGTGAGGAACTCGACAAAAAAGACCCCATCCACAGCCGACGATTGTTGAGCGTTTTGCCGCAAACACTGTAACATTACAGCAAACTTGAACGCTCCCGGTGGATTCCCGGTGGACAGTTTAAATTTCATGTGACGCCTCCTGCCGGACGCCGTATTAGGGTTTGCGCCGTACGTGTTACGATGCCCAGGAGAGGTAGGGAAATTTAGTTCATAATTATAATTAGATTGGCGTACATAAAAAGTTGTACCATTCGGAGTGCCCCGCCCGATTGCTGCGAAACTATGCGACACAGGCGTGCGAAAAGTTTTGCCAGCAATGTCAGGGAAGGTTGGCTTTCAAACAAACTTTCATCCTGCCACACCTAGCCCCACGACTGTGGCAATAGTTTCACATAATGGAGCACAATTAGTTGGTGTAGTAATTTTCGGCAAGGATTAACTGAATTACCGGCTATGGTTATGGTTGGAGGGTAGTGGCTCCGAACCGAAGGGAATCACATGGTGCAGGGGATGATGTGGAAATGTTTCGAAGCGACCGGGGGCATCTATTGGAGATGAGGTGAGTTGCCGCTGTGGATTAGAATCGTAAATGATGTAATGTGTTTATCTTTAATTGTTAGCGTAGCGGAAGCGTTTTCCCCATGAAAGAACGGGGTAAGGAAAAGGATTTTAACTTGTGATTGTGATTGATATTATTTGCCTTTCGTTTAGAGTTTGCGGCAAGGGCTCCAGAATTCGTTGGAAACAAAATACTTTTTACAATAAGCACGTAAAAGAAAACTGTGTACGCAGTTTTATTTAGAAAACTTTTGCTTTCGCAATCACTGCGCGTAAAATTATGAAGAATGATAAAAGATAAAACATTATACCATCTGAGTCGTACTTGATTTTAGCCTTGCGAAGATTAAAATTCTTATTTGGTTTCAAAACTAAATTTTCCTGAGTAAATTACTCGAGAAATAACTCCTCCCTATTTATGGAAACAAGTAACGTCCGGCCAAACGGAAAACTCGCCAGCACTTCTTCTTGTTAGTTCCAGGCGAACTTTTCGTGCCTGTCAAGTGGAAAGGAAAGTTTACGTTCGTTAGCAAGTTTGCTTTGACCCCCGGGTTGGTCCACGTCTTATCGGCGTTGGGTACGGTTAAGTAGCGGTACGGTCCAACGGTGTGTGTGTGTGTGCGTGAATAATAAAGGGTTGATGTGTTTCAAGACATCTCGGGGCGAAGTTTGTGTTTACAGTTGAACTTAACTATTTCTTTCCTTTCTGCACTAAAGGGTCATTGTGTCACATTGATAGCACCTTAATGGGATTTTTTTGTAATTCGAATCCCTTTTCACTGTAATGCAATGGCACTTTCAGCCTGATAAAACTGACCTATGTAAATATGCATGCATAAACAGATTGCCCGAATCGATAAAATCCCTGACAAGTGCGCGAATATCGAAACAACGATGTTTTGACCGACAGATGTAACAACACAGTAGGCTGTCACCTGTCCGCCCATCGCTGTAAACGGGCAGCATCCGTAGGGCGCGTGGCAAAACATAAACAAACGACGTCGATAAACGTTTCATTTATGCGTCCGCACAAAGCTTGCGGGGTTTGGTCGCTGTTAAAATTGATTCCGCCAAACCTCAATGCCGCAAACTGGCACCGAAAATTTCACGGTCATGGAATCATTCAATCATGTGTGTGTGTGTTTGAGAGTGTGGAACAGTGTGCGATGGTATGCAAATGATTGTATGCACTGATCGATGGTTGTGTGTGAGTGCAAGAGGGAAGCTGCACAGGTATGTACAGGGCTGGCATGATTTTTTCCCCCCAAAATCCAAAGGTTATGAAGCAAAAGAACACCCTTTTAACGAGATACCTGAACACGCGTGAGCTTATTTTGATATTAGTTGCGGGTACGGTTGAGTCAAAATATGCATAGCAAAAACACAAACGCCACGCTACATGAAATATCGAAATATTAACAGCATAAATCAATGCTTATTTTATCGAGTTTCGCTTTGGAAGTTTGGAAGATGGGTGATAAAGGAAGAGAAAAGAAAATAAGAACCGAAAAAAGTTGTTTGGTACGCAATCGGTTAAAATGTTGACAAATGTGTCGGCATTGCGTGATGAAATTTTTCATCCGTAAGCGATGTAATTGAAGGGTGCGGTGCTGGTGCCGAGCTGGCACACCGACGGTGACGGTGGTGGCTGTGTTTTATGTTGTCGATAATCTGGTTAGCTGGTTCCGGTCATGGGTTTTTTTTGAGCGTTTACGCGGTTGTTGGTTCGCACTCGATGTGAGTTTTTGCAGTGTGGAAATAAGCACACCGGTTATGGTTTTATTGTGGTTTCCTTTGCTGTGTGGTATTTACGCAAATGTGCCAAGTATATTATATTTTCGGAGTTTGAGATGTCAATGAAGTGTTCGTATTTATTTTTGTGAGATTAGTGGAGTGAATTATTCTTCACCTTCCGTATGTAGTTGGACAAAAGAAACCTAAAAGTAAAGTCATACTGAATCAACGGTACACTCAACACACTGTATTTCCAGACATAAATTCTAAAAGGTTAACGAATCTTCAAGTTTCATCAAGCCGGAAAGATTCATGATTCCGCAAAGATTCTTGAAATTGTAGTGTCTGACTCCTTATTTAGGATTGATGAGTCTTTTTAGTTTTTGAAGTAATGTGAGGTTTGAAATAATAATAATAATAATAGGAAAATGTATTGTTCCGTCCGGGGGATGTCCTACGTTGTGTTTTTTTGAGTTTGTCGATATATATATCTTTCACAATATTCTTGGCTCTGATAAGAGCCGTTGGGGTTCACAAATGGGGTTCACAAGTGGGGTTTCTTGTCTTGTCTGCAGACCAAGAGGTGTAAGAGCAAAGAGCTAGAGCACGAGCTCTTGAGCCACAAAGTTAGGCTCCTTTTATATCCTCTAGGGAGGATCTCATTTTTATTTCCATATGCTTTTGGGGATCTCACTGGGCACTTCCAATGTCACGTTCGCTCATGACCCAATTAACTTTCTCACGTCAGACGCTTGCCCAAACGTCTGATTAATCGGGATCGATCATGTATATAATAATATTTTCTATAAAATCTCTAAGAAAAAGATTATAACAAAATCAACAAATAGTCACAATACTTTATGCGAATTTATTATATATTTCAAAGTCAAATCATAAAGTCATGGCTCATGATATCAATAACTGCTCACTGATGGTTCATACCATTGCCTCTTATCAAAAGATTTTTCAAGCACAACACTTCAAATTACGGTTCATCTGAAACATTAAAAAATAATTATGTTCTAGCAAATTGTCTTGGAATTGAACGAAAATTATGGTTTTCTTTATATAATATCATTTGTTGATGAAACGGGTACAGATATCTATTCTAATAATATTTCCTTTTCCTGCTAAGCAGATAAAGAACGCATCGTCTATCCCTCATCTCAACTGATCTCCAGAACGATTTTGCAAACACAATCCGCCAGTGTATAGCGCAGTGCTTTGTTCAGTTTTGCTCCTACGGGACCCAATCCGGTACGGTGCCCAAAAGCTCAGTACGATTTTCCTCACGTCCTGGAAAAATTAATGCCGTATTTATTAATCATTGAAAATCTGCTATTTTCTTGGAAGCACACCAGGATGGATCAGAACGAAGCAGACGACGTTCAATGTTCACGCATGCGAAACAACCAGTCCGGCAGCTCGCCGGGTCCCCGGTGCTAACGAGGTGAAACGTCATGAATAAATTATCGATGCTGATTTGATCGAGTATCATGGAAAAATAAAAAAAAGCGCGCGCAGAGCAAACTGTATGTTGGAGAAGCGAACGAATGGTTTTCGATTATGATGCGGGGGAAAAAGAATATAAAATGGCTGCTCTTCTAACCTTCGGCAATGTTAAGTCCGTGAAGAATGTTTCTTCTGTACGGTTGACTTTTCTTTTTTTTATCATGTGATACCAGGTTAAAAGGATACATAAAGCAAAAGGATTTAAATGATGAATTTTTACGTGGAAGTCAACTAGACTCGGGTTCATAAAATGGCTCTTTCCTAGGATGATTAATAGTTGAAGATGGAAAGGATTTTCAGATAACATCGGTGCTTTAAAGCTAAACGCAAGTTTTTTTTTTTGCAGGGGTGTATGTTTCAATATTTTTTATATAGCTAAGATAGATAACAAAAACTGTCAAATAAATTATGTGAGTGCTGATCACATCATTCCTTTCATCACATGCGCGTAGAAAAAAAAACTTGTCAAGGAACCTTTTGACAGTGCGTGACAAAAAAGAGAAAAAAAACATTCAGGCCCTTTCCAATCCATCGATTGATAACCAATCGATATGGAGCCGTAGCTCTTGGTTGCTATTAATCATGCTATCGATTTCGACTTTAATAACTTTATTTCGTCCTTTCGGTGATGAGAACCCATTTTGGACCCATTTTTCTTTGACCGTAGATCACTTGTTTTGCTTTCCTTTCGGTAACTGGGTACCCGTTTTGGGTACACGGGATTACGTTTGTTACGAAGGAGAAATGTTCCTTTCAACATGTTCTTTTTTGCTATCCTTCACTAGACTTTCTCGTTCGTGCCACTGGTATGTGTGTTCAATTTTGTACTTTTTTTTTTATCGTGCACGTATATTTTGTTCTCCTTTGCATCATCAAACCCACCAGCAAAACACTGGACGCCGGCACGTTTCATCGATAATGTCGAGCGAGAAAAAGCTCGGCTACAAGACGCCTCACTCGCCGTTCCTGTCGAAAGTCACCTTCCACTGGATCGTGCCGTTGCTGTGGCGAGGCTACCGGGAACCGCTGGAATTAGAGGATCTGGGCAATCTGCACGAGAAGGACACCAGTCGCTATCACTACGATCAGTTTCTGTTCATTTATCAAAGCTACAAGGTAAGTTTGTCCGCATGCTTCGAGCGGTTCCGGCGGGTTTGGGGGATAGTTTTCAGTTTTTGGAGAAGAATGTTCGTCGTTCGCCCTGTCCTTTCTCCGTACCGGCATACCCTTTACTGCTGTTACGAGCCAAAGCCAGCAGGTTTAGGGGAACGGTTCTTTTATTGACGAGCTCGAACGGCACTGAGACGCTAGTTAAAAGCTTTGATGGTGGTTCGCGTCTCAGCACGAACATTAGGCAAAGGGTTCTCGCGTGGAAGCGTTTCGTCGAGTGACGTGTTGACCATAAATCAAGTATTGTGCGTGTCAAGACGTATTTGAGCAAGAGTGTGAGTGTGTAACGGATTTCGTACTCTCAAAACTAACCATCGAGCAACCCGTTGAGCATAAGGTGGAAAAGAAGGAATAAAAGCTAAGATAGTTCGCCACCGCTTTTGTGTCACCAAGGAAACGCGAACAGGAAAAACAGATAATTTTCTTTTCCTCCCTGAGAAGTTGAGTCTGAGTGGTTTTAGTTTCTTAAGTACGAGGTAGCCACTTTGGCGACAAGTTTGCATTCTTAGCTGGCCGGGCAAGGGGAGCGGAGAGAGGGAGTCATCAAAATGCTGCTGGGAAACGTACGGAAATGCTGCTTAAGTGTGAAATAATGACATGATTAATTATGCTACAAACAAGCGAACATAGGCGGGAGCTTTCGCCAGTTAGCTGAGAGATCGTTTAACGTAGTGCTTGTCGGGACAGTTGCTTTGAAGCGGTGGTTCTTGAGCAAAAAATGTTCTCGTGGCTATTGTACAATAGTTTAGACGATAGACGATTAATTGACGATTTTAGAGAACATTATTTTGTGTTTTGTTTAAAAAGTAAATGTTTTTGTTTAGTTCTTTCGATTATTGTATGCGAAATTGAGTAGTTTTTGTTACATGGTACTCTACGTAAAGTGATTTCAGGAGCAATAAAAATGATGGCAATTATCGTGGATTGAGTTTTTAAAACCCATTTAAAAATGATTTATTAGAAATGTTCAATTGTGTGAAAATAAGCAGTAATTAACGCTACATTAGATGTGCCACTCCACGCGCAATCATATCATTTAAAATGAGTTTAAGCACAGTCGCTTGAACTTTGATTGTCCGTCTACAGCTATCCGCACTTTCATCGACACGAAATCAAGCTTTATCCATGCCGGTAACGGTCGCGCCTAACGCTAATTGTGCGTGAATGTTGGACATGCTTTGACCCTTTTCATTTCGGCGGTGACAATTCCGCGTATGAAGCAGTTTAATGCAAAAATTAGGTTGGGGTGAGATTCTTTTTTGTGTGCTTTCCGAGCTGATCTCTTTTGCTGTTGTTCGGGCTAATGTTCCATCATCGCTGCCGTCATTTACTACGATAGAGCAGGCAAGCGAGCCTTGGACGAAGTGGTGAAACTCATCCTACGAAAACAGGGACAGGATTACACGAGCTGATAATTAATTCACTTTACCACTTTACTGTCGGGCCAAATTTCAGTGATCCCTCTCGGTTCGGCTTTACAAACGGTTTGCGCTTTACGGCATTGAGCCGGTGGATTTGTAGTTCCTCGTCAACAATGGGGTTAAACTAAAAACAGGGGGAGAAGAATTAAAAAAAGTGAAAGGATTTCAGGGTCTCTCGAGCTGCTGAAAGCTGGACAGACGCTTGGTTTTGTGTTTTGAATTGAAAAAAAGGAACATATAATGAATGAATACGGACCACATTTCAGTGGGACCAACATTTTGAGCCACGAATGGGTGCTCCGAGGGTAGCGCGCGATAAGCCTTTTCCTCGGCCATGCAAATCAAGCTTTCCCATTCCGTTTTTTTGTTGCTTCTCTCGCCACAATCGCACCATGCGAACACTTGCTTGTGTGACAGTATGCTCGATCCTTTCTTATCTAACGGTTGGTTGGTTGTTTGGGGTCCGGTACCGGAATCGACTTCGTTTATCCGCCTTGAGGTCCAATTATTTTTTCGCATTTGCTCGGTGGCTTTTCCCCCGAGGTTTCGAGGCGTAAGGGCGGATCGGTTCGAAAACCGGAATGAGTGAGTGTTGGAGCAGAGATACGTCGTTTTGAAAGGGGTTTTGTATGGGGTTGTGTTTTTTCCCTTTTTCAACCTCACTGATTTAGGTTGCACTATCACATGATCTTACCGCTTTCTTATGACATAAATCACTTGCTTGTGTGATGGTGAGTGGTCGAGATATTTCATCTTACCAGCAAATAGGCTTAGAATGTTGTTTGCTTGATGATTTTCCTTACGTTAGTGACCTTGGTGTAACATTTTTAGATCAGTAGAATTTTTATTCTAACACAGCAAACAATTTCGGGCCGAAATCAATGGTGTCTGGGATTAAATAAAACAGAATTGCAAATTAGCCTGGTGAAACTTTTTAATGGAGACGCCTGGTGGTTTATGCAATAATATGATACCTCATGGAGACGCATGGTGTTTCATGAATTGAACGATACTCGATGGAGGCGCTCGATCATCCACAAATTAAAGATAGCAAGGTTTGCATTGGGCGCTTACTTTAATTGTTTATTACAACATTTCAGCATCTTCAAAACAGTTTAATTACACCCATTACGTAGTTTCCATTCATCAACGGATTTAGACGTTCAACAACACCGTCCTCTGCCTCTGAAACAGATGGGAGCCGATCTAGCAGCGCTCAAAATAACCGAAAAATGCGATTAATCTTTCTTAACTTTTTCATACCATTCTTTCAATCCTTTCCGTTTTTTTTGTTTGTTTCCAACCCAATCTCAAGAGCACACGAGCATCACTGTGGCGCTGTTACGTACGGAACGGCTGGCGCATGTTTTTGCTCGGCGGGCTCCTTAAGCTGGCCGGCGATCTGTGCGCCCTGGTGGGACCACTTTGCATTTCCAATATTGTCGATTACATAGCAGCTCAGTCGATGGTTGCTACTAGCGCCGGCGAAACGTTCGCTGCGCCCTTAATTTCGAGCAATGATACAGCGCGCTGGGACGACCCAAACCCATCCGCCGGCTTTGGCAAATCAAATCAATCACCTGCGGCGACAGCCGGTGGCGATGAAAACGGTGACGCCAATGGGCCACGACCGGATGAAGGATTCAGCGCGCTAGCACTTACCTGGACATCGCTGTTCGCTAATGGATGGTTCGTGTGCGTGCTGGTGCTGGTCGCTTCGCTCGCGCAGGGCACACTCTCCCAGGCGAGCACTCACCTGATGGACGCGGAAGGCATACGGCTCAAAAATGCTCTCCAAGGGTTGGTGTACCGGAAAACATTGCTGCTCAGCTCGAGCTGTTTTCACGCGGTGGAAAATCTTCCCACGCGTACGGAACCGTCCGGCGCACCGGATGGGGTAGACCGGCCGCAACAAAGCAAACCGCGAAGGGGCAGCATCGACTACGGTGACGGTCACCATCGGTATCCACCACCGGTTGAGAACAATGTCAACAGGCGTTCAGCGGCAGATGCAACCGAATTGCACACGGAAGTGATCGAACATAAAACATCGGTCGCAAACAGTGCGCCGGGTGGTGATGGTGTAGGATCGAGCGATGAACGACGGTTGCCAAGCGCAACGCCTGCGAATCCCAATCAGGGACCGCAGTGCACCGGTCGCCGATCGTCCTGGGAGGGTAATGCAGCCGAGCGTCTGATTTGTGATGGAAAACCCGGTGAAGACCTACCCCGAAATGTGGCCCCATCAGCGGTGGCGAGTGACCCGGAACGGAAACGAAATGTACCGAACGTTGCGCATGATGCCGGCACCATCACTAACCTAATGTCGGACGATGCGTTCAACGTGATGTCGTTCGTGAAGATGGTACATTATGTGTGGGCCATTCCGCTAAAGGTGAGTGTATGTTTCAAGTGTTACCAACTTAATGGAACGCCTGGTAGCCGGGCGCAAACATTTCCCGAGTTGCGTTTGCGTAGGAGATTTTAGGCACTGAGCAGCCATATGAGTGAAGCTTTCGAAAGTTTCTCGGCTTTTCTGGGAACTAGTTTTGCAACGGCAAAATTTTCTATCTACGTTACAAATAGCTCTTTGTCTCTTAAATGGAGCTTCGTTTATGATGGTGTTTATTTTACCCGTTACCTATCCGTCTTTGTGGCAGTGTTGCCAGTAATAGCACTGTGGAGCGATCTGTGGCAGTAGATCCTTTATGGAGTGGTAGATGTCATTAAAGGACAAACTTTTGGCAAAAT
Organism: Anopheles moucheti; assembly: GCF_943734755.1. Classification (NCBI taxonomy): domain Eukaryota; kingdom Metazoa; phylum Arthropoda; class Insecta; order Diptera; family Culicidae; genus Anopheles; species Anopheles moucheti. The sequence goes on from NC_069141.1 coordinate 16,560,169, forward strand.
AGAATGTTCCAGAACAATTTCCTCTATGCAAGTGCTTTGATAATGTCATGTTTGACCCTTATGAGGCACACTTTACTCATAGACATGGAGGGAAAGTCATAAACCCTTTTTGTTGCTAGAGATGCTAGAAATTACAGAACAGAATTAGTTGTCAAAAAGCTTTCGGTTGTTGAAAAATAAATTTTAGACTAAAAACTTGAAGTAAATTAAATATAAATAGATAGGGAGTGTTTTATTCTCCACTTGGAAAGGATAATAGCAAGACACTTTGAACATAAAATTTGCACGAATTGTTTCGAGGCCACCGAACAACACGATTTTCGATAAACGCTACACACTAATTCACTTTCGTTTGGCTATCGTGTTCGCGCAAATGCTTTTTCATCCATTTCTATCCACTCAGATATTGTTTTTCTGTATTTGCCTTTCGTCTCCTTCGTCCTAGCGCACAACACAAACCCGATGCAAGCTTTTGTTTCAGCACAAAATTTATCATTTAATTTCATTAAAAAAAAACATACACCATCGCTGCAGTGTTGCAGTTGTCGCCAACCGTGTCGCTGGCTCAGCTGTGATAACAAACCATTACGGACGCGAGGCCACGACCGACTCACTCGCGTTTGTCACCCAGTGATTATATTCAATTATTCTGAACGAATGCGATAAAAAATGGTGTTAACATTTTTGTTTATTTTGGGTAGAAACGATAAAAAATCAACGTTTTTTTGTTATTCGGTTCAGGTGTTCTGATTTTTCCGTTGAACGTTTTATGCGTAGCGATAATACGAGAAGTGAAGGTTCAGCTTTTTCTTTTTTGGTTTGTTTTGGTGGTTGTTTTTTCCGATAAATACTGGGATGGGTGAAAAACATAAAGCTCTGCACGGTTAAGTTGAGCTGGCGGTATAATTGGCTTAATTGGAAACAATAGCAGAGCTGGTAGGTGATTGTCGAGGAGCGAGTGATGCTTTGTGCAGGCAGGCTCGTTTAATTGACATCGTTAACTTGCTTCAGTGGATTCGTTTGAAGAATTTAGCTGCATATAAATTATTGACTAATATGTCAGCAAAAGGGTGACTGCAATTCATTTCGAAGAATGTTTGTGATCCCGAAAATCAGTCACTGGTGCTAATGAGAAAATTGTGGGAGCTTTAAAATCGAGATTTTACAACCAGAATTTTCAGTAAAAAGAAATAATTAAGCATAGCAATAATATAAGTTTTCATTGAGGTATCGTTAAACAAGAGGTAAACTATAGAATATCTTTTGGAACTTCTTACAAAGTACTCAAGTTAGTATCATAGAAGATGGCGAAACATAACTTTTTGTTCTAAAATTAGAGCAATTGATATCTATTGCCTATTATGCAGAAGAGAATCAAATTAACTACATAAAAATATTCATCAACAAAACAACGTCACTCCCAATTAAAACGTAAAGGTTAACATTGTTTGATTGTATTCCATTTTAACGCTCAAAAGGTGGCAAACAGCTTAATTGTGACGAAACAATGTAGCAATGAAGGCAAACGAACAATCACTTTCCATGCACAAAAATACCCTAATGCGGGTTTCCTGGAATAAAAAGTGTGCAACACTTCTCCCTTTCAAACTGGCTTGGTTCCCCGTTCCTCAGCACGGACAGCATGTTAATAACGTTACGATTCTTTGTTCATCGATTCTGTAACCGATTCGTACCGGGAAATTTGCTGCGGGTATGCGTGGTACGTAGACCCATTTACAAGCGACAAAAGGTGGTGGCTGTTTCGATTTAATTTGTCACCGGTTTGTGCACGCGGAAAGAGACAACTGGCGCTGGTTGGTTATGCGGCCAGCCGAGGGTATAATTAGGATTGAAGCGAAAGTTTTTCGTTCCACCGCGTCACCCATCGTTAGCCGTCACGGAGCCGTCGGTTGGTGGGTAGTGTTTTGCGGAAAGATTGTTGCTCGTACTCGCTCGTTGCCGGGAAGATTTGCGGAAGTTTTCCAATGAATGTTTTACTGCCAGTAGATGGCCGGCAGCCGTTATGGTCATAATGGCGTTTATGTTCCCATTTAACCCGCGCCCATTTCTTCAGGGCCAACGGGGGCCATTTTGGAGCTGGTTCGCCTTTTTATTCTCCCTTGAATCCGTCGCTTCCGGTGGTGATTGTTTTTGAAGTGGCGCCGAAGTGTGCCACTTGATAGCTTGTGTAAATTATGTTCGTATCGTACACGTGCGCCATCTGCAGCGAATGTGTTGTATTTCATTTTTCACACATTAAAGGTGACGACATAATGATTAAAATATCAAAAAGCAGAATGAAAATTGCATTCGTTACGATAGAGCAAACGGCAAAGTTAGCTGGGCCCCGTGCAATAAAGAATAATGTGATAATTCAGACGTAATTAAAGAGTAATAAAATATTCTTGTCCCTGCGAAAGAATTTGAGCGGAAACATGGAGCACAAAACCGTACGCAAGGAGCGCGAAGAGGCAGTAGTGTAAAAATGAATATTCAATATCGCAAAGCACTTTGCTTTGAATGACACATTTCGCTGTCGGTCTCTAGTTTAGTAATTAGAAGCTTTTCTTTTCTTACCGCGCAACGGAATTAATGCTACTTTATACCCACTGTCACTTTCCCCCTTCGCGCGTGTGGAAAATAGGATGCTAAGAACGAAAAGAAAAGGTGTAAAGTAGGTCAGCGGGAGTGAGATAATTTGAAATTACAAATTACTCGCTGACATTAAAGCCTTCTCCATCATACTCTCCATTGTGTGCCCGCCGCCGCCGCCTACTTTGTCACCCCTATTTGCCTGTGGGATCGTTGGGTTTGTTACGAAGTAAGAGTGGAGTTAAGGACGAGCCATCCTACTTGCATAAGACGACTAATTTCTTCCTTAAGTTTTGGTCACCGGCAGTTTGCTGCTGGGAAACTGCTAAGCACACTCCATTCCAGTGATGGCACTGTTTTTACTACTATTTTGTGTTAGGATGTGTTTTTGCGTTACGGAAGGATTTTTCTTCCTTCGCTTTTTTGTTTTGTTTGCTACCCCCACAACACCGGGACAGAACTCGTCGCGGGAATAATGTGTATCGTGAATGGCAATTGGCAGCGGTTTTTTACACAATACAGTTTTAAGAGCACTTTCTCGGCGTGACAATGAAAATAATAACGAAGATGATGATGATGATGATGATAAGGATGCTGTTGATGATGTTGATGATAGCGCAGTAACAAAGTCTGCTTAGTATCGTTGAAGGAGCTACTTGAGCTACGGTTGTAGCAACAGCGACACTGCCTCACCTAAACCCCTCTACCAGCAGGGCTAATTCAGGGCATTCGTTCGGGCAGCACGGTAATGAGTGGAAACAATTTTCAATTCATTACCCTACGGGCACGATAACATTTGCGACTTGCAGAAAGTCTTCCCACCAGGTTCCACCCCGGGCGGTTGTTGTTTGCGGTTGCATTACTGATTTTGTGTTGTTTTTGTAGCCTTTCTCACACCCCACACGAAACTAGGGTCTATGATTTATTCGACGTATTTACTTTCATTACTGTACAGCGCGTTACTTTGCCGAGTGACACCATCACCAAGTTGCCTTTGAACGTCCTTCGTTTTTTTCTTCTTTTGTTTCACTTCGCATAATTACATTTCCAGATCGCCGTCGTGATGTACCTGCTGTATCGTCAGCTGGGGATTAGTACGGTAATTGGATCGGTCGTTTGCATCGTCACGATGACACCGCTGCAACTGCTGATCGGTAAGCTGATGGCGGCCAACTCCAAGAAAGCTTCGGTACGTATCCTTGGTGAATGGGGGAAGGTATGAGCTAACGGTGCGGAGATGTAGTCATAGGAGGGTATTAATTAATTATCTTGGACATGAATTCGATGGGAAAGCCTGTTTAAACATTTAAACGAACACGAACTCGTTGTCGTGTTGATTTTTACGGTCGTTTAACAAAGAAGAATTTAAATTGGTTGGCAATTATTGAATACTGAATGAGAAGTTAAGAATATATATTGAACATTGAATATTGAACATTTTTTATATGAATGTGATAGAGACGTTTATTGTTCATCTATGATAATTTAGCTTATCTCATCATTACTGCGGAAATAATTAACATAATGTATTAAAAAATCATTTTAGTAAAATATTTCATAGATTTTCGAGCAAGTAATGTTTAAGATTCTGACCCCTCTAAATTAAGAGGGCACTGTCTAAATCAAGGAAAAATCACCATCACAAGCACGAATGTTTTTTTTTGGACAGGCTCTTATTGTCTGTCTCGTCAGTGATGCATCGCACTAGCGACACTAGAACCTTTTCAAAACTTTTCCAAAGCACGTAAAAAAAAAACCTCCAGCAAAGGCATTTCTGACGAATTAAATTCTTTTCGGTGTGACGGTCCCCATTGCCACAATTTCGCTGTCAGCTTTCCAGGTGCTTTTCGTGGAATTATATACACTGAATTTAACGATATTTTGCCACCCGTTCCACCACACATGAAATACATCTGCATTCGTCCTTCACAACGTCCCACCGGCCTAGCAGTTGAGCAAACATTCCTCCTGCAAGCTTTCGTTCAGATTGTATGCCAGAAGGGTGAACTCATTTGTGTGCCAGACAGGCGTAACAAACTCTGCTCCCCACCATTCCATTGGTCTTCCCTCTTTACTGCTGATCCTCCCCTTTAAACATATCCCTGCTGCAACACTATCAAGGTGCATCCGCTCAAAATCAGTACCGCCGGTAGCGGCTTCCCCACAGTTCAACCCGTTTCATGATTTCATGGTGCATTTTCAACTCTGATTTTTCTTTACGGCCCTGCTGCTTTGTTTCCCCACACACGTTTGACCCGGCCAGGAATGCACCGACGAGCGGTTGCGGCGCATCAACGAGGTACTGCTGGGGATAAAATTAATTAAACTGAACGCATGGGAGAGCGTATTCAAAGATAAAATTTCGCAAGCCCGCCAGCAGGAGCTACGCCATCTCGACCTAGACTCAATCTACTGGACATTAATGAGTAAGTAGAACCAAATGTGCCATTCTTCAAGCGGGCGAACCGTGCACCGGGCGCACGGGATGAATAGTGAGCTTAGCGAAGGGTGGCGTGTTTTATCAGTACGATCGCTGAGGGATTCCCTTTGTATGGGGTTTGATAATGAAAGGAAAGAAAGGGAAACAAGCTTTCAGACAAAAAAAGAGATGGGGATTGGCGCGTGGCTTCTTTTTAACAAAGTAGCACTGTTGTTTTTTATGCATGTTTTATTTTCTATACATCATTAAGTTGCAACGATATGTTTGGAATTCAATTTTGTAAAGATGTGTCTGCACATGAACAAATCAAAACATAATATAGAATGTCAAGGGTGCGTCACATCTTTTCATAAACATAATTACTGCATGTTTTGAAAGCAGTAGAAACTCTCCCTTTAAGGTGGTAGGGTAAATTTTGAATTTAGTGATGTGATATTGAAATCATAATGTTGCACAATAACCCTCGTTAATTATAAGGACTTTGCCTTACAGTCCTACAAAAACTGGAAACTCGTCGTTGATTAGAAATAAAAGTATCTGCTGTGCAGATGTACTTCCCTTTGCTACAAAGTAACGAATGATTACAGTTACGCTGTGTTACGTTCCAAGAAAACGATATACTGACAGCGACGTGTCGGTATGATTGAAATATGAAAGCTTTCGAGCGGCGTCTCTGTGTATCGATGTGCTTGATGTGTAGCACAACTGTTTGCTAGAAGTTGGTTTCTGCTCAACGATGCTGCAACTAACACATTGTAGCATTTTTATGATGGCAACTGAAGCTAAATTTTCTCATTAACCTGTTGAGATACGTGCGGAATTGAATGTGGAGTTCTATCTTAGAAGATAAAATAGTTCGTTAGTTATTACATTTTCAAATCTTTACTTACGCGCCTGGCGCAATGCCTACTTTGCTTCAATATTTAAAAACGCATCCTTTTTCCCCTGTTTAGTGCTGCTTACACACATTTCCTCGGTGCTAATTACCATCGTCACGATAGCGGTCTTTCTCACACTCGAAAACAACCCGATCGAGTTGACGGCCGGCCGGTTGTTTGCATCGCTGGCCCTCTTCAATCAACTGACGGTGCCACTATTTATCTTCCCAATTACGATCCCAATCACACTGTCCGCCATCGTGAGCACTGCTCGGCTGGAAGCATTCTTCGGCCAGCCCGAGGTGGAACGTGGCTCACTCGAAGGTATCCGCACAATGGCCCGAATTCTTAGCAAAAGTGACGCCTCGCTGGATATGGACGAGGCGGGTGACTTGTCCGACGGTGGAGGTGAAGCGCAACACACGGATGCACCGGCCACTGCAGTACCGAGCGCCAAAGAAGGCGAACGCGTTAAATTGCCCGATAATGTCACCGGTTCGCCGCAAACCGAGCGGAAAGCTGCTGACAATGGCCATTCGCCGGAAGTCGGTGGGAAAAGCTGCAGCCAACAGTCATCCATGAGTTCGGGCCGGTCGATTAGGTCCGATCAGGCGGAACCGGCTGTAACGGACCGGGTCGGCCAGGTCGGTCGGCAGCGGCCGGCAAAGTATCAAAAGACGGCCCCGAGCCCGCGGGTGAAGCTGAAGAAGAACAGCCAGCTGTCGGTGAGCGCACGGCTGGAGAAGTGTCGCCAGAAGCAGAAGCACCTGGCAAGGGAGATGCGCTTCGGACTGCCCGACCATGCGGCCGCATTTCTTAAGGATGCTCGCTTCCGGTGGACCGGCACGGTTGGAAACGATCGTGCCCACTACACGCTCTACATCGAGCAGCTGACCGTGCCAAAAGGTGAGCCAGGCCGGATGCTGTCGAACATGGAATGTGAAATTAACCCCCACTGCCGTTCTCTTTCTTTCTAATGCTTTCTGTCCACCGCATCAGCTAAGCTGACCGTCATCGTTGGACGAAGCGGTAGCGGCAAATCGTCCCTGCTGGCAGCACTGCTCAAAGAGATAAATCATCTTTCCGGCGAACTGATCTGGAATAAGTAAGTTTTGCTTTTTGTTCTGTTTGGTTACTGCTAATCTTTCCGCCCGAAAGCGGCACCTTTTGGCGTAAGTATGAAAGGTGATTTAGCGCTGTAGAGACAAAAAAGGACCGGTCTAACACACCGGAAGGAAGATCCCGATGCAGGGGCAGCAGGTTCAAAAGCGCACCCGCCCGTATGACAATCGGCTGATTATTAGGAACCGGATTTTGTTGCGGATTAGCATTACCACCGGCATTAGGGTGGCAGCAGGCAAAAACAACCCGTTCGGTTGGAAGTAAACACGGATTATCCCGGCCAGCAACGGGATCGGTTTCTCGGGTGGCATGAGGGAATTTGGGCGCCGTTGTTTGCAATTTGCACCCTTGGTGGGATGGGATGGGAAGAAGGATGCGAAAAACGTCCCAATAAAGTGAATTGAAAGGGTTGCAAATGGTGCTTAAAAAGCAGCTAAAGAAATGCGCAAGGACATCGTAAAAGGTTATGACAGATATTTTTAAAACATTCGGGTTTACCTTTTGCCAGGCACGACTTGCGGGTACGGTTCGCATTGACATTGGGTCAAATTAATTGCTGTAGGTAATGCTTGATCCACGAAAGAAATGTGGTGGGAAAGATAATCAATCAGCACGTAAAATCACTTAAGTAACAAATTGAAGGAATCCTTGCCTTGATTGTAAATGAATTTAACAATTTGAAGGGAAATTTCGTTTGGGTAAAAGTTTTTTTTCGGGATGTTGCTAAATGTTTCGAATTATTAGATTTAACGAATCAATTAACAGATAATTCATCATCTTGGCGGTACTGATGACTAAAAATATAACTATTTAATAAATTTACAAAAGCATATTAAAATTTAAAATAAATAATAAATTATTTAGTTATGAACATTTGAAGTAACACATACTATAGAAGTACATGATTGAAAACGATTATCAAACTAATCAAAAAGCATTATTATATATTTATTAGTAGTTTAGGTATTAACGTCAAATCGATGACGTATCCGGTTAAATTAGTTTAAAAGAAGAGAGGTTAGAATGAGTAAACAATTGCATACTTTCAGGTGTTCAGGTGTCATACAGTTTGCATATAGTTGAGCTTTGATTACATTGTAAAGTTATCTTAAAAATCTCATTCTACTGTTCTGTTTTTCACTTCCTTATCATAAAAAAGCAAAAGCACTAAATTCACATTCAAAAGCTTATTCAACACTTTATGCTGATCTCCAAAAAGTGCAATAATGCGAAGCATAAACAAACCCTTTACCTTTCGTATCAGTTGAATGACCTATTTGAACGTTAAAAAAGTGCAACGGAATGAGGAATATTTAAACTGTTTTTTCTGTATCGTACCCGTAGACAACTAAAGCGGATGTATAAATAAAAGTTAAGCCAATAAATTCGTCGGAAAATCAATTCATCGAAATCCGGACTCGGAAGGGGAAGGTCCGGTGAGCATAAATAATGGAGGGGGGGATGATTGTGTTTCGGATGGAAGCAAAACGTGCCCTACCGTAGCTTACCGGTGTCCACCATCCGGTTCCGTTTGGTCCAATATTTATTGCAACGAGGTGTAGAACGATTCGTGCCGTTTATTTTTTTTTCCTTTCGAGGGACATTCGGGCACCAGGATTTTACGCGATGGACGGGACGGTGGATGGGTAACGATTTTACCGAATTTTTATGGCATACTTTTTCGTGTAGGTGGATGTGATTTCGCGTACCGTAGAGGGCCACTGACATTAATGCTATTTTATCGGAATAGTTTGATGCCAATGCAAATCGCGTCTGGAGCGATAGGGGAATGTGAAGCTTTTTTCGGGATAGCGTAAATTTAAATGATAGTTCTCTCCATCGGGACGTTTAACGAAAAAAAAAAACAGTGCGGAATAAGCATCTACAACACTCCTGTTACTGTTGGGATGAAGTTTGTGTTGGTGGTATCCAAAACAAAACATAAAAACAGAGCACGGATAGTGAGCAAATTATGATGTGCTCTTGAGATCTGTGCGAACGTTATTGCTTCGTGATGTATGCGTCCAATCAACCAATGCAATAATCGTGATGGTTCGTTGGATGGACGAACTTTATGATTCGGTTTTTGCAACAGAACAGATGCTTTACGACCATTAAATTGCTTTACGACCATTGACCATTTTTTGTTGAACAAGTACGTGCATGAGGAATGTTTGTTGGAGGAAAAAAATTGCCCATGAAGGATTTTAATTTTATGTCGTGTTTATTATTTGCTGATTTAGTCAATTTTACAAGTATAGTAGTGAAAGCAACTTATGGTTATCCAAATAAACTAAAATAATGTAATGGGCAGTTGTTGATACGGCCAGGCCGTTTTAACGAAAAAAATGGGCAGTAATTTTGAATAAATAAATAGCAGCTTTCAAGCTTTCTAAGCTTTTTCATTGCCAAAATTATTGGACTAAATTCAAGTTTACTTTAAATAGTAATGTTAGTTACACCAAAACGAAATTATGATAGAAGGTGCTTTTTGGTAAAAAGTTGTCCTTCGTCAATCATCAAATATTTTTCAACCAGACTTCAACTTCCATCTGACAATTCAACATTAGAAAGTCTATTTTTTCTAAGTATTTCTTTACTGTTTGGCCAATTGTTTCAACCTACAAGGAAAACGAAAAGATTATTTTAAGAAATACATCAAAATTCATCTTGTAAGGCATAATCATTGAGAACTCGATTTGAGAATCAGTTTAAATCCTCAAATACTTCATGTATCAAACGAACAATGCTGATACATAAATACTGAAAGTAAAATCTCCACACTGCACGTTATAACATATAACAATGACATTACTGCACAAGTTGGCAGCAAATAGAAGTGAAACATTTCATCAAGTGCGCAACAATCAGTGATTTTCAGTCGAACGCACCGCTTGTTGTGATACGCTGCAAACCGTGAGCACACCGAAGCCGTTTCAACCGCGGGCGAGGTTAAAACGATCGTTAATCGAATTTGGTTCCCCTTTTTCCTCGCCGCTCGCTACCGGCGGGCAGCCATTTTGTCGTTGCCGGGTTGCTACCGAGCATTAGTTGGGCAAATGAAATAGACGAAGTAGCGAAAGGATAACGTTTGAGTGTCATGTCGTGCTCAGTGCAGGCCTCGGGCTAGTAGAATTGTTTGCACGTTTGATTCGATTTTTCGTTCCAGTCGTCGGCTCTCGTTGATCGTTTTTCTCAACAAACATAGCAACCGGGTGACTGGGTGAAGCGACACAATAGCTAGCGCGCGCGTTCTGATGCGCGTGTTCAATTATTGTGTTGGGATAATCGTATTAGAAGAGGGGATGTAACGATCTGCTTTTCTATGGGATTTTTAAGGGCATCAAGAAAATATACGTTCAAAAGTTTAAAGTTAGATTTATAGTAAATTTATACAAATTTGTACAGGCATTGAACCGTAAAGGAATATCCTTTGTGGACATTTTTATCCATGCAACGGATATGCAACGAACCCCGTGATTGAGTGATCCTTTCAGTTTGCATGGCAGACCGTAATTGGGTGTGTACGATTTGTTTTCACAATTGACTACAGCACTAAGTCAACCTGTCGAAAGCACTGCGCTCCGATCACAGGTCTTGTACGGGTCGAATCACTTTCCTGCCGGTGGGTGTCCAATAAAAGGATGTATCGTTTATGTTGAATGCGTTGTACTCCTTTTTTTCCGTACGTGTATGTGTGTTTTGTATCGTGTCTACCGACGTGGGGTGACTAACTTCCATTCGACCAACACGGTTCGTCATGGTTCGTTTGCTTTCTTCTTTTTTTTTTTTTGAGTTCTCGTTGCACTTTGTCCGTTTCGCCTGCAGATACTCATCGATTGCGTACGTACCGCAGAAACCGTGGCTACAGAACGCCACCATCCGGGAGAACGTACTGTTCGGGGAAAGCTTCCGGCCGAAACGGTACGAGCGGGTACTGCGGGCGTGTGCACTCAAGCCGGACCTCGACCTGATGCCTGCCGGCGATGGAACGGAAATTGGCGAACGTGGCCTCAAACTGTCCGGTGGTCAGCGGCAACGTATCGCCATCGCCCGTGCCCTCTACTCGTCGGCCAATGTGGTAATTTTGGTAAGTGCGAATAGCGCGACTGTACGTTTGATTTATTTGCCGTTGTGTGCGTTTGAAAGTCAAAAGGATATTGTTGAAAGCGGGTTTTTTGTGCGGGAAAAATCGTCTACTCTTTTAGTATTCTTTAGAGATGTGTATTGTTTATTTTCTATTTCAAAGTATTTTTTTTAAATTACGTTTTAATATTTCACACATTCTTCGATTTGAATATCTGTGTCATTGTTACTGTTTTTATTTATATAATTTAATACGTATTTTTATTTTCTTTTCTACCATTTAATCTTCCCAGTAGTCTTTTTAAAAAAAACCTATTAAGAGGAAAATACAACTTAAACATTTCCATACTTTACCAACGGACTAAAATTCATTGCTGATTGCTTTTGTTTTGTTTTTTTTTTTTGCAGGATGATCCACTGTCCGCCCTGGACAACGAGGTCGCAATGGACGTTTTCGAGAACGGTGTCCACCGGATGCTGGCACGCCAAAAGCGCACCATCATTCTGGTCACTCAAAAGGTGCAGCTGGTACATCGAGCCGACAATGTAAGTCAATCCCGATCCGTACCGGTCTAGCGGGACTGATGGACGTCCCGGGAAAAATGGTCTTACCGTGTTCCACGTTCCACAGCAGGACATTTAATGGCTTTCTGGTTTCTTGGTTTGTTTCGGTTCTTCTCTCTCTCTCTCTCTCTCTCTCTGTGACCTTTCGTTTCCCTTATGTTTGTTGCCCTATCTTCTTCAACGAATGATTCGTTCGAACAACATTCGTTCAAACGGACATGGCGCAGATCGTGGTAATGGAGAGCGGTACGGTGAGTGCAACAGGTTCGCTGACGGAAATCGAGAACAATTATCCGCACATCCTGCGGGAGTGGAATGCAATTATAGCGAAGGAGCAGCAACAGTCGAGCGAAGCACAATCGAGGTAATTAGAAGAACTATTTGCAGCAAATCGGCTGCACCGACCAGTCATCGCTTTTGCACCGGGAAATTCGGCAACCAACCGGAGGGAATACGACCGGGACGCACACGGTTTGGTTGAGTTCTTTTTCCTTTTCAACCGGAGACCATTTCCGGCAAAATGCATGCGCAACAGGAGCGCCGTTTGTTGACGATTTGGTACGAGGTTGAAGCTTTTGCTCGGGATGAAGGAGTGTAGCGCACGGTTTGCTTGCTGGAGGTCTGTGGTTAATGATCCTTATTTTTTGTGTTCTCTTTCTGTCGGGGTTTGAACCTCGGGTCTCCGGTCACATACTGTGATGTGACACGTTCAATCGAAATTCATCCCAGTCCGGGACGGACCGCACGCGAACGTTGGAAGCTGTTCAAAAACATCTCACGGATCAGCTTCCAGCGAAATCATGCTGCTGAGGAGAATGATTTCATGGAGGTAAGTGTGCAGGAATCGGTAATGTGATGAATCATTTACATGTTTAGTTTATCTTTTCTATAAGTATCGAATGAACCTGCCTTCCCATTTATAGCATAACAAAACGCTTAAAGTTATGTGATTCTATTATGAAATAAGTATTTGATTTCTTTTCCGAATTTTCTAACGTTTATGATTATTATAAAGGTATTGATGACAAATGTTTTATTAACTGCACAAGAGCACCAAAATTGTGTTCTATCCCGAATCGAACCTTTCCCAATCGAAAGCTTTCCTTCCATCGAATATCAATGGTACGTTCACTTCACTCAACCAAATAATCGTCCGTTTCGTTTGATTATGTTTCCTTGTGTACAGCATCGAACCACCCTTAAGCCGGTGGATGATTATTGGAAAGTTTTTGTACATTTCACAGCCACTGCCCGATGAAACTTTCGAGAATGTTCATCTAGCAGTGAAGTTAACTTTTTTTTTCGCTTAGTCGAGTCTTCAGCCACCATCAAACCAATCGTTTCGATTGAGGAACTTGGTGAGAAATAAGGGAAAAGGGCGGGACTGGAGTACAAGGAACTGTTCGCAAGCATCCCAATACATACGCGCCCCCACCAATTCAATGGGCATCGAGCTCGGTTCGATGGAAATGGCAAATTAATATGCTCAACCGAAAAGAAATAAAGAGATAAGTTGTTGAGCCATGCTGGGGCCGGTGGATGGAAAACTTTTGAGCTGTGAAAAGTTTTGTTCCTTTTGCCTCTCACCTCTACCGCGGAACCGGTTTTCCCCTTTGTGCTACACGTTTGAAGAAAACTTTTAACGCTTACCATGCCTTCTAAACGCCAACCGATTAACCTTCGGAATGTCGGCAACATTGGTGGTTCCCGTCTAAATCGGGCATTAGGATCGGCACTGAGCAGAATCTTTCGACAGTGGGCGCTACTAGTGCGAGATTCCTTTGTCGATCCGGAATGGAAAGTTTTATTGTGCTCCTTCGGGAAACAAATTCCCCTGAACGAGTTTAAGGTTGGTTGGACCGAATGGAAGATATGTTGTGGCATTGTTTGTTTTTTTTTGTGGAGCCTTCTTACCACCGGGGCAGAAATATCATTTCCATTTTTCGGCTGGCCAGGTAAGATTTCATAATTGTTCGTCAAGCTTGACCATCAGACAGGGCAGCCAAGCGCTTGAAGATGCTGGCCGGAAAAGTCAAAAGTGATGCTGTGGTTTACCAGGGCCTTAAGATAAGATATTTCTTTCCGGGTCTTCCGACAAGTTTCACACAACAAATCGTTTGATATATTCGTTTCCAAGAATGTGATAAGGTACGTTTTGTAAGGCGTATTCTCTTCATTTGATTATAATGCCTTTTTTGTACCTTCTATGGATGTGGGCCGTCGGATGTTAATGTGTTTAAATTGTGTTGATTGTAGTTTCATTAATTTATTTAAAAAAGATTTCTTTCCTCTTGACCAACTTGACTTAACTTTCAATTAGCAATGAAATTGAAGAGTAGATGACGCTTTTTAGTCCTGTTAAATGTGTGCTTAATTTCTCAACAATATACCCAACTATTTATATTTCTCAGCGTACGTTCTACTTTCCCCGGACGATGGCAAACCGAGCCCTGTTCGGATCCCGTTTCTCGGCTCATGATTTTCCGCTACCGATCGAAGACTGCCATGAGCCGAACGTCGCCCTGCGCCGACACTTCTCCAACCGGCTGCGAAAGGATTCGCCACCCTCGTCGGCGGTAGTGCTGCGCCGCCCGGAACCGCTCCGATCCTTCGATCCATCCGGTACCGGACATCAGAGTGTGTTTCGCGCGTTGTCATTACAGCTGGGTACTTCTTCGACCGGAAGTAACGCAACGACCAGTACGGCGAACCAACGGCAGCGGCAGCCTGCGGTCGTGGTGCGTCACATTTCATTCCCAACCACACTGACCACGAGCTCGGGCCCGAGTACGGCTGACGATCGGCTATACCGGATACGGACCAACGATGGCTGTGAGTTTCATCCCGGCCAGTTGGCTTCCATCGCATCCGGCCCATCGGCCTTGTCCGGCCAGCGCAGGTAGGGATGCGTACGGTATTTACTGTGGGTCGGATTTTTATTCGCTAAACGCATCGTGGGAATTCTTTGTGGAAGTCTTCCACCTCTCGGATGCTCACATTCTGTGTTTTTTTTTCGTTCTGTATTTTCCAGAATTCTAGACATCATGGACGACACGGCGGCGGGTGATGACATTGGGCCGAACCGCACAGGTGTGCCGGGTCAGAATGAGGGCAGAAATAGTTGTGACGATTTGAAGCGTAGCTCCATCGGATTCCGCATTCCAGAGTTCCTGCGAAGGATGTCACATCGGGGCCGCCGCTTTTCGAACCCAACCGAGTTTGGCCGGGTGGAGCGTGCGTCACGGAAATCATCACGGAAGACCAGTTCGCTAAAGTTGGTGTGCGTTTGCTGTGGATAGCCCGGCCAGACGATGCGTAGCGTTTGATTGTGTTGTTCTTTATTGTCCTTTTTTCTTCCTGCAGAAGCATTCCGAAGGAGCGACATCATTCGATCAAACGGTTGCTATCGACGATATCGCGCCGCAGCGAGGACACGGAGGAATCTTCTGTTGGTGAGTGAGTGCGAACTTTACAACATGAGAGAATGCACGATCTGGCCTGATAGTGGGTTTCTGCGTGGCTGGAATATTGATACGAAACTATTTGCAGGGAGTAAATAATGGACGTAGGGTGTATTAGACCTGTTGAAACATAAAACACCAGAAAGCTGTGAAAACTTGGAGTCTTGTAGTAGTTTTCCTTAAAAATATTATTCATTTTCCTGAATACTAACTGACGATACAGAGTTTTCTCTGTCCTTTTGGCGTTTCTGGCTTACTAGACTTATTTTACCATGTTCCCGAATAGTCAGTCTTTACTACGAGGGATTGATCCGGATTGGATTTGGTCCGGTCCGTTCGTGTGAAGTCCGATGCCGCTACTATCAAGCTACCGGGCAGTCCCGATACAGTTCATAAATTTAATTAATTGGATCCAATTATAGAGGTACTTGGATCGTATTTTAGGTTCACTGATCCTGAAAGTATGCAATTCGTGAACCTTTCTTTCGTGTTTGTTTGTTTAGCAGGTTAATAAAGATTGTCTGATTTATTAATACTAGTAGGCGTTGAAAAACAAGATAAAATTAAGCCTTGACTTGAGACATTTGTTTTCGAACAAACAGCTAATTCATACAATCAAATTCATGCTTATTCAAACGATCGGTTACAGACATAATGATCGTTTTATTATATTTGCTCTATTCTATCGTTAAGTAGAGGACGATTTTTACGCTACAATCGGAATTCAAATATCATACAAAGTAGAAGCAAAGGAATGCACAAGGGACTCATATCGTTCCAAACGAAAGCTCCGAGTGTGTAATTACATTACAAGAAAAGAAACCACCCGTAGATGACAGAATGCGCCTTTTTTAAAGCATTTAGTTTTCAACCCGATTTACGCCATTGACTGAAATTCCGGCAGTGTACGAAACCCCGTCATGCCGTACCGGATCAGGAGGTTTTCTTTTCTACTTCGTCACCGTCTGCTGCCATTCTTCCGTTGGCATGCATTCAGAGATTTGCGTGCTTCACAAGACATTCCACTTGAAGCGCGAACAAGTACCACTTGCGCTCAGCGAATGTCGTTTCGCATAACCGCCCCATTCCAGCGGCCGTTTGGCGGAAGCAACTTGGCAGCAGGATTTTATCGATTATGCATTCCGGATGTGGTTTAAACTGCAGATTGAGGGTCGGTTGTCGGCGTACAGTTTGACGATCTTGAAGTTGATTTCCGCGGGATTAGCTGTGTCGCTGCTGGGAAGGTTTGGGAACACGTATGCGCTTTCGTAGTTGATCGTGGAACCATCCCCAAATGCCGTCGGTGGTTACGGAAGGCAGAAAGTGTAACGTTCAATAATCCGATTTTGACATGCCTGCTGGCATGCGATGCATCGAACGAAACGAAACGAAAAACGAAGCACAAAACGATGTGAAAATAAAATGCAAACGGGAATGTCGGTTCGCTCGCGCAATCTGGCCGTCGCGACTGCCATCGGAGCGATAGAGTGCTTTAGCATAATCGTGCATTATGCGCTGTTGTGCGGGTATGTGGGGGGGTCACAGAGCGTCGCAGTATGTACGCGATTGCATCATAAATTGGAACGTCACCAAGTTGTCGCAGCAGTGAGCGAGTGCTTTTCCAAGGATTTCTGTGTGCATGCGTTTTTATATGCTTCCCATTTGGTCTGGGAAATTTAGAGCACAAATAGAATAAAGTATGCGACAGAAAATTACCACCAGATTTACGCTCTTCAATGCAGCAAGCATTTAAGCGAATGGCATTGTTGAATCTAGCTGACAGTGTGAGGCTTTCGGTGTGTGAAGCGGGACAATAATATAATTTCCGAACCACGCCAGCCTTTGTCACAAGTCGTCTGCAGTTGAAAGAATTGTCGCTGTACTGTGGATGATGTTTCATAGAAAACAAATAGAATTAAATATACACAATGTTAGCTGTAGCTGTGGAAGAATGCATATTTGATTAATGAATTCTCCTTATTTTTGTACTCATTTTGTTATTATATAAATATTATTTTTAATTATTTTAGACTTTAAGAATTTTTAGAATTTTTTAGGTTGTAAGTTCTCACATCGTACTTTGCAAACTTAACAGCAATGCTTAACTTGACCAAAATTACATTCGCAAGCGAGATTCCGCCTGCAATTTCAAGATAGGCGCTCACAGACTGATCACTTCCAACCCTTTGTCCGTCCCGTTACAGATTGCGGTGAAGCGGAAGTGTCCAACCGATTGATCTACGACGACGAGCGCAAATACGGCCGTATACCGACCCGCATGTACTGGCTGTATCTCGTATCTTGCGGTCCCCGAATGGTGGCCATCTTCTTCCTGAGCGCGTTGGCCCAGCAAGCCCTTAAAGTGTACACCGACTTCTGGCTGCAGGAATGGACGGATCGAGCGCCATCCGCCGTATCAACCGCCGCGCTGCCAGCAAATACCGCCGACGGCTTAGCGCCGAAACCGATAGAGGTGAAGCTTTATGCGTGTTCGATGCTAAAATTTGGCTCCCCATTTGCATACCAATGTCACCACGATCGTCGTCGCCCGTCAGCAGGTGTGGTAATGGATTGTTCTTTCTTTCCGGTGTGCACACAGATACAGCGCCACTTCCAAGCGTACGTCGCCCTGTCGGCCGTGTGTATCGTGCTGGCGGCCATCTCCGTACCGGCCGGTCAGCGTGCGGGCAGTAACGCCCGGAGGCGGTTACACCGGGAGCTGATTGCATCGGTGCTCCAGAACTCCATCCATTTCTTCCAATCGGTACCCTTAGGGCGGATCATGAATCGGCTCAGCGTCGATGTAGCCGTGGTGGATAAGGTAAGCGATGGTCAAGATGGCGTGGGCAAATGCTGCACGGGCTTTGCGGCCATGCATTTGGCAAGGTTTGCAAATTGATCCATAAATCAGTGCCCGGTTTGCTTCGTGCCTGGGATGCTTTCCTCGTGCTGTTCCTTCACCACTTCAAAGAACGACTCAATCTGCTAGTACAGTGTCTCTCTCGTTCTCTCTCTCTCTCTGTCTCTCTTTATCTTCATTTAACTATTCACAGAAAATCGCTGCAACAAGTCAAAAGCTGCTACAATTCATTCTGCTCTGCCTGTGCGCCGTACTCATAAATAGTGTCGTGACGCCATATTTCATCCTGTTAACAATACCAATTTGTGGCATTTACTACCTGGTGCAAAAATTCTACCGTGCTTCGTCCAGGTAAGGATTAAGAGACCGGAGTTCTACCATTGGGGAGTAGCCGTCTTCTGTCGGTGCGGTAGGCAAGCATCTCGTTAGGATTACACGGTAGCTTCCAGCCATTAGTCGTTCACGGTATTTTGTTGTTGTCGCTGCTGCTGCTATGTATTATTGTGGGAAGGTAAATGCCACGGAAGAATTCCACTTCATGTTGAGCTCTTTATCTGTATGGTAAAGAATGGCCGGACGGTTAGGTGTGTCTGTCTACAGCTGATGGTATGCGATGGGAATATGTTTTTGGGAATACAGTCTTCTCCCGAGTTACGCGAATTCGAGATACGCAAATCTAGAGTTTTTGACAACTCGTGTCATTTTTCATGAGGATTTGAGTTTTTTATTTGTCAAGTGTCAAATTTTCCCTAAACTACGTTACATTTTAACATTAGAAACATAAATTTTGGTAAAAATTTACTTTAATTACTATTAACGCGAAAAGAAGAAATCAATACTACCTGAATACTAAATATAAACGTTAGTCTGACAGTATGTCATACTAATGCGTTGGATTCTGTTGTAAGGTTCTGTCAGTTTCACGACGTAATTTTGGAAATTGTAAGGCTTCATTGTAATTCCGGTCTATCAATCGGATTTTGTTGATTGGTAAATTAAAGCAAAATATTTTCCAAACTCTGTAAAGCTCATCAAAACAAAAACACTTTCAACCGGCACTTATCAGTAACTTTATAATCAGCATCATGTACCCATGCAGGGTATGTTTCTGTTTGCTCAATATGATGCGCCATGGCTGAATGCAAACGAATGAAGTTTCCCATCCGTTGACAACCAATTTATCGTATGTGAAACATTTACTTACGGTACGCTATACTTTGTCACGGATGCGCTTTGTCCTTTCCCGAGGGGAATACCATTGCACCCGTAGAGGGGAAGTATTGCATTACGGATCCTACCATTGTCCGGAAGAGCCCGGAAAAGGGTACGAACCCATATAACAGAAACACAAACGCCGCCTCGTTGCGTTGGGTGGAAGTTTTGCAAGATGAACTTCTCGCCAGGCCAAGTCAGCCAGGCCAGCTTAGTGTGTAGTGGGGATAAAGTTCGGCACACTCGAAATGCAATGAAAGGTGCAGAGTTATCTAATATCTAAAACTAAGGCACTGGGGATTTATATGGGAACGAGCATGAGCAAGTACTTTGATGCACACGTTCGCTCCATTCTTTTCCACTTCCCGGTGGATGGAAGTTTTTGGGGGTGTTGATTTATAATTTGTGGAAGCGAATTCTCACACGAAGTGCAAGTTCGCCCATGTGGGGATATACAAATTTCCGGCTCACGGCAGCTTGTTTAACTTCGGGCGAAATTGATTACGACGCCCGGCGATGGTACGAAATTGACAGTCGGGGAATTGGTTGCCGCTGAGTTGGCATAAATTTGTACGCTGTGGTTTACGGCGTATGAATATCTTCATACGGTAGCAACTCTTCGCACTCACTCAATTTGGATTGTTCGGGATGCGTTTACCTTCGTGCAGCGTACGAACTGCAATGGTAAGCGATTTCGTCGGCGGTCTTGTGGTTCAATCATACGCTCCACATCAATGCACCGGTGTCGTCACCGGAGCTTTGCATCACAACATACCCATAGATAAGTCAACTCCCTGGAAGTGACCTTATTCTCGGCTTGTTCTTGAAAATAGTTAAACTTTAATCCATCCTGTTACCGGGAAATGGCGGTGAGCCTGCTAGACACTAACGACGCTCGAACGAAATGGAAAGCTGATGCAGGGTGTGTAGGACACGCTGGACAGGATTATCTTAGTGTGCAGTTCCAGCGCACCGAGCAGACGACACGACATAAGTAGTATCGTTAGGACACCCGCCACATGTTACGGGGGACATGATCTATGGCAGGTCGGTTCTGTACCGAACCGGAACACATGTTCGATGGTTGTCTGCCTTGGTGTAGCCTTTCCTGTAGCCCCCTCCCGGGACGAGTCATTCGAGAATTACCAAAGAAAATCGGAAGGTTCAGCAAACTTCCTTCGAATGTGTCTCTGCGCTCGACGGTGACATGGGTTCGTTATGACGTTTTGTAATTTCGGTCCACCCTCAGGAAGTGACGAGTTGGAGTTTGTACAAATTGAGTGTTTTTTGCATTGCCCATGTACCCCCCCCCCGCATTATCGAGTTCTTTTCTTTGGTTTTGCTGTAAGTTTTTTGCTGGTCAGCTGGTTGTGGTCTGGCGTTGAACGTGATGGAATTGCTGAAATCTCAAATTTTGTGCAAAGTTTAATTAACTCTGTCGAGCTTGGGTAGGGTTCTGAGGAGATAACGTTCGGACACATGGGTCATATCTTGAACTCGCAAAAAAAACAGTGCGAGAAATTAAGTCTCTATCTCTCTATAACCTCACGACGAAATGCGGATCATTTTATGCTCAAACCCTTCACCATCCATTCGACAGAGAGCTGCAGCGGATCGAAAGCATGACCTATTCACCGGTGCTGGCACACTTCTCCGAAACCATCGAGGGCGTCACGACGATCCGGGCCTTCGGCCAGGAAGCCCGGTTCATGGAGGTGCTGTTTAAGCGCATGGAGGCGAACAACGTGGCACAGATTGCGCTCAACTGCAGCAATCGGTGGCTCGGTATTGCGCTCGACTATCTCGGGGCCCTCATCGTGTTCGTGGCCATCCTGACGGCCCTGATTACGGCGTGTCTGCGACCACAATCCACCAGCTCGTCACTGATCGGGCTGGCCGTGAACTACGCGATGCTGGTGCCGATCTACCTGAACTGGGTCGTGAAGCTGTTCGCCGAGATGGAAATGTACGGTGGTGCGGTCGAGCGGATACAATCCTTCATCGAGTGCGATGTCCGTCATCGGCAACGGTTGGGCGGACGCGCCCGTCATCTTTCGAGGGCGGACATGACCGGTGCGGTGGAACCCTGTTCATGTAAGTCCCTGGGCTGGATTAAAATTTATTCCCTTTCCAGCAAGTGCACCAGGTCGTGTGTTGGAGACGATCGATGTAGAGCATTAATACGCAAACAGATTTCAACGATGCTCAATCTTTGATGAATTATTGTCTCTTGCGGCATGTGACTATTGTCGAGTGGTAGGAGTTGCATGGGTTACTTCTAACCTTCCGGATGCAATTGTGCCGTTACTGTCCGTCGTTTGACCGATCGCATGATTGCTTTCTATTCCAAGAATTCTGCTCATTCGGAATCTGCTCCGTGCATTTCCGCACATAATCAATGTTCGATCTGCTGTAATATTTCACTGCACAGTGCTACAAGAGGACAGGAAATCACTATAACTATCACATTTTGCTACATGTTTTATGTAGATATTTACTGATGGACCCCGTACAGGAAGCAGGAAAAGCTCGCTCGAGAGTGCCTTCGTAGTGGAATGGGGCCGAGAACAGTCGTCCGGTTGTATTACTTCCTCCGGATCAGCCATGCTACGGCAAACCTCTGAAGTGGGTCGCTCCTTTTCATGTCGGAAGCAGCGTGGAATATCATTCAACTTTTAGCATTCGATCCGGTTTCAAGAACTTCTGCCCGCTTTACACCACACCACACCTCACCCTTATCTTTTGTTTGCTACCCTTCCCTTTTTTCACAGATAAGAGCGTTCCAATATCCTGGCCACTGAGGGGTGTCATCGTGTACGACGGTGTGTCGCTGCGCTACGAAAATCAAAAGGAGAACATAATCACAAATTTGAATTTAACAATCCCGGCGGGCCAACGGGTAAGTGAAGAGGGGAGGAAACACAAACTAACAACAATAACAAAACAAGAAAAAAACAGTGTTAAAAAAAAAACACGGACCGGTTTTGTTGCCTTTCATCGTGCCGGCACCGACGCTCCAGCCGAAGGTGGACGACTCCAGTCTTGGGGGGTAGTCGCGCTGGGGGTACAAAAAAACCCGGGACCGAGAAACGGATGAACAACCGGTGTAACAAGGCACGGTTCGTCATTCCTTTTGCCAAATGGTGGTGGTCCGTACGCCGTATGCACACCATCCGCACACCATCAACAACGATGTACAATTAATTATTTAAATGACTACTTTTACATTGCCCAGAACGCAGCGCGCCACGGTATGCCACGGTTGGAAGGGTTGGAATGGTTCCGATAGTTTCACAACCCGGTTCCGGCTGCGCGAGCTTACAGTTGCTAGCGTGCCGGGATTGGTGCCGGCCGCTACTGCTTCATTCCCGCCCGGGGATGGGTGGTAGTCAAAGTTTGGCCCGGTAGTCACAAGCTAATGGACTGCCGGTGGTCTGAACTCTTCGTCTCCGCCCGTCACCCCGGGCGAATTCCCGGCCCTCGTTACGGGTGAATGTTTAGCAAGAAGCAATCGTTAAACATCCTCGTTTGTGAAACTAGTGGTCGGACTCAAAACCCTGAACCTTCCTTCCGAACGATAGCAAACCGATGGGGACGATGATAGTGGTCCACAGGTTCACTGCAGGGCAGTCCGCAATGCTCCAGGAATGGAGCGAAGTAATTCCTGCAACAAAAGCGATGCAAAACAGAAATAGTAAATAAATGACTTTCATACGATACCATCCTGGCGAACGGTTTTGCACTCATCTTCTGTTGCGAAACCGGAAAACAATCGTGCCGGAGAACGTTTTGCTGTACAGCAAACACACACCAACACGGAACAATCCAGGAGGGGGTGCGAAATTGATGACCAGGAATTAGTTTGTGCATCGAACGGGCTGCCGGATCTTCGCTTCCCGGTTGTGCGCTCATAGAGTGATAGAGAAAGAGAGAAAGGGGAACGAGAGAGCAGGATGGTGACAAATCTTGAAATTAAAAACTACTTTGCGTTCCACTCGTTACGATCAAGCCCGTTCCTGGCGCTGGCTGTAAAATGTGACTGTGGGAATTTTGTGACAAGGGTGCCAACACTAACGAGCAACTAAAAACACTAGCAAAATGGTCAAAGCTTGCTTTGCTAGGAAAAGGAAAAAAACCCGTATCGAACTGTCAATTCGGACAATTCGAACGATTGTTTTCCATTTCACGATGTGTTCCATTCGAAATTGGTTCAGTATGTTTTCCATCATGTTTTACTATCCGCCGTTTACTTGTTTTTTTTTCTCCAACTGCAAAGCTTGGCATCTGTGGACGTACCGGAAGTGGAAAATCATCACTCGCACTGGCACTGTTCGGTGCGCTGGAGGTAACGGCCGGTCACATTCTGATTGATGACGTGGACATTGCCGGGCTGCACACGGATGAATTACGATCGCGGCTATCGATCATCCCCCAGGAGGTGATGCTGTTCGGTGGCAGCGTACGGGAAAACCTAGACCCACGGGGACATTTTTCCGACCTCGAGCTGTGGAACTGTCTCGAGCTGGCACAGCTGAAAAATGTCGTTAAGGCATTACCGGATGGATTGGGTAAGTTTGTGGCACTGAGCGTGGACTGTGGCTCTGATTCGGCTTGTCAATCGCAATTAATACAAACTCTGTCGAACATGCGACGTTTCCGGCTTGGTCCACTACGTTGCGGCACGCAGACACGCAGATATCGGACGACAAGCACTACTTCAGCAGCGGACAAAGGCAACTGTTTTGCCTTGCCCGGGCCATATTGCGCGGCTCGGTGTGTTTGGTGCTGGACGAGGCAACGTCATCGCTCGACACGGAAACGGAAAAGCTAGTGCTTCACGCGGCCAAGAAAGCCTTCAAAGGCCGTACGGTGATTACGATAGCGGTAGGGGCGGGATATATTGGTTTGGAATGGGACGTATTTAATTGCAATTAATGTGTTTTCTTCTTTCTCCTTGGACAACTTTGATAGCATCGGCTTCACTCGCTGTTTGACTACGAACGGGTGCTGGTGCTGGAACAAGGTCGAATCGTGGAGGATGGATGTCCCCGGCAGTTGGCTAGTACGGTGGGCAGCAAGTTTGGTAGCATGCTGAAGGCGACTGATCACCATCAGCACTCAATAGTGGAAGATGATGCACAGGAAAGGTGAAAGAAGGTTGGAAAGCGTTATTGATGTTCTGGACTACGTCGATGCTCACGGAGCGTGATAGTCGTTAATTCTCACCTCACTAGGTTTCACATTGGATGATCAGATTTAGTTAACTTGATATGCCATCGTATGTTGCCTTATTTGAGTTTATATCAAAATCATGTTTTATTGTTACATGAGAAGCATCGTAATTCGAGGAAAAGTGATGTATAAAAAGTTATTTTAACAAATCCTTAATGGGGATATTTTTTTGGCGAATACCATCCGAAAGTAAGTATTCTATTTTTATTTAATCTGATTTTAAAGTCCATGAAATGTTTATTAAAAGATTACCTGTTGAAGTAATTGCCTACCTTTAGGCGTACACATTGATTGAATAGTAGAATGGTAGTGGCGGACAGGGAATTAGTATATTTGTTAATGAATTTGAAACGGCAGCTGAGGTAGGGCGTTATTTGTTTGTTGTTTTAAATATTATGATTAGTAAGTGTGTAATATTATGAGTGTAAGTATTAGCTGGAAATTAAGAGCGATTCACTAATGAATGGTAATACGCCGAAAAGTATGCAACTCGCCGTGCACCATTTAACTTTTGATATTTTCAAATTGAAACACGTAATTTGTACTGAGGTTTGTTACACTAAGCAAAAGTAATATAAATGCCTTTAAGTCGTTTGCATAGCAGTATTCCCTAAGTTCATCTTTAAGTTCATCGAATGTCACGAACAAAGTGTAATTGGTTTGCAACTTAATGAACACGTATTAAAGTCATGCTTACAAAGGATGTAAAAATTCTCGTTTTCATAATCAATTCAACGTAAGATATAACGCGTATAAAGCTTCATTTTTTATTCGCCTCAACCATCCGGACGGAGAGCTTTTGTGGCTAAAACAACAACAAAAAAGGCACCAACTTAAGCATACACTGCACAGCAACTCACTCGTACACTACACCGTGCAGACAAGCCCCTTTTGCTTCGCGATGCACTTAATAAAATATTCACTTCAAGTATGGTTAAGCCATATGAGGACCGGGGCGTTAGTTCGTTCGTCTAGCAGCGCGAAAAATTGTGGCCGCTCACGGTGGTAGTGCTAGGAAATTTAGATGCAACTGCAACGCTGTAGTGAATGAAGAGATTGAGCTATTCGTACAGATTACAGCGGGTTTTTTTCTAGCTGGGAAGAGTTTTAGCAGGCCATGAATTATGAAGTATGCATGATCCGGCAGTGATTTCTTGTGAACCTCACACGTGTGCACGTACACGTGTGCAGACGCGATTGTGGAAAAGGGACGGATCGAGAGCTGAAGTTTTTCCGGAAATGCTTGCTAGATTTTTATCTTTCCCACAACATCCTTCAATTGCACAAAGTGCCTTCGTGGCTTTGTGGTTCCGGATTTCTGCTTAAAAGTGTGAAAACATATTGCTTTATCCGTTCGCCCCAGTTCGGTCGATCTAAAATGAAGTTTCTGCGAATGGTGCGCTTCTGTCCAAGTGTTGGGCAAGCGTCCCTAGCTTCAACTTCTAACTTCACGTCTCTTTTATGAGCCATCGCCCGCTTTTCCAACCGAATGCCAACTCATTTGATCATCGACGGTCGTTATCCGGGGTTTTAGGGCAGCCAGCCAGTGGATGCAAATGCTACCAAATATTGGTGGCCCTGGCACTGAAGCTTTGCAGCTTTTGTGTTAACGATTTTCGCCCATTTCCGGCAAAGCGTTAGCGCGGCTCGTGGCTTTCGTAATCATATTTATGCATGGTAATGACACAATTTGCATGCTCCACATCAGCCACGGTGTGGCTAAAGGCTCACGATACTTCCCGACGGCTCGTTGCAGATACATTTCGACGCCTCGCAATGTTCGGTGCGGACCGGTGTAACGCTACGGCCGTGGTGCCCTCGTAATGGGTGTCTTTTTGCTTTGTTTTTCCTGGGCCGGAAGGTTGACAGTCGCTTAGACTGCAAATGGCACACCGGAACGCCGGATATCCGGAAGCTGTAGAAGGCTTGCGGAGAAAGATTCTTCCGTGCCGTGTCCGTGTGCTCGGGACCGGGCAAAGAAGTCATCAAAATGGGTGCTGACGTGGTGCGGGCATAAAATATGCGGCTGATAATCATGCAGCAATGGTAGTGGTTTTGATGGTGCAGCTTCCGCGTACGCGGGAAGCAGCTTCTTACGACGAATTTATGCAGCGTGAGAATGGCCCGGAACGGGTTATGGTGACGACGTGCGTCAAGGACAGTGGTGCGGTAAAAAGCTCGATGCAGGAATGGCGGTTAAAAGCGCTTTGCGTATAAAGCAAAGTGTCACAATTCAAGCGAAAATGTGTAACGAAACATTGTATGATAAATAGAGAATGATGAATACATCTGCCCGTGTAGCTATTCCGTGAATATGCACAATGTTTTAGCGTAATTATGTTACCGTCGTGAATGTTGTTTGGTTTACATTTTTTAAATTTATTTGTACGGTTTTTTGTTTCACTCGAAACGAGCTTTATCCTGTTTAGGCGTCGTCCAATGATAATGTGTCATTAAAATTTCATCGCCGCACATTCGTACGGTATACTGCACAAGATAGTTCCGGGCCTTGGATTGTGCTACGTGTAACAATTATTTTGCCGGAAGCTCGAAACTTTTTCAAACCCGGCGTACATTAAAAGCGGAACAGCATTATTTGCCGGGAAGTGAAACATACGCGAAATTATTACACATTAGTGATATATGCTCAGTTGTTATATTTGCAGAATTTGTTCTATAAAGTAAGTTTAATATTAAGTGCAAAGGTTGACTTTTAAACTTAATAGCTGGGCCGGATGCAGTCTCTCAGTACAATAAGTTCTAAATGTATGGAAGATACTGAATAAGACGAGAAGCTTAAGCCCAAAAATCTCCCCAAATTTCCCTGAAGCTCTGTAGTGAGTGAAGTTAATTTCTAAATCTTATAAAAAGCACATCGCCAATGTGACGGATTCCAAGAAACTTGGGTGTGCCAATGTAAAGCTTATTATTTACATAACTATTGGTTACAATTAATGTGAAAGCTGCTGTGCCACGTTTGGATAGATAGTGGAGATTGATATCTGTTTAATATTGATTTCTGAGCAGAGTTGAAGCTTTTCTACCCAAGGTACATTCACGTTTACAGCTCCACTGTAATCCACTATCGCAGACCCTTAAAGTAAAAGGAGTGATTTTTTTATTATTTTTTCATACTCCTCACGAAAGGATATCTTATCATCGGCATAAAAAATAGGCTGTACCACTGCAATTGAGCACCGATCAGTCAGTAAAACCGGAAATGGTTGTATCTATGATTCGTTTTCCAGGCCTCACATTCCAGATAACAATCAGCGCCGCATTCACTGAAATTCTGGTTCGATACCAGATTGCAATCGCGTTTACCTGTATCTTACCACACCCGTGCTTTCGTGCTATTGTTAGCGCTATCGTTATTATGATTACGATTATGATTGGGCACGGCATACTTCATGGCGACATGACGGTGCGCAAATCGTAATTCAGCACTATCCGCGTAATAAATACACATTGATGAAGCGATTTTTTCGCACCCATTTCGAGCAGGCAGAAGAAAGAGATCTTCCATTATCTTCTACGAGAGAAAAATTAAAATTTAATGCTGCTAGACGTATCAGATATTGGGCCGCCCTGTATAAGTTGCATTCTGATTTATGACCCGCAATCGATACAGTTTGGCAGCGGAAAAGGATGGACAAAATATAAAGATTTTGAAGCATTCCGCATTGTACAATACATGAAGTTATTGCTGTAGCTATTTGTTGCAAATTTAAACGATAATGCACGTTTTTGATCAAAATTTGGTTGTATTTGGTTGTTTTCTATTGTTTTGACAGACCTGAAGTATGCATAACACTTTAAAGTAATACACTTCCGTACTAGTCCGTGTTGGAGTGAAGTGGGCCAGAATTAGCGCTGTACAATAATATCATACGTTTGAGTAACCGATTCGAGCTATGGATCAATGCACATCCTGAAATGATTCATTCATGGCCACTTATGTGAAGAGAATCTTCAATTCCCCATTACGCTTACGATCAGTTGTTCTGAAGCGCGTCAACTACACCGATGACGTCCCGACTATCCGGTCAGTCAATTAACTTGATTAGAGTACGTCATCAGCGCCCGTCTTATCGGCGAGCGATTTAGATCTTACTGCAGTGTACTTCGACATAATTTCCCCCCGCCTGCTGAGTGATGTTGCAAGCGTGGTGTGGTGTGCGATGCTTTCGGCCTCAATGTAGATAAAATAATTAGCAGTGAAAAAACCAAAAAAGAAAAAAAAACAGACGAATATGTGCTGATGGGAAAATGATAACGTCGTTTTAACTTTGCACAGCATGAGAATGATGGCACGAAGGGAAAGCGTGCAAAAACTATAACCCCAACGTCTGCTGCTCGTTGCGAATTCAGCGCATTCACGAGTAATTCACGTGTGCTGATAAAGTTTTATACTAATCTTTACCAGTTTATCCGTTCCATTAACCTACTCGCATTGAAATTTCCGCATTAAATTGAATTTGTGACGTAAGTAGAAAAATAGTTGATCGTATCAGTTGTATATTCTGCGAATAAACGAAAAAAGTAATTCAATTACATTTACAACAAACATTATGAAACAATAGGTTTGGCAACAGAGAAATCGTTTATCTCATGATGGTAATTCACTATTCAACAGAGTTACCAATTATCATAAAACTACTTCAGTACCTGATATAAATCTCTCAGATACTATAAAGATAGGCTTGGTAATATTGTACAGCAAATTTAATTTAAAAATTGTGGCGGAACATTAAATTTGAATCAAATACATCAAATGATGCCATGTCATAATTAATAAAAAGTCTTTCCTTATCCAGTAAATGAAATTCCCCATATCAGAATCTCTTATCCATCCATTATCCACCGATTGACCTGCGATACACTGCGGCTCCCTATCGTGAGATAATCCTCAACCATATACAAGGGACACGGGAATCACTTTCCACTTGATGCACGGGGCAATCACTTGTGTGATTTGAAGTGCCAATGGCTGGCAGCGCTTCAAGTCATGGTTTTCGCAAATCGATGGACGAGCACAGTGCCCAGCCGTACAGGGTACAAAGTGCAATGAAGATCAGCCCTTGCATGGTTTGTGCATTTTTTATCTCTGCTAAATAAACTGACATTAACCGATTGTCACGGATTGTGTGTGTGTGCGAGTGCGTTTGTGTGTACGTGAAATTTTCGTTGTTGAAAAGGGCCAAAAGGGCAAATGTTTCGTTCAAGGGAATGCTCCAACATTAGGCTACGAGGAGACCCATTTTATCGTGCGTTGGCGTCACTGGAAGGAATGCAGTCAAAATTTGATGATATCAGGCCCGGTGGAGGTGTTACTGTATCAGTGATGTGTTATTTTTTATTAACGTAAAAAAAACACGTAAAAATCGGGCAGTTCCCATCCGACTACTAGTGTTGGTGCGAATTGGCGTATTCGGCGTGTTGGAACCAAAGCCCGGCAACGGGATGAATTTAATTTCTTTAAAATCAAACGATTGTTTACAAGCGACCTGCAATGTGCGTCGGTTCGATAAGCACTCGCCATCTTACACGTTATCACGGTGGGCGTATATTGATAAGGGTTCGCTCGCACACTCCCTCGCTCCACCACAAAGATGCTTCAGTGCTGTGTATCGAAGGCCACCGCGAGTATGGACGAGCTCGACGAGGTTGTGACTGTATAGCGCAGGGGAACTCCCGGGAAGATGGTACCCCGGAACGGTGTCGCGCCACCGGTGTGGGCCACTGTTGTTGGGGTGACCCGGGTTGTAAGGTGATACAGCCGACATCAAAGAAGCTCGCGCAAACACAGTGTCAACAGCACCTGCGAACTACCGTCACACATGGTCGATCGACTGCAACCGATTGCTTGTTATGTGCCGGAGTTCGCTGTAATTCAGCTAATTTTGAAAGAAATTGCATTTATATTATTGTTGTTGTATGCATCGTTGTGTTAATTGCACAATAAATTTAATAAGTTGTTTTCTTGCTGAACTGTCAACAATGGAAATATTTGTTTATTAAAGCATTTTCTTCACTTTTTTTAATTCAATTATTTTATTTGTCACTTCATTGTTATGTTTTTCCCCCTTATATTGCTTTATGTTATAGTATGTTGCATCTTCTTATGTTATTTTATTATTTTCTCTTATCTTATATTTTCCTCATATTTCATTATTTGTTTAATGTTTATTGTTTGCATTACTATTTTTTAGACTTTTTGTAAGTTGTATTTCTCTTTGATTGTAATAATTTAAATTCGCTTTTGTGTTACATTAGTATAGCTCAATATTTGCAATTGGGTTTTTTGCAATAACAAATTAATTTTTCGTGTAATCAATCAATCAATCGAATTAATAAACTACAACATCGTGTAATCAATTTCCTTTCCTATATTGGTAATGGAGCTTGTTTACATAAAAGAAATGTAAAATATTTGTACATTTTATACTTAGAAAAATAAATAAAATATTTATATATTTATTGGCTATATGAAAGTAAATCAATTCGAATATAAACAAGAAATTCTGACATAAAAATTAGTATCAATATCAAAAATATAATATAAATTAAAAATCATATAGTAAATTGAATCGTTTTCCGTCCAACATTAGGCACGCTTCACTGGACAGACGGTATCGATGACACTAACACATTGCACCAAACCTTCTGGCGCTAAAGAAAAGACGGGCGGAAGAAATGCGTGTGTAGATAAAGCTATCTTATGCATGGCAGTGGCATAGTAGATGACAACACACGGTCGTTCGGAAGCCCACCCTTCCGCCCGTTTCGCCCGAATCCCGAACGCCCTCCGTGCTCAGTTTTCTTTCACCCTGTCGCAGCACCCTTTTATCGACGTGATGAGGTGTGGTGGAATTTAAAAGAATGGAGACACTTGTGTTGTTGTTTTGTGTGTGAATCAGGTGCCATGTGTGGGGTGAGGGCGATGATTGGGGTTGTGTGATGCCCTACCATTCCCAACCCCATATCAAAAGGGGCCGGTGGTTCGGTGGGGGATGATTGTGTTGTGTTAGTAAGTAATTGGTTTCTAATAATTAGCTGCCCTTTTCCCGCGATTCAGTACGATTCGAACGGCGGTAAGATTCGTTTGCTGTATTCGGGGTAAGAAAAGCGAGTGACTTTAGCGGTTCGATCGAGCATACGTGTTGATAAAATCGATAAAGCTTCAAGACGGTGTCCACCGCATGAAGGTTTGTGTTTTTGGGCGTTTTAGCCGTCGTGAAATGAAAGTGTCTTATTATCCCTAAGCTGGTGTTGTCATTCGACACGTCGCACAGTTGGCTGTAGAGACCCGAAGTGTATTGAGAATCCGGTAAAAACAATCGATCCTGTTGAACGACGATCGAACGTGGCAGAGTAGTGACTGGCGAGCGTGTTTAAGCAACATGAACGGTGTGGAGAATTTCCACCTATTCCGTCCTCTGAAAGGGTGCTAAAGTGAGGAAAAGTGTAACACCACCCGGCCAGTGTGAATGTGAAGTGAAATTGTTTGCATAAGTGATCTGAGGACGGAAAGATACGTTCAGTTTGCTCATTCTAAGGTGAAATTTGCGTACGACAGCGGCATGGCTTGCTTTGCGAAGATCTTTGGCAGAAAGCACGGTTCGTTCAATCTGCCCGGTGCCGGAACGGGCGATGGTGAAGTTGTGGTGAGTATTGCGCTTACGGGTAAATCCTACACCCTGCCGGAACGGTGCTTCTTGCCGGAACTCTGATTCATACCGTTTTCGGTAGTTCAGTTGGCAGTGGTGGCGGTCGTACAAATGATGTTTTGCTCTTATCACTTGCTGTGGATACAAGCCGCAATCAGGGTGTCTTTGGTACAAGCACGGGCTATTACGAACCATTCAGACAACGATTGGTGTTTATGATTGTACGTAACGGTACGGTCAAGTCACACCGAAACGGGTTCGAAAAGTGGAGCAAGGTGCTCTAAATTACTCGCTAGTGTCTTTAGAAGAACATCCGACGCTAGAATTGGGTCATTGTTAAAAGGGGAATTTACGCTCCGAAATTTGGACAGCTGTATGGGGTATGGGAACGAAAAGTTAGGTTAGGAAAATTTTAATTCTGAATAAGGTCAGTAATAATTTATGATTCACAGGGAAATCGTGAAAAAGCAGAACTTGTTGAGTTAAGGAAAGCAATTCTATTATACCACCACAAACATGTAGTGACTTGACTTATTTTTTTGTCAAATTGTATTAATTAAACTCCAGCTCCAACGTGTTGCAGTAATACATTGTACTGCTGTCGTGTCTTATCGTGTTACTATCAGGCAAACTGTCACGAAATAAATATTTTCTTCAATCATCATTATCACTCTATTAAGACAAATGAGCCCAGTTTTTGTTGTTGTTTTGTGGTCCATTTTCGGGGGGAGTTGAGAGTCATTCTACTACGACAATGAATGTGCAAATCTATTTTTGGTTCCAGCGTTTTTAAGACTATTTTACCTATGACGTCCACATGGTGATCAAGCAATGTCGAATTTTGCGATAAAAGTTGAATTGAGTAGTTTAATATTTGTTGAACTGAGAGAATTATTAATAAAATAGTTTAATGTGTAGCAATTGAATATAATCAATTGACAACATAGTAATTGAGCTAACACTAGTTAAGGTGTACTTCGATGCTTTTCTTTATCTCTGTCCTTTATGAGGATCTTTTGAGGGACTGAAGTAGATCGCTTATCGCTAAAGAAAGATAGTTTGTTTGTGAAGCACTTGAACTGTTCTATTTTAGGATTAGCTGAGACGTGTGCTGCTACACAGGTTCGTTGTTCGACAAGTTGTTTTTTGTTTGACAGCCTCTTCCTGTGTCCATCTACGAGTGGAAGTAAGCGAAGACATGGTGTTAAGTGGATGTTTTGAGGACGTATTTCTGCAGTGTAATGGTTATATTCTCCCAACGAGAAATGCAATAAACTGTAGGTTCCGCCCTTGTTTATGGCATTGTGTAAGACAACCACCTCAAGATGCTAAACGGGAACGTTATAAAGTCGGCGCATGGTTTCACTCTCTTCCTGAACAGGCTACACGTGTAACACGGAGGATTTACGGTGAGGAGCTTAATCAAACGTTACCGCCAGCAAATCGAACCAATGGATACCTCGGATTGGAAAAGGTACAGCCACCGTCACAACCAACTCCACCACCAGCAGCGGCAGCAGCACTGCAAACCACCACCGTGGTTCCGGTACAGGCGGTGGTCAAATCAAACGAACGTGAGTCAGGGCTGGGATCGTTGGATGAACAATTAAACATAACAAGCATCGCTACCACAAACGACACTAATCGCGAGCCCGATCCTTTCGGTCCACCAGAGGAACAGTGGAGCGCACAGGTGGATGCGGACCCACGGACAGTACCCACGGTCGTTGTACCAGCGGCACCCACAGTCGAGCGGCGAGCATCGAAACAACGGGATTCCCAGAAGGCCAAAATAAGCTGCAGTTCCCGAGAGGCTTCCACGATAGAACCTCCATCCAGGCAGGGCCAAGAACAGCTGCTGAAGGATCTGCTGCAGAACAAAATACTGCACATGCTGGCACTTCAGTCGAAGGGCTACAAACAGCTGTCGAAGAGTGAACGGGCAACATTGGTCCAACTGGAGAAGGACATACAAGAGCTTCAGCAGAAGAGTAAACCCACCGAACCGACGGTACAGCACACCAGCAGTGAGCCAAAGCGGACAGAAGAACGAACGGTTGAGCAGGACCGCAACAGTGTTAGCTTGTACGAAACGAATCTCTCACCATCATCGGCGAAAGCACCGATCATAGAACCACCAGTTCCGAAAAGTGACAACCCCACTCCGGAAAATCACACCGAGGAACATCTGCAGGACGGCGAGATGTCCGACTACGATGTGATACCGCAAAAGTCAACCGAAGACATCGTCCCGGAAGCACCAAGTTCGGAGGATGATAGATCGACGGTGGTGCCGCCCGATTTACCACCTCGGTTGAGTAGGGTAAACCTCCTGGAGGAAGCCGACGATACTTCGCAGGATGAGGAACCAATACCACCGAAGTTACCACCGCCCAGAAGTCAGCTCGAACAGAACCTCGTCGACGAGGTGTTGACCAGATCGTTGCAGGATACAATAGCTCGTCAAACACTAAACGCACGCGAGGAAGATAAGGTATTTGGATGCATAAGGTTCGAGGGTTAAAGGACATCTTAGAGCAAATATTTCCATTTCCATTGCAGGAAATTCCACTTCCAACAGTGCCTCCACCGTCGCGAGAACCTCCACCGGTTCCCACATCGCTCCATTCCGATCAACCGATGGATGAAGATCTTCAAACTCCTCCCAGAAAAGAGATGCTGCTGCGCAAGATGTCTTCTCAACGATCGCTGATAGAGGAGCTGGACAATACGACCGGTACGATGAAGAAAACGCGCAAACAGGGCGTCGTGTCGGACAAAACTGATCTGAAGGAGTCGAAAGACATCGTCATACCGACGCACCCGAAGAGTCCCGACACTGAGCTGCTGATCAAGACGGCGATCGTGGCGAACGACTTCCTGAACAACATGATGGACGAAGAGCGGTTACAGGCCGTTACGGCTGCCATGAGCTCGATGACGTTTCCTCCGAACAGTTACATCATCAAGGAGGGTGACATTGGGGCACACTTCTTCGTGTCGGAAGAGGGCACCTACGAGGTGGTGGTAGACAATAAGGTGATCAAATCGTTTGGCCGTGGGGTCGTGTTTGGCGAGTTGGCCATCCTGTACAAAGCGAAACGGTTCGCTTCGATCCGGGTAACGACCGGGGCTCGTGTTTGGTTGCTGGAGCGCAAGGTGTTCCAGAAGATCATGATGAAAAGTGGTCGAAAAGAGCGGGAAGAGAATGTGCGTTTCCTGAGCACGGTGTCCGTGCTGAAGGATCTGGAGATAGAGAAGCTGCACAAAATATCCGATCTTCTCAAGCGGGTAAGAATTCGAGAATGTTGGTGCTTTTGAGAATGATAAGATTTCGACTAAAATTGGTATGATTTACAGGAGTTCTATGCGACCGGTTCGACCATCATTCAGCAGGGCGATCCGGGCGACAAGTTCTACATCATACGGGGGGGTAGCGTGAACGTGATTAAAACCGATAAAAAGGGCAATGATCGGCTGGTGGGAACGCTTCAACGGGGGGCATACTTTGGGGAGCAGGCTCTCCTTCATGAGGATCGTCGTCTAGCCAGCATCATTGCAAACCCGCCGGGAACCGAATGTCTAACGCTAAATCGCATGTACGTATAAGGGTCTGAGGGTTGGCGTTGAGTGACCAATGCGTTGTCGCTGATTGTATTGTTTGCTTTGTCAACTCACCAGCGCATTCAACGAGTTCCTGGGCGGATTGGATAAACTGCGTGAGGTGAAGCTCTCCGACACGATTCCACGCAGCTCGACGATGACAAATATTGTCTCAGGTGAGGCATCTTCGACTTGCAGGCATTCAGCAGGCTGTGACGGTGTGGAAGAGCGAACTTCGTTTAACACGCTGTGACAATTGTGTTGTTGCTTCCCCCACGTACTGATAATCTTCTCTTTTTTCTTCTTACGCTCGGTTTGTTCACGTCCCCCGCCAGAGTTCGACCATATCCAGCTGCATGACTTAACCTACATCGGGACGCTCGGCATCGGTGGTTTCGGGCGGGTGGAGCTGGTACAGTACAAAACCCACCAAACGTTCGCCCTGAAGTATCTGAAAAAGATCGAAATGGTACGGCAACAGCAGCAGGAGCACGCCTACAGCGAGAAGGACATCATGCTAAGCTGCAACAGTCCGTTCATCGTACGGTAAGGACCTGTCGGTTTTTTTTTACGGTTGCCGGATCGTATGGCTGCCTTTTTGTTTCACTCTTGTTTGGCATTCCGCACGGGGCGCAAAAACCATTCGATACATGCCCGACAATCCGTATCGGGTTTTTGGGCGGTTCGGTTTTGCGTTTTGATTTTACGTTCTGCGGGAGACGGTCGAGAACGTTCCACCGCGTACACCGCCATTGCTTGTGGTGTCCGATTTGAATTTACGTGGTTGAACGATTAGGGCAAGCTGTGTGGGGGATTGGTTGGTTGAACTGTTTCCCAGTTCGGGAAAAGTAATCCCCAGCGGAGCGAAACGGAAGGAACCGGAAGGCAACGAGTCCGGGAAATTCGCGTTTCGCGTTGGGTGCTTTGATCAGGCCACACGGTCACACAACGCGTAAAGTCGCGATGAAGAAGATGGTACGGGGCTGGTAACGCTTTGGATTGAATTACGAGCTCGTCGAAAGCGATCGAACCCTGTCCAATCCCTTCGAGCGTTGCCGATTGAAACCGATACACCAATGTGCGTTTTGTGCGATTGAAATGAATCTCTTTCGTACCATCTCGCAGTTTTTTTTTTCGTTTGTTTGTTTTTGTTTGGGGTTTTGTTTTGCACACCCTATTGCTTTCCGGTGATTTGCGTCCAAACCGGAGGAAACATTTGATGTCTCCCATTTGGCTTTGATTTAAGCTTTAGGTTATCTGTGTGAGGTGAAGCGTTCGGGTCATCGCTAGTGGTGGGATGACTTTACAATTCTGTAATGAAGTGACATTTGTAATGAGATACGTTTGATGCTCTTTCTTGTGTGTGTGCGTCCTATGCCTACTGGGTTTATCGACATTTATCAACAAACACATAGTTCATTTAAAAAGAATCTTATCATTCTATCTGAGATAGATAAACGTAAAAATTTTAGAAGTTTTCCACAAGTTTCTCAAAGAGTAGAATTTTGATTTCGATTTGATCTGCAATATATACGCTTTTGAAACATGGGTTTGGAATTGGAGGATGTGTTTTTTAAACATTTCTGTTCATCAATTGTCTTGTCCTTATTTGACTTATTTCATATTCAACACCAAATCTATATTTCAAAATATAAAAAAATGACATTAGATATTCCTGAGTGTTCATTGGGCTAGGGAATGACAGTTCTGAGAACTAGACACTGAGGTTTTGTTTGATTTTTATAGTACATTGAAGAAAGTAGTAATTAGTGACAATTCTTCTAAAAGTTGGTAGAGATAAAATTGAAAGTAAAATCCACAAATAATTCGAGTCTCTAGATGGATGTTTTTGTCTGAGTTTGAATCTTAAAGCCCTTTTGAATAGTTGTGGTTGGTCAAGATATAGAAAGAAGTTCAGAAGTCATTTTTTGATGAGTTCTTTTATTCTATATGCCATGCTGAGTAAATAAAAAATTAATTAAATCGTAGTGTAAGATTACCTTGTAATTCCAAAAACCTAACATAGAAAGTTTTTATGCAAAATCAAGTGATGGTTCAAGTGTTTCATTGGGAGCAATTTGGGGATTTAAACAAGCTGTTTAAAGTTGTTGAAAATTACCATCTATCCATAAAGACGTCCATACTTTGTGCAGAATACCGCTCAGTATCATAAGAATGATGGAGGGCATACTTAAATTGTTACTGTTAGGACAATCTTAATTCCCCCGCCATGTGCAGGTGTCTTACCACGTCAACTTATTTCTGTTGCAGCCTGTACAAAACGTACCGTGATAAGAAGTACCTCTACTTCCTGATGGAGGCTTGTCTCGGCGGGGATGTCTGGACGGTACTGCAGAAGAGCAAATTCTTCGACGAGCGTACGGCGCGTTTCATTACCGGCTGCGTCGTTGAAGCGTTCGAGTATCTGCACAGCCGCAACATGATCTACCGTGACTTGAAGCCGGAGAACTTAATGCTGGACGAGAAGGGTTACATCAAGCTGGTAAGGGTTGAACGGTCTGGCCGTCGACCATATTCGGAAAAGGGGTGGCGTTCTTGAAGATGGCTTTGTTGTGGCTTGTCTGGTGAAATTGCAGGTTGATTTTGGGTTCGCCAAGCGCATCGGACCGAATCAGAAGACGTGGACGTTCGCCGGTACGCCCGAGTACGTGTCGCCGGAAATCATCCTCAACAAGGGTCACGACCGTGCCGTCGACTATTGGGCGCTGGGCGTACTGATACACGAGCTGCTGGTCGGGAAGCCACCGTTCCGTGGCAAGAACCACATGAAAACGTACAACGCCATCCTGCGTGGCATCGACATCATCGAGCTGCCGTCTCGTGTGCCAAAGAAGGCACAGGTCCTGATCAAGCGTCTCTGCCGCCAGACGGCCGCCGAACGGCTCGGGTACGGCAAGAACGGTATTGCCGACATCAAGAACCATCCGTAAGTGCTGTTCCGCACCGTGTGTGTGTGTGTGTGTGTGTGAATGTATGTTTGCATTTTGATTGGACAGCTGACGTTCGCTTAAAATGTGTGTACAGTTTTTATGTTTCATACTGTTCTCTCTTTTACATCCCTTTTTCAGCTGGTTTGGTAGCTTCGAATGGCAACGGTTGAAGGAGCGCACGATGCCGGCCCCACTCATACGACCCATCGTGTCCGATCTCGATCTGTCCAACTTTGACGAGTACCCGAAGGACCAGGACGAACCACCGGACGAAACGTCGGGATGGGATATTAATTTTTAATTTGTTCGCATTAAGCAAACAAACGCAGACACAATGCACTAAAAACCCACGGTGGATGGGCCAACCTGGTGAAAAACCCCGTTTGCAACCCGTTTCGTGACTTTTTTTTTTTTGTTCGAATTAATTTCCCCAGTAAGCCATCCGTGATGAACGTTAATCAGTTTCATGTTTTTCTTTCCACCACCTCACAAAAACCCCACCGGCAGCGAACGTCAGCCATTAGGGGGGTTGTTTGTGTGGTTGGTGTTGGGTGTTTGTTGCCCGCAGTCGTTGCCCGCTGGCCTCGAACGTGATATTCAATGGAGCATTAACAATAAAATTGGATCTTATGAGTACATTTGAACGTTTCATCACGGCGCATCACGGTGCCATTTCATTTGCCATTTGTGTGATTGATTTTATTTTGTACTTTCACCCGAACGTATCACACA
Organism: Anopheles moucheti; assembly: GCF_943734755.1. Classification (NCBI taxonomy): domain Eukaryota; kingdom Metazoa; phylum Arthropoda; class Insecta; order Diptera; family Culicidae; genus Anopheles; species Anopheles moucheti. Next base: position 16,599,572 of record NC_069141.1, read on the forward strand.
CCTGGTGTGCATGGTAGGTGTAAAAGGGAAATTGGACGGCATTCATGTCAGGGCCCGGTCAGAGGATTATGGGTGGTGTGCGTGGTGTATCAAGTAGCTCATATTACAATTGGGAAGCTGCATGTAAGGATAAAACAAAATCCCAACCCCATTAAGGGACGTAATTAAATTTGGACGAGTTTACGATTGGCCCGAACTTCATCCCGCATCACCCCGATATCACGATTCTAATGAGGGTTTAAAGAACACTTTCGCAATGGTGAACACCAGTTGTCGAAGCGTTTTAGGTGTACGGAAAGTTTCCTATCTCCGTAACCGTTTTATGATTATGACCTATAAAGCTTATTAATTAGCTTGGGTCTTTTCTTCATGCTCATGCTTCCCACCCAGGTTGCAAATATAGACATGGGCAGCTCATTTGCAATTCCAAGCGCGGTAACTTATATGGTTTTGTCGCTGAATTTTTAATTGTGCTCTCCCCACCACATCGCCTTTTCAGTATCCTTGTGGATGTGTAAAGTTATGGATGCTGTCATTAACCACAAAAATAAACTTCGTTGCTCACCTTCGCCACCAACTAGTGCCACAAATCAGATTAGCACCCGTAATGAATCATTATCATGTTAGTCACGACCCACGGTACGGTTTCTTGCTATCTACACTGGGATGGTATCCCTTGCTCGTTGCACACTAGCTAATGCAATTGCATGTCATTATGAAGGTGAAAACCTCATTTCTCAAGAGGGCGAAAAAAAACTGAAAATTGAAAAAAATGACAAGAAGCTCCACGATGTTTTTATCGCACATTCTATGCGCAGAGCGGAAACTATGTTTCACTTTCAGTTTCCGCTTGTTTTTTTCGTCAGTGTCCAAAGCGTAAGTATATTATCCCGACCCAACATGTTGGGATTGAAACGTTGTTGAAAATGCTGCTCGCTCGGTAAGTTAGTGAGTGAAGATTAAATTACGCTGACGTGTTATACATCAACCATCACATCCGGGGTGTGTTCACTGTTCTGCTGCAGGTGAACGGAGCAGCAAAAGCGGGGCAAAACCAGTTTTTGCGTTGATTTTACTTGGGTTGGATGCACGCGGCATCACTGCATTTGATACCACGATGGGACATAAGTTCACACCAATAGCCGTCTGCTTATCTACAATAGTTTTATTTATTTTGGAAACCATTTTCAAAACGATTGCAGTCATTGTCATTTACTAGGGGGGTTTATAATCGCCACAAGAAAATCTAAGCTTTCCTGTGGCGATGGAACAAAGGAAACGAAAGACTCGAATTTTAATCGCATCAACGAGTAGATAATGAATAATTTACAGCACGGTTGTGGATGAGTTTCATTGGAATTGCTTCCGTGCATTATGTTACGAGTGAATGTAAATATTAAAACAATGGTACCATTGATTGTATTGAAGACGCCGCAGCAAATGAAAGGTTGTGTGATTTTAGTGGATTTATTTTAAATGTCTGTGAATGGTTGATGTCATTTTCAATACAACGTCATAACCAATATTAACCTTTTCTGGACTCTCTTTTGAAGAAGGTTGTATATTGTATGAAAGGGAGTAGGGTTTCGTAAGCATAACCTTTGTGGTTATGTAAATAACAGATTTAAACATCCATGCTTTTTTCTGACAATATTTCATAGTTTCACACAAAACACATAATTTTCTTAAGCATTCAGCCCAAAACCCCAAATTTTGCATACTTGAACCAATAGTTGAACATGGATCGGGTTTGATTGCAATTGTCTAGAACATTGGGTGTAATAGAAGTAAATTAAAATTATTACAAATTTTCCAGAATTGTAACTTCATTACCAAAATAAGCTTTATCCGGCGTGGAAAAGCGTTACACCTTGGTAATGATAATTATTTTCCCCATTTAAATCCTTCATACACAGATGACGCTAATTTTGTAACGAAGCAAATTAATTAATCTAATAAACAATCAAAACAAATTAAAATTTGTCACCTTTCTACGGTGGTAATATGGTAAGGGTGGTAAGTGCCGAAAATGCTGTGGTCCTTGTGTCACGGTCAGCCAACGACTGCATTAAAAAAAGAAAAGAAAAAACACAGAGCTTTTGCTGCATTCACCGCATTCCACACAGCCTCACAATGGGCGGTCGCCTGAATTGGCGCTCAAGGCCAACAATTCACGGGCGAACGCATCCGCTTTTCGGTGCCAACCGGAAACACCGTGTCCGGGGTCAGGTGCAACCGCACCATCGCCAGATGAAGGTTCGTTTCTCACCCTTGACGCTCACAGCGCGCTCATCGCAACTCACCGAAGTTCATCCGTGTGTCCTGTGCAAACAGTTCATTGATGGTTCTGATATCTCACTATCTAGTTTACTGGGGCATCGTGTTTTGCGGATAGCGATGTGGAATGGAGCTCGAATTGTTTGATGCTTTGTACGCAGCCGTGGCCGAACATGTGGAAGCTGTTTTCCCCAGAGGCGCCACGAATTCACTTCGGTAAGGTCGTGATTTCATTGAAGAGCAGTCAGGCAATGTTTGGGATGGGAAGCTTTCAAAAGCATAGCTGGTGCTTACGGTTGCAAGTGTTTACAAATAAACCAGTAAAATATTGGTCAAAAGAAATTAAAATTGAATTTATTTTAATATATTTTAGGTGAATTAAAGTAAATGCGAATTATTAGAAATATCATCTAAGCAACATTTGTATATAACATATACAGTCTTTCAGGACGAATACACCTGGGCGAAGGTGCCTTTTTACTGTTCGGATATAGAAATGTGTCCGATCCATTTTCCTAGTTAATGGAAACATCGAGGTAAATTAACTGTATTGAGAAAATTTCCATGATTGAATTTTCCAGAGATTGAATATTTGTTATTTGTCTACCTGTTCATACTGCAACGTCTTATTGCATTTAGTAAATCTGTACATAATATGTATCGTTTTATTTAATTAAAAATGTTTTTCCTATTGTTTTTATCATATTAAACTTAATATTTGTTAAACACAATTTTAACATTTTGTTGCACATAATTTTTAGATTATTTTTACTTCTTTAAGTAAAGTTTTAATGTTTTTCAAAAGTTTCGTCTCGCTTCCTTATCTTTTTCGTTACTTACAAACGCACGACCGGTGAACGAGTGATAAGAAATTCATCCCTCGAACAATGAATTCTCGTTCGTTGCTGGATTTACTCGTGTTCGCTTAGTTCGCCTTCGTACCGGGGACGATCTTCGGGATTCCGTTCGGCCTTCGGTAGCCTGATGCTGTACGTGCTGCCGGAAAGGTGATGATAATCATCCTAAGCATCCGTCACTGCGGGCGCTCAACGTATGGGCCAGTTTCATCTCGCTGGGCAACGGAACCGGGTCGACCGGGTTGCGTGCGCGTGCAACCGATCGCGATACGTGAACGGCAAGCAAACCGAAACGAAACGAACGAATCGAAACCGAACGGGGGCCACGTATTCCGATACCGGTTAACACGTTTCGGTGGGGCGTTTTCCAGGTTGTGCAAAAATCAAAGTGTGTAAAAGCGATGTGATTTCCAAGCCGCTTTTCTCCCCGGGAAGTTTGTGTCTGGGGTAGCGATGTGTGTTTCCAAGGCTTTAAAAGTGAAAGTGGCAAAGTGCCACAACTGAAGCGGTTTTCAGTAACACTATTAATAAGGGTACTGCAGTTGCTTGCTTGGATTACCGGCTGATTCATAGACGACAGCATTGTGAAGAAGGCTCAACTGCATACAAAAATCATCAATTTAAATATTGCCCCATCAGCATCCAAGGTTACGAAGAAGGAAGGGATAAAAATCCGGCGAATGAAATAAAATCCCATAGAAAGGACCAACAACCCCGAAATAGCTTTCACCTCCAACTCCAACGAGAACCATGCATGTGCGTGTGTACGTATGGGTGTGTGTGTGCGTGTGTTGTTAAAAAGGTGCGTTTAGCAAGTATGCTTGGCCTACTAAATGATTTCCCATAAAGCAACGTGTGGCGCAGAACGAATGTGTAGCATGCATGTGAAGCTTTCCATCAAGCTAAACAGGGAGCGCAGGCCGCTACGATGAAGCTGTTTTCTTACCAGTGTTACCGGTGGTGATGCTTTTCGAAAGCGAAGGTTCATAGAAGAGAGCACAGCCCGCCACTAGCCGTGCTACTTTACCGGAAACTCTTGCTCTTCCGGGAAGTGAGTTCGCGGTGCGGAAACGACGAAATTTAAATTCGTCCCAACGCACTCTGCTCTGGGCCGGAAGTGTACGGTACGTACCCCGTGTGCCTTTGGGGTGTACTGTAATTGACAGCGTGTACAGGGAAAACCGGAACCGGTGGAGTGTGTAGGTTTGTGCGACGCAGTGTGGGGTTCCTGTGTAAACGTTACACACACGTGAGGGTCGTGAGTGCGAATGTGCGGGTGAGAAGGAGCGGGATCGTAAGTTTGTTTAGTGTGCGGATGGTTCCGCAATGGATGAAATTTAGCAAAGCAAAAATAAGGCAAAAGATAAAGCACGTAAAAGTTGGAAGTGGAAAAAAAGTTGAGCTTACTTTGTGCCAAATACAAAAAAAAAAAGAAGCAGTGTGAAAAGAATATTTCTTTTGGTGGAAATTTCATACGAAGCGATGAAGGTGATGATGCTACAACGCACAATAAATAAGGGGCGTAATTAAAGTGTGTCCGCAGGTGATGGAAGTGTTGGCACCTGACCAGTCGGAAAATTTGGGTTCGGCTCATTAAAACGTCCGTTAAAATTGTGCGTTCAGAGCGCCATTGCAAAAAGTGGCTTGACAAGTGGCACTTTCGTCGCGTGAGCGAATAGTAGTGAGCGAGGAAAACGTGTGAAGATGAGTGAAAATGGCGACGGGCAAAAGTGAGCACGAGTGAATACAGTGACTGCGGCAGAACGGTTCATCAAGGCGTCCCACAACGGGACGGCATCTACGGGAAGAATAATGTAAATAATAGATTCTTATGCTAATGAGAGTGTTTCTTATAGTCCTTCCTCCCATCGAAGCACAACTTTCCACTTTCCTTTCCTTTTTTCCTCCCTTATCATGTGGATCCCAGATAGTAGAGGGGAAAGCGAACATTGGTAACTTTGCACGCGCATATCGATGGTGCCGTGCGTTGTCGTTTCCCAGATGGTTGCGTCCGTTGGTTAATTGTTGCGAAGCGAGAATCTTAATGTAATGGGTCGCGGTGTTAATTGGATTTAAAGTTGGACATTAGGGGACCCCACAACGGGACTGCTGTAGCCATGGCAATGGTTTATTCAGGAAGGAAACAATTCAGTAATGGGATGCAATTTATCAGCCACGTCTTTTGGCTCATTGCGGCTTAATTCACCTAGGGAATGCTCGACTTAGTGTGGTTTCTTTGGTGGAGGAAGGTTGGCCTTTTGCCACATGAAACCGATTGGATTGGTAATTGATAGAGTGGTCTGTGGCAATGCATGAGTGAATGAGCAGATAAAATCCAGACCAGGTTGATTGTGTTGGTTATCGAGGATGTGTCTTGAAGGGTAATTGAAAGTGCGTTCAGAGAAGAAGTTTCCTAATAAATTTGTGGTAAATGAATTATGCTTATGGTGCACTAGATCTCTTTTAGAAGATACCATATAGACCAGATCGTAGTATAAATTTCTTAGAATAAACAAGTAAATTTTCATCCTTTTCGGTTAAAGTTGTTTAGTAAACTTAAATAGAGTTAAAAATGTATTACAAATTAAAAAAGTGATTTTTTAAAACACTCCATTGTCATGCATAAATTATAAAAAAGGATAACTGATATACTCAATTCTTATTGTTGGCCTGACAGTTCTTAATTATGAATTGTCAAGCGACATCCGTGTCTTTTCGTTACGCTTCGAAAAAATGAAAAATGAAATGAAATCGTTTCTAAAGTATGGTGGTCGATACAGTCTTTGCCGTTAACGTTCTAAATAATCTAAAAACATTTACTGAATGTATGAGATCCTTTAAAATCCTGCTCTAACATAAGTTATAGAGCAGTTTTATTCAGCTTAACCTCGTATCAAAGGCCAAGCTCTAAATTGAAGCAGTCTAAATCGTTTCACAATTTTCCACGAAAATCTAGTTGAGCTTTGTAGAACAGGATCCTCAGCGAAAGGTATTTTTATATACCCCGTTCAGATTTTCAATTTGAAATTGCATTGAAATAGTTTTCTGTTCCATTTTTGTGTCACTTATAACACGGAGCGTGCACAAAACCGGACAAGTCACAGCAATGACGGACACATTGCCCGGTGCAATTTATTTTTTGACAATCTTCTGACGGACAGCAGAATTGATGTGTTATTCTGGTGTTTTCTCCCCGTGATGGTGTGCCCGTGCCAAAAAAAAGTCCAAATGCAATTGGGAAAATAAAAATAGAGCTTAAAAAGAATGGAATTTCCTCGGCTGAATAACTTGCACTGAAGCTGAAAATAAATTTGAATAATATGAGTACTTTCGGTCGGTAGATAAATTTTATACATATCACTGGATGAACAATTTACGGCCCACTGTTAAATAATTGTTGCATGACGAATGGATCGATCGGTTTACAATCGTCATTTAAAATTTCCCCACCGTGAACCATCATCACACACAAGCTCAATACAATCTGCTTCGAACCGTTTACTTAAATGAAGCGTTACGACCGTTCGGGAAATGGAAATCGCTGAATAGCGTAATTTTTTTCTCTCTCCCCTTCTCTACTACATGGTTCAAACTACACTAATAAAATGCTCCATAAGCATGTGACAGAAGTATTGCATAAAAAAAGCAACCAAAAGCATTAAAACTTCACCCTCCTGCTCGAAGCTCAATGAGGCGCACGCATGTAAAGTGATTTTTGCAATCATGTGCCCTGAAACGCAACCGGTACTGGGGCTTTCGCGCACGCGGATGTGGCAGCGTAAAGGAAATTTAATTCCCATCATTAAACGCAACCGCTGGTGCACGCGCGATCGAACGGGACGGGGCCCGGGTAAAGCCATAGAAATTCATCGAAGGCATGTCAAAATTTGCGTTCGTTCGTTCCACGAAACGAAAAAAGGAATCTCATCCTCTTGCCTTGTGCGGGGTTTGCTCTGCTCGCCCCAAATGCACATTATGATGGTGTGCTTGGAAAAAATGAGGCGGGACGTTAAGTTTTCTTCCCGTTTTTTCATTTAAATATTTTCTCCTAAAGTTCAACATTTGAAGTGAAAAAAATGTTAAGCTATTTTACTATTGCTTACCGGAATGGATGGAAAAAGATTTTCCCCAGTCTTGTTTGGGTAGGGTAGAAAAACAGAGAAAAAGAGAGAGACAGAAATGAAAATCGGTGAAATTCTCATCATTGAAGTAATTTGTATATTTATGGTCGGTTATAATGGGGTTTGAAAGCTTTCTACAACTTACTAACGCAACGCAAGTGCAAGAAGTGAAGGAAAAGGATTTCCGTGGTGTGAAATAGAGGTAACCGTATTTCCCACGCTGATAGAAAAATTGGCTGAGCGTTGTAATTGCCAGAAAAGCTAATGCATTTGAAACCGGTTTTTATCCCCTATTCTTACAAATATTCCAACTTCCAACGAGCTGGCGCTACTTTTTACTCTTCAGTAAAGTGTGTAAGCGAGCAAGCGATGTCGTCACAGCCGGTGCCGGGCAAGCAATTCAAACCAAAGAGAGGATTGTTCCCAGGGAAGCATAAAATCTCATTTATGAGCCCCATTAAAACACTTTACCAGCAGCATCAGTGGTGTGTTTCCCGCTTGTTCTAGTGAGGAAGAATCGAACGAAATTTGTGTTCCATTTTTGTACGTCTTTTTTTCTTCGCTTCCTTTTTCATACAAAAAAATAAGACCCAACTCAAAGGAGCTTAAAAAAATAGCTCGGCGCGTAAGTGATGATGAGCTAGAAGAAAACAGCTGCCAACAACCGGAAGGGCTATCGTCGAGCTATTCCGCTCGTCCAATGCCAGCACAAAGTTTCATAACGAGTCAATTAAAACGGCTAACGATCGGTTTCCACAGCGGCCCCGGCCAGCCGAAAGAACCCCGGAAAGTATTTTGAGTGTTCCCACCTCCAGTGAGGCACAGTGGCTCTTGTGGTCCCAAAATGTTGGCAATCATTCAATCGTTTGAACAAAAAACCTACCCCCAAACCATTTCCCACTGCTAGCGAAACTTGGGCGCGATGCTTGATTGGATGGTGAGATTTGAAGGTTTTTGGGAAGTTTTGAAAAATGTTTCGCAAAGTGGTTTTTCCTCGTCGGGGTGATGGGAGGTCGACGACCATCGGGGAAAGCAGCGCTTGACAAATCCACTTCCTGATGATGTGCCGCTGCTTCCATATCGAGGATTTCGCTTTCATCGTCATTGTGTTCGATGTGTTCGTATCGATAGACTTCAATATATTTTATGTCGTTCCTATCATCTCTAGCACAAGGCTAACAACATTCCTTCTTAAAGCGAACCTTGGGCAGCGAACTGCCCGCAAAAGTGTTTATGTGTGCGTGTGCGGGATGGTCACCTTTTACCACCGCAAAACCTCAACCCAGCAAGTTGAGTAATTTTGCTGTTTTGCTGCTTTTTCTTTCCGAGCTCCACTTTGGCTGCTCATTTCGAAGCCTTTATCGGCTTTGGTGGTGGTGAAAATTGTCTTGGGAGCCGTAAAGACCGGGGAACGATTTCCGATCAGATTTCATCTAAGCTCTCTTAGTTGCTATCAGCCTCGTTGGTATGAACGGCATCGTTTTCATTGGCCGTTTATCCTAGCCGCTTCACCGATGAATCTTACGGCTGCTATCGGGATAAAAACTGGACGCTTTACGGGCGTAAGGGAAGGCACGGAACGATTGAAACAGTGACACACTGGAGATAGGGCAATCCGTTTGCACGGGGATGGCGAGACAAATTGCCTATTATCGCTGTTGAGAAGTTGACGGTACGATTTGTTTTGATCCACGATCCGTGACCGTTGGGTCGATGACGTATTAGGGAGGTAAATCTTTCTTCATGTTTCCCCCAAAACGTGACCCAGTTTAATTTTACCGCTCTTTGTCATTAAACTGATTTTGGTTTTTCTAGCTACAAAGTTGTTTTAAAAATTGTACAACGCCGTGAAAAATATAACTTTTGTTGTAAATTAACCTGTGGACTAATTTCTTAAAATTCAGTAAACCTTTAAACTATGATCTTTAAGAAAAAAAACGTAAAAGTATATATTTATTTGACAAATGGTGCAATGGTGCATTTAATTGGTGGTAGCAAGAGATTTAAGCATTTTTATAATATACAGCTTTTGTATCATAAGTGAAACTTTGATAGTTTTCAAACATCCCCTCAAACATTATTTACATTCTACACGCTGGAAAAAAGCAACTTCCTTGTGGCTAACTCCGGAGAGCTAAATTAGAAAAAAACTAATCAATCAATCATACTCATGTATAGCGCGATGTACATTTTATGTTTCCGAGGGTAAGTTTTGAAGGTATGCTTTCCCATCTTTTGACACGCTTCTGGGAACGTGTGGTTGAAAAACAGCCTCTTCAATCCAATTCAGACACACCTCCAAGTGATGGAAAGCTGCTTCACAGCGGTTCTGGCACACTGACAATGTAATCGCTCATCGGTTCACCTTACTTTTCGCCGCGTGCGTAGAATGACGCAAGAAAAAAGCGAAACTTGAAAAGTGCTTTCGGAAACTGAAACTCATGCGGCAAATACAAAAAAGAGGGGATCTTTTCCAACTCCAACCAAAAGTGATTTCTGTGAATGGAAACCGAAAGAGCTGTAACAGTAGCTTTGTGATGATAATGATAACAAAAAATACACTGTGCGAGCTTTTAAGAAGATAATTTACGTGATAGATGAAACGGTAGAGTGAAAATTTTGCTTTTTACAAAGCAAAATGAAAAACGAAACGCAGGCGTTATAATCTGCCGGAATTTTAGCGCGTTTTGCTTAACACGTCCATTTTGAACGTTTTTTTTTTCCTTCCCTGCACTCCTTTCTGTTGAGCAACTTCCCACCAGTGGATCGTTTCGTATGTGGTAATCCTTTTTGCTGGCAAAATCAGTCCGGTAAGTTTGTAAGCCACAAAACCGGGCCCGCTACAGAAAACGGGAAAGAAAAACCTTCTTTATGGGCTCAAATAATTACCCGAAACGTTCGGCTCCCATCCTCAATCAAAGCAACCCACCAGCGGCGTGGTTTAGCGTTTAGAAGCCCCGATTGAAAGGCTGTCAGGCGTCAGAAGCTTACCAACACCTTCACCACAGTGGCCTCCCGTCGGGTTTCGTTGAATGCGATTCGATCCTCGCACACATTCTGGTGGGAGTTTTTCTTCGCGCAAGAAAAGATTCGCAGCCGCCTCATTTGCAGATGCCTGGCACTAATCAGGCTTCCCCTAAACACTGATTACAGCACAGATTACGTCACTTCACTTTTCACGCTTCACGTCTTGCAGAGGTGTGCCTGTTTCTTGGCGGAGCAGCAAAACGAGCCAAACTCAATGTGTATGTTACCATCACATTAGGACGTGGAAAAGTTTTGTTAAGCGGCGTAGCGCTTAAGCAGCTTTAACATCAATCGTAGACAAACTATATGAAGCGCGAGCTTAATTAGACGATTCCTAGAAATGGGATTGAAGCAGAAAAACTGCAGACAGAATAGCCTACCGCTATAATGTATTGGTCGTATTGATTTAATCAAAGTTTTTTTTATATATTTTGTGATCAAAAATACATTACGATCGGTAGTTTCAAGATCCATTGCAGTTAAAAGTTTTTTATTAGTAGATAAAATTAACATATTTGCTCCGTTACATATTAAAAATATTGTGAATACTTTTACAAGCATTTTAAGATTTAGGATTGGTAAAATAACAAACTTGAATCGCGATAGGTATAACAAACAAGCTGAAAGTCATAGACCAACAAATAATATTTGAAGACATTCACCTCATTTCGGTCTCAGACGAAGAAGCGCGTAAATTTGGAGCATCTGTTTCCATTGTACCACAAAGCACATGCCAACAAATATGGGATCTTGCTCCCGTAGCAATTTTCGTGAAATATAATTGAATAATTTTGTAGATTGCTGCACATTCTCCGCCACGAGTTTGGTTCAATGTTCCCGTGTACCTACCGCCCTCACAATGTGCTCTTCCGAACACTGTACCATGTAACGCTGTCCAATTGAAATGAAAAAAAAGTTAAAGTCTCTCAATATAAGCTAGCATAAATTGCTCGCATAATGCTTCAAAAACGCTTCCAACGCGAAAGAAGCGAATTGGCGAAGTACCACTGCGGACGCTACGATCCTTTGATGCTTTTACCCGAACTACCGCGCCATCCGGAGGGTGTATGTGTGTGTGTGTTCTCTATCATATCCAGGGAGATGATTCCGAAAGTCGTTTTTTCCCATCATCATCGTTTTCTTCCACTCCCTTTATCCGAAGCCAAAAGTCTGTGCGTTGGATGTTTTTTTGTTGTTCTCGGTCTCTCTTTCGCAGCCGCCTGTGTAATATAGAGCAACCTTTGGCGCATTTCTTCTCAATAAACGAGGAAAAGTTTCGCCATTTTCTTGCGGGACGACCCACTCACACCGCGTTCGCACGGTCCGGCGTGTGAAACTTTTGTGTGGTGAAAACTTTTTGCTTTTTTACATGTATCTGAATATGAACCCTAAGCCCAGGCAGATAGATGGCGTGGTTATGCGTGAGACAGGGAAGTATGGCTGATGACCCACCGTGAGAATGAGATCGGTTTTGGGGGATGCTTACATTGCTGTGGTCAAGTTACTCAACCGGGTCAGGACATGGTGATGGTGGCAGGGCTGAGTGTTTGAGGCAGTGGACCCGAGGTTGGCAATGCTCACGCCAGAAGACTTCAGTTTAGGAACAGAATTAGGTGGATTATTCATTTGAATTGCAGTTGACTGGACCTTTTCCTTCTGGGGATCGTCTCATTTTGATGCTGGGATGTGAATACGGCGTATGGCCGAGGCTGAGTGCTGGCGGACAATTATCGATTAGTTTCATTGCTGGTGTCTTCCTGGTAGGGCGTTCCAGAGGTTGCCAGCTTTAGAAGGTTGGGATTCATTAGATAAATCCGCCCAAAATTGGATGGAAAGCAAATTTATCGTGAGCGGCTGCTGTACAGCAGATACGTCCGGCATGGGTGTTACAGCATAGTTACGCTCCGTGCTTGTCCTGCTCGATTTACGTTAATGCATGCGGAAAAACGGAATGATGTGGCGGAAAGTACGTGAAGTTAACGAACGTTCCGTTTCGGTCCCATGTTTCCCTAAAACACATGCACCCTGGATACTTGTCTTGTCTTCTTAGCATCCTTAGACCACCTTCACAGCAGCCTTAGGCGGTGTCTGCCCTCTCACATACACACACACACACACACACACCCGCCGAACGGAAGGAATAAAATATGAATTTTAAATACACTCAGCACGCACAACCAGGCGTCTCCACCGATTCGGCAGCGAGCGAGAAGCGTTTATGGATCAACGTAAATGCCCTGCACCAGCTGGGACAGCATCACCTCTCGATGTGCTGTGATCCCGACCAGTTGTTGGCTGAGAATCTTATTAAAAAGTTTATTAAATATGTTCCAGCCCAGTCTGGCGGAACGGACGCCCCGATGGACGGGGAAACCTTAGCGAAACGAACGAACCCCGGAACGAGCGTCATCGGCTCATGTGGAATCTTCATCTTGCTGTGCTCAGCCGTTTAACTCACGGTGGGATTTGAAGTGTCCAGTGGTGCTATTATGCCGGTAGCGGAATGTTAACTTTGCTGTTGTTGAAATCCTTCACCGGAACCGACCGAAGGGTAGACATGGAATTGAAATGAAACACTTCAAATCATTGGACATGAATGCTGGAACAGTGTGAGATGCAGAGTATCACACAGTTCAGTTACATTCTATTGGGAATGCTATTTGATGTAGTATTTTGCCGTTTTTCAGAATGTATTCATTTAATTTCGTGAGTTTAAGAAATATCTAATACTTACGTTCCGATATAAAGCGGTAAATCGATTAGTCGGAAATAAAAGCTTGTCTTGTAAAAATTTCCGTATATTGTTGGTGTATGTTAAATCGTACGTCTTTGGTTGGAAAACCTTAACATTTATTCACATCAACTTGTTTTCTTTTTATGTTCTTAACTGTATACATGCCATATTACATATGTTAAGTGTTACGTTAAGTTTAAAAATGTAAATACTTGATATGTTTACGGTATTGTTCACGAGATTAGGCTTTGTTTGTCTACAAATACAATTCACATGAAATGTTTGTTCAACATGTTAAAAATAATGTCCAAGCTGTATGAAATGTGTTTCTCGGCTAGTTATGTTCGGACGGTTAATAATGAGAATGCGTATCCACTCATACGTGTGATGGAAAGTAGTAGTAAATTCAACCCACTTTCCAAGGCTTTCAGTATGCGTGTTGCAGAAATATTTGCGGTATTTCCTGCGAGTTTCGTTTCTTTTCTCTGTATGTCGGGTGTGCGAATGAGCGAAACCAGGGCAAAGCGTGTGGAACGTGTGGTAAAACTTTTCTTCAACGTTATCCGTTTTGGAGCCCGATCCCGAAAACGACTATCCCTTTTTTATCTGGGTGCGAGAACGCTCAGCCAGAGCCTACCACATACTAAGTCTGCTTATCACCATCACGGTGTGCGAAAAAGGGATCTACTTCGGTTGGACCGTGCTAGCATCCGGCAGTAGTAACAGGGCGGAAAGTTTATCTGTGGCACAAATGAATGATGTGGGAAGCTGCCGTACCGGAAAAACTCGATCTCTCTCCCGTTGGGAATTGCACATGAAGGGTGTGGTCTAGGAAATGAAGAAAACCCGACGGGTCACCGTCCTTCGCTATCATGGCAGGTAGCTCTCGGGTAGCTTGTTGTCCTGCTGCTAATTCTACGGCCGTATCCGGTACGGCTAGCACAGGAAACGGGGTTGATTCCATCGCATCGGCAGTCCAGTCTGAATGTGGCGTTATGTTGCCGGCCATACCGGGCTGGAAAAGCATCAAATAAAGCATCGAGTTGCGTTCGATGGATGGGATTATTTTCGGGGAACATCGTTACTTTTTGTTTTGATTTCTTTTGTTCGACGGTGGATTTCTTTTCACTCGGTGGCAACACAAGGGCAAGGATAAACATGATCCAGGTTCGAGGGTACGGAGGTCGGATCGAAATAAAAAAAGTAGAAAAACGGTCCACCTTCTACGAGTGGGTGGGTTTTTGATCGATAATGGAAAAGTTTTACCGATGAATCATAGCGAAGCAGGGTGTGTACATGGGTTGAGGTTTATTAATTGTTTTCCAATGAAGTCTTTTGCTAAGGGTTATTTAAACAGGAAAGAAGGCATTTTGGGAGTTTTTGTTTTTTCTCGTTTAAAAAGATCGATAGCTGGATGGGCTCGTCGGGCAGCAAGATTATACTGCTGTAACGTGTCTCAATTTACATTTAATACATATTCATTACACACTTTATTAATGTGCTGCATGTTTGCTGTCTTAAGGAACGTAGCGGTATCTAGGAGGAACAACTGAATAAATATATGTTTTATGTGCTTTACATCATCCCGAATTTCAGTACCATGAATAGAAGTACTTAACACTGGAATTTAATTTAACAATTTTAAATGTATGTGTTACGAGAGAAAAAATTAACCCTTACCGTATTTATGAAGAATTTGTCGAGCAGAGTGCATACATTTAGGCTGAAAAAAACACTAATTTGTTTTGTTATTTGTGTAACACAGCATCGTACAACCAATAGTGTTACTGCCTTAAACACTGTATGGAATCTGTTCTTAAGTACCTTTGCAAACTTTAGCTTTTCATGCGTCAATACGTTGCCTATTTCATTGCTGCTTCCAATTTGTGCCGCACCGAACCAGGGGCCAGGGTGGTGAGTCAGATGAGACGTACAAAGAATAAAAATTATGCTGATATCGAAAAACACCGCAACGGCGCGCAGACCCTGATTTCGGTGGCCCCTCCCCGTTGCAGTTGGCCCCAAACTGTCGTCATGGTCGACGCCGGGGAGCTTAAGAACGAAACAATGAAGTCACTGTCGCAGTGAAGAATTGGTCCCAAGGGGTAGAAAAAAAAAGCCGGCAGATAACAAGGAGGAAAAAAGGACCCATGCTAGAGGAGCATTCACAGAGCTTCGTGCGTGAAATCTTCCGGCCCCGGGGATGCGGATGGAGGGCGCAAAATGGCGACCCCTTGGCGAAGATGCCGGTCTTTTTCCCCCGGAATCCTTACCGCACCGGAAGCACCGTACCGTGTGCTGATGGATGATAAAATTTATAGACACTTGGAAAATTTATGCGCGCCTGTTTTACGTTTGGATAGGAATAGAGCAGTACACGCGCCGTGGTTTGGTGCTCAAAGTTGCGATGGTGCTCATTTCAATTAGCTCGAAGTTTTCGGTCTGCCCAGCACACCGCCAGACGGGTGCGTCTAGTACAAGGATTACGCCAAACGCCAAACAAACCAAACGAGCCCGGATGGTGGTTTTGTTTTTGTTCTTCCGCAGCGGGATGGCGAAACAATCGACCCAAACTGACGAAGCTTGACGTGCCAAAGTGTGCCATAAAAGTGAATTAACAACTTCCGGAAGTTTGTGCCAGCGCTTTGGTTTGGTAGTTGTTTAAAGCATGCCAAAAATGACCACTCAGCATCGGGCACCATACGGCCGGGGAGTTACGAAATAAAGTTAAGCGAAAATGATGCAAACCATCAACGCTGGGAATGAGTAACATTTGCATCCTGCGCGAGAAAAAAAAAAGAAAACAAAAACACCCAAGCTAATCGATCGATACAGGCGAGTAATGGCTGGTGTGTGCGATGGTGTAAGAATTGATTAGGGTAATTTAGCAGACGGACACCGGATCCGAATAGCGAAAGGGCATTGGCAGTGTAATGGCCCAATCAAAAAAAAAAAAGGCAAGCAGCTCGTATTACGATGCAATTGAGTGCTTAGCTAACAAACAACTTTATCCGGGGCTATCGTACATGATCTAGCTGTGTAACTTTTTGCTACAGCTAAGAGAAGGTCGTGTGGGTTGTTTGACTGATGGATTGAACTTCAAGTAGCTAATTAGCATTTATCAACTGAGTAAAATTCTAGCGATACCCTCAACGGTCATTATATTTATTATAATTTTTCACAATTAATCACATATTTTTTATAAAGGTCGGCTAAATTATTCCAGGTTGTATCGGTAAATTATTAAATTGAAATACATAATGAAAATTATACTAAGTTGAAGAGGTTTCGGTGCTAGTCTAAAGCACCTAAAGGCGATATGACGGGCACACGGATAAGCAAAACAAAAGCACCATGTACGTGTTCGTTTAAGCTGAGTCGATACGGACAGAGCTCTACTAATTTGTTCCAATATTGTTCATGATCTATTTACCCGCACGCTCTTGAATCCCTAAATGCAGAAGGTTGGTACCTTAAATAAACGGGTTTCCCTTCGCTACGGATCCACCTTCCCGGAGGAGCAATGTTTATATTTCTAATCATCAGCACTAGTACATTCATCGCCCATTTCCAGTACTCGGGAACAGTTTACTAGGTCAGTTAAAGTGCTTGGTAAAAGTTTGCACACACCATTGCCTGTTCAGTGTTTGTGCGGTCGTAAAATGAATCCTCCGAGCTGGGATGCGCATTAATTAGGCTAACTTTTACAACCACCCACACACACACACACACACATACGGCTACGGCTAAAGAAATTGAGCTAGCGTAGATTGAGCTACAAGGCCACACAAAGAGGGAAAGTAATGTTTTGAGCATTTCCCAATATGAAGAACAAAGTTAGCCGGGGAAGCAAATTGAAGCGAATAAAACGAAAAACGGCACAACACAAGTGGCGAATTGGTTCAAAGTTTTGTTTTTGTTTTAGACTGCTTTTTAAAAACAAAATTCTATTTATCTTAAGCTGAATCGTGCTGAGTGTAAGCAAGCAAGAGAGAGAAAGATCAGCATAAATAAAAGAAAAGCCTTCCAAGCGCGGGAAAACTTTTGCCCCGGAGTAGGATGAAATGAAATGATTTAATTGATTAAATCTCTTCCATGCGTTCTGTTACGGTGGTGTGGGATTTTCTTTGTCTGGTGGAAAGTTTTCGCGAATGTTGTGTGCTGACACGGCATGAGCAAGCGTGCGGCGCAAGTGCAAAGATAGCTGCATACCGTGCACTGCTGCTTAACGGGTGGGGGTAAATGAAACTGTCGCTTGCAACTAGTGCGAGTTGATAGTGGGAAATTTTGTGCGAAACTTTCAGCAAATAGTGAGGCAAAATTTAATTTTAATTAACGAATTCATAGCTGAGCATGTTCCAATGAGATCAGTTGTTTGTTTTTATGTGTTGACGCGCTGCGCTTATGCACAAAACTTATATCAGTATACTTTATTTTGTTACATATTAATTTAATACCAAACGGTGATACTAAACGAATCTACTAAAATCTTCACAACACTATTGTTATTAGATTTTACTTATTGTACTTTACTTCTTCATACTTCTACAAGCATTCATTTGAAGCTAGCGTGTAAATGTACTGGAAAATGTTCAGTTTGAATCGAGTTGGAACGCTTCTAGGCGTAATGTTACAATTTGTTTGATCAACCAGTCAACAAGATCGCCCAACATGAAACTAGTAATTTCAAACTAACGCGCGAAGGTCGGGCTGTTTTCCCACTTTCATTCTAAAGTAAAAGTTTCACTCCGCACAAACGCACCACACACCCGGCGAGTGGGCCAAACGACGAGGAGACAAATTGAAATTTTCTTCATGTCAATCCGACGACGACCGGTACGGAACGGGGACTTTCGAAAGCAAAACGAAACACCATAATTCCAGCAGTGCTCTGGCGCACAACTTTGTAGTGTTGCGAGTCGAGCGGGGCGAAGGAAATTCGTTATCTTTCATTTGTTGTTTTCCCGTTTTCCTGCCATCTTCCTACCACCCGCTGCATCGAGGGGAAATGGTGATCGTGACAACTGACATAGCGAAATCAACGGGCAAAACGTTGTAACTTCAATCGCATCCATCGTGAAATGGGTGGTAGCGGAAAACCCGAGCGAAGCACGGAAAAGAAATTTAACGTGAAGGTACAGTTTTCGTTGAGCATCGCACTTTAAATAGCGTTGGAGTGTGTTTCCGGTAAATCGTGCCGCACTTGTTTTGTGGTGAGATTTTTGCCCGAGGCAATGTGGAGCAAACGTAAAGGTGTGTGCCGTTCGTTGTAACAAACGTGCAAATGTTTTCCGTTGCCCAACTGTTGCTGAATTTCGGTTAAATTCGTAAATTAAATAGGTGCAGAGCCACGAGAGACGACAAAATGCTGACAAATTTGTCAAAACGGAGCTTTTGTAACTTTTTGTGAGCTATTGTCAAACTTCATTTTGTGGAAAATCCACGACAAAATGCTGACAAAATTTTGCGCCACTTGCTAATGAAGGCATTATGTTAATATTATTTTTTATTGGAAAATTATATTTTTTTTTGCATTTAAAGTACATAAGCTTGATGTTTGAATGAACTATAACTTATATTTTATCATTTTTCCTCAAATCTCTTAATATTTACATAAAAAATAAAAATATGAAATCAGTTTTTTTTGGTAACAACTGTCGAGAGCTGCATCGATTATGTCGATATTCTTGTCAATTTATTTTGCCACAAGGTGCAGGGTCACGAGAGTTGACAAAATGCTGACAAATTTGTCAAGTGACAAAATCAGCTAGTCAACTGCCGCGTCACCTCGTGGCTCTGCCCCTGGTGATGTGTTTTTTGGTATGAAAGCAAAAAAAAAAACATTGAACAATACACGAGAAAGGTGTACACTGATTGTTATTTGGAAATATAGACATGCTCGACTGCATTTTGCTCTCATAAAACATTTCAAAGCGAATGTTTTAGTGCAATGATTATTACTAAGCTAGTTCGTTTGTAATTTCAATTATTGTTTTTTTTTCTGGTAAATTAATCGCATCAGCTTTCATTTGCTAAAAGTTTTAATGATGCATTGCTGCATACATTTGTAATAAATAATAGAATTGCAAAAGCGATGATTGAAATTCAATTTTCAATTTGCACAAAACCGAAATGACCTCAAATTTGTGCATGTACATTACTTTCATTAAACAAACACATTTCGCACTTTATGTTCATTTTGGCGTGCAATTAAATCCATCTGGAAACGGGTACCGCTCGGAAAGCTCGTTTATTTCACCACGCTTGCTATATCCTGGCCAGTTTCTGGACCGGCGTATTGTTTCCCGTTAATCCCGCACGCTTAACGAGGATGTTGCGAAAAGCTTCATTATCGTCTGCGAAAAAGGGATAAGAGCGTAATAGTTTGTTTCAATTAGCAGGATTTATGCGAGTGATTTTGATGGTGATGCCGGTGGATCCATTGGCTTTCCCACCCTCCCCCGTGCGGTTGGGCATCATCCCGCTCGTTTCATCCATCAAACGCTCAATGTTGCCGATGGTGAAACTTCTTTGACCCACACGTACCATTCACTGCGTAGGGTTGCAGTAGTGGTGCTGTTGGAAGAATGGACAGCAACAGCAAATTACTTTGGGATTTAGTTTTCAACAGCTCGTGCTCTCACTCCATCGCTTCCCCCCTGGAGTGTCTGCCGGCGAAGAATGAACTTTAGCTTTCGTGCCAAAGAAAATGGTGCGTTTTCTTCCATCGCCATCGTTACGAAGGGTGGCTGGGAACTGGCTAGCAACCCGGCAGAACTCTCCACCACCGGAAGCGTGTTAGTCAAGGCCGAGCGACGTTTCAGTGCCGAATGTTTGAATTATTTTCGATTCGTAATGCATAAATCTCGCACTCACACACGACCGATGGTTTGCCCGTGAAGCAGCATGCGCCGGAAGCAAGGCGGAACAGTGCAGGATGCAGTGCAGGGATGAAATTTATGAACCATCTTGGAGCAGGTTCGATCGATTTTTGCAACACTTTTGGCAACATTGCTATCGGATGTAAAACATTGCCTATTACGCCGGCACTGGGAGGTACTGGCCGCATTCGTATCACAATTTGCATTTCAAAAAGCATCCCAACAATGGGCGTATTTATGCTGTCTAGCCTACACGGAGCGGGAAGTCTCCTGTCGAGACACCAATAACATTATGTTGAACCGTTTGAATAGAAAGAATAAAAACGATGGAGTGTGAAAAGCTGGTCGGAATACACACGCGTCGAATGGGGGGAATTTTCGATTGAGAGAAAATTTACGACCAATGGAAGAACTTATGTGTCTAACGAAGAAAAAGTGCATGGAACGGATAGGACAGAATAATCGAACATTGCATGTCCTGGAGGGCACCTAGATAAAGTGCTCTCGAGAGAAGTATAAATTACAAGGAAACTTATTTACTTTAAATTACCATAAATTGAGAGTACGGAACGTTACTGTCCTGGTGACTTGATTCATTCTGATGAAGAAAATGTTTTAGTTAAGCCGTGTTTGAAACAATATTTGATAAAGATGTTTTCCCAAGTTTCTTTAAAGGTTGGAAATATTTGCTCGCTCATATTTGAGCAAACAGAAAAATAAGAACCACCCGAATTGATGTTCACATCTTGTTGATGTGTGAATTCACCCCAGAAAATCTCCAACGAATCCCAGTTTTACTACACATTGGAGCCACATCTAAAATAAGTCATAAATTTTCCAGCCCATACTTCCCAGGGCAGATGTTTCACCATGACCCAATGGTACGGTTTCACCTTTCCTTTTCCCCCATATTGTTGCTGTCCAACCCGCACCAAAAAAAAGAGGCAAGATTAATCCATCTTAGCAGCATCTTAGGGCAAGAATAGGTAAATTCCCATTTCCTGGAAAAGTTGTCGATCCGCAAAAGTCGAACCCTGCTGTGTGCGTCCATTGAACATGTCTCACAGCGAGCGGTATGGTGTGTTTGACCTAAAGGAAAGAAACGAAATCCTTCCCTACCGCAGCTGCAATGAAAACGAAATCCATTGGTCCGGGTCAAAGGCAATTGATCGGGAAGTAATTTTCTCCACAGCGTCAGCTTCTTCGCAGCGGATCGTCCGGTTTTGTTGCGTAGGGACGCCCAGATCCCAGATATTCATCAAGGATTGAGGCCGCTCACCACCAACAGGGGGAAGATTTCGGACGCTTGGTTTTCGTTTTGTAACCATTGTTGCTGTTCCACTGATGTGCCCTTACGGCTATATTTCTGGATGAGAAACTCCTCGCACGGGTGGTGGTGGTCCAATTATTTATGGCACCAAGCCGAACGATAATGACTTTATTGCGTACCGGTAAATGGGTTTGGAAGGCAGATTCGGCTCATTGAAGGGGGAAAAATTGGTTTCCCAGAACCCTTTACAATATGGTGAGCTTATTGCGGTTCTGGATCGTGGATTAATAACTAATAATATGTTTTCTTGCAGAGATAATTTGGCCTAGATCGAACCTTGTCAAGAATTGAACAACTCAATACATGTCCTGAATTGAGGAAGTTTTTGGGATAATTTACAGTTGGATTTATCGTTACAGCCGAATATCTGGGTAAATGTGACATACCAAAACTCGACACAAATTGATCTCCATATTAAAACACACCACTCTGGCTTGCTTCTTATGGTCCATGAAACCATTTCACGGTTGAATAACTCAATAACTGCTCCATCCGAACTCCGAACCGGTGAGGTGAGAAAAACATTTTCACACAAGCAAATCGAAGGTCAAAACCGCACTCGATAAGATGCATTAATCTTCGGCCGTACAAAACGGAAACCTTGGAGAAACAAATCGGATCACCTTTGGCATCGTTTTCCCATGTCCATTAATCTCGTCTCCTCGGGAGGGATGGAATCTATTAGCAAAAACTCTAGCGTCCTTACTCTCTCTCTCTCTCTCTCCCTCGCTCTTTCTCTCTTTCTTTGCCCAGCACCCAAAAGCTCCCCAAATTGGGCAACCCTCTCACTTGATACAATCGTATGGAGCTTTCCATTCAGAGTGTCTAGTTATCGGATGAGAAAAATGACTCCTTTTAGGACTTTGCACTCGATCCAAGGGTTGGATGTGCTGTGCTTAAGAAAGGACCTCATACAAAGTTGCATTCAAAGGACATTTATTTCTGCCTTTACATGACTTGTTTTTTTTTGCTTGCTCCAAATTTTCTATTCACCCACCAACAAATGTGACGAGGTCAGGGTGAGACAATTTTTTCCCATTATCCGCCATCGTTTTTACTTTCGTTCTTCTTGCGCGATTGCATCACATCTTTTCACACTTTCTGCGTGTTTCTGTTTTTGGTTCTCTTCTCTTTTCATGCACAATGTGGAGTGATTTTTCTTCAACACACTCTATCACACTCTTCTCGAATGAAAATAAACGCACATTACACTGGGAAAAAAATGGGGCGCAGCGAGTGGGAGACACCGCCCATGGACGCACCGAAGTGGTTTCCATGCTGAGCTTTTGGTTCAATTACGATAAAGAAATCAATTTCGGCGTTACAATGTTAGCATTATGCAAAAAAAGCGAAAAAATAAAATGAAGAAGATTTAAGAAATAGGGTTCAATGGTGAAAAGCTGGCGAAAGTTCTTTCCCATTGCTATCGAACAGCAGCTCGAACGACCGCCCATGAAAGAGGGTTTTATTGGTTTAATGAAGATTTTTTTTTGTCATCGCTTGTCTCTTTTCCCTTCTTTCTTTTGCATATTTGAGCGTCTGGAATTCAATTAGAGAGGAGCTAAGGAAAAAAAGATACATTTTTTGCAAACTAAATTATGCTCCAAGTTATCGTTACGCTACCATTAGGTGGAATGGTGAGATTATTTTTAATGCAAACAAGAACAACAGCTTGCGAGAAAAAACGATATGTTGATGTATTCGGCAGGAGTGATAAGGTGTCCGATAATTCACGCAGACTGATATAATGTACTGGATGAAATTTATTCCTCCCAGCGACCATCGAGCGTGCGTTTCGATGGGGGCGCGAGACCAATAATTGTGTGTGTTTTTTTTTCATGACTAGAAAATGGCTAAATGATGAATGGCAGGGCATTAGGTAAATGTTGTGTTAGGTACCATTTAATTTATTTTCCCATTCCTCGTTCCCTTCCACACCTACACCTACAGCATGAAGTTAACTTGTTGAAGGTGGTTCTGTCAGGCGCAGGGCTTTCGTGGAAAATTTCACTCAAAATCGACGATTTTCCACCAGCGCGCAGTGCGCATAGTGGCTGGAAAGCGTTCGGCACAAGAATGGAAAATTGCTCGCCAGGATATTTGCCATCGTTCGTTCGCGTTCGCCCTTGCCACTGGGTTTGACAAACAATTTTACGAAATGATTTTCCATCACAGCCCGCAAACACGGTGGAAACGAAAATCGGCGTCGAGGTTGATTTGATTGGAGTAAGTCACTGTAATTGCAAAGTAAACAATTTCCGTGATAAATGACAGGACGCGAAGCTGCGGGCCTGATTGGAGCAGCAGCAGCAGCAGCAGCGATGGTTGTGTTGCTTTTGCCGTTTAGCTGGAAACGGGCCCGATGTACGCATTGCCGTCGGTGTTTCGTGCCATTTGGTGCCAAACGGTCAATTATGGGACCCGGGAGGCAATAGAACGGAGATCGCTGTTTCCGTTGTTCTACGCGTACAGTGTGCGCAAAGTGTAGCAAGAATCGAAACACAAGCGCTTATTTATTCTTTGGTGTGCCATTTTGCTGTAATTATTATGATTTTATGTGGCTCAAATTGGGCCGACATTGTGTGAGCTTTGGCAGGTGGTTTTGGGAAAGTTCGGAAGCCTAAGGAAATGGCAAATTTCTTTATGTGCAATACACCATGAAAAAGTTGAATTTTTGTTTACGTGTAGATGAATCTAACTTGTAAAAAAGTAAATTTCAAATATGTTTTGTGTATCCAAGATATATTGAGTAATGAGGTATGATAATAGCCAATGTTGACATGGCTATCTTGAATTTAATTTTGACAGTTAACACGATATACTTATCGTATGTCCATGTCGTTTAAAAATCAATTTAAATCTCCGGGCGATTAATAAAAAAGCATAAAATGGGAAGTAAAACATGTTGTCTTGTATAACAGCAAACTGTATGAACACATAAACATGAAAATTTCCCTAATCATTACGCCTGCAATAAGGATTCTGCAGTTTGTCTAAAGCCCAGCATCGGCATCGGCATAATTCATTGTCACTATGTCTCTTTTTCTGCTCGCTGAATTTGTGTACTTTGGTTTGATTTAAAATATTTAACTTTTCGACGCTACTTGCGGCTTCGTTTTTGTTGTTTTGGTTTTGTTTTGTTGTTCGAAAAAAAAAAGCCGACCATCCCTTCGGACTGTTTGAGCCTAAATGTGTGTAATTTTGTTTTCTCTCCCGCAATGGTCGACTTTGATTTGGAGACGGCCATGATGCGGGTAATATCTTGACCTTTTATCGATGGCAAACCTTTGCCACTTCGTTTGGCAATGTGTCGGCATAGAGCTGTCCCTTCCGTAAGTGGTTCCGACCGTTGGTTTCGGGTTTGCCCGGACCATGAAGCACAAAGCAGCGCAACAAACCCACCGAAAGCTCGTTTGTTGAATCCGCACTAACATTTTATATTTTTGCTTTTGTTTGTGTTTCTTCCGCACGGGTCACCAGTCGGGACGAGTATGGAGTCTTCGGTATGCCACACGGTATTGTGAAAAAGTGTAAAAAAGAAAGAAGGCGAAATAAGATAACTGCAGAAAAATAGACTGCCGTATCCGGTTTACGTTTACGCTGCAACCGCAAAACCATAGCCAGGGTTGTGCCTCTGCGCTGTGGCAAACGTAGTTTGTTAGCTTGCGTTGTTGCCACGGCTGTGGGAAAGATAGAACCTCTGGATGGGTAGTTTGCTAACGGTTTTCCGTCACTTGGTGAGGGCAGAATGTCCAAGAAATTATGCCTAACGTTTTGTATCGTTTGTTTGTTTCCGTTGCGCACAGTTGGCTTTTGCTTTCGTTCGTTCCGAATGGATCGTTTCGGCTACAAAAAAAAAAAAACGGGTCGTTGTGTGAGCTTTCGTGCAAGAAAAAAGCATCAATTCGATGCCATCTTCAAGACCTTCGCTGTGGACCAACCAACTTATGATTGTTTGCCCAAGTGATGGCCGTTTCTTTGGTGGTTTTTAGAAAATTTAAAGCAGTGGTTTGTGATTTTTTCGCCGATTTTCTCTTTGCTTGACTTTCCGGGATGAGAATCAAACAGACTGTAGAAGAAAAAAAAAAAGGCTACGGGTTCCACCGTTACAGGTTTTTGCTGGAAAGGACTGACGAAATGTGTCGGAAATATCATCTCGCTCGAAATTTCTGGATATTTTTTTCCATCGCAAGCAAGTTTACACCACTGTTTGAAGATTTTTTGTCTCAATGTTGCAACATCTACAGAGTTACTAGCACAGTATGTGCTAAGGAATTATCATCACAAAAATCCTTTTGGACGCGTGGTGTAGGAAGGAAACGGACCCCTTTTTGCCGTTTCGTGACACTGGGTTAGTGAAGGGACACAGTAGAGATTATGATTCGTTTGCAAAAGTAAAAGAAAATAGGGCGATGTGGTACAGTATCCCTTTTCAATGCATTTTTTTCTGTTGTTGTTTTGACTTATACGAAGGACATATATTTATAGGGGCCAGATAGAATGAGTGCTATTGGATCTTTCGAGCGTTTTATTACCAAAGGGCTGATTTATGATTGAAGACGTTTGACGGTGCGATATGTATGGATGAACACAGTCTATTTCTTCCACAAAATTGACAGATTATTCATGAAATACGTTCTCTTTTGATTAAAAATAATGGATTATTGTTTATTAAACATTGTATGATTATTTCCTTGCTGTACCCTTAATCAACTTCATTATAAACAGAAGCATCAAATCAAAAACAACTAAAACTCGAATGAATCTTGGAAGGGCGTTAATAAAATGTACGACCTGTAAAGGTTCTGAATCCTTTCCGTACAATGAACTAGTTTGCATGAAAATTATGCTGAAAGTTAAATTGAAAATCAACGCTTCGGATGCCTGGCTTCGCATGGAAAAGTTTCCCAGAATTCAAGGGTCCATAACGAATGGGAAAAACGTACCTCGCCGTGACAACAAGATCTGTTCCGGTACCGACCAATCCGTCTGCGGTAAGGAGCGGATCGGATCGGAAGTGGGTGTAACAATCGGGTGAAAATTGTCTTACAATCACGCGCATTCTCTATTTAAACTTCTCACGCCCGCTTAGCCCTGTGTGCTTATGGCACTTCGGGCACACAACCGAACCAAATTGAGCCTTCAATGATTCTTCAGTGCAACGCTAGCATCCATCGCGTATGTTGACGCACAGAGAAGGGTTACAGCAACAGAGAGAAAAATGAAGCACATTGTAGCACGGTGAAAATGTGTTAAACCCATCGGCTCTGGCAACTGCTCCGATGGTGCTCCCAGGGAAAGTTTTCTGATTACACAACAATCAAAAGCTTCTCAACGGCACACCATTTCCGTCGGCGCAGGAGTCTACCAGAAGTGTTAGCCGGGGCCGTGCCAGCTGAAACCAATTGTTGCACAGCTGACACTCGTGTCCCTCGTTGCAAAGCAGGCACCGAGGGGAAATAAATTATTTATTTGCTGACACAAATAACACCCACTATTCTCAAGCCCGGCTTCACTGTCGTGCTTAATTCTTTTCCAAGCGTTCATCGGGTGTTGGTTTTGTTGTTTTTTTTCTTTCTGAGTGGCAAAAGTTTTC
Source organism: Anopheles moucheti (assembly GCF_943734755.1). Lineage (NCBI taxonomy): Eukaryota > Metazoa > Arthropoda > Insecta > Diptera > Culicidae > Anopheles > Anopheles moucheti. Next base: position 16,626,395 of record NC_069141.1, read on the forward strand.
GTACATCGAATGGCAGCATGCGCTCGGAGCATGTGGCATTGAATACGGCTTCCAATTCTAAATCCTACCATCATCATCATGCATCGGTAGGCAAACGAACGAGAATGTTCCGTGCATCGTCCTGTCTGTATGGATTTTTCATCAGAACCAAATGGAATAAAACCGGTTTCTACTTGGAACAGCGTGAACGTTTTTCTAAAGCATGAAACAAACAAATTTACCCTCTGAGAGTTACCAGCCACCGCATGGTACGACTCCCGGTGGCAGATCAACGACCAGGCGTCTCCATCCATCCATCCAACCATCCACCAGGCGGCTCCAACCACCAGGCGTCCCCATTCCTTGGCATCAAACGTATAAGCCATGGAAAATAATCGAAGGAGCCAACCAAAAATCCTAGACCTACACCGTTTGCCGAGCCCTGTTTGTACAGTTTTGTCATCATTTTGACAGCAGTGGGACGGTTTGTTGAATTGTGTCTTAAGCTCCCCAGAGATCGGTTTTTGGACCATGGAATGGGCAAAAGCCTTGGCGGGCGTTTTTTTTTTTGTTAATACCACCTTGTTTCCCAACAATACGAGCATGATAAATCGAGCAGCGTGGCACCCTGTGTGGTGCGATTCATGAAGCATTTTTAAAAAGCACTCATGACACACTGTTATTTTTTTCAATAAGCCGATTTAAGTTCTAATTCAGGCAGAAAGTGAAAATTACGACAACAAAATTGTGTTTGTGAGCGAGTCTTTAAAATTTTATTGATAGAAATAATAGGTGTGCAATGTGTTATTTTTTAGTTGGTTGGATTTCCAGCAGAAATAATTGATGAGTCGTTGAATAGAATAAAAATAATTTAAAATTGTCAGTTTCATAAAGTGCCACTTAACAGTGCACCATTTGGCGAATGAAGAGTGCTAATTATATAACATATTGTGTTTTTGTGTGTTCCTTTAGCATGAAAATAGAGTGTCATAATCAAAATAGCTTTGATAAACTTTTCCGTTGGTTAAAATGGTTCCAAAAAAAGGTTTGCAATTCTACAAGCATGTACTATTGAAAATATTATTTCCTAACTTATGGGCTTTAAAGCAAATCAATAGTAACTATATGTTGTTGGCATTACGTTAAGGCATTCTAAATTCCAAACCACTTTTTACAAACGAATGGTTCCTCTTCAAGTTGCGATCAGATTACCAGCCAAGAGGTCATTCGAACATAAATTGGCAAATAAAATTGACTGTTATCGATAAGGAGTGGCAATTTGTTCGCAAAAGCCCACCAGAATCATGAGCAGCCGCATCACATATGAGAATTTACGAGACAAAACCTCTCATCCCCCATGTCAGGTCGCACTGGACGAATGAGTGAACGAATAAAAAATTAACAACCTCAATCACGTCCTCATGGTTCGGCACTGTCATCATGCCGTTCCCGACACAGTTTCGAAACAGCACGACCAAACCAGCAGGAATCGCAGCACGATCGAATTGAAGTGATCTTACCGATTTGATGACATTTTATGGAGCGACTCTGGTCGAATTTTATTCCCACACTTCAGCGCTACCGTTGGATGCCGGCTGGGCTGGTCAATTTATTGACACTCTAGAAATCGTGAACCGGGTGCATGATGCTGAGGAGGAAATATTGTGAAACGAGCCGAGAGAACTCCGGTCCCAAACGATACGAACGCTGCAATATCTCATAAATTGCTATTCCAACTAGCAGTTCATTAGAGGACAAATTGCCAGAAGCGAATATTTTGGGAAAATGTCTGTGGTTTCGTTAATGAAAATGCTTTCTTTCGGGAACCAGTGGATGGTTTATTAATTTGCAGCAATTTCATTGTGCACTCACTCTGCTGAGCCACCCACGTGGTCTGTTCTCATGTTTTTCTCTCATTCGCTCACACAAACGCTCTCATGGCTTTGTAGTGTGGTAAATTAAATTGATATTTCGCTTTGCATGGGCGTTGAGTACTACGAAAAAGATGGTACGAGGATAAAATGGTTCATTAAGATAATTCGACGGGAACAAAATGCTTTGTTTTTGTGTATGTGTGCCACAAATGTGTGTGTGTATGTGTGCCACACGCTACATTGGAATAAAACAGAAATGAATGTAAGTGTATTAATTTGTTTCCGGAATAATAAACCTCAAGTTCCACACTGATTTCGGCACAAGATAAATCACGCCATTTTGCTTGCATTTAGGGACGATATTGAACAGAAAAAAGGAAGACACATCCACTTACCATCATAAAGAACTAAACACCACACGCCGGATTAGCAATCCAACGTTGATGGATGCTCCCAAGACACACTATTACTTTAAGGCTTTCGCTTTCTTACCGTGAAAAATGGGACCCAACCGAACTTTTGTTACCTTTTTCGCACACGCCTAAGTGCTTTCCTTAGAAAAGCTAGCCGCCTGCTGAGATTAAAAAATGGATAAACCACACTGCCAAAATGTTTGGGATGGGCCCACATTCACGGTGGAGGCGTGATCAAAAAAAAATCCTCCCGAAATAAAAGAAAAGTCGCACAACATGCTTCATCACACGGAAATAAAGCTTTTGCGGAAGCCACCCCTCCACGTTTAATCTTTATTCGCCATTAATCATACCGAGCGCGATGATCTGCTCCGGTTCTCAAACGGAAACGAGCTTCGGTAGCGCCGGTACCACGTTTTGTCACATCCGTTCGGGTTTTGCGAAACGTTTCCCTTTGTCAAGGACGAGCTTATGGACGGTTGGTCTATGTATGTGCGTGTGTATTTTTTATCTATTTCCTTTCCTCTCTTAGCGCCCTTTTCGGCACTCGAAAATAGGTTGTTTTTTTCTTCCTTCGTCACATGCGCGACACGCAATAATTACGTGGCTTGTCGTATGGAAATAGGCCGTATCCTGCAGCCAGCCTGGCACCAAATTGTTCGTTTCGTTCGTTGCTACGAGGAAAGGAAAATAAAATCAAAAAAGAATAAAATAAAATAAAGTCGTGAAGCAAAAAAAAAAATACATATAGAATCCGGCAGCCCAAGACGCTGGTAATAAATTGCTGTTGGCGCAAATAATGTGATAAGTCATCAACCATTATCGTTATCATCGTTGGCAACGACGCAGAATGGGAGCGAAAGAGAGGCAACACCTCAGAGCAGTTAGTAGCAGAGAGGAATCATCAGCCTCCATCGTTTTCCAATTCGTTACCATCGGATACTTCATCCTGCACGGGCAGGGATGCGTAAACACACTGGAGCTAGAGGCATAAGGGAACTAGTCCACATCTTGTGGTTCGTCAACGACATCGCGCGATGGAGCTGGTTTTTGTTTCTCACTTTTCTATACCGAAGAGGAACTCGTCTCCATGTGAATGTGTCCGTGTTTGGGAGGGGTTGTTTTTTTTTCAACAGCACGCGTCTTCACGGAAAACACAAGACACTGGTTGGTCTGGCACCGGTAAGCTGTCACCCAAAACCCAATGACGCTCGAAACTAGTTGTCGTTCGGGTGATAAATTGAATATTTTCGCTTATTATTTTCCCATGTTGACATAAACATCTGCCTCAAGGTTTTCCACATTGGGCCCGTTTGTGACGGAGCAGTGAATTCTTGTCGCAATTTAAATGCTTTAATGGAAAAATAATCGTATACCAGGGTAACATTTTGGATTAACAAAATTGTTTACTTTTCAATATTACAAAATGTTGAATTTTATGAAAGTTGTATTGTTAGCCTATAAATCAAGGAAGCATTAACGTTGGTTTTGTTAATTTAAATGGTTCAGCGCAAGGTCTGTGTAGGAAAGAGGTCAACTATACTCTAGAGTTAAGAGAATAAGAAATATGTTCTTTATATGTGAAAGATCATGTTGTAATTACTTTTAATTAAAATTGCACAAAGCACAATTACAAAATATGTCTGTGCTACACAAATACATGGCTATTCGACCATCTGTTTGCCAATTACCTGTCCATTATATATCAAGATTACTTCGTGTTGAGTGTTCTTTGACAGTTTCAGTTAAGGTATATGTACAAAATCGTTTTCAAATAGCAAATATTGTGTCACCAGCGGCGGATCAAACGGTAGGCGGAGTAGGCGGTCGCCTAGGGTTTCGTCGTGTTGGGGGCCCCAAACAATTTGCGCCGATTGTGCGATTTTTGGGAATTTAACAGCAGAGTTAATTTAAAGGAAAAAAATTAATTGAAAAGGTAAAAATTTTTTAAACAATATCTTCCTTGGTTATACAAAACATTTGTTTCTATGTAATTAATTAAATGCAAAGAATAATATCGACTTTGTGACTTTAAAGTATAAACGAAATAACACCAGGACCAGGACACTAATTTTCCCGTTAATCGAGAAAAATTTCTTTGAAAACTACCAGTTTCCGAATGTATAGTACCAGGAGAGCATCCACGGAAGAGGTAGCACCTAGTACAGCAATTTTGATCGAAAACCGCCGAAAGGTATGCAATGTTTAAACACTAACTTTCCCGATGGTCGTGAAAAATTTCTTTGAAAACTACCAGTTTTCGAATGTATAGTTCCACGAGAGCATCCACGGAAGAGGTAGCACCTAGTACAGCAATTTTGATCGAAAACCGCCGAAAGGTATGCGATTTTTCAACACTAACTTTCCCGTTGGCAGTGAAAAATTCTTGTCCACCATCTTGTCCGCCATCTTGTCCGCCATCTTGATCGAGATGCGAGATGAAGGATGCTTTCCGTTTCATCCATCTTCATTACACTAGCTGATTGCTCTCACGAGTTTGATAATATGCAATGCAATAGTGATGGGCAAATTTCTTCCACACTGCAGGTGTCACCTCTTGAAAAACATGTTTTTCTGTTATCGCAAATCTGAAAACAATTGTGTTGTTCATGGTCCTCAACATCAACATTAGCAAAACAGGTTTCTAAGAAATTTCTCTGATTGTTACCGTAAAGTAAACCGATTGAAAACTGTACCTTGGGCGAAAAATCGTAGAAGCAATTGGGTAGGACTAATCAGGAATCGTAAATGTACGCAAATTGTAGAAAATGTGATCCAAGTAGTGGCGTTAAGGTTCTCCTTAGCGCATACAAACGTTTATATATAGACTAGCTTACTAGGCCCGTTTACAGGGCTACGCAACAGAACTCTGAGGTGTACGCAAAGGAGCTTTCTTTCCGAGACTTTGCTGGTGTTGATAAATCATGTTTGAAGTACACCTCCCTAACACCGATAATGCCGTAGCAAAATTATAGGCCCCTCTTTAAAAATTTCGCCCTGGGCCTCCAAGGGGATTGATTCTCCACTGTGTGTCACTCAACTAGAAATATGCAGTGGAGGATCAATCCCCTTGGAGGCCCAGGGCGGAATTTTTAAAGGGGGGCCTATAATTTTGCTAAGACATTATCGGTGTTAGGGAGGTGTACTTAAAACATGATTTAACAACACCAGCAAAATCTCGAAAAGAAAGATCCCTTGCGTACACCTCAGAGTTCTGTTGCGTAGCCCTGTAAATGGGCCTAGTAAGCTAGTCTTTATATAAACGTTTGTATGCGCTAAGGAGAACTACAACGCCACATTTTTTACGATTTACGTACATTTACGAATCCTGATTAGTCCAACGCCTTCTACGATTTTTTGCCCAAGGTACAGTTTTCAATCGGTTTACTTTACGGAAACAATCAGAGAAATTTCTTAGAAACCTGTTTTGCTCATGTTGATGTTTTAGGCGATGAACAACACAATTGTTTTAGATTTGCGATACCAGAAAAACATGTTTTTCAAGAGGTGACACCTGCAGTGTGGAATAAATTAGCCCATCACTATTGCATTGCACACTATCAAACGCGTGAGAGCGATCGCTAGTGTAAGGAAGATGGATGAAACTGAAAGCATCCATCATCTCGCTCAAACTTCCCATCGACTGGTACGAAATTCCATACCAACCAGCTATTTCAGATTGCCGATACCAGGAGAGCATCCACGGAAGAGGTAGCACCTTGTACAGCAATTTTGCTCGAAAACCGCCGAAAGGTATGCAATGTTTAAACACTATCTTTCCCTTTGGTCGTGAAAAATTTCTTCGAAAACTACCAATTTCCGAATGTTTAGTACCAGGAGAGCATCCACGAAAGAGGTAGCACCTAGTATAGCAATTTTGGTCGAAAACCGCCGAAAGGTATGCAATGTTTAAACACTAACTTTCCCGTTGGTCGAGAAAAATTTCTTCGAAAACTACCAGTTTCCGAATGTATGGTACCAGGAGAGCATCCACGGAAGAGGTAGCTCCTGGTACTGCGCCGTAAGGTATGCAATGTTTATACACTAACTTTGCAACCAACTTGCAATGCAATGCGCCGTAAGGTATGCAATGTTTGTACACTAACTTTGCAACCAACTTGCAATGCAAGTTTGGTGCATGCAAGAAACTTGCAAGATGGCGCCCAACTTTGTACTTGCATGCAATCTTGCATGCAAGTTTTCGCATGCAATTTCTTGCATGCAAACTTGCATGCAAGTTTGCATGCAAGTTTGTATGCAAGTTTGTATGCAAGTTTGCATGCAAGTTTGTATGCAAGTTTGTATGCAAGTTCTTGCATGCAAGTTTGTATGCAAGTTTGTATGCAAGTTTGTATGCAAGTTTGCATGCATGTTTGTATGCAAGTTTGTATGCAAGTTCTTGCATGCAAGTTTGTATGCAAACTTGTATGCAAGTTTGCATGCAAGAAATTGCATGCGAAAACTTGCATGCAAGATTGCATGCAAGTTTGCATGCAAGTTTGTTGCATGCAAGTACAAAGTTGGGCGCCATCTTGCAAGTTTCTTGCATGCACCAAACTTGCATTGCAAGTTGGTTGCAAAGTTAATGTACAAACATTGCATACCTTACGGCGCATTGCATTTCAAGTTGGTTGCAAAGTTAGTGTATAAACATTGCATACCTTACGGCGCTAGTACCAGGAGCTACCTCTTCTGTGGATGCTCTTCTGGTACTATACATTCGGAAACTGGTAGTTTTCGAAGAAATTATTCTCCACCAACGGGAAAATTAGTGTTTAAATATTGCATACTTTTCGGCGGTTTTCGACCAAAAATTGCTGCACTAGGTGCTACCTCTTCCGTGGATGCTCTCCTGGTACTATACATTCGAATACTGGTAGTTTTTAAAGAAATTTTTCTCGATTAACGGGAAAATTAGTGCCCCGGTCCTGGTGTACTATCGGTTATACTTTAAAGTCACAAAGTCGATTTTCTTCTTTGCATTTAATTAATTACATAGAAACAAATGTTTTGTATAACCAAGGAAGGTATTTTTTATCAATTTTTTACCTTTTTGATTAATTTTTTTGCTATAAATTAACTCTGCTGTTAAATTCCCAAAAATCGCACAATTGGCAAAAATTGTTTGGGGCCCCCAACACGACGAGGCCCTAGGCGACCGACTACTCCGCCTACCGTTTGATCCGCCGCTGGAAATATGTGGTATATATACATAAAATGACTATAGTTTTGGAGAACAAATTTCTCTAGCTAAGATTAATGCATCCTTTACGTTACTTATCAGTCTCGTTTGGAAATGTAATTTCAATAAAACAATCACGTAAGACCCTTTTGTGCACCAGTTTAAATAATCCCTTTTCCCGTTAGTCAAAGGATGCCAACAAAACACTTACTTTGAAATTCAAATACATCACCGTGTTCCCGGTTTGCTTTGGCTCACCGTAAAACCGATTACAATGCGATAGAATGCAAACGATAGCACTTGGTAATGAATAATCAAACACATATGCTTCAGTCGGCAAAGTGTCCACAAAACGGGGCTTGGTTGCCATGTGCACGGACAAAAAAGCACCCTTACAACGTTGTGGAAGCCTTCGCCGAAGGCAATTCCACCTGCAATGCCCGTCGTTCGAGTGTGCACCAAATGGCCGGTACTGTTGAGGAAAGCTTTCAGCTTGTGCTCATCATATTCCAAGCTTCAACGAATGCCGGTACCGTAACATCTTCGATGTAAGCCCCTTTTTGCATATGCTAATACGGCCATGGAGGTTCGAAAAGGTGAAATGGATAACTGGTCGCACTCAAAGCGTCTCATGTATGATGAATCTTTCAAAAGATTGACGATTCTGCGTCGGAGGCTTTCAAGACTTGCCGGTAAAGATGCATGCCTCCATGGCTTTTTTTCAGTCGAAAACAGACCAGGGGATACAACGCGCTTTGACAAAAAGGTGAAATCGGTATCCTAAAGCAGATAAAGCACCAAAGAGAAGTATGGTAAAAGAGCAAGGAAAAAATCAAATTGGGATGCAAAATGTAATTATAATATCTGTTTGATGTATTTTTTTAAATTCAAAAATATTGGCTTAATTTTTTTTATTAAAATGTTAAAATTTACGCCCACACCAATTTAGACGAACTTTTGATGAACGAAAACGTGCAATAATCGTATTAATTTGACCTTTGCGATGGAATCCATTTTCCTTTTCTGCTCTCTTTCAACCGTAACGACACGTGATGGCTGGCCTATCCTGATGGTCCGTATTGTTCATTCGATCGGTTCACCCTATTCAAACGCAACCGAGTGTTAACCTATTAGGCGTCTTTCGCCTCTTTTTCCGGCCAATAATCGTGGGATATTGCCGTGATGAGCGGGTGGTACGAGCGAAAGGAACAACAACAAAATTCCTTGCTGGTCATTTGATTGATAGTGGCACGTACGACACTCGATACCGTCCGGCAGGATGTGCTTAACTTTTTCGTTGGCTTTTGCTTCCCATTTACACCCCACTCAGGGGGAATGGGGTTTTTTTTTGTGCCGGGTGGGACTTGGGAAACTTGCGAGATTGAGATGTAAACGGGAAAACCAATCAAACTGTCATCAGTTCCGGTGCGTGTCTCGATAGGAAAAATCGGCTCAATAGATGCGTACGCATACAAATCAATCAAGGAAACGCCAGAAGAAGCTTTTTTTTATCTCCCGTGTAAGCTTTCGCTTGTGAAAAAAATCTTTCCAATGTATGGTGTTTGATTTCTTGCCACCCGTTTTAGCGTCACCTCGAGAAAGATCCCGGCACGAAAGTAAGCCATCGTAGCGGTTTTGAATCGCTTACAAGCAGGTCAAATTCATTCGGTCAACCGGTTGCCAGCTCGAAAGTCAATCCCGTAAACGGCACGAATAAACGGAACGAATGCAAACGATTCGCAGCAGCTCAAATCAAACATGATAATGCATAAATTTGAATTTTTGATTAATGGCTAACAATTTTGCTCATCCCCATTGCTTACACGGCCAGCCATCATGATTACCTCCCCGTTACAATCATCGCTGGTACGGTTAGTGTTTTGCGTTTTTTTTTTGTCGGCACTAGCATCAGAAATGGTACGAACAGAAATTTCATTATCCTAGCGATCGAATGGAAAATTGGCCCCCGGGCATGGAAATCACTTTGGCTTGGTATCGGTGAAAAAGTCGCTCCTGACAAAGCATCCCAAACGTAGAGCGAAGTGCGGTGCGAGTGGGCTGGTGTTGGTGATCCCCATCGCCAATCACGAACCTCCACCCACTTTGACAAACAAAGTTCGAGAAAGCTGTTGCGTTTCGTTCGATGGCATATTTTACTTATCCAGTGTGAGTGTTTGGTGTTTGTGTGTGTCAGTGTCAGTGTTTTTTCACCGTTCCATACCAATCATTCGCATTTGCCACATGATTTTTTCTCTCCTCCTCCATAAGGCAAGAGGGTGTGGTATGTAACGTTGGCCATATGGTTGTGTACATTTTTCTTTCTTCTGCGCTCGTTTTAGTTTGTTGATGAACTGCCGCCCGAAGCATAATGTACGCTCCCGGGAGTGAATACACTCCTCGCAAAGTACTAGTTTGAATTGATTCAATATAGCTACCGGCGGTTGGTATCATGCTAATGGAAATAAAATAAAAAACCACAAATCAAAAGTTGCAGTAGTAGTAACAACACCATCAGTAGCAGTGAAATTGGCTGTTTGAAAGTGCAGTATTTTCCAAAACAAAAACTTTTACTCCGTACGATATTGATTGATTTTGTTTTTGAATTCGTTTGCTAGTGCACAAATATTACCGAGTAATGGAGACGCCTGGTGGTTCAAGCAGTACAAGCGATGCAGACGCCTGGTGGTTGAATGCAATTAAAGAAAAGTAATTGCTAAACTTACGCCACGATGTTGTGCGGGTGGGTTAAATTGCTTTTTGACATGGTATAAGTTTTTGGAGTGTGCAATATATCAATTGGGTTCGAGATTTTTATCACGAAAATAATTTAATTCATTTATTGTAGAGCATGTTATGGTGCAGTCGAAGTGGAAAATGTATGTATAAATTAAAATTTAATTCACTGTGAATTGTGCATTTAATAGGGATAATTAAAATAAACAAGTAATTTTTCGCTGGTAGCGTTGGTTTTATTTTCACTAGCTTTGATTTTTAGCAAATTGTAGCATTAAATTAAAAAAACAAGTGGATTAGAAACCTTCTCCCTGGGCACCTATAATCTTCCCACGATTGGATTTTTTGAGAACCCTCGTTCAAAAGTGACCCGAGCGGCGATCTGCATACGAACAGTGGGAAGAAAAAACGCGCTATTAATTGTGTTTACCTTTCCGAGCACACGGGTCTTAAAAAACCCCCCACCACGAGCCCGGACAACTACGTAGCCACATTGACTTAGTCTTTCCATTTAATTTACTGTTTATTTTTTACCAACCATCCACACCCATTAGTTACCCGCTGCTGGTGTCAATCTTCTGCCAGCGAGGTGTCCAGAGTTTGTCGTAGATTTTTTGTTTTGTTTTTGGGGATGCTAGCACGGGTGTGACGATGAGAAAATCCCACGGCAAACATTCATAGCAACGCTAGAAAAACCATCCATGGGGATATTTTTTTTCTATTCTTCCTCGTGCGAGGATTTTACCTTTTCCAGATGATCTCCGAGCACCTGCTTGCGTTGAACAGGATGTGGTAGCAGAGGCAGAATGTTTTACTTTCATCCACCATTTCATGTTTGCCCTGTTTGTCCCTTCCGACTCCCTTTTTTTCGTGACATGTTTGCTTGATGGCACCTGTCATTAGATGCTGTGACGAAATAGACCGTTTTATACCACTAGATTTACCAGGGCAAAAAAAACTCCATCCCACCGCATACACTCGTACCAGTTATGCGGGGGATTCCTTTATGGCGACCGAAGCACGTCTTGCAAAAAAGGGCCAGATTTTTAACAGCACAGGCATAGATCCGAAACTCACCCCCAAGTGGTGGAGTGTCTTAAAACCTGGCAATCTCATTGTGCTCGCTCTCTCCGGACGTTGGACAGTGGTATTCCAAAGAATAGCTCATTTTATGGTGAACTTTGAAAGCTTCCGCTTTGTTGCAGCATGGTTTTACAGCGCCGGGGGATTTTTTTGTTGAAGTGACGCGTTTATGGTTATTTTGGGAGTATTGTGACAATTTTTTATTCCTCCCGCCGCCTATCGCAGTCCCGTTGCGTATCGGTCCCTTTGGAGCACCTTATCAGAGGATTCATTGTTTTCATTTCTTAAGCTCTACGTTCGTCGTTGTGCCGGTTGGTCACGTATTTTAACAACACCGAGCGTTGATGTTCTGGCTGGGATGAAACGCACAAGCGAAGAGCAAGAGGATATGTTTTCCTTGTGGTAAGATAAAATGTCTTGTCCAGCTACTTACGATACGAACGTGAAGAGAAACCGGTAATACGTCTGCGGTGGGTGAGATAAATAATTCAGCTTTATCACTGGTTTCATCCTGACTAACCTCACGACGTTCGTCCTTTCACGAAAGTAGCTTTAAAATGCAAATGAAAAGCACGGAGCAGTAATCCAGCGTCTGTGTGTCTTCATTAGGTTAATTTTAAATGCTTCATTCAAGCGTACCATTACTGCGACTAATGCAAACAATCAACCTTTGTTCTGGGACGTTCTGAGGGCGTAACATAATGCGCTTATTTCTTCCCCGTTTATCGTTTACTGCAAGCAGCAAAGTAAAAACGTAAAAAAGCATATTGATAATGGGCTCAAGTCGCCGGCGCGGTATCATATTGCCAATTCGTGCCTAACGAAGCTTTAACCCCCTCATACACACTTCCTCATCCAATATGTTACCATCTCGTCTTTTCACGCATCAATCAGCTGTCAGTGAAAATCGTTAACTGATTCTAGGCTCGTTCATCTTGCGCTGCCAGACGGCGTTTAGTAGTCGTTTGCACAAACCCCAAAAAAAAAAGATGACATAAAACAGGGCCCCGATAAGCCCGGATAAGGGAAATCAGATTTATTGATCAGCCAGCATACCGCATTGTGACGAAACGCAACCGTACGGCTGATAATGTTTGAGCAGCGGAAAGACAGAACGAAATTGACTGTGACGCATTTGATCGTAGCGAGCGATTGCGAGTGCGCCTGGCAATAGTCTAGTGGTATGCGATGAAAAAAAAATGAAACGAATCAGTTTGAGGACGATGAATTGTAGCAAATCAAATAACAGTAGTTAAAATAAATGGATTAAAGTGTAGTTATTTGTCCAGTGGAAAGGAATATTTTACATGAAGGATAATTGAGAGCAATTACTAATTGGAAGTTAGGAATATTTCGGGCGAAATGTTTGATAAAAAAATGGTTGAAATAAACCGTTCTTTTAGAACATACTGCTTCTCGTTTTTTACACAAACACACTTTTGCATATTCGCCTTACGAGATAGGTAGTGCATGCGAATACAATGTTTATAGCAATACTTTGCAGCATCATAAAATAAAGTTTATTTCATGCTCGTGTAGAGTGGCATAAGTGTAAAATTCAAGCCACATAAACATGCTGTTGTTCGGTGAGAAAATATTGTCATTTACCCTTATCCTCTTTATGCTGTGCTGTTATGCAGTCGGTGGCGTTATTAAAATCACAAAACCATCACATATTTCAAGCATTTTGCAAATAAAACCCGCTCCCACAACCAAACATTCTTTATTTTCATCGGTAATTTAAACCGTTTATCACCGCGCTCAACATGATCATAAATAAAGTATCAACCCGTTCCGATCTTTACTGTTGCACGGCAAAAAAAAACAAGTTGTGACATCCGTTTTGCCACTCCGGTGACTGTCACCCGGCTGCGCGTTCCAGCGTTTCTTGAGCCGCGACAGATTTAATCCCTTCGTGGCGTTAATTTTCATCATGCCTATCTTCGTCACTGGAGGCCCCGCAGCAGCAGAAACAATCCCGAAAACGGACGCTGTCGCATGGTGATCTTAATTCGTGCTTAATTATTAAACCACCGTCCCAGCTGGCCTCACGGATGGGATGAATGACCGGAGGAATTCATCCTTTTCTCTGCCGCTATCTTTAATTTGGACTTTGGAACGGGTACATTATATTCCACAGAAATCGATGAAAAGAAAGGTCGGTCTTTAAGGAGAAAACTGTCTTAAAGGTCGCTTTAAGCTGGGTGGAATGTCCTTGACAACTTCACCTTTAACGATTTTCAAAAAGGTTTGTTCTATAAATGTGAATTCTAGTCCGTATTTAATTAAAAAGATGTCAAATTCCAAGATGCAAGCCCCTAAGAAAGAAGCGGATGACCTCCAGGAAGATATTTTCTTGATGATCGATGAGCAAAATTAAACACAAGCACAAAGGCAAAACCAATATTTCCTTCGCTGTATAAACGTCATCGATTTGTCATCTGTTTTTTGGTCCCACCACTTCGCAATCGAAGAATCCAATTAATACCATCAACTCTTCGCAAAAATTCCGTCGTCTTATTGACATTTTCACACACACACACACACACACACACACACACACACACACACACACACACACACACACACACACAAACACAAACGGCCAAGATTTTCTGATGATTGTGGCCTACATATCTCGTACGGAATGCCGTAGATGCTTGCGACCTTCGATGGAATCTTTAATCATTCAGCACGACCGAGGCTCGCCTGTTGTTCACTGTTACCAACACCATCCTCTCATCGGCACTGTAGTGTTTTACTTATGGGGATTGTGCTGAGGGCCCTTGGCGTGACAAATCCGGAAGGAACGAAGCTTCAATATTCCTATTTCCTTCCTTTCATCTTGAAGATGATTCATTTGTCCTACATCCCTGACTGGTGTGCAGTGTCTTACGGGCGGAGCAAACGAAACACTGAATGTAATGTTGGCGTGTGTTGAATCGATGCCTATTCCCGCTCGATGACGGATGGTGATTTGGGATTCGTTCGATTCGTGCGGCTGCCTTGACGTCGATTGATAAGATACCACGCTGGAGGTGGAAAACCAAAAGCTGATTTTTTTTTTCACCCTTGATGTGGTCCCCACCAAACATATCCACGCGAAATATTAAACCAGCTTCATTTTGACGGGGAGAAGAATACCCCCATAAGGAGGAAGGGCAACCAGAAATTCGTCTTTCGATTATCTTCATGCGGCATGTGAGTTTTCTCGGTTCACATCTCGGGAGCTGGAAAGCGTAAATTCCAGCGATATTTAGCACCCATCAAACTTCAAGCAAAAGCCACCAAATTTCACTTTTGCGGGTAAATCTGTTCCACCGGTTGCTGGTTGGTTGTGTGGTTTTTTTCCGGATGCTTCTCCGTAAACATCTTGCGGCTGTGGCTAACAAAGCCCCACCGAAGATGATAATGATGGTGGGCAGGCTGCACTGCGCGCGCGCTCGTGCGGAAGGTAAATTGGAAGGTGTAAAAAGAAGGTTAACACATTTCGAGAAGCTTTTCTTGCGCTGTGTCACCCCACCGAAGCTCACTCACTCAAAAAGCAATCCCACAACGATGATCACAAAGACATTTGCGATTACCGCGGACGATGATTGAATTCGTAGTGACATGCTGGCAACCTTCGGGCCGGGCCCGGCACTGTGGTACTGAGCGTTCCGTGCCTGACATTTCCCTTGCGCTGCTCGATACACTTGGGCGATGGGAACGATACAAGCGTTAGGTTTTGCGGAATCGTGGCCAAAGTCAGATAAGCGACGACACTCATCATATTCATCATTTTGATTTATTTGAATCTGGTAACTCCCGCCGCACCACCGATGATGGTGGTGATATTCTGGGAAAATTGGCATCGAAAATTGAATCGCGGTGTCATCCGCTCCGGTTCGCAAGGCTTACTTCCTAGCCTTGAGTACGATGACTTTAAGTGACGGCCAGGTTTATCCTTTTACCCCATCGCCCCGCGCGCTCGACCACACCGTCAGCATGAAATGTAATTTCAATTCCGGGGAAAAATGAACGCGGCGAAATAGGAACGCATTATCCGTTTTGATTTGTAGATCCGTGCACATGCCGTGGATGTGCACCGCACGACGGCATTTAATTTTCTCCTTTATCAAATAAATGTCATAAAATCAACAAACAATCGTCACCCGCATTCGCATCCCAACGGGCCCTGGACGGATGTGGGGAGTGGAGGGGTAGAATTATTCATGAAAAGTTTCCACGGTTCGTGACAAAATGCGTAAAATTGGAATCAATTTCCTCGCACGCGCCTTGTTTGTTTTCCCGGTTGTAAATACATCGGTGTGTTTTGTATCCCGCTGCCAGATACCGGTTCCCGGGACAACGAGAGAGTGAGATTGCAGCTGAATTAATACGTCCGAACCCCCGCTGCTGACCGACACGACGTCCACAGGGCAACAAGTTTTATTATGTTTTGCCAGCCCGGGCTTGCCAACCGATCGAACCACGTATCGAGGGCACGGTGACGGTGATTTGGTTTATTTTCCATTATACTAACCACAAACTCCACTTGATGTCCTCCATTGGGATGGGTATGGGGTTTAGCCCTTTTTGTGTTTATTCTGTCGTTTTACCTCCGAAGTTGAACGAGCGTGTGTGTGTATGTGTGTGTGTGTGGACGATGCCACCGACGGTCGGTGACGAACGTGTCATCGATCCCGAAAAACCCACTACTAATTTATGCTTCCACAGGCACTCACTTTCGGACAAATATCATTTGCATAATTACATACCGACAGCTCCCGGTTGTCCGGTGGCGTATCGGATGCTGTTATTTGTTTATACATTTCGGTAGCCCTATAAACCGACCAATTGCAGCGTTGGCATACAACCTCACGATTGACGTTCGATCGGTTGATGAGTTTCGATTGTTTCCCCGAACGATGGGGACAACAACTTTTCCAGTCCACGGACAGTGGACAGTGGTCAGTGTAATCTGCGCCCTTTCCGGCATGGTGCCTGGAAAATGCTGGTGCTATAAAATTGGAATAATCAACGAGATTGTTCATTAGCGGGTAAAGCTAACTGTTGCAAGAGTGATTAGCCATTAGTTCTATTCCGGTGGACATCGAGCAGCTCATCAGACAAATTAAACCGGCAGCCTGATGCCGTCGCCGACCCGAGCCTCGGATTAATTTGATTGAATTTGGCAAATGGGATTTTAACAGTTGCTTGTCGCTTTGATGCCATCACGGTGAAGATGACTGGACAGTATCCATGCATATATTATTTGAAATTACTTCGTTAGGGTAATGGATGGTCAGACAGTATGATAAATATGGCATTTGCTAAAGATATCTTCTGTTAGACATCGCAAATGCAGATGGATAAAATATCATTATTGCCATGGCTTTTGATCGGATGATTAAACGCAATGTATTTAAAGGTTAAATGCAGTGGAGGATCAAACCCCTTGGAGGCCCAGGGCGGAATTTTTAAAGGGGGGGCTATAATTTTGCTACGGCATTGTCGGTGTAAGGGAGGTGTACTTCAAACATGATTTAACAGCAAAGTCTCGGAAAGAAAGTTCCCTTGCGTACACCTCAGAGTAAGCTAGTCTCTTCTCTTTATACAAATTTTCGTAAGAAACATCATAACGCGTAACGCTCGTGCATCGTTCGCGATTGGTTCGGCACAGTTCGGTTATCGTTATGCGAGTACACACGTACCTTAAGCATGCTCACTTAAGAAAAAATGTTCCATTATCGGAGCGGGAAGGGCTGTGGGAAGGTGATGTGGAGGGTAAATCAATTGCGCAATTTTACGTATGATCTATCATTCATAGTTCATATCGAGCTACCATATAATCGCCAAATATGAGAAATATTTCAATAAATTGATGGGGGGTGGAGGGAGCAGGGTGAGAAGAGGGGTCAACGACGGGTAACCAAGGTATAATTTCAAAGCTACACTGGAAACTACACTGAGTGCGATTTACTATAGTTTTATGTTTTAAAGGGAATTTTGATGATTCAATCCATCGAATCCTGAACGAAACAGAACGCTAGACGGCTCTCATAAATCATGGTCCATGATCATCACAAATCTTCAATCCAAGTAATGATCACAAATCTTCAATCCTGTCGAATGTGGTGGAAAATCATTCAAGCGGTGGATTAATCTGTATGACTTTTTTTTTTGTTTGATTAGAACGGCCTGGCCGTATCAATCTGTATGACTTAGACTGTGAAGAAATTCAATTAAAACCATTTGGTTTTATTTCAATTAAACAGTTGAATCATTACACTCTAGTTAAGAAAATATAATTCTTCAATCAATTCCAACATGATACAGTGAGCATTACGTTACCCTGTGTTGTATAGTGCTGACGGTACCAGTCCCACACGACAGATCAGAAACCAAACCCCATCCGGACCTTTTCTCATCAGCAACATCTAACTATACGGTGGTAAAATAAGTTTAGTAAACTAGAAATGGCATTCATGACCTTGGGGGTTGTTATGTCATTAGCTACATAAGAAATCACATTTTTTATACTAATATATGAAATTTTGGAGGAAATAGTTAACTCTATAGCAGAAATCATGCCAGATGTCTGAAACGTTGTACAAAAAAGTAAGGCAGGAAACTAGTTTTAAACATTCTTGAACTACATTCTCTACTTACTAATTGTGATGACTTCATCACAATAACGTTTCTTTTATTTCACTTAAAAATTTAAACATAATTTCATCAAATGGCATCGTGCGGCAATGCACAACAATCGCAATCTTAATTACTGTAATGCTTTTTTCCTCCAACAGAAAGAGAATGTCTTCAGATAAAACATTACCTAGCACGGTATGCGCCCCACAGAACAGTTTGCTTCCTAAACGTTTGCGCTCACTCGTCGTGTCTTGATGAAACATGTCGTGTCTTTCGTACACGAAAAGTAAATTGCATTTCCTTTTCACAGCCCAGCAACTACAGGGTATGCTAAATTTATTACGTCAACAACTGGTGATATTTGCAAGATTACTGCGGCGAAAGCTGAAAGGTCCCGGGCGCTGCTCCATAAACCGCGTACGCGTAAAAACATCTTTGCTATTTCGACTGTGCTGGCGCTGTACACCTGATGCAGCGCTATGAAACGCATGCTAAATATGGCGCTCATTTGAACTAGCGCTTGAAGTTTTACACAGCGCACGTGTTACGCAAAGCATGATGCTGGTAACCTTGCGTTTGAACTGTGACAAATGGAACGCATCAGCATGTTACAGCTGTCTGGTGTGCGAGAAGAACAAATCACCTCGCGATACGCGTTATGCGCTTGGCCGTGGTTTGTGGTTAGTTCCACGAAAAGTTATCACAAAACCCCATATGAATGGTGACGGTGTTCGGGAACGGTAGATGCTTCCACCGCTGCCTTATCTACTGCTGGTGGATGGTGTAACATAATCCGTTAAGTTGTTGCCATTTTGTAGATTTGGAGTAACACAAACGGTGTATCAGATGGTTGGGCGGAACCGTCAAGATGCTAGGACGCTCGAGTGATAGGTTTCCTTCTCGCTGGTTTGTTTGATCGATCCGACGGAAGCAGGAGTTCTTCCGGTTCGGAACATGGAGCTTGGCTTGGAAAGATTGAATTTTATCATTCTAGGGCTGTAAACCGTTCGTTCAATAGCATAGGGTTGTTCCTCCAAAAATTATCGATACGAGCAGATGAGCGACAACCGTCTTCCGATTTGTTACTTCCAGTAACAAAGTTTATTGCGAATTTCCTCTTGTATCTACCGATGTTATAACCACCAAGGTAAACCAAGTATCAAAGAAATTGCAATAAATTTTGGAACCAATTCCGATCTCCGAACCGATTGCTTACTATATAATTAACAGCGCACATTACTACTGAATAGCCGTGCATTTGTTTTAAAACATTAAACACCACCGTTAAAGCATGATCCGTTTTATCAATTAAAAAACAACCAACTAATGAGGTCATATGTGCCAGATAGCAATCAACTGTTCTCTCGAATGAATTAATAATTAAAAATTAAAACTTCACAACAATGATCAATAATTTAAATCGCATCAAATGCCACAACCTGCATTGTCACAACCCGGGTGCATCACAATGCAGATGGCGCGTTCGAGCGCGCGCTGCCAACCGTGAAGATCGCTTTAACCTGAGCTTATCTATTCAATTCCGTTCACGTGTTCACGGCTAGAAACGTCACAACCAGCGTACGAAACCTGCATACAGCTCGTTAGTGGCGGGTTTCGCCCATCCACTCCCGTGTGCATCTATGCAAATGCGAAAGCAACGGAAACGGCGCATTAAAAAGGGTTTAATTAACACCATATTTAACATTGCTCCCCACTCGCCAGTAAACGAATGGCTGCTCGGACATGGTTCGACAACAGCTTTAATGGTTTTCCTGGATGAGAGTTTAGTGCTTTTGTTTTCAATATGCTTGATTAATACGCGGTGGTGTAAAACAATCGCACACAAATGTGTGTGTGTGTGTGTATTGCGTGAAAGAAAAGGATTTCGCGATAAAACAATTAACCCATTTAATGTGTGCACTCCTTCAACTATCGTCACAATCCTTGCTCCTCGTAGATGTGTTCCTTCGAGCGGTAATTCTCACCAAAACAGTGTTGTGTATTTAACGGTCGAAACGAATTGATACCATTCATTTCACGATATCGATACGGATCAAAGGCGAAAGGAGAAGTTTTTTAGCAACAAGCGGTAGATTTATGTTGCCGCCAATTTGTGGATTGGTCGGAAGCGAGCCATTCGGGTAAATCGGGTTGAAAATCATCAGGGTCGCTGCTCCGGCACTCCGGCACGATGCGCAATCCATGGTCGTCTGCAGCGTCTCGCATACCAAACCCATTAACCTCAAATACCATCGGCCATCAATTTTCAATCAACCTAGAGCGAAATTAAATTTTAAACGCCATGCCCCGCCAACTGCAATGTTGTGTTAATCACCTCCCTGTTACCATTTCCGCTCCTTCGACACTTCAGCATAAACATGTTTTTTCTCTGTCTCTTCCCATTTTCAGACTACATCCCCACTATTCCGTGCGGTCTCTGCTGGCGGTGGTGTGTGGTTAAAGCCCGGTTTTATTTTTTCGTTGTCGTTGTGTTTTTGCTCAATACCCCGGAAGCTGTCCATTTGACCGATGGCCGAACGACCGCAAATGATTAACGAGCCATAATATTGAAATCACCTGACAGTGGGCACATAAATTTTGCTTGCCCGGGCACGTAATGGGTTCGGGGTGCGGTTTTTGTGCGGTTACGGCCTAAGACAACACTTCCGCAAAGTGAGAAAAAAAAAACACACCACGAACGTTAGCCGTTGTTTTTGTTTTTTCGAAACGCCAGCCCCGAACAGCGCGTGGAAGTGTACGCCATACGCCAAACGCTGCGGTAGTGCTGCCGCGGTCAAAAGCACGCCCTGCAATGTACGAACATCCGGTACGGTTATGTTGAGTGGTACGGTCCGGTTTCGCAGCGTGCGATCGCCGATGTTCGCAGCGGTGTACTGCGTGCTCGATCGTTTGCTGCTACTGCTCGTGCTGCTGACGTCCTTTGGATGTGGCGAGCTCGGTTCGCCCCAGACCGGTTTGATCCGGGTGGAGCACGAACAGGGACCGGCCCTGTCGGCATCGTCGCAGCTGTGCGGCGGACACACGCTTACCGCACCGCACGGTGTCATCTCCACGCCCAACTTTCCCGCCCGGTTCCCGGTACCGATCAGCTGCACCTGGATCATCGACGCATCGGCCATCGTCGGTGCGAACGTGTCGATCGTGCTGTACCTCACGCAGCAGTACGTACTCGGTGGATTGCGGTTCACCGAGTACATGTACTACAGTGACGACTACAAGGTACCGAGCATGAACGTGTATGAGCTGAGCGAGGACGACGTGACCAGTGTGCCGTGGATACGGTTTAACAGCCCCTACCTGGAGATACGGTTCACCATGGATAGCCTGTACGGGACACATCTGCGGGCGCTCGATCGGTTGTTGGATGTGTACGGGTTCAACATTACGTATGAGGTGGACACGGTCAAGCCTCACACATGTAACGCGCTGCGCTGCCGGTTTCTTGGCAACTGTTACGCGAAGCAGGATTTCTCGTAAGTATCTCATGCGCATAGCACTTTTTATCGTCAATATTTGAATGGTGGAGCAATCTTTTGTTGCGTTTCGATCTGCTCTCAAAGTAAATAGAACTACGCATTCAAAATTATCTATCAAGTTATTTAAACCATTGGTGTTTCATTTTTACTCATCGTTGTCGACTACTTCCACCAATTATATAGTTCATTTCACTTCTACAGGTCAGTGTCAATCTGTCAGTGTACTATGACATAACAAGCATTGTCATAGCATATAAATAAAATCATATTGCAATCATTAGAACTTTCTTTTCCGTTTGATATTGCAACTACTATTTCTGTCTGTCTGGAATACTATTTCTGTCTTTCTTGATTATTAATTATTCGAAGCTGGATTGTAGGTCCAGCTTATGTCCACCCATCCCAAACTGTCCAAACACTTCATCATATCCCCTTGTAGAATACTGTTCAAACTACATTGTTGTATTCTCGGTAACATTTGCATCGTTGTTAGACTGAAATTGTTCTAAAATTTCCAATTCTAAATCCATACAGTTGGAGATCATCACCGCAAAATCGTTGATCTAAACTAAAAGAAGAACATGAAAAAAGATACTTGAAGAAAACAAGTATGCATTGATATAAAAACCATGTATTCAGTGAAGAACCTATCATAGTAGTCTTGCTAAAACATTGTCGTGCGTGCTGAAAGCGGTCTCGTTTTGTTGCATTGAAAAGTCAGTTGGTTTGAGAAAAATTAGTGAGTGCTTTGTGGTGTTGTGCTTTATAATTTGCTACTGACTATCAAATTGTGCCTAAGGAGCACGTAGTGTGTTTCATACTGCAAAATGTACTGTAAATGTGACGAAATGATCGCAAGTGTCTTCACAATGGCCGAGGAGATCAACGCAGAAATTTTTGGATTTGTTGACGCATGGACAACCGACCTAAAATTGTACAAAAATTGACAAAAATTGTAAAATTGTGCAAATTGATAACCGACCTAAAATGTATGCAATGTTTAAACACTAACTTTCCCTTTGGTCGTGAAAATTTTCTTGGAAAACTACCAGTTTTCGAATTTATAGTACCAGGAGAGCATGCACGGAAGAGGTAGCTCCTGGTATTGCGCCGTAAGGTATGCAATGTTTATACACTAACTTTGCAACCAACTTGCAATGCAATGCGCCGTAAGGTATGCAATGTTTAAACACTAACTTTTCATACAAACCAGCTGTTTTCAAATTTCCGTTACCAGGAGAGCATGTTTTTCAAGAGGTAACACCTGGTACCAGCAGAGCAAGATGGCGCCCAAGATGGCACCCAACAATTTATGAAATGTTTCATGAAACATTTCATGAAATATTTCATGAAATATTTCATGAAAATTTCATGAAAATTTCATGAAATATTTCATGAAACATTTCATGAAATATTTCATGAAATATTTCATGAATGAAATTTTCATGAATGAAATTTTCATGAATGAAATTTTTATGAATGAAATTTTTATGAATGAAATTTTTATGAATGAGATTTTTATTAATGAAATTTTTATGAATGAAATTTTTATGAATGAATTTTTATGAATGAAATTTTTATGAATGAAATTTTTATGAATGAAATTTTTATGAATGAAATTTTTATGAATGAAATTTTTATGAATGAAATTTTCATGAATGAAATTTTTATGAATGAAATTTTCATGAATGAAATTTTTATGAATGAAATTTTTATGAATGAAATTTTCATGAATGAAATTTTTATGAATGAAATTTTTATGAATGAAATTTTTATGAATGAAATTTTCGTGAATGAAATTTTTATGAATGAAATTTTCGTGAATGAAATTTAAATGAATGAAATTTTCATGAATGAAATTTTATGAATGAAATTTTTATGAATGAAATTTTTATGAATGAAATTTTAATGAATGAAATTTTTATGAATGAAATTTTCTAGAATGAAATTTTTATGAATGAATTTTTTATGAATGAAATATTTCATTCACGAAATTTTTATGAATGAATTTTTATGAATGAAATTTTTATGAATGAAATTTTTATGAATGAAATTTTCATGAATGAAATTTTTATGAATGAAATTTTTATGAATGAAATTTTATGAATGAAATTTTTAAGAATGAAATTTTTTTTTAATTTTCATTCATGAAAATTTCATTCATAAAAATTTCATTCATAAAATATTTCATTCATAAAAATTTCATTCATAAAATATTTCATTCATTAAAATTTCATTCATAAAAAATTCATTCATGAAATATTTCATGAAATATTTCATGAAATGTTTCATGAAATATTTCATGAAATTTTCATGAAATTTTCATGAAATATTTCATGAAATGTTTCATGAAATGTTTCATGAAACATTTCATAAATTGTGGGCGCCATCTTGGGCGCCATCTTGCTCTTGGTACCAGGTGTTACCTCTTGAAAAACATGCTCTCCTGGTAACGGAAATTTGAAAACAGCTGGTTTGTATGAAAAGTTAGTGTTTAAACATTGCATACCTTACGGCGCATTGCATTGCAAGTTGGTTGCAAAGTTAGTGTATAAACATTGCATACCTTACGGCGCAATACCAGGAGCTACCTCTTCCGTGCATGCTCTCCTGGTACTATAAATTCGAAAACTGGTAGTTTTCAAAGAAATTTTTCACGACCAAAGGGAAAGTTAGTGCTTAAACATTGCATACCTTTCGGCGGTTTTCGAGCAAAATTGCTGCACTAGGTGCTACCTCTTCCGTGGATGCTTTCCTAGTATGGGAAATCTGAAAACAGCTGGTTTTGTATGGAATTTCGTACCAGCCGACGGAAAGTTTGAGCGCTTTCCGT
This sequence comes from Anopheles moucheti, assembly GCF_943734755.1. Taxonomy (NCBI): domain Eukaryota; kingdom Metazoa; phylum Arthropoda; class Insecta; order Diptera; family Culicidae; genus Anopheles; species Anopheles moucheti. The sequence goes on from NC_069141.1 coordinate 16,650,622, forward strand.
TTCATCCATCTTCCTTACACTAGCGATCGCTCTCACGGGTTTTGATAGTATGCGTAGTGATGGCCCAGGTGACAAAATATGTGTCTCTGGATTGTCTCGGTTGTCTTCCTCGGCGACGTACCTTAAACATACCGTGAGTTTAACCGGCTTCGCCCCGCGGAAACATGATCGGGTACTGTAGTGGACGCATCATCTGGTTGGTCTCATACACTGGCCTTAACGATCCGGTTGCACGGTGTTGCAACACAATCTTCCGTGTATATTCCGTGCTACCGATGATAAATATTGAGTGACGATGACAGAACAAATAAAAAAACAAATTTTTAGACATAAAATAGCATTATCATATTTGGACACTTTGAAGTAAATCATCACATCAGATGTTTCGTTGAACGTTTAGCGTTCATCTGGCTTAATTATTAGCTATGCAGTCTTTTTAGTTCCGGGAAAATGGTTCGCACAACATTTCTTTCATATCTGCAAAAAAGGTCAAAAAAGAAAGGTTCCCATCCCAGATAGTTCGAATGGAACAAAAATCTCTCTTCGCCGTCCGGCACAGCAGCGTAATTGCTGCGGATGAAAAGTTTTTCACCGATAGACATTAGCGCAGGCACGTCCCAACATTTCAAAGCGTAAGACAACCTGTCAAAACATTCGTGCTTGTTAATTTATTTCAATTGCGTCACAACGGTACCGCAGACGTAAGACTGCCCCATTTATTATCACATCGACAGGACACGTGTCCTTTGGACGGCAACGGCCCTTCTTCACACCTTTCCGTGCCCCAACTCCTGGTTACCAATTATTCGGTAATTGGTAGAGCGTGTGCGGGTTTCGTTTCGTGGAAAAACGGGTGGTGCTATTACTTTGAACGCACCAGAAGACAGCCCGCTATGGTGCCATTTTGTTGTCAGTGCTGCCGGCAGATGAAGGCCCGGGAAGTTGTCTTTGTTGTGGCTTGAAGCGTGAAGCGATGTCACGGTAGTATGATCCGCCTCCTATCCCCGAGAGCCACAGAGAGAGAGAGCGTGCGATTGTTAGCTAAACGTTATAAGAGCTTGGTTGGTTTTCCGCTCCAGCATTAGCGTTGCCATCGAGAGCCTTCAATTAGTGCGTTCGATCCAGAAGACAGACAACGTGAGGGTTGACTTAAGCTTCTACCCCTGTAATTTTACCTTCGTGCAATCGTTCTAATCGTTTAATGCTTCGGGTTGCGGTGGTACTTCACGGAGAAGGTAAATTAAGCCCTCCCCTCCCTCCCAGGTCGCTTCTTGGCGTCAAATGGTTGGCTTTGCATCTGCTTGGTGGTCGCACGCACTTACACGAGCACGTATCAATTTCATCTGCAGTTGTATTTATCTCGCACTACCTGCCAACCGACACATCTGGTCAAGACGTGAGTGGCGAACCCCGTACGGTCAAGGGTCTGCTGGTACCATGGCCGTGCAATTATCCTATCAAGATCATCGTGTACGTTTTGTGGTTTACGAGCTGCCTGGGAGGAGACAGAACATCTTACCGCAAGTCCAGATAATTGCACTCTGCTGTTCATTTTTACCCAGCTTCCGGTGCCTCAGAAATGAAGCTAATTAAAACAATTTACGCAACAGTGTGTTTTGCTGGGCCGGATGCTGGACGGACACGATCGCCGTAGACGAGTAGCTGACGGGCAAAGCTTGTGGTTGCCCGCATGTAGAGCAAAGCAAAGGGGAGAAAAGCACAAACATTAGCATTAACACCTCCGACAGGCATTGAAGGTACGCTGCTAACAAGATGCGGGCAACGGTGACGAAGTTGTCGCCGGCGACAATGCGATGCGAACTTGCAGCAGCCGGCCAACCAACTTCGTTCGTTCGTTCGTTCGTTTGTACTGGGTTTTTGCCGTGGCATCAGTGCGGAAAAGAAGCAGCGCCCAGGATGCTCGCTGCAATACGCTTGCCGGCAGTAAATTGCCCTCGTGCCGAAACGAATGACAGGGATTTATTCCCCATTTCCTGATGCGCTTTTGCATTTTGCTCCCTGCGCTCGGGCATCTTGAGCGACCATTTTCACACCGCAAGAAATTTCACAGCTCGCAAGAGCCACGCTCGAGACCGTGGTGAGGTGACACGCTTCCCGAAGACATATGCATGCTATCAACGGGTGGCGGGCAGCATACCAAGCCCAGGCACATCCGCCTGTCATCCAAGCGAGCCGGCGAGATGAGGGCGGAAAAAGAAACCAAATATGTCACGGAGCAAAATATGTTCCTGTCATTCGTGCACCACCACGCGCCACATGCTACCACCTTCGGCCAGCATGCTGCCTTTGGGTGACTGCGTTGGTTTCGTTTGTCGTACGGCACGATGCCTGCTACCGGGAAAGGCCAACGTTTGGGTAAATATTTTACCGCGTCGAAGAATGTCGCCGGAGATGGTACACCGTGTGCGGACCGTGTGTAAACATTTGTGCTGGTACAATGTTAGCAGAGTGTTACCATTTTTCCGGGGTGTTATGCTGTAATGTGTGTGTGTGTGTGTGTTTGTGTGAGAACAGGATGCTTAGCATGTTTAGCAGTGGCCGATTCTCTCGATGCGAAAACGAAGCGGCAGATGCGATGAATAAGTAAAGCTAACTCCTTGCATTCTTGATTGTTATTCATCCGGGATTCCGTTCCTTTCGGCAGGCAAATGCCGTTGCCGCTAATGGTACGGTGGGGGTTGCAATTGAAAAGTTAAACGCAAAATTTAAAGCTCCCGAAACGTCCAGCGCGCGAGATTTTTCAATTCTGGCGAGCAGAATTTTCAGCAGCAAAAAGGGAGTTGGCTTCCTTTGGTACAAAATAAAACGACTTATTTTCACTTTCATTCCTGAGCGGCAGGTACGTATGTATGTACGTTGAGCTCGTTTTTTGAAGAATCCAAAAATTGCGAGTGCCCGGCGGAAGAAAAACTTCACTCCCGGGAAAACCACCACTTCATCTGCAACGGACGCTGCAAAAGCCGCACAAAATTGACTCGAGCCTGCCCCGAGTGAGCTGATTGCGAGCCACCGAACCGCACCGTACCGGAGCTAACCCCCGAAGCCATTGGCACGACTAGGGCCGGGCTAGGAAAAGCCGTCCAAAATTATGTTCCTCAATTATCGTGCACCAATCGTGGCTGCAAACCCCGTCGACCCGGGTCGACCCCAAAGAAGCTCTTCGCGGACGTTTCCCTTCCCGCAGCAGTGAGATGAGTTTGGGAAATTTTCTTTCTCTTCCAACCACCTTTCGGACCGTGAAGCAGCTGTGAGTGAGGTTCAAGTTTATCCATTATTCTTCTCTCGGTAAGATTTTTGGCTCACCAGGCTCCAGTAGGTCAAGATCTTACCTCGGTGCGCACGGGTGCGAATAGAAGCTTTTGAGGTGCGCTGGTGTAGTGCTTCGCATTTTCGCTTGCAGCAGTTTTATGACTCCATAACACTTTTACCGCTACATTTGGCTACGTGTTTCGCAAGACCACAGCAGGTGATGCTACCATTGCAGTTGTTCATCTGTTCGTCTTGTCAGAACTGTGCGGTCTCCATCAGTGTCAATTTCATCCTCCCTGGCACCGGGCGTGTGATAACAGCGCTCAGCGCTTTTTGGCTTGCTTTTTGTAAGCGAATTTTTTCTTAAAGCGTACACCATTGTTCATGTTGGAGTTTGTTTTGTTTGGCTTTGGAGATGGTGTAAGCGAAGGAAAACTAAACAAACTTGCATTTTTTTTTTTACGAAACAGGAGCATTAAAATACTATTTGTATTACGTTTTGGCATGATGCGCTAGACAAAAGATGTTCACTATCTTTGTGTGTTTACGCAAGGGATTTATTTCTGAAGCTGATTACAAGTAAATCCAGTTAATTCTGCACATCGGAGAAGAAGAAAGTAATTTTTCTTAGTACCTTATTACATTTTCCTATAACAGAAGACTGCAGTTATAACAGTACAACCACATAGTGTGTTAGGATGAGGTTGAGATGAGTGATCTTTAAATAAATTCTGCATCAAGTTTGATGCTCTAACACTGTACTCTTTCCGTCATTTGGTCTACCATACCCCATCGTACCTGCTTTCTTATTCATCAGGAGTCCTATATGATCTTGCTGAGCTTGTATTCGAGTTTCATTAGAGGCTGATTATGATCTTATAAGAGAATTCTATATTGAAAGTAGTATCAGAAGTTACCAGATAGGATAAACTTCAAGAATTCCTGCTGTTTTGCTAATGCAGAAGATTTTTCAGCTTTTTGAAGACCCTCGTCCAAGAACGGTGAACACCTCGCTTCTTCTATATTGAGGTTTTGTTCTGCTCTACTCTGAACTAATATCCTTCCAGCAGTCAATTCTCTCTCGTTTACCATTATACGATCTTGCAATGGAAGCGTTACAAGCAAGCGTAATGATCAATCTATTTGTTGTCGCATTAAAATGATCGTTAAATAATCACTTAAGGAGGAAGTTTTGCTCGCATTTATAATCATGGATCATGACACTAAAAGGCACGAAAACGTACACCAGCTTCGATAATACGAAACAGGCACAAACTTCCACTTCGTGACTAATTTTCGAACTAATTCATCTAAATTAATAATCACTCCTTCCTAACTTAACCACCTTTTCGATAACTTATCTTCATCATGTTTTTCGAGAGAGCGAAAAAAAAAACACGTTATCAAAAACCGTTGAGTGATATTACTTCGGCAGATTAAAAATACATTACGTTCCAGCAGCAAACGATTAAACTTTGCAGAAACCGACCTCCGCGAACCTTCCTGTTACCTGAGGTCGTATTCGTTTTTGAATTAAATATGATAAATTCCTCGGTCCCGCATTCGACGGGAGTGCTGCAAAAGGATTTCGATTCCGGGTGGAAGACTTTTCCACCGGAAGTAGATGCTGCTGATGACTTTACCCGCTTTTCCGGGAGTACGCACGGAAAAAGCCGGAAGCATCGTTGAAGCGCCTGCCTGCTTGCCTTGCTGCTGTGAGGGATTATCCCGTTTGCAGTTCGTACGCATCATACCACCGGCACTTTACTTCTTTTACATTTCCGGTTGGCTCGGGGAAAAACCAAAAATCCTCCGCAGATCATTTATTCATGCAACGGGTGTCCCTCCGTATGTTTTGAGCGTAGCATTCAGGTCGACAGGGTACGGGAGCCGATGCAGAACTTAACCCAGGTTGCTTCGAGCTCATCATGGATGCTTCCGGTAGGGGTTTCGTGGACTGGCTGGCTGTGCCTTCCGGAAAACCTCGTGCCACAGCGTAACTATTCTCGACCACGAAGAGACGAACGGAAGTTTGGTGGTTTTGTTCGCCCGTCCCGTCGCAGGAAGGAAACTACTAAATGACGCATAGGAAATGGGCCAACCCCTTCAGGGTAGGAAGTCGTTAGAAAGCTGACCGAACGGGGGGTAGGGTCACCTTTGATGTTGCTGCGCATCGTTGAAAGGGGGGCCGGGTTTCATTACGAATGCAGTTTTGATTTATGCAACTCATTGCCCGCTGCATAAACGGTTGCAATGGATAGGAGCGTTCGACACGGACGTGTAAGTGTGATCAGAGGTTTTTTTAAATGTGTTTTTGGCAAAGCTTCTTTCCTTCCAGCCCGTTTGAAGTGCAAACTATTTGTATTCATACATGCAGATGGGCGTATTGGAGATCAACATACCGTTTCTCACGAAACGGCCACATCACACAGGTTGCAAGTCGAAGGTTTTAAGTATTCTTTCGTTTGATGCCTTCTTTGGAAGTTTTCATCGCTACGAGGTGGTAGAAAATTCGATAAACTTTTTTATCGTTATTGGTGTACCATCGTTTGCCAATATCCTCGGCGCACCATTAGAGCACCAAGTCGTCCAATTACGACCCGGGTACGCGCGCCGAACGGACGTGTCTAATTCAACCGGAGAGGGAAGTTTTTTTTATCGTGCCCACTATTAAAGCGAATCGAATCATTTCAATTCCCTCCCATATCACACTCGCAAAGTCTGCTTTACGGTAATTCCTTCAACCATTCAGCAGCGCAGCAGCACCGATTAACGTGGCAAACATTAGGATTTTGCCAAACTTAAACCCCCCCATGTACGGCGTAAGGCAATCAAAAGGCAACCCGAGCTTAAGCTCGCAAACGATGCATTATTGGTGCTTAAATAGCACCCGTTCCGGCACGTACTGCTGCTAAATACGATGCCTCGGATGGTGAACTGTTTGCTCACGAAAAAGCGAAAGCGGGTGAAATACAAACCCTCCCCCTAAAAAAGGCTGTGGGTTCTTTTGATAGTAATCAAGCATGCCTTCTTTTCAATCATTTATCTCGTCTGATAAGCCGGGGGAGAAGATTTTACGGTCCGTTTGGTACCGGAATGCAGTTACCTTGGTTCTGCTGCCAGCCAGCATCTAGCTTGCCACCAAACGGTAACCGACACATCCACCCCACACACAAGCGTTGCTCTTTCGAATGAAAAATTATGCATGAACCAACCTGATCCAACCGTAATCATTTATTTGTAAGAAACTATTTCGAGCAGGAAGCACAATCTGAGCTTTGCAAACCAACCATTTTAACCGATCTTCAACGTCTTTATGTGAAGGTTTCTGTGGCTGTGTGCATATCTGGCCGTGTCTGTTGGAAAAAGGCCAGTGTTGTACTGTGGAACACTGCTAAATCATACCATTACCTGCTGGATGATGCTTCGGTTTTGTGGTACAAATATACTGACCAACAACATAATAATGCTGTACGGTAGGTGAATGGGTTGGCTATTTATAAAACAACGCCACGATATATGTGGCTTGTGTTTGCTATTTTGACTCGAATGATTCATATTAGGACGTTGAAAATTTTAAGGTGCTCTGCATGTAGTCGGAGAAGTCGCGGTGGTCCCTATAAATTTATTAAATTATTTATTATTTAATACGCAAAACTGAGATGTATCGTGAAGTATGTTATTATTGCAATTTCGAGTAAGCTGCCGTTAATATTTGCATAAATTCGAATGATTTTTCAGGCTGCAGTATCGCATGGTGGATCGTTAATGCAATTCAGACGCATAACACTGCATATAACCCAACCACGGAATGACGCGTAACAAAAGATGGAGTAGAGTAGAGTAAATTCTGTGAAATACCCGTATATGGTACATTGTTACTGCAGTTTGCACTCTCGAGTGAAGCCATACCATCCCTAGCGCTGGTAGTCACAGATCAAACGCATGTAATATTGATGTATTTTGAATGCAGTTAATGATGGTGGCACGCAGATCAAACGATACAATCGCCGTGGTATGCATTATTTTTCCCTGAAAATAGACTCTGTTACGATCAAATGGGGGTTTTATTTTCTCGTGTGTATACAGGAACACAATAAAGCAACGCAACATGGCAGAGGTACTTCCTGGTATCTCGGTTTATGCAGGTTGCTATACAGGTTAAGTGGCCACCATCCGCGATTCTCAGTATTTTTGATGGATTGATACATTTCATTTCATTTCATTTAATCGTTTCCAGAACATTTTTCTTCGTCAAAAAGAAGTCAATCTTTTTCCTACTCATTTCACACCATCAAACTATGAAAGGTGAACCCAACACTCTTTGCACTGTCTCAATACGCTTGCTTAAGGTTAGCCAGTTATGCTTTATCTTTATCAATGGTACGAAAACAATGAAGTCAACCTGCAAAAGAAACCATGATTCAGGTTGATTTGCTATTGCACCTTACGCTGTGCACAGCAAAAACACTTACACTGCAACGTCCACATTGCTCTCCGTTTGCCCTCGTTTCGCACGACATCCACGCCGTGCAAAATCGTTCATTCATTCTCGCTCGCTCGTTATTCCTTCGCATTGCCCGGGTGCAGACCCGGTTACGAACGTTTAGCAAGAAGCGGTTATTGTTTAGTCATTTGCGCTTTTTTTTGCTGGGCGTAATACGCCTCCGTCACGCTCAGAACCCTTCCAATGGCAATGGAACGCCGACGCATCCTTTACCGTTGGACGGATATCCTTTCCGGGATAACACGGATGGTAACGTGCTGACGCTGACCGACGGTGGATAAATGTAGCACCAGTAATAATGAACCATTTTCGCGTCAACCGGGGCGCTAATGGAACGTCACAAAACGATGTCACTGTGATCGTTTTTTTCCCCTCGGGAATGGGCCAAAGACGTGCCGTTGTTCAGTGGTTCCAAATGGTGCCTGCTGGATTGCAACGAACGGCACACTGCTGGATGGCACGTTGGTTGCTAAAGGTGCGACCATGTCTGGTCGTGTTTTATGATGTTTTACTGCTTTAAGATATGAAGCTTTTGCTTTGGTTGGAAGCGAAAAGGCACAGATATGGTTTGTGGAAATGGAAACGGTATTGTAAATCAACATCACGCTCAAAACAATTATAGTTTGTTAAGCGATTTCAGTATTTTGATAAATTAAAGAATTTTGGTTAAAGGATCTTGTTTGGAGTTCTAATTACGTGGTACAATTTCCAACATTGCTCAATACATAGAAGTACCTTGAATGTTATGATTTTCAATTGTGAATTCTTACGTCTCGTCCTGTACTTCATGTGTCATGCTATAAAGACATTGGCATTTTATATGACCCCAGGAAATTATTAATATACAAAGCATTAATCCACCCAATCATTACTTATGCAGCACCAGTGTTGTCAAATTCGCATTCCCACATCAATTGAAACTACAAAGATCGCAAAACAATTTTTTTTAAAGCTTGGTAAAAACCGCATAAACTACACTTATTAAGTAAGACACCAACTATATACAACATATCAAACAAACAAAACTGGCATACAAAGCTGAATGACCTTTTAGTGCGTTAGAAATATTTAAATTGTACTCTTGAAACTCTTAAGTGTTTTGACTAAAATAATTAAAGGTATCTGTTTAGAAAAGGATAGTAATAATAGGCTCGTAATAAGGATAAGCATTTAGATAAGGACTAAGGATAAGGTAATAAGGAGACTTTTCCATATTCAAAGGATTTTGAATCCCGTCCCCTTTTTCCCTTATTCACATTTTAAATCACGCACAGTCACCTAAGGTTACTTCAACCAAGTCGCTTAGTAAAAAAACACAACAACGGGGAGAGAAAATGTAGTCGAACCCATTAATAACTAAGGTCAACATCACTATTGCATGCATAGAAATTGTTAAAAATAGTAATAAACTTTACTAGCTAAATCTATGGCCGTATATGAAATAAATGGGTACAGTTAATCCTACCTAGTAATTCGGTTATTTTCCAATGTAATAATTTGCATCACTTGAAACTAGCACTAATAAAATGCAACATTATTCTCGAATGTTATGGAAGTAGGAAATAATCTTACTACTAAATAGTTGTTTAGGAATCGACTTCTTACGACATGTATTCATCATTTCGATTCGTCGTACTACAAATAGCCTTAGTGCGACCTGTAATATCAAGTGTCGTACAACTGTGCACCAGACATGAAAACAGGCATCGTTCAGCAAACAAACAATCTTTAACCGTGGATCGTTTACGTTGCGCACGTGCGAACATTTTTGCCCCATTTGTCGCAAACGATCTTGCGAGCGAAACGTATCGCATTCTACTGCTGATACCACCGTATCGAAAGGATAAATTGAGAGTACGCGACTGGAAGGTTCCAGAAGGTGTACCGATCAATGCATGGCGACATCCACCATGTCTTCATGTATTCGCCGAAATGAGGCGGAAAATGATATTACGCGCAACGGCTGATTGTGTGGCCGATTCTGCAACCGGTGTTGCTCGAGGTGCTGCTTGTCCGTTAAGCGTTTAATGGCGCTTGAGGCCATTTTCTCACCCACGGTCATGAATTAAAACGCATCAACATCCCGGACACGGACACGCAAGGAACGATACCACGATAAGGGACATCGATTCCGTGTGATCCGTGCCGAGAAGTTGAGGCCATTTATTACCCTCGCACTCGCTTCGTCCCGCAATAGCGGTGTTGGCGGCGAAAAGAAGTACACAGAACAACGGCAAAAAGCTGGCCAAGCTAGCGGACGGGGAGGCAGCAAGAAAAATGGCCTCTGCGCGACTCGCCCCAACACTGCTGATGAGGTGGACATGTGATGCCGATGCGGCCGATTTCTGGCAGTGACGTACGAGTGTCGAGCAATGATTCGTTAATAAATTATGTGCTTCCCGGTTTGGTGGGCTCACCCGGGTCGGTAAACTAATGGCTCTGCTGTGTGCTGGATGAGACGCAAAAATGATCCCAACCCACACACACTCGCTACAGGGACAATTTGTGTGGTGAGCTGTTGATTAACATCGTGATTCGTTCCGCACAGCGTTTGAGTTTTATTTATTCTCTCCTTCAACGGTTGTCGCTCATTTTACGCAAAACGTTTCCTTGTTGTTTTTTGTTTTCATTGTAGGATTGTTTTTATATGTACATACAATGTTTATGCACACGTACGGGTGGTGGTTTTTTTTTTTTACCCGACGACTTTATCATCTCGATGACACTTGACTTGATTATGATTCGCGTTGATTGTTATGCACAAACGCGCGCACACACACACACACACACGCCAGTCCCAACGGGGGCTGGACAGGTCTGTGAGTCATTAAATGCTCCGTCCAGAAAACCGCACTCACCGGACAAGTGTGTAATGAAGTGGACACTGCACAGTGGTTTGCAGCTGTCCGGCTTTGTCCAGGCACCCGGGACGAAGACCGGCGACGGACCGCCAAAAGTGTGATTACAATAATCGCACCCATTATGGAAATTATGGTTATTAATTATTGATTGAAGCGAAACCGTATGCAAAGCAGGATGAATGTGGTCCCAGCCCTGCTTGAGGTAATTTGAAATGTGCTCGACGGAGGATTTGCTGCTGTAAATTATTGCACTAAACCCGATACGGACTCCTGCTTGGATTGGCGTACCAGTGTTCATTGGAGCTTTGTTTGGTAAGGGTTAATTCGAATCCTTTTCACATGTATTAAGTTTTATACAATATTATTAAAGGGCATTTTTCGGAACATTGTTTGGAATTGGAATTGTTTTGGGTGGATAAGAACAATCCACACAGACTCCATCAATGCCATTATTTACACGACGTTTATTGCGTGCAAAAACTTTTTTAATGCATGAAATTTATTCTAAGATACTTAAATGTAAAACCTATTGCGCGCATAGAAAAGTAAATAAATGTTGAATGAAATTCACTTTCGCTGTGAGCTTTAGCTTCTTAACAATTGTCCCCCAGTTTCCCGCAAACAACACGCAGCAAACTCAAACTCAAGAGCAATGTTTTGAGCGCATGGTACAAAACTTTTTTTCGACAAACACAATTGAAATCCTTTAGCACCCTCCCAGAAGCAACCGAATGGCTTTGGGTTTAGCTCGGAAGCGTCCCCTTTCCGAATCATCCCTCGTACTGTGTGCATTAGAGCCGTACCTTAAGCAGCAGCAGCTAAAGGATTACATGCCGCCCGTCGGATGTTCGGACAGGATTTGTCGCGTCTCCAGCTTTGCACCCGTCAGCCGTCTAACGAATCGTCACAAATTGAATTTCATACTCCACCGAGACAACGTGTGGCGTAAGGCGAAATGGCGAAAGGCGGCAAAAGAAAACACGTTTCCCAGAGTCCACAAAAAAAATCGAAAGGATGCGGCTTGTGGTCGCGAAAGAATGTGAATTCATTTGTTTCCCTCGAGGGACGAAGCAAGTGAGTGAAGAACCAAACATAAAAAAACGCACACACACACATACACAAAACACAGTAAAAGTCGCTGTTGTGAGCGAAAATATCCAACAAACAGATGGTAAAGCCATTGGGGTCAAATGAACCTTCCTTCCTTTCTCTTACAGTCCTTTTTAAAAGGAAAACAAAATGGTACAACAGTAGGCGACGAAATGGGGAAAAAGAGAGAACGAATGGAACCAGACAACCGCAAGCGTATGCCGGCCGGTGCGTAAGAGGTTCGTACGAGGATCGTGGCACATTTGCTTTCTCACCGCAGCTTGCCGAGCCTTTTCACGCCTTTTCAATCCTCTACCCGGAACGGGCTCTTAATCTTGGTTGGTGAACATAGACAACAGCGCCAAACAACAGTTCGAAATGGGAAAAGTAAAAGCGATGCTAATGCGATACGCGGCCTCACACACTAACACACACACAGCACGCACACTCGCCAAGAATGAATATTCATGAAAGAACAATAAATTTCACCGCAAAGTTAATAAAAATAGATTTACTGACGCGCAAACTGGTTCAGCAAAATGTCAATGGCGCGGACACGGTGGTTTTACCGACCGTGCGAGGCAAAAAGGTGTGAGGCTGAACTTATTTGCCTTACACCAATTGGAAAAAGCGATTGAAGGGTGTATGTGTGAGTGTGTTTGTGTGAGAGAATGAAGGAGCTTTTGCAGCTGGTGGTAAATTCAGGCACGATTGTCACTCGGAGGGTATGTCAATCGGAAGCTCGATGCAAGTAATTTTGAATTCTTTCTTTGTCACATTTGTCTGGAAAAAAGGGGTTTTCTTGCGAGAGAGAAAGCCAAGAATTAAACCATCGTGGTGTCCTTTATCGAGGGTTTAACAAACACCTTTCCAGCATGGATGCAACGACGGTGTGGAGCCACAAACCGGTTTTCCATCAAACAGTTCACTGCATCGATTTTTCGACATGTATTTTACGTTGATTTTGTTCCACATTGTTCTCCAGTAACCGAAAGATGCATGGTGTGTTTTCTTGCGCACTTACCGAATCCGATGTTGGAAGGTCTTGGAATCCGCTTGAGCAAACATACCGTGCAGCATTGAAAGGGCACCGTTTTTCCGCCGTCATTCACTGCGTTGGAATTTTACTTGTCAACGGGTCGTTTGCTTGTTAAGCCTAGCAATGAAAGTGTCCGCCGTGCCTGTGTTCGGTGCGATCGATTTAAATCCTTTTCGCTTTTCCGCTTTACTTCCCAGATCGTACTACTGTGACTGCTATGCTGGATTTAGTGGGCCCGATTGTGGTGACGGTCCGCTCTGCAAGGACGCGAATGTTTGTGAAAATGGTGGCACGTGCAAGTAAGTGTTATGCAGCGCCATTGATGGCGTTTTTCCCGTTTTTTTTTTGTTTGGTTGTTTACTTCCTTGTGAACGAATAGTGGTTTTATTGTTGTAGAATTAAAAAAAGCTTATTTTATAATTTTGAAATTTCTCACTTCCTTATTTCGTGAAGTATTGTGTTGATGTCTTATTATTATTTACCTTAATTTGAAAGTTATTCGTCATTTATTAACTTTTAAAATTGTTTCATTTGTGCATTGTTATTTAGCAAAGGAAAATATTGCTTTTTGTAACAACTTTTTCCATCATTTCGGTAATAATTCACTTTATACTGCATTTTATCATCCATCACCAGGCTCACCCATGGGTGAAATGTTCCATAATTTCCTGTTAATGATAAACTGACATAATACTAATCGTTAGTTACCGCCCACACATTCACACGCACATTCTGGAACAGATTTAAGCCTTAAATGCATGCTTCATCATTGTACACTTTATGAGATTGTCCTTCCGCTCCGTCCTTCAACCACAACCGTACTGGGAGCTGCAATATTAATGGTACACCAGTTCCCCGTCCTTCTCCAGCAACATAACCCATTCCTCCATCGTTATTGTGTGTGTGTCTGTCGTAAAGCAGCAAACCTTCGCTCATTAACAAAACATAGGCGCTAAACAGAGCTTGTCATTCTACTGCTTTCGCAGGCACATCGGTGACAACGCCATCATCTGCATCTGCCCGGCCGGATATAAGGGCAAACGGTGCGAGATCAACGAGTACGACGAGGTCACAGGTAAGCGTGCACCGTCGGTAAATACCCTCCACGCCCGCTCCAACCCTCGGATGGTCCTTGATGCATTGACGATGGTGTGAGGGATCGTCTTTTTCCAACATTTTACCCGCATACTAATTTTCTTCAACGCCCCCGCCGGGCGGGACGAATTTCGCCCCGAAAGTGTTCGAGAAATGCTGATGAAAGAGGATTTTAATTAATTAGCCACTTTAACGACTGTCATCTTGCCACGATAATCTACCTCCGCTTGTGTGCAGGGTTAGTTGGTGCCTGGTGCTGGTTGAACACCGAACAGTGTAAACAGTGTAGTGATTTTCAATTATACCCGAAAATTTGAGAGTATTTAAGTTTGTTTGTGGGGTTTGCTAATAGCATGAGAAAACCTTTTTGTCACAGACAAGACATAAGAGACTTTGTCGAAGAGAAGTATAAGGGTGATATATTGATGACATACTTTTTTATATTAAAGAGCGCGTTTTCAAGGTTAAATTGTCGCACGATGTCATCCACTGTTGCAAAATATAATGGTGTGATATTCTCTCCCCTAATGGCTGATGTTCCACTTTCCGACAGATTGTACAAAGCCTTCCCTTCTTACCGCCTTGAATTGAAAGTCCTTAGCGCACAGGTGCGTAGCATGTAGCCGAACGTGTACATCACACGTCCACACTCAGTCATGTATCGCTCGTGGAAAACAATATCTTACACTTGGAAGTATCACATCGCCAAGACCTTCACATCGTCAGCGCACTGGCAACGAAACCCCGGTACAAAGGGTGCCAACTTGTCATACTAATAAAAGCTGTTCTCAATCATGTTGCTCGAATGTACAACCAGACCACTGCACCTACCATCTGCCACACCGGTGCCAGCTAACTTACCCGCTGACCTGAATTTCATAGAAACTGATTTTATGAACGCAGAAACACGCACCCTCCCGGGAGGGAGTGTGTTCCGTAGAATGTCACAAGTAAATGGAGGCGCCCGGTACTTCAAGCACGGTCGGAGCTTTATTCCGTTGAACAACATTGGTCCTTCGGTAAAACCCTCCCGGTGCCCGATACCGTCAAGCGAGGGAAAAATGGTCTTCACTTCTCAGTACTCATTTGGAGGGAAGAGCGATTAAACGAAAATTCCGATAGAGGCCCCGGAAAATCTAAAGGATCTTCGTGGAAGCGGACTGGCCTGGCAGCTGTGGCTGGGAAATGTCAGAAAATAATTTTGAAAACGAAACGAAATTGATTCTTATCTTTAATTAAATCAGCCCCTTTCGACGTTCCTATACCGACCGGCCTCTCATGTACTTAGCCACCCGTGGGACTTGTTCGCATATTGAACACTTCCTGCCACCTGTCGTACCGGCCGAAACAGTCCTTTTGGTCGCCTTTTGAGGTCGGTTTCGGTTCGATGACTAGGGTCGGTGCTTGTTACATGCACATGACTCGTTTAGCTTGCCAAGCAGACCCCTAGACCTCTGCCTGTCAGAGAGCTTCCGGGAGTACTAGAAAGAAGGCGCCCTGTGGTTTGACAAGAAAATAAGCTGTGTTTTGGGGAAAAAATTCAAAGAAAACGAACACCAATTTATCCTGGAAGATAGATGAGGGTGAAGGTGGATTATGTTTTGATGGGATTTTTATTTTACAAACGATACAATATCGTATTTCGGGTCTACCGTCCAGTGCAAAAAAGATCATTAAAACTGGCAAGCGTGCTGTGTTGAGATTCGAATGATGAGTCTACATATACCATGTTGTAACAAATACTTTGCATGTGTTGTTTAAAACGAGACCGTGTTCTCGTTATACTTTGAAACAAAATATATGTAATACATTTTTCTGACTATCTGACCCTGCTGCAATGCACTCCCAAGTGTTCTCCTCCTCTTGAAAAGCATCCATTATCGTGCAAATGAACATAACTCCAAAAATTTATCTAAGCTGATGAGGATGCAAATGCTTCCAAAATAGCCACCGGTACGGTGTAATGGGCGATGATCAAAGTTGTAAGCGAAGCATTCGGTCGCACTTTGAAGCAATTAACTTGATTTAGTGCACTACCATTTTGCTGAGTTGCCCGCCCGCTGCGGACGGCACCATTCCAAAACTTGTGCGCCGTAGAGATCAATCTAATCCAGCGCGCACCGTTGCTTTAATTGAGTGTTATTTTATTGATTGACTCGGAACGCGCCGGCACTCATTAGGCGGCAATTAGTGATGACGGATGGCCGCTGGTTGGTTCTTTCGTTGCTCGAAAAAGTCAACGCGCGGATAGATGATACGAATCATTGATCTTCATTAATTAAAATGAATTGCTTAAAATGGATGTTGTGGAACGTTCCTGGACCAGAATGTAGAACTGTTGATTCCGCTTCCGATTGAGAATGTAAAATTGGGTGAAATCCAACCATTAGTTTAAATTGCTACACCGAAAGGGAGCGACTGTCAGTTAGCCCTACGTGTAATGATCCTATTTGCCGATATTGAAAAGTTAAAACGATGCTGAAGGATCATTTTAGATTGATTCATGTTGTGCTGAGAGTCAGAAGTAAGAATTGATAATCAGATGGCTGGCCGTTTACCAGAGAAACACAATCGTTCAACAAATTATAGTGACCATTTTCTGTAATTCAATCTGGCAATGAAGTCCTTTTAGTCTGAAATTTTGATGAACTTAAAGTCTTCCGATAAGGTTCTGGCATTCGCAGTCTGTACAGAAGTGGTTTTCATCGAGCAATTGATTTACTTGATGATTACAAAACATACCGAAGCTTCCCGAAATCCTCGCAACGAAGAGAAGTTATGCACAGAGACAAATTGTTATATTTATAATCACTTCATACATTCCCTAGGACGCTTTTATTAACATTTTCCTGCTTGTGAAAAATCAATTCCCCCAAATGCATCTAAATTCGATATGAATAATTCAACAATCATTGTTTACGCATGGCCGGAATGAACTCCCGTTCCGGATCACCTGTTGCTTCAATGAATGATCGAGTGGGCTCATTGAATACATCGCAAAATATAGGTTCGATTAAAATCACACGGCAAACATACGACTCTCTCCAATTCCGTCGAAGTTAAAGCTCGTGCGCGTACAAAGTTCGATGTTGCTTTTAATGTTAGATTCGTTGCCATCATAACTGCGAATTGAAATGAGAAATTATTCTCACTCGAACGATTTTGCCATACAGCAGAATACAAACTCGCTACATGTAGTCAGTGTAATTTATAGAACGTTATGTTTGCATTTGTAGGCTCCATTCTCGACTTAAAGAACAGCAAAAAAACCGGGTCAATATTGTTCCCAACTGTCCCTCGACGTTGTGACCCACTGACTTCCTTACAGCCAGGTACGATGATAAAAGTAATAAAAATGAATTTCACCAAAAGTTATTAGGATAAAATTCAATAATTTTTATTAAGTTTGTTATATCCTCTTTGATAGTCGGTACTTCGAGATCAAGATATCTCAGCCCTATCTTATTGCCCTTTGCTGCTGGTTCGATTCTCGTTTGGGGGTGAACATTTTACCCTCTTTTAGACAACTTTGTAAACGTAATATACAACTTTTCAAGGAGTGAGGAAAAAATGCTCCGCCATCCTGTGGACTCGCTCGAGCCAGATGCTCAGGTAGCGTCACGATGAAAAAAAGAAGGAACATAGCATCCTTACCATAAAGCTCACCACCTACCTGTCAGCTCTCTGCCCGAATGTAGAAAATGTTGCGTACACATTTCAAAAAACTTGAATGAAAAACGCTCGACCGAAGAAGAGGGGGGTGAAAAAAAACTTTTCAACCACTTCAGCACTCCGAAAAGTGGCCGGGACGACCAGAATCGAGTTTCGTTTTGTAGCGGCGAAGGCGAAATTTATGCCACTCAATGGTGACATTCACGGTGGAAAATGCTGCACATCGAGAGCGGGGGAAAATCATACACGAAGAAATGGCCGTAGTATACCTCGTCAACCACTTCACATTGTGGCACTTTTGCTGTGGATGGACGTGAGCATGTTCGTCAGCCGGGTAGAGATATATTTCCTCCACCCTGTGTGTGAGTTTGTGTGTTTGTGATCCCGGTCATTCATTCATGGTGCTCTGGAATTTTCTCTGAATCGATGTTGAATTTATTTTTTTATTTAGTGTAAATAATTGAAACTAGTTTCGATCAACATGCTATATTCCGTGCTCGTTTGTGCATTACATTTTGTAACCAATCTGTATCGTTCTGTCCCCGATAGGTACACTTCAACGAGACCGGGAAAGTATTGGAGGGCTTTTTTCTTTGCAAAATTTATGCTTGCATACATATCAATATTTTGAATCAAGTGCTCAAATAGCATAAAATACTCTCGTTTGAGTGGTTATATTTTTTCCTTAGACAAGTTTGCACCAGGATACTGGAATGTTTTGGTCAGTAACAATTCGCTTCTAAATTTTGTACAAGCATATATGTGGGGTTTTCATCTTTTGTATGAAAATAAAAACGGAGGACTGAAGAAATGGACATTTTGAAGCTTCAACATCAACATCAGTGATCGAAAATTGTTGAAATATCCTTAAACCTATCATCATTCAAGTTTCTTAAACATTTTTTGTTTACAAAATATTGGCTATCGACTTTAAAATATTGATTATATTTGCATCAGACATGTTTTAACTTCGTTGAGATGTTTTAACTTCGATTGAGTTCCTCATTCTGCTGAACTGTTTAACAGGAGTATTAAAAAAAATTCTTTTTAAACTAAGCCATACCTACAGAGAAATCAGAAGTATATCACTAGTTACTATTTTACACACAAACCTCAACCTGAACAACTGCAACCCTCTCAGTGGAGGATCAATCCCCTTGGAGGTCCAGGGCGGAATTTTTAAAGGGGGGCCTTTAATTTTGCTATTTTGCATTATCGGTGTTAGGGAGGTGTACTTCAAACATGATTTATCAACACCAGCAAAGTCTCGGAAAGAAAGCTCCCTTGCGTACACCTCAGAGTTCTGTTGCGTAGCCCTGTAAACGGGCCTAGTAAGCTAGTCTATATATAAACGTTTGTATGCGCTAAGGAGAACCAGAGTGGAATAAATATGCCCATTACTAATGCATTGCATACTATCAAACCCGTGAGAGCGATCGCTAGTGTAAGGAAGATGGATGAAACTGAAAGCATCCTTCATCTCGCTCAAACTTCCCGTCGGTTGGTACAAAATTCCATACAAACCAGCTGTTTTCAGATTTCCCATACCAGAAAAGCATCCACGGAAAAGGTAGCACCTTGTAAAGCAATTTTGGTCAAAAACCGCCGAAAGGTATGCAATATTTAAATACTAACTTTCCCTTTGGTCGTGAAAAATTTCTTCGAAAACTACCAATTTATAATACCAGGAGAGCATCCACGGAAGAGGTAGCTCCTGGTACTGCGCCGTAAGGTATGCAATGTTTATACACTAACTTTGCAACCAACTTGCAATGCAATGCGCCGTAAGGTATGCAATGTTTAAACACTAACTTTCCATACAAACCAGCTGTTTTGAGATTTCCGATACCAGGAGAGCATGTCTCTCAAGAGGTGACCCTCAGACACTCAGGCACTCAGTCACTCAGTCACTCATGAGTGACCGGCACTCATGAGTGACCGGCACTCATGAGTGACCGGAACTCATGAGTGACCGGAACTCATGAGTGACTGGCACTCATGAGTGACCGGCACTCATGAGTGACCGGCACTCATGAGTGACTGGCACTCATGAGTGACTGAGTGACTGAGTGCCTGAGTGTGTGAGGGTCACCTCTTGAGAGACATGCTCTCCTGGTATCGGAAATCTCAAAACAGCTGGTTTGTATGGAAAGGTAGTGTATAAATATTGCATACCTTACGGCGGAAAATTGGTTCCAAAGTTAGTGTTTAAACATTGCATACCTTACGGCGCAATACCAGGAGCTACCTCTTCTGTGGATGCTCTCCTGGTACTAAAAATTCAAAAATTGGTAGTTTTCAAAGAAATTTTTCACGACCAACGGGAAAGTTAGTGTTTAAACATTGCATACCTTTCGGCGGTTTTCGACCAAAATTGCTGCACTAGGTGCTACCTCTTCCGTGGATGCTCTCCTGGTACTATACATTCGGAAATCCTTCAATTTCATTTATACTTTAAAGTCACAAAGTCGATATTCTTCTCTGCATTTAATTTATCTCATAGAAACAAATGTTTTATATAATCAACGAAGATATTTTTGAACAATTTTTTACCTTTTAAAGTTAATTGTTTTTTGCTATTAATTAACTCTGCTGTAAAATTTTCAAAAATCGCACAATCGGGACAAATTTGTTGGGGCCCCCAACACGGCTAGGCCCTAGGCGACCGCCTACTCCGCCTACCGTTTGATCCGCCGCCGAACCCTCTAATCTTTCTATCTGCCTGAACCTTAAACTATTACTCTAAAAGGATTCGCTGGCTCTAAAAGGCGCTTTCGGCGAACCTCCTACATCCCACCGCAATAAAAAAAAACTATTTGAAACTTTCATTTTAATGCACCACCTTTTGGCTTTTGTGCGCTGGCTTTTCGATTGCTAGCTGTGCTGCTTTTGTCCCACTTTTCGCGGAAACCACCTGGCAAACCACACACCGCGAGCGGAGTTTGCGAAACAGGTATAAAATTTTAATTGGATTTGCAAAAGCTTAACTCAACAGGCAGACGGCGGCTTAAGTCTCGCGTCAAGTCACGCCAACTTCACTTATTTCGATGTCTAACAGCAATACGGCAAGGGACGCGTTACAAGTGGCACGAAAAACGCAATAAACTCCACTGTCGAAACACCTTCTTCTAGCGAACTCTGTATGTCAATTTTCACCGCTGCCGTATGGTGAAGCGCGTGTGTAAGTGTATCACACAAACACACCTTTCCATGGTTTACTGAAAAGCGCTTTATCAAAACGTGGCGCTTTCCGGGAGCAAATCTTTATATTACCTCGCCTTATGCTTGTGCGTGTGCATTAAGAATGTGCTTATGTCTGTGTGTGGCCTCATTTTCATGCTCACTCCCGAAATGGGATTCTTTTTTCCTCTCTTCTATGGAAGAGTTTCACTTCCGGCGATCCACCAGTTGGTGGGTGTGCTCGAAAGCCACTGGGTGAGGCGCAAATGGTGAAGAAAAATCATCGAGCCGGGAAGGCACACCCGAAGCGGGAAGACAGCATGGGAAAGCATCTACTTTGCACTTCCTCATCAGCAAATTAACAAGATTTATTGCTGTTTTATTTGGGAAAGTTTCATAATTTATTACGACCACAAGGGCGACGTCTGGGCCTTGGCCGGGCCGTTTCGGGAAGGACGAATATTGTCACTCGCGCGCGCAGCAAAGCTTTGCCACCAACACTGGTGTGTTTGTCGAGGGTACGAAAGAGCGAGAAAGTTTAGCCCGGGTAAATGCCGGTAAGGGCCAAAAATAAAACCGTCGATCCACCTCGGTTGCATTGTTCGGTTGGGAACGGTCTCGGAATGCCATTTTAATCCACAAGAAATTGGCTAAACCATTCGGCTGGCTTCATTCTCAGCTGTCAAGACGCTCGGTCGGAAAGATTTTCTTCCGCTAAATCACGCCTGCAGGTTTGTGCCTGTGGAAGGGAAGTGGGAGGGAAAAAATAATACAAAACCTGACCCGACACGTTTCGGATTTGGGCAAAAATTTGGCGACAAATGTTTCACCCCATCGATCGGAAGTCAATAATTCATTCGATCGAAAGATTGAATGTAGTGCTGCGTTTTGTGCCAGTACGCTTTGGTATGGCTTTTTTTTAAAGATGTTTTTTTTGCCTACTTCCAGTGAAGACTAAGGCCTCGCATTTTGGTCCTGAAACGAAAGGAATAAAAAAAAAATCCCTCATCCAACGGCGGAACTTTGTGCGTCGGAAGTGAAAACGACATTAATTATGTCGTAAATCAACTTTGGACAATACTTTCCATTCGGTGGACCGATAAACCTTGCGAATGCTGGCCTGCCTGCGCCGCCCAGCGGATGGAGGGATAATTGTGGCTAGGTGAGAGAAAGTTTTTCCTTTCACTGCAAACCAACCCTCGAATGGGGTTTTGTGAAGCACCCGGTAAGCCCCGGTAACCGGATGGAATCAACGCCAGCCGGTGATAAAATTTATATTTCTTCACCGCTACAACAGTTGGTCTTGTTCGTCTTGTATAATAATGATGTTTGGTAGCAGGGTTTGGTGTTGTTTCGTGCACTTTTTTTTCCGGCACTGTATTTTGTACCTTGTTGTTTACGGGCGAATAAATCGCGATATTTTGCAACCACAACATAATTTCCATTAGCGAAACTTTTGTTTGGTGCTCTTTTGTGTTTGCGGTCAATGGAGGAACGCGGGTAAACTAATTTAATTTAGTTTATAATATGTCCCTGGCGTATGGTGCGCTAACCGCACATTTCAGTATCTTGATAAATAGCTTATTTAATTTTTAGCTTTTTACGAGCGAAGATTCAATAAAAAAGATTCTTTAAATAGATTTTTTAGTAAATCAGTACAGCAGCAACTGCATAAAACTCCAAACTCTAAGAGGCCTTTTAGGAAATTGGCTTATGGACGATAGCTCTATAGTTTAACAAAAATGACCAAAGAAACTCTATGAAATTTTCTGACAAAATGCAACATTTTACCATTACGTCATCATTAGTCTTGGTACACTATGAGCTAATTAATTGCATTAAACCGATCAAAGCAGGCATTGGAAATACCTTGGAGCAAGCTATTTTCATTCTGGGATACGGTGTATCTGTATCGTTTTACAACAATATTTACAAGCTATTTAGTCGCTTCAAGTCTTAAGGCAAAGCTCAAGTATACTCTAGAGAGGATGAATTATATTTGTGTACTTATTTTAAGGGACAATGTAAGGGTCCCTTGTGAAACTCATCGCACTGTGGGGAGATGAACAACGATATGTCACATTCGGTACCGCGTTTATCAAGCACACCATGGGACCAATCGCATACATTTTCCAAACATATCACCTTATTAAAATATGGAGCGAAGTAATCATCCTCCCCCCCATTACGACTGCCATAATTTTATACCAACTTTTCCATATTCTCCGGCCGATAAAACATCATTGTAAACTGTGTGTTTCGCCTCGTTCCGTCTACCAAAATAACCCAAAGAAATAAAACTCTACATTCTTGCATTCTCTCACTTGCTCTCGGTATGGATGGACACACCCGAAAAGCTGAAATTGCCATTTTCTTTGCTCCTTCCAAACACCACCAGCCAGAAAAAAAGGAAACCCATTTTCACGCTCGCAACGGTTCGGTTGGTTTTGGTGCCTTCGTTAAATATTTACCAACCAATGATTTATGCCTAGCGATGCGGGACCGCGCAGGTCCCATCCGATAGGAACGTATCCGGCACACATTTTTTTTTCTGCTCCGTGCTGCAGGTAGCTGAGTAACCGTAAATGACCGGCACCCCCGCCGGGTGGATGCTGAAGCGCTGATTGAGTGGAATCGGTCGTACAGCTGCCAAGCGGACGCAGAAACAAACACAACACTTTTACAGCCGCTTGGCCGGTGGCGGATGGCGTGAACCTTTCGTGGCGTAAGTTCATTCAGCCTACCGTACCGTATCCCCTATCGGGGCGGTGCAGGTAGCGATGAGCTCGATATGATAAGCATAAAATATAACAATACCATTACGTGCACCGATCCCATCCACCACGCAAACTCGAACGTGTCTCGTGAACGAACACCCAGTCCCGATTCTTGCGAAGTGTCTTGTGTGTCCGAAAAAAACGAATGCCGGGATGTGTGCCAAGGTTTTTATGGCCGACGATGGCCGGAAAGGAAAATAATCCTGGAGCGATTTATTCTGCAACTACCGACCGACATTACGGCCATTTGGGAGGGTGGTCGTCATCATTAAACCACCACACGAGAGCGAAACGTCACGTCCAGCAGGACACACTAGGGCGGCAAGGGCGGCCGCATTTGTTTGGGTGAAGAAAAGATCGAGTTCCACATTCAGTGCATGGTAAATAAACCGTTTTGTTCACGGCTAATGATGATGTCACTGTCGTGCTGCTGCTTCACTCCGCTCGCCTACTAAATCATCCCATTTCGTGCTGATTCTAGTCCACAAGCGGTACAAATTCTACCCAGCTAGGGAATCAAGCGCTTCGTCTGGAACTTTGTATGATTCCTTTCTCTGGGAGTATATTTTGTTTCCGTGTAAACTTCCCACTTGGAGCGTGAGGTGGAAGTCCCTCCCTATAAGTGGGGCAGCGTCCCGGCATGGCAAAAGTTAAAGTGTCGAGAGAAGTTGTTCAAGTTCAAAGGAACGAAAGTGATCTCACTCACTCTATCCTGGTGCTGGTGACTTTCACCGAGTGACACCTTTTGTGAATGGAAGAGTTCCAACATCGGTTGCATGCAATCCTGAATCTTGTGATTTCAACCCACTCAGCAGCAGCGTCCAATGTATCGTTCGGAGCCTGCGTCAAACTGTATCCTCAACTTAATGGTCCATGGACCTACGCCGACAGGAACTATTTTTAGCATTCTCTTTCCACACGATTCAACCTTCCGAGGGTGGTGGAGTTACGTAGTGTTTCTTCCCACCACGTGTTCTCGCCACACCCACTGCTGCAAGAATCAGCTCCAGCAAAACTTACTGCAAGGGATGAAAATTTGACCAACTTTCTTACCGTTTTTTTCTCTTTCTCTCTCTCTCTCTCTGTCTCTCTCTCTCTCTCTCATTTTTATCTCCTCCTATAGGATGCAATCTCGACAAGGAAGGTGACGACTGCTTTCGGCAGTGTATTTCGCCCGGTGACAGTCTCGACGTGTGCCGCTGTGACCAGAGCATATCGTCCTCGAGTAAGTATCGAATCCTCTTGAGCGTTTCACTGCTTTCCGCCACTCTCGTGCCGCCCGTGATGCAACTGTTACAGCGATAACAGCAAACAACAACTCCTCGCTGCTGCACGTGACAGGTGGGCCCAAGACATAACCCCCGCAACCCAGCGGGAAGCTGGCAGGAAGCGATAAAGTTCAGATGTTTTACGTCCAGCACAGACGAACGCTGGGAAGGGTTTCAGTAAATTTGTGATCAACCCCGGGCCGGGGTTGAAAGCAAGAAACGGGCCGACCGAGAGGTCAGGGGGTTTGTGTGAAATTTGTTTTTGTTTTCCCTTGAAAGGGTAACCGGAAAGTTTACTGCCCAGGCGAGAATGGGGCGAGCTGCACCCCCACCCGAAAGAGGGGAAAGTAAAGTTGTTACAACTTAAAGCAATGCACATGTCACGATGCATTGAATGATTTGGAAACCATTCACCACCCTTCAAGCGGACATGCGAATGACAAGTGTACGTTTAGCTTGACTTTAATACGCTTAACTTAAGCGTCCGGCAGACGAATGTGTGTGCACACAAGGATCGTTTACGTTGCACTACGCCCCTAAATGTATGCAAAGCGCACGACAAAGTGAGTAAACAATTTAGGCTGCAGCTACGAACAAGCTGCGTTTATACTTTCGGCACACAAAGTGTCCATCGCCGTGTGTGATGGTTGTACTCACTGATGAATGGTTATTTGTTTACGCACTGGACAGAAGGAACAAAAATCTTCCATATGTGGAGCAAAACCGCGTCAAGATTACTTAACCGATTGAGATATGCATCCCGTACCACGGTAGTACGTGTTGTTTTCTCGTTCCTCCAGAACGGCACAAACACTTAATCCTGGTGGATTGAAAATACGTGAAACTTTAGGGTCATTCCGGTAACCTCACGTATTGTGATATTTCGCCTTATTAAACCCCACTGGCAAACATTTGCGTAATCATTTGACACCCGAATTCCCGGTTCGGTGCTGGTTTTTTTCCCTTCTCCCATTCGGCTTCAACTGGTGTTACGCAGCAAAAAGCAAACAGATTGTACATGATTAATGGCATCCCGGTGGGTTTATGGTGCTTTCGACACGCTTTGTTTGCACACCAAACTCGGTGGCAATGAATATTTTACCAAACTGATACGGAAAAATCAAAAGCCATAGCCAATCACCAGTGACGCCAGTGGTAGTTGCCGTCGGTTTTCCTTCCCAAATGATCCAGCAACTTCGCTTCTTTTGCATACATAATGCAAAGAACGGTAGCGGCACCCGGGATGGGGCTATAGTTGAGCCACCAATGGATTAGATTTGTGCGAAAAACTGGTACGGTTCCGCAACACTTCATTATCGTTCTTGGTGGCCCCGGGTTTTCGGGGTGAGCACTGGGGTGACATAAGCGTAAATTATGCATTAGTTTAATAGGCCGATTATCAGCTGCCTAATCGGTTCGGGCTAGACGAACCCCGGTACGCCAAACTTCATTATGGTTCGCTTCTTTTTTGTGGCCCTTTTTGTGCCCGGGAAACCTCCCGGTGACAACTAGCTACTGACGCAACTGATAAGGCAGGAAGAAAGACTACGTCAGCAAAACCTTCCCAAAACCGTTGGCCCCTGCCTCACTTGCACCGTGGGCCGGGAAGGAGTTGGAGAAAATTGGATGGAAAATTATATCACTTTCCTTTGCATCCCGCTTTCCCTGCTTTTCGCTTTTGGCATTGGACAAGAGATTATGGTTTTGATGAAAGTACAGCTTAGATAAGGCATAAAATGGTTTGCTTAATGGTTGCGGAATGACACGATAAGCCAGGAACGAGAATGTATAATGTGGGGAAAGCGACACAGATGGAAAACTAATCAGACTATAGTTTAAGCACAACTAAATAATGGGAAGGGGATAAACGGACGGATGAGCCACTAGTATCCATCCTACGGGGATCTTTTTTTATCATTTACTTAGAACGAACGTTACACGAAAGGAGTGTAAAGTATGTTGAAATTTTAGAAATTTTTTAAATTAAATTAATTCTATCTAACTAACTAAACAATAAACTAAATTAAACGTCAAGAAAAAGAATATTAGTCTTAGCAATTCTACAAAAATTAAATTAAATTATAAACACAAAGAGCATTGCAATTGCACCAGAAATAAGCCAGTAACAACGCACCACTTTAAACATATATTACTGATCCTGGTCCACAATTCTATTGCAGGTCGTGGCAGAGCCAAGTACGAGATGACGGTACGGTTAGCAAACGTATCACACTTCGAGCTGAACGACAGCGGCGAACATCAGCTCAATGAAAACACGGTGACGGTGCTGGAAAAGCAGGTAAGTTGCGTAGCTGCAGGCGCTTGGTATGACGATTGGTTTACCAACTTTCCTGGCGCTCTTGCTGCTAGTTGTGGAATGACACACATCTCATTAAAATAAACAACCGTTTCAAATGCGTTTCTTATATTATCCCTTATTTTCGCTTGGTTTCATGAGGATGGCAATGGTTGCAGATGTACAATTTCTTTACAATTTGATAAAGTTACACATATCAGATGTGATATTTTCCACTCCACGTCCAGGGGGTCCATTCAGAATATTGCTTTAGTGGTGTTATTGGATTTATTTATCTGTGTGCCTACTGTCAGTAGTTCATTCATTTAATATTACACAAACTTGTTCTCCTATCTCGTAATGGTGTCACAACATATTGAAGTGGTGAAATTTATCTCAATTTATAAACTGTACGCACTCTGCAATTCGTCAAGGTGCCGTCTGATAGGCGCAAACCCCTAATAAGACCCTCACGTGGAGCAGTTCCTTCCGGTGATGCCCATTATCCTTATTAACTTTGTCGCAACCCCGTCAAAGAATGTTCTGCGTCAAATTACTGCGCTCCTCGTCGTTATCCTGAAGTGGTCCGCCACCACTCAGCGACTGGCTGAACCGGTGCGGTGCATTAGCGATGGAGTTCAGCACCCGCCGCACATTACCGCCGGCACGCTCGTTCCAGGAATTTCGTCGTCCCCGGCCATCGCTGCTACGCTGGTCGGTGCCAGATTCCTGAATAGTTGGCATCGCTCCCTCACCGCCGGGCACGCCCGTTCCACCGCCTCCCGCAACACCGGAAGCACCGACCGTGCTTTCGTTGCGTCTTCGCAGCGAACCTGTCGAGCGGAACGAGCGCGACATGGGACGGAAGCGCCCGAGTACGGATCCGCTTCGGTGCAGTCCTTCGGTGCGGCCATCACTTGCGGAACTGTTGTGCGTTTCCAGCAGTGAGCTGACGAGTTTCTCCAGCAGCTTCAAGTCGGCCGTCGTCTTCGTGTTGGAACCGACGGCGGTTGCCATGGGATTTCCAATTTGCCCTCCATTGTTGGACACTCCCGACGCCCCGGAACCGGAACCGTGCCCAAACAGGCGCTCGGCAATCTGGAAACAAAAAAAAAATGCGACTTTTAATATTGGAACGGTAACAGTGTGAAGAGCTGTTGAAAAGTTACATGCAGAAAGAACTTCAGTTAACATCATTAACATATTATAAAATCTGGAATATATTCAACCTGATTCAGACCAGCGAATCAAATGGAATATTTGATTAGCGGTGAATGCTTGCCGAGGAAGCTTAGTATCCCATTTTTAATTACTCTCGTTTCAAGTTTTCGGTATTGTTTCCATCAATATTGCCGATGATGATACGAGGCTAGAAGTACGCACCGTTGAAACACTCGCACGAGGGAGTACGGCCAATGGCGACGGTCATCAGTGACCTACTGCAATTAATTTCTATTCACACACGATCAGCGTGTTATTGCATCCCAAAACACGCCACCACGATTATCCTGCCCTCTAATCAACAAAGCACACACCTGGTGCAGGTTTAATGATAGGTCGAACACTACAAACAAAAACGCCGGAAAAAGCGTATGATAACACATTTTCTGCCACACCCGGTCCCGCTTTACCGCCCCGCCCCCCCCCCCCCCCCCCCCCCCCCCCCGCAACTGTCACAAAATCCACCCGGCCTACCCATTTTATTATGCACATCCAAAGAAATGGGATGCTGAGGTTCGATGGAAGCAAGCGGTGTTCGCCGCTGGATTGAAAGCTAATTAAATTTTCACTCAAACTCGGGGCTTAATTATCCTTGTTCATAAAACGCGACCCGGGAGTGGAAGTGGCTCTGCGCGGCACAACCATATTGCCACCATACACATTGCCGATAGACGATAGGTTCGTGCGATGGATAGGGTTCAGGCAGTTTGACCTGCAGTTGGGGCGCGTGGAACAAGGGACTCAGTTAAGCATGAACATAATCTCCGCGTAACTGATACGCTTCCACTAAAATCAGGCCTGATTGCAGCACGGGAAAAAAAGGCGTTGGAGAGCAGATATTGCTTTATTTTTAACGGTTTTGAATTGCAACTTGATTTTAAATCCCATTAATTAAAGGAGCTGCACACCCTTCTCATTGGAGTCAATTTATTCACTTACATTGCTACAATGAAGCGAAAATCAAGAGGTTGTGATATTTGCGTTTAAATATTGAAGGAATTGATCGTTTCCTAGCATGACACAACTTGTTATAAACGGTTTGTAGAGAGAGCTTTTAAATCGGTTTCCGAAGTGCAGCACTGAAATTCGAATTGCATAACTTTAGGCGTTTAATCGCGAGTAGAGCAAGTAAAGCAGTTGATACGTTCCGATAGGGAAAACTTATTTGAAATCGTTGCTGTTTGTAGTTTTTTCGTTCGTTTATCGTCGTATCGTCTATCGTTATCGTTTTGTATCGTTCTAATTTAACTAATGTTATTCTAGTTGCTTGTACGTTATACAAACATAATATTATTTAATTTTATTTTTTTTAAACAATTATAGCTTACCACACAACTAAAAAAACGCTAGTCAATGGCAGTTAAATCAGCAGCTTTGTTTAACAAATTATCACTTCTCGAACAGCACGTGCCAAATGTAGACTGCTGCGGTGCGTGACTATGTAAACGAATACCAAACCGGTATCAAGGTACCATATTAAAATGCATCATTCGTCACCATTCCACGGGTTCGCGGGTTCGCGCAAACGGGATGTCCTTGATACGTTCGTCCTTCACGCGCGTACACGTGACAAGACAACTGTCCAACTTTTCAAACTCATGCACCCCTGTGCCTGTCACATATATAACTGCCAAAAAGAAACCACCCCGGTTGGAGCATTTGCCACCCTTGTGCCACCCTTTTCGTTGATTCCCACGATAGCGAAAATCGTTTACAGGACACATCGAGCGTGCTTTTTAAATATGCCTTCACTGGCCCCCTGGTTTTTTGTTTTTGTAATGCTTCCCGAAAACTCGTACGAAGCCAGCTCTGCTTCTGTCGTATTGTCCTACACGTACGCGTGTGTGTTTGTTTCCTGTGTGGCGCCAAGTCAAATGTCGCAAAGTGAAATTTTCAAAACCCCCCAAAAAAAACGAAGCACAATGCCGAAGCGGTTCTGCAGATGAAATGAAATGTGTGCCATTTAAATTCATCTCACGGTTCAACGCTGTTTTAGTTTCTTCTCTCGGTCTTTTTTTTTTGGTCGTCAAAAGCTTGCGTGTTTGAAAGTCTCGAAGGTTTTTATGTTTCAGCTAAAACGGATTATGTTGCTAGCTTTTATTTATATTGATTCCTGTTTTCTTGCTGTGCGTAACATTTGTTGCTGGTGGATAATATTCCATCCGCAGATGGTAGGCCGTTATCGCATAGACTGCGTAGAGATTGATATGAGATAAAGCATCGCAGCAAGAGAAATGATCTACAGCAGCAGCAGCAACACAAATGACAGTTGTTCACTGGTGCAAAGTAAAGCATCGCAACGTCCACTTCCCCAGAAATACTCATAAAACCTTCAAAATAGATACGAATCAGTAGACATTCCCCGATGAACGATGTCCCTGTGTCGTGAAAATTATTCTCTCCCCGTCACCTTACATTAGCCGTGGCAGCTGTCAAATATTATTTCACACTTGTAAGCTTGCAGTAATGTTTAGCAGTTCAAAAAGCTTCCCCAAGTGTCAACCGGTACCATGTGTAAGACATTTAGCGCTTTCGAATGTGTCGGCCACAAAAATACGCCAGAAATTGTCGCATTCACAGGGAAAAAAATGATCCAAATTGTGCTTGGCGCCATCGCTGGCCTGTAACACGCTACCCACTAACACACAGGAAAATCTTTTGCAGGGCAAAAAGAAAATCACACATGAAGCGGAACGCTTTCCCTCATTATTATTCCCCAACAAGCGACACAAAATTGCATGGAATTCAGGCAGCTAAAACCCACCCCAAATGCGAGCTTACGAGATCCTGCACGACGGGCAAGTAATGGGAAAACATTCTAACGACTTGACAGCCACTGGCAGAAATATGAAATGTTAACTAGGAAGAATCTGCACTGGTATAAGTAGGGAGGAGGGGGAAAGTAACAGAATACAGGAATATGCCAAGGCAATACACACGGCATGAACCTAGACGTAATAATGCTAACGAGACGGACAAACTGAGCTGAGTGCTCTTAAACAGAATAAAAAACCTTATAACGTAATGAAACAAGACGTTAACCGAAATAGTTTTGCAACATGACAGACATAGTGTTTAGTGCAGTTAATGATGCACAAACTGCAACTCGTGACTCGTTTGCTTTATTTGCTTGGCGCCGTATTGGAGAAAGAAGAGTAATGGATAGTGATACATATCATTAGTATATATGACAGCATATTTTTCGAAAGAATTTAATATTCCTTTCCGTTGGGAGCAGCACCGTACTATACGGTTCGTGTATCGCACAACGGTGCTATTTATGTTGCATGTTGAAACATCGCCATAAAAGCGAACAAAAAAAGCAAGACCAAACCACCGACCAACGATAAAGATCCTCTGGCGGAACCCTGCAGCATAAGCTTTTGTGTAGCGATTCGTGTGCCCTACCCACCGCGGCATGCGCTGGTACCATCTTAATTTTCCAAGCCCGGTTTGCTGTACCCATTTTACCTCCATGCACTCGAGGTTAAAAATAAAACTCAACACAGCACAGCCCCACTTGATGCAAGCGAGATGATGTTTTCTTCACCCGAAGAGATAGATCCGCAAGCATGCAACGCTCGCAGCACATCGGGTCCGGTATTGCTCCAGCAGGGGTGTGTATATTTTTGTGTGGCCCATGACTTATGCTACCACCCATAAGCAACAATGTACTCTCAAACACACACACACGGCCACGGCCAAGCTAAACCAAACACGACAGACAAACACACGGGGACGGGCCTCGGGTAAACCCGATCCTCGCCAACCTTAGCCTCCACTGGCCGTCAACAAAGCATGGAAAAGCCAAAATCAACATTTATCAGTTGAGAGTGAAAAGCATGAAAAATGACAAACGAAGCTAAACATGAACCGCCACCGTTCGTTGCCGGTTTCGGGTGGGGCAATTTTCCGCGGCCCTAGGTGCGGACATAAATCACGGACTTGCTGTGAGGAGAGAGAGAGAGAGAAAAAAGTGAGAAAGGGGGGTGGAACGATCCAACCCAGCGAGTGGTATGATGGCCGATCATTTGTACAGCAGCTGCGCGTCCGGTTACGTGCGGGTTGCCAATCGGTTCCCTCGGCTTAGGAGGCGAACAACACTGCACGGGCAAATCTGCATAACAAGTGCCGGCCCGTTTTGTGCTCCACGGTGCCAACAAACCACAGTTGCCCCCTACATGGCTTACCACTTCTTTTTTGTTACATCCTCCGGAGGGTTTATCATTACGAGAGCTACACCGATTTAAACCACCTACGGACGAAAAGTCCACGGTAGCAAAGCGGCAGAAGATTGTTTTGTACGGTGGAAGATGTCTGCGATCCTGCACTGACTTGATTGCAGAATAATAGAATTTGCCCTTCCACTTCCGGCTGGAAGGATTGTTTGTATGAGATATGTGAAGTATTGTTTCATTTGGCTCGCTACGAGCGATGGGACGTGAAGAAGTATTATTAACTTTGCACGCTCCTTGAAATGGGTCTTAACGTGGTTTAGTCGGAATTGGGAATGTTTTAGGAAGAGCTAATATAATTTAAGCTATATTTATTACTAATATTGTTCAGAAATTCTTGCTTCATGAGTGAATTTGACGTTGGCTGTATTAATTTACAAATGTTGGCAAATATTGAGCAAAATTCCATAATCATCTTCACAATGGCTAAAAATATACAACGAAAAAAACTATATTTTTTTCATTATTTATGCATATTTAATAGATTTTGTTTAGATATTAAGCTCCACGTAAGTTGACCATACTGAAAAGGTTTCACCCTTGTTCTGAAAGACTGTCTTTTCAAAATATAATTGCATACCTTTAGGCGTTTAGCTAGAAGACAGGGTTTTTTGTGAGTAAGAAACATAAATTTTTCTATATGATTGTTTTATAATTTCCCCAGCAACGAAATTAACTAAAAAGATACAAAAAATTAGTTTTGAATACATAACATATCATTGTTTTATGGTCAACTTATAAATTACATAAATTTAGGCGTCCTCAGGCTTTAACATGCACACTCAGAAGTGATAAAAACAGTATCCTCCTGCTCGACATTGCCACGCTTTCTAAAGCCCAAACACCTGCAACACACTCCACTCCATCTGGTTCGGGCACCTTTCTTTAATCACCGATACTTCACCGCTATACGTCATAGCGCTGGTAAAACCTGATCCCTTTCCCAAGAGTTCATCGATACCAGCATTATTCTTCCGACACAGAAGAACCGCCCAAAAACCCACCACCCCTCGGACCCGAGTTTTGCGACAGCGATAAATCGCTCTACTGCAGTACGTTCGAGCCCGTACGCCCGTACTTAAGCCATCCCGGGCCGTGTTCGATCCGTATCGGTTCCAGGTCACGGTCCCAACACATTCTTCACCGTTCGATGACCAACTTCGGCTCCATGCAAGAAGCCAACTTTGGAATTTATCTCCGAAAGAATCGCCACCTGATCACACGGCACAGATGGCGACGTGGAACAAGGTGTGGCAGCTTAATTTCACTCTCACCCACGGGACGGTACGGACGGAAAAACGTGCCCTCGAAAAATCCGGCGACTGACAGTGGCGTTAGACTTACCTCACCGGCTGCATTGCTCGAATAGCTCATCCGCTTGACCTTTCGATAGGTGTCATCGTCGACGGCTTCCTTCAGGGCCTGCTCGAGTGCATTCTCCAGATTCCGTGCCTTCGGGTCATTTTCCAGCTCGGCATAGCTGGGGGTGTGGACGGCGGTGGAGATACCGGAAAGGGGGAGAAAAGAAGGGAAGTTTAAAGAACAGCAGCGGCAAAAATCCGAAATAAATCAAATTGAAGAAGTGTAAGACCCGGAAAACCCCTGGCACCCGGGGAAAGTATTTGTCCTGGATGTTCAGCGATGGTCCGTCCGCTCAGTTGTTGAAGTTGTCGGTGAAAATCGAACCGACAAATAACTTTCAACAGGGGGAAAGTGCTCACCGCTCTGGCTGCTCACTGTCTTCGAACGATGGACCGTAACAGCTGCATTGACCGCCATTTCATCGCTTATGAACCGCGCACGAACCCACCTCGTCCCACCTCTGGAACCGGCAAACCCGGTGGAACACTCGAGAAATTGTAGCGAACGATTGCAAATATTTATTAACTTTTCAAATATGACTCCTCGGGCGCTGTTGTAACTTTTTTATCGCTTTTCGAGGACTTTTCTCCGGTGCGGTGCGGTGGAACCGGCATTTCATCAAACTGATCGGCGGAGTGAGTGTGAGAGCGTTTGCAAGTGATTTTTCATTTGACGCTATTTGGAGCGCGAGTACACGCGCGCAACGCTGGCAACCCTTGTTACGCTGCTAACGAGCATTTAGCGGGAAATTGTAAGAGAACTTAACAGACTTCTGTTTGTTTTTCGCGCTGTAAATGGCCAGCTCGGTCGGGTACATTCGGTGGAAATATTATTACAAACAATCTCAATGGGGTGGGTTACACAGTGCCTGGAAGCGTTGGGAAGCTCGGTGCGAAAGCACAGCCTACTTAAAGTGTAGTAAGCAGTATGTAAGAGCGCTGTAAAATACTTACGTTGACATGATGTCCGCCTCACCACCACCACGGTTGCGGCGTATCGTGGTACGGTTTGCAGTGCGTGCGGTGCGAATGTCCGTTTCCCAAAATCTGCGAATAAAACAATCAAAATATGCTACATCAATGAGCGAACAACTTCCTAGACAGTTAGTGCGTAAAGCATTTTAAAAAATGTTTCGTACCAGTGAAAAGATAATTACATTCACTAAGAATTTTAAATTGATTTCGCTATCGATATGGCATATTTGTTTTCCTTACAGTCCGGTCCTCACCGTTTTTCAAGCGAGTGGGAAAGTATATTCCCCGAACGTCGATTGCTGACAAATGATCGTTTTAATTAAAAGCAGCATATTCTGTCGCGTTTCTTCGCGTACAGCTGCTTCTCCGTTCGGGCTTTTCGTTTTAAATCATTAAGTCAATTTAGTTTCCGTTCCGTCCACCGTAAACACCAATTACGGAACATTCTTTCCGCGCTCTATTAACCTTCGCCGGATGGTTGGAAGATCGACTGGACGGCGTCACTGGCAAGCTGTTTCCACACCAGGCGTACCTGTTTCGGCTTTCATTTTCTCGGTGGCAAAAAAAAAATAGCAGCCAAAGCAGCGGACACGCGGAAACCGCTTACGTCCGCAATTGACATTTATTTATGCAAATTTACGCCACCATTCCCACGGGAACTGGCAGCAACGAATGGAAGGGTGTGGGAAGTTTCGCACCGAGCCCGAGCCACTGAGCTGTCAGTGTGGAGTGTGGGAAATTTATTCAAACACACTTCTTCACCAAAAAATATGTTCTCCACCGCACGCCACCTGCATAGTGTATTACATCTTATTGGGATTACGAAGGGGCCCGGGGTTTTCGGTGGAAAACAATCATAAATATTAAAGTTTAGCGAAAAGCACCGGTTTTGTGACCTCCGGAAGCCCGGTACCGCGGTGTTGATTTTTCCAATTTCCTTTCGCAGAAGTACAGCCCGCGTGCGCGTGTGTGTGTTTGTGTGTATGGGAGCTGTTAACCTTTGGTCCACAATGAATACACCAACGCAACGGCGTTCGTTTAGTGATGTGTAGCCCGTTTGTTATCCACGGTGAACCATCGTGTAACGGGGAAATTGGTGGCTCTCTTTGGTGGAAAAACTTTGCGCTCTAACAATGCAGACAGGATAAGGTGGTAAGGGCAACAGCAAGGTGCCTGCAAGCAACGATCTACTGACATCAAGATGGGAAGCTTAAGCGTCCCATCCCAGAACGGCAGCTTGTCCGCTCAGGTCCCGCTTTAGCATGTCTAATTTTGAGCATCGTTTCATTTGGAGCCCATTACCAACCTCGAAACATCGCATCGGGACGGCATCACGGGTATCTGATCCAGTGCATGCTTCACCAGCCCAGCGGTGGCTCAACTCATGGCCAAGGGTTTCATAAACATGTCAAACCGTACCTCCACACTGCGGTACGTTTGCTCATTTCCATGCCGTGCCCAGCAAACCACTCGAACCGTTCCAGGAAGTACAACCGGTGCCGAGCAGTGCTTTCCCATCTCACACGTTCGCGCCAGGGAAAGCTGCACGATAAGTTCTGATCTAGTTGAATGTAAAAATATTCCCTGCTCGAGCGACACCGAAAAGGTGGGCGTTGGAAAAATGGGCATATCCGTTTCGTCCTTTCCGGTTTGGGCGTGTTGTGACTCCTAAAGGGTTCAAACATTCCCGGCCAGCATAACATCGATTTCTAACGTTTGGTTTTTCTTTCCATCCTCGGTTTGTTTGGAGGACGACTCACTAACTCTTATACTTCCATTTCCACAAGTACACACTGACGAACGAATAATAGACGGGGCGTTTAAGTGGTTATTTAAGGATTATTTATCACTCTGCTTATTCGTTCGAATGAAAGTGTTTTTACTTTTGCATTTTGTGGGTTTTGATATCAAGTCAGCGTAGATTATGCAGTAATATTGTCTAGTGAGAAGATCTCTCTCTCTCTCTCTTTTTATCTCTCTCAGAACAAATAGTTCTCATTATCAGTCTAGCTATAAATTCACAAATGTGCCAATCTTTGGCACAGCAGGTAATTTATATTAATTTATTATAAGAAATATATAATACAGGGCTCTTTTCATACAAAAAACGAAGTCAAATGAGTCCAGCAGATGATGTTAATTATTTAAAATAATTTAATACATGTTTGGCAACACTGCCTCAGGACCTTGTTATCTAGTTTTTTTTCTTTTTAGCCTTCATCGGGCAGCTTCAAACATGACATTTAAAGGCAGAAAAAATGGACGCGATAAGATAAGCGCCATATCATGAAAAAGGAGTAGAAGGACGTTTTAAAATTTTCTCTTCCATTTAAGATAGACAACTATTATACTGAGTTTCCGAAAAATGTTTGCTGAACAGTTCATAGCAATCTGTTTCCAGCTTAAGTATTAGGGTGCAGTTATATTATATAGCATATAGTAGTACTGATATACGAAATAGACAGAATCATTTATGAGGTTTCCTCCATGTTGATAATGACTGAAGCAATATTTTGTTAAACTAGTCATATTTAAAAACAAAACTGTACGGGCTCAAAGCATAAAGCAGCGTTGTGTTTTGAATGTTCTAACCAAACAACCAATGTAAACCACAAACAAATGTAAAACCAGTATAATTCACACGTACAGAAAGTTTTTTTTTCTGCAAATTTAACCTTAACTCTATCCTACCTCAGCAAGTAACAGCACAACTGTGAGCAAAAAGTGTACATTAATTTCCATCACAAACGTTTCACCACAAAACATGGCGCTTAAAACAACAGACAGCAGACGGTCGACTTTTCCGACTTCATTGCCTCCCACTAAACGGTGGCCGCCGCTGTTCAACCGCTCAAACAGAAAAAGGAGAATATTATGAACACATTTATAAATGTGGCCCGGTCGGTTATGATTTTCCGAGCGCAGAGCAAAATCCTCATCCACCCCGTAGGATTTAAAACAAAACACAACAAAAAGCGGTGAAATACAAACGAAAAAAAAGCTGTTTCTGTGTTGATTCTGCCCGGTAATCTCCACCTCCGTATAAGCTTCATAGCACCTTGCTTGGTTTTGCCGGTGTGTGTCACGGGTTGTTTTTATAACTACAGAAAAGTATTACATGCGATTATCGTTGTGAAAACAAACGAAAATTAGTTTTTCTCTAGTGCTATGGAATCATCCCGGTTAGGGAATGTTTTTGCTTGTTATATACTGCTCTCAACACTCATTGCCTTCTAAACGCACTGTGTTCATTAGACTGGTTTGAAAATTGTTACACAATATTGTAATCAGTTTTTTTTTTTGTTTTGTAATTGGTTTAAATTATAAAATTTCCAATGCCGCCAGACTGGTGTGTTGCTATTACTAGTGAAGGTTATTTGCAACATTTGCACAGAAACTATCAAACTAAATCATCATTGAGAAGCCAAAATATGTAAGCCGATCCCAGGTACAGTGTGCATCTGCATGCTGCCTACGGGCAATTTGCGAATATTCAATTTTCAACGGAAAGCAATAATTGTGCACAAAACGATAGCAGAGACTTAACAGACAGACACACAAAAACCGATCAGCACCAACATGTCGAGTCCCTTTCACTGCAAACACATTCAGGATCGAGCGTGTTGAAATGCTCCATTCTCTGGAAATACGGTGCAACGTGCAACCAAAGCTGCCAAAGGCACATCGAGTGAGCCAATTATTTTACACCCATTAGTTTTTCATCTCGTGTCGTTTGGTTGATTGCGGGAAGTGTTAGTGCGTTTGTTTTTGCTTTTCTTTTTTCGTTGTTGCCTAGAATCCCCAATGCCCAAGCGCCGTTCGAAACTATCTCACGTAACACACAACAACTCGTTCTATGCCATTTAACAATGAACTAGGCGGATAAATGCACCTGCTGCACTGTAGTCATTCGCATAGACTGTGTACCATTTGTTCGATTTGGAAGTTTTTTATTTAAGGAGCGAATATGGTCCCACACAGGTGCACGTACAGTGACAGTTAAACTAAAACAAAAAACAAAACATAGTAACCATGTTTTTATGAAACCAAGTCAGCACCCATTTTTGATGTTCTGAATATGTTTTGAAATGTTTGAAACATAAAGTTAAATAAATAAATAATAAAAATGTGTTTAATAAAAAAAACACATTTTTCCATAATTATTCCAAAAGGTAATTGTTCAAAATACGTATCGTAAATGATTGAAAACTATATTAAAAATTATAAATCAATTGCGTAGGATAACCGGAAATTTTCCATACACGAACAACATCACAAAACAGTGATTATAATTCCTGTAGACCAGCAGCACAGCATCAGATATGCAAACGTAAATAATCTGCTGTCCAGCGGTAAACCGATCGCCACGGTGACAATGGCAGTGACCAGAAGGAAGGATCAAATGAAATACAAAACTTTTAAACGAGATTCTCTCTTCCTACGCTCACTGTACTTACCGGCGCAGATCCGGACTGGAGGTGTACGGGGCCGCTACCTCCTTAATCTTTAGCACGACGATGGCGGTAATAAAGATGCAAATAACGTTGATCACCGTCAGCAGACCGGAAACGATGCCATTAATTAGGAACTCCGTGGGGATGTAATTGGTGTAGATGAATTCGTAGCTAGAGTTACCACTGTACGGTTCACCCTTCAGGTGCGGCATCTTGATGTCTTCCTCCTTGTATATGAGCCAAATGCAGGCTAGTGCCCAGAACAGTCCCTGTGCAGGTGCAGTAATGGGGGAAAAATGTGTTTCTGTGTAAGTCACTGAATAGATAGCAGAGATGATATTATTGGGTGTAGTTATAGCTCGACTACATTATAGAGACAAAAAAAACAATAATTGAAATCATGAAACTAATCGGAAAATTCCACCGAAAACTACTTACAGAACGAAAACTTTGTAAGCTTTTACTTTTAAGTTTTACGAGACTCACTGAAACTTATTTACCATATGTGTTGCATTGACCTCTCAACCTATTTTTATCACAAAGCGCCTAGCGTTATGCAAATGACGTACTTCATTTGATTATTTACTCATTCCACAGCTGTATACTATGAGGAAAGCTTTGTAAACGGATGAACACTTGCAACAAATACGTCAGGTCTTTCAATACTATAGAAGAGAATATGACCACGTACATTCTCGTCATAAACAACTGGCGGCTACGAACATAAACAATTCCATAGTGTAAACAATACTTCAAACTAATAACACGCACTGCCAGCACTGCCACTGCAAACAAAAAGCGTCGGTCTTAGTGGAAAACAAATCTCCAATGTTGTGAACATGCCTTGTGCGAACATATTGACAGGAATGGATGAGTGTTTAACTTTTCCACCACTCTCGCGAACGGGTCAGTCTTCAGAGCGGCCCTGCCTTTAAACTTCCCATCCAAACGGCTCACTTTGCCACACGCCACTTTCCAGTCGAACGCACCCGAACTCATTCGCACGCAAACCGAGGGATGGTCTTTACACGCCGATAAAACTTTACGATCCACCCAGGGAACGGAAGGATAGCGGTCGCTAGCATAAGTCAAGAGAGCAAGAGATACAAAACTATGGTCATAAAATTAATGTTGCCATACACTGGCACACTGTTCCGGCTGCAGTGTGTATCTGTCCGGGGACATGCCGGGGAACGTGCCATAAAAGCAAGGTCAGAAGCACACTTCCTGCCTATTTTGCAGCGAAATCTGCTCGCGATGTATCGTAGTTGAGGCTTACTAAAACAGGATCATCACTCAGGATGCTGGTTGGCATCCGCTTTCAACCCCTTCAGCCGAGGGAGTGTAGCCGGCATGTTATCAACGTCCGGTTCCGTTGCTTTTCGGAACGTTGCATTCGAGTTTGGTTAGATCAATCTATTGTCGCATCACCGCGGTAGAAAGCGCACCGAATAGACACAATTTAATGTCGCCAACGCGTTTGAACAGAATCCGTTCACTCACAACCTAAGGTGATGATTATGATGATGATGATAACGGCGAGGTGGTCCTCAGCAAAGCTGATGCTCCTCTGCCGGAAGTCGTTGGATTCGATCCAGCAGAAACTTTCAGCAGAACAATCAGCGGAAACCGCGCCGGCAAGGGAAATACCCGTGAAACGGCCATTAAAACGAGGATATAAAACTAAATGCCTGCCTGGTGCTTGGCGGCGGTGGACAGCCCTATCGTTCGACCTTGAAGCCCTTGAAGGCCGTTCGGTGGAAGGCCGATTACAATATTCACCCACCGCCTGCTCCCAATGCTAAGCCCTTAGCTGGGACGGCTAGTGTAATCTAACAAAGTTTCCCCAACGGACAAGCAGGGAAAACATCGAGGGTTTGCCCGGGCCGGTAATGGTGTGCTAAAGAATCGTAATATTTTCCGTCGTGCCTTTATTGTAATGATTTTTGTATAATTGCTTCCGTCGTCCGGCTCGTTACTAGCGTCCTGTGCGGCGGAAGAAGTGGCGTTAGATTTGAGGAAAACGAGAATCATTTAGGTGAAAAGCTGTCGATTGTCGGCGTTCTACACAGAAAAAATAACCTCTAGGGGCAAATAGCAATCAAATGTCCTTGAAATTCACATTTGCTAATGAATTCAATCTTAGTAGACGGATTTTTTATACAAATAATTAAAACAGCGTTTCGGTACGCACAGAATGTTTTCCTCGAGAAAACGTCTGTTTTGATGATATTTAATCAAATTAATTCATTTGAAGCATATTAGTGATGATTTGGTTGAAAACTAATAAATAGATTTTTGAGATGTAATATTTCATTCGTCGAGAAATCTATCAGGAAGGTATAACGTGTGTGAAAATTCCTGAAACACACGTAAGTAAAAAACAGACATAGTAGGCAGGCCTTTTCGCTCTCGGTATTAAGATTTCGGCGATAAAACGCTTTTTTGGAACCTTTGTATTGATTAATTCCACAGAAAATAAATATATAATCATATTGTTCCCAGAACTCCAGCTATAGTTAGCAGAACATTGATGATGTATCATATTTATTCCTGATCCCTCCACGCCATTCAGATGCTCATTTCGATTGATAATAACCTTCACGGGAATGGTTGTTCCAGTACGCGGAACCCACCAGTATTGGCGGTGCTCAAATCTCATAATCCCTAATGAATCTATTAACACCTCGAGGCCATTCGAAGCTCACCGAACGTTTGCAGCTGTGAGCAGCAAAAGTTCGCAATTCAATTGCACCGCTTGAGGCTGGAACATTTTAACGAACCCTCTATGCTGTATTGTTCATCCCTAATGACAGGATGCACCGAAAGAGGTCTTTCGGAACGCACCCGCTAAATGCGCATCGTTCTATCAATATCACATCGATGTCTAGCGAAACCAATCCATTCGATGAACGGTGCACACAACGGCGCCCTACGGCGGCATGTTCGGTATGCTTTTGCGGGGGCTTTTGCCGGCTGTAGGATTTGGTGCTTTTGATCCTGGACAGTACCGAATCGTGTAATCGGTTGCCAATTCACGTGTTGAGTAGAGAGGCCACACAGCGACACATGTTTGTAACGGAAATGGAGCATCATTATTGTGTGTGCGTGCGTGTTGGAAGTGTTGCCAAGCGTGTGCGTGGCACCGTAGCAAAGTTTAGTCCCATTCACGGTAGTTCGTGAAAGCAATTGCACAAAGGTGGAACCGAATGGCTTCGTTTGATTGTGTTCATACTTACACAGTTCACGACCGGTGGCAGCAACGAAGCGGAAATTGCAACACCTATCAATGGTCCGGCCGAACCTTGAAGCAATGCCACCGCTACACCGCTACCGGATGTTAACGCCCAGAGTATACCCATCCACAGGGAGCGTGCATTGCCACTAGGTAGAATTGGGAAATACAACAAAGAGGTTAAGTTAAGTTAATCAATTAGTAACATACAATTCATAGTAACAGGAATTCATAACTCCTGGAAGAATTTAAATCCTGAAATGTAATAAATTACTGGTATTGGAACAACTTGTCATCCTTATGGAAGTTTGGAAAATTGACTTTCTAAATATTTGTTCAAATAAGTCGACGATCTAATAATCAGTTGTACAAACAAACATCCAAACACCAATTGCATACTGTCAGGCGCTTATTTGCACAAATGGACGGAACATACCCATAGCATCATCTAATTGTTAAACATTTCATTAAAAAAACATCAAACTGGTGCAGAGAGATGACATTATTTAACATAAAAGATCAAGAGATAAATTAAGTAATTTACATAAAAACACAAAATAACTTCAACGGTGGAAATTTTAAAATGTTCATTCCAATCCACTGCCTTTAATTCCCCGTGGTCATTTCAACCGCAACGTTACGATCAATTAATCTAAACCAAACAAAATCAATTTGTTAATCATTGAACCATTATCGAACATCACAATATGCTTCAAACCAAACCGTACCACTTAATCTAACCGAAATCATGCATGTTTCTAATTTAATTTCCCACTTCGTTACTACACAATTACCACCGTGCACGTTGGATGTGTAGTAGGCTACAATGTTACAATAAAACAAAAAAAGGGAAAATCTAAAGTAGCATTGCATCGTGTGAGTTTAAGTGGAAACCACACAACAGCCCGCACCACCGTGATCAATCGTCCAGCGTCG
Organism: Anopheles moucheti; assembly: GCF_943734755.1. Classification (NCBI taxonomy): domain Eukaryota; kingdom Metazoa; phylum Arthropoda; class Insecta; order Diptera; family Culicidae; genus Anopheles; species Anopheles moucheti. Next base: position 16,694,093 of record NC_069141.1, read on the forward strand.
GTGGAATATCCCACGGTGTGTTATTTATTTTCCATTTTCTAACCGAAACACCATCAAAACCGCACGGAAACCTATGAAGTGGGATTTTGGGGAGAAAAATCAACACATTTGGTGTGCGATCGAGAGAAAGGCAGGGCAGGGGAGCGATGTATAAGTGGGAGGCAACCGTGCTGTTGTATGGATATTACCATTTCGGTATGGCGTAATGTATCCACCGCATACAAATTCCACCGTTCTCTAGTTCATTTCCGGTGGGGTTTCGGTTTCCGGCAAAAATCTGCCCTCGCTACAATGTTCGATACTGTGGCGAAGTGGAAGAGAAAACAGCAAAAAGCTTCCCTGCCATAGCGGGCGGGAAAACTCCTCCGATAAGTGTGTGCTATATTTTGCTTTAATTAATTCATTCCAAAATACCCACCGGATAGGGGGTGATGGTATGATGTCCGTGATTTCTGCTGTTTTACGAATATTTAACAACCAATTGGAGGTTTCGTTCATTATTTTCATTTCCCTGTGTTTTATTATCAAGTTGCTTTTTACCGCCTTCATGTATTTTTTGGGGCAATTTTTAGAGCGTTTTACCGGTACGATGAATTTGTAATTCATTATCAACAGCCGACATGCTCCACTATACACCGTACACTTCCCGGGGCGAACGAGACATGTGGAATCGGGCACATAAATGCATGCGGATACGCTGATGAAAAGCGAAATGAGAAAAAATCACAAGCACAGATAAACAACACATACACACACACACACACTTACCGGCCCTTCATTTCCTCCGTTGGGAAATCGCCGAAACCCCACGGCATCTCGGTGGTGCCAAGTATGAGCCCGAAAATGAATCCAAACAGTATCGAGATGAACATACCGAGTGCGAGCGCTGTAAAGCCAACCTTCTGCAAACACACCCGAATACGGAAGAGTGGGGAAAACAAGAGAGAAAACAATATTAAAAACGTGGAACAAAATGGTTCGTTCCGTGGATATCAATTAGCAATGTGGAAATGTAGGCTGGGTAAATATTTTACAGCAAATTCGTACTGCACAGCATGTGCCAGTCGCTAGGACGGAATGATTGGTATGCGAAGAGACAGATAACCACTCACACAGACCCACACACACACAAACACACACGGTATTAATCACAATTTGACCCATCTGTCCGATATCCCAGGATCTGACTGGGTGATGAATGTGTTGTTTGCTTTTTTGACATTCAATTTACCATCGTTCAACAAGACTCGTTTCTATTTTTTTGCCGATTTTCATGTGACGTGTTTGAGAAGCCTACTTGGATATTCTGGAAAAATAGTTTCGCACATCGGTCTTTTTAAATAGTCAATCGTACTAGCAAATAAATTATAGATATAAAGGAAGGAACTAAACTGTAATTTAATCCGTTTATTTGAAGGCACCAAAAATATTCGTAGAACAATTTCAATAATCTTAGTTCTTAGTAAAGTATCTTAGTATATATTTTTTTTAATACTTTTAAGAATTTCTACATGTTTATTACGTGTTGAAAATTGTAGTTTAAAAAAAATACTGTAGTATTTTGCATACATGTCACTATGCTGAATAGTACATCTGGCGATTACGCCTAAAGGTATGCAAGGTGTTACTTAAAATAGGGAAGATTATCAAAACTAGTTTATACTGATCGAAGTAAACCTTTCCTACTTTTAAATTAGTTTTATGCCGTCTAATAATCTTTTCTTGCGACTTCTGTTACTTCGAAGATCAAAGACAAACTCCCAATGTCGACTATGTCGCCATTCACTATGGCATCATCGCCTAGGCGTAAGATTTATGAATGGAGTACAATAAAAGGCTTAACAGTCATATAATACTTAATCATTGCCTTTAACAAAAAAAACGCATAGCTTAGATAGGATTCAAAGACCATAACTTCCAGAAGCGCTCATAAAGCAATTAAACAATAATTTCATGAGTTCAGAAAGATATCACTTCAAGTGGCATTTTCACACAGCAAAGATTCAATAATCTTGCGCGGGGCGTATCATCTCATACTCATCTCGTTTCACACAGCGTATATTCGATTCCAAGGGTACAGCACCGTTTCGTTCGAAAGTGTGCAAAATATAGTTCCCCCTTGCCGAAAACCGACAGGCCAGTTTCACACTCTCGAACTGCGAGGCAATTAATTTTTAAACTACTCCCTTTCTGCCATTTTGCTTTCAAGCTTCTGCGGTGACCGCGAGGGAAACTTTCCATCTCACCGTTCAGCCCATATCCTGCCTCCGCAACTAAAGCGTGGCCAGCCATCGCTTTGAATGAAAATGTTTTAATTTAAATTTTCATCGACTGAGCACACCTGAGAACCGCAGAAAATTTTGTTCTTTTCTGTTCTGCTCAGCAACGCCGCGCCCTGGTGTGGTTTTTATTGCGGAATAAGTTTTTTGTGTGTGTGTGTTTTGGTTGGTATGTGCACGTGCATTTTTTTTTCACTTCGTTCCGTATCAAAAAGTCGGCTTTATGAATGTGAACTTTCACCATGACTTCATGTGCTCGCGCAGTTCGCTCCACGGGTGATAGAAACTGGTGAGTTTTTAGTGGTGGATTTTCCATGGAGAACGCATACTTTTTTTTTTGTTTTGTAGCCTGCTTTGGAATTGAGTATTTTGAAAATGCCAAGCGATGGATAAATTTATTGCAGCTTTCGTGGAAGTTCAGCACGCGATATTTTACAATTTTTTATCTACTAAAACTGTATTTCAGTCCGAGTTTAATAACTACACAACGATGAGCATAGTTTACGTTGTGAATTTATTAAAAAAGAAACAGTTCGGGGTGGTGTGATGCATTTAACTGAAAATTCATACAACGATCATAATTATTTTTTGCTTGAGAAATAGTTAACTCCAACCACACATTCACATTTCAGATTGACTTTCAGTTCAACGATCACGAAACATAGTTACTCATAGTTTCACCATCACACACTAAAAGCATAACCTTGTATGCTGTAAAGCTCTTAAAATCGAAAATTTCATCTACCCAAAAACACGTTCTCGAATCTAGCGACAAAAAAGCATTAAGGTGATCGTTTGGTTAACACGAAACACGACAGACTTACCACCAGCTCGCGGTCGGCTATGATCGTTCCGAAGGTAATCGACATTACCGGACCCATCAGCGGTGAAACCAGCATCGCGGCCACAATGTTTGGTGCATTATTTTCCACCAGTCCTAAGGCGGCAAGTGAGCTGCATCGAAGCGAAAGGAGAGAAAACAAAATGTACGCTAAATGAAGATGTGCCACACAGTGTACGATCCAGCGAAGCAAAGTGTTTTGTGACGGAAACCATTTTGCTTTGCGCTCACCCTGCCCGGAAGGTGTTTTGCGGTGGTGCTTTAGCGTTATGGAACCCATCTGTACTTACTCTGCCGTGACGATGAGCAGCAAGTAGTCGAACGATAGTGAACCACCGGCCCGCACACCATCGACCACTTGCTTCACCGTGAGCTTCGAGCGGATCGAGTCGACAAAGTTGTTCCACTTGGAGTTTTCCTCACATTCGTCCCTGTTGGAAAAGAGAATGAACCATCCCACACACACACACATGTTTGAACGTTTAATTAAGCGTCATCCAACTGTCGTTCATCGGACTTCCGCTACCGAGAATCGCCCACTAACTTAAAAGACATTTAATTATCGACCGATGACTGAGCGTTTAATCCCTTTACGCTAGCCGACGCTAGGACAAACGTCAAAATCCGCTCAACAGCAGCAAGAGAAGGTTTAATTAAAAGTCAACTCGTTGGCCTCGTGATCCTTGTTACTTTCTCCCCGTAGGATTAACTATAGCGTAAGGCTTTACTTCATCCAAATAAATAAGAGAATTAATATTCACCAAGTCACCGATATGGGAAACGTCTATGCTCTGATATCTAACGCCCAGCATCCAGTCGATGGAGAACGCGCTCTTTCTTTTGTTCACATATTTAATAGGTGTGTGGATCAAGAATATTGAATTCAACGCTATACACCCTTTGTTTCAGCTGTTTTTTTTTTTGTTCAATTTCATGTTCTTTTTTGTGCAAAATCTTGCTTCTTCCTGTATGCACGTTGCAATGTACGGTGTACGTGAACCTAATCAAATTATGCAAATGCACATCGACAATAACGACGTCGACGGTTGGGAAGAACAAAAATGAAACACACAGACTGCAGGCGAAGAAAGAACTAAGTAGCAGTACATCTAAAAAAAGACATATAAAACAAACGAAAAAAAAAACACATGGCGACGAGTCGTTTTACTGAAACAAAAAGCTTTTGCCAGTAAAAAGTGGCAAGTAACAAGTAAAGAGTGCAAAAGTAACAGAACCAAAGCAGTCCGTAGCGTTCGGAGACATCTAAGAGAAAAGAGAGCGTAAAATACGCAGAACAATTTCTAGCACCGAGCGCAAGTCGCTATTCTTCTTCATTTGAATAATAGTCAGCGACTGGATAGTGTCCAAAACGGGAAACCTTTAATGTTCGGTCGGGAAAGTTGAGGAAAATATGGACAGGGTATAAAGCACAGTGGACATGAAGAGAGGGAAGAATCCGTACCCGTATTCATCTTCGTTGCTGGTATCGTTGGAACCATCGAAGCTGACACTGCAAGGCAGAACGCTGAAAACAAAAGATGGAATATGATGAAAAATCACATGAAAATTCAAATAACGGTATCACAGATTTTTAGACTATATTTATATACAGTTTTATTTATATATCAAATAATTTCCGTGACTCGAATAAGGAATTTATAGCGATAGACGCCTGACAGTATGCAATATAAAGACAAGTAATAAATGACTATATTGCATACTTTTTGGCGCTGCAAATCAAAGCCTAATAGAATCGAGTTAAGGACTTGGAAAATGATTGTTCTAGGACAGTTTTATACAAATTACCTTACGCTGGAGTTGCACTTAATACCGATTCCTAGCTCTGTTAGACAGTGAAGTGTTGTTTCGCATGGATCACCAGCTGCCAGAGGGAACACAACCTGATAGTACTGACCCTCCTTATCCGGGTGCCAAATGACGCGCTCAACCTCTAGCTTCTTGAGTAACTCGTCCAATACCTAGCGAAAGTAAAATCCTTGTCACATTTTGTTTATTTTACTTGTAAATGTTTCGCCTTTTGCCCTAAATAGTTTCATGCGAGAAGCATTTCCCCAGCAAGTAGTTACCGCTTGAGAATGTGCCTCTTACAACCACAACGCTCGGGTTAAGGCAAAGCTCCACTGAAAACAAACCCCTTCTTCGCCAATGCAAACAAACGGGCGAACTTTGTCGCCTACGAAAACATCGACCGACCGATTTCCAACCGAACACGACCAGGATGTGGCAAAGATTTATATCGTCCATCCGTGCGGCCACGTCCGCGTGCACCGTTCCAGAACCGTTAATGAAGGACAGTGTTGGCAGTTCGGGCAGTTTTTTCACGGAAAATCCTCACCGTTGCGGTCGACGCTTGGGTGCCCACAGCGTCACACGCTAACAGCAGCTTGATAAACGGTTTGTGTTTGTTTTGCGAGCTGTGTCCAGCGTTCGGAACTTACCTTTTCGAGCGGTGCCGATCCACCATCGTTCGTTGGTGCTTTTAGCGCGTTCGCTCCGTACGGTGGTTTGGGTGGTTTCGCTTTGTTTGCCGTACGACGTCCCTGTACGGCGTGTTTGTCACGCAGCTCAACCTCAAGCCGAAGGACTGCATTTCCGGCTGCACTGTCCGCTGGGTTGTTGTGCGTTCGCGGACCTCTTGGCCCGTGGGGCACATTTTCCGGGAGATTTATATTAAGATTACGTGGCGGTTGGTGGGACGATACCGGTGGAGGCAGCTGTTCATTATTTGGCGCATAATTTAAGCCTATCGGGAAGGAAGCACAATTTTGGGCGAGATGTATTACGTTTTTGTCATTAGTACAGCGTGGTAGTATTTAGGGGATGTACTGCATCAGCTGATGATGTATATGAGCGTTATGTAAATTAAAAAACTTCAAACATACGACACAAACAATTAGTTTGTTAAACTTGATGAGATTGAGACACAGGTTTAACAGCCTGTTCCTTTAAATCTTTGTCTACTTATCATGTTTTACCCAGTTCCTATTGATACAGTCCAAAAACTGACCCACGACCTTGAGTTTGGGTAGATACTTAAGAATGTTGAAGTAAGAAACTAAAAGACAACTTAGGTATAATTTAAATACTCTATTAAATGATATTGGTTCTGACTGTTCGTCATTTTTCCAATTGCAAGACCAATTTGTTATCCCTAAACAACCAATTTGATTACTTGATAGAGTACATAAGACTTAAAAGCAAATTGGGAAAAGTTATTTCTATTTTGGTAAATCTTAACCAATAAACCAATAAAAAGAACCAATACTTTTGTAGCATTTTTGAAACAATTTGGAGCAACTTTTCCGCCAGATACCATTCATCCAACACTCCACCACGGAACCCGAATCACGCTGCATTCGCTATCAATTCCCCATTTCTGGTGGGTGCATCCATTAACAATGCCATTTCGTCCTTCGCTGCACTCAACGAAGACTCGATTCGACTCCCCCGGTCGGATGGCAATGCGGAACATCCTTGCGGGGTTGGCGGATGGGCGATTTGTTTTCACTCATCCCCGTCGCACCATCGCATTCAGCAGTGGAGCAAAACTCATCTGCAAATATTTACCCAACCCAGTGCCCTCGGTAGCGAAGAATGTTTCCGCTTTGCCGAGCACGAAGTGCACCCTTATGGCACTATTCCTTTCATGGCGCTTCTGCTTTCTTTACCTTTCTGCGGATGTAATAGTTGGTTGGATGATTTCTATTTCTGTGCGTGTTTTTTTTTCTTCTTCTTCTCCTTTTTCGATTTGCACTTTTCGTTGCTTCTCGCTTCCCAGTTTTCAATCCCTCCGGCATCGGACCAAAAGCTCGTCTCAAATAAGCGGCACCGAATCAAATGGCCCCCAAAAAAAAAAAAAACTAGTCCAAGAACAAATGAACAAAAAAAATTTAGCTTTTCCGATTAAGTTCGAAATGCATGAAAGGGAAACTAGCGACTAAACCCGCACCGAAAAGACAGAACTTATCCGGCGTACCGCGAAACAAGTTAGGCCGCGGTGGTATGCAAGATAAAGGCAGCAGGTGAACGATATTTACCTACAGCGGCCACGCCAGTTCTGTTGTTCGCTCGGGAGCTGCATTCGCCGATTGATGACGGAAAGGAATTTTATTTTTCCACTCTACCACACGGCCATAGCCAAACACAATCAAGCTTCCGGCTTCCGGGGGTGCAAACCGGGGGTTAGTTTTTTTCCGTTCGTTCCCATACAGGCAACGTTTCGCCACAATTCCCAGGTTCATTTCTATTCACCAGATGTAGTCAACGTTCCGTCCACTATCTGTCGGATGCAGCTTCTTTGCTGTTCTTGCGAATCCAGTACAAAAAGTAAGGTCATTTGACTGTTGCAGGCTCTGTTATGCCCGGAAGCACACCATCAGGAAGTAATCACTATGCACTATGGGGAGGAATCCCAGTTTTCGGTGCTGAATCTTCCTTTGAAATATTTGGCTGCACGATTCGCTCATCATTTCTGAACTAAACGATGCATTCAAAATCTGCCAACAGGTACCGAATTCTACGGTGGATTGTATTATCCTTTCTATCTCATTCTTTTCCAGCCAGTTTGTTAAAATATTTTTAGTGAAAGTGATAAGATATGCAGAATCTTTTACTTCTTTTCAGTTCAGAATCACACCAAAGTTCCGAAGAATTTTATTGACAGTGTTTGAAAAGAAACTTTTCCAATTTTTACATTTCTTTTGATGATTTGAATTGAACGACTTCGAGCAAATCATTGAGTACATTAAATTTAGCAACTCAAACATCAATATTGTATTCTATGAACCAAAAAATAAACATAAATCCGAAAATTCTTCCATGGAACACAGGATATCTTTACAAAGCCCATTAAACGGAAGGCTCGTGCCAACAAGCTTTGATCCTGTTAATGAAGATGTTTGAAAGGTTGCTCAACCGCTCCTTTATTTTTTGTTGCTTCTCGCTCCACAAAACCCCACCATCCGAACTCACGAGCAAAGGTTGCCATTCATTTGCGTTGAGCACATATTTAACACCGACAAAAGAAAACAGGAACCCGCACACAACGGAACCCTTTCGTGCATGTTTCCCCGGTGGGTCACCTGAACCATCAATTGCCCAAGCCAACATAGGTGAGGATGAAGCATAAGCATAAGACGTATGGGCTAACCATTCTTACCGTTAATTAACGTCCTTTCATAATTTGCCGTCGGAACACAAACAAGAAACACCACTCCAGGCATCGTTCAGGCCGCATGCAAAAAACCCTTTTACCCGTGGGGAAAAGTTTTGCGAACGATTCGCAACGAGATCCGGAGGGCTGATGGTGTCGTGCTGTGAGGGTTAAGAGTTTAATCCGCTTATTGCCTGCACCGATGAGTGCATTCCCTGTTTACCGTACAGGTACACTCAGGATCACTGGGCATACAATCTTCGGTGACACAATAGTAACATCACAGGTGTGTTCGGCTGTTGGTAGGACTGTAGCACACAAGCTTACGCGCAATAAGAGCAAGATTTTACACCGAATTTCACGCAAAACTTCACTTGCTATCGATTGTAAAACACAAACACCAAAAAAACGGAACAAATTAGAAACAACGATTTGTTTTTTGAAACTTTCTTTACGCAATTAAACCGTTTTCTCTGTGTAGAAAGACAACATTTCTTAAAAGGTTTTCCATATTTCCTCCCCCCCCCCCCCCCCCCCAGCCAAGGTGCCCACGAGATGTGGAAAGTTATCACGCTTGTATTTCACGCACCTTGTGGCACATTTTTCCACGTTCGCACGTTGTTAAATGTGGTAAAAAAAATGCAGGTAACAATTAAATTATCCTAAATTCCCCTCGGAAACATCAAAGTGAACAATTAATTCTTAACTGTTTTTCACGCACATACACACACACGCACACCACATTTCTTTCCGCGTAAAACCAACCCCATGCGCAATCGGCACGGCAAATAAAAGGCGAATGGAAAGTGTTGCGCGTTTGCGAACACAGCATGCGTACGAACGAACGGGGAAAAACTTTTCCCGAAAAGTTGGCGTTGAAATCGGTGGTTGTACAAAACGCGAGTACATCGGTTAATTTTCCGAACATGCAGCAAGGCGGTATGTGATCCTTCTCATCACATCTTCCTTGAGGGTCGCTCAACAGCCGCCGCACACAGTAGGGATCACACTTTCAGCACCGAACAGTTTGTTTCACTTTTTGCACCACACAAACGGAAAACGATAAACTTGTTCCGATCCGCACAACGCTTTTGTGGTAACGCGGTACGTTCTCTGCGAAGTTTCGCTTCAACCTTCGTGCCGCGCCCGGACCGTTACTGAGCGCTTTTAGGTCAGGGGAAAACGCAACGGCAACTTGGATCTCGCGAACCTTTGATCCCATCCGAAGGATGCTTTTGCACCACGTCAAAATTCTTCAACTTCCGCTGAAGGGTTGTTGCGTTTCCTGTTCCGGTTAGGCTGAAGCGGTCGCGCAATGAAAAAATGACACCGCTCGTTTTGTATCAAGATACTAAGCGCCGCCTGGTAAAAGTTCGCTTGTCACGCCACTGAGCTCACCGCTGGACTAACTAGTCGGTTCGGACCAAGCTCAAAGTTTTGCGCTTTCCGGTCGCAAAACATCGACCGGCTAATTAATGTGACGAGCAAAACTCGTCCGCTCGAACGTCAATGGGCACTGGAAGTAATTAGAGTTTGTGTGTAAAGTGAAGAATGCGCTGGATGTTTATGTTTTGTTTTGTTTTCCTGTGTTTTCCTTTCCTTTTTTCCTTCGCCCAGGCCGTAACGCGTTGAAAAGCTTCCACAGTGTAGAGAAAGGCATCCGATAACAAGATAAAGTGCTGAACGAGAAGAGAAAAAAAAACAGTTTCCAACGAGTCAATAACGAAGAAAGCACTGTTTTTTCTTCTTTCTTTTACTGGATGTCTAAACAATTTTCTCCCTAGCGACCCAAACATTCTACCCCGGGGTTCGGGTTAAGCATCACATGTTTACACATAGGTCTCGGCCGATATAGGCTCGGAAGGGTTCAAAACACCAACACAAACATGAACCTCCTTGCTTCCGCCACCGAAAAAGGGTCTCGTTCTTGCATCAAAAGAATGATGAGTCTTCAAACTAAGAAGCCTTGGACAGGTACAAACAAGTCCCGGGACTGATCCGATGAAGGCATTAAAACGGGGCTTTTGAAGTAGGATTGTATCGTTTGGGCAGCAACATTGTACATTTTTATATACCCCGCGTGTGTGTGAGTGTGTTTATATGACTATATTGATTTGGTTGAAAAGGGAAGGTAAACAACGGCAACCTTTTAGCCGACAATCCGCTCAAGCTGTACGGTGTTTAAGGCAGCACTATTTTTAAAATGAATTATTTACCACATATCAACATTCGCTTATCTCGGGGCTCTAATAATGTAATGCGGTAGAAGGAACCCTTTAGTATTCTTGGTTACCTCATTTTGTCATCACTTATAGCTAGTATTTCGTGACACACTTAATAAGACTAGTTTATGGCTTAATCAAAATATTATGCATTGATGATTGCATACTTTTGGGCTGAAATGGTCATATAACAATTTGCACCGCACAAAATCTACATAAGCAGACATTAATCGTTTATTTAGGCAGTATAACCTCATAATTGACATAAAAGCGCGCTGGCGTCTAGACATTCTGGTTCTGTGAAAACTCCTTTCAAAATCAAGCATTTCAACACCATTCTTCACACCTTTACACACTACCGTTCAGCAATGAGTAGATTTTCCCTAACCATTCAACTAGGGTTCCTGTAATGGAGTCGTCCAAAATCACGCTCCATACACCTTGCCTTTGGTTGATTACTGTACACCGTGGTGCCCATTCGGCGAGTGCATGTTTGAAAATCGCGCCCTCGGAATGGAGTTTCCTAGTCCTTTTCAGCGAAATCAAGCTTAATGTTAAAAGGACGCCACAACAAATGGGCGTCTGCGGTACTCGCTGCACTCGCTGCAGCCGTCGAAGGAATGCTTGATGCACTTGCACTTTATTTACCTTTTTGATTTTCCAAGAATTTTTGTACTTCCTTTGCTGGTTCGTACAAAGGATGGGGTTCCACTCACCGTAAGGGCGGGTTTTTTATACGTACTTTTTCGGGGGGGAAACCAGGCTAAACGACATTCACGTAACGTAACGCAACGTTGCCTGGCCGGCTGGAATCGTTCATCAAAAGCTGCCAGGCAAAATGGAGCCTGATGTGAGCCTGGTTTGCTTGTTTGTTGCGAACCACAGCCCGCTAATTGAAGTATTTGTCGTGTGAAAACAGTCAACCAGCAACGGCCACGGCACACCGACCGTAGCGGCTTGATTTCCACTTAATGAGAACAACCACCTGACGGGTCGGCCGACCATTCCCGGCGTCCCGTGAGGTCCATTTTTCCGTAGGCTCGCTTCCATGCTCCGTGCTTTTGCTGAGTGATTTAACTCCTTCTACACCCCGGTTTGCTTAGTGCCGTACCGCTGCTTGTGTCACGGGATGAAAGGGCAAAGAAAACACAAAATATATCTAACCCGGTACTAAAGGTGACGGTCGTATCGCGTCAAGGCAGGCTTGAACGTACGGCACCGGCGGCCTGAATGGTTGGCCCGTGCGGTGTCGGCTTTTTGCGTTTGATAATTAAACGAATATGCTAATTAATTTTCTAGATCACGTCAAAAGCAAGCCCATATCGTCCCCCCAAAACGAACGCGCTTTCGCACACATGAAAGAGAACACTCCGTTCCGGGGAAGGTATGGGTGTTGTTACCATTTGGCCATTTGCTGGATCCTTGAAAGTGTTGTGCCTTGTTTCGAAACACGACGGTACCACGCGTTGAAACAGTGGCACAGGTATTGTTTGTGCGATGGCCTACACGGGCCACACGGTTGATGTTTCAAATCAGTGATGTGTTATGGTGTGTACGTTAATGGAGATGTGCAATGGAATGCAATCCACATGAAAATTGGAATTAATCATATATTGGAATTTTTCTTCATGACATTCATTTGGTTCCATTCGGAACAATATTCTTTTCAATATGCGTTGAATATGATTAAAGTTAAATCAATTTTGAATACCTCATATCCTAGATTAAAAGTCAGCATCTACAATGGTTATAGTTTGAGTATCTTTAGTCTATTTAAAGTTCAAGTTATCATATGACAAGAAAAAACATGGACAATGTTTAATTCCACTGTATTCATGAACAAGTTACACTATCCTTTTTCCTGGGATCTTATAAGATTATAGCGCAGATGAGTCCTCTAGTATATCTGCACAGCGGCGGATCAAACGGTAGGCGGTCGCCTAGGGCCTCGCCGTGTTGGGGGCCCCAATAAATTTGTGCCTATTGTGCGATTTTTGAAAATTTTAAAACAAAGTTAAATTATAGCAAAAAAAAATTAATTTACAAGGTAGAAAATTGATAAAAAATATCTTCCTTGGTTATATAAAACATTTTTTTCTATGTGATAAATTAAATGCAGAGGAGAATATCGACTTTGTGACTTTAAAGTATAAACGAAATTGCACCAGGAGCAGGACACTAATTTTCCCGTTGGTCGTGAAAAATTTCTTCGAAAACTACCAGTTTCCGAATGTATAATACCAGGAGAGCATGCACGGAAGAGGTAGCTCCTGGTACTGCGCCGTAAGGTATGCAATGTTTATGCACTAACTTTGCAACCAACTTGCAACGCAATGCGCCGTAAGGTATGCAATGTTTATACACTAACCTTGCAACCAACTTGCAATGCAAGTTTGGTGCATGCAAGAAACTTGCAGCAAGATGGCGCCCAACCTCGTACTTGCATGCAAGCTTGCACGCAAACTTGCATGCAAACTTGCATACAAGAACTTTCATGCAAACTTGCATGCAAACTTGCATGCAAACTTGCATACAAACTTGCATGCAAACTTGCATGCAAACTTGCATGCAAGTTTGTATGCAAGAATTTGCTTGCAAGAACTTGCATGCAAGTCTGCATGCAAGTTTGTTGCATGCAAGTACGAAGTTGGGCGCCATCTTGCGCGCCATCTTGCTGCAAGTTTCTTGCTTGCACCAAACTTGCATTGCAAGTTGGTTGCAAGATTAGTGTATAAACATTGCATACCTTACGGCGCATTGCGTTGCAAGTTGGTTGCAAAGTTAGTGTATAAACATTGCATACCTTACGGCGCAGTACCAGGAGCTACCTCTTCCGTGCATGCTCTCCTGGTATTATACATTCGGAAACTGGTAGTTTTCGAAGAAATTTTTCACGACCAACGGGAAAGTTAGTGTTTAAACATTGCATACCTTTCTGCGGTTTTCGACCAAAATTGCTGTACTAGGTGCTACCTCTTCCGTGGATGCTTTCCTGGTATCGGCAATCTGAAAACAACTGGTTTTGTATGGAATTTCGTACCAGCTAATGGCGATCCAAGTAGTGGCGTTATCGTTCTCCTTAGCACATACAAACGTTTATACATAGAGACTAGCTTACTAGGCCCGTTTACAGTGCTACGCAACAGAACTCTGAGATGTACGGAAGGGAGCTTTCTTTCCGAGACTTTGCTGGTGTTGTTACATCATGTTTGAAGTACATCTCCCTAACACCGATAATGCCGTAGCAAAATTATGGGCCCCCCTTGAAAAATTCCGCCCTGGGCCTCTAAGGGGATTGATCCTCCACTGTATCTGCAAAAAAGGGTACGAATAAATAGTTGAATGATTTAATATCTTTTATGAAACACCTTTAATTTATGGCTTATTAGACTTAATTTTATCTCATATCCGGACAGCCAGTCCTTGCTACGGGAGATTGGTCGGGATGGAATTTTGACCGTTCCTGTCGTGTGAAGACCGGCGTCGCTACCAATACACCACCGGCCACTCCTAGGTTATTCGATTGTTTCTAAAATTATTCTATAATGAAGCTTTTTCATGACCTTTGCAATACCATTTTATTACCTCGGTAGTATATTACCTTTCCACAGTCCCATTAAAATGAGATAAAATTTTAATTCATTAGACCCTTTCTATTTATATTTGCGCTTCAAAAGACTTCTATAAAATAACCGTTTTTGCCTACAACTAACACCCATCGATAATAAACCGTTTTATGTCGTTTCTTTTATTGTAGATCAACCGGTTTTTGAGGAATTTCAATCTATCCAAGATCAACGACCTGGAAGTATTTACTACGAGGTGAGTGAAATGCTGCTTCTTTTATTCTATCGCCCTTACCATTCAGTATTCCTTCTCAGCAAGCGAAACAAACCATATTTTCCTTGCAGATCGTTATTTTAAATTCGTTTAACTTTTCTTCTCCTGGCGAGACACGAACACCTCGAATCACTTTAATAGCTGTCTACCGATGTACTAAAAACACCTTGCTTAATTACTTCAATACGACGATAATTACCTACGTAACCAAAATCCAGTCCTTGGATTAGCCATACCATGCCTTTCCCCGAGTGCGGCACAGCGGGAAGCAACCTTTCGTTAAAATCTCGTCGGCATTCGACCCCATCTCTCGTATGATACCTTCCTGAAGAAGCCCTCCACATTCCAGTGCCGTTTGATCCTCTTGACCCGCGCAACGATGACGGTACACACCGCCACAGTCTCCACCCTCATCGTCGATGTAATCCGCCAGCGTACCTAATTACTTTGCATGCTGGCGACCGGCTAGCACCCGCCGGGGAAAACAAGATTCAATCACCTGTGGCTGTGTGAGCGGGTGTACCTTCAAATGGGTGACGTTTTCATTGCCAGTGTTTTCGTTTCGTATTTTGTAACACCAAAAAAAAAACGCCATCCCCCGTCAGCCATCGTTTCGCGAGATCTTCATTCCCATTCACTCATCTTCCCTTTCTTAATCCACAGGACAAACGCGGTCCCTGCCGGTGCTAGCGGTGGAACGACGAGTGGCAAAACTGGACCATCGGTTGGCGTCGGAGGTGGTGAGGTAATGTTTCAATTTTTCGGCCCCAAAATCGACTCGGGCCGTGTGCGGGAAGCGATGGAAAAGATGACCGAACGGGGCCGGATCGGGAACGTGAGTCTCGTGCCCGGGACCAAGCTTACCTTTCGCCAGGACGTTGGTTTAATGTTGCAGGTACGTTACATTTCCCGTGCGCTGAAACACACACCGTGCACACCCTGCTCTTAGTACTGGCGGATGTTTGGGGCAGACGCTTTTACGTCCATCGAAAGCATACGACGTTAATGTACATGTTTCAATGGTATTTTTCCACCAGTGGGACAGCCGATCTCCGTAATGGTGCGTAATAAGCCTTGTAAGTTAGTGTTCCGTGAAGTGTGTGCATTGGTTCAATTTTCCCTGGAGCATCATTTCGTATGCTATCGCTTCGCTTTTCAATGTTTCGCGAAGGCTAGGTAGACTTTTAGAGAACCAAGCTGTACAAGTCACGGAAACTAGTTTGATTTGTCTGGTTACCTAAACCTGAAGGTTGCACATTACGTCCTGATATGGAACGCACCATCGGTGTAGTATGTTCTAAAAATGAAATCTTTTGTTTGAAAACGCGTTCATCCATATTTGGTTCATAAATTAATACAACATGTTTGGAAGACTAAGGTTTATATGTTTACTTTTCGGTGAATTCTCCAACTTATTATTTTTTGTTTATAGCAATCGACTACTAAACATTTCGTATCGCGTTATTATTTCGAACCCATAAAGATTCTTCATTTTCAAAAATATTTAGATCAAATCTTACTACACCAGACAACATAACTTACCGTAAAGTGTTTTAATTGCACCACAATCCTTTTACAATCCGCCCTTTGCTATACAATTTACCAAAATTGAAGGTGATTTCTAATTTATTTACCTCCTATCCATCTCCCGGTGGAAAATCGATAACGTGTAGCAGTCCTACCGTTGCTTTTGCCTTAAATATCCAATTTATTCCATCCTCAGTTTACGTCAATTTATGCACAGATTTGAAGAACCAGTTTTGACCCACTTGGCGCAAGTGTCAGCAAGCTAAACCGGCTCGCTGGGCAATGTATACAAATTTGTGTCTTTCGGTCAAAAATTGTAGCCCCTCATCGTCGGACCATTAACAAACGCTGTCTTGTTGCACGGAAAATTGTACACTCCTTCTCACTTCCGGCGGCTAAACATCCGCCTGGATCCACATCCCTCTAGCCACTTATTGCTTATAGTGTCGTTCTCGTCCTTTACTCTCATTTCTTCTCGGTCTTCGCACATCCGCACAGTCGGTGGTCATCAATCAAAAGGGACCGATCCGGGAGAACACCGAGTTCATACTGTCCTGTGTGGCGCAGGGCTCATCAACGATGTCCTTCCGGTGGTACAAGAACGGATACTTCGTGAACGTGACCAAAGCAACAAGGTAAATCGCTTGCACCACGAGCACGGGCGAACGGGGCACGGGGTTTCGCAAGAAGAGGCTCAGATCCTTTCGGCCATTTGAGCCTCATCCATCATCTCGCGGAAGCCCGTGTGCCGAAGAAAGGCCGACCGAAATTAGTTCAAAAGCTCGTCGAAGAAAAAGAAGTACGACTGACAGGACAACAGGAAGCCCGTCCCGGAAAAGAGAAGAGATTCACGTCAACCAGGACCGAGCGACCCGAGACTCCGTTTGTGCAGCGTTTGTCTGTACATTGCCGAGATTGTACGGGCGGCAGGCGGCAACCTCAGGATGACGGTCTGATGTGGTTGAAACTTTAGGATTAGCTCCCGAGAAGACTCCACCACCGGACGGATGAAAGCCCGAAAACCTTTGATATGTTAAACATGTCATCCAGCCGTAACCCTCAACGGTGAAGGGACATCATACCGGCTTCTGGTATATCCTCCGGATCTGGACCTGGCGGTTATTTCAACAGATGATGTTATTTCTTCGGAAGGCACAACAAGCAAACTTACCCTCACCGTCAAAACCGTTTCCTCTGTTTCCACAACACCCACACGCCAACGATCTAACGAATTTCCTTTGCTATCTTCCTTTCCACTCGCTCATCCGCAATGCTCGGCACGCTCGGACACTGGGCTTGCTTTCGGTTGCCCTTCGGAACGTCATTATTAATGCAGGAACATGTGGACCCGCCTGCTACCGCTGGACTCCAAGGATCACTACACCGCCCTGCTGGGCATCAACCGGGCAAATCGTCTTGACGAGGGCATTTACACCTGCCAGGTAGGAACATAAGCTGTAATGAAGCGCAAATCGTTGAAACACGAGAAGATTTGAATCGCAACGTAACATTTTACCGGAGAAACAAACAACAGCCCAACCCCTGCTTAGAATTTCGGTGGAGAAGGAATAGTTTTTCCAAAGCGAGAGAGAGAGTGTGGTGAAGATATCTTTTCGAGAAAAAGAAGGAAAAGATTCATGAGACAAAATGCTTCACCGCCTTGGCGGTCTCAATTGGATTAAGATTTGATTGGATGGAACCTTTCTTTCTTTACATGGTGTCAGATTTAAGATGGTATGCACGAGAGCTTTTTCTCCGACAAGGAGTCTGGCTCTGTTGGAAAAATGTTAACATGTGTTTCGGGGAAAGCAGGAAGCAGTTTGTGATAATAGCTACAGCTTCAAGTTGATGCAGATTACCACAAGCGCTAATTAATGTGATAAGCGATTACATTAGTAGGAGTATGAATCGAATGTCTATGATTCACGATATATATTTTCATTGTAATAATTTGAAGAATTTTGTAACTATTAGCTTGTTTGGTTTGGGCTACTCCTAAAGCTTTGTAAATTTTTATTCACTTTCAATGACTTTGGTCAGTACCAGCATCAAGCATTCAAGCACGCTTCCTAGAAGCCAATTAGTTTGGAGACGTTGGTCTCCTTTTCTCGGATTGAAAGGGAATTTCTTTTCTATTTTGATAGGGGTTTATTGCGTAATTTTATGAAATAAGGCTAAGGTACTTTTCACAATCTCTTTTGTCATAATTTTGAACTTATGTTGCTTGAACACCCCTAAGTGTTGAATTTTGATAATTTATTTAATTTGATTTTAATCTACTCATCCACAGCTCATCCACATATTTCACATAAGGCCGGCTTCCAAAATGGAAAATCATTACATTATGTTTCTTATTTCTTAGAAAATTGTATGAAGTACATGAGAAGCAAAATGTCCTACAAAAACGCCTAAGCTCTCAGCGAGAATATACAAACTTCTCTTAAGTTTCTTTGATAATGTTTATGAATACATTTTTGTAAAAATCTTGCGAAACAGCAGGAGTTAAGAAATTTAAGTTTATTTTGCTATCGAAGAACTTTGGTGTTCATTAAAAACTTTATAATATCTTGTCTAGACAAAAACCCTCGGAAGAATAATAATATTCCACGGATGACTCGCGTTTACTGTGTCGTAAAATTCTTTCGCAACTCCTACAAAATTATTCTTTAAACTGAAAAAAGTTCCCTGAAGCATACATAAGTCATCCTTAGTAAAGATTTTGTTTTACATTTTTATACATAAACGTTCACCTACGAAGGGAACGGCTGTTTGCTTCTGCTTCCATACAACAAGTTACGCAGGTCACATGGGTGCACAAACAGAAAAGGCATTTCTTTCGGAAAGTTTTCCTTACAAACAATGCCGTCTGCAAATTAGTTCCTGCCCACCCGGTACGCTTCAGATGCGGTGCGGATGGGCGAATAATTAGTGCCACCTTTAAATTATAATCTGGGCCTAGCAAGAACAAATTTTGAACGTGTCCAAATCTAACAAACACCACGCAAAAAAAAACATAAGAAAAGAAAGTAACAATCGCAATCACACACACACAAAAGGAAACAAAAGCTTTTTAGTTGAAAGGTACCAGCATCCAAAAGGTCAAAGCTTTTTGTTCGAAAGCAAAATGTCAGCCTTGCGACACTTCACCGGAACAAACACCAACCGGAGTGGATGGTAGATTTCATTATTCCTCTTGCCCATTTGCAGGACGGCATCTCTTTTTCACGGGTAACGTTTTCCGCTGCCAGCAGCCCGAATGGGTAAAGGCACGTGCCGCGGGTTTTTCGCATTTCATAATATTCATTTTCATTTACCACAGTGTGGTGAAATTTACAATTTAAATCGAAAAAATGGCCCTTGCAAACATTCGACCAAGCAGCGCTTGTCTCTTGGTGGATGAAAAGCTTGGTTTCTTTTTTTTGTTGCTGCCTGAGAAACTAACCGAACAATAGCGCCTATAGTTACTGCTGGATCTTATTTCTGATGCTCGGCTTTTTCGTGGCTGTAATTTTCCCAACCAACAGGGCCTTCGCCCTAGGAACGTATTCACCTTCTTGGCGCTCATCGCCATTCCCGGTGGTCCTTTCCTTACCGGCATGAAACTGTAGCGACCGGTCACATCCGGCAGCTCCGACGACTAACGACTAATCTTGCCAAAAGACAAAAGACCAACGAAAGCCAAGCCGACCGTACGGCACCGTGGGCGAAGAAAATGAAGTGCGAATAATGAGCAAAGATTGCGTAAAATAGTTTCACTTTTGTGCGAATGACTTCTTCGTGCGATTCCATTCCGCGAGCAGAGATAGTGGAGTTTTGGACTCCCAACGGAAAGCTTGATGAGCTCGCGGCATCCCACCGACCACCCAGCAGGGCGAAATGAAGGCAAATTTACATCCAACTGTCAAACTCACTCTCGGCTGCTCGGAACAGTCTCGGCTGCGGCACAATCCGCGCTGAGTGGGAGGACAAGGCCGGTGCGCTTTAATTATGCAGCTTGTAATAATTAAAAATTAGAACATCTCGCGCATTCGCGTTACTTTCCACGAGTTCACATCTGTCTGTCGGTGCAAACTGTTTCTTATTTGAAGTTGGGTCCCACACAAGGTCACAGCGAACGTTTCGTGTGACGCAAAGCGGATGGCTAGTCTCGGCGTCTAACGTACGCCTTGCGTAGCCCGAAACTAACTTCGCAACCATTAATGATTGGGTCATGATGGGGAATTATGTTGAGGATGCAAAATATTTCTCACCGTACCATGAACGCAAACAGCATTACGGGATGCATTTAAAGATGAAATCATTATCCCATCGTTGGCAGCAGACGGACACGGGCACGCGAGCAGGTCGGGCGGAAAAGGTTTCCAAGAGGGATACATTCTGGTAAGGAAATTATCTTCATCAGAAGAACCTTTTTTAACGAACCATCGGACCGGTCCTGGGCAGTAAAGCCGAACGTCCAGGCACAAGAACGTAAAAAGCTTTTATTCGATCATGGATCCGCTTCGAGCGCGATGCAATCTTTCTTCGTAGCTGTGTTGCTTCCTATTAAGGGTCGTAGTTTTGTTCTTAATTACAGTTTTATGCAAATGTGTCTGTACAACGGTATATTGGGAACGGGAATGCAGAAATCCCATCTCGGAGAGATTCAGTTACTGCTTCCTTTGGAGAAGTCTTTCTACGATGGTGGCCGCGTGGATGGTTTTAAACACGTACCAAAGGCACTAATTTAATGTTACGCTTGTACCGCGAACGGTGTCTAGAGAGATGTAATCAATATTACATTTTCGGTTTATTTAAAACATATTAAAATTACACAAGAATTTACTGCTAGCTTCAGTGCTTCGTAGTGCGCCTGAAGTTATGCAAAATTAATGCTTCTGTTTGACAACAATTACAAATTGCATATATTCCGGCGTTTTGAATTGTTAATCATTTTACAACGAAATTATACTCTGAAAACAGATGGCTCTATACTTACAATGACCTAAGTTAAAATAAAACCCGTTTTTCGTAATCGAATCTCTTCCATTAAACATAATCCATTTCGTTTCAATATTTGCATACGCATGTTTGCATCAAAACAAACACCACCAACCACACAGCAAAAAGCTAATAAATGTACATCGATAAATGTGCAGCCACATTGCATCAGTGCGTCGTATCAAATCAACCTACATTGTAATCGGTCCAACCGTCAAATCACGGTTCAATTCTATTAACCGGAAATCAATTCCATTTCACGTGTTTGCTTGTTCCAGTTACGCCTCGCTGGGATTCCGGACCAACGGCACACACGGTACAGAGAGAGCTTTTTTAGCTCATGTGTGCTTTTATCGTCTTTTCCCCACCAACCGGGTTTCAGCCCTTCACACTGCACCCTCGACATCCTTCATCGCGCATATCGCGCTGAACATTGTTGTTTTATCTGCAACCCGTTCCCGAATTAAGAAATGGCCAACCGTAGCCCGATCCCAGCGTAAACACACTGCACAGCGCACCAAAAAAGGCGCACCGTGGTAATAAATTACACACAATTTACCAGTGCACGGAATCAATTCCACTTAATTTAATTCAACCCGCACTCAGCACCACCACCAGCAGCAGCAGTGCAGCTGCAATCGCAGCCGAAAAGTGTACAGCTCCCGCTCTTCTAAAACTTAGCATCGTTCCCGATTTACCAAGCAGTACGCAGTGACTGGCTCTGCAGTGCATTTACAGTTCAAAGCAAACGTTGAAATTGAGATTGCTGAATGGCTTGTTCTCGTTTCTCGCCGGGACTTGCTTCTGAGCATAACAGTAGTAAAAATACAGAAGTAGAGGAGTAAAAAAAAAGGGAAAAGCAATCTTACAAAACCCTCAAGGGTTGGGAGTTTCGGTTCTTTGAAGATCCCATCTCTCGAGGGAAGCTATCTATGTTTCGGTTGCGCTGGTGCTTATGTTTTTCATTGCAATGCATTCATCTGCATCATCACTTAACTTCAAGATGCCCCATTGCATTAGCAATGTGCTCGATGTTGAAGGAGTGTAGCGCAATTTGGGCCACTTGAAATGGAAAGCATTGAAATAGAATTAATTATTTCTAAATCTACTTACGGATTTCAGTTGTCTGCATTGCATTTCGTAAAGATCAAAGTGTAGTAAAACTCTATTAGTTTTAGTGTCTTCATATGAGTTACGTTTTGTGATGTTTTAGTGTAGAATGCATAGAATAAATCGTAAAAATTTTTCGCAATAATTAGGTCAGCTTTTAAATTATAAAAAATCTGACAAATTCTGCTTTTGTTCAACATCGTAAAACACATTTAAATGCAAAACAAGTCAACGCTATGCTCTGCACAACCTTTTCAACTACTGCCAGTATTTCCGTTAAGATCTGACCACCCTTACTGCATTTACTACCGCTGGACACTGCCCAGTGGCAGGGCAGCCTGTCGGCAAACCGTTATCGAAAAGATAAATCATTGTCCCCAAAAAATAAATGAACTAGCATAGAGCTGCGGGAAAAAGCTGATCCCCTCAGCGCATCACAACCACCCAGCACAAAAAGTGCACCACACAAAATCGACACACGTCTTCACGTCGCCGCTGCTGTTGTGTGGAAAACTAAACAAAAGCAAACCATTAAATGCACATTTATTTCCTATCTCTTGACAAGCTCGTTGACGGGACCGTTTCCGGCGGATATTGAAACCGAACCGAAAAACCCAACACATTCGCTCCCGTGCACACAATCGCGTGGTCGTCTGTTTGGTCGTTCACTGAGAAAATCCACTCCAGGCGTTTGGCCGGGGGTGTAGAGTCTAATGATCCCCGATGTGCGTCTTGTGCGGTATCGAGTAGAAGAACAAAGCAAGTTTACGGTGAAACAAAATACTACGAAAACAAATGAAAACCCATACTGGGGGCACTGGGAGGGAGCGTTCTTGTGTTCTTGCGATCTTATGCCTTTCGCCTCGATGATGATCCCCAGCGAGGTAAAAACAATCGAGTGTTTTTCGTTTGCTTATGCGAACAGGAAATCGATTCCATCCTCACATGCTCGTTTCGTATTCATTAGCCTTCGCATACACAGCAGCAGTACTAACCACATTCGTTTATGTTTTTGCTCTGTATTTTTTTTATGGCTCTATTTTCTTGTCTCTTGTCTACGAATTTTCCTTTCAATCACGCCCAATGGATCCAATCGGTATCATCATCGTCATCATCGTATCGGTAGGTTTCCGATATGGGCATCCAGCAGTGCCGGTCGACGAAGGTACAAATCCTGGAGGTACCACAGCTGCGCGTTGATCCACCGAGCGTGACACTCTTCCGGGGCGATTCCCTGTTGATACGCTGCCTGTCACAGGACACCGACCGACGGTTCGGTACGCTCGGTTACAGCTGGACGAAAAACGGTGCACTATTTCAATCCGACCCGCACGCCGAACTCTGGGAGGATCTCTATCCGGACGGAAGCATTCTTAAGGTGAACAACCTGCAGGTAAGTGGTGCACCGGAGCCGGTTGGAGTTGAATTTCCTCTCCAATAGTCTGTGTTCGGTTTCAGAAATCGGTCGTCTTTACCTGCATTGTGTCCAACTCGGTGGCACCGGTGTCACGCAGCGTGCACGTGACGGTGGTGGAACCGGGCACGGTCACCCTCTGTCCGCAGAGCGATGATTTCGGTGTGAGTTGGCCGGCCAGCGCTAGTGGACCGGCGGTGTTGGCCGACTGTCCCAAGCGGGGTGCTGGGCTGGCGAGTCGCATCTGCGAGCAGAGGGACTTTGGGCGTCCGGAATGGTTAGTGCCGGATTTTTCCGACTGCGTACCGGAGGAAGTTATCGAGATCGACAATGAGGTAAGAATTGGATCCAATTTGTATGTCACTGGAGTTTCCGGTATTATTTTTTGTTTTGCTTCCAAAAAAAGGTTTTGTATATTTTCCCAGCAATATATTACTCCTATTCAACAGTCACTCTGTTATTGATCATCACTTTCACGCCGAAATGAAGGTCCTATAAAGCAATCAGGCCGAGGAAAGAGACTCCTTTTTTTCAGTTATTTCCATTCAAATCATTCTCATCTTCACGAGTCCATCGTTGTAATTTACACTGAACCGGCGACGCAAAACATTCCATGTTTTAAATTCGAACGGGGAAAAAAGCACATTCTCAAACCGATAGCACCAATTCCGACCTCAACTGGCAAGCGCATCAAAAAATCATTTCGGTTACTTTCTTGCGAACGAATTTCCGTTTGCCTGTGTCAGCGTGTTTCCAATTTCATCCAACAAAAAGGGAACAACCATATTACATTCAAAAGGAAGTAGCAAAAAAAACGAATAACACTAGACTCAAAAAGAAAGAACCCAGCAAAAAACCCCCGACACCTTGTGTATAAACACCCACTCCCTGGACGAACTGTCCCAATCGAACCAAAGGCAAACCAATGTCATTATCATATTTTCGCAAAGAAACAAATCGACCGCTACCCAGATACCGATCGTCGTCCCCACCGGTAGCTTCAGCTGCTGATGCTGGTGGCCAAGAATTTGACAACGCACGAAAACAAAGCAAAAAAAAACAGGCGGATCAAGAAAAGGAAAATTTACTGACAAAACGCTCATCGACCATCACGTCAAAAGGGATAAGCGAAATTGGAGACATCGTCGTCTAACAAACGCTCTGACCGTGGGAAGGGTTGTGTAAAAGTAGTCTCCGAAGCAGAACGCAGAACGAAGAAAAAAGACTGCCACCCGTAGAACTTTTTCTTTGCCTGCAGTATGAGACACACTCCGTTTCCGATCGTGTGGCGATAGCGCGATAGGGCGATAAAGTCAGATGAGTGTTATGTGTTGTGCAGGCACACACGAGAGCGAACAACATATGATAATGTGCCCTCTTCGGGTGGTTTTGAGCGTACCAGACAAACCGAAAGAAACAAGTGTAACATGAGCATTTAGCTTACGCAAGCAAGCGAATAAGCTTGAAGTGTTGTATTTTATGCGATTCTGCCGACTGGGGCACGGAATTGGATGGAAAAGGATCGTTTTTGAGACTGTTTATTGGCGATATCTGAAACATCTTTGCGGGGGGAAACAGTTTTACTGCAGTTACTTCATCGTTGCTCAAGTATTTACTTATGTTCGTTCGCTATTCATTGTGAATTGGTAATGATTTAATATTAATTACCACTTAAAACACTTAAAACAAATGTCCTTTACCATTGTCACCTGCTATACGCAATCTAAACGTAATGGTAATTAGTCCCATTGTGCCACGCTTTACCAGTCGCGATTTCCAATCGGTAGTTAGAATTCTTTATTTCTGATCCATCCACCGAAAGCGTTATCACACAATAAAACAATCCTAACCACAATGTTATGCCCGGTTTCACATTTATCGCATTCCGGTATCCGCAAAACAACAAAAGCATTACATCAGCTCTAAAAGCACCCGACATGTTATCTCATTAGTTATCATTTGCACAATGACAACATCAACCCCGTGGCACTAGCTGCCAACGCTAATGCCGATAATTACCTGTCAGGTATTGTGTTATCAGCAAACTGCGCTTTTCAAATGTGTACACTTTTTTACTTTCCCAACACAAACCCGATCGGATTCCCGGTGTATGGGGCGGCAGAATATTGATTATGAACAGGGAAAACTAAATGGTACAAATCGCTTGGAACATAAAAGGAAATTACATACGCAGTTCCATTAGCAGCAGGATAGAAATAATCGTAGAGCTAAAAAGTGAAGCTTTAACGGATTTAACGACTCACCTCACGATGGCCCACTTTTATGTAACGTATAATATGTTACAGCTCTGTATCTAAAAGAAGTTACTTTTTACTGCAATTTACCCATCCCATCGCAGGATACGCAATACACGCAAAGAAATGATGTAACGCTCCAACCATAGAAAATGGCCAACCGCAACGGTCGAGAACGGTCCTGCGGTTGATGGACAAAAAAGGGGAAAAGTTATGTTGAAAACCCATACCGTATAGAATGTATGTTTTTTTCCTATCCTGTCCCGGTTTAGATCTGCTTGAAACGCAGGAATTTGACCGATGCGCATTTAAATCAACCTACACAACGCGAACACTTTTGAATATACGCTCATTCACCACCACGATACATAGGCTTCACTATTTTATGTTCCTCTGTACAGTACGCCTAGTGCCATTCACCGCACATCGTTTTGTTTATGGGAAGTTTTACGCTTTGTAACTAAACTACTTGTTCTCTTTTTTCGTTCCATCTCTTTTTCTACCCATTTACCACGGATGTTCATTCTCGGGACCACAACAACAACAACAACAACGAACGGTGCTGATCTGGACTCAACGCCCATCACCATATTCACAGTTCCGAGGGCTTACGTACGGTTATCAGAAGACTAACGGTTCTAATGTGCTGCAGTCGTGTTTGAAATTTGCCACAACCCACGCTGCCACCTTTCTGCCGGGTGAGGGTGGCGTATTGCTCGGTTTGCTGCAAGAGGTAAGCGTTTTTTTTTTGTAAGCGATTTTAGTACTTATTTTTCTACATTTTTAAAAGACTACCCCCTTACAAATGTACACCCCCAACGATAGACGGTTGACATGCACTGCTGCTAGATAGTCCTTAAGACACGACCCGAAAAGGACACTTAACCGCACAGACAAAAAGCATTTAAATGGAATAAAAACTAACCATTCATCACACGCTTGTCATGCCCGGCCTCGGTATTTTGCAATGTGCCCGAAACGCCTGCAGTTATGCAAAGCACTATTCTAAAGCTCGGAAGACACCGTCTGCTCTTTTGCTTTACTTTATCTTCCTGTACGCTTCTAAATGTTGGAAGAACTACTTTATTGTTGAAACTATCACTAAAAAAAAAACATACCATACTGCAGCTGGAAGGCAAGGTTATACTTCTGCGTAGGTCGGGCAGGTGCACGTTCACCGGCGGGATTAGGACGATATGAGCGATATCGTCTTTGTTCTTCGTGCAAGCTTATTACTTTAATTTATTTAACTTTCACTAACATTGCCCTGCTGTGCCATGGCTGGTGGTGATGGTGGCAGTACCTAATCCACCCTGAAATCCATTTCGGCAAACTGTTGCTCGCAGCCTTGTGCAGCGGAAACATGGCAAAACAGAAAAAAAACGGCGATTATTCTGTAATCATTTCGTTCCTTTTTAGCATGAAGCTACTCGAAGAAGGAGGGCGAAAAAACAAACACGCAGGTTCTGCTAGCTTTTCATTTGTTTCGCACTGGCCCCATCTCACTGGAGGCCACCGACGGTCATTGTCGGTGGGCACAAAGCTCCCGCCCAAGCTCCCTCAAGTGGATGTTTGTACACACGGTTGAATTGAAATGAGCAAAGCAGTAGAATCAACAGCTGAGCAAAAAGTGCGAGGCCACTTCGCTTCAGGGAGTTTCTTGAGCTGGCTAGCTCAATTTTGTAACCGAATTGCCACCGGTCACCCTGGCCACCGTCACAAGCCGTCATCCGCCATTCTCGGATATGGATAACGCTCAAACCGGAAGCAGCAACACTCACTGATCCTGTTTGGTTTTCTCTGAAACATAAAAACGGAAATACTCACTACGCAGAACGAGCGCGCTACAAACGCGGTTTAAATATTCATAAGTTTTATGGTGAGTGAATAATTTATAGGAAAATTTAATTGCACTGCGTTTCGGTGTGCCTTTTGCTGTGCTACGGAGAAGGGAAAACTTTCGCCAAACCCGGCGTGGATAAAACGATCGAGCGGTAAACTTTAGTTTCGGAAGATTTTAGCTTCGCCAACACTTTTACCGCCCGTCGAGTACTACATTATTTTCATTTACATTTTATTTACTATTTTAGCGTTATTATTTATTGTTTGTATAACTTCTACCTGGTTTGTTTTTCATCTTTGTGCTGCGATACTGCTATAAAAGCATCAGGTAACGGTGGCGAACGGTGGCGAAATTGAGTATAGTAATCAAACAGTAAATGTGTTTTAACTATCAATTTTCGTGTTCTGCGGTAGACACCTAAACCATTAATCTGATCCACCCGACTGGTGACAGAGGTAATGACAAACATTTAACCACTAGGCGCATCCTTCACATCACTGAACACGTGCTTGCATACACACAGGCGCTTGTTCACCACAACCGTTCACGTTTCAAAGATAAACACCGCCCTTGAACGCGCACCGCATCTGATACGGATATATATAATAAATGTATCATTCCGTTTGTATTGTACCACAGGTATTTAGCTACATCGCGGCGACCGGAACGCGTCACGAGCAGGAAATCGCTTCGGACATCATTTTACGCATCGTTGACGTCGTTATGCAGAACAAAGCGTCACTCAACAGTCAACAGGTGGGCGAAACTTGCATACAGCTTCGCGTCCTCGCGTGTTTGTTTGTGTGATTTACAGGATTTACAGCTTCTTTTAATACGGTGTGATCATGCTTTCACTTCAAGAAACCATTCAAATCAATGACAATCGATTGAATTAAATTACCCACGGTTAACAGTTTGAGAATTCAGCACGAACAACCCAATCTCTCGAATAGATTATCCTGTCCTATCATAGACACCCTCCCGTGCAGTTCGATCCATTCGTTTCGATGATGGTCCAACAGCGACGGTTCGATGGCTTTGCACTTGCCGGGAAAACTCATCGAACCGTAGCCATAACATCAATCATGAAAATTTATCGAACCGAGCTTGTTCCATACGCGCACTGCAAATCGTTCTGCTGCACAATTTTCCCGCTTTTTCACCCGGAGATTTCATCCATGCGCATGGCTTGTGTGGCCTACGATTCGGTGGGTGAAGAAAATCATTTACCCCAGCTCTTTACCGGATCGGGGCAGTACGAATCCCATCGACAGCATACGCCAATTGGCACACAATCGGAGTCAATTGGAAAATTTTCCTAATTTTACCTCAATTTCCTCTCATTGCCCTCCTTTTTACGCCGTTCAGCAAATCAAACAACTGCAGGACCTGGTACAGGCAGCCGCACTCAATCACGAAACGACGATGGCAGCACCGATTTCATCGTCCTCCTCGTCGGCCCTCGGACCGGTGGCGGGATCCGGCGTGAAGCATGCCGCTTCTACCACCGCCACTCATCAGCTGAACTCGTTCTATTTGTACACGGAAACGGTCAAGGGCCTACCGTTCAATCTGCAAATTTATGGGTAGGTATATTTGATCGGGAGCATTTCTGCACGGTTCAACGCTCCGCATTATTGCATTTACATCGGTTAAGTGCTGGCGAAAGGAACGCTTTTTACGTTCGCATTAAGAACATTTATTGCCCTATCGATGAATGGCAAACATCATGGAAAGTTACGAGGATTGGTTTTTTTTCGCATATCAGACTTCATATGTAAACTAAAACATATCAATAATGAAAGAAAAAAAAAACACTACAATTATTACTCACATCGACTAAATTCCACTTAGTTAGGGATTATGTTCTCGCCGCCTGAAGGTATGCAATTACAAGACCATCACTGAATAGTCTACAATGGGATTGCAATTAGCACTATTTTGCATAGCTTCAGGCGCACATTAAACCATGGCGTGTTTCCTACATTCACTTAGGCTCAACCCATCATTTTTAACTCTTGTTACACGTATTTTTTTCTAGAAACGGTTCTGTTACCACCACGACCGTGAAGAATCTATTTTTATTAAAAACAATGTCGAACCTAAAACAGGCAGTAGCCATTTTCTATCGATCTCGATACACGTAACAAAACCAGCCATTGATTTAAAATGTAAATAAAACACTCTGTCCAGATTCCTGTTCCCACTGTGATTTGTTTCCGATTGTGCAACAGAGCGCATTTTTTATTCCAGAACAGAACACGATTTTTACTATTTTTTTTTTCTCCCTCTATCTCTATCTCGATCTCTTTTGCTATGCAGCGATCAACTCTACTCCGACCAGCTGTACATGGAAATGGATCGTTCCGCTTCACTGCAGGACATCGTGGCCAACGGGACCGTGCTGGTGACGGTGATATCGTACAAAAATCTAACCAGCTTTCTGCCGCGGTTCTATTTTGCCAAAAACAGGTATGGTAAATAAAATGCTCAATAGAGCAGAGTTGCAGAGCTGTTTGCATAATTTAATTCATCGCATGTGATATTAGATAGGGGTATCGAGCATCGAGAGTTTTACATTCTCGTACCTATTAGTCTATGAATTGGTAACTTGATCTACATGTGTAAATAAGAAAAAACTTTTACCGGATAGGTTATCCAAACGTTGTTTGGTTTTGGATGCTTTTTAGAAAATCGTTATCATGTTTTATGAAACCTTCCTAACCTCGAATTAACGATAGCTTTTGCGCCTAAATGTATACTATTTGAAGAACAACACTAAATTTACCTCCGCAAACCCATTAGTATATGTTTGCAAAAGCTCTTTTTTGTTTGCGTGCATCAAATCGCTAACTTTTAACTTAAAATTAAGGAATGCATGGATATATTTTTAAATTACAGACCCTTTGCTATGATATTTTGTTATACACTTTAACATTGGAAAGGACGAACAATTGTTTCAACGAACTTAGCTTTAAAAAAACAACTCCTTTGCGACGAAATGTCATGCTGAGCTTCAGATAATAAGCTGATAAAAGCATCAAATAACCAGCTGGGTTTCGTCATAACCATCGGCCGCATCGACGTGGGTTTACATCCGTTTCCTTGGCAATATCCTTTTCCCATTCCTTCCTGGTACCACCCATGGCGGTAACCCATCTTCTGCTCCACACAGCCGCCCATTTACTGTGCCTACGTGCCCGTTTGTTATTGCACACTTGCATACAAATATGGCAGAAAGGTTTTAAAAAGTATCTTTCACACTAACCACCAAATTTTACTTCATCGGCTCCATGGTTTTCTTCTTCCACCTGACAGCTTCGGCACGGATATCGACTACATCCCGGCGTCCAAAATCATCTCGAGCTGGCTGTACTACGCAAACCGTACCGGGAGCGAGGCGAACCAACCGTTACACGTGCCGCTTGAAGCTGCCCACGTGGAAATCGTTTTCCAGCATGAAAACTCACCCACCACCGAATGGATACCGCTGTGTGGGTAAGTGTAAATACCCCGTCCAACCGAAAGCCAACGACCGGGTTGCAGGGCGTTCAAACAACGTAACGTAACGAAACGAATGAATGAATGTTTTAAAGCGTGATCGTGGGCATGAATGGAAAAATAGAATTATTTACAGTTTTCAGCACCACGTACTAAAGGGTGATGATTTTAGTGCGTTGTATCATGACACGTGCTACACCGTTTAACGTTCGTATATATTTTTTTTCAAAACTGTTGAACATTTCAAAGCTGTCAAGAACCAAAAGGCAGCGTTTTGCTTCTTCTAAGCATCACACAAGTCCCCCAAGAAACCAATCATCAGTTACTTGCCTTACAACCGTAAGCAATATTTTGAACTGCGTGTATGAACGATTCGCTTGTTAGCGATTTTGCTTAAGCTTGGCACGTGATTTACGATCAACAATGGCAATATGGAGCCCTTTCTTTTTTTTTTTTGGAGCGTTTCTAGCATCACTGATTGCAAAAAACCCAACAACCACAACCTCAACAACAGCCTGCTTTGACAGGTATCGCTGGGAAAACAAAGTGCGGCTGCTTTCGACAAGCCACTGGTATAAAAATATATATCAGGGAAAAGAAACACACACCAAACAAGAAGCTGCTAGTGTTTGCGTTCCATGAAAAACAATGAAACCGCTACGACCTTTAAAAGGACTTCAAAAAGGATCGAAGGCAAAAGAGGCGTACCATAATAGCTTGATTAAAGAAAAATGTGTCCAAATCGGGCGTTTAAATGTGTTGATTCAGCTCGGCTTCTAGTGCCAGACATGCTTTTAACCGTTGTAAGCAGTTTGTTTTCGCCGGTGCGACTGAAAGCTGTCAGAAGAGGGAAAAAAACCGCTAAAAACAATATCAAAATAATGTCCCGAACCAAAGTGCCTCGTTTGTGGAAAATATTTTTTTGCAACCCAAAATCCTATTGTGTGTTTTTTCAAACACGTTCAACAAAATACCTTCGCATTCAATCATAACAACTCTTTTCTAAGGTCACACGCAAATATCATCATCGGATTGATCGCTCGTTCTCGTAATGGAGGGCATTGCATAATTTGCTGTCATTCGAGCACCATCGTGCGGCTTGTGCGTTTTCCAAAATCAACGTTGCATAATTCATTACCGTGAATGCTAATTCCACCAACAATTTTACGTAAACGGAGCGGAATACCACGAATTGTACACCCTTTCTAATTAGGAGCCCTTGGCAGCAAAACAGAAATCACCAATAATGGCAATCACTCTCACTCTTCTCGCAACTCTGGCGTAACGTGCACCCCAAAAGTGGGCGATTAAAATTTCGTTATGAAATAATTCCATCGATGAAAGCTGCTCATTTGCTTGAATGCATCATAAGCCTCAATCGGGTTGGTGTGGCAGGGCATTTGTCTCGGGCGTAAGAACGGCCATCGTAACAACCGAAGTACATTTTCCAACTTATTCCTAATCGGTATTACGTCTAGCGCAGTGAGCACCACCCTTACACAAACGAAGCCTGCTTCATTGTGAGCCCTGGTAAAACCTCATTTGCTCTGTGCATGGCAAGCGCGAACTAGAACTTCTTGCGTTCTCGCTGCTTCACCAATAGTACAATCAATTTAGATGATCAACGATTCCACGACGACTTCAGGAGATTTGTATGCTTTCTCAGAAACCCGTCGGGGGAATCGCTTTTGGCCGCTCGCTTTGTACGAGTAGACAGACACTCCACACCATTAATGTTTGCGTCTTGTTCTGCTCCTATTTTTCCTCAGCTACGACTCGAAGGCGACGTTCGAACCAACGTGGCGCACGGATCTCTGCATCACCGAGAATCTGCTGGAAAACATCACTCGCTGCATCTGCCCATTGTCGGGTACGTTCGTGGTCCTGCTAGCGAAGAAGAACTACAACGTGAGTATTTCCATTTCATAGCAAAACATTTCTAAGATATATCTAAAAACCCTTGCCCCGAACCCATTCCCTCACTCTTGTCGAACGCAAAGGTCAATGAGTTCTATTGAACGGATTGTCTGAACAGTAGGAAAAAAGGTCCATGTGTACGAGGTTATTGCCCAATGGTCATGTTGTGTGTTTTTTTTATTTTTGAAAAATCGCACAAACCTCAGACAATTCGGACACAAACGGCAGTACGTTAGCAATAAGTCCATGTCAAGTGCATTCAAGTGGCGGTTTTTTTGTTTGCGCGAGATAATAGTGCACAAGGGAGTTTTGTCTTGATAGAAGAGCAACTGCTTTCCAGTGGGACTTTAGATGAAAACATAAATTGGACTGTATAGTAAATCATTCCTCCTTGTGAAGAATTACCAATTTCAGGGTAAATTGAGAGTAGCTTTTTGAGAAATTATTCCGGAACCTCCTAACGATTTTCTACTAAACGTCAACACGATCGGAAGCAATTGCATTATAGAGAAGGTTCACAATTATTATACAGGGTTTGCGTGCCAGTGTGCGAGTATTGCCATTTTCAACACCATCCGCGCAGAATATGACGTTTGTTCAGGCCAATGTGACAGTTTTGTTATTAAAATGGACACTTTATCTTGAACGGCTAAACTTGTGTTCAAGTCCTGAACTGTTGTGTTGTTGAAGATAGAAACGCTTGTTCTTTACCAAGGTCTGTGTAGGATAGAGGTCGAATAATATAGAACAATTTGACAAGTAGCCAAAAGTTTTTTTTTTTGTTTCATTAGAACGGCCTGGCCGTATCGACTTTATTTTACCACGTAGCCGGATAGTCAGTCCTTGCTACGGGGGATTGGTCCGGTCCGTTCGTGTGAAGACCGGCTCCGCTACCATCATGCAACCGGGCCGCCCCGAGTAGCCAAAAGTTCGTTACACGTGATTTGACGTTTGGACGCCCTTTTCCATTCAAATGTTTTGTGTGTAGTTGTGTTGATTAATCGGGCCGGTCATAGCAACAAGATTTTTATTGTTTTAGATTTGGTTGGAAATTTTGTGTCGCTGTTTTTCGATTTTAGTCCGGAATAAGATCTGCAGATCTTATGGCGATTGGTGTTGGGTATGATTGGTGTTCTAGGCAGGTGAAAAGGCAGAGATTCGGATTTTGTAAAGCGATCATTTGGCAACGAGTAGGTGAGGCTCTTCACATATGAGGAAGAGGATGAGGCTCATCATATCTCCCGGTTCACAGTGCGACGTGAAGGTCCGGTACCGTGTGATCAACCCTTGGTTCAGAACACGAATAGGGGATGACTACACACCACTTTACAAAACCAACAGTTTTCTGTTTTAACTAAAGACATTCAAAACGAAGGAAAACTTTAACGACCAAGCTAATTCTGAAACTTCGCGATACAGTAAACAAGTAGGCTAGACGCAAGGAATCACGAGGGACCAAACGTCAAATGAAATCCAAAATGGCGAACCCCGATCTTGGCTATTATTTGACCTCTATCCTTGGTTCTTTACTCTGTTAAACCCTGTAAGTTAACATAGCTGGAATAAAAGCTGTTGATTGTTTGATTGAAGACTACTAGATCCAAAAAGGAGCTTGAAATCATCGAAAGTCTATTAATCGTGTAAGGTTCCCATATCAAAATTATTGGCATCATACTAATTGCACACCTTCAGGCCACACCTTCATATCAATAAAAAAACCTGTTCTTGAATATTTCACCAGGGATAAAATATGTGCTTTTACTCCAATATCAAATTCCTTTACTCTCAGTATATTCTAAATGACTATATGCTTGTGCATTTGAACTTACCAATGGAGTATTTTGCAATTTTTCTTTTCGAGATGTAATTAATTAGCAACTAATTTTCGTAACATATCCATATTCCAATGCTTGCCATTCATCTGAACGACTTTAATTCTGTATGGCACTACTTCAGCTATCCACAATCAAGAACTATCATTCTGAACAAAGCTATACTTCATCTTCACACATGATTCTCCTTCTAATGCCTACGAAATACTCCAATAATATCACCAAAGAAATTGTTTATCCTGCTGGAAGTAATTTTACAACTCCACGCCACCTATCAGGCCCACACCATTCGACCTTCTTTCTTCACCAATCAGAAATATGTAAGCGGAATTACTTAACTGGAAGACAATAAATTTTCATTTGATTCAGTTTAATGATACTTAAGGCACCATTAGAATACATTCTGCGCTTCAATTTGCTCCCAACTGGAAGCAACATAGCGGTGTGTCACCCACCCACACAAAGCCGGAAAGAAACCATTCCGAAAACCTCCAAATGGCTTTTCCACCGTTTCGCGCCATTCCGGATGTGAGCCGGAATAGAAAAGCGTTTCGGATACAATGGTTGAAAGCTTCTCGTCGGCTGGAGATAAAAATTGGAAACGGCGCCTTCAGCCCGATGAGCTTTCATGGGAGTAGAGATCGCTAACCATAACTGCTACTCTCATCCCGGTTTGCCAACTTGCTCCAATGAGATAGCTGTTGTTTTTGCGCTTCCTCTCGTTTATTTCCTTTTTGAAAAACTTTCCTTACCATTTTCGTTCCATTGGGCGATGAGTTAAGGGTGGCAGCAGCCCGGCCACTCGAGCGTCTTTGGCGAACGCTTCCGGTCCAAAGCCGTCAGACGTATGAGCGTTGCCTTCTGGTGCGGAGAGATTTACGTCGAGAAATGGAAAATAGATTCAAATGGTAGCGAGTTGATTATGCTAGACAAAATATGCTATCCTGCATCTGTTTCAGCGCAATGCGTAACGCTTACAGTGACACTCACAGGTTCCCTTCCCTTGCGTGTGCGTAAGGTCGGTTCAGTCGTTCAAACGCTGTATGTGTCGCAAATTGTGCCCATTTCCTTTTTCCAGCAGCAGGCTGGCATAGAAACACACGCAGACTATGCGGAGGATTACGCGAGCGTGAAGGAATCGGAACGTATCTTAAAGCTTCACGTTTCCCTATCTGTTGTCACTCTATTTATACCAAAACCCGGCAGGCAGCTGGAAGGCAAACGGAAGGACATAAATAAATCATCATTTTCTATTATACATTTACGCACCGTTGGTTGGGGACAGCGTTTGGGTGAGATTGAAATGGCTCGTGAATATATTTGTACATTCAAATTGGTTCTAAAATATGTTGCTGCACTTGTTGTGTTACGATTATACAACCAGGTTCAATTTGCATACGATAAGGCAGGTACAATTAATTTCTGTTGAAATAAATTTACCTTCAACCATGGTGTGGCCGTTCATCCCCTAGCTAAACGAGAAGTGGCGTAGCTCTAGAAACATTTAATATGAGTTAAGTTTAAATTTAAGAGTGAGTGCTTATTATATATGAATTATTTTTATAGCGATTCATCGGCCTATTAACAACTGCATATGGGAATTTCCTTTTTGATTTTGATGAAGCCTTAGTCCTTCGTAGTTTGTAATATTATTTATTCGCGCCTTTTCAAGTGGAAATTTATGAGAAATGCCTTTTTCTGGTTGATATGATAAAGATAACATTTTAGTCTCTCTATTTTAAAAGCTCAACATACAAACTATTATAAAGTGGAATTCCAATTATCCTACTGCTGGTGGGAAGATTCTGATGTGCAAGCTTTCAATTGGTTAATTATCCAACAGCATCAAACCACATGTTTGACACCCATGCTGAAGAATTTAGCTTACAAAGATTCCGGGTAGTCGACGCTCGTCGACTCTAGGAGCTCTTTAACGTTAATAAAAAATGCAAATCTTATTTCCCGCTTTTCGACATGATGCTCATCTACTAGCAACAGTATGCTCCGTACCGTGCAAGAATCTATGTATGGTAATGCGCTACAGCAACCCACACGGTAGGGCAATTATCATAAATTATTACCGTGCGTTTCGCGCGCTGGCTGTGGATACGCCCAAATGTGATTGCAAAAACAAAAAAGAAACATACGAAAGATGGGCCACAAATAGGGCCTCTCCGCCACCGGAACCAACCACATTCGTTGATGACCATCAGCATAAAACACTGAAACGATGATGTTGATTCCGCTGGCAAAAGCTTTCGAGTTTTGCGGTTCGCGTGTATCGGGTGTTGGGTTGTTGTGAGAATACCCCTTTTTCTGCTGGAATGATGATTCATTCGTTGAAAAGCTGCAACTTATACACTTTCCAAAAAGTAAAACAATATGCCCATCTCTTTCCCTTGATCGTATCAATGCGAGAGGAAAAAAAGCGGGAAATCCGGAACCCAAAAAAGGTTGTTATGTGATGCTTTTTCTGACGTCGAAATGAGATTCTTAAGCAAGCGATGGTTTTTATTCCGTCAGCACCCGGTTCGATCATCGTGCTTGGCAACATTTAAAATTATAAATTTATTCCACCATTCCATCGCACCCACTTCACCCAACCACAATAACCGTTCTCGGGGTTTCTTGAAAGGCCATTTTCAATCCGCCACCTCTTCCCGCGTGCACATTTTCCCGGGCAACAAAACCCGACCAACGGTCGAGTGACATTAGTTTCAGATTGGCGCATATTCACCACAGTGGTTCCGTGCTTTGTCACAGCTCCATCACGTCACGTCGGCGACGATGTTACAAAGTTTTTAATGTTCTCCCTTCATCGTTCCCCGACGCGACACTCCGTTCGCCGCCAGTACGCAACTACACAGCGCCAAACGTCAACAGCGACGCCAGCACACTTGTCGATAGCGACCGATGGAGAATGTGACCGGATTTGCTTTTTTCGTTTCACTCTCTCTCTCTCTCTCTCTCTCTCATCTATTGCCTCTTTCCTGTTCGTTCAACAAATTCCTTTTTACGATTGGCAGCATCCTTGACGCCCGCTTCCGGTTACCAGTTGTGCGCTTTCCCGCCGCATGCTTCAGCGGGGGCATGAGGAATTTATGGTCGCCAGCTATAAAATCTTCGATACGACTGGTTTCTTATTGAAAGTCGCAGATTTACACAACGAGTGAGCCGGGGGGGGGCGATTTTTAACGTCTTGCCACCCTGGAGTATTGCCCCCACTCCCCCCCCCCCCCCCCACCCCCCCGCCACAAGCCAGAAATCTGCCAATCTAATCCAATTCATTCAATCCATCCTGCCGGAGGATACGAAATGCCAGCACGGACGGCAGCACCATACACAGTAACAATCGTCACAGTCCGTGCACGGGCATTGGTGTTTATTTCCATTTTTATGTTGGTTTTTACGTGAAATAAAATGATAAGGTTATGGTTTTGCGGATGCCGCCCAGCTTCTATTGTGTCCGGCTCCGGATGCGACAACAAAATATCGATAACTTCAAATGGCTGCCCCGGTGGGATGCGTGGAAAGTGTGTGAGAGAGGGGTGGGGGGAAAGCTCCCGGTAGCGTTAAAAGTTTTGGATTCAAAAGTGCGATCATCGTTATATAAACAATCTTACAGATCGTTCCCGATGGGGCGCACGTCGCATTGTTATTATCGGCAGCGTCTGCGACAACATGCGCTCTTCGCCCGGTTCCATAAGCAAACTGCTTTAATTGTTCATTTAAAGTGTCTTAATTACCATCGGTAAAGCTCCTTTCCCGTATATTGCCCTAAAATGGCTACCCCTTTTTTTAACGTCCCGAATATTCATTAAAGGCCGTTAGACTGCACAGTAAGAACCATAAGCTTAATGAATTCCCTATTAATCACCGGAAAAGTTATAAATGAAATCCCTCTTCTACCTGTTAGACCTCTTCCGGAAAAGTATTACAACCGCTCACTCACACTCTTCAACCTTTCGCACATCCTGCCACCTAGGCATGCGATAGTGTCTACTGTTCAATACAAATTATCTCCATCTTGCTACATCCCTTTGCTCTTCCGGGGTAGTTTGTGCCGGTATTTTCGCCTTCGCCATGATGCCGCATCATCTTTCCCATGCTCATGGTGTACGAAATTAATAACACTCAATCAAGCGCCAACAAACCGGTACGCCCGGGGAAAGGGTTCGTTCAAGTGTTGCACCAGTGGAACGTTTAGTGAATTTTTAATTGCTACCAAATTACTCCCTCCCACTCGCTCTTTGGGCCAATTTCGTTGATAATTCAGTTTGGTTTTGACCGTGGAAATGGAATTTTAAAACATTATGGAAAACACGAAAGTATCATTCCGATGATGCCTGAGCACATCAAAATTAATTGATGTCGTTCTGCTTCTAAGGGGGGTAGAAGATTTTTTTTTTTGTTTCGTTAGAACGGCCTGGCCGTATCGACGGGGTAGAAGATTTTATTAGCTACGGTTTTGAACATAAGAAAACTACGCCTGTGGGATTTGTATTAGTAGCAGAGCATGTCTCCACGTGACAGGACCGGTTCAAAATTCCATTCAGTTTAATTCTAGTGTGTTGTACCGATAAAGAAGAAGAATTCTGTGAGAGTATTTCAATGTAATTAAAGAAAGAAAATAAACCTTAGAATATAGCTAATTTTACCTTACAAAGTTAAATGATTAAATAGTTCTTTACTTACGCGCCTAAAGGTATGCAATGTTTCAATTATTGTCACTGAATGGTCCAGGCCAAATATCCCCTATACCACTAGTACGGTTAAAAAACCTACGTTGAGCCATTTTTAGCACCTCATCACGTACACTCTATACCCATAACCTTCATCCTTTCAACTATTTGAACTTGGGAGTTTTTTTTTTGCCTACACAGGGCCTTAACCACTATTTTAACCACACGCCGAAATAACCCAGCGCATCGGTCGATGCTACGGCAACATTCCAGCTCCATCCTTATACGCTTCTAAATACCACAACATGCCTTTCTATGAAACTTTTTCCCAAAACCATATAACGAGGTGTGAGGCTGTTTCACAAGTTTCCATGAATTGCGTTCAAACGAGAAACGTGAAGCATTATATTCACGCTCTAGCAACAAAAAAGAAAAGGTGGATGTAATTTCACTATACTCCCAGTTGTGAGACCACAATCGAGTGAACGAAATTCTAAACAAACTCACTGTGCACAGACAAAAAAAGGGATTTTTTTTTTCACAAAAACTTTTGCCCACGAATGTTATTCGATCGTTATGCTCATACCGGACGCACTCGCATCGATGCTCGCAAGAGAACTCATTTCCTGAAACACCCTCCCCCCCCACCCTCCAATTCCACTGGCTGCAATATTCCATCCTACTAAGGCAACTCATTTCCATTTGCCATCCATGGTGCGCATTTTCTTCTGCCATTCTATGTGATCCATTTTTGTTTTCTTTCCTTCTAGCCCACTGTGCCGAAGACAACCTCCCGCCCAATACTCGTCGTGATCAGCTGCGGATGTTGCTTCCTGCAGTCGTGCATCGCCTTCGCCATCATGCTGCCGATCCTGTATCAGCGACGGTGCTGTGTGACCTTTTTAAAAATGCAATTCTGCTCCGCCACCTCGATGGCGATGGCCATATTCATTCTCGGCCTGCTGCAGCTGTTCCCGCCGGTAAGTAGTCCCTGTATGGGCGTGTGTGGCACACGGGTCTGATACGTTCCGGGTAATCATCGCATAGATGGGTTTCATTCTTTTTTTTTTGCTTCCCCATGGGAGTGTACACGCAATTAAATTGTAAATTTGGAGCAAACAACCCTTGTTGGTCCTATTGGTCCTGGGACCAAGATGTTTTACTGGTGTTGAAACAATGTATAGTCACGAAGCCGTGAGAGTACTATTAAAAGGGAATTGTTTAGAAACGTTCTAAAATTGTATTTAAATCATTCTAATTTATCAGATGAGCAATTTGCATGAAAGTTTTAAGTTGAATTCACATGAATGGATTACTTTTACTCAAACATGTACGTCATGTGTTGATAACACCTTGATTTATGCAATTCAAATGGCATCTTTTAACAATGTTTAGTAAAATTATTTGGCAGATAAAAGTTTAAAACAGTTATTTCTGTTATTTTTTTGACTATAAAATTGAACAGCAACCTAAATCCTTGCAATCAAAGTTTGACAGCGCCCTTCAGATTCACATTCTTATTTATTTTGGTTCGAAAAACAAATATTCATAAATCATGAATCGTGTACTACGTGTATTATTAAACTATCCTTATCTTGTAGCAGCAGCATGTCATCCTTTCAAGTAAACTAACAAATGTTATCATGCCCTTACCAGCTTCCCTTGTAAATTAATATGTCAACAGATTTTCCATAACCCACAGGACGACACACCGGGCGATTGAAATCCATTTGAAACGTTTCCAAACGCATTTGCAATTTATTTTACATTCTGCAAATAAACGTAACGCATTCGCATTCGTTTGGGGACAGAGCTGTCATCTGCTTTCGATTCCCACACACCGAAAGCTTAGCAGCTTTAACTGGTGATTACATTTCGTTTCAGCAAAATTCGCTTGTCTGTAACTTTCTTTAACCGATCCTGGGGATACATTTTCGTGTCCGTTGAACCTTCGCACTGAAGTGCTCGTGGTGCTGATGGTGCAATTTATGCTTGCCTTCTCCGTTGACTTGCAGTGCAGCAAACATGGTTGCATTCCCCTCTGCACATCCTCTTGCTCTAACCGCTGGCACACCACCGAAACGTAAACTGATCTGGTTGGACTTTCTCATAAACGGTCCCCAAGCTTACCACGGCTGGCGTTTAATAAAATGCTTATAAATAACGAGAAACTTTGTTATCGTCGTTATTGCACCACAACGAGGCCTCTCTGTCTGTCT
Organism: Anopheles moucheti; assembly: GCF_943734755.1. Taxonomy (NCBI): domain Eukaryota; kingdom Metazoa; phylum Arthropoda; class Insecta; order Diptera; family Culicidae; genus Anopheles; species Anopheles moucheti. The sequence continues at coordinate 16,735,728 of NC_069141.1, forward strand.
GTCGCACATGTGCAAGCTGCAGCAGCACCGGCACCAGCCATCCGGGGGAATACGGCACCGGGATCGGATTGCCTCGGAAAGCTAAACTTCGACGGCGTGTGCTGTTGAAGTGCCATTGCTCATGTGCTTGAAATCGCTCCGGCTGGCAGGACGGACAAAAACCGAAACTGCAGCAGCGCGCATGCATTATTTCATGCTCGGAATTAGTTTGACAGCTGTTTTTCTTACCCGGGGTGGGGCCGAGGGTTGGCTTCTTAAGTGTAGCGCACGGTAGCGAACGGGTAGATGTTTAGTTAGTTCCATTTAGCCTCGTTAATAAACATGTTTGCTGGTTCTTGTAGAGACTGCAACAACTTTTTTTTTTCCCACACGCGCTTATCGCCCGAGTAAAACACTGCTCTCGAGTGCACTATCAGGCCCCACTTGAGTGGAACGATTGTACGTCTGCTTCAGCAAATTACAATCAATTAAGCGAAACAATTCACTTATCATCGGAGCAAACCCTCGGCACGCACCTGCCTGCCGGGCAAACATGCTTGTCGGGCCCGAAGACTCTCGACTGTACAAGGCAAAGCAAAACCGTTTCTGCTCCTGCTGTGGCAAGCCTTTTTCGAGCGGTTACCCTGCGAATGGATGCGAGCGTCTCTTTTTGAAGTGCCCATTCATTCAAGAAAGTGTTGCTGTGCCTCTTACTGGGCAAATGGAATGGTAAGCAATCAGGGGAAAAGTGAAACAATGTAGTGTGCAATTTTGCTGTCGAAGTGTCGGAGTGTTTTGTGTGGGTTTTCTTTTCTTTGACCGTTTCTAGGAACTACGAGTGAAGCTGTTTCACCTTCTGCAGAAGAGATACTTCAATCAATTGAATCATAAATTAGAAAGGCTTTCATTTCAAAGGAATTTACTTCTTAAACGACCCAGCAATCGAATCGTTCTTTTCATGGTTCATGTGAAATGGATACTCTTATTGTTTGAAGTGATTTCTTGTTAACTTGATATGAAGTTTTAAGTATCCTTTAAAACATGTCTCAATACGCTTATCAACTCGGTTGATTTAATTGCATACTTTCAGGCTTTTCAAGTTCACACGAAATTCACCTAATGAAATTTTAATAAATATAGGAGAAGATATTTCCATTTATATTACTACTGCCTCTAATAAGGTTCAGAAACAATTAAACACATTTTTTAAACACGAATTGTACGTAACAACAGTTCCCAAAACTGTACCCTTTAAATACGAGCTGTTCTCACCATCCCTTTCGCATTCACCGCTACTACACGGTCACTGTTTGCCGATTAATTTCACTCAAACCGCAACGGCATACCGGTAGTCACTGACGAAATTGGATCAGACCGGAATGGAAAACTTTTCCACTTTCATCGCCCGAGAATTTTCCTAATTCAATTAGACTTTCGAAAGTTTTCACTTTAAAAAATGAACTTGCATCAACACCATTGAATCCGACCCGTTCAGGGGTTCTTAACGATCTGTGCCGTTTCCGCATATTTTTTTTTTTTCGTTCCGCTTTCTGTCACTTTCATTTTTCTACAACTTCCACCACACATATTAGTGGGCAAAATGCTTCGGCAGAGACACAGACCGACGCACCGATTATCCCCAACAGACCAACCGTGGCAGCAAATCGAGCGGAAACTCTTTAACGTGAATGACCTCGAACGATCATTCAACCTTTGGTGTCGTCTGGCCGAAAATCGTGCACATCATGCGGATTGGAATCACCCACAAGCCGAAAGTCAAAGCTATTGACACGGAGTGGTTGAGAAGCTGCACCGTTAACAGCAAACACCAATGTGTTCTGGGGTCGAATGTCTTCCCTATTCATTTGCTACGCTACGCTCGGTTTATTATCAATATCAGTGGTAGATGCTGGCGGCACGGTTTATTATACGAATGAGTTTTAATTGAAAACACCAATCAGAGTGTGATTAGTGCGTGAATTTAAATGATGATAAAATTTAATTCGATTTTTTTTCAAACGCTGAAAACTACCAGGCGCCTCCATTGAGTTTTGCCTATGATACCAAACACCAGGCGTCTCCATCGAGTTTTATTTTCGAAATATAAAAAAAATTAAATTAATATTAATTTTAACATTTGTTTATTTTTTTACATTTGCATTATTTCACGCATTCAAGGTTACGTATTTTTTAATTTGACAAATTTTCTTTGTCATACTACAATTTATTATACTACAAGTTAGGCGTGGTTCTAATCCCTTTGCAATCCACTAGTAGCTGACAAGCATCCACTTGAGATAATTAAAGTTAGATTACAGATACAGCTACAACGTATCCTTTCACGCAGTCGGAAACAGTAGAAATAATTTCTCTGACAACGCTAGCCAACCGCCTATCCGCAGAAAGGAGAAACGTACTACAACTAATTCGCAAAGTCACCCACCCATCTTACCGCTCCCGAAAATCACACTATCACGCTGTTAAACAGCCATAATCGCTCCATAAATGAATGCATTCACACTTCCACTCAGCACGCTCCGAATGTGTCTAGTGGTACGAAACTTCCGCGTCAAGGATTCCGTGACATTTGTCGCTACCGGAAGGATAATGCATCGCTTTCGCTAAATGCACCGAGTGTACCGAGGGCACGAACACACATACACACACACGCACACACAGTTCATGACCATAATGGGGGGTTTCTCCATTGAATTGCCGTAAATTGCGAACTCATGCAGTTTGCATCACGTCACACTAAAGCAAGCACATTTTCCTTGAATGAGTGCGTTCAAAAGTCAACAAGTTGCAAACTGCACTTATGATCGCATGGAACGGTATATTTTCCAGCGCAATTTAGTAAAGTGTTGCCCGCAACAGTACTGATCCAATGATTGTAAAATAAATCTACTGTACATTTTATCACTCTTGCTAATGGGATAATAATCATAACTTTGAATTTTATCACTTAGATTACAAAATATGAAGAAAATGTTTTAAATATTTTCAAATTAATTTTTTGTAAAATCTTAAGCATAATGTAGAGTTTTTGATTTTATAATACGGAATATTTTTAATATACTTACATAGATAATGCAAAACACTAGAATTTCCCTATAATTACCATCGACTTTGAGCAGAATCTAAATTAATTAGGAAAAGATATATAATGACCATAAACATTCGTATAAACGCATCAAATGAGCATTGAAATTCACACGATTTGCAATGAAATGCATGAACACGTGGCGGAAGCGTAGCTGTACGAGACCCTACCTCTTCCTGCGGTGTTCACTCGCTCCAAAGAAGAACATTAATGGTGAACGAGAATAATTGAAAAAAAAACAGCTCATACTCAATCATATAAAAGCCCTTTTGCGTACGATATAATAATGACCACACCATGGCCATTCGGGAGCGGCCATTCCACCTCACTGCATCGGAATGCATGCGGAAATGCTCATAACATTGCGCACATGCATCGCCGGCACATTATCTCAACCGCAGCAAACGGTCACAGCGGAATCGTTCGATCGATTTTAAACGAACCGATCCGTTTTGCCGACCGGTAAATATGCACGGCATGCACTTTCGAGTGCATGCCGTGTTCACGCAAAAAAATATGCGCACACAAACACACGGACACCCGCAAATGGTATCCAATGTAACCGCTGTAGCGGTAGCTTGTAAGCAGCGAGACCTCGAGTTTCGGAAATGTTCGTGCTTGCAGAAAATCCGTGCCATATCGAGCTATCCGGTGACGTTAGATAACTAGCGCAACCTGTGCCGTAAAACCGTTACAGTTCGCATTTTTTCCTTCCCGTGTGTCTCATTTTCCGCCCGTGCCCCCTGAACGCATCCATAGTGGACATAAAACTGCACGAGATAATTCACAGATCAGCATAAAAAAGCATCCATCTCTGTGGCCGCTATTTTCTCCACGCACGAAAAGAACACACACACACACAAATGCTTGGGGGGACGCTATCACGCGTGTCACAACACGTGACCACCGGTCCACTGTATGGTAACGCAAATGTGAACGCATGCTTATTGTCAAAGGTACTGGCGAATTGCAAAAAGGGCATCAGAACTCCACCGTGTTTTATCGGATGGTGCCATCGAATGTGACTATTTTCTCCACCGCGGTACGGGTGTCCATGGGGTGTGGTTCGGAAACAGGACGGATAACGGATGATGTTTCGCGCATTCATAAATAAATAACGGGCACGGGCATAATTTATGCCGTCGTTCAACCGCGGTGATGGCGTTTAAGCCTGTTGCACACACCTTCGCTCATGTGATTTGAGCAAATGGATACCGTGGGCCCGCTGTTCCTCGCTGGCCAACGGAACGGTTATGTCGGTTGCATCTTTCAGGCGGGTAAAATTGAAATCATTTTCAGTGAAACGAAGCGTCCGTTTAACTTTATTCGCTTGCACTGTTTAGCTGTTGCACTGGTTTCCCGTTTTGTGCCATGTACTTTTATCCTTGAGCGTTTACTGATCAATTCGTAGTTGATTTATGAATGGAATATTTAAAAAAAACTGTCATTTATGCTACTGTTTTTTTTTATTATTTTTCATATATCTTTGTTAACTGTTTGCAACTGTCCCATGTTTGCATGGGAATGTTCAAAAATTGCAGAGCAAAACGTAAAATTTATTGGTGAAAGTTTGTAAAGACTTCTCAATAATATTCTGTATTACTTGCAATGTGCTATGCTAAATAACTCGCTCATGAATCCCTGAAAAATCCTAAAACTTTATTTTACCAAGCCACATAGACAACACAATTATACAATTTAATTATTCAAAAGCTTAACTCCGAGCGAAATAAATTCCACTGTTTCAATTACATTTGAACTATCGCTCAATCACAAAGGAATTCACAGTACCAACCCACACATGTCCGTCCAGTGTTGGGTGCTTTACAATTCAAAAACCTCTCAAATATCAACCGGCAAGGAAGTGGATAATCCTAAAAGCTACAGAAATTAGTGTTCCGTTTAACTGTTGACGGTGTTATCGCGGGTCCATCATCTCCGACTTCCACACCGTGACGTCTTAATCTTGCCAATTCCGCTGCGTATCAAGCGTCACGATGAAGCCATCAAAAAGCACCTCAAATCCACCCACTCGGTTATGAATGTTGTGTGGGTCGTTGATCACCCTTTCGGCAAACGGATTCGCTCCCCCCGCGACCCATGGTCAACGCACGGTCAGACAGTCGCTCACACGGGTAATTAACCTTATTAAATATGTCATCCTACCGAATGGGCAGCTGACGCCAGCTGTCTTTAGATAGTTAAACCCAAAACCCACCCGAGGCAAGGATGAACAGCAAGCAAAGAGTTATCTACCGATCCGAAACCATCGGGTGGGTGAGATAAATAAATTAAAGCCGTCACGCATATACCGGTGGATCTGCTGTGCGAAGCTCACCATACCCGCCCTCGGCTGGGGTTGACCTAGCGCGTGGCTTGCATAAATGTGATTGAAAGTCTATTACTTACGTCTCGATTGATGTCACGGTTCAAGTGCCGTTGCAGTCAATAAATCGATCGTTCCGTGCGAGTGTCGTTGACATGCTAAGTCGAGCGTGGAACGGCTGCTGACCAAAGGTAATACACCGCTATTCGACGCTACTCTGTTTCTATGCTGCGTGACACATTCAATTGACTTCAATGAAAATTTAATATTCCACTGTGGAAATGCCAGAACAAACGCACGGCTGCACCGTTTTGATGACCAAAGAGTTGTGTGCTGAATGAAAATTAATGATGCCAGCATCTCCGAACAGAGAGGTTCATTTGTGTGCTGATTAACGATGTATAAGTCATAATGTTGAGCTTCTTTATTGATATGAACATGAAAGAGATAAAATTTATAATTAAAAGCCACACTAAAGGCAGCTATTTATTTATTTTTAGGATGGTGATCGTATTCCTCATTAATTTTTAATAAGATCTTCAAAAAAATATAGTATTACAGTTTTAAAATGGTAATAAAACCAAAGAGCATATCGATTTATACCAACCAGCAGTACTAATTACAAACTTGTCGGAAAACCGCTGCTTGATAAGATCTATCGTTCATTGCAATGTTAAAATTTCCCCGACAATAGATATGTTAATAATACTTGCTTCATAAATCTTGTTCTACTATCGCGAAGAAGATTACAAAATCAACCCTTCAGTCTCTCTGCCATTCAGACGAGACGCTCGCCACAAATCTTCGTGCAATACTCGTAACGGTTTTACAATAAGTTTGCCACCGCACCACAGGCCCATGCATCATAAACCAATCGTCAACTTCTGGCCCCTTGCAATGTATAACTCACCGGTGTGTTTGCCACAGCTGTGATGCTTGCCAGCTAGCTTGCTGATATTCCTTCAATAAATTGCACTTAATTTATTATCCACCAGTAAACACTCCTGAGGTATGCACCATTGTATCATTGTGCCAACACAATCGTCTTGAGCAGCTTTTGGTACGTGTGTGTGCCTCTTGGTTGGATTGGAAGACAAATAAGGAACACACTTGCATCACAATAAGGCAAAGGATGCACCAGGTTTGCCAGATGTTACCACAAAACCATTGTTATGACAGCATGCAACTCTAAGCGGGCGAGGACATTTAGGCGCACAGCATTGCTTTGTGAACGATGGTACAAAACAATGGTAAACGATTATACAATAGTCGACCGTTCGGTAGTAAGTTGTATTCCAGTGGTCTGTCTTTATCTCTGAACAATCGTTCCTTCGCTGAACGCTACCTGTCTGCCAATCGTTTATAGCAGGCGTCTTATTGGACGAAATTCAGTTCATCGAACCATCTACGGCTTTACCTTCAAACTACAGCATCTGACAGAGATTGACAACATTACGATTGCACTCAGCTGATTGATTGTTTGATTAGCTTCTTGGAATTCAGCAAATTTATCCAACCAAAAAAGAATTATACTAAGAAGCGATGCTATACACTAAGGAGAATGACAATGTGTCACTAATGGCACAACTGATCAACAACAACAAAAGAGATTATTTCAAAGGTCCCAAAGTCTCAAACTTCATGTCCTTATTAACCCAAAGAATTGTTTACGTTTTGGGCCAGCAAAAATTGCGTTAACCTCACTATTTGAGAAAAATGAATTCAAGACTACTACTTCTTAGAAAAACTCGTTAAATCCAGGGTCTAAGTTTAGCTAATGTTTTGTCGAAACCATTTGTGCAGGAACAATTCCTACTCGTTGCAATACATTGCATTGCAAGAAGAGCATAAACATTGCATTATCATTCACTTTTTCAATTACAGTTGCTCGTTTTGCTTTTTGTGCATTGTTTAAAGGATGATTTGCGGCACATCCTTTTTTTTACATCGCATCGTGAGATTGAATATTATTCTCCCTTCCGTTTTTTATCATTTGTTTTATCCTTCTATTTTTTAATACACCATTAATAGTGCTTAATGTTGGGAAAGACCTTTTACTTTATGCTCCCTTTCGTATCATACCGTCCGTTTAAGCAGCACGTAGTCGAAAACGGCACGCAAAGCACGTTTTGGTCCTTTTCCGTACAATTGCAGCGTGTTTTTTTTTCCGCTTCGGTTTATTTGTTCGCTTTTTTCCTCCCCCCGATGCACCATTTGCAGCTTTGAACGATTTCTACTTTCTGCGAGCAATTGTCGCTAGAAATGGAACGTGCTTCGTGCACACGTCACCTTCCTGTCAGCTTGGTGCACATACAATGGCAGCACAAAAGAAAAGCGATTTTTCTTGCGAATTTAGCCCCCTTTATTTGCGTTCCACTGGTATGCCACCTATAATATTCTGGCTTGTGACATCTCATCTCATCGTTATCTTATCTTTATCTTTATATACGGATGATCGCGACGATCCAAGCTACGACGAGCAACAGCTTTTGTGCAACGTTTTGTGAAGCAAAAAAGGGGTTGAAAAACGTACAACACATGCGACGAACGGTACGGTAGAGTAAGCACGAAGATGCACCGGATGACAAATATTGCTTATAAACTTCAAAAAAGTGTACCCTCCATCAGTTTGCTTGCTTTATTGCATCCCGAACAGTGTTTATCTTTTTATCTGTTTGCAATTGTGATTATTTCCTTTGCTGCAGGGAATCAAGAAAAGGAAAGTTTGATCTGCTTTCTGAAGGGATTTTTCAGTGGGCGAATGAGAAAAACAACCTTTTTAGCGATAAAAGCAATCTGTTTGAATATTCGCCACAGTACAGTGTATCATTTCACTATTTAGAAAATGATGAGCACACGTAACATAATACTCCTCCATTATCACTCAATTAAATTGCCCAATTTATATGCTAATTTTACACGCTCTTCTGTCTAATGTCGACAAGTAATTTAACTCCAACAAATCGATCCTTCGCTCCCCATCCTGCAATGTCGACGTACAACTTGTTCTGCTATAATTTCTCCATTTTCACTCAATTTGTGTCATAAAACATCAGCCGATCCACTACACACGCAAAAAAAAAACCCTTACCGCACGCACACACTAACAGGGGAAAAGTTTTCCCATTTTTCAAATCACTTCCACGTCTCGTTGGTCGATTTCCATACCCTCGCAACAATGGAAACTTTCCATGCACGTGGCCGTAGGCCGGGAGCTGGGTGCTGCCATTTGCGTGCGAAACCGTTCGGACAGGTGCACCGGATTGATGGGAAGAGCTTTTCCGGCACGGGACAGGTAATGGATCGATATGTAACCCAGTGCCTGTAACGATGTACGAATAGGCTAATAAATTTCATTTGCACTTGATTGATAACCAATTCCAAGACACGGGGCGCATCACAGTAATGCCCTCTGGACTTTACAATCACAGTGGGTTCGAAACGATAGAAATTCTCATTGCGGTGTCAAAGTTTTTTCTCATACGTTCCAAGAGCTTGTCAAAAGCTTTGAAGAATGTCTCTCTAAATTCTATTGAAACCTATACGCGATGGCTCCGACAGCTTTTTTTATCCTGTTCCTAGAAATTTAAAATTAATTATATTAAACGATTTTCGACGCAATTGAACGTTATATTCAGTTACAACATCAAACGCTACCATCGTTCGTCAAGAAGAAACGAGCACAATTCATGGAATTTTATTTTAACCGAAGAACCGCAACGGTTTAATTTACGCCCAGCAGTAAGCTGCCATCATCACCAAGCTTTCCATCAAGCGAAAGCGCACAGACATTACTCGCCACGCTCTGTCAGCTTCTTGTTGATGAAAGTGCATTTACTCGCGGGGTGTTCCGAATTCTGACCGTCTAATCCCTCCACTACGAAACTATGGGAGACACTTACCCATCGGCCACCAATTGGCCGATGCCTGCAAACCACAACACCGCTCACCGGTAAGATGGTGGTCGGAGAGTTCATTTATCATCGGAGAAATTAATTGAGTGCTACCGGCCATATACGAGCTGCTAATTTGACGTACCACCCTGTTAAATGTGAGCTAAGACGATTCCAGGATGGGTGCTAGGAAACAGGGTATTATTGTCGTTATAAGATGACGACTAATAGCGACAAATGGGGACGCATTTGTTGACCATTTTAAAACCGAGTCTTATAATACTTCACGGTACGCTCCGTTGCTAGAGCATTTTTCGAGACGAGTTTCGATAGCATGAAGTGGCCCACTGCCCACTGCCCACCCGTGTCCGCCGAGCTGACAGCTTCCAATGAAATTTTTCTTCCATACCAAGAAAAGCAAATTGCGGTTTCATCCACAATCTGCACAACAACATCTCGAAGCTGCGGGAGTTGGAATGATTTCCCACAAACCATAACACCGCTGCAAAAAAAAAGATGACTCAGTTAACACAACCGTTCGTTTCCATGTTTTTTTTTCTCTCTCTCTCTCTCTCTTTCTCTCTCTCGGAATTCCAGGAATGGTACGCACTGGTGATGGCATTGCTGTCCGGTTTTCTGCTACTGAGCACCTCCACGCTGGTTGCCATCACCGTCCTGGTAACGACGGAACTGCACGGCCCGAGTCGCAAACTGATCGCAGCCACCAACCTGGCCACCGGCATCTCGGGCAGCATCGGTCTGAGCTGGTTTCTGCCAATACTCTGTGCCACCTCGACGCCGCTCGTGTACAACGTGATGGTCGAATCGCCGTCCCACTGGTGGCATACGGCCGATTCCTTCGGTTTCGTGCTGTTCGTCGTCATCGAGGCACTGTTTGTGGTGCTGTTCGTGCTGCTCTTCATCACCCTCATCAAGCGGCTGCTCTATCTGGCCCGGAAGCACGACAAACACAACACTTCCATCCTGCGCAGGTAAGTAAAGCCATGCTTATACTAACAACTGCTGCACCATCCGTCCGTAATGGGTGTAACCGGTTGCAAGAATTCGTTCGAGATCTTGGCTCTCCCTTCCGATGGCTCGATAACAACCCGCGAGTGCACGGCTCGAAATTCGATACATAGTACCACTCGTTGTTGCATTTGTATCCTTCAGGTCGTTGCTTTTTGCTTTCTACAGCTCTCGCTTTATGCTCTTGAAAGTATACTTCCCCCCCCCGATGCTTCAAACCGTAAGCTTCGTTCGCTCTGTCCGTCCGTATTCCGTGCACTTGTTTCATCGATGAGGAGCAGCCATTTTTAGAAGCAGGTTCTTTTTCCTTCCATCATTTCTGTTTTCCCAGAACAAGTGGAAAACATTTTCTTTCGCCCACCGATGCTACGGGTACTCGTTTCGAAAGCAGTAAAATCATTACGCCATCTTTAGAGAAGTGGTAAGTCTCTTCGTCGTCTAGCCTGTGTTCGATTCAATGATTTCCATTTCAATCGAAACCATTTCCATAATGATACATTTTAAGAGACAAATACGCCGTAGAGAGGATATTTCTCCGGATTGTAGCACTGCACTTATCCAAATCAGGTTTAATCGTACATTAGTTTGTGTCACGAATGACCTGATTTTGCAATGGAAAGGAAGGTTTTTTTTATTGAGAGATCGTTTTGATTTTGATTCTTTTAAACTTTCTGGGCGTGTAGTTAAAACTAATAATTATGAAATTTATAGCTCAATTTGCATCAATTGATAATGAAAACAATTTTACCCATCAAAAGTATCGTCAAAACGAGTTCAGCTAATGTAAAACACATGATAATGAAACATCTGTCATGCACATTGCATACCTTGCGGAGTATATCGAGGATCTGTCAAAACGCCTAAATGTATGCAATTTTAATTCAAATCACTTGCTTTTATTGCTCCAAAATTAAAAACATTTAGAGAAGCATATTATACTGTTATAATATGTATATCTTTAATACGATTCTATCCTTCCTGTATCCTGCTAAATTATGTCACAGTTCGGTTGATCGATGGGTATCTAAACTGATTCCCTTGTCCCACTTTTACGCCACCGGGCTTACATCCATCCTCTTGAGGACAACTTTCACCTTTCAATCGAACCTTTAAAGTTCATGAATATCCCATCTCGCTATTGCTTCCATGAAAATAACATTCATCGATGCCAGAGGCCTCTACGGGGCACGTTTAACTCTTTAAGCGGATAATAACCGTCCATTGGGACGCAAAGGGGGACCGCCTAACAAACGTTCTGGGCCCGTTTTTTCCATTTACTCACACCTCTTCAACCACCCGCTCTAGGTCAACAAAAAGGACAATCGAAGAACATTATCCCGGGACGGAATATCATCCTTTTCGTCCCTGCTATAAAAGTCTGAGACAAAGTTTACTTTGGTTCTTTGTCTGTGTTTGCCCGCGTGTGTGTGTGTGTGTTCCTTCTTTTTTTTCCTTCTCCTTATCCGATGCATCCTGCCCTGAGGCCGAGTTTCTGTCTGTTCAATAGTATTTATTAAATTTGTTTTCCATATGGTCTACGATGGATTCCGCTGGTCAACATCCCGTACGCGGCACATCATCCTAGATCACTCCAAGCCGATACCGACCGGAAAAGTGTTAGCCCCGGGGTCAACTGACGGGCGAAGGGAAAGATGACAAGAACCGGAAACCTTTCCCGATAATCTGATTACAAGAAAAATCGAACGCTCCAACGGAGAAAGGATGCGCAACGACGATGGAAGATGAAATCATTCTATCGTCCGATCCACTTTTCCGACCCGACCCTTGAAAACCCTGGGTCGCGTATGTATATATGGCTGTGCGATATGCTTCGTCGTCTGTGCCTTCTAGCACGGCGCACCGCCGTCCCCAAGGATTGACTTGTTGAGCTTGCTACAGACCAGATTCGAACCAAAGGGATATACACCTTCTGGGCCGATTTGGCCTTCGCCCAGGAAATCCATCCATCCAGCTACGGCCGTACGGATGCGGTACTGGTACAGAGCTGCCGGGCTGATTATATCGATATCACACACACATTTCTCTTGCTTCGTCAAGCGCACTAGCAAAAAAAAAGCAAAGCTTTCCACATGGCAGCCTTTCGATTCCGGCCTCTAGAGACACGGTTCAAGGATGTTGGCTCTCCTACGCACCAAGAATCTATTTATTTATGAACCCCAAAACCGAAACACTGCTTGTTCTTGGTCTTTTTTCGCTACCCATCACTCCACCTACGGCCCAACCGGGTAGGGAAAGTGAAGCAAATACCCAATTGGTAGCCTATGGTGAACCAAAGAAACAATAAGCAAACGGATTTCATTGGATTCGGCACCAAGTAGGTTTTGTCTTTGCACGGCTGTGTGGCTGGAGATGTGGTGTTTCCATCCTTTTTTACCACAGATCAACAAAATAGAACAAAAATACCTTTTCACCATCACCTTCTCGAGGCGAGCTTTCTTCTCGTCCTCCTGTTTTCCACACATACGTCCACACACACACTCATACGCAAACACTCCTAGTGTGTGAGTGTATTCCAAGACTCCAAGCGGGGAAAGTCCATGTGGTGGGAAAAGAAAACCCAACGCCATGCTTTCTCCACTTCATTGTGTTCCCAATGCAAATCGATGAAGAAAATTGAATAAACGTCGTTATTTATTGCTGGTTTGCTGGTTCTTGCTTGGTGTGGCGTGCGAACGCGTTTGATCGTGGCCCATTTTGTGCCGATTACCCTGTTACGGTATTTCATTGCAGCCATAACCATTTGAGCGTTATCGAAAACTCGCCTAATGGTTGTAGGTGGAATAATGATAATGGATAATACAACGGTAATCCATGCTGCACGTTAATACTTTATTGTTTAATCAGTGGAAGATATTCGTTACGTTTGAGTTTGTTTTTACTGTATTCTAAAAATTGTTTGTTTCGGTACTTTACCGTAAGCGATCGGAGCGTGTTTTAACACATCAATGCTATTATGAATTGATCCCATCGGGAAACAATCTTCTTTACAATACCTACAAGATGCTGTGTGCTTTATATCATTTATTGTTTACTTATCATCCGCTAAAACATACGAGCAATTAATTGAAAATCATTCTTTTTCCATTGCACGTTCAACTATCGAATTCGCCAAACGAAGAAAACTCCCCTGTCACTAGTTCTTACCGGCACTAAATCATTGCCCAACCAATGTACCCGAAAACTGTTCCAACCAATTTAACAACAAATCACCGTAAATACGTCCGATTTGGTGAACCAATTTCGAGTGGCACTATCGAACCCCCGTCCATATTTACCATCCTCCCACACATACACAACACCGAATGCGGAACCGAAATGTTGCTGGTGTAGAGAATAAAGTTTAATTTGTTGCACGAGCACCAGAACAGTACTTCTGCGGTTTGTCCAATGCTACTACGATCACTGCAAACGCCCACTGGACGCGCAGAAGGCATCATCAAAAGCTTCTCCTTCTTCTGCACTTGAACAATCTTTTTCTTCCTTTTGTGGGAAAAGTGGGGAAGAAAAGTCACTGGCAGGGACGTATCATTTTCCACTGACCGGTCTTTTGCTTCAACAACTTTCCCAACCCAGTTCGTTGAACTTCAAGTCCTTGTAAGACTTTCGTCTTTCGCGAGCCACACTGTTGTGGGTTAGCACTGGGTGGGCAAAGTATGGGACAAGAATTTTCTACAATTTTCACACTGCAGCACTCGTGCTAGAATAGCAACAACAACAAAAAAAAGCAAGCTTACGACCAAAACTTTGGGCAACATCCAAACGTACCCGGTAAGACTTGGGACTCGGGACAAATCCAACGAGTTTACGCTGGGTTACGTTGGGAGGAAGGTTCGAGTGGCGTTTTGTTTAGCGGTACGGCGGTACGCTCAATAACGTGGAAAGGAGTATCGCTAGAAGCGCATTGTTATTCGACACTGCAATTCTTTGGCATTTATGTTATTCCGCTTTCTTTCGCTTCGTTACCTTCGTTAGTGTGATTGCAAATCGCCGGGAAAGTCTTGAGACGAGACTTTTATGCCCAACAAAAGCACACTCTCGGTGCATTACCTTTCTCACTTTTGCATAGCGTGGCCATCCGCAGGCAGTGGTCCAACGTCGGGTGTCCAGACGATACCGTACCCCATTAAAATCCGCTCCTGTCACTGTATAAACGTCCGTCGGATAAAGGACAATCTTTCGCATACATGGTGCGCATGCATATACACCGGCAGACCGGCAGCAGCCAACACAAAGCCAAATAAATCCTTCCCTTATCCGGTCATCCGGTTTACCAGCAGGCTGGCAAACTCTCTTGGTGTGTAAGACTTTCGGGCCACTCGCTCCGGTTTGGGCTTCTTAACGAGGCTCTTCGCACAGGAATGAGGACTGGGGTTGCAAGTTTTCTTAGCAATATCTTGCAGCACCACCCTGCCAGCTGGGTCTACGTTGCTCCAAACGGAGTTTCCAAGTACGGCGTTTTCTTGGCAAAGCTGCTCCTTTGAGTCAGCTACGCCCGATGTCCTTAGCACACAATTTTAATACCCTCTCCCCGGAAGACCAGTATTACCCAAGCTCAGCTGCGTCTACTGCTGCTTGCTACGAACGATGGCAAGGATTATGGAGGCGAGCTTGTACACTCACCGTCACCGTTGACCTCTAGGCACAACCGCAACCTTTTCCAACAAATGTTCGGATGTAAACGATTTCTTTCAATCATGCAGATAAAGCGAGATTTACGACAGCAAAGCCTGATGGGAAGCATGCGGGAGGCAAGATGAGATTTCGCCTCCAAATCGCTAGCCAAATTGTCCCCTTCCGGGTGCGAAATGGGTGGCCCTGAAAAGGGAGTGGTGCAGAATACGAAGCACCGCTCGGCTGTTGAAGCTCGTTAGGCATAACTAACCTTTGCAAAAATGCGATTGATTTTAATGATCATGATTTGTTGACGCTTGCAAACGATGCTGGTTTGATTGTTGTGCGTGTGCAGGAAAGATTTATCTCCCACCAATTTGTTAGTCTGATCGGGACAGTTTTCTAACGTTAATTTACATTTATAATAATCGTGAACATTTTCATACCGACACACGTTGCTGAATGGCAATCAAGTTGATGAACGATGTTTAACTCTTATTTAAGCTTTTAATGAATTACTGTCCCTCAATAATCAATAACCTACATTGCAAAAGAGGTTCAAATTGCTTTTTCTTTTTAAATACATCAATCGTATAGTTTGGCAGTTTTTGAGAAAATTAAATAAATAAAAAACTAAATCAATAATTAATTACTTTAAAAAAAATATAACAATCAATCATATAAACAACCAAAATAATCAGATCTATTTTAAAAAAAACGCCTACAACTATGCAATTCACATTAAAAACCCTGTTAAAAAATAAAAAGGCAACAAGTGATTTCCACAAATATAATCAACATATTTTTCAATCCCTCAGTCTTGACGACTGATCATCAACATCGTTAAGGATTAAAATCTACCGCACCATCTTCATTTTATTGCAATTAATCAACATTTGAAATTTCCAAACTTGATTCCAAACAAACACTTTTCCATTTCCAACAATCTGTTTGTGTGCTCAATTGTCTTCAAAAACCATCAGTTCTGTACGAGACAAGTGTACAAAGTGATTGATAGAAAATAACGAGCTTCCACATACGCACTACTCCTCCAACGGAACCTCATCGAAATCAATCCTTAAATTGCTCAATCTGTTAGTCTCAGTTACGGTGCAATCATCTAATTCAATTTACAAAACTGCCAGTGAAAACAAACCCACTGAACCGCACAGTCAAACGATTATGGTCTAGGGGACCAGAAGTGGTCGGAAAAACGACAAACGGTGAGTAAGCACCGGACAGGAGACGAACCGGTGCACAACATAATCAAACTAAACTGACCTTCCGTGTGGTATTCAACTTTCAAATGAGCGTACAGCAGCTGCCCTGAATCCTTGCCTGTCCATTGCTTTCCCTTTCCAAGTGTCACCAACTGGGATTTCCGGTTGGTCCGCAAAAAAACAGCAAGGTAAACGGTCTAACCTTGCAGTTTATTCGTTTGTGAAATCCCCGTGGACGATGATGCATCGTCCCATTTTTGTCTCTACGCTCTACTCTTTTCGATCTGTCTTAAACGACAGAGATCAGAACCACACAGTAAAAGGAAAGTTCTCAGAGTACAGAGAATCTTCCTTCCCCGCGTACACATGTTCGCTTTTATTAGATTGGGAAGGAAGTGATAGGTAAGCACCAGCAAAAGCAATCGGATGTAAAATATCCGCCCACCAGGACAATAATAATCATGATGTACTAGCCGATGTGCGGTGGCATCTTCTTAACGCCCCGAAGTATGCAATCCCGCATCTCGCCGGTCACGAAACGTGTCCGGAGCAGAGAATTCCGGAAGGCATTGGGTTTGCTGTGCTACGATAATCGAAATATACTTTCCCCATCGGTATTCCAATGTGTCTGTGTGTGTGTGTGTGTGTGTGTGTGTGTGTGTGTGTGTGTGTGTGTGTGTGCTAAGTACGGTGAAACAATTCGGAGTATTTTTGGGTCACACGCACAGTACTGTGAATACAAAGACGATTGATGCCCCAATACTGCATTAAGGCGAATCTAGTAATGTTGACATCAAAAAGTATCTCGTTTTCAATTCACCGTACAATCAGTGCTGTGTATTATAAACCGGCTTTAGGCTGAATCTGGCTTCAATGGAAAGATTTAAATTCCTCAACATGGTTTATTTGTTGGTAAATAAGTACATCGTAAGCCTGGTTCCCCGATAAGCTGATCCATTCCGTAACTGTCAATTGGACAACATCGGCAAACCTTATCGATGTTACCTTATGCATCCTTTATGTTGCTTAAGCACAACAAATCTTCAAAGATAGAAGCTGTGGTGGTTCACCTATCCTGGAAGGAAACGTTTAGTACCCGGTGTACGATATCGATTTGAAACTCGTGCTAAACTTTTCCTCCGACAATGTGTGATGGATTGGGGCGTGTTCGATGTTGCCAACCCGCATTGAAATGAAAGAAAAGTTTCTATCCTCCCCAAACAGTGATATCGATATGTGTTGCCTTCCATGAAGGAGCGAGTGAAATTTAGTAATGGTCCTTTGTTGGGCTATGCTTCACTGCAGCGTGTTTGCTGATCACTTGCCTACATTTAGGCGCATAATGATCCAATTTTGCTTTAAATGCTTTTAAAGTATCCTTACTTGCGTAAGCTTGCTACTGAGGTTCTTATACTCCATGTTAGCTCTGATTTTAAAACTTTGTTTCAAACTTACCACGTCGGATTTTGTCTCGCGGCCAAAGCTATAACATTCAATCAATCGAAAATTTATACTATACGCCTCAGAGAAGAGAATTTAAAAAAGGGATACAAAAAGTACGGGTGGAAAGCGTAACGTAAAACCCCATCCTAAACACATGCTACATGGAACTCCACCAATCTGACCATAGCTTTGTCATTTCCTCGTTTGATGTTTTACTTGCTCTACGGGTTTGGCGGAATGGCTTCATCCGCATCATCATCACCACGAAGAGCTTTTTCGCTTTCATCATCATCATCATCATCATCGTCCTCCTCTTGAGCAGCAGCAGCAGCAGCAAAATGCTGTCCTTTCGCAAAGACAGCTGAGACAGCCACCGGGAAATTTCCAAATCTGTGCCCAATTTGTTCCACACTTCACTGCACACTTCTAACTCCGGCACACCACAAAACCTTTTCCTTACCCGTGGTGTGGTAAAATTCGGTTAGATACCAGTGGATAACAGTGATACCCGGGTGGATGTTTGCTAGTTGAAGCTACCTCCACTACACTTTCCTCTTGGATGTGGTAATTTAACCACACTGGGACGAAATTTGCCAACGAAGAGACATGAGGTCGCCCGCCACGAACGGAAGCGCTGAAAGTGTGCTGCTGAAGGAAATGGGTTTCCATTCGATATCGGCATAGCGAAGGCGAAAAAATAATCGACTGGTTCGTTTTGTTTTCCTGTACAACGTTAAGTGGGAACAACAGGATCTGGATGGAGTTTTAGTCATCGTTTGGAACAAGTGTCAATCGACTAACACCTGCTCACTCTGGAAAAAAAAACTAAGATGATACTCATGATTCGAAGGATAAAAACATCAGAAAACAACAATTTGTTTTGCAGATTGCATACATTCAGGCGAGTTTTCTGATGATTCATACTTTTCTACTCACAACTGATCTTAAACCGATGGAATTTCTTGTTATCAAATTATTTTGTTTCCACTGGTTTGTCTTTCTTTCAAAGCTACGAGAGCACGAGAGCAACGCAAAAAGTCCCAACAATTTTCCACCTAACGATTCGATTCGAAAAACAAAACACAACAATCTACCTCTGCGGTGATATTCAAATAAACATTTGCTCAACTTCCTTACAATGTACGACAGGGATTTTTATCCATCGACTCTCGTTAAACCTTGGGGATCAGCAACAGCCCATCACCATCCGTGCCTTTTTCCGTGGAATCTTTTCCTTTTTCTCTTGTTGTACAAATCACACTTACGATCTTGAGCCTCCCGGCCTCCTGGGATGCTCGAGTTTTTTCTGTTCTTTCTGTATAATATACACGTTTGTTTGCTTCTCCTTTTCATTCCATCTACCGCTCTGCTCTACAAGGATTCGTTTACTTTACCGGACCGGGTTGCTGTTCGTGTCGAATGTGCTCTGCCACACGTTCTACCTGGTGTACGTCAACACGGACGGTTTGACGTCGGGCGGTTATCTTTTCAGCGGCAACAGCATAGCACTGGTAAGTAGAAAGTAGTTCCAAAATCGAATTATCCACACGCCACATATTGGAAGATAGTTGGCTGCACATTCCGGGTGGTAAAGCCCACCATTTAAGGAGTGAATTTCAAACAGCACGTTGATGCATGCTAACAAGTTCAACGGATAAGAAAACGGTTTTAAGAACTCTTAACCGCTTGAGGTCGGCTGATCTTTATTTGTTTACATTTGCTTTGGTAAACGGTTTGTATTGGAATAGAAGAACCTATTAAGGAATTGTGATAATAAACCTGATCACTTATTAGGTATTGAACACAATTTATAATAGTGTATGCAGACATACGTAACTCATTTTCACCAAAGATTGTGTTCAATAATTGTCGCTTTCAACTTAAATTTGCAATATGATATGACAATTTTAGTTAGTTCTAGTTTACGCTTTTTAGAATATCATGTGCACTAAAATCATTACTAACTACGAACTATTAATTACTATTACTCTCACGAACTATTGATTGTGTTGTAGTTGTTACAAAAACAAATTACGATTTATTCATCGGACAATATTTTCTACTGGAAATGCTTCCTGTGTTGCTATAATCACTTCCAGAAACGTTCAAACCAGATAAATGAGACCATTTGTTATTCATTCCAAGAACTAATATATATTTACAAAACCAAATTGTGCCAATAATAATATCGCTAAAGTAAACACTGTGTGCATCAATTAAATATAGAGCCATACTGAATATTGAATTCGTTCAATCACAACTGTAACATCACGAAAACAAGTCTGTTTCCGATCATCTACAGTCAATGAGAGCGAACTCGCATCGTGTAAAATGACCTCTTCCACATCAGAACACCACAATTTCAATTGCCCAGGTACAGTGCTGGCCACGCTGGTAACGTCCAAATCGTAGCTCGAACGGTTAGCCACGCAATCAGAAAAATTATGAATTATTCACCTACCCCTGGAGTTCCTTACCCAGTGCATTCTCTTTGTTGTACCGAGCCGGGGAACCAAAATAAGGTGGTCTATTCTTTCCAAAAACACTCCAAAACACGGTGAATGGAAAATTCATACACATGAAACCGGTAGTCTCGTGGGACAAGTTTCGCTGAATCGCTTCCCAACTCCATCCATACTTTAACGCCAACCGGACCGGCAGTACTCGATTACCCAACAAGCAAACGATAGCCCAAAGGCATCCGTTTTGGTTTACGGTGGAAAGTACATTGAAAAAGGGAACTATCTCTTCACCTTTGCACGCGGCAGCCAGGCCGAAGCGATGCTGGTAGAATATTCGATTAGTAAGTTCTCCTATTTGCTCGGCACACTGATACCATCAACATCATGTGTTACGGTGGAACGTGAACCCACACCGTCCCCGTCGCTCCGGTGCTGCCTGGTACTCAAAACCAAGTACAAACAAATAGCATCCACCGTTGGGGAAATAGCTTCCCCCGTGAAGCCACCAATTCCTTCGCTACCGTGTGCCGCAGTAAGGTGCAAAAGCAACAAAAAATGAACGATCAACCCGAACGTCAGGCAGGGGCAAGCGTAAAAGAGAAAATCCATTTTAACAATCGATTCGGGAATTTTTCTGCGCCCGGTTCGGGGACACACATAACAATCAGTGTCGTGTCTTGCCAGCAGTATAGCAGGTCCTTCAGTTCGTTTTCTCTATTCTCTTTTCATTTTGGCAGAGCTTTTTGTTCCGCTTCTCAGCTGGGTGCAGTAGAAAATCTCGCCATGGTGCATTGCATCCGATCAGTGCAATCAACACACCGTCGCGAGAAATCTCTGCCACTATTTTCAACGACTCAACCTGTCTTTACATCTGAAATGCGTCTGCAAGGAATCCATACACTTCTCCAGGGCGGAAGTGAGCTTTCCAAGAAAGTTCGTTTATCGGTTAACGTTACTCCGAAGCGATGTAACACGTGCAGTGCACATTTGGTGACGGTCTCGATGTCTAGCAAACGGGAAAAGCTAACAGCTATTTGCACATAATCGAAGTACCATAAGGCAATGATGCAGTTTAAAGTTACACCAGACTACTTTTTGAAATAGTTTTTAGAAGTTCATTAAGGCAAGTTTTGTTCGATAAACAGGTACTTTATTCTATTTAACACAAACTTGGTCTACCTCAAGGGCTAAACACAATTGGGGTACTTAAAAACTAAAAACTAAAACGTGATGGCAGAGGAAGCAGATGAGGAGATTCAAGGTAGTCAAGAAAAAGGAGACATAATTAGGATACAGCCTTGATAGTAAAGGTTAGCTTGTAATATTCCATTAAACTTTAATAAATTGCTTAAATACTACGTTTTCTAGTTTGTCATACATTACTAACATTTTGAATGCATTCGCCGTCAAAACCACCTTCAAATCTATAGTAAATTGTGTTTAAAATTTATTGTACTGATTATTTAAATTAAACGCCTGAGAGTATGCAATTTATCGATTTTGATCCTCTAACCTGTCAAATCAAAATCACTTTGACCCTAAAGGTATGCAATCAGTACCTACATTTTTTTTCAACTGGAAAGCGTGGAGAAATGATGTTCAAACTTTCGACACAATTTAAACCACGCTTACTTTCGTAGGCTGTTTAACAAGGTGCGTATTTTTGCATACACATAAGCAAAACGGCAAAAAGAATCACGGCCCACGTACATAATTCCTATGGTAATACAATATGTGTCCCATTAGACCATTGCCATCGATACATTACAGAGCGTTAGCAGCAGAAAGTCAGTTGGGACGGTTTATTTGGTGACTGTCGACTACATCCGTTAATGATGCAGTATCTCATTTCCTGTCCTGGTCTCCAGTGGTGGTTTTCTTGGAGGATCGAACACACCAAGCGGCAGGAAGTACCGATGTCCCTGTAATGTTCAGATGCCTCACGATGCATAATGAGTGTCACCGATCCCGAACGGTTAATGACTTCATTTGTCACTCGGTATTTCCGTGATGGTTAGTTGCAAGAGAGCCTCAAATCTGGTTGAAGAAAATAAAAAACAACGCGTCCCAGCTCAATTATACACGCGACCCTCAGACCCTACGTGGGTTTTACGCAGCAACAGCAGCAACAGGATCATGACGTAAGCACATCATTAATTGAGTCGTGCCATAGCTACATTTCCAATCAGATCGCTACCATCGGCACAACGAAGTGGTGAGTCCACAACAAGTGAAACATTTCAACAACAAAAAAAAAACCCCTCCGCACTACAACAACGCACTGGACGAACTTTGGTTCGAAACCGATGAGGACCGTTGCCGCAGGGCACTGGGAAAACACTCGATTTGCTTATACCTCGGCTTGCTGCATGTGTGTACACCGCACACAAAAAACAACAAAAAAGCAGGCGGACAGTTTCCGGAGCAAGTTCCCGCCACCATCGTGCAGTACGTGACAACGTGACATTCGTCGAGTGGATGGACGGCACACCCCAGAGGGACCAGAGTTCGATGAACAAACGAAAACCCTCGACGTTGCCCGATTTATATTTGTCGTGAAACGAGCGAGAAGCAAGACCACAGGACGTCCGCGGACGTCATCGCATCCTTATAAGCACTGGGATTGCGATGTTTCACGAGCGGGAAAATACTTCCGGCTTGCGCCAATTAGTTGACCGATCGTTCGATGCACGGCTATGTGCAGCTACCTGTTCCGCGGAACTAATTGGAAATGCATGAGTCAAACTAAGCAGTCCCGCCATTGCCAGTTACTCAACGAACTGGAACCGGTGCGGTCAGCAACGATTTGAATAGGGTTTTCGATTGAGTGGCAAATTTTAATGAAACCCACAAGTAGTGCGATACCGTTTCCTTTATCATTACAAATGGTTCTGATGATGAGAAAATTGACAAATTATATGTAAACATATTACTACTACTCAAGCTACTCAAAAGTTGCTGAATTTTCAAATAATTAATTTTTGGAACTTAGCTAATGACCTGCGATCTTATGATCTTGCCGTAAAAGATAAACGCCTTAAAGAGCTGCAATTAAATGATAACAATTCTTTTAGTAATGGAAATTGCATACTTTCAGGAGCACTTTTACTTTTGGTGGTCGAAATCTATTCTACAAATCTGTGGTTTCGATGATGTTTTAAGGAGTTTAATGGATAAGAATGAATAACGACGTAAGGTGTTTCCACACATGAACCCTTATGACATCTGTTTGCATTAAAACATTGCATACAATTAGGCGCTGCAAAACATCTGTATTGCATATTTAATGCAATGGTAATTGAATGGTAATGATGGTAATTTAATCATCAAACTTACCATCAATTTTGGCAACTGTTATCACTCCACTTCATAGTTCTTCAAATAATCTTATCTTTATCCTATTTTTATTGTGTTATTTTCTCCTCTCTTTTCTAGGGATTTTGTATACTGTTTAGCTTTATAGTGAAGGCGGAACTGAAGCAAGACACAACCGAGTCGACCAGCAGCAAGTCTAGCACTAAAAATAGTTTGGACGAAAACTTTTGCTCGGGATCAATCAATAGTCCGTTAAGTTGTGAGTGTTTTGTTGCTTACCGCCAGCAAAACTTTCAAACCGCACACGAACCAATCCATTCGTTTTCCGTTTCTCTACAGTTTATACAAATCAGGAACTAGATAAGGATAACGAATGCCTCTCGTCGGTGGGTAAGACAACGAAGATTCCTCTGACAATACTTTCCTCGCAGCAGCCCCCAGCTTCGGCCCAATCGGTACAGCAGGGTCCTTCCGGGCAGCAGCAGACCGCACCGCACATTACCACCATCGAACCGTGCCTGCAGGTGGACCTTGAAGGTCACAGCATGGACACGTTTCTTGGTGCTGCGGGAGGACTCTGCAACTATGCCACCGTCACCGCACCATCGTTTGGGGGCACTGCCTGCTACGATCTTGCTGGGAGTATACTGCTTCCACCCGGACCGGGTGGACCGCCCGTTCCAGGGACGGCACTCATCACGATCGAAACCAGCCCCAGCATAGTGCTGGCGGGACCGTCCGCGTTAGCGAATGTACCAACCTCTGCCAGCGTTAGCATCGAATGGCACCAACAGCAGCAGCAGCAGCAGCAGCAACAACATTCACACGCCTGTGGTCATCGGCCGGAACCACTGCCGGCCACCGTGAGCTTCCTGCCCACGATACCAACCGCCGATGCGAGCGATTTCGTCGGTGTGGGCACACTGGATATTCTGAAAGGCGTTGGACAAGGTAGTTAATTTATGCATACACACATTTCGAACGGTTTACCTTACCGATATGACCTCGTTAGCTTCAACGTTGATGTTAGTGGTCTGAAGGACCTACTAATAAGCCATTCATTCATCAGGGCTGGAATTCTATAAAATGCATACGCCAACAGAAACAAAAATCAAGCCACCACCCTGACATCTCATTAAACATCTTAAGAACGGTTCAATGATGCCACTTTGCACTCATGCACCAGCAAACAAAGTGTCCCACTACCCGCTCAAAGTACTTACTACCGTTCGGTAGAGCCTTGAGCAACATCGTCAACAGCTTGTCTGCCTTCTGCATGCACCGCTGTCTTCTATGACGCTCATCGTAGCACACACCAAGATTACACATCCACTACTAACACCCAGCATTCGTCCCCGGGGACATTGTTTCTTTCTCGCTTCCCTTCCTGCAGACAGCATCATCGGCATCCGTGGCAAAGCGCTCGAAGTTGGCAGCAGCGATGGCAAGAAGGTAGTTACGGTAATCGAATCATCCACCCAGCTGCCACCGGCGGGTACGGGGACGCTACCACGTTCCACGGGGAAAGCAATCATGACAACGGCATCGTCATCTACTCCGACGCCCACACCGGCACCCGGGCCGGCCATCCCGCTCATCCCGTACTACTCGGAGCAATCGGTGGCACCCGGTGCATCAGCAGTGCATCACAAACCGGTCCCGGTACCAGCGCCGCCCATCATTACCGTCACGTCCACCGACGATGGTCGGACGGGTGGACGAATAGACGGGATGCTGGATCGAATCTCGCACGATCTTGACTACCTGCTGAACCGCACGGGTGATACCGTGGTCTCCTCCTCCTCCTCCTCAACCACCAATTCCACCTCCACATCATCGGTTGTGCCGATCCAGCTACGTCCAACGACCGGGTCACCGGGTGCAGGAGTATCCACCGTCAACAGTGCCACCGCACAACCTGCACCGCCACAGCAAGGCTCCATTAGCGCACCACTAATACCCACTTGCCACAGTGTTCACGAAGTAATTATCGAAGAGTCTGAAGAAGTAGATAGTTAAATATTTGCCCATACTCCCACACACACACACACACACACACAGGGTGGGGTTTGGGACACCAACCCAACCCAAAAACAAACTAAAAAAATGATGAATCTTATGTGCTAGATTGATTTGTTAAGGATGTTCCAAGAATATGTCTTTTCTTATTGGAGTCGTTTAGGGCAATAAGTTAACAAAAATGGAAGTAGTTTCAAACAGAAAGACAAAAAGTTATTATTTTGTTTCAATATTTCCGCAATTTGTTGTGACTGCTGGTAAACCATCGCAGCGCCATGGTCTGATTATGTTAAACAGTTCCGTTTTCGTCAGCCATCCATCCAATGGGTGATCGAGTTTGGAACAGATTGGCCATATTCTTTCGTTCCGCAGCGTACGCTCCATTTCATTCAATAATCATTCTCATCATCCTCTCGCAGTCTCACCGGATATGAGACGATCCTCATCGTTCGACGGGACGGTTCGGAAAGATTGGCTTCATTATTATGCTCGGCAAAGCGTTCCACTTTGCGCTTCGCGTCAATCAATTTTGCCCCGGTGCAGTATCGTGGGCTCATGCAATTAGTGATAATGTGATAAGGCCACATTATGGCAACGGATGGAAACTCCCAGCCCACTGGGATCATTTTCTTATCGTAATACACCCGTTAAAAAGCAACTTTCGGCATGATGCAGCCGTTTCGCTTGTTTCGCCCGAGCGCCCGACCTTTCGCCGTTGACCGGATGTGATTTTTTCGCATCGCTTTTTGACGCTCCTACTCCTCATTGGGAGGGGGGATTGGTGGTGACCCCATCGATTCGTTTCGGGAAAGGAAACTAATTGATCGGATTTTTCTTACATCATGCTCATCGCATCCTGCGGGGAATGAGCAAAACTTTTCGCCCGTTATCATTCATCCTGTTCGGCTGTGTTGTTGTGTTGATTGTGCGTGGAAGCGTTGATGCTCATTCCCCCTTTTTTGTGTCTTCCATTTCCAAACACGCAACACTTTTACCCGAGCGTGGAGAAAAACATCTCCATTTCCCGTTCGTCTTACCTGTCACAAGCAGATCGTTCTTTATATGTTTTTTTTTTCGTGGTCACTTATCGTAACCTTTTGCTAACAGAAGCTGACTTTTATCTTTCAATGAACTATTTTCGCTATGTTGAATATATCGCTCCAAAGGCAACTTCCCGTGGGACTGGTCACGAAAGGCACCGGATCAAGCCTATACCCTGGGAAGGTTAATAAATCTTCTGGCGTCATTTTAACCGCGATAGGAAGCGGAACAATGTTTGTAACAGGGTGAAGATGATACGAAAAGATAATATAAATCCACGAACTGAGCAAGCCATGGACGCAAACATGGAACGGACAGAAAGCATTGCTGGGAAAACTGCAACCAAACGCAGAAAACAAATCTTAAGTAGAGCAAATATTTAATTACAACAAATGCATACGTTTTACAGCGAGATGATAATAAGGAGCATGGAAACGCAGGAAAGAAACTCGTTTACTGAGTAAGCGTAATTACGTTACGGGCAGGGACGATGTTGACTGTAAATAGTAGTCCAGTTTGTACATTATTAGCGAAAATTGAACACAAAACAGCATTAAACAATACAACAAGGTAATTTGCACCGTAAAAAAGCATTAGAAGGAATCTAACTACGTTTAAGGCACCACACTCTATGCTCGTTATCTGTTTTATTTTTCCCTTTTCCTGTGGGGTGTGGTGAACAAACGATACCGGCGAGGAGTCTTTAAGGCTGATTAAGTAACCGTCTTTTGTATAAAGATTTTTTCATCGGTAAGTAAGCAAAAGTATGTGAAGCAGAGCATGGGAAAAACTATTTCCATGGTAGGATTATTACGATTAAAAAGAAATACGAAGAAAATTGCTGTTTCTTGGGCCATTTGGAGAAGTTTTTTGTTGTGTTTGTAGATTTTTTTTTCTATTCCTTTTTCAATTTATTCATTTCGTTTGTACTGTACTTAATATTCTAAGGCGCTAGTCGTGAAACTTTTCCCCAATAAGCCGAAAAACCCTGCATTTCCAAGAGGGCCTTTTGTACTCGCACGAATGGGGTTTGGTTAACTTCTAAGCAAATAATACACCTTTGTTTAAAAAAAGCAAAACAAAACTACGTTGAGCAAAGCTTGGGAAAATCTTTTTTTTTCTTTTCTACCGAGGCCAACTACAAAATACGAAACAAGTGAACCTCCCTGTTCCGATGTAAACATACATGTATAGAGCGAAAGATTTCCTTTCATCCCACTTTCGTGCCACATTTATAACAAACTAGCAAAAGGAAGCAGGAAAGCCGAAGTTGTTTAAGTGAAAAAGAAAATTGTGTGGAAAACACAAAACTTATTGAAGAAAAAAAAACACGATCGCACCGTTAAAACAGTGAGTGAGAAAGAAAGCGAAACAAAGCGAGGGAGGGTGAGAAGAAAACTAAAGAAATTGAAGTGAGAAAAAGGGGAGGAAAACGCAGTAGCTAGCAGCAGTATAAATGGTTACGGTGAAAATTTTAGTTTCCTCAATGTACAGTAAAAGGTAAAAACAAAAATTTTGAACCAAAAAAAAGAAAAGAAAACCGTATCGAGAAAGATTAAAGAAAAACGGAACGGGAACTGTCGCTTCGACAGTTTCGTGTCGGTCTCCTCCAACACACCTCATCTCCGTTTCCGTTTGTGCACACGATCGTTGTGTGGAGCTGAAAATAATTAAAAAAGTTCGTTTGATTTTTCCCTAAACTGGTGCCGAAACGATGCCGTTGTTTGGGGTTGGGGTTGGCGAAACATAAGGTAAGATATGTTGGTGTCGTTTTTTTTTCTTTTAATTCTATTTCAATCCTCCCAATTTGAATAGGTGTATCTCCCCCAAGGGGAAAAATTAAAAAGTAAAACTCACTAAATTATGGGATAGCTTCTAACGGGGATTTCGTTATGCACGAAACATACTGCCGACCGTACATGCATGATCAAAGCGAGCCACAAAATGCTGACGAAATGGTGTTTAGCAACCGTGTTTAACTTCCCGCAAACGGTAACGATTTGCGATGTAAAGTAATCAAATCATACTAAGCCATGAAGTGAAGGAAATTGATTCAAGCTATCTTACGGTACTGGTTTGAAGCTTTTACTTCCGTTTACAGTCACTCAAGGACGAAATGGGACATGTTACGGGTAACAACAATTGTTTGTAATTGTTACAAAAGTTCAAAAATGGGTTTAAAACATCTTGAAGATAAAGGAGTATCGTTATGCACGTTATACAAACTAAATCAAGCTTGCTGGCTACATACATTATTCCCTTCCCGGGGGACCTAACGTTGAGAGTTGCCTTATAATACGCGCCTGGAGGTATGCAATACATTTTTAACAGTTGGGAATGAAGAGTAAAACCCAGATGGACTATTTGGAAAGGGTTTATTATGAAAACACCTACTAAGGCCTTTCTTTTTCTTTCAACGCTTCAAGAGATCTAAAAAGGCCTGGCTTTTCTTGGTTTTTGTGACTTAATTCACCCGTAGCTGTCGCTGTCAGTCCTGCGTACGATGGATTGGTCCAGATGGGATGCCACCGGGCCGCACTTACTAAGGCCTAGCAAACACTAAAAAAATATTTAATTGCATACTTTTAGGCGCCGATCATTCATTCAGTGTCTCCAATAGCACTGAAATAAAATAACCAACGTAATATAGATCATCCAAGTTAAAACGTCATAACAATCGTTAAACATCGAAACCGACTTTTCTTAAACATTTCAAACGCAGTTCATTTTTCAGATGATCCATCGATCGTTTGCGCTACTGTTTGTCTTGCTTTCAAAACATATTAACTTTAATTTAATTCTAATGATCATCCAAATTTATTCAGCTATTCATAACATTCGTGTGGCAGTGTTTAAAACAATATAAATAATATGTGGCCTTGTGGTGTATATACTCACAAACTCCGAAGCTTTCTTCGCCGCTTACTAATTCAAGGACGTTTGGGTTTCTTTCGTCTTGCATAAAAATAACCTCCAAACCAGCAGCAAAAAAGCTCACGAAAAAATCACGAACCCTGAGGCACGTTTTTATCTTTCAGGGTGGGCTTTTTGTTCCCGCTGGTGGCCGTAAGATAGCCAACGATGAAATCCGCTTTTCATCGCTTGATGCGGCTAATTTCGCAAATGACTGCAAATCTGTGCGCCTTAAGTGAATGCGAACAAAACTTCTGCACGGAACTTCTGAATCCCCAGACCGATGGCCGCATTTCACACACGCATCTCACACGGACACACCCTGGCGGTAAGGTACACGGTACGGTACCGGGTCTTTAGCATGCGAAATGCGCGGTGTGCGTTTTTCGTCCTGAGTAAATGGTCCCCGAGTCGCGCCAATCGTACGTGCACGGCAATCGGAATCATGACCCCCGGGGGAGGGGGTTGTAGAAACTGCGCCAAACCGCGCTACTGCCGCTCATTGCACACGCTCTGCCACCATCTTTGTTTGTCCGGTTTGTTTTGTTGTTTGTTTTAATCTCTTAAGTGTAACGTACGAACGATACTTCGGTGGGCAGAGTGGCCGCGTAGCATGGGTGACCCGCAAGGGAGTCAACGGGGAGTAGACATTCCTTTGCAAATCTACAATCATCTTGTTCCGTGATATCATTCAGCGTCATTTTACGCATGTTTTTACGACGACTCTCCCCATTCGCACATACGCATAAAAAGTACTCTGCCAGTGCTGGTGCTGAACAAGTTTGAGTTTGTTTGGATGTCTATTCACCTTTTGTTAACATTATTAACCCATCACCAAGGAGAATCACTCGTCACATATTATAGTGCCTTCCCGTCTGGGAGTTAAATTATACTGCTCATTATATCTTTCCGTGATTTACATTGCAGAATTTTGTAAGCATGCAAATGTTGAAGAATTTAGAAGCGGTTTGATGTTACAAAACAAGTGAGAATTTGGATTGATTATAAAGACATGTGTGGAATGGACACGCCAACCAAGTTTGCCTGAATAAATGTAAGGATTGTTATCAGATTGATTTGAACAATTGATATTGATATGGCAATTCCGCTTTTCCAGGATATCTTCCATCTCCCATAACAAACCATTCCTAGTATCTTGTCTCGCAGATAATGTAATTATTTTAACCATGACTTCCAACTGAATTTCCGCCTCGAAACGAGTTCTGTCCCTTTCGCATCCTTTAGCACAGCTCCGAGTAAAAGGTTGTTCGCGGTGTTGCTCTGGATGTTGACTGAGGCTGAAGCGCCCAGGTATTCTTGATCTGTGGACAGAAGACAGCAACTGGACGTCAGTTTTACCGTTGGCACTAGCGCCACGTTCTGCCGTAGATTGTAGGCTAATGAAGACACAGTAGCGAGTTTACACAGTAACGTAAACGTATCGATTGATGTGGTTAAACGCATTGTTCTGCCCTATTATACACTGTATAAGCTGCATAAAATCATACCTGCCATGGATATGGCACAAAAACTACATGTAAAACACCAGCCATGCTTCCGATGGTTAATCCAACACAGGCTAAATCAAATCTGGGTGTTTTACCTGCAGGTAAAGAAAATGCGGAATGAGAACATTGCAATTTTCTTTTATCCTTAACGGTATGTTCCAAGTATGATTACCTTTAATAACTAGATTAACTAGATTAACTAGAGCACATAACAACGCTGAAGGTTATGGATTATTTGACCATCATTAACAACCTTAAAACCAAGTAGAGAGCAGGAGCATCTATCAATCATCTGCGACATAACTACACTTAGTACCAACATCAGTTTGAAATCGTTCTTTCAATCATATAAAATCAAAATCAACAGGCCTGGTTCGAAACAATCACTAGTTACAGTTTTACTTTTGTGAATGTATGTAAGACCCAACGCTTCCGCGCGAAACACGATGGATAAATTGCATATTTAGAATATTACATAAAACATACCGCAGTATTAACAAAGAGCGTTAAAAAATATAAGCTCCGCACAGACCATTCACAGTGGCCACAAAGCAAGCTAGCAGAAAGCAAACTGAAACGTAAATGGGTGATCACTGATCGATTTTCAGCCAAAGTCGATATAATTTTGATACAAATCTTCACAGACATAAAAACGTTACTGACACATTAACGCTTGAGCGCTACTCCTAACAGCTGTAGACAGCATTTTGGCAGCAACTTTAAATTATTTTACCCACATTGGTGGTACGCTTTTTGCGTTCTTACAAGCGAGTGCACGATCGGATTGTTGGGATGGGGAAGTGAATAGGATCAGGCAACTTTAAACTATAGACGAAATAATTTAGAAAGAAAATCCGCCGTCCTGTGGAGTGGTGGGATTGAACTCCAGCGCTCCATTGACTTCTTTCGGGGCACATTCCGGGTTAACGTCTTCCTGCAGAGGTTAAACGGTAGAAGCGTGAAAAAATTAAGTAGAAATACTCAAAACAATACAAATGCAAGAATATCTCAAACGCCCTCATCTTACCGCATCACAGAAGTACGTTTCGATCAACAACAGCGCCTTCTGATAGATGTCTTCGTTTTCGTGGTTCTGCAACGTTTCCAGCTTGTCTAGCGCTCCGATCTCCTCGAACAGCGTGCACAGGTTCTCGATGCCACCGATCTGGGCTGCGATCTGGAAGATGTTGGCCACACCGCTCAACACCACACGAACCGTGCGCGTTTCCTTTGCCTCCAGCAGATCACAGTACGGCTTCATGATCGGGTACTTCTCGACGAGCTGGATGATCTGCTCGGTTGATCCGCCCGTGGTAGTGTTGGTGACCGCCCAGGCCGCCTCCTTCTGAGATTTGAAATCTCCGTTCGTCAGCACGTCGATCAGCACGTTAAAGATGCCAGAATCCAACACATGCTGAATCTGGCTCTGATTTCCCGCCGTTATGTTGCTCACCGTCCAGGCCGCTTCCTTCACGATCGTGTTCTTTGTATGGCGCAACAGGTTCGTAAGCAAGGTTAGTGCGTTCGCGGCTATCACAGCGTCCGTCTGCGTATCATTACCCGTCACAATGTTACCGACACTGCGCAATGCCGGTGTGATAATGGCCGGATTGTTGGTGCCGAGCAGCCGAACCAACTTGGGCACTGCGCCGGATGCAACGACCGAATCTAGCTTCACCACATCATCATCCGTAACGTACGATAAGGCCCAGCAGGCGTCCGACAGCACTTGTGCATCCTCATGATCAAGCAGCGCAGACAGAACCGGAATCATCGGCTCAATCCGGTTGAACGGTGGGGCCGGATTCTTGTTGCGGCACAAGTTCGACATCAGCCACACGATGTTGCGAAGGAATGAGATCTGCGTGTTGCCACTGCTCACGAGGGCGATAATAGCGTCAACACTGTTGTGTTCCAGCACAATGTCACGCGCCTTCGATCCATCACCAGCAATGTTACCGAGCGCCCAAACTGCCTGTTCCGCTACCGTAACCGATGGGGATCTAAGCAGCTCGATAAAGCGTGGAATCGCATTCGCCTCAATTACGACCTTAGTCTGCTCGGACGTACCAGATGCAATGTTTGTGAGTGCCCAGGCGGCCTCAAACTGAAGGGCCGGACGGTCGGAAGCGGAAAGGTACTTCACACATACCGGCACCATGCCCAAACCGATGATTTTATCGATCGGTGGGTTCTTCTCCCGGCTCAACATCTTACGGGCTGCCTGTACAGCGGCAAGTTCCTTCTCCGGGTTGCCACTTCGGATGAACTGCATGATTTCTTCGAACTTAAGCGCCACCGGGCTTTGGGCGTTATTTTCCTGCAGTGGCGACGTTGGTCCATCATCTTCGGTAATGTTACGACGTTTAAGCAGCTGATCTTCCTTCTTGTTCTTGCGCAGTTCCACCGTTACCTCGTGGCGTTTCTGCCGAAGTTCCTGCAAGCGTAGAGCAAACCAGCAAACAAATAATGAAAGAAAACGTCAAACCGTACACATTTGACCAAACGGCCAAACTTTCTCCTTACCGTGTTCGACTTGGAACCATGTTTGTACGCTGCAAGGCGGTTGTTAGGAACGTTTTCCGTATCCATTTTGTATTGCGCTACCGTACGAAACACAGAAGACTCGGCGATAACCTCACACTTTTATATCAATCGAATGTAGGATGTGATTCGATAGTTTGATGAACTGTTCAAATAATAAACGAATGATATAATTCACTTAAGCAGTAAATTTGCTATTCACAAACAGAAATACACGAGTTGAAGCACTGTTGCAGTCCAAAGCCTACGCAGCTCTAACTTCGATGGCGATCAGAGATGCTGCCGTTTCGAGCGGGAGATCGATGACATTTGAAGCCGTTGAGACTTTAAACTTGAAAGCGATCACAGGCCCCACGTAGCACTTTTGACAGCTGTTGTTCAAATGAGCCGCGTTTACACACCGTTGAAAGTATCTTGATGAATTATTTCAAAATATCAAAAAATAATTAATGTGAAAAACATGAAACACGAAAACGGATTACGTTTTTAAACAATTATATTGCATCCACAGCATTCGATACATAATCGAACGTTATATCATCTAAAGACATCACTTTCAAACAGCTTTCAATTGCCTATATAATTTAAAAAAATTATATGAAACTGGAAAAAGTACAGTCTTGAAGAAATACTCGCGCTTCGCAAGAAATATATACAGATAGCTTTATAATCTAAAGTACAGCCTCACATAACCTCATACTACTGCTATGTATGTTTTGTTTCCTCATTGCACGAACTGGTTTGTCCACGCTTTCTTTTGTTTCTGTAATCACTGTAATTCCTTTTCTCTTTTAAAGAGCAATTAAGTTCCTGAATACGCGATGCTAGTCCTTAACAAGCTTTGAAGTTCCGGAGAAATTTGTAATTGGTATTCATTTCTAATCAGTTCCGTGAAGTTCCGTGATCTTTATTAATGTTTTGAGATCGATTAAAACACTTCTAAAATAGTATAAAAAATACAAAGCGGATTGATTGTTGGAACAGCTGTACTCTGTGGGCCAGTTTGTCATTTTCACCCAATTATCATCGTTGTGGCAATCAATTGTATTATTTATTCCACGTGGTATTACACGTCTAGTTAGCTCAGCTATCCGCTCTCAAACATTTCAAACCCTAATTATTTACCGAACCGAAATCATGGTAGTTGTATGTAGTAAATTTTAATTGCATTCATCAGAAACCGCCAATAACCATCCGCCTCAAACCTCTGATGATAGAAGTGAGCCATATCGAGACTAATAAGATAACATACACCAAAAATGTGTTCGCCCGCTCTCATTAAACAGCGTGTACGCGGAACGCAAAACAAACAATCGCCTCAGTCTGTTTATGTAAGCGCACATGGTTAGGGGCACCATTGCAAAGACTCGCCAAACAGCACTCTAACGTTATGGCACAGAAAACGGTGCACAAAAGCCAACGGTGCGCCCGACTCTGGGACATTGGACCAGAAATATAGAATGTAACAGTGAGATGGATACATAATGCAGTAGGGAAACATCAAATAAAAGTAAATGTGAAGAGAAAAATTCTCTTTACGCTCGTTCGGGGCTCCGCAGGCTACGGAAACAAGGATTTCGGACACATCCGTTTATGGTCTTGCTGGTGAACCTCGTCTGCCGTATGCCAAATGTTTGGTGCTGTTGACATTGCATTGCTGCCGTAAGAGGGCCTACTACGAGTGGTCAAAGCAAATTCAAATATTTGTCCTAGTGTTTTCAATATTTCTTTTACATGATGTGCAGTAAGCAATAAGCTTAAACTTTCCACGAACTGCTCCTGAACTGAAGCTGTCGAAATTGAAACAAGCTTTTTGTTGTTACAAATAAACTAGTAAATAGAACAAAAATCCGATTTGAAACTACTTGGATGTCGGAAATGCTGTAATGCTGAACCAATAAAATTACTACAACAATGGGAAAGAAATTCTCGATCTATGTAAACCATGCGTAGGTCTCACGCCCGGGTGAATTTTGATAATTTGTAAACACACCGTATCAAAACAACGAAAAACAAGTTCCCCGAAATTGGAAATGGACGCTGTGTGGGTTGTTTATTTAGTGTGGTATGTTTAATCGCATTCATTATTCACGCCGATGCACCTCCACTCGATAGAAAATGGTAATGCTTCATCCGATTGTGTCAGAATTCGATACCTTTTCGATATGTTGGTAAAAAAAACGCTGTTTTCCCATCATCGAAACGGGGATGGTAAGGGTTTTGGAACGAGTGCGTCGGTGATTGGATGTTTGATTTTAATGATAATTTAGTGTTGTAATTCAGCAAATATTCATTGATATTCATTAGGGTTAATTCTAAAGAATTTCGCAGAAATCCTTTGTTGTTGACAAAATAGAGACCGGGAACGAATCGTTAGCGTTATAGCTTCATTTCCACGATTCTGAGTAGAAAAAACATCTGCAAAACTTATTTGGGCTAAAGATAGATAATGTAATAAATTATACAACAGTAATATTTTAAATAAAACCTTATTTGAGTACCAATCAAAAATTAAAACAATTTTCGCAAAGCATCGCTAACAACTGCATTCAAAACTACTTCAAACTGCATCTAATTAATGTGTTTTCACGTGCACAATAGAAGTACAAAAGTAGACAATATCCATCAACCGGGAATGTTCGAAATCCTCTGAGTTAACATCAACCATCGTTCCTTCGGCAAGAATTAAAATGTTGGTCAATACTACTTTCTTATTTTGGCCGTCTCTGAATAAATAAAAAAAAAAACTACTTTCTTATTTACAAATCCCACGTGGCAACATTTGCTCCTGCACAAAATTGCAACAACGATGCAATGAGCTTTTCTAAAATAAATTTACACAAAACTTACAATTTCACGCAGCGAAGGTGTGCGCTTTCCACTCTCGACGAGAAACAAACGGTGTTGAATCCTTCGTCCAGCATAAACTTTTCTCCCAAACCATCCAATTGGATCGCTGCCTTTATCATTCCGCTAATTGCTATTGTCTGGTAAGCATAAATCCGCAAGCACAAGACAAACACAAACAATGCAAAACTAACCATTGGAACGGAAACAACGGAGCTTGCGATAGGATCACATCCCCATGATTCCATTTCACCATCAATGATAACTTGTATATTATCAAACTAACCACACCCAGGGGGAACCAGCACCGTGTAACGGCTATAGCAATAGCAATGAAATACGATCCATACCTTATTACACATTCAAATCAGCTGTTTATTTACCTTGCTCGTCTATTTTTATAACCCTGCCAATCGGGACCCAGCTCACATTGATGGATAATCCGGTACGATAATTCACCGTAGATTGAACGAATACGTCCTTCACCGATAAAGTTATGAAGTGACCTCAGCATATGATCCTGTCAACTGGCGTACATTTCATCTTCGTTCATTAAGTTCAAACTATTTCAGCGACCGTACGGGACCGCACTTTCGTGCCGAGATACGTTCCCCTTTTGCATTCGTAAATGCAATAATGCTATAAAAATCATACCAGCATACAAATGATAACTTATTTATCAAGCAGCAGTGGCATCCGTTGCGTTTTTTTGCATTTGCTTCAGTTCATATTTTCCTTTGCATATATCATCTACTTGCGCCCGGGGAACATGTTCAATGCTACCGACGACAGCGATGATGAGAAGATGGCTGCAGATAGCGTACGTTGGTGCAACGAGTCTTCAAGGATTTGTGCAATATTTCCATGCACATATGTATAGCTGTGCGGTGGCAACAACTGTGAATGTAATATATCATATTCATACCGGTGTCTGCACTATCTAAGGCAATAGCTGGAAGATATTAGACCACCGTTTCAGGAGCGATCAATGCTGGACTGGACGCATTGAAAGGGAATCGGTTGGCCAAATGTCACTCTCGCACAGAAGCTATGTTTAGTCTTATTTTGCTTACAGACTGACTTTTCATATGAGATTCTTGGGCAAATTTTCTACCCAATGGAAGCAAATTGCCGTTCCCTTCGAAAACTTCATTGTGTCCATTTTTTGCCGAGACAAAGATATTCCAGAAAGTCATTTCAAACGTCATGCATCATTTACAGTATAAAAAGAGGGCAATACTTTGTTGCAAAGGTGGCAAAGGTAGAAAAATACCGACATCTTGCATCATTAGCATAAGGCTTTCCGTTGTGGCACTGTTGCTTAAATACGATCTTTGCCGTGATCGACCAGTCACTCCTATTGCCTGTTTCCGGCAACAGTGTGTGCTAAACGAGTAGCATGTAGGAAAGGATTTATGTTGAGTAAACAAGTGTGATAATGGTTTTAAAAGTTAATCGTATGTTTCATTTATTAAAACCGGATTGGAAATTATGGTTAACTCAAAGAAGAAATAATCGTTGGAGCTGCCCGGCCACAATACGCGATGAGGCACGAAAAAGTCAATCGAATGTCATAAATCTCAATATCTTACTTACTTTCTTATCAAGCGCTACAACCACTTCGCGGTCTTGATCTACTGAAGGAGTCCTCTAAACTGCTCGAGGTTTAGCCTGAGTGCTTTCATCAGTCAATCTTTTCTGCTGGCCTTTCTGGCCGCCAACACTTTATCTCAATTTGGGCCTTTCAAGCATCCCCTGTCATTGTAGACGACCGAAAAGAACTTTACGGGCTGGGTCGACCGGTGTCATTCTCATGACATGACCATCCCACCGGATCCTGGCGAGTCTAATACGCTGTACGACAGTAAGTTCAGCTCGTAGAGCTCGTTATTGTGGCGAATCATCCATTATCCTGCCACACATACGGGGCCAAAAATCCTACATAGCATCTTACTCTCGAACGCGGCTAAGAGGGTTTCGTCAGTTTTTGACAAAGTCCATGTCTCAAAGGCGTATATGATCACTGGAACAATGTAAGTTTTATATAGTCCCAGCTTCGTTCGTCGCGACAGGTGATTTGAGTAGATCAGTTTCCTCAGACTGTAGAATGACCGGTTGACAGTCAGCCCCCTGACATTTGGTCGGTGCTTAGATTTGACCCAAGATAGGTAAAATGTTATTTATATTTATTTATAAACCTCAAAATCTGCAGTTCATTATTATTGATTAAGCAACACTTTATGGCCAAATAATTATGACCCATCGTTCAAACAAAAATCAATAAGAAATGTTTCACTTGCACCAAACAGCAAACATGCTGAAGAGCACTGTAGCGCATCCTTTTCACAATCGTTTCCCAGCGCGGAAGGAGAACAAAAGTACAGACAACTCGCGTATGATAAGAATTACTATCTGAACGCGCCCGGTTCATCATAAACATAAAACATGCATGGACAGCTTCATGTAGCACATGTACCTCCGCTTTGAGACACACATCGTTGCTCACCCATACCGAATGCCACATTTCGGTCCCATTCCGTTTGATTTACTTCGAGCAGTGCTGTGTGCAATCACGATTTATTGCGCACATTTTGTGCTGGCGCTTGTGTTGTGGCGCTTACGCAGCAAGGTAGCCGGAGGTAGATGTTCGTCATTGGTATTTTTATCTTCGTCCAATGTTGCCGATAGTCGGTGTATGTGTGCTTTTCAGAAGAGATGTTCTCTTAGATGTGTTTTGTTTTGTTTTTAGTATTCTTTTATTAATACCTCTCCCTTAAAAAAAAAAAAAACAAAGTTATCGAAAGCATCCTTCGAACCAACATTGCGCTCTGTGTCCGGTACGCAATCGCTTCTGCATCCCCAAACATTCTTCCATTCGTAGAGCTTACCGTGTGGAGGAAATCATTGTATTATGCTTTGCCCCGCTTCACATTTTACACTCGGATCAGAGCATTTTTTGAAGAAGCGTAAAATACCTTCGTTTCGATGGTTCGTTTGATGTTCCCGGGTAAACCATATCCGGTAGACAGGATCTGATCTAATTACTCCAGGTGCAGGCCAAAATGTGCTTCCGAAACGCTCCGAATGATGTAAATGTTCACAAGATAGTAACATTTTTGAAACGCTTCCTATGCATGCTTGCACGTAAATTGATTTACAACACGTGTGCTTGACTGCAACAGTGCAAGATGAAATGGAATTTTAGTACGGTGAAGCAGCACTAAGGGCTGTATGCTTGTTAGTAAGAGCTGCTGTCGATTGGTTAAGGGCAGTGTTTACCAGGAAGCGCAATGAAAATGGAAACAAACGAGGGATGGCAAAAAACATTTCGTAAGGACACTACTTTTGGGGTTTCGAAATGCAGAAGGATCGAGCTTCGGTTTGTGCATCGCTGCGGATGGACAATGGTGCATGGGAGAATGAGTAAGTAATGGGATGAATGTTGAAGTTCGTGAACCAGCCGTACAGAGGCATC
This sequence comes from Anopheles moucheti, assembly GCF_943734755.1. Taxonomy (NCBI): domain Eukaryota; kingdom Metazoa; phylum Arthropoda; class Insecta; order Diptera; family Culicidae; genus Anopheles; species Anopheles moucheti. The sequence goes on from NC_069141.1 coordinate 16,775,477, forward strand.
GATAACGCACCAGTAAACAGTAATACCATTTAAGAGATTTGAAAGCAGCAGCTTCTTCATTACCGGCACAACAAAACCTCAGGAGTTCTAGGCCTGCCATTTTTGGGGTTTTTTTTTCCTGACTATGACTTTAACTTTAACTGTGTACGGAGGATTGTTTCGCTATCAGCACCTGCTTAAACCACCCTAGCTCTACTACATTTATTGCTGTTTTATTTTAAAAACTGAAAACACTCACACCATTTGCAATCTTATACAATAGCGTATTCCAGTACAACGTATTAAGGGGGTAGTACACTCTAGCATCCTGATAAAAGGTGACTTTCGAGATTTGTTTCGAAATAAAATATTTTTACTACCGTAAGCTACTAGATTTATTTAGCCTACATTGGGCTGCTCCTACGGCCGCTTTGCTCAGGTGCAGCATGACACTTTTGATATCGTAGATGCATTGCTTTTTGATTTGAAACTTTACATCCAAGTGTCTTATAACGATTACGAAGCAACAGCAAGGATCTTTGTTGATAAAACCTTTTGTATTATTTTTTTTTTCGCTGGAAATCCTTCAAAGAACATATTACCCCCTTAAGAAAAGATGTGCAAAACATGGTTCAGTAACCAATCAGTTTGTCACTAACAAATTGCACGTTCAGGTTTACGCTCATTCGTGGCAGGTGTGAAGAATGTTACCATCTTCTTCGTACGGCTGGTGCAAACTCCATCACCCAGAAGGACATGTCTCGTAACGTTCATCATCAACGTAACTTTCCAGACATTGGTTTCGTCGTGGAGATGGGATCGATTGGTTGTTTTTTTTTCGTTCTACCTTCTACGGTTACGTTCCGCTTAGACAAAAGGCGGCAAATGCATGCCGAGGTGCACTCTCCATAAGTAAGGATGGCAGCTAGACGTGAACATGTTCGAATAGTTCTATATTCGTGATTAAGCGCTCCACAGGCACAACCGAACAACCGATGGGTGATTGATCGGCAGGGATTTGTTCCAGCGCAGAGCGTTTCGTTTCGTGTGCGTTTGGAACAGGTTTTCCCGAAACCCAGCAGCGGTACGCTGTTGGCAGTATGCTCCTTTTTCCACAAGAAGATACACTTTTCTAAGGCCCTGCTCCGTGCTTCTATTTACAGCGAAGCGGTGCGAACGCTTTCTGCTTTATTTTATGATGTGTTTTTCGTTCTCATGTATGCTAGTAACTGCAAAACCTCTAGGGCGAGCGTGATCAGGCATGGACGAGGCGTGTATGCATGAACAAGAAGTAAAAAAAATACTCACCCAGCACACCGTTACAGTGCGGCGTGCCGGACGGAAGAAAGGTCGACACGAATATTGCACCGAGTGAAAATTCAATTCCAATCACGTCGCTTTCCATGCTCACTCGGTACCACCCGCGTTGTGGCTGGGTAGCGGAAGTGGCATCCAGGCCCTGAGGTACTTCACCTTAAAGCCTGGTAAGTCAATGTTGGTAGCAAATTGACGAAAAAGCTGCTATCTAATCTCAGTTGCAGAGATTCCGTTGCACGGGGGCAGTACGTGCAGTGTTACTGATGAATTTATGCTGCTACAAACCACCACCATCGATCGGTAGTAATAACTCATCGATCACCGACGTCCTTTGAAGTTGGCCTACCTTATCTGCTCTGTGTACTCCCTCCCAGATCAAAAGGGCATATTATTAATTAATTAGCATAAAATGAAGCTTTCAATGTTTGTTGGCGGAGCAGAAACGAAGATTGGTGAGTTAAGATATGTTTGTATTCTCATTAAACTTTGTACCAGTCTATACCTTTACTGATTATTCATTTATGCATGATGTTAGGCTTTCATGCAATATTTCAATCCATTTTCCAAAGTCCTTTGCTGTAATCAATTGCTTGAGAAGGAAGAAAATTGAATGGAAAACATAAAACGTGGTAAAGATTTTGAAGTTTCTATTGTAGTAAGGTAGAAAATGTTTGAGCCTAAATGTAGGCAATTTGCAGTTCAATTGTATGCGCAATGGTCAAATTAAATGCAAATTACTGTAATGTTAGTCAAATTATAGAGTTTATGCTTGTGTTCTTTTGAATCAAAAGAAAGGGGTTCATTACTTGTTTGTTGTTAACATCGTTAAAACAATTTATGAAACTTAACCTCTACTACTTGCATCCTGTTCGCGCCTAACGGGTATGCAATGCGCAAAGCTTTGTAGAGTGAATTTTTAGAAGTAAATGTGAGTAATGAACTCTAGGTTTAAGGTCTTGTGTGAATCTAGGAATAGTAAATCACACGCATGTTTAAAGCTAAAGATAAATATCCGTACACAATCCTTATTGTTCTCCATTCTGTTCTCATCAGATACCATCGTAGATCAATCCTTTTCTTTAACATCCTTTTCTTGAAACGAAGGCTAAATTATTTCTACCTTTTGAACATATTCAGAGAAATCTCCAGCAGGCATCATATCTGATGCTAAAGTACACAAGCATATAAGCCTCAATTTATCGGCAATGCGGTGCGTGTAGTTTCAATCCGGTCGCACCATAATCTCAACATTAATGCACTCATTAATCTTAACACGCAGCTAACCACCGGGAAGCGATATCAATCAATCGATTGCTATTTAGCGATCGCGGCACAATTTCTCCGCTCCAAACCTTTGTTGGCATCTGCTAGTTTCGCTCGATATACATCGTAATTAATCACCCATTTACCTGTTTCAGCATCCTGCACGCATTTGCAGGACATACCTTCAACTTTACCATCGGTTGGGCGTACATTGATTGTAATCGATTGCAAGAATTGTATTGAAAGTGTTTCTTCCATTCGGCACCATACACTAGCGTACAAGGATAAGAACTGAGTTAATGTACCGCTAACGAAATTCTTGCTTCCTGGAGACAACAAAGCACACGCCATTGCGTGTGAATGGCGCTCAAACCGTTTGAAACACCAGATTCAACACTTTAAATGCGTGTGTGGTATTCCGGTTGCGTATTGTGTGCTGCTTGAGTGGAACAGATTTGTGGTTAGAGCTAAAGGTGGAAATACTGCTAAGGTATCTTTACGCCTAATTTAACTATGAAGAGGTCAAGGGGTGTGTCACAGTAAGTGGGCTAAAGTGGAAATCAAAGACTTACTTTAGACATTTCTTTCAAGTAATTAGGGAAAGCACAAAATGGGATGAATGTTAGTAGCAATGTTAATTTTGAACGCAAAACTACTTCAAGCTCTTTCATTCCAACACTAAACTGTGCATTCGTCTAATCTCGATGATAAATAATCTAATACCTTTTTTGTTGGTACGAAAAATCAAGCAACTAATCTCAGCCACTCCCTACATCTTAAGACTTTAATCAGACCATCAGCCAAATGTTTCCTGTACCTTTACGATTAACGGACAAAAGCGCTATACTACCGTACTGTTTTGCAGCCCCGTTACTAGTTTAGGCGTTCGGCGTAACCAGCCGACAATTTCCGCCACATTCCAGCCGGAAGGGACCACGCTGGGACCACTAACGTGCAGACGGAAGTGCTTCAGAAAGTTAACTCACCCGGCCGGATTATAGCATCGTAGGTGGACGGCAGCAACAACAAACGAAAAACAAAACAAAAAAACACTCCGAATGCCCTGCATCTTGCCTTGTTCTATGCGCCACCGGACGCAACTTCGGTACCGGAAGCGAAAAAAGCATCCGACAATGTGGCTGCCGTGCGCCTGCATGAAGCCCTTGTTGGTCCCTTTTAGTTTAGCAACTGGACTGCTTGGGCAATATTTTACACCGCCCGTTTTACATTCCTTCCTGCCGGATACAGCACCAAACCGGCACACCGGCTGGGTGGAATCAGCACAAGCTCTACCACGCAGTGTGCGCTTTGCTTGACCGTTCCAGGAGTGATACTTATGAATAACTAACTAACTAACAAAATTACTCCACGGAAGCACCGAAAGCCCTTGCAGTCGGAAGCAAACGAAAGTAGCTAGAGTTTGACAAAATGTTGATATTTTCTGTAATGAAACACAAATAAAGTTCACTCGCTTACCCTTTAAGCATTAGCCACATACTCATGGGTATCGAGATTTCGTGCCAATAATTAAAGCTTTTCGCACTACCAGCTCAAGCACTCCGTAGCCAAGGATACGCAATCATCGTAAAACCTCGCCCCTAATAACAACGAACGACCTCAGCCTACGGAGAACGAGATGCCAAAAAAAAATAAAAAAGGAACGTTGCCAAATTATTACGGGAAGCACGCACACAAACCCAAACCGAGCGTTTACATCACCCATAAACCATGATCAATTCGTCCTGATCAATAGCTATTACCGGCGTTTAGCTATTGCATTATTTACGCGAGTAATTAGTCGCCAAAGTCGCCACTAACGAGCCGCCAAGTATCGATGTCGGTGCGTCCATGGAACGTATCTGCTCCGTTCGCTTCGCCGAAACTTTGGCTCTCATCCGCACCACTAACTGCTGCTCGGTGTGTATTTTGCTTAGTATAAATCATTCATCTGTCAGATTACTTTCGAAGGTGTCTTCGAAGGCGGTACGAAGGCGGTACAGCAACTCTTAACAGCCCCATTTCCTTACAGCCATAAAATTGTCTTCTCGTTGGATTTCCCTTCCTAAACGATAGCGTCGCTGGTGTAGCGAAAGTGAGCCGGCTTCTGCTGCTGCAGTATGCATAATAATATTACGACCTAATAAGGATCTGGCTCGGAAGCCGAGGAATCGATCGATCGCTATGCTTCCTGGAAGGGGGTTTTATAGCGCATTTAGCAATCAGCTATCTGCTCTTCGAATTCTTCTGATTTCTAAAAATAATAAAATTTCTTGTAAGTGGTCCTTTATTGAAACTGTTCTAGTTATGTTAGTGAAGTTGTTAAAGAGCATAGTACCATTAAATACGAAAAACCGTGAAGATTCTCATTGTAGAGGTTCTGTTTTCGTAAGATAACTAATTGGAGACTTTGTAAATATGTTAGGAAATCAAATAATTCGAGTAATACACAGTATAACCAACAGGAATGCAGGCATGCAATGCTGTCAACCATTGCACAGCTAATAGAGGCTAAAGGTAATCATGCTTGGAAAAACAGGTAAGGATAGACACAATGTTCACAGTACCTTTTTAGGCGTGAGGTGTTTTTTACCTGAGGGTAAAAAACCCATTGTTTTTTTTGCCTGATTTAAAAAATATTTCCAGGCTGGAAATTGAGTTGGGAATACAGAGGTAGAATCTGTGCCATATCCAAATCAGGTATGTTGATATGCTGGTTCTATGGGTTACAGTTACAGTATATAAGGGCAGTAAAATGCGTTCTTCTTCAACATTCGCTACGTGTACGTTACCGAGTAAACAGACCAGTAAAGATGTCTTCGCCAGCGCACAATGTACGACGGAATAAACACAGGAGGTCCGCAAACGCCAACGGTACAGCCGACGTCAAGTTGCCGTCTTCTAACCAAAGAGCAAGAGATCCAGTAGCAACAGACAATCAGCAGCCTTCGAACAACACACCTGAACAGCCATCATCAGCAAAACCATCAACACGCGCAGCTCGCCGACGCATGAAAAAAACCTCGCCTTCCGCCAATGTCCAGAACACTAACCAAGAATCCATCAAAGATGAACAGGGTGTACAACAGTCACTACTTAGAGTGCAACAGTGGGATCCGACATTGATAAAGACATCATCAGCATCAGAACAGCCATCATCAGCAAAACCATCATCACGCGCAGCTCGCCGACGCATGAAAAAAACCTCGCCTTCCGCCAATGTCCAGAACACTAACCAAGAATCCATCAAAGATGAACAGGTTGTACAACAGCTACTACTTAGTGCGCAAAAGGAGGATCCGATATTGGTAAAGACATTGCAAGATTGCGTTGCAGTCTCTGCTGTGTTAACTCAGCAACTACATACTATGAATGATTTCTTACACCGACGTATTTGTGAATTAAAGCGACGTTTAAGCGAACAGAGCATAAATAAATAAACTTATTTTATGAAATTAAACTTATGTACTACAAAAATCTTTACAGAACACTTCACTTTGAGACAATAAGACAACTTCAAGTATCTTCCAAATTATACAAGTTTCTTGTACTAATTTTTTTTTTAATGATTTTGTTTGCTTTGACCATCTTAAAATGGATTGTCTGGTAAGGCCATTAAAACCGATCCATAAAAATGTGTTCAATTCAACCAGCCAGAACCGCCAATTCTGGGCACCGAACTATATTCCGAACAAATTATGAAATAAAACATGTATTAAACACAAGTGCTTCTGCTACACGTAAAACTTCACTTTAATGAGTCTATAAAATTAATTGTTTAAATTAGTTTCTACCATACTGTCTCGCAATTCCGACACACCGGCGAATTTTCAATCAGACCCAGCTTGAATGACGAATTTCGTGCCATGAAATCCTCAAACACGGTGTAGCACGATTCCAAAAATCGCTCCCAGCCAAATCCATTTCTTCTCAGCTCATAAACCGTAAATCGCAGCACATAAAATTTTGGCAATCTTTTTCTGAGTAACCCATACTACGGACAGTCTACCGTCGGGCAAGACTGCAGAGAGCATGCAGTTCTGTGCAGCAGAATTAATTTCGACACATTCCGGGCTGTGGTTTGGACGTAAGTTGTTTATCCGTATGTGCAGGTTGATTAGAAAAACCAAATAATTTAATTTACGAACAAGAGATGTGAAATGCTTCACCATAAATCTGGTGCAGTAAAAGCGAACCACTAACCGATGTGGATGTTTGTATTAATTAAATATGGAAAAGGTTTCGAAGCATTGCTAAATCATATGAGAATGACCAACGGGGTACGCATTTCATAGAAAGAAAATCCCACCCAGAGCGTATCGTCCATTCTGGTTCCGCAAATTGTATTTTCTTTTGTCCTGCCAGCAATAATTTATGTTTCTGCCTACGCATTGAAATTCTGTCGAAGAATTGCTTTACGCAGAACGGTCCCATCTTGGTTTCTAAACGCCGGACCTAGCCTGGTCCCGGGGCCTAGCTAGGGAACTTCAAGGATATTTTATTTCCACCACTAGCGCGGTTCATGCACTGGTAGGTCAAATGCAACGGTAAAAAAGGCAACATTATTTTTCATTTTGTTTCCCCTTTTTTTTAAACACACTTTTCCACACGCACCCACAAATAACCATCATTGGTCCCAACCGCCACCGATGCCATTTGTGAATGGGGCCTCCCAACGTGTGGTTCAATACAGGTTTCAGATAACATTTAATACTTCCGAGCAAAATCCGGCACCCTTCGGAATTACTTCCGTCCGTGGGTTTGATCATGCCTTCGCCCCGTCTGGGCCAGTGTACCGGAAAAATGACGAAACATTCTTTTTCAAGCTGCGACACAGAGAAGAGAAGAGAAGCGGTTTTTTTTTTATATATTGGAACACAGCTTTTGTGTATGTGTGTTTAAGTGTGCCTTGTTACGGACCATATTTCAAGCGTACTGGCTCAATAAAGTTAAATTTTCACTGCAGAACCTCGTTCCATTCAATGCCAGAAAGGGGCCAGGAAAAGTACACCGAATGGATAACGACCACCACCGTATATCCGGGGTACGGGCAGAAAAGAAACCTAACCTATCACGATGTACAGGGATGGGCGGGTGGAAATTTCGTGCATCTACTTATAAAACCCACAAACAGACATGCCCTTGGTGCCGCTGGTACTGTACGTCAGTGTGTGAGTGTTGATTGTGGTTAACAACTTTCGATGCAAACTTTTGACATTCACACCCGCACCGCGCTGGGAGGATGAAGCACAATAGAGTGAACACGGGATGGGATTAGCATGCTGGAAGGGAAAGCGGGAAAATTCGTTAGCAGGAAAGCACTGTTGAAAGTAGCACCCTCTTCCATTGCTCCTGTTTGTCAGGAGTGCGTGTCAAAGGAGACCTCAACGTGTACCCAAAAATCCCCCGAAAGAAACTGCTACTTGCTGCTTCTTATCGGAATAACTTTTCTCTCCCACAAGCCGTAACCGATCCTTTCTGTTAGTAGTTAGAGTGGAATTGCGGTTTCTTGTTTTGGGTGCAGAGCGAAAAAAATATATACACAAACTATAAAATTACAGAATGTGGGGAATGTCTATGTTTTCTACTGTTTACTCTTCATTTTCCTTAGAAGCGTGATAGTACGAATAGAATGTGGGCAAACTTCGAATTACGTACTGAAGCGATACACGGAGGTTTTATCTAATTAAAAAATAGCATACAATTAAAACTATATGTTATGTCTTGGGGTTCGGACGGATGGACGCGGAAAGTACCAGATCTTTTTACACGCTATTATACATTTATTAAAACTAAATGAAATAAAACTGTGACGTGCGGCAGCGATTGCCGGCACGTCTGCTCATCGCTGATGCTCAACCCGAAGTCCCTGCGATTACGCATACGCGTTGCCATCGGGTCAATCACGCATTGACCCGTAAGCGACGCACCTGTGTCACGCACACATCTGGATATTGTCGCATGACGCGAACAACCCAGAGTGCAAAACATGCGACACAGTCTGCGTCTGCAACATCTCCCCCTTCAGGATAGCTGATACCCGTCGAATCTTCGTGGGGCTCTTCTACACCTAGAAGAGCGGCGAAGTGGAGGTATCGGCTTTGCTTCCGGATGATGTACTTGTTGATGTTCAGTTGGTGCCGGGGAGGGAATCGGAACTGCCCGTTCCGATGTTGGCACGTCCGGAAGCTTCGTTGTCAATGGTAGAGACGCTAATGATGACGATGAATTCGCTGACAACCATGCCGCAGACAAAGACGATGATGATGATGAAGACGAGGTACGAGGTGATGGTACGTGATGGTGAGGTCACGTAGGTGATGACGAAGACAATGACTTAGTTGATGGTGATAAAAACGATGACGTTGGGGATGACGATGACAATGACTTAGATGATGAATGTAAATCCCACGAATCCAGTAAGACGTCCAATGGTAAACGACTCGACTGTATATCCGATGATCGACGATCGCTAACGATGATTCTTCGACGCAGTTGATTAACATGACTTCTTATCATCCGATCACCTTCGATTCTGACTTGATACATTACGTTTCCATTCCTTTTAACAATAACTGCCGGAATCCATGTCCATGAACCTCGCCTATAGACTTTTGCATATACTTGATCGTTTGGCTTGAAACTTCTTACACCTGTTTCAACTGTTTCATGCTGAACCTTTGCTGGCGGACGTAGCAACTCATAATTCGTTCTTATAGTTCTACCAAACATTATTTCTGCCGGTGTTTTGCGATGTTCTAGTTGTGCATTTGGAGTAGTTCTATACGCTAGCAAAAATATATCTATTGCTTCTTGCATTGTTGTATCTCCGTGCTTGATCTTTACCAACGCTCGTTTGAAAGTGTCAACAAAACGTTCTACTTGCCCATTTGACTGTGGGTGGTAAACTGCGGTTCTTATGTGATCAATACTATTTGCCGTACAGAATTCTCTAAAAACCTCACTTGTGAACTGCGTTCCATTATCCGATACTAATGTAGTGGGCATGCCAAACCTTGCAAAAACACCTCTCAGAATAGCTATCGTTGCTGTTGTTGTGATACTTCTTGTTTTAACAATTTCCGGCCACTTTGAACAAGCGTCTACTACCAACAGGAAATAATCCCCATCTATGGGACCAGCATAGTCGACGTGTATTCTCTCCCACGGGAAAGAAGGTTTAACCCAGGGGACTGGAATCTCGTGTGGGGGTGACTTGGCCGCAGCAGCACATGATGAACATGCACCTACTCGTTCAACTATATCCTCATCCATACCGGGCCAATACACGTAGCTGCGGGCAAGCGCCTTCATGCGTTGCACCCCAGGATGACCACGATGAAACTGTTCCAAACATCTTTTCCGTAGCTTTTCTGGTATAATCAACCTTTCACCAAACAGAATACCTCCGTCTATCGTCGACAAGGCTTCCTTTCTGTAGTAGTAGCGTGCCAAATCTTGCCCTAAAACCTTACTCTGTGGCCAGCCTCGTTGAATGTATGTGTAGATTTGACGTAACACCTTGTCGGTCTGAGTGCTAGTTACTACCTCTCGGAATGTTAAAGGGAGAACGGATAATGAATTAGTAGCGACCGATCTTATATCCTTTTCCAACTCAATACTTGCTACGACGTAGTCTTCCTCCGGCTGAATTCGCTCCCTGATGAGTCTGGACAGCAAATCAGCATTTCCGAAATGATCAGTGCGAATGTACTCGATATCAAAATCGTACAATTGTAGAGTAAGCGCAAAGCGTTGAAGTCTATTTGCGGTATAAATAGGAATCCCCTTCTTTGATCCAAAGATCTGCAGCAGTGGTCGGTGATCTGTTTGCAATCTGAAGTGACGTCCGTATAACATTTTATGGAACCTTGTAACTGCAAAAACGATTGCAAGACCTTCGCGGTCTATCTGGCTATACTTCTTTTCAGTTTCTGTGAGTGCCCGTGATGCGTGTTGGACTACTTTAACGGTACCGTCTTGGAATTTGTGGCTTATGGTTGCTCCTAATCCAACAGATGATGCATCAGCTGAAACTATGATGTTTGCTTTCGGGTCATAATGTGTGAGCAAAAGATTTGAGGAGAGAATCTTCTTGAACTCTTTGAAACTTTCATCACATTGTTTTGTCCATTTGAAACTTTCACCCTGCTTCAAGAGGCAATCTAGGGGATATCTAAGATCTCTCATACGTGGAACGAACTTGCTGTAGTAATTAATGGCTCCAACAAATGAGCGCACTCCTGAAACGTCTGTTGGTGGTGGCAAGTTTATAATGGCTTCAATCTTGGTTGGGTCTGGACGAATACCATTTCCATCTACAATGTGACCTAGGTACTTTATCTGTTTCATTCCGAAAACACACTTGTCTGCACGAATAGTGAACCCATACTCTTTTATGCGACCTAGCACTTCCTTCACGTTAGTGTCGTGTTCCTCTTGTGTTGCTCCACCGATGATCAAATCATCCATATATCCGCAAACTTTCATCATGCCTGCCAGCATCGTATCAATAAGTTGCTGAAAAACTGCAGGCGCAATTTTGATACCGGGTGGAAGACGGTTATACTGATACAGGCCGCGGTGAGTATTTATAGTAAGTAGCGGGCGGTAATGTTCTTCTACTTGTACTTGCGAGAAAGCATCTGATAAGTCGATGGTAGTAAAAATCTTGCATTGCGCCAACTTGGTAAAAATGTCTTCAGGTACAGGAAGCGGATACTCGTGCGGTTGAAGGGCCTCATTTAATCCCGTAGAATAGTCACCACATATACGGATTTTTCCGTTTGACTTTCTAACAATCACGACAGGCGCTGCCCAATCTGCGTAATTTACCGGAGTAATCACACCATTTGCTTCTAATCTATTTAACTCCTTCTCGACCACCTCTCTCATTGCATAGGCAACGGGCCTTTTTGGTCGGAAAATAGGGCGAACACCTTCTTTTAGCCTCAGCGGCACTTGGACCTTCTTACACACACCTGCTTCGCTAAACACTTCCGGGTAGAGTTTCTGAAGATTTGTTAAGGATGCTTCTCCTGTTTTAGTTGCGAGACCGTTGCAGAAAACATTCATAGGCATCGAACTCAAATCAAACAGCTCAATAACATCTGTTCCTAATAGCTGCACATGTGCTTCTGCTACACGAACAGTCGCTAAACGCTTGACGTTGTTGATGACTAGATACGCTGAGAATTCTCCTTCCAGTCGAAAATTCGTGCCTGCTGCTGTTAGTGCTTTTACGGTTGGCTTGTCCAGCTTCGGTTTCCCTATCTGCTGCCAAATCCGTCGGTCTATGACAGTGATGTCAGAGGCTGTATCTAACTGTAATCGTAGCGGGTTTCCATTGATGAAAACGGTGACGTATTTCCTTCTCTTTGTCACGCTACATGAATTTACATGCACTACCTTCACTGCTGTTCTTTGATGTCTAACTCGCGATCTGCTTTTATTGCGGCAAAACCCTTCTTTATGCCCAATTGTGCCACACTGCTTGCATTTGTGGGTTTTGTAAGCGCAATCCTTTACCCAATGCTGCGCACCACATAACCAACATGGGTTTCTAGGCTTAATGCTGGATGAGCTTGACCTTCCATTTTGAAAATGCTGTGCCCCTTGTGCTTTTGGCATGAAATGGCGTTGCTTCGGCCATTTTTGAATCATGGATACCTGCTTATGCGCACTTTCCTCTATCATGGCGCTGTCCGCGTGGAGATTTACAATGCCCTGGCATTCCGAGGATAATTGCTCTAAGGTGATTTCAGCGTTTTTCTCGATACGGTTTAGTAACCGGGTCCTGAATTCTAAATCACGTTCACTTTTCAGACCGCACACGAACACTAATGCTTTTAACTGATTTTCTGTCATTTTCTTTAGTTCAAAATCCTCACACGCACGGTTCACTCTACATGCGTAGACCATAAAATCCTCTGGTTGTAGTTTAGACAGATTCAGACACTTGTATCTCTTACTAAGGATGGTCTCTTTGGGGCCAAACAATGCCTTGAGCTTGCTGACTGTCTCGTTAAAAGAAAAATTTCTCGGATGTTCCGGAAGCACAAAATTTGTGTATCGTTCGTGTTCGGCGATTCCTAACTTCCTTAAAAGCACTCTCACCTTTGCTGCGTCTTCTATGAGGCTAGCGTCTTTCTCAAAAAGCTCCTCATATCTCGCGTACCAAGCAGCAAACGTTTTGTTTTCTTCCGGTTCATATCGGTACTCACTCAGTGATCTCGCGATGAAATCCAGTGTAGATTCACCAGGCGGTTTGGTGCTCGGGCTAGGTGCAGGACGTTGCATAAGCTGCATCAAAATCTCCTGCTGCTGTACCATTTGCTGTTGCAGGAGCTGCATCATGTGCAAGATTGTAGCGTTGTCGTTCGGGCCGGGGGTGGTATTGGTTGGCTGAAAAATATTACCACCGTTGTAATTATTTGAAACACTAGGCGCGGCTTGCCTCTGGTTTGACAATCTTCTAGGATTGTCTTCCTCCACAAATTCCATCCTATCCTGTTCCATTGCAATTTGCTTGCGATGGCTGATGGTTTAAAGCGGGACACGGCGTCGTTTTCGTCGGATGATCGGCGATGGTGACTTCTGTTAGGACGCGGCGTCGTTTTCGTCGGATGATCGGCGATGGCGGCTTTTACTGGGACACGGCGTCGTTTTCGTCGGATGATCGGCGATGGCGGATTTGCGGGGACGCTATGCCGATGAACTAGTTGTTCCTTTTTCCTCGTCGCCAGTTGTTATGTCTTGGGGTTCGGACGGATGGACGCGGAAAGTACCAGATCTTTTTACACGCTATTATACATTTATTAAAACTAAATGAAATAAAACTGTGACGTGCGGCAGCGATTGCCGGCACGTCTGCTCATCGCTGATGCTCAACCCGAAGTCCCTGCGATTACGCATACGCGTTGCCATCGGGTCAATCACGCATTGACCCGTAAGCGACGCACCTGTGTCACGCACACATCTGGATATTGTCGCATGACGCGAACAACCCAGAGTGCAAAACATGCGACACAGTCTGCGTCTGCAACACTATATATTAACAGCATAATGCAAACTCGGTCGACTATATCTTGTTTGATTGCCATACGCCTAAAAGTATGCAAATAAAAATAAATAAAGCCCTTTTTTTTATTACATCTCGTATTAGAAAAGAGTTACAATTCATTTCTTTCTTTGCTTACTCGAAAATCACGGAAGTACAAAGCGGTCGTCTGCCAGGCGTGAACATCTAAGATAACAACTTATGCAATGTTTTCCTGCTTTAGCGTTCTTCTGCTGTTTATATCGTGTTATAAATATGTTTGCAAATAATAATTTTTGTTGTAGGTATATAACAATTTCATTTATTTCATAATAGAATAATTAAGCTCATAACAAAACTTATGTCGCAGTCCTGGCGTTTTCTATGACCGAATCTTTAAATTTGAAAACGTCACCGGAAAAAATGTATACCATTTCTCAAAGTCTTCAAAAAAGCCACAAAAGAGACGGCACACACACGTACACAATCCAAAAGCCAACCATTTGTTGAACAAATGTACACAGCATAATATTTATTTATGACTTCCGCGCACTTTGAATTAACAGCCAGCCAACACGGGATGCATCCATTTGCTGCAGGGAACGCTGGGAAAACCCCGTAGCGGAAAGTTAAACTTGTTGAGCTTTCTTTTTGGGGGGCATCGTATCATCCAAGCAGACTGTTGCATTCTTTTCTTTTCCTACCCTTGGTTTTCTTCTACCCATGCATCTGCTGTGATCGGTTCAGACAGGAAGCACAACCCCCGAAAAACTTTACCATTGCAATCTCGTATTTCGGGTTTTGCGGTCGGTATAATTTTATTTCCACTTTTCTTTTTCTAAGTAGAACCGAAAGCTTTTCAACGCCCCGAGTGTGGTTGGGAGGGAAAACGAAAACCCAAAAAGCACTAGCCGCATGTCGGTGCAAGCCGCTCCTTGCACTGGATTTGTGGATGCAAAGTTCCGCCAAAGACAGAAGGCAACCGTGGTGAGCAAAAGTCGCCAGTGCGCTGGTTAGCCGTTAAGTAGCCAACCATCACGCCAGCTTGAGCTTGAATTATGCGCTGCTAGTCGGGTTTACTAACAACCTATACAACCTACAAACTGTTGGCAGTTTTATCATTCTCGCCGAGGCGATGAACAAAAAAAAAACATACCTACACACAACGCAAAGAGTCAAAATAATGTTCTGAGTGTTGTTGGTTCCGTTTTTCCAATCCCGAAAATCTGGCGTCAAACTTTTAATCTAATCAATTAAACATACTATTTACCCCGCGAGGTTACCCGGTGCATTTGCTGCGACTTCAGCCCTAGTTTGCCTGCATTCGTTCGGGTGCAGCTCTTCTTTACACTGGTCCTTTATTTAGCATTCGGTTTTGTTTTTGCCTGTTCGCTCTAGATGGCCTTCTATCGTTAAACTCGAACGTGGAAGTTTTAGAAGGATAACACGTTTTGTATTCCTTATTCTATGCTGCCGTTCTGTATGCTTCCAGCTTTAATATGATTTTTCTATTTTTCCCTCTGTTTTTCTTTTTGGTGCATGTTTTCCATATTTTAAACCGCTTGTTTGCACCACCAGAGCGGTAACCACCGGTATCAGCCTTAAAGTAGGCAATGCACATGCTGGAAGCTTCACCCATAAACGAACCATGCCATCAAGCTAACCCGACGAACGAACCCGGAAAGTGAGCTAATTTATAAGAAAACTTTGGATAATAGAATATTTTAAAATCATCCATTCGCTGGTGGAAGCGATAAAATAATAATAATATTGCCCTTTTTCCTTCTGCTGACCTAATGCACTGGGCGGATTCACTTTTTCCCCGTTGCTGTGAACGATCTGCTGTTTGAAACCTCTAAACTTTGCTTCGATTTGGACCGACGCCAAAAGTGCTTTCCCGTGGAGCGGCGGGCGCTATTTAGGCACGTGGGTTTCCTTTTGATGGAGGTTAAAATTTGCTCTAGTTGCTGTGTGGTAGCCAAAAAACGGCCACATACTCACTGCAGCACATACGCCACCTTACCATATTACGATCGGTTGGTCGACTTGGCAGCACATTATCATGAACGATAATGTAGAACTATGATGCCCAGGCACAGACGGACCGAGAACGGGCGGACGTTTGAATATGGGATTCAGTTTTTGTTTTTCTTTCGTACTCTGCGCCCGCACTCGCCTTACATCCTCCTTTTGCCAGCGGGTTCCAGCGGCAACTAAGTCTACCAGGATCCATTGGATAGTTTCCACAGCAAAGGCAGTGTGGAACATTCCCGTGGTGGGGTGGAGATTGCTTAAGCTAACAAATACCGTAAATAGGGGAGTACAAATTGTACTGCCCCGTCCGTTTCTGCATGTTCGGGTTAGTTAATTGTGTGCGTTTAATCTAATCCCGCACCGGGTTGTCCGACACCGGATATACCAGGCAGCATAGAAACCGGATCGGGAATTAGTTTCTAATGGGTTTAAGACCCATAAGTTCCTTTATTTGTTTTGCTCCCTTTTTGCAGCAAACAAAGTAGATTGTGCTTTGGTAGGATCGTTTGTGGAACTTTCTCACTTTTTATTGCACGTTCGTTTCGTTCACTGTAATGAAGGAGTTCTGGCACTCTCCCACCTAAATCGGCATCAATCATTAGGCTTGCTAAAGTAAACATTATCTGTTTGATTGTAGAACATATTGAATGATGGTGCTGAAAGAAAACTTCAGCATATCATTATTTGTTTAGGAAAATAAAAAATGTTTCCCGTAATCAGACACAGAGGTTTCAAACATTCGAAAAGTTACAAGACTTCGGGGAAATGGCATTGAGGAGATCTTTAGTGCGCACGAGTCTAAAGAGCCATTTTAGAGCCTAAAACTATGCAAATGATAAATTTTTGGGACATTCTACTAATCATTTCGCCTAATATTATCCAACTCAAAGAAGGTCCTGTTCAACGAGCAGTAAAATTTATTTTATTATTGCTGTATAATGTGGGATCCGGACCAATATTTGCACCCAAGATAATATTAATACCGTCCTGAACATTTAGCGCAAGGTCGCACATATCATTAAACTTATCTTCTCGCCATTATAGAATGTTATTACGGAGCGTTTTTACGAACGTAGCATTAATGCTTTCAGACATTAATGCCGAGGAGAATTTCTTTCTCAAAACCACCTAAACCGTCGCATCGTATCGTGTGAGGTTTTTTATAGAAAAAAAAATAAAAAGCAATAAAGGTACGGGACAAATAAACCGAAGAAAAACTTCCTCAAAAGTGTCTACCTTTTCTAATAGGAACACATAATGCAGGTGAAATAATTCCTGCCGCTTCTCTATTCAGTCTAACGGCATCGTAAAACAAATCCATCACACGTCCATCTTCTAGACGCTTGGTCCTTCTGCGCTGGCCAGGCAGAAAGCAAACGAATTCTGTGTGCGAATAAAAATCATCCAGTCTTCAATTCGGTCCAGACGAATTCGGCCACTGTGCAGTGTAATGCACCGCCTCTAAAAAGGAATGCTTTGCTCACCATGCCGTTGAAGCGACATCACGCAACGCACACATCGGGCAGCATAAACTTGTGAGCTCATAAGAAGATTATATCCACTGGCTGGTGGTGCCGGGTCGCTAGATGTATCGTGTCTAGCATAGATCGCAAGGGACAATCCTCCCTGAACCATTCCCGCTCCAGTCCACCCCAAACACCCCAACTAGCATTGCGTGATGTCCTGCGGGCTGTTCTCGCAATTCTCGTGTATTCGTACTTGCGGTCAAAAAAGGTTCAAGAAGCTCGTAAAAGTACCGAATCTCTTAAACGAAACTGATTTATTTCCATCATCCGTGCCGGTCTTATCGTAGCGCTTCATATGGCAGCAGGGTAGCAAACAAATCAACGGAAGCTAAAATAAGAATTGTGACCGAGGTGACAGAGGCAACGGCGAACAGGCGACAGATAGAGAGCATGGCAGAATAGATGAAACGTCTACATTTCACTAAATCACACATTCGATCTGGGCAAAAGTCTCATGGCAATCTTGGATCGGAAAACACACTCAGCTCGATAAGAGATGTGCTGATGTGTGGGTTTAACGCTTATGTCATATTTGACGGAAAGCTTCTGCAGCTTTGCCTGTTCTTGTGTATGTGTGCTTCCATTTCTGTTGAAATTAATCGTGTTACTAGTGTTGTTACAACGCTGTAAACGCTGTAGCAATTTTAAACTGTTTTCTCAACAGTGAGGACAACGAACGTGATCAAACTGTCACATAATTTGTTCCGGAAACGGATGAACAATACAAAAGCAACATCATTTCATACCAAATTAATCGTGTTACTATTGTTTTTACATAGCTGTAAACACCGTTACAATTTGAAGCTGTTTTCGTAGCTATAAGGACAACGAACGTGATCAAACTGTCACATAATTTGTTCCGGAAACGGATGAACAATACAAAAGCAACATCATTACACCTTCGGTTGGAGAGTATTTCGGGCACAATTTAAAAATAAAACCCTCTGCATCAAAATGAAGCTTAGAAACTATAAAAAAAGTGAAGAACAACTAAGCACGATCGGCTAGTGAAAACAACCCGCCTTTTCCACAGCCTCCCAAGGAACCATGCCGGTGTAATCGAAAGTAAACACAATTTCCTATTAACCTTCATTCCCCATCCGACGCATCCAACCGTTTCCCGCACCATGAGCGCACCGTACTGTCGCAATGGATGCTGTGCGTTGAACCGGCTCACGTATCATTTCAATTAATCCGGCCGGCAGCCACTATCATTTATTTTTATCGCTGAGCTTTTCCCTTTCCAAACCCTCCTCGGTTTTGTGGACCTCTTGCGCTTTCCTCTGTGTCGGTTGCTGTCAGTTTATGCCTTTGGCTTCCTTGACATTCCCCCGCTCCCTCGCAAACCTCTACACGGTCACATTTCGCATTCGATTTACGGTCAGTCGGTGGCATTCTCGGTGACGGTTCGGTGTGACATATTTTTGCTGCAAATCGCTTCCGCTTTCAGTGACCCGGTTTTGCTTTACCATCATCCACCAGCAGTTTTAATCGTTCTGCAGTTTTTTTCCCCCTGGTTTTGGTCGGTATGAAAGATGGTTGACCCATCGTGAAGGAAGATGGCTTCACGTTCAAGAGAATTGTTAATTAATTTTTGCTCTTCCCTTGTGACCCACGGCAACGGAAGTAGTAGTTTGCCACATAAAACCATGTAACAACCGTCTCTCGACGTGCCAGAATTGACTGATGGTCAAAGAGGGTTTTATTTGCCCTAGTAACCAGGAAACTACTCGTCCACCAGAACCGTATGATCTTCATCGAGTTTAAATCTTTGTTTTCCATCGGTACTTGAAAACCTGCCCAGCCCGTTCGCGATGCCATCTTAAGCGACCTTGCAAAACGTTCTTGCCCTTCCGAGCGTTCGTCAACCTTTCGAAAGTCTGGGCCAGGTTTCTGCTTTATGCTGCACCAGTTTCGCTCTCTGTTGGAGCACGCATAAAAAAATGCTCCAACATAGTTCCGCATAGCACTATTACAACGGAAGCAAACGGAAGCAACTAGAAGAGGACGAAATTAAAAGTATATTTATAGTTGCATTTGCATGATATGGGAAACTGCAAAAGCCACACGGCAAACCAACCATAGCTGGGCATAGAGTCTGTGTGTGTGTTTATGTGTGTTTTCCCCCCTTTGCGGTCTCGAGAAACCTGCGTCATAATTCCGGTCATAAAGCATAACAAATGGAAATTTAGTTTTATGCGATTTCCACACGCCCTTCTAGTCAGCTCCCATAATCCTTACTGGCTAGAGTATCCTTGCATGGGAAAAAAAAGAAAAGCTCCTAGAAAGTGGATGGAAAGTTGCAGAAAGAAATGACTGCAGCATACACATTCATTTTGCTGAAAGCCTATAGGAAAAAAAATGTAGAAACGGGAAAGGTTTGGAGAGTTTTCCACAAAAACAAACGAAGAATATGGTCCATTTTCGGAGGACACACCGCACAGAATGTGGAACAAAACAATATTCCAGACACATGTGGATTTTTACCTTTGTTTGAAGATGTTTTCTTATGGACGGGAACGAGTGTAACGGTAGTTTACCTTTATTCTATCTAGCCTAACGACCCATTAGCCAGACGCTCAGCCCGAAAAACGGAACCCAAAGTATGGCAATGTTTGGGCAACGAATAGAAAAGCTATCCCATACAAAGAGCCAGCAACAGAGAGTCTGTTGTCTTACCGAACGAACGATTTAATCTAACCGATGAACTACATTGTTTGTGAATCCTTTCAATTGCGTAATTGTTTTGAAAGAAGTGAATGAATACGTTAGAACAGAATTAATGAAAAATAAATCCAATATACTAATTTTATGAAGGCAATGGTAATCCTTCAATTGCATATGATTTAAGGTTTTTTTTTGGTAATTGGAAAATGGTAAAATAATTTTAATTGTATTACTGCATTTATCGTGAATTAGAATAAATTCATTTTGCAAAATTGATGACTTGTTACATGAGAATAAATTGAAATTAACAATATTAAAAGTATACATTACTGAATACTTTTGTTAATTAAAAGCAACAGTTAACGCCAAGTCAGAAAAATACACTAGAGAAATGAAATCAAAAGTTTTTCATAGTTAAGCACATTTTTTTGATCCTAAGCTTCCATTGAAAATATACCAAATAACTCAGTCTGTGGCCAATACCATTGCAAAATAAAGCACCTTCCCGGAAGCGATTTTATCCTGTAAGTCATTACGGGCACTCCTTTGGGATGCAAATCGTCGAAGCAATCGAACCAACATACCACAGACCTAATCAACTAGGCCACGTGCACAACGCTCTGGTACGATAGTCAAACTCACATCGGCAAACTTTGCACAACGCGCAAAAGAAACTCAAGGCGCAAATGAACGGGGCACCATGAATGAACCTGGCCTCGGTAAGGTGTATAGAGTTTTTTGTTCGCTTCTATTTTGTTTCATCTTTCGTGTACCGTTCCGATCGGGCCAGCTCGCGCTCCATTCACTTACCCATGTTAATATGCTTTTGCATTCCGGTTATGATTTCTCATCTGGCTCATCTGGGTTTGCGCCATCGGTAACACTCCCATCACTCTGGGCTTCTCTTTCTTCTTCTTGTATTTTTTTCCCTCTCTCTCTTTGCAACAATCGTATCATCTTCATTCAGAGCTCTTCCACCGACGCTTCGGAGGTGTAGTCTTCCGATCGATCGATCAGAGCAGAGCGAAAACAAACGGGTTTTCCATCTCGGACAAAGCACGGAAGGCTCCGGACTGTGTTGTGTGCAAGCAGCGGTTTCCGTAACCTTTTCCTTCGGTGTACAACGCGGTGCGCCCTCAGGTGGAAGTGGATCGTGGCTTAAAGGTGAATTTGGTTCGTTTCACCTGCTAGAAAAACAGAAACCCACCCCAGTACCAGGTGGCGACTGGGTGCCGAATCAAAACATAAAGACAAAGATAGAAAAAGCACTGAAATACAGACAAAACTATAACCCGTTCGTAGACCAGTATTTGACTGTGTCCGTGCCTAGTTAAACCAACACTGGCGAACCCACAATTGTAACGAAGGTATACCGAAAACCTGGTATCCACAAAGTGAGTGACATTCACCCTACATCGCACTCCGTACGAACGGCGCGATCCAACAGAGGACACAACAACAACAACAAAACGAAAGACTTCAACGAAGACACAACAAGCGACGAACCGACCCACTGCAGCGAAAACTCTGTCGACCCCAACTTTCGTACCCGTTCGCCGATCGGTTTCGGACCGGTCGGTGGTATAACCACTTCCTCTGACCCCACCTGACCGGCCACTAGCCGCACCGTTTACACCACCGCTCCGCCCTGCCGCATTTCGCATAGGTTTCCGTTCCCCTTCGTTTACGGTTCGCTCCGCGTACTAGGGCTTGGGTTGGTTGTTGATATTTCAAACAATATATTGTAATGATTATTAGTCGTGAGGCGACCGTCAAGATGAAAGCAGTGGCCAAGTTCAGTCTCAGTTTCCTAGTGCTGCTCAGTGTGATATTCGGTGAGTTGGTTGTTGATCTTATAGGCATATAAACAGAAGTTCTTTTCGTGCTTTGAATGAACAGTTTAAAAGGAAGCGAAATATCTACAATGTTTTGTAGAAAAGTTCAACCGCAAGCGTACAACGTATAGCTCGTGAATTTATTGAAATTTCATTGTATTGTTGTTGCTTATGTTCATCACAGTTCAACAAAATGTTCAAGTATATTTCAAAAAGTGTTACAGTTTTCTATTTTCTTCTCTTTGTGCATTGTGTGTTGTGTAAAGCACTGCTGCCAGTAGTATAAATGTTATTGGAACATACTTTTCCCTTCATTATTTTGAGATTTATATTTATCACTAGAGACTGCTGCTATTCAAAGCAGCAAACATTCATAGAAGCAAGCATGCGTTGCATACTATTCCCCGGTTTCAACCGTTGTGAATCGCTTTAGAAAGTGAACCTTTTTGCTTAAACCAACCGTGATCGTGCGGCAGTGAAGTGAAAAATAATACTTCACCACTGCCACGACTCGGCATGACACCACCCACACACACGGAAACGGCACGCGAAAACTTACCCTCAACGTTCATCGTAAAACTGTTCAGCATCACAGTTGATGGAGCCATAAGCGTCTCGCCATAAGCGAAGCCACACAAGGAAGGGGCAGTCTATTGCTTCCTATCGTATGCAACACATACGCGCAAGCTCTGGCATGCCAAGGTTCGCTTCACTTTCGTGCACCGAGATTTGCACCGCTAATGGACAGTTAGTTCGCTTTACGTCACTGGCTGGGGGATCACGGTTTGACAAATGGAACAGCTCACCCACGATCGTTTACCCCGTTCGGTCCCGTCTGCCTTCGACCCGAAACCGGTATCAGTTTGGGAGTAAATGTGACATAAGCCACCCCAAAACACGTTTGCCGTTTGGGGGGGGGGAAGATTTCACATCGTCAGCTTCAGTGTCCTATACCCAGTGTGGCCATTAGGATGGTAAAAGCTTTCCGCCGTATAAACACAAACGGGCACAAAAGCTAACCAACACCAAAGGGAAACCGTGCACGAAGGTCGCACGGTATTGGAACCGGGACGCAAGAAACTTGACGGGAAGCATTGGCAACGGTGCAAGGACAACTGGGTACCGCAGATTTCCTGCCTGCGTAACCTTGAGCACTTCGTTCGACGCGCGCGCTCACACACGCATGCTCCGATTCTACTTGCGAGTGTGTTACGCTCTCGCACTGCTTTCGCTTTATCATTCACCGTCTGAAGTACTGTGGCTGGCCAGTTTTTTTTTGTTTGCGAAAGGTTAATGTACGCTTTCCGCGTGCAATTAGCCTGGCGGTCGGTGTGTGCAGAAGGGCAAGTGGGATCCTCTACGTCAATCCCTCTACTCAGCAAGATGACGTGGTAGAGATCGATCGTTCTTTATACGGCTCGCAATCAATAAAATGGGTACGGCAAATGTGTTGTCTGTGAAGGTAACAATAATGGGATGTGAACATTAATTGACGCTCAAACCACTACCTTGGTGATGTTCTATCTGCTCTGTACAATCCACAAACTATAGTTTCTTAAACAATATCATTTTCCAGTATGTGTGCGTATGTTAATCAAATATAAATTCAATCAAATATCTCGTAACTTAAATACATTAAGAAGCAGTACCACTAAAACATAGTTATTTATACTTTCTAACAAACCTATGGATAGAGAACCTTTAGTGCAGATTCAACTTTGGCAATACTTACTTCGTTTTCATTGTGGAGTGCTTAACGATTTTGAAAGAATTAGCCATACACCAGAAATGGGTCAAATGTTTAAATATTCCTCCGATAATATTCATTCATCATTCCAATTCGCATTATTCACTGAACAATTTCTTGATTTTTATCAATTTTCGTTAATAAGAAGAATTCGATTTAAGATAATCGAATACGAAAACATGATACAATAATGGTAGTGATCATAACATAGTTCTATCAAAATGGTCTATACAACAATAATCTCAAAATATAATTCTGATTTAAAGCTTATATTTCAATACTAACTTAATAATTAAAACAAATTTGAAAAGAAAAAAATCGTGTAAAGATAATCACATCTCTCCAAGAACAATAATTTAATTTTTCAGAAATATGCACTCATATGTAAGCATATGTGATACATTGAATAATTTTTAACGTTCGTTACAATTTGGGTAATTTCAATTTTAGTTACTCAATACAAATAGTAATTATGTTGTTGGCAGCTGCATGTGTAATGTACTTTTGCTCTTCAATGATATGTTTTGGTTCTAGCCAAACCATTCGTTGATTCTCATGTGATTGATGATCATGCCAACTCTGTCAACCTTTAATAGCTAAGAGCGTCCCTTATTCGATCGATCTTAAGCACCAGCACAAGTGCGTGGATTTCAACCGTATCTTTGTCTTGCTGTACATTTAAGGCCTCATCTACTACATTCTGCTTGGCACAAACCTACCTAATGTCACAGGGGAAAAAATCGTCCATCCCGTATTTCGGATGCCTTTGGGTAATAGAAACGCCACAACGCCCATCGCTTAGAACAAACATAGCTCAACTATTCAACTGTTGATATGTGCCTTTGTACGAAATCATAGTAGTTACAGCAATCATAAGAATAGCAATAATAATTATCGTTAATGTTATTACAGATTTTAAAAAACACTACATCTAAAGACCAGCTTTTGCCTTACCACACACTACATTTACTAACAGGATTCATAGGCGAACCAAGCGGACACCGGTACGCTTCGGCAAAGTCGCGTGAATTCGAGAGCGGCCCTATGACGCGTATAATGCCGGGCGAGTGGACCGACGACCGGATCTTGGTCAGTGCGTCTTCGGGTCGCATCGAACCGCACCAGATCTGGGCGTAGTTGAGAAAGAACAGCTGATCGTGGGTCATGTTCAAACCCGGCAGATCCGGTTCCGACCCGTGCTGGCTCACCCACTTGCGGTACGCCTAAAAGGTTAAAATACACCGATTAGCATTGCGATTTTGCACATTTTGCGCCAAGAATTGTCCCTCACCCGGTACGACTGCTTGAGACCTCCGTTGTCGGCAATATTTTCGCCCTGCGTCATCCGCCCGTCCATGTACAGGCCTACCTCGTCGATTTTGTAGCGCGAATACTGATCGATGATGCATTGGGCACGCTCGCGGAATGTCTTTATGGTGGCATTGTTCCACCATTGCATCATGTTACCGTCCTTGTCGAACTGGCGACCCTTGTCGTCGAAACCGTGCGTTATTTCGTGCCCAATCACCACACCAATTCCACCGTAGTTGAGCGATTTCGGGAAGTTTTGGCTGTAGAACAGTGGCTGCAGTATACCGGCCGGGAATACTAAAACAAAGGAAAATCTTCACTAGATGGTCTATGGCCTTTGTTTGTCCACAGGCACTTACCAATATCATTCTTGTTGGGGTTGTAGAACGCGTTTACTACCGCCGGTTCCGTAGCCCATTTGTTCTTGTCAACCGGTTTGCGCAGCAGCTGCAGATTCCGTTCGGCTTCCCATTTCAGAATGCTTAAGATGTTTTCCAAAAACAATCCTCCGCTTATCGTAAGCTACAACACAACGGAAGACGTCAGGATTATTGTATTCTTCTGCAATCACTCATCTCGCCAGAGTTCTGCAAAAACCTTACGTTCACGTACTCCTTCTCCAACTCTTCCGCATTGGTCAGAATGTCCGGATAGCCGATCCGCTCGTTCATCGCGTCCGCCTTCTCCTTCGCAACGGCCCGCGTCTCATCGTCCATCCAGTCAATATCCGCCAACAGCTCATTGAATGCTTCCCGTATCGTGTGAATCATAGTGAGGGCCGTCTCCTTGCTTTCCTGATTGAAGTTGTCCCGTATGAACAGCGCCCCGACGGCCATGCCAAGCTTCTTGTTCGTCCACTCGACGCACTGTGACCAGCGGTTGCGCTCCGACTGGATGCCGAGCAGCTTCCGCCGGAACTCAACTCGCTCCTTTTGGTAATCATCGATCATGTGCGTCATAATCGACATCACCAACCGCCAGATGGCGTAGTTGTGCACAATTCGTCGATCGGTGTCTCGCAGTATCTTGCCCAACTCCACCAGATAAGGCATCGCGTAGCTCACGATCGATTCGTTCGGGTGCAGCTCGACCGTCCCGAGTGTCGTCTGTGAAGAAAACAGAAGAGAATCCACATTAAAACGGAGGTGATATTTTTGAGTGTCACAAAAATGCCAACCACACACCTGTAGATACTGCTTCCAGTTGATCTGCGGTACACGGCGCTGCAGCTCGGGCAGTGTGATTTTCGTGTAAATGGCACTGGTATCGTGGCGATCGGCCTCCGGTAACGTCGCGTTGGCTAGCCGCACCTCAAACTCGACGATCCGCTGCAGCTCCTCGGCTGCCTTGTCCTTGTCCGCACCCATCAGGATCGCGATCTGTGTCATGTACCGGTGGTACGCCTTCATGTCGCCCTCGCTGCTCTCCTTCAGATAGTAATCGCGCGACGGTAACGCCAACAGCAGCTGATCAACCTGTGCCGGTGTGTGGGGTGATGCATTAGCGATAGAGTTCGGGTTAGGGCTTTGCTCATACTCTGTGCATAAATTACGGCCCGCTCAAGTACGGCCGACGGTGATCCGGAAGGCCAACGGCCCCTGCCTACCTGTATGATGTTCATGGAGGAGTTCTTATCGTCCGCACCGACGTACAGCTCAACCAGGCCCGGTTCGTCGTATTCGCCCGTCAGCTTACCGAGCAGATGCTCGATGCTGGTGTTCGGTACGGTCCAGTTTTTCTCTATCACCGGCCAACCGCCCAACTTTTTCAAGGATTTTCGCAGTGCCTGCACATCCAGTATGCGAATTTGCTCTGAAATTGGAAACACGGAATCATTAATATTGGAGAAATACTTTGAAAGCATCGAGTGCAACTCGGACCCTTTACCAAGGTTCATACAGCTCTTGTAGAATGCCTTCGCCTTCTTTGTCGCCCTGTTGTCCTCCTTGTTGACCGGTTCCTCCAAGACGCCCTTCAGTATCGCCTGCTGCTGATCTGCAAGTACCTTTGGTCGTTGGCGGATCGCACCGGAACCCATTAGCGTGCAAGTATGTAACGAGAAGGTGAGTGAAAAATACTCCAAGTAATCCCTCCGGTATCATCAATCATCCGCAAACTAAGCAGTATTCCCACCTCAAACGTACTGATAGAGCTTCGATCCTCCGGTATCACGTGCATCTTGTTCCACGTACCGCACGCGAACTGGAAAAAGTCCTTACAGGGATCCGCGGTCCGATCCATCGCGGCCAGTAACGATGAAGCTGCAACGATAAAAAAAAACCTCCATGAAGAAAGTGCATGAAAAATGATGTTTTAAGCTTATCGCTGAGGCACAAAAAGCGAACAACCGTCCATCTCCTCGAGGAAGGATACCATTATAGTTTCTTTATGAATTTTCACAAAATTCAAATAATCTCCTACCCCATTGCGCTGCCGTGTGTCGAAGCAGCGGGACCTGCTAATTCCATCAGCAAACGATTCAATTATGCAACTAATTTTCCACTCTGCCGCTTGCTTATTGCAACAGCTTCCATCCATCCATCTATCCATTGGACGGACTGGACGGAATTCCCTTGCGCTGCTGCACTTTGAAAGTGCACCGTTGATGGACAGACACACCTCAGGATGCGCAGCCCTAGGATGCCGGGATGTGATTAATGACTTGTTTAACGGCACATCCGGGTATACTGAAAACCTCAGGCACGGTGGCGCATCATAACTGGTGTTGCATCAGTCTTCCAGCTGTGACCTTAATTTATCTATCCCCTCCATTCCGGAACGTACCCACCAAACTCACCTGTCCTAACGCATTCGTCCGTCAGGCAAATGTTACTGTCCCGCCGGGACTCGTCCGTTACGGAGCATCCAGGTGCGAATGGATCTCCACCGCAGGCTTTCCCATCCAGCTGTCGGTAGCGACCGATAAGATAGACCAACAGGATGCCTATAAGGATGCCCACCACGAGCATCGTGCCACCGAGCACCGTTGGACGTGCAAAGATGGCCGAAAGCCGTGGTCCTAGCAAACCTCGTACGGGTGTTATACTACGCGGGTTCTTTCCACTGACACCACCGGCACCACCACCAACACTACCACTACCGCGACTTCCCTGCCGATCAACGGCTGACAGAGTGCTAGTTTTGGTGGCCATACCAGGGCCACCGAAGTTCACCACCACCGGCACTGGTACGGCTCGATCAGCGGCACCGGTATTCCGCAACAGCAATGGTCCCGATGCTTCCACATCACCTACACCGATGGCACCGTGTGTTGGGTCTGGACCGGCCGTACCGAGCACCGTGCCCTCGTCAACGTCTGTCCTTAGCAGGTACCCATTGACCGGATCCATCGGAACTGTCGTTTTATCACCATTTCGCGCCGGCAGATGAAGCTCTTTAAGGACTTCCATCGCGTCCGCTTGGTACCGTACCGACCGGTTTGCTCCGGCTGAGCTTGCAATCACTTCCGGTTCTGGTCACTTTTGAAACGATACTGACAGTGAACGACCAAACCGTTCTAGCTCACCGCACGCGTTCGCGCTCTTCGCACTCTCACTCTCCAGCGCTCACGCTCACTCTCATCACACTCGCGCACAATCAAAGCGCAACGAAACAGTGCGGTGCAAAACAAACGCCACCACCAATCACACTCGCTATCTGTTTTTCGGTCACTTAGTATACTCGTTCGTAACGCGTTCACTTGCGCACTCTCGTTTTCACTCGCAACCCTACACAGTTGCTGCTCGATCGTGTCGATTCCGCGAATTCCCTGCCCGTCGGTATCGAGTCCACGATAATGATTATGTTATGGCGCCGGCACCATCCCACGGCTATCATCTTCACAGCTTTACCGGTCGGGCCGTCGTGCCTTGCGACGACAAGGGCAACGAGGAACCGCACCGTGCTAGCAAGTTCGCACACACTGCCGATGAGCGTATCGAAGAAAACAACATATTAACGCCCCCTCGATGAGTTTCTCGCTCGCATTCTAAAGCTTGCAGCTGGTTAAACTGGGTACCATGCACCTAGTAAACGACCGTCCCCAATTCTGTGGCCAACGGTGCGCGATTAACTGCTGCTACCGACAGACTCAGTTTCTTGAATATTCTTCGTTCGCCGTAGTGTCGATCGATGCCGGAATAGTAGCTGTAGCGTTGAGGCAATGTTTCAATATTGAAGCGAAACCTTTGGCAATACGCAGGGGTGATCTGTAGAACAACAAACAAGGATTGATATATTTAAGCAAAATATATAGATTAGTGAAGGGAATGAACTAAATCTCAATACAATAGCACTCGTTCGTTGCTCGATTTCCCGCAATACATTTTTTCGTTCATTAGATGCTTCCATGTATAAGACGCGAAGCGGCCCGGCGGCACGATGTTAGCGGAGTCTACACACGAACAGACCGGTCCAAAATCTCATCCGTACCAATCCCCCGTAACAAGGACTGACTAGACAGATTTTCCCGTCTCTGTATGGTGAAAAGTTTCTAAGTAAAGTATTTCTTATACTCGGAGAAATATAGATGTTTACTTTAGTGTACCAAATTTGAAAGTATTTATTTTATTTTTTAAATTTGAGCAATGTAATTTGTAAGCAATGTTTGAAATGTATCTAAAGCATTAAACAATTTATTCTTCTTTATCGGCACAACAACCTCAAGAGGTGTAGGCCTGCCATTTCCGATTTTCTGTGATTTTATTTGACCGTAGCTGAATCGTCAGGCCTGCATACGAAGGAATGATTTGGAAGGGACTTTGGTCCGGTACGTTTGTGTGTAGACCGGCTCCGCTAGCATCATACTACCGGGCCGCCCCAAACATTTATTAATAGTCGATTAAAGTCAACAGAAAAAATCATTAACAAGCTTAAGCGCAAATAAGCTTTTATTATGACTATCCACATGTTTTTCACAGTATCGCAAAAAACTGTTCACCACTGTGCATACTATTTATTTATCTCTCCAACCTGTTGCCTGTCGGATACCGTCCAACGTATCGATTACAATGGTTGCCGATTATTTCGTGTTCACTCAGGGAGCTGGTTAGAAAAACGATAGAAAATTCTATCGCCACAACGTCAAACCGAGTTTTATGAATGAGAGGACGGAAAGGTAAAAAGGACAACAAAAAAACCGAAATCATGCACCAAAGCGTTGGCGTGCAGTGGTTCTATACCGCAGTTCGGTCGATTCAAATACGACTTCTAGTCATTTCCGTTCTCCTTGTCACAAATCAAGCCAAACGCTGTCGGAAACGGAAAACAGCGGCACTATCTACAGCGTCACGGGTATTCTACACTGGCAACATTGGGAAACTGTACCAGTAGGTCAGTGGGACACATCAGTACCGGAAGTGGGGAAGAAACACATTCCATACCGAAAGTTCTCTTTAAAACGTGGAAGTCGTTTTTTTACCCCGCAGCTCGAATCTTTTTTACATGCAAGAAAAAAAACGGATCATCGATTAGCCTTAGATGGACTCGTCCTTTTGATTGCGACCTACACGAATTTCCCTGGAAAGCGTCTCCGCTCAATGTAAATATTTAACGACCTATCCCAACGGCTATTTAATTCTAATCATTAAAAGCAACTACAAACATCGATCCCATTCACATTGCAAAAGGACGTCACAGGATAACAACATTGTCCTTGCTCTACTACATGAAACATCGCAACGCTGTCGGATTGTTCGCACACACCAACACACACGCACGCAAAGAGGCTTGCTCCTTCAAACACACCTGCCGGACAGTTTGGAGGCTTGCAATATGTTCAACCTGTTGAATTTTCATCGAACAGAAGGCGAGCCTTTTTTCTTCGTCCTGTTGGACAGTTGGATCGTAGTAGCACAGCACACCGTCGCACTCACACATTGCCAGTGTCAGGAGAGGTGTGTTGCTAGCCCACCACCAACACAACCACATTGTTAGCACATATATATTTGACGGACAGTCGATGTGATTGGTCGTGTGTAAGTGTGCACTAAAGAAGTTACTTTGTAACGGACACACTATACGTGTGATGTCACGCACAACGTGGTGACATCCTTTAATTAACCTCTTCCGGATATACAGAACAAAGTGAATTATTGACGGCAGCCTGCTAACGAACCACTGTTCTCGGACACTATTTCTTGGATCTTGGAACGGTAGTAGTATATTTTGGGTGGCTTTACAAGCTGACACAAAGTGTAACTCACGATTTGAGATTAGTTTTGGGGGCCGCACAGGCCACAATCCACACCGACTGCAAAACGGTGACACTGTCGACCGTCGGTCAAGGCAGATGACAAAGTGCCACTCTCGTTTTCATCCGAATGTGTACGATCATGCGCACTGGGTATTAAGCTCCTCATCATCATCATCATCATCATCATGAGCATCATCGTCAGTAACATCTGTACCATTGTACCATTAAAGGATAAAATAATAATCAACCAGAGCGCTAGATGGTAATGCGTTTTTCTACCCAGGAGCGACTAGAAGTTCCAGAACTTGGGGAATTCGGAGTCTCCGGACCACGAATGTTTGTATTGCAACCAGTACGAATAGACGTTCTGTTCTGTAGCGATCTGCTCAAGTAGCTCGCTAGACCGCATGTCTACAAACACCCTGCCACTCGGAGGCATCAATCACCAAACAAACGCTGCTCATCATTAAACCATAAACGACATAACAATAACACGTCAGGTTGACCACTTATGCTTAATATAGTGGCGGCAAAAATACACGCTCCGAGGAGCCGGTCCAGCGTTCGCTTTTTTTTCGTTTTTGTTTGGCCTGCCTGCCCTTTTCTCACTCACACCAAGGCGAGGGTTGCGCGCGCGCTCGATCCCGCATCGCGTATATAATCTCTATCCACACTTCAATGTTATTATCACTAGCATCGCGCGCCCGTAGTTACATTGACAAGCTGTTAATTCGCATTTGACAGCTTTCCTGTCCGAAGAGGTCGGCGAGCGCGTTGATTTCCGCCGTGATTTTCTTTTGTTGCGGTACCCATTGTCATCTAGTCACACCATCTTCCCATGTTTGCGGTATTACCGGGCGGGAATGGGTAACATTACACCCGCTAGAACAAGTGTACTTAGGCACGTCGTCGGATCCAGGCACAAAACACTGGTTGGGGTGTTGCTTTTTACGGACAATTACATCCTGGTTCTGGGGTCGGGGATACGGGAACATTAATTAGATGCTTTATGACAAAACTGACGCCTCTGGAGTCGCGGGACGGTCTCGGTTATGCACTTGCAAAAGTTTGAGGAGAGGTGGAAAACAAACGCCACAACACTCATTTCGCTCGTCGTTTGTAACAGGGGTAGGCACTTTATGTGTCAACAAATCGCACTAATGAGCTGCTCCCGTCGCTTTTTCCACCAAGGCAAAGCCAGCACATCATTGTGGAACTCCGTTTTTCGCAAATAAAGAATAATAGACACGCACGCTTTCACACACGCGCAAACACAACAACGGGACGGGACTGTTGAAGGAGAACCGCTTTTGATGTCTACGGCATTAAAAATCCCTCCGCAAGGATAACAACAGCATAACGATGAAGAGAATCCTCCTGCACGGCGCGAACACTTACAGCACGTTTGCTTTGGTTCGTCGAATTTATATTAATTCCCCGTAGCTCACCACATTAACTACTATTCGTAACCTTCTTCCACTGGTTGAACCGGAGTTTTTAGACGAAACGAAACAATCAAATCACCCGTGGAAAAAATAAAATTAACCAAAACCCCCCAGTGAAACGCTCTGCATCAGGAAGCACACACGACCAGCACGGCGCAACGTTCGCATCTGACAGCGCGCGAAGCAAAGACGACGACATTCGGTAGATTACTCGACGGGCATCAAGCGTCTTCTCGGCTTTCGGAGAAGAAAACCGATGGCCAACCTTTTTTGCCTCCGCCGTTCACCATTTCTCACACGCGGCCCAAACCGAATGATTGTAGCGCCACATGTTTTAGAGCAAGCGGTTTCGGTGTGTGTGTGCATACGCGGCAACTTTGTCGACTGTACGGTTGCGATACGATCCTTTTTGCTCCACGCGGTTGGGCCAGTCGACATAACGTATACTAGCAACGGTGTGATAGTGTGTGAGAAAAACGGAACACACGTTCCCGACTGTTTCGCTCACGCTCACGCATCGCTCATACCGAGTGGGAATGAGATGGAATGAATCTTACCGTGTCGGTGCGTTTTGTGTTGAAAATCGTGCGCATTTTGCAATATTAACTGTCAAAGCTACGATATTTAATTGTTTAATATTGAATAATTATTTAACATGAGTAGTAATAAAGTATGGGGAAAGAATTATTATCTCTTTAATTATTTCTTATTTAATTTTATGTTTCCATAAACGATCATCTTCAATTTTTTTACTCACATTAATTTATGTGTTCTTGTGAATATTGCAACAGCTCCCTTTACAGAAAACGACGAACCACTTCACTACCCTCTTAAAAGGGTAATTTCCGAGCGACCCTTTCCCGTTCGATTTCTTCCTATTTACCTACAACCAATATTTGCGTTCTGCTTTACAACCGCTGCGTTACAACCGATTAAAAGGGAACGCGCTGTGTGCGCCGTATTGCACAATGTCCCATTACATTACCCATCGGTGTCGTACAAATCCTGCCCAACACATACTACCGCAGAGTAATGTCTGTAAGACGAACGTGGCACCATGTTAAGATAACATAACGCGGGGTTACATATTAGTCATAAAAACTTCTTTCCTCCATAATACGCACTAGGACAAAGAAAACTAAATCCCGGTTCAGGGTCATACGAGCATTACAATATTTCCTACCGCGATGAATCATGAAATGTGTCGCAAAACTGAAATCCTTTTCATTCCTCGCGGCGGGATACGCAACACGAGCTCAAAAGGGGGTCTTTTGTTAATTTGACCCTTTTTTGCGAGAATAAAACCCTGTGCAATACAAACTTCTCGGTCTTGACACCGAAACAAAGAACTCGCGTTGGTAGATAATTTATCTTCAATAATATTTAACACGTAATCACTCGATTTTGATTATACAGAGAAATGTATCTTTCAAAAGCAAAGTGGTGTCATTGAAAGCACGTGCCTTAAAGCATGCGTAATTTAGTCGATTATCTCTTCTTTTTATGCTAAACAAGCCAGTTCCCAAACAAGTTCGTACCTTGCACGTTATCAGCGTGGTAAAAAAAGATCTCTTTAAAACGTGTTTTTATTTAATATCGACACGCACGGCTGATTGTCACAAGGTCAATGTTACCGATAAACTATCATGTTGGTGACGTTCCCATCCCGCTGTTACCGCCCAAAACGAATGGTTTTGTGCGCTTAATTTCATTCTCACACATAAGCAAACTATTTCACCCATCTCACCAACATCATCCATGTATGGCTCCCATTCACTCTCTACCATCCATGTTGCACCTAGTTGCCTAGCAGCGGTGCACGATTTTTCACCCTTGACAGTCAAATCTATTTTGGGGTTGATTAAATTCAAATAATTGGCATTGAATCATCCGGATGCATCGGTTGCAAACGACAACTTCAGCTGAGACTAAAAAGTGGAGAGTTTGTAAAATGTCGAGAACTTCGATCATTAGTTTAGATTTATTTTGTTTCTCGTACATCGGTTAGATTTGTAAAAAGAAAAAAAAAACAACAACAGCGTTAGATGGTTTTGCGCTGCAGACATTGAAAAAAAAAATCAAATAAAGCCACCTTTTCCAAACAAAACAGTACGCATCGATAAAATTTCCGCTTACCCTACCGGTTGGATGTTTACTCAACTGTTTTAACCGGCAGTTTGTGCTGCCATCGTAATAAAGTTGCCTTATCATCATTAGAAGACGTTCTCTTTCCTTGGTTCGGTTAGGCAGACAGTTTAAAACTATCCACAAATTGTAGTTAATAACTAATAACACTTCACTGCCGCGTTTCACATTCCGAAACTCACAACAACCCAAAACCATAAAACCGGTAGATCGATCAGTTCGAAAACCGGTCGAAGTAAGCGGTGCTGGCGCGTGTAGCGTGTACCCCTCGACGGGCCGCTGATATTCTTTGAACAATATGAAGATGACAGTTTCAATGCGTGCCTCACTTTGGGTGACGGATCGTAGAAGGGCGGGGGTTGATGTTTGATCGAGACGGCATCATTCGGTCCCTTAATACAGACCGATCAATTGCTTCTAACACCGTTCGTACAGGTGATCGGAAACATGTTTTAAAATTAGATCAGTTCAGCTGAGCGTTACGGGTGCATTTGGATTGGTGATGCATTTAAGCTGCTCGCAGCACATGCTGTTTGGCAACGGGATGAACAACGCCAACGTGAGGTGAGACGATAATTTAGAGGGTTTTTTTTTGTTGGTCTGGTTTGAGTGACTTGTAGCAAGTGAGTGACGCAAGGGAATGATAATTGAAATACACGGAATTCCTAACGTCATGCGCTGCATCAATAGGAACGTTTGCCGGTTTAATGGTGTTAATTGTCTGGGCACGTTTATTTATAATTTCCTACACAAGCTTAGCCATACCAAACCAAAAACAATCATTAAGTCAATCCAAATCGAGTAGTTTCCAAAGCGAAATCGTTTCTTTTGTATTCTTGTAAGTAATACATCACATTGCACATTGATGCAAAGATCACGGTCACGCATCGTTATCAAAACAAGGACCCAAAAACATTGACACCAATTGTTGGTGGGAACGAACCCAACCTGCTACTCCCTTTTTGTATGCACGTGGAAGAGATGAGGATGTTCCAGACAAAAATAAAATGATAATAAAAACCGCGTTGCCTCTTTCGTACCTCAAGGAAGACAACCCAAACTGGTTGACCTTTTTTGTATCATTTTCTCTCTTTGGATGCAATTTGTTGTTGCATGTTTTATACACAAAATTAACTCGTAAAATGAGAAAACGAAACGACAAAGAAATCCACACAACACACACACACACAACGGGAATTTTAATTAGCTGCAATTTTCATGGTTGCGTTCGGCGCAATAAAAAAGGGCACAAACCGCTTCACGGTAAAGAAAGGTCGAAAGAAGCTTCGCAAAGAACAGGTTGGACAACACAAAAGGGTTGTTTGGGTGGCGATATGGGGTGGTAAGATTTATAGTGCTTTTTATGATTTTTTGGAAGTAATTATGTCATAATATTAAAGTGTTGCAAAACATCAGTTGTTTCATGCAGCTACCGATCACTACAATGTATGGACCGATGTCGTTACGATTTTAGAGTCAAGTTCACTGCATTATGGTAGACATCTTAAGATAATGTGAGAAACGAAAAGGACAATACTTTTGTAATGAATCTTTTAAACAACACTACATCTCTGCCAACATTCAAGACAAAAGACCTAAGATCTTGTTTTACTGTA
This sequence comes from Anopheles moucheti, assembly GCF_943734755.1. NCBI lineage: Eukaryota > Metazoa > Arthropoda > Insecta > Diptera > Culicidae > Anopheles > Anopheles moucheti. Next base: position 16,811,590 of record NC_069141.1, read on the forward strand.
ATTTATTCCAAACAACCTGACCACTAGTCTGTACGTCACATCACTACGCGGCGCGTCACTTCGTATCCTTACCAAGATTTTCAACCTTTCTGCGATACCACTTGTTTTCATAAAATACTACAACAATTTCAAGTCTCAATCTCGAGAACCTTGCCCTACAGTAGCACACACTGTTCGAACCACTTCCGAGCACGATCGGCTCATAATTGCAAAGGGGCACCGTTGCTACCCTTTAGGGCAACCGCGAATCGAATCCTTCAAGACCTTGATATTTATTTTTGCGACGTCCAGACCGACTTCGGAGACCAGGCCCCATTTCTTCATCGCTCTCATCGCCAATTCACCGCTAACTTTAGCAGGCATGTGAAAATCGTTTAACGTATCCGTCCTTCAAATGCACGCGCTCCGTATGCTACTAATTGAAAGTGAAATTTCGTAAGCAGACTGTACGTCGCGTAACGGAAGTGGGTAAACATCGTTTAATTATCTGCCCCACCGACCGGTGCCATCTACCTTGCGCTTGCGGGCACATGTGCTGCGCACTGCTGTCAACAAGTGTATCGCCGCCAAAAGGATTGCTGGAGCGGGGCCAACTCTGGAGCATGCACCGTACGGTACCGACCATTGATCATTGAGTTGTCTGGCGATGTTTCGTGATCATATTTTTAGCAGCCTGCCCCGTTCAAGTCGACCACCCCGGGTGGCATTGACTGATGGGTTGCGTTATGGATCCTGATGCATTGCGAAGGGAAACATTTATAATTTATGACCACCTTGTATAGATGGGGATTGGTTGTGATTTAAATAAATGTACTGCACTGCGAACCACATTGACTCTTTTTGTTTCGCTCTTCCCACTTTGCAGGACTATCCACTGCCCAAACGCAGCTCCGACGGCAGTATGAGCTAAATCGACGAACGCCGGGTACGGCGGTCCGCAATCGGGAACCGGTGGCTTCCGATGCGCCGGTTCGTAGCCCGGTGAGGCAACAGGGCCCTGTACAGGCGTCCGCGTCGGACGAAATAGACCCGGAGCTGTCGGAGAACTGTCCCGAACCGAACGGTTATTTTGCGGACGCGGAACAGTGCGACAAGTACTACCAGTGCCGTGATGGCCAAATTACGGAAAAGCTATGCCCGGACGGTATGGTGTTCAACGATTATGATTCCGACCAGGAGAAGTGTGATCTGCCGTTTAACATTGACTGCAGCAAGCGTCCCAAATTCCGTAAGTAATTGACTGTTTTGTGGAAACATCCTGGTCATGGCACCAAATGTGCTACGTGTCTGAAGAACTATCATCACCTTGTTATGTGAATTATCTATAATATAAGAGACTCGGTTACGGATCTCAATCGAAATCACTCGATCTAATAAAACGAAGAGTGAAGAAACCACTGGGAAATTTGTGTGGTTTGGTTCAACAGTTGGTGCCGTGACCAGGATAATTAGTATAAGGATAAGATGATGTGAGTACATCATCATTTGCATTCATTCACAATTCACAGAAACGCCGATACCTTCCCTGCACTGTCCCCGCCAAAACGGTTACTTTGCCAGTGAAACGGGTGCGTGCGATAAATTCTACTACTGCGTCGACGGGATGTTTAACATGATCACCTGCCCGGAAGGGTTGGTGTTTAATCCACGCACCGGCATCTGTACCTGGCCGGACGAGGCACAGAAGAAGGGCTGTTCGTCGGAGGATGTGTTCAAGTTTTCCTGCCCGAAGGTGAACGAAACCGAAGCAGCTACCCATCCACGGTATGCCGATCCGGATGACTGTCAGTTCTTCTACGTGTGCATCAACGGTGAAACACCGCGCCGTAACGGTTGCAAGCTGGGACAAGCGTTCGACGATGTGGCCAAACACTGCGAGTGGGCTCGCAAGGTGCCGGATTGGTAAGGAATTGTCTTCAAAACCTGACCCTGAAGAAAGAACCTCAAGCTAATTATATCCCCCGTTTGCCCTCTTGTAGTGCCGATTGGTATAAAGATCGTCTTACCGACAAGCAGCTGGAAGACTTGGAAAATCCTCCAACTCCGAAACCAAAACCAGCCAACAGCCCGTCCAAGGTTTCCCGCCGACGCCCATCAAAACGGCCGAAACAACCCGTCGATGATGCGGAGTAACATCTTGAATGGTTCCATTTTGTGATTCGACATACAACGTCATTGAAGAGCACAAAATGGTCGCTTTTTGGGGTGGGTTTTCTTGAGGAGAAAATTTTGTTAACTCCATGATGCTGGAACATGGAGCCGAGCTGAGCAAAATACTCGTGTGTGAATTGTTTCAGATGGTATGTTGAATAAAAGTATTTTAAACCTAAACTCGGTATTCATGAAGGGGAATGAATTGATTCAAGTAAGACAGGAAAGAAAAAAAACACTTTTATGACTGTGATGCATGTGAAAAATATAATTACGACATGTTTCTAATTGTTTCTTCTACATGTGTTACCACTTAGCACTTACGTGGCAAGTAATCACGCACTACAGTGTGTAGCACCGAGTAATGCGCAATAGAAGAAATTATTCACAATTTCAGTACGAAATCAATCAATCAACTTTTGATTGAAAACTTCCCACAAAAATGTCTTAAACACTTTATACTATTGCCATAAAAAGATTTTAATAACAATACTACAAAGCATTTGAACTATATATACTAACGGTCAAGGATACACTCATCAAAGACTGGGCGTCTCCATGATAAGGAATTTATCTGATAAATAATTTATTAAACAAAAAATTAACTAAAATAAACCGCGAAAGGAATAAAGCATAAAGATGTGTTGTAGATATGCTTAGTGTTTAAGCATTTAAGCATTTAAGTAAAAAAATTATTCTCATATTGAATTTCGCATCGAACGTTGCATTGATCACTTCAATATCAGTAAAAATTAGTTATGAATTTCTAAAATGCCATACAACCATGAGTATGTTGCAATCATTATCGAAATCAAATAAACAACCTGTCGTAAATAACTAACTTTTATCTTTCACTCTACCATATTGCTGTGCTGTCACGTCGTTCACCAATATTATCGTTTTTAAGTGTGTATGAATAAATAGTACCAGCACTTAACAGCTAACATATGCCGGGTTTATTACTCGCTAGTTAATTATAGTTCTCTTTCATCGTTTCCATTTATGTGCAGACATTAAGCAGGTAGCTAGAAAAAAAAAACAGATTTTGTACAGGTTCTGAATCACAGTCTATTTCATTATCCATCTAGTCTCAAAGAGTGTAAAACAAATGCTGAGTTTGAAATCAAAATCACCACCAACTAGTGGTAGGAAGAGAGTGGAAAAGCATATTGGACAACCGGACTCGAACGGACCCATAGGATGGCTGTTACGGCTGTTCAAGTCCATCAGCACCTTTGTGCTCATCTTTCTGGAGCAAGGTGCCGTCCACGGCTTAGCACATCTTGGCAAACCCTTTCTACATATTCTGGAAAAGTAAGCTCGTTCTATAATCATGTAAGTTAGGTAGTTAGATAACCAGTTTGTGTGTTTGTTAAACAGGCTGTTCTGGTTGGCGCTGATCGTCGTATCGATTTATTTCTCCGTCGTATTGAGCTTCGTGTCCTGGGAGCGCTACCAGAGCAAAAGCACTGTGGTGGCAATCGAAAAAGATCATTACTACTGGAACACCTCCATGCCTAGCCTCACGATCTGCCCACTGAAACGTATTTATCGGCCGTATTTAATCAACTACTGCAGGTTACAGATCTATGGCGATTCCTTTTCGAAATCACTATTTTCAGTACTATTGTTTTGTTTTCCATTCACAGTAAAAATGGCATTTCGAAGGAAGAGGATCAAACGGAGTTGTTCGATTTCCTCGAATCACTTGCCAACTCATCATACTTCAACTTTGGAAGTATTAAACACAGTGATAATGTGGATGTTAGTATTAGCAATTGGAGTTGTACGCCTGGAGTTATGCAATATGTGATAAATGAGTGTAAAAAAGAGCATAAATCCTTCATAATAATTGCATACATTTGTAAGGATTGGTGGCCTTGGACCCCTTGGTTGTTGTATTGGGTTTACCGCGCCAGAAAGTATGCAATGATTAGAATCAGGCTCATTTTAGGAAAGCCTTTTTTCCTTGTTGATTGACAACTTCAGATGTCCCGAGGTCCTCATCGTGTATGAATTGCATACCTCCAGGCGTGCACAGCCCATCTGTAAATCGTCCATCAACAATTTATTCCCACAACATCCAACATCATTCATTTCTTGTACACAACTCTGCAGAGCTTGCTCGATATGCTGCAAATTAAACCGGAAAACTACATGAAGATCATCTACAACCTAACACGCGATCTAACCCGCCTGGACGACACGGAGCTGCGCGTCCGCACGCAGAGTAATCTCGAGTTCTTACGCACCTATCAAACACTCACCGAGTACGGCATCTGCTACACCACCAACAGTTTCATCTCGTCAAACTTAACGGCCAGGTATTACACTTGTACTGTAGTTTATTCAATGAATTGTATATCCAAAGCAATCAACAGTTTATTGCTGACCGGGAAGCAATCACCGTTGGACGATTTTTACTTGTCACGTGTCGTGCACAACGTACGGTACGGGAACCTCTTCGACGGCGACATCACGTACAGCTTTATTGGCTTTGAGCCACCGATTACGGTAATTAAGCAGGGAAACACTTGACCGTTGTGTCACAATGTGTCACTAACCACATCGTTGCAGATCTTTTATCACAGCCCGTACGAGACGCTTAACATCGCCAAATATCAACCACTCACCAATGAAGCGCACGAGTATGAGACGTTTTCGATCGAAATAGTTACCACGAAGGATTTCAAGGAGTGCGTTCAATCATCTACAATGGTTAGTGGGACACAAACTGAAAGACTTTTCTTCGATTCGTTTCCTCCAGGGATACAACCATCTCTCAGCGTGGTTGTCGGTTTTACTACGAGTCCAACCTGACGCACTATTCGATCTACACTAAAGGCATCTGTCTGCAAGAGTGTCGCATCCAGCTGGCCAACAAGCTGTGCGGTTGCATACCCCATTTCTATCCTAATCCCGGTAAGTGCTTTCCGTCGGTATGTGATGCAACACTTTTACATCTATCTCTTCTTACGCGCATCATCAGATGGACCGAGGGCGAAGAAAGTGTGCCATTACAAGCAGTTGATGAAGTGCTTTCCGCGCTACCAGAAACTGTTCCTCGAGTTCAAGGAGGATAACAACGACAAAACGGGCATTCCTTGCTATTGCGAACAGAACTGTGTCGATTCAAAGGTCATCATCGAGCATAGACAGGTACGGGGGGGGGGGGGGGGGGGTCTAGCTACATGGGACATTTTCCCACTGTCCGTAAATCGATTCCCACAAGAAAATCCTTCCTAATCTAGCTTCCCTCATTTTGTGTCCACCGTGTGGTGTGTGGTAGAATACTAAATCCCCGCTGCTTGCATCCATCATTTATTCAACTGCCAACTCCAACTACAGCAGAGCACATTTCGCACCGAAAGCACGTTCCGGTGGGATTTATTGCTTTTGCGCTTAAAACACTAACGGTTATGCAGTGGCAATAATGGTTCCACTTTCTGTAGGTTCTGAAGCAAACGCAAAAGCTCATCGGTAGCATCGGTGGACTGATTGTCGTGAAGCGCTATCCACTGGTACGGTTCAGCCGACAGCTTCTGTTTACCTTCACCGATTTGCTGGGTGAGTAGAAACCGTGTCCGACACACCCGGGACGGTGTGTTGCACCATCGTACCCCTCCCTCGTAATGATGTTTTCTGCCTATGTTTTGTTCGCAGTATCGATCGGAGGAACGGCGGGATTTTTCCTCGGCTTCAGTGTACTCGGTATGGTGGAAATATTGTACTTTTTTACCCTTCGGTTGCTGTGGTACGCAGCAGGACGTCGTTAACCGACGGGCACATTCACCATTCAACACGATTTCTGGAATTTATCGCAGTTGCTTACTTATATTGATCACAAACACATTTTTTTAAATCTTCTAATACACCAAACGTATGCATGATACTACTTAGAATTTTTCCACGTACGGCGGTAGTAGTTACTCCGAAATTCGAATATCCAAATTTTAAACGTCAACTTAGTCCTAGTAAAACAGCTTTAAGACACATTTTTATTTTCGTGGCCGAAGTTTGAAGTGGGTTCTAAATAATAGCTAGTAGCTATTAGCGAAAAGAGAAACGAATAAAATGAGCCTTTCTTCAATGGGATGAATTTGATGGTCTGCACATGGTGGGATCATGAAAAAGTTGCGTATTATGAGCTGCTAATACTCGGATAAATATCTCGCGGATGCTATGCACGAAAAACAACACTATCTAACCAGAAAATAGTTGTGTACAATCTCTTTAAATTCTCCCAAGAACCAGGATCTTAGTTACACCATATTCTTCAGATACTTCAGTCTTCCCGGTTTTCATCTATCCCACTCCCTGACAGCAAACCCAAATGTTGGAATCAAAACTTAGACCGCTTGTTTTTCATACAGTTTATTGAATAATATAACCTTACCTAACTGTTGCACACACTACAAAAACTTTCTTACTTTGTTGTTCTCCACTGTTTCGTTCTCTGTGTCTACGTACTATCGTCGTTTTGCACTCGCTAGCGATGATGCTTGTTTTGATTTATGTATCCCTTTTGTTCGTCGACAATCGTTACATTTCACTGCACCGTAAAATACCATCGTACCGGCCGTCTACCAAAATACCAAAATACTCAACCGGCTTAGCAATATATGTATTCTATGCGGAAACGAGCCACACTAATCGGACACATAAATTGTGCTCAAGGGATGGGATAAGATGAAAGGAGCAATCATCACATAGAACGACCAATCCAACTGACCGGCTACGAAACGGTGTACACCCGTACCAGGAACGAAATGCATCTAACGTACGAAAGTACATGCTTCACCTACGACACCATCAGACACACAAAACGCGGTACCACTCGGTAAAGATTGGGTTCGTTCGACCGCAGATTTCCCACTAATGATACGCGCCCGTCGTCCCGCGAAGACTGTATACCGGTATGAGATTTTTCGTTCTCATTGACTGCTTTTTTGTCTGTCTCTATGTGTGGTTTCTGCCAATGTTCGTTGTTTCAGCTTCAAAAAAATATAGCTGAAGTCACACCAACCGCTTACGTTTCATTCTGATGCCAAAGTACGGAAGTGAACAGATAACGAACGCATCGCGTTAGACCTACTGATAATAGAGCGAGGGATAGAATTGTGTCTGGCGCGAAGATTCTGAATAAAAAATACCTCAGGCAGATTGGGACACACTCAATGATGTACCGTTGGGTAAAGCAAAATTTAAAAAAGTATTTTTTCGGAGAGTTCCATTTGGTTTTACTGTGTGTGTTTGTATAGAAAATGTTTGTGTAGTTTTTGTATTGATTTGTTTTTACATTTCATTGATTTGTTTTTACATTTCATTTTCTGTTTTGTTTGTTTGTCATTGAACAGGTGGGGCTTTAATAATTTATGAACACCAAACCGTTGTTCTTTATCAATGCAATTAACTCTTGTACCTTAACGTGTACACTCGCAGCATCGAGTATGTTCTCTCGGCAATTAAACTGTAATTATCTTCAATTCAATATAACCACTTCTGTCACGGGTAAAGCTCAACTAACCCAGTTCTACAGCAGTTGGTTCCGTTTACTATACGCCGCGTGGACATCAATAAAAAAAACAATAACAAAACTCAATGCAATAAAATAATTGCGGTTTTACGGACGGGATTCATTCGGCTAACGCATCACAAAACGATGTAGATCGGTTACAATCTGTTGCGAAACGTCTGAAAGCATACGCTGGATATATGCACGCTATGCCAACGCTATGCGCCTTTGACAGCGTACGTGGTTTACGGTCGGGAAACCGGAAACTGAATAGAAGCTGTTACATTCGTCACACGGGTTCCGTTTCGATGGTTAGGATTAAATTTGGTCCAACATGCTACTGATCGCTCTTGTAAGTTAGAAAACATTGGAAGGTACATGATGAGCCTAATGAGATTGGAGTGATGGTGGTCGGAGTGATGGTACGTGTGCTGAATTAGATTTTCTGTCGGTTTCTTGTTATCCGAGCCGGATTCAGCTAATAGTACGGCCGTGTGTAGACTTTAGGGTGATATGAAACGACTATGTATGCCTTTTACGAGGTATCCACCTCGTCGGGTTCAACCATTTCAAAGTCCTTCCCCGTCGACGACCGCTGCGAACCTTCCGAATCGCTTTCCGACGGTGTTCCGGAGCTGCAAATTAAATGAGCGTGAATACGGATTTGTGCTTATTGAGGGCAGGTATAGTAACATAAATATTACACCAAATAGGAGGCGAATAAATGTAAAACAAATAACATACAAAGCATTGTTTGAAATTATAAGACTAGTAATATTAGGATTAAAAATTGTTATAATACATTGGAGTAAAGTTGAAGGATGATAAAATATATACAAAAAGATAAAAAAAGATGCCAAATTAATTCAAATGCACTAAAAAAGAGTTGCGGAATAATATTTTTAAAAAATGCATAAATAACAGGAAAATTTATTGTACAGACAAAACATAAACAAAATAGGAAAAATATTTATTTGGAGGGAGCAACATTTGCCTACGACAAGACAATATAAAACACCAAAGTCACCAAGACTAAAAGCAGTTAGTTTCATAGCAGCAAACCCACTACCTAAAGCAGGGCAATTATCTTTTGTACACCGTTCCCCAACAGTTGATGTTCAACACACTCACTTTTGCTCCTCGTCGATCGATTCCGCGATCGTCACTGGCGACGGTTTCGATTGCTGTGGCTGCTGTTTAGTGCCACGTTGTCGTAATCCCTCGGCCGTTGGTGATGATGGCTTTTTGACGCTTTCCATTTCAGTGTCCCGTTCCTTCACTTCGTCGATCGTCGGTGGAATATTGGTGGTATTTTCTTCTTCACCGCCACTGTCCTTGTCACGTTTTCGTTTCTTTGTTTTCTTGCCACCTTTATCGGTGCCGTTCTGGCGATCTTTGTATTCGTGCTGTATGGAAACGATAGGTCCCAAGTAAGATGTTAAGAGATGGAAACACGTATTATTTGCTATACTATTACTTACATTATAAAGGGGCCAGAATGAGGCAAAGAATCCGACATCTTCCGTCAGGTTTGGCAGCAACCAGAAGTGATGCTTTCCGCCGGTAACAACCCACACCAGGCAGAAGATTATGCACCGGAGAACGACCAATCCGAGAATAAATACCAGAAACCCGGCTGCCGCTATGCTCAGATAATAAACACCCTTTCGCAACAGTGGTGGCCAGAGCGGAAATAGACAGATCACGATAGCACCGACGACGAGCAATGCACCAAAGATCCAGTAATGCATCGGTATCGGATCGTACAGCCAAACGTACGCTTCGTGCCCATCGATAAACACCTGCTCCGGATGCATCTCGAGACGGATCTTGCGCTTTCGTTTCTCCGCTACCTCCACCACCTTACTGCCGCCCTCCGCATGGCTACTCTCTGCATCGGTTGCACGTTCCTCTTTCGTGGCTTTGCTACCAACATCCTTAGCTGGTGCCGGAGTAGCTTCAACCGCCTTTTTGCCACTCTTACCACGCAGCTCCTGTTCACTTACTGGCACCTTTCGGGCACGGTGGAAAAACTTGTGATACAACATATCGGCCATAAAATCGATCACAGCCTGCCGATGCGGGAAGAGACAATTGTCACCCTGGGCAAACTTTGACCCAAGCAACGCATCGATTGCTTTGATAGCTGCAACCAACAGAGGGAGAGAAATATGAAAAAAGATAATTAGCAAACACAATTGACCGTAAGGCTAACAAAGGCAAACAGCGCTTCGTCACGACACAAAGCGGGGGGAATTACCCGGTGCTACGAATGGTTCCACACTTACCGGAAAAATACTCCACGTTGTGATTGAGAAATTTCGTCTTTTTCGTCGGTACGTTCGATTTGAGCCATTTTGCAACCTTGTACTCCTCCTTGGAAGCTTTCTCTATTTCCTGATCCACACCGCCGGGGCCACTATATTCCTGGTCGTACGAGGTAAGAATATGATTTAATTTTTTATCACCCATAGCAGGTACGGCGTCATTAGCTGCTGGTGCGTAACACAAAAAAACAATCTCAGCCTCCCGGAGAGAATACGTGGCGCACGAAAGAGCTGAACACCTACACCGTACGGTACTTGAGACTGTTTTAAAATTGAACTTTAAGAAAAGAAAAAACAAGCTAGCACGTCACAGCGTGGATAAGTATCGTACGAAAAGCACGTCAAGTACCAATGTTTGTGCAGGTGGTGTTCGAATTCTTAGCCCATTTTTCACGGCAAAGCGACGAACGACGGGTTCTCGCATCACCACTCAAGCATATCCGAGCCAGTGACCTCTTTTCCCTCGTCTGGAACACTGTGATTCCCGGCCATTGCATAGCTCGCAACATCGCAAATTGTTCCCCAGCTTGTATCGACTACCAGAGGCTAACTGTTCGAGAACCAGAGTTGACCATTTAACGGAGTAGGCCAAATCAATTAGGTCCAGACCAATGACGTCGCCCTGTTCGCAGACTGCATTAGGACGCGCATTAGTAAAAGGAAAAATGGGTTAAGCCAGCAGCAAACAAGGAGAAACTTTCTCCACCTTTTTTCTTGGTCAGCCCGTCACATGCCACGGGGCATGATACATTCGCTACCAACAGTGGGAATCAACGTAAGAGTGGCTTACGGAAAAAAACGACTTGGTACAAGCAGCGTAGTTTTCGGTGCCCTTATCTTGTTTAACAACACAACCGCGCCGACCATAAGCCTTGACCTTTCCACCGCGACGGAGTTGCTGTTTAGTTGGATCCGCGAACAACTTACATCCTTCCGCTTCTTTGCACGTCGTTTCTCCGCCATCGCCGCACAACACTAAGTGGACACTGTGCTATGGTCACGCCTTCCGTATTCGCAGCACAATTCCTGGCGTGGGACAAGTGCGTTAAAGGGGATTTCGAGCCAATTCCTTTTTCACAAACGCAAACACGCACCACGGGGGCAGCTGTTTTCCACGTCTCCACTTCGGTGTTCTTCCGTTTGACACCCGTGCAAATGCTACGCGCACCCGTGTGTGTGTAGGTTTTTTCTATTGTTGTTTAAATTGGGAACTGTCACTCTCGCAATCGCTCGCTCTCTGGAATTGTTGTCGAATTTCACGCCCCGTTTATGGCAGTAGGTTGATTCCTTTCAATCCAAGTCTCGTAGTGTGCTATGATTTGTGCTTTTTGATATGGAAATTTATCATTTCATTCGCTTTGTAAACTATTTTCTGCATTGTTTCTTCAATTTATGTTACAGCAACATTTAACTAAATGTAGTAAAACTTTCCGTACTAAAAATAGTGCTATTTCTCAGCTTTCTCATTGGCCACCTGTCCGGTCAGCTGTTTTTTGTTGTGTATCAAAAAGCTCATTCCACACTGTGTTTGCCGTTCAAAGCAACACCGACACAAAAATTTCCCGGACCGTGGTTAGCATGGTTTAACATTGTGTAATAATTGCGATAAGTGAATAAAGTACGCTAGTTGTTAAACACGGCAACATTTTATTCACGGTGAGCAAATTTCTCCCAAGCTGTTGTTTGGAATTGGTCAAGGTCACGAAGCCGGTTGTTTGTTTTGCACTTTCAGGTTGGAAACTCTTTTTTTTAACGATTTTAGGCTTTTTTGGGTGAATCATAAATACAAACATGCTTATGAATAGAACGAGGATTGGGTCCTTGGTTCAACATTATGAAAAATGTTTGCGCTTCAGGAAGGTTCACACACGACGTGGGGAATTATATAATGTGAGTGAATGAAATAATATGTTCGCAATCATATACAAAATATCGTGTTGAAACTTACCCCCTTCAGAAATGCTATCGTCTTCTTGGAGTTGATGAACAATCTGATCAGAACACTGTCCGGAACGCTTACATAACATTAGTGAAAAAACTCCACCCAGACAGTGGCCATCCGGAGGCAAGCGCTGAACGCTTCCAGGAAGTTGACACTGCGTTTCGCATACTGCAAGAAAAGTTTGCCAAAGCCCGCCGAGGCATCGTGGAAGACCTGCAGGAACAGGTGAAGGTGTACGATATTAAACACACGGCACCACAACACCGTCAGTACCTCAGCTTCGATGGTGTCGGTTTCGGAACGCCAGCACAGCGTCAAAAGCAATACCAAGCAGTTCGTGCAGCCAAAGCGCAGGAACGCGTCCTGGAGCATCGGCTCTCGAAAGCACAAGCTTCGGAGACGGCACTCATGAAGAAGGGCGACTACTTTAAGAAGCATGAAATCAAGACCAAATATGGCTACGATCGAGTGGTCGAGGATCTCATCCAGGAAGCGATGTCACGGGGTGACTTTAGCAATCTGTCTGGCTTCGGCAAACCGCTCCCCGATCATCAATCACAGAACCCGTACGTTGACTTCACCACGCACAAAATGAACAAAATAATGCTCGACAATGGTTTCACACCGGAGTGGATAACGCTGCACAAGGACATTCGTCAGGCCGTGGAAACGCTGAAAGAGGACCTACGGCGAGTAAGAGTAAAACTTGGTCCCTTGCCTCTCGACGTGCAGGAGGAACAACAGTGGGAAAAATGGATCGAACAGCAGCAGGACGAAGCGTTCAAGATTAACAAAATGATCGATAAATTTAATCTTATTGTGCCGATGTTGAACAAGCAAATGGTTCGACTGAATCTGGAGCAGATCGGGAATGATGTGCTTGCAAAGGGTGCATATCGTGAAGGGCCGCAGGACGAAAAGCACAGCAACATAACGAAAGTGAGACCGAACGATACCACCACTAGCAGGTCAAGTATTTTAGGGTTTATTGGTTCATTGTTTGGTTGAACGGACTTAACAAGTACAGATAAAAATCAGATTTAAAAAAATTATTGACAAACAACACTGCTTCTTTTTAATTAGCCATTGTCGTCCCATTCTAGTCTTTCAAAAAAGCATAAATCTAACTGATTTACACAATAGTCTGGTTAGCTCATCCATTGCAGTGTGCCGTCCTGTCCAAGGGTTGCAATATCGTTCGCTACCAGCCGCAGTGCCTTCGGGTATGCAATGTGTTCCGCCTGGTGAATCCGTTCGGTGAGAGCTTCCTCGGTGTCGCCTCTCAGGATTGGTACGCGTTCCTGCAATATGATCGCTCCCGTATCAACGCCTTCATCGACGAAATGGACCGTACAGCCCGACTCAACGTCTCCCGCTTCGAGCGCTTGCCGCTGTGCATGAATGCCCTTGTGGCGTGGCAGCAGCGCCGGATGAATGTTAATCAATGCACCCTTCCAACGCTTCACGAATCCTTCCGAAAGAATGCGCATAAATCCAGCCAAACACACCAGCTCTATGCGTTCCTTTTCAAGCGCCTGTGAAACGGCCTCATCGAAAAGCTCCCGAGTGTTGTAGTCTTTGTGCAAGATTACCTTAGAGGGTATACCGGCCTTGGCTGCCCTTTCTAGTCCGAATACACCAGCCTTGTTCGACACCACCAGTACAATTTCACCCCGTATTCCGAAGATTGAGCTGCGCGTGGCATCGATCAACGCTTGCAGATTGCTTCCCGAGCCGGAAATCAGTACTGCGATCCGTTTCTTCGGAAGCGAACAGGTAAGCTGAGATAGGCGCAACGTATCCTCGAAACCCTGCACAATCACACGCTGTCCGAGTGGGTCTGATTTTTTCACCACCGTTCCGAGTGCCGTTCCGCCAGCACTGCGAAGACGCTGCAAGACGGTGTGTTTGTGTTCCGTAGCCACTACCAGCACCATACCGATGCCGCAATTGAATGTACGCAACATTTCATCCGCCGTTACGTTGCCAGCACGTGACAACCATCCGAAAATGGGTGGGATGTGCAGCTCGGTCAGATCGAGGAATGCTGCCACACCGGCCGGTAGCACGCGTGGAATGTTTTCCGTGAAACCTCCTCCGGTGATGTGAGCGAGAGCTTTCACCAAACCCTCGGCCAACAACGATTGAAGTTCGCGTACGTAGATCCGGGTCGGGGCTAGCAGTTCGTGCGAAAACGATTTGCCCATTGCACTGAATGGAGCAACGTCATGGTACGAATGGCCAGCAAATTCCAGAATTTTGTGTACCAGACTGAACCCGTTGCTGTGCACTCCGCTCGATGGCAACCCAAGGATAACATCACCCGGACAGATGCAATCCATTCGCGGTAACATTCGGCTACGCTCTGCAATTCCAAGCGAGAACCCAGCCAAATCGTACACGCCCGCGGCGTACATTCCAGGCATTTCGGCCGTTTCACCGCCAAGCAGTGCACTGTGTCCCTGTCTACATCCTTCGGCAATGCCCTCGATTACTTGTGCCGCTACAGGCACATCCAACTGGCCGCATGCGTAATAATCAAGGAAAGCGAGTGGATCCGCACCATTACAGATGATATCGTTCACACACATGGCCACCAGATCAATGCCCACCGTACCGTGCAGGTTGCAGTCCTGGGCGATCTTCAGCTTCGTACCGACCCCATCGGTACCGAGCACGAGTATAGGATCTTCTAAATTCATTCCAGTGTCCCGCAGCCGAAACAGTCCTCCAAAACCACCAAGCCCACCCATAACACCCGGCCGGTTAGTTGATCTGGCGAATGGTTTAATCCTTTGTACCAGCTCATCGCCTGCCCCAATGTCAACGCCACTGTCCTTGTATGATATGGCGATTGGAGATTTCTGCTCTGGTTTGTAATTCACCGCCACCTTTGTGATTGCTTGGGTGAAATTCTTCACCACCACCTGCTCGGTACCGCGCGCCCGTCGGCTAACTCGTCCCAGCAATACTGCTCCATGTCCGGACAGCTTTTCCTTCCATGTGCGATCATTTTCCGACACGATCACTACCATTCCGATGCCACAGTTGAAGGTGCGTAGCATTTCCCGCTCGGTTACATTTCCTGCTGCTGCTAGCCAACCGAAAATGGGAGGAATTTGCACCTCACTAAAGTCCACCTCGACTGCCAGCCCTTCCGGGAGCACGCGTGGAACATTCTCTACCAGTCCACCGCCGGTAATGTGTGCCAATGCTTTCACCGTGTCAGTTTGGCGGATTAGCGGCAGCAACGGTGTCACGTACAGGCTGGTCGGTGTAAGCAGTTCCTCCCCGAAGGTGCTACGTCCGTCCTCACTGAACGGTGCACGATCGGTTAGTTTCGTACCGGTACGCTCAAGGATTCGGTTGACCAAGCTAAATCCATTACTATGCACTCCGCTCGATGGAAGACCAATCACCAAGTCACCTTCCTTGATCCGATCGATTTGCGGCAGGATCTGATCGTGTTCTGCCACACCGACACAGTATCCGGCCAAATCGTACTTGCCCTTCTCGTACATCGACGGCATTTCGGCCGTTTCACCACCGAGCAGTGCACAATTCGTTTCACGACAACCCTCCGCAATGCCTTTCACGATCAAAGCTGCGGTCGGTACTTCTAGCCTGCCGCAGGCAATATAATCCAGGAAGGCAAGGGGTTCTGCACCGGCACACAGTACATCGTTAGCACACATAGCCACCAGATCGATACCGATCGTGTCCCAACAGTTGAGTGCTTCGGCGAGTTTCAGCTTGGTGCCAACACCATCCGTACCTTGTACCAGTACCGGATCACTATAGCGAACTGACTTTCCTTCCCGGTTAGTGTACATAACCTAATGCATTGGGAGAGAAAATGTTAAAATTGACAAGCATTACGTTGGAATACTTGGCCCGTCATACTTACATCGTTTAGACGAAACAATCCACCAAACCCGCCAAGTCCGCCAAGCACTCCCGGCCGATTAGTCCCTCGAGCCAACGGTTTGATGCGCTGCACCAGAGCATCTCCTGCGTCAATATCGACGCCACTGGCCTTGTACGAGAGACTTTGGCTGAAAACGAAAAGAAACCGTAAGTACACTGGTGATGACTCTCACACATTACACAGAACACATGCTCTTTCAATGAATGGTGGACAGTACACAGATAACGGACAGAGGACGAGTTTATGATGGTCTATGTTTGAATGTTTTCTGCACGGGCTGCATTTATTTCCAATTAACAAAGCGTAGTTAACGATCAATTACTGTTTGAATGCTTTCTGTGCAATGTCCAACCGGTGTTGCGAACCGTCAAAGCTGATTGCCGTCGTACACGCGGACGTTGCTAGTGCGGCTGCCTGCTTGAGATCGCTGTGCAGCACGACACCGATCAACACTCTGCCACCGTTCGTAACGAACTCGCCGCATTCGTTGCGTGCTACGCCGGAATGAAACACAAGATGTTCCGGGCGTGCCGCTACAGCATCCAGGCCTGTAAATGATACAAAACAAAACACACACATTGTTATTTGCTGCAATTCGAGTGGAATGAAAATCTCGAACGAAACGTATGACAAACCTTTGATAACGCAACCCTTGGTGGATGTTTCCGGGTAGCCCTTGCTGGCCATCACCACACCAACAGCACTGAGACCGGCGCGAAACTTGAGATTGATCTCGTGCAGTTTATTGTCACAGGTCGCTTCCATCACTTCGTACAGATCGCTCTCCAGCAAGGGCAGAATGACCTGCGTCTCTGGATCACCGAAACGGCAATTGAACTCGAGCGTTTTCGGACCATTTGGTGTAAGCATCATGCCGGCATAGAGAACACCTGTAGAAATAGGAACATATCGGAATTATTATCTTCCCCAAAATACCAAAGGTACGTAAAAACAAGTTGCTACTTGGACATTATTGTGCTGGCGCCTGCTTGTGCTTGTTTACTTTATAACATTGTAATGCAATGCTTCAGTTGATTTCTTATAAATTGTTGAGAATATGTTATGCTCATAGTAGCAGCAATAGCATGCATTAACGTAAAAAAAACATGCGCTATTACGACACGAACTGCTCAATGGGACAAACATAAACAAGCGATCGTTTGAAAGAGAGAACAGCAAAACACGTTGCGTCCAAAACTAGATCGATGCTTTCTGTTGGCAGGGACACACAAACGGATCGTCTCAATCCGCGTTATCACCGAGGGTAGATCGCTTGCGTTCTACTGCCCCCTTGCTACGTCATCCGGTTGGGGGCAAAAAGTGGATTGTTTTCGTTTTTCCATTTTTCTCGATCGATCCTGACCTCGCGAGATGTAGCAGTTAGCCTCCGGGTGGTTCTTATCGCAAACCGACTTTCATTTAATACCAAGCAGCAACAACAACCGAATCATCCACAATCGTTACCGTTGTACTTGATGCCTTCCGCTCGCAATCCATCGACGGCCCGCTGTAACACCTCCCGCACGACCATCTCCAGCTGGGTGGGTTTGATGATCGGACACGGACAGTATGCACCCATTCCGCCCGTATTCGGACCAAGATCATGATCGAGCAACCGTTTATGATCCTGGGCCGGTAGCATTACGCGCACGGTCCGTGCATCCACAAAAGCGAGCACCGAAACCTCCTCGCCAGACAGTTTTTCCTCGACGACGACCACTTCGCCCGCCGCACCGAACCGTTTGTCGTCAAGAATGTCATCCACGGCTGCGCAAGCTTCGTCGATCGTTTCCGCCACAATGACACCCTTACCGGCGGCCAAACCACTCGCCTTCACGACCAGTGCCGCATACGGAGCGCTTCGGATAAACGTCTTCGCCTCGGTTGCATCGGTAAAGCTTGCGTATCGTGCCGTTGGTATGCCGTGTCGGTGCATAAAATCCTTGGACCAATTTTTGTCCGCCTCAATCTGGGCACCGCGCCGTCCTGGACCGAAGCATTTGATGCCGGCCACTTGGAGCGCATCGGCAAGCCCATCCGCTAGCGGATCTTCCGGTCCAACCGCTACCAGATCGATCTTATTCTGCTTGCACCAGGCTGCGATGGCCTGCGAAAAGAAAAAAATGGCACACAACCCCACACAAACACATTAAGGACGGTCGTTAAAATCATCGTCAAAGGAACAACTGATTTCACTTACACCGTGGTTCTTCACGCTGACATCCGACACTAGCTGAACCTTCGGGACCGCCGCAATGCCTGGACTGCCGGGAAGTGCGTACACGGTGTCAACCCGTTCGCTACGGGCCATCTTCCAGCAGATGGCATGTTCACGGCCGCCGCCACCAATCACCAACACCTTCTTTAGAGCAGCACTGTCCTGAACCATTGTTGTGTGGGTCGTCCGAAATATGGTTATGGCGTCCAATGATTTACGCAGCCAATTGAGCTTGATTAGCGGGCTGAAACGAAAGCTAGGAGATCACAAACACTGCACAGAGAAGCTCGTTCAGTGCTGTGTTCTCTGTGTTTGATCGTACGCTGTTCACTGATCGACGGATTAAGACGCTTTGCGAAATGTTCCGGTGGTGATTTTTGTATTTGTTACCAGAAGCGAACCACGCGTTCCAGAGCACGAGTCTCTGGGGGATTACAGCGCCTTACAGCGGCTGCTACACGTTTCTTTCCCTTTCTTGCATAGGCAGACGGGGTTGTAAGGGCTAAAGCAAGCCTCATTTCCTCTCATCTCAGATTTCATTAGCGTTATGCTCGCGAAGAGAGAGAGAAGATTGATTCGAGTGATCCTCACTGAAACCCCTTCTTCTCCCCCACCCCCAATCCCCGCACGCCATCCTTCCTTCCTTCACACCCATATGCTATAACTGCGTGCAGCTTCCTTTCGCGAGGGCTCTTTGAATTCCTCCAGCACATGGCATTTGCAGCTTGAATCACATATGGAACATCGAAAAGACGTGACGAACACGTTTACGAAAGTTGTAGACTCTTGCGAAATTACAACGAACGCGATAGCTGAAGAGCGCGATTTTGCGTCCCATCGTAAAATCATTTCCATGGCAACAGGTGCCTGCTGTAGGTACAGTAACACCAATTCAATGTGGGACACCAACAGAATGTGCTACGAGTGCCCTTTATTTACTATATTAAGGAGGGAATTATTTCTATTTTTTTAAAGAGAAACTATTATCTTTTGCTCAATCTGAATTAACTGGATCAAACATGAACCGAATCATGAGAGCTCTATTGAGGGATAAACGAAATTCTAACAAATGTCCGGATATTAGGTCTATAGTTTCAATAGAGAAAACCATGTTGAGGGAGAGGCGGTCCGGTGGCATGATGGTAGCGGAGACGGTCTTCACACGAACGGACCGGACCAAAATCCCATCCGGACCAAATCCCCCGTAGCAAGGAAGGACTGACTATCCGGCTTACGTGGTAAAATAAGTAGTCGTCGATACGGCCAGGCCGTTCTAATGAAAGCAAAAAAAAAACGTGTTGAGGTTCGGACTAAATTCTAGTTCAAAGTTCGGATATTAATTTCTTCCTTGTCTCGAGACCGGACACGCACAAATTCTGTTTGCACCATTATCATTATTTATAACGCATTTTTTTATACATAACTCATACTACATATTTAAAAAAGCACTAAAATAATGTATGTAAATGATTGTTTTAGCGCTAATGTGTACACATTAACCAACACTGTACACATCAACGGGTCCTTCCTTATACTAGAACGAATTAGAGCTCTCGTGGATGCAATGCCCGTCGTGTCAGACATACATCGTGTCACGTAATTAAAGTCGTTCCCACCTGCTGGACACTGTTCCTTTCCATTTGTTTTTTTTTTTAACAGAAAGCATCGTACTACATTTACATACGAACTTTAAAAGGAGTTATGGGCAATTAGTACCCTAGAGAAAGTCCCCCAGAGTAAGCAACAGTAAGACAACAGATACAAAATGAAAATGAAAAAGGGAGGGAAAATTTACAACTGAGTGAGCACCGTAGAAACAGGTGCAGGGTATCTATAATGAAGCAAAAAAAAAAAAGAGGGCACTGGGGATAAAACTATATCGCCAATTGTAGAGCATTGTGTTCCATTTTAAAATGAACCGAAAAAAGGATCCATATGGAAATTGTTAATTTTACGCGCCCGGATAGTGTGTTAGCTCAGCAAGATGATCAGAATATCACCGTCCACCATCATCATCATCATCATCATCATCATCAGCAGCACCACCACCAACACCACCACCTAGTATATCACCACGAACGATAGCTTCTAGTAGCTACCGTCGCATGTTGAATCCTTGGGAACCATCCGGTCCGGCAGGCAAACGTAGCACATTTTGATTCGTAACGATATTCGATGCGCCCGAACTACCGTGAGAGTTAGGCTTTCCGAATGTTGTTCCACCTCCTGCTCCACCCCCACCATTATAAGGAATAGTATGATTCGGGATAGCGCCAGGCGGTGCATGCCCGAGCAGGGGTCCTATTCCTTCACCGTATCCGAACCCATTACGCATACTAACGTACCACATTCCATCACGTCCTCCCGGCGACTGTTGATGATTAAGATGCTGTGCAAAGTGTTGCTGGTACGGGTGGCTACTGGGTGGCTGCTGTTGATGCTGATGTGACTGCTGCGGATGTATGTGCTGTTGATGGTGTGGTTTCGGTGGAAACGTATGGTGCGGATGATGCAACGGATGCGTACTGTGCATCGGGTGGTGTGGATGGTGATGGTGGTGGTTTGGTGTTGTCGGATAGTACACCACCGGTGCCCCTTGTGCACCCCGTCCGGGCGGTACATTTTGCATTCCCGGTGGAAACGTTCCGATTGGGGCCTGTTGCCGGTACGGTTGATGAAAACGGTACGGGTTATTCGAATTGTTATTTGCACTATTTCCGGCCAATCCATCTCCACTTCCACCTCCACCACTCCCACTCGCACTACTAGCATTGGAACTAACATTCCCACTGTAACCGATATTGTTATTAACATTGTTTACACGATAACCGTTTGTGTTAGTAGAAGCTGTTTTCTTCGTCCTGCAAATAAAGGGATGTTATTATAACCTTGAAAAGAGATCCGCTTCTGAATGTGCGCCAAACTTACTCAGCTTCCTCGTCATCGTGTGCCGATCCAAGGATACGCAACCGTGCCTCGGCATATTCTTGCCGTCGTTGGTCGAGTGACTTGATCTGTGTTTTGGGTTTACTGTCCGCCGCACCGCCCTTCCCTTCCGATCCGCCGCTGGTTTGCGGGCGCTTTAGTATCTGCATCGGTCGGGCCACCATCTTCGGGCGCAGTTCTTCATCTAGCATCTGCGGTAGGGAATTCGGCCGTGCCGTGTTTCCGGACGTCGCGGAAGATTTCGTGGTATCCGCTTTGTCCTCGTCGATGCTGGTACAGTTTTTCAGTATCGTTATCGCATTGACTAACTGATAGTGGGTTTTTGTGAACAACAGAATGATGGGTGGTCGCGAGAATGCATTACATCCGCAGCACACCACCAAACGTACAGCGTCAATTAGTCAACAAGGTCACTATGGAGATGGATGGGAGCGAACAGTTTTCTGTCCAGCATCTCATCGCCACCGATGTTCTTCTCCACCTACCTGCTCTTCGTCGATATCTTCCCAGCTGTCGGCAATCTCCGGTTTCTTCGTGGACATCTCTGGTGTGTGCTCTTGGACACGGCCTCCGGACTGAGCAGCAGCAGGAACACGACGGAGGACTACGATACAGCAGCACACTTTCTCTTTCTCTCCTTCCACCAGCAGTGCACACCCGCCAGCAGTCCAAAACACGGCGCAGATCACCCTACCTGAAACACCACCACCACCCGCAGCAGCCAGCCCACTCCACCGTCGCCGTTTTCCGCAAGCAAACCAAGCCGTGGGTGAGTATCGCGCCCGTCGGGAAAATGGGAATTCTTGGCAAGGAAGCAGTGAAAACTTCTGCTGGTACGATTTTTCCTTGTCTTACGAAAACCCGAGCGACAACTGTCATCGGAGGCTGACAGCCACCGATCGAAAGCGGACAAGGTTCATAGAGCGACAATATTGAGAGAAAAAGATCCCTTCACGGAATCGTGGATGTTTGATAAATTTGTTAATCAGGTTTTACAGATAGAAGAAATGCTCCAGTACTATGCGTTCAAAATGGCAAAAATAAGTTCGGTTTGTATTTATGCGCGATTTCCAGGAAAATGACACAACAAAAGCTGCGATTGTTTATGCCCAAGTGTCGAACTCTTCCTGGTTGCTGTATCATTTCGTCGAATTGAGCAAATTTGAAGCGCTGCGTTTTATATCATACAGTTGGAAAACAAAACAAACACTCGCGTTGATAGTGTGAAAATAACCGTTCCACGATCTCACCAAAAATAATGTGATAAAATACAAGAAACTGCAACGTTGGCCGTTTTCAAAGGCATACTGCTATCCTGGTTCGCTCGCCGACAAACACGTGCGGTGGAGAAAGGATAACAGGCACAGAAAACAATCACCGTCCTGTATACACACACATGCATAGGCACATTGGGCTTAAACAGCGCCGAATCCTCCATCGCGATCGTGTGTTTCCAGCGCAGAAACATAAAACATATTAACTGAGCTATGTCGTAGCACCCTTTGAATCGTTGTTGTTGGAAGATTCCGGTGTACGACCATTCCTTGTTGCACAGTGCATGTTATGTTGTTTGCATTGTAAAGTGTTTGTTTCTACTCGCCGGCACTATATGAGATTCAGCGTTGTGCGCACCACAAGGACGCAGAAGACAAGGAGCCGTGAAGATAGTGATTCGCCAACATCCGGCACCCGATCAGCAGCAACATCACAGAGAACGCAAAACATCAATCATGGCAAACAGTGAAGCAATGCCAGATACCCAAACGGCCACACAAATGACGCAGGATACGGCGCTGGAAAGTCAACCGATCGAACATCCCAGCTATGGCCAGCTGCTGGGAAAGCATGTGAAAACGAAAAGCCTCGGTACTAAATATCCTCTGTTCTACGTTTCTCGTGCTCCGTCTACCATTTACGGTACCCATAGTTATTAAATGTGTGGCACTCTAAACAAATTATCTTCCGTATCGCACCGATCGTGAATTCCTTACTATCCCCCTATGTGTTTCTCGTTTCGACCGTTACAAATGTTGGAATTTATTATAATTTGTTTACCGTTTGCAGAGCTGCGCCGCAGTGAGTTTAAGGTCGGTCGAGATGAGACGTGCGATCTTATGCTGGCAGAGATCAATCTTCCTGCCTCCAAGTTGTGTCGCGTTTCAAAGGTACACTTCACGATCAGGAAGGATCTGAACGACATCACGAGCCCTACATACATACATGTAAGTAACCGATCGCAACCAGCCGTTTACTGGTTAATTACATTTTTTTCTATACGTTATCCAGGACCATTCGCGCAACGGAACGTACGTAAATGGCAAACTCATAGGCGCAAACAAATGCATGATCCTGAAGCACGACGATGTAATCTCAATCGCCGGTGTCAATATCCGTGCGTTCGTGTATTACGATCTGCGGCACAACGTTTTAGTGGATATCAAAGCGAAAGAGCTGCTCGATCGGTACCACATCGGCCGGAAGCTTGGTTCGGGCGCGTGTGGAACGGTTTATCTGCTGCATGATACCGTTTCCTGCCAACCGTACGCCATGAAGCACGTTGCGAAAGATCCACTAAATGAGCGTAGCCGGCCAAAGTTCCTACATGATCCGCTGCGGGTAATGAATGAGGTTAACATAATGAAAAACCTGGACCATGTAAGTATGCAACATACGCAGGTGCAAGCTAATTATATTGAGCGTGAAAGTAACATTTATTGTTACAACGACAGCCCTGCGTGATCAAAATGCACGACATCGTGGATAAACCCGACTCGGTGTACATGGTGCTGGAATACATGAAGGGTGGTGATCTGCTCTCGCGCATTATCGACAACAAATATTTGCCGGAAAAGACGGCCAAACTGTTCTTTCTCCAGATGTGCCATGCCGTAAAGTACCTGCACGAGCAAGGTAAGTGTAGAACCGGGTGACGATTCATTTCGGAACCTCCAAATGGTAATGGGACACTTCAAAACAATACGATCGAGCACCAATGGTCCAATGGATTTGTAGGTTCGAATTGCACACAGTCCGGGATTGCGGATACGAATTCTTGTTTCATTCCTTTTCGGCCGATCCTTCGCACTGCTGTCAAATGTTGAGATTTACAGCCCCGCGAGGGTGATCTTTTCTTCGACTCAGGTATAAATCCGTTCACGTTGGTTGTGTTATTGACCTTCGTATTACCATTTAGTTTTTGTTCACATATGTAGAGCGAACCAATCAGTGTTGAATGCATGAAGTGCGAAGAAGCTGTAAATAGAACAATTTCAATGATTTATACATGGTATCATAAATTGGTACTATACAATGAAAAACTGCGCAAATGCAGGTGTTCAATATTGTTGATTTGGCTACAGCACAAATTGATTGGCTTAGTGGTTTAAACAGTGTATATGATTTGTTAATATTATATACAGGTACAGACGTGACCAAGCAAAAATTAAGCATCTCCACAATTTTGTTGAACTTATGCGACATACGAATCATGAGAGTTAGTTAGGAAAAAGAAGGCTTGTCCTTAGACCCCAAGAGCCAGCTCTCTCAATTTCATCTTTCTGTTTAGTAAACTAACTCAAAACCTCTCGCGGCTGTTCTTCCAAAATGTAGGAATAACCCACCGTGACCTGAAACCGGACAACATCCTGCTCGAGGATGAGAATGAGTACACGCTGCTAAAAGTATCCGACTTTGGCCTGAGCAAGTTTGTACGCAAAAATTCGGTCATGCGTACTATCTGCGGTACACCACTGTACGTAGCACCGGAAGTGCTTCAAACCGGTGGACGTGGTTCGTACACCCGCAAAGTAGATATCTGGAGCCTGGGGGTCGTACTATTCACGATGCTCAGCGGTACGCTACCCTTTTCCGACGATTACGGATCCCCGGCGGTGGAGCAGATCAAGCGGGCAAACTTTCAGATGCGTCACACCGTGTGGAAGAAAGTGTCACCGCTAGCGAAGAAGCTGATCTACGAAATTTTAAGTGTTAATCCCAACTCACGCCCGACGATTGAACAGCTGCTCCGTAGTACCTGGTTGCGCGATCCGGACGTTGTACGCCGGGCGGAACGGTTGATGAAGATACCGTTGACGGCGGCAGAACCGACACCCCAGCGAAACACCGCATCGGACGTGGAGAACAACAATACGAGCCCGGTCAGCAGCTTTGCCCCGCCGAGCAAGCGGAAACGGTTATAGGTAACAGTCTCTTTTTCCTAGCCGGAAAGAGAAGATCGGTTTTTTATTTGTTTGTTAAGACCCGTTACGATCGCAGAACGGCCAGCTTTTCCGATAGAAAAGTCGTGGTATGTATTTGTGAGAATATTTTTTTATTATTAATTGGTATGCTGCCCTTGGCTATGCAAACTGTCTGTCGAAGGTATTAAGCAATCAGGCAGGGTTCTGCATATGCTTTCGCGTGTTTCCCTACACAAAACCAAGAAAAACCAAGGATGAAGGTTGTGACATCGAGCCAGACTAATCGGTAAATGATCCGTGTTGCATTTATTCGGTATAATTTACTTACCCACCGCCCGTCCATACGATTGCGTACAGCTTTCATGCATTTCTTTTAGAGGAAAGAGCAGGAACTAGAACGAAAAAGTTTAATACTTTATCTAAAATACTTAAAGCAAGGGAAACCGCGTCGTTGTTTGAAGAGATTAAATTTTAATGTATTTTGCGGTATGCATCTTTATAACGTGCGATAGATTTGTATTACACCATTTAAGTGAACTGCTTCCCCGATAAACGTTACTCATTCCATGACTGCAGGTGTATGTTTTACAAATCTGTTTGCTTCTAATGACCTCATCATTAAACCAAAATATATTAATTTTTAACACCATTTTCATCGAACAACACCGGTTGTTAAAGCTGATTTTTGCGTCTAAACCTGAGAGAAAAAAAACCGCATTAAAAGGTCCGGAAAGACCGGCTATGAATTCCGCCACTTCGCCGGTGAACATAAAATTTGTAACATCATTTTTATTAACAGTGTGTACGCTAAAACCGGTTCCGTGACGTCCTTTTAACGGCCGCCAAGCCTCCAGAATGCAATCTGAGAAGTCTTTGTGCGTATTGGTGTGAGTTGATACGTTAACCAGTACGCCCAGCATATTGCCGACACGTTGCTACGGTTGTAATTGGTAACATAAGCTACAATCTGGCTTCCGGACTTGGTTCCCACACAAGGTCAGGCGGATAAGTTCAGTGTTGAAAAGAAAACAAAACAAAAAAAACAAACTCGTAACGATGCGCAACTGGTAACAGCACACATCAGCATAGAGATCGCCGTTATGCGTACGCGATCTCCCTATGTGGGCATGTGTGCGTGTCCTCACAGCACCAAACACAGGGCGAAGGGCAGCGCAGTGCTGTTGTTTGAAAGCGAAATGAAATGTTATTTAATTCAATCAACCGTATAAAACGCCGGGCGATTCGAGTGTTAGATTGCATTTGCTTTCGGGTTCGTTGCTGCCGGATCAAACTACAGACGGAGATTTGTTTTGAAATTTAGCTTTCGACTGCAAAATGGTAGATAGTGGGGTTTGTAATATGGTTGTGCGAGCATGTAGAGTCGGAACTGCCATTTTAATGCACCGTCATCGGATTCCGATTGGTGAGCAAGTTGGTGTGGAGTATCACTCTTTATAAAAATGGAATTCGCCAATTCCAATAAATCCGTCAGTCATCAAAAGATTCTGCTGACTATAAAGAACTTCTGATGAGATGATGAGCTCAGAGATAGACACAGCTAGGTGATCATATCTCTGAAGATCTTCAGCATCTTTAACGACCGAAGTTGTTTCATTTTAAACCAATAATAACTTCAGCAATGCGCAAACAGCTCCTCTTGCCATTCTGTCTTATCTGGTTAAAGTGTAGAATATCCCTCTTTTCGAGTTAATCCTTCGATCCGATTGAGGAATCCAGCTTCCTGGAGGTTCCTTTTCCCAGGAACAGTAAGTACTTATCTATCTCTATATATATATTACTTACCTATTAGCTTATAGGTCCCCTGTATAGAACTTTAGCTATTTATTTATTCTATTCACGTCCTAAAAGCAACTTGACGTGTGTTACTATCATTACCATGCATATCCTGCTTAACGCAGGTCACACAAAACGGAGAAGAACCTTCCCTTGGAAACATGATCAGCATCTGTTTACGATATTAAAAATATAGCCAGCTTATCACGATGTATCTCTGATAACACATAAAAGGAACGGTGGTTATGCGCATTAGACATTTGACTTCCCCTTTCCATCTTGCCTGCTCAAGGTTGGGGCCGTTGACTACACGCGGGGCCTGTATCAAACACACAAAATGGGTCGTCACGGCTGCCTCCCAGCGATCTTATCTTATCGTCAGCAAAGATTCGTTCTTTGTACCGCAAAATTTGAACGATTGCGTCTTTCTCGGCTCATCGTACCCGAAGGGTGGAACTATTGGAAGGGGTAGTTGTGTACCTTTTTGCTGTTTTTTTGGGGTGCGTACCAACACACGTGCGGCTCCATTCGTTTGTCGCGTTTCGTATGGTGTTTGTGTCAGTTGCGGCCGTTGGGGCTCGTCTCACGTTGTACAGGGCTACAGGTCGTTAATTAAGATGGAGAGTTGTTTGTGTTGTTTGTCCAATCACTCGTGTCCCACTATGGAGCAGTTTGAAACGATGGATGGCCGTTACATCTATTAAATTAAATAAAAAATTACATATTTACTAACAATAAATTAAACATAATCTCCGTTTGCTGATCTGAAAGGTTTAGTTAGTTTCACATCGCATGTTTAATTCAACGAACGCTTTTTTAGGCTTCTGATCGACTTTAGATTCATAACTATTTTACTACCGTAAAGCCGTTAAATGACAAAGAATTTAAGAGAGATACGCTTTTATGATCACTTTTATGATTTGTGACCTCCATTACGTTACACGCGTACCCATATGTTCTAAATGGCACAACCACCGCGGCCACCAAATGTGATCGCACGGCATTAGATCGGATCGATCGCTGTGGTGTGTATGTAAGTCCACGGTGTGCCGCCTTTGCTTCGGGTTTCATCGCACACGCAAATTAGAGGACATAACTACCACCACGAAAAAGGTTGTGCAAGTAAGGCAAAAAAAAATAACGTGTTCCAGCCAACCACCGACTGCTATCGCTGTGTGAACGCGTCGTAATCGGCGGGTTGGTAACCCGTTTTTATATTTTTGTCTTGCTCTCTTAAATTTTTCGCGAACGCGACGCACTAGACCCCTTGGGCGATTGATCAAGCGACCGGGGCCCGTCAGTTGATTTGTGTGCTCGTACGTGGCCGGTTTGGTTGCCTCCTAGCTCGGTAGCGTGTGTTCTCCTTCCGTAATAAAACCCAGTGCACCCCCACTCACACCAAGATGCTGCAAAACGTTCTCCGCCAGGCGGTCCGTTCGGTCGGCTCGATCGGGACACGCACGTTCGCCAGCTCCTCGTTCGGTACGGCCAACAGTCCCACATCGCCCCTTACGTACCTGAGCGAGGACGAGCTGGTGATGAAGGAAACGGTGGCCAAGATGGCACAGGAACAGATCGCACCGCTGGTGAAGAAGATGGACGAGGAGCACCAGTTCGATCCGTCCGTGGTGCGGGCCCTGTTCGACAACGGGCTGATGGGTATTGAGGTGAGCGACGAGTATGGGGGTAGTGCGTGCAACTTCATGACCACCATGCTGGTGGTGGAGGAACTGTCCAAGGTGTGCCCGGCAACGGCCGCCTTCGTCGACATCCACAACACGCTGGTCAACTCGCTCATGATCAAGCTCGGCACGGCGGAACAGAAGAGCAAGTACCTGCCGAAGCTAAGCCAGGAGTTCAGTGGCAGCTTTGCGCTGTCGGAACCGTCCGCCGGATCGGATGCGTTCTCGCTGAAAACCACCGCCAAGAAGGATGGCAACCACTACGTACTGAACGGTACGAAAATGTGGATCTCCAACTCGGACCTTTCCGGTGTGTTCCTGATCATGGCGAACGCTAACCCATCCGCTGGATACCGTGGCATTACGACCTTCATCGTGGAACGCGATTACGAAGGATTCACCGTGGGCAAGAGAGAAAGTAAGCTGGGTATCTGCGCGTCCGGCACGTGCACACTGCATCTGGACAATGTACGCGTCCCGGAGGAGAATATTCTCGGTGAGTTCGGCAAGGGCTACCAGTATGCGGCCGGTTTCCTGAACGAGGGTCGCATCGGTATTGGGGCGCAAATGATTGGGCTGGCCCAGGGATGCCTGGACGCGACCATCCCGTACCTGCTCGAGCGCAAACAGTTCGGTTCCGATCTGTACTCGTTCCAGAGCATGCAGCATCAGATCGCTACGATCGCAACGGAAATTGAAGCTGCCCGTCTGCTGACGTACAATGCGGCCAGGTTGCAGGAAGCTGGTGCGCCGTTCCTGAAGCAAGCGGCCATGGCCAAGTTCTACGCGTCGGAAGTTGCGCAACGTACCACGGTCAAGTGTATCGACTGGATGGGTGGTGTTGGCTTTACGAAGGATTTCCCGCAGGAGAAGTACTATCGCGATTGTAAGATCGGTGCGATCTACGAGGGTACCACCAACATGCAGCTCAGCACGATTGCCAAGGTCATGAAGAAGGAGTATCAGTCATAAAAATCACCACGTTCCCGTCAATCGAAAGTGCTCGCGAATAACGGCAACGGTGATGATGGAGCTACATTACGCAACCGTCCGGCGCCAGGGTAGCATGGGTGGTTTTGGTGGGATGTGGTCGTCTCACGTAGACGAGAACATTCCGATTCCAGCAGCGAAGAAAAAGAAACACATCATTTCCACGCACACTCATACCATACGCGGTTAGGCAGAGCCATCATCTATACAGACAGCGTAAGAAAACTTGTGTAGGCCGATATCAAATTATGTCTTCCGCGTACGATAGTCGCAAACACACATACAGCTTTTAGTGCGTGTTTGAAGTGGTATGCGCTATGATAATGCGCATAATGTAGCATAAACGAAAACAACATCACCAGACCGTTATTATCGAGCGCGATAGATCGGTTTGGGCCATAGCGACAACAACGTGAATTTTGTGGAAAAAAACGGATGCATTTATTACGATTTAAATTTACTATTACGAACACGGCACACGTGGCGCAATACGTGGACGCAATAAAAGACGACAGGTAGCAATAATCGACGACGCGACGAAGGACGGACCACACACAATTTTAGGCTAGGATGTGAACGAAGCAATAATTAAAGAAAAACATTCCAAGAGTGTTTTTTGAAACCCGCTGCAATTTTCTGCAAAAACAGCATTAAACAGGAAGAAGAAGGAGTAGTAGTGCCCTTGGCTGGAATTTTACATAATTTAGGTACCGCGATTACAGTGGTAGACGGCTGTTAATGGTCTTTACTTTCGGTACGAAAATAAAGCTGTCGAAATTGGAAGTATGTATTAGCTGGCTGGTGTGAATTTCTTGTCTCCATTGTTGGTTCCGTTTGCATCGGGTGTGAATCGGATGGTGGTTGTTCGCAAATTGGTTCACAATAAAGCAAGTGGCAAGAGTGTTCATTGAGATGACAAACAGTGGAATAAGAATGGCATAATAATCTTTCACAAAACATTATCCATCGACACTTGGTGTTATGCGATGAATGTGGTGTTAAAGGTTTCATTGATCTTCTGGTTCACATCTGAACCACGCTGATGGTTTTATTGCGATGCAATTGCAAACGATCATGACCTTAATTTGTAAAGAATTCAAACTTGCTCTCTATACACAGCCTGTTCGAAGTTATAATGTTCCGAATGAGTTAGAATGATTAAGAATGGAATACAAATATGTGTGCAAGGTCATATAAGGACATATACGTTGCTCACCGTGCAGCACCAGTACCTAATAAACTGATAAACTGGCGATCAGACGAATAGATGATGGAGCTTTGGCAAGCTAACCCGAACGTCTTTTTGAAAGACACTAGTAATGGACATTTCGTGAAGCAAGTCCAACTCCGACGTTGAAAACTCGAATTTAACGCAGAATTCAATCCGGATACGAGGCTACGTACCCCTTCGGTGTCTCATTCGGTGCTCCGAACAGTTTCAGAGTCGAAACCTGGATTGAAAATTGATGTTTTTACCCTACTAAAAATATGACATGCCGAAAAATGGGGGAAATGATGACGAAAGTATAAGACATTGTATTGCATATTCCAGACATGTACTCCCTGCGCTGAGTGTACAGCTACGGGTAAATGGTAGTCAAGGAAAGCCAGACAAGATCTTCAAGGTTACAATGCCATAAAGATTACGGAAATAGAGTAAAATTCGATCAATTTTACCACCATCTTGACTGAACCGATGTTATCGTGACTCAACCGTCGGTCTTCGGACAGCGACGTGGACGTGGATTAAAGCTCAGGCAGATAGAAAACAATTCTGTTGAGCTATAACATTTCAAGTACGATCGCTATATTAATAAGATTGAGATGATCGGCAAGAACACGACCATCCTCAATCTAATGTTAATATTTACAGTTGGTTCGTCATCATGTGCATTGGTTTGACAACCCTACGGAAAGCTTTCATCTAGCAGCTTTTGGTGAAGCTTTCTCATACGGTAGACGGTCTTACGCACCTGCAATTTATCGGGTTTTGTGTATTAATTATTTAATTACAATTAACTGCACGAAATCACTGCTCAATCTCATGAAGTGATAGCTGTTTTACATAGCTGTCCCATCCGATCAATGTGCAGGTAATGCCGTCGTTGTTCGTTTCACCCCAAATAATGTCACGCACATAATTGGAGGCACTTTTCTCCAACTGAACCACTTTCGATTTATCGTTGTAGAATTTAACCTCGGGTGTATTACCTAGCACGGCAAAGTGTTTCCTGTGTGGTGGAAAGAAATGGATATTACCAAATAATAGCATTACAATGCGTTCGCTTACATACCTGTGGAATGATAGTTTGTGAACCTTCCTGTCAAAACACTCCAACGTCTCGAGGAAAACGTTCGGTTGCCGTGCATCGATAAAGTACACGCGTCCCGCTTCATCTCCAATGGCCACCAACCGGTTCCAGTCACTATCACTACACCACCGGATGGTAGTGAACGGGACATCATGCATTTCGTACAGCGCCACACCCGGTTTTAGCTCCCGGAAGTCCCACATCAATGCTGACCGATCGTACGAACAGCTGACGGCTAACGATTCCTGACTGGCATCGGTGGCAATAGAGGTGATTGCACCGAGATGAGCATGTTGCAACCTGGTGGTCGATTGCAAATCGCCCTGACTGGAATCCCACTGCATGATGCACCCATCCATCGAGCCGGAAATTACGGTCCGCGCGGTGCTTTTAAACGTGTCCAACGCCGTGATTGCTCCAATATGCTGGTTCTGTTTGTCTACCAGGTAAAGACCCGGGCCGCGAATGGCGTTCCCCGTGGACCACAGTTCGATCGATCCTTTATCATTGCCCAGGAGAAACTATAGCAAGAAAAACAAAACAGTAATCCATAGACATTATTTGGGCGAACTACCAAAGCTAACTTCTACTAACAAATCGTTACCAAGGCGTCGTCCATTGTGTAGCTTAGCGCCGTTATGATCGCATCACATCGCCTGCTGAAGCTTATTTTCTTCTCCTGGCAAAGATCCTCCACCTTTTGCCAACCACAGAAACCACTCTCCCAGAGCCGGCCGGTGTAATTATTGCCTGCTACGATAACATTTCCCGCACCATTGACTGCCGCCAGATCGAAAAACGGGGGCAGTTTCTGATCCGGCAATGGAACCGCTTCCGTTAGACGGTATTGCACCGAGTTCATGTTCGGATAGTCGGTGCTTTTGGCCAGCTCGGTTGAAGTTCCCGGTGGCTGATAACTGGGTGGTACGCTATAGGTTGCTGTCATATCTACACGCTTGCTGTAGTCCATGCTGGTGGAGAGTGTAATTGGTCACACAGATGTGCACTAAATAAAATGTTACGATCCGTTTAGTTTACTGTTTGCGTAGATAACCGAACCGTGTGCGTTCGTACCGCGGTATATAGTATTGACGTTTGCCGTGATGTCAAAATAGTCGTAGATGTCAAAGCACGTGGTTTTGAATGTAGACATTACGGATCGAAAAAAGTCGTTTCATAAACTATCTGTCGGATCGTAACTAGCGTTCTGCAAGGAGATTCGGAATATTCGATTACTTCGAATCACTCTATATAGGATCATCTGAATCCCGAGTCTGGACTTGGCTTTACTGTAATATATTAGAATATTATTCTTGTTTACCATATATCGTTGTTAATACACCATGTTTGTTGGACTAACACGGTCGCTATGTAATATTACAGATATAACGTGTCACAGTCGCTTTGTAATATATTTGCTACGATCACTGTGTGATAGTTCTTTCGGACGGACTACGGGACAGAGTCCCCCATAACACAAATAACACTTGACTTCTTCTGTTGAGTACGACGATTAACTACGACAGTTACCGCGTGTGGAAGTGACTGCGAGTGGCTGTCTACTGAACGGTCAATCTTTATTTTATATCATAATTTCGGGTATCTATCGTGAGAACAATTTTGATGGAAATTTCCATTCGTCCACATACCGGACTCTCGGATATCTGATGCATTTGTTTGTCTGAATTGTGATTGGGTGGTTTAACGGTTTCTTGCATTCAATTCGTATTTGTTAGATGGAGTAGTTCTGTTTCTTATAAGCTACGTACG
Source organism: Anopheles moucheti (assembly GCF_943734755.1). NCBI lineage: Eukaryota > Metazoa > Arthropoda > Insecta > Diptera > Culicidae > Anopheles > Anopheles moucheti. The sequence continues at coordinate 16,845,364 of NC_069141.1, forward strand.
GTGGCAGGTGGTTGTCTGCCAAACCTCCCCTCGGTGAATTGCTCGTACGAGCTGATACCTAACATGAGTAGTCACCGGCAATGGTCCGATGGCGCTGCTGGATACGGACATACTGGGCCTCACTGACTCAGTATGCCCTAACTAAGTTGGGACGACTGTGGGCCGCGAGATGTAGGAACTGGATAGTAGCTTACTGGATCCTGCTAGAAGGTCTACTCTAAATTCCGTTGAGCCTGCAGGAGGCCGCGAGATGTAGGAACTGGAAGTGGAGATACTTGCCCAGTGCTCCAAACGTCAACGTGTAAAAATTCAAGCAACCACGGATAATGGCAGGGTCACATGAAAGGTTCGGTTCGTAGACATCGTGGTATGCGCCGCTGTAGGGGTGCGCCACGTGGGCAAACCCGCTACTGCAGCAACAGACTCGTGAGGTAGAGTGCGCGAATGGTTACTATGATGCAGCATGGAGGAGCAGCCCCCCCATCCTGTAGTCTATACGTGGACCGTGCTTTACGATCGCGAGGAGAGCAGGTTGAAGCACAGGTAGTAGCAAGACTCCTGTGTGGATTCCGTGATCATCTCGAACGCCTGACATCTAACCAATGATCATCGCGTGGCGCCGTGGGGGTTTTGTTAGCTTCTTAGTAAGGACTAATATTGAAATAGAGGAACATGGGATCAATTTCAACATAAAGAGATTTTGGATTGTTTGCAGGCTGTGTGTAGCAGATATGCTACATTACAATCCAAATCAATTATCTGCATTAGGATCCTTCAGGATTGGGAAGCTTTGTAGTTTAGATTTGAATCTCAAAATCTCATTCGAAAAAAAATCTTTTTTCTTCATATTGTGTGGGGATTTTCAGGAGAAATTAGAAATTGTTCAATACATTGCATACAAACAATATGTGAATTACTTTTATTGTCTCTTCACTAGGATGCAGAGGGGTAAATTCTCTTCGGTGTTTCTCCTTTTATTTTCTTTCATTCAATTAAATTTTCATTGTCCTTCTCAATTGTTATGTGTGTTTATTTTATCCAATCAACGACACTATCTCTATGTACTTTGCATTAAATTAATGCCCATTTTCCCACAAACATCGGCACACGTTAGACACACACTGTTTGAAAAAAAGCTTAAAGTTTTACTTCCTTGTTTCTGTTGTTTCATTATGCTTAATTTAAATTAGCGTGATGCAGATGATACTGTAGTGGTAGCTATAGTAGCAGATAAGGTGTAGTAGTATTATTCAAGCTCTGCTTGAACACAGTTGTTGCGCGTTTTGTGTTTTATTATCCGCATTGGGTGTGCAAGAAAATTTTAAATTAAGATCTTTTTTAAATTAGTACATGTAAAGATAATAAGTACTGAAAACTTCGTAGAAGAACATGGTTAGAGACACACTTTTGCAGAATTAGTTTTAAGTGTTGAGAAATAAAAGTTAGAAGTGATATTTTAACTCATATTAGTCTGTAAAGATAATATACTGTTAAACCCACCCTTACTACTTCCATGACACAATATGCTCATAATTTTACATAATATAGTTTCGAATAGTTTTTTTTCTTCCTTAGAGCGTCCTGGCCGTAGTCCGGCCCGTTCGTGTGAAGACCGGCGCCGTTACCATCATGCCACTGGCGGGCCCATAACAGTTTTTAGGATTTTAAGATTTAAAAAAAGAAGCAGATGTAACGTAAAACCATAGTTTCGGTGGTATTTATATATATATAACTACTTCATCGTTTTGGACGTACGTATAAGTAACCACGATCGATCCACAAACACCGCTCAACGGTTGTTTCTTCACCACAAACATGAGAAAGAAAACAGCTGGAAACAGTCGTGGTTACTTATGCGTACGTCTGGCTGTCACTAAAGACTGAACTTCACGTTCATAGCTGCCAGCTGTTCCGGTTAGGAAGATCCTACTCCATCGGCAACAATAATGCCTTTTTGGAAGCGGTATTCACTGTCTTGACGCTCGGGACTCGCCACCCGTTTTGACACAACAAAACACTGTTCAACTACCATACGATCGATTTCAATTTTGCACACCAAAACCTATGTGATCTTTACTGTCTGAAGGTTGATGCTTATGCATATTAGGATGCGCAAAATGTTATCACCCATTTACGTTTACTTAAATTCTGAATTGGGAAACAAATTCCTCAAATTCCATGTAAAGTATAGCTTGTTTGTTGTATTGCTGTTCAACCTGAGAGTAACACACAATTTTGAATTTATACCGTATATAGAGGTCACTACACGGTCGCTAGTCACTTACACAATTTCGTTTACCGACAGTTTTATAGATTGGTACGCAGTATGACCATCTTTCTATAGCAAAAGTAAATAGATAACGCGTTTTTTCAAAGCGTATGCTTCTTACCTTCAAGCGTCTAATTTTCTTCAAACCAAATACATAAAAAATGTTAAGCATACAAATAAGGAATATTGGTAAATTAATAATTAGACAAATAGAAAGTTACTTAACAACATAAATGTTGAACAAAATTAAAAAAGGATCAAAACAAATGGAAAATTTCATGCCAGTCAGTGCTGACGAACAAAAAATAATGTAAGAAAAATGATCGCACATGATCGCATGTTTGTGTGTGTTTGTCCCCAAAAACAAAACAAAATTCCCACCTTCTCAAAGTTCGTGTGAACTTTTCTTGACCTCGCGTCGGGATGTAACGGTGTTGTTAACAGGGGAGGTCTGTTGAGTCTAACCAATAAAAGCACACCCACCAAGGACTAAAAGTCATTCGGGGAAGGTTTCAATATTGTGAAAATATCCTGATCCTGAAAAGAAGAAGATGCTTTTATTTCTAAAACATTCCTTTCCACTATATACACCCCCGCGGTTACGTACCACTTAGCATTTGGTCATTATCCTCAGATACTCGAGCGAATGTTGGGCGGCTCTAGCATGCGCTTCTGGAACCGTAATACCGCTGCCGTAGCACACAGCCACTGGCATTGTGGACAGCTGCACCAAACACTGGTATTTACCATTGAATGACTTCTCATCGATATCCACGTACGTCACCTCGAACCGCTGTTCCTTAGCGATTTCGTCTAGAATATCGACGAAATGCTGTTCTCGATCGTGCATATTAAGAGACTAACAAAAAGAACAAATTAGAGTATTAGATTCGTTTGCTCAAATTTCAAGTCGATCATTTCGATATAAGGAATAGCTTATGTTTCCACCGTAATATAAGAACATAGCACTCCACCACACCTGCAGCTGTTGCAAATTTTCGCCCGTGCGCGACTTAAGCGCCTTATGGAACTGGGACACCTTTTGGCTCTGGCTTGTCGTGAGTGTTGGTGTGCAGCCATCCTTTACCCCTTGGTACCGATGTATCTAGAATACAGAACAAAACACCAAACAAACCAATAATACAACATAAACCATTAAATAATTTCGTGCCCTGTATATCGAGCGATTAGGCAGCACCGTGGCAGACATACGGTGTGTGAACAAATTGCCGCACGTGTTTTCATGCCGTATTCTAGTGTGAACAAAAAGGGTACCTGCACACACACACACCCACACACCGACCCAACTCTTTACCCTTATATCATACTGTAGAACCAGACATTCAACCAGAAGTGTTATATACATACCTCTTCGTTGCCGTCCTCATCCAACTGGCTCGGTTCCCACGGTTGATCCTGCAGCCGTTGCCACATCTTTTGGGCCGCTTGTCGTTTGGCGACCTTCTTGCTTTTACCTTCGCCGACCTCCCGGAATTTTAGTACCACGCACGCTATCGTGAACTGGCGCTCGTGCGGAAGACCTTTCTCTGTTTCCGTTTCGTACGTGGGCGGTGGCCATCGCCGTGCCATACACATTTCCTGCAACCAACCGATCGGATTTCCCGTTGATTCCTCCTCGTTGGTGGTTACCCGGCTGTTGCCGATGGATTGCACATTAGCGGCACTATTTGGTATATGAATGGTAGATTAAGAATCGGAAAAAGGTAACACAACACTATAACCGCTTACTCGTGCTTCAGACCATTCAGGATCGTACGATCGTGCTGATCGTAATACACAGATCCCATCAGCTTTTCTATCAACGCTCTGGCTGCCGCTTGTTTTGCTTCTTTTTTTGATTTTCCCGTTCCCATCGCTGCAAATAAAAGGAACCATTATATGCGCAATCGTTGCACGGAGCTGAAGAGATTCCAAGCCTTACCGTCTTTATCCTGATACGACACCCGATAACGGAAGGCAGGTTCGTGTACGGTCCCCTCCACTTGTATTAGGTCATACTGCGGTGTAATACCACGCCGGCTAAGCAGCTCCTGCAGCACCGATATGGGCGTTTTCATATTGCTCGTCGTACCGTTTTCCAGTTCCGTTTTAAGTGCTTCTTCGATCGGTACAAAACGTTCCACTGTCTTGGCCGTTTTCTTATTGCGTGCTGTCCTTTTCGGATACTCTTGATGGGGGCTAGCAATGCCGATTGGTGGATCGTCCGATATGGTCAGCATGGGTTGAGACATTCCCAAACACTGCTGCTCCATGACCTGCTGGAAGGTAAATTGGTTCCTTTTGTTATATATAGGACGCTGAACTCTTTTGCTATCGTCTTTGCATATTTATTGTAATGCTCCACCATAATGGTAAGAGGACTATTGTAACGCCATTATCCTTTTTCCAGATAGCGGTATAACTTACCGCCAACGTTATTTCTAAAGGGCTAAACGATTAACCAAGCTCTTTTGTTGTAATTAATCACTGAGATACCAAGTGGGTGATTGTTTGAAAGTTTAATTAGAAAAAGTTTACTTTTGCCAGCAGCGTATGGCGACGAAAAAATCGAAACTGAATATTTTCCGGGTATCCGAGTGACAGCCAGGTGTTGTTTTGGTAGGGATGGCCATTCCTCTGGGCGGCAAACAAAATGACTAGAGTTCATCCGCTGACAGCTAATGAACACAAGTGCTTAAGGTCATTATACACAACACTCTTCAGCTTGAGCTTCAGTTTGAGCCTCTCTCATTCATTTTTTATACTGTTTTCGATTTTGCATTATTAAAATACTATTTTGATAGTCAGATTATACCGTGACCGATCGATGGTGCTAGGGGAAAGGCTACTGAGAAATTTTCTTTGGATGCTGGAGCGATAACATCGATGAAATCGTCAAAAATTAATGCAACATCCTCTTTAGGAGAATGAACCATGCTTTAAATAGTCTCTAATGGCCTGAGTCACCTCAAATGATGATACTCGTCCTTATATGTGGATGGTAAGTTAATTTTTAGATAAATCTGATCACTTTTCGCACTCCTAACAGTGTTTCGAAAAATATTTTAATGCTGCCATTCGTTATCGATTTAAAAACTGGAAATTTGCATTGGAATCGCAACGTTGAGTCTTTCATGGCCAAACCATCCCCAAATGAATAGCTTCCAATATTATAGCGAATGAATGAGGATTCTGTTCTTCGTTTAAATCGATCACGTTTTTTTTTATGTAAAAATAAGGTAACACTTTACTAAACCGTGTAAAATTGGCCTTTTCGAAGTTTATAATACAAAATTATCCTTTTCAATGTGACGGATAACTACATACAAAAGGTATGGTCGAAACATTGGTGTTCTTCGCTAGAATAGTCAATAGTTGTATCACTGTGTATGATTATCATGATTGTTTTTCGGATTCCGTATATGACAGAGCACCATCCGCCAAAGAAGGGGGAACACAATTTGTTTATCATTTATCATCGAAATGTTTCCGCATGTTGGTATGTGGGTCACTGTCCCAATATCACTATAACTTCGATCTTTTGTTGTGACGGTTGAAAACAATATTCACAAATTCCACAATTTGTCACGTTGCAATGATGACATCGCGAAGCATGTTTTTTTCTCTCGGTATTGCCACAAGCAAAGTGATGTAAAACTGTAAAAAAAAAACATTATTAGTTACATAAAATACACATTTTCTCTATTACTGTCATTAACATACCTTTTAAAGGGCAACCTTTTGCACATACATTTTATCATTTGACCTTAACCATTGGCAGACAATTCAAACAATGTCTAAAAGTTACTTGCAATGCCAGCTGCCAGTGTGTTCTGTCGATGTGAGCCCCAGAATTGGAGAGTAACATTCGATTAAGCGAGATGGCTTATTGAGGTGCAAAACAGGATTACATTTTGGCACTCATTTTGCCATGCGGGTATTCTCGTCTTAATTTGGCCCGTTCGGTTACACATTTTCGTTTACAGATTGTTTTTTAGATTAAATTTCATTTTCCTATAGTCAAAGTAAATAGGGCTTGTTTTTTGACAATGATTTCAACATGCCTACGAATTATGTTTAGTATTCTAATAGTTTTCATGAATAAATTTACAGTACGCTTTGGTTCATAAATATGCAATCATTAAATAAAATTAAATAAAAAGCTTAACGTAAGAAAAAAAACAATAGATGCACAATTGGACAAAAAATCAAAAACAAGTAGGTTACGATCTTCAAAATAAATTATTATCAAAGGATAGAAAGCATCAAAATCAATAGAAAGGAATGCCCATAGCTCACAAGCGCTCGCGAACCCGCAATGAATGTAAAAAGGAAGAAAAACTATTACCAAACTGTAACAAAAACGATCAAACAGGATGAAGCTAAAACGTGTGTTTGTATGTTATGTTAACAACATAAATATCTAGCTTCGCGATATTCCTGGGAACATAATATCCAATACGATGTTTCAGGTGGGTATGTTCAGCCCAACCGGAAATTGCCGATCGGTTCAAGACCAGCAAAGGACTAAAAGTCAATCTAGTTTCCTGAGAAATATCGATACTGGAAAGAAACAAACAAATGTTTATATCAAGAATCATTCCCATTATGTCGCCTTGCTATTTACCATTTAGGATTTGGTCATTATCTTCAGATACTCGAGCGAATTTCGGGCTGCCATGGCATGAGCTTCTTCTACCGTATAGGCGCTACCGTGACATACTGCCACTGGCATCGTAGACAGCTGCACTAAACACTGGAACATACCGTTGAACGATTTCTCATCGATATCTACGTACGTCACTTTGAACCGTTGTTCCTTAGCTATTTCGGCTAGCAAATGCATATGATCCAGTGTTCTATCGTACATACTAAGACTCTAGAAGCAAGAAAGAAATGTTAACATTTTAATTGCTAATTTGATCATTGCACTAAAGAAATTTAGGCACACCTGAAGCTGCTGCAAGGTTTCGCCCATGCGCGATTTAAGGGCTTTATGGAACTGAGACACATTGTGGCTCTGGCATTTCGTGAGTGTTGGTATGGAAACATCCATGAGGCCAGCATATCGCGGACCAATGCTAGCTGGGCGTAGCTGAAATATAGAACCGAACATCAAGTTCCGTTTAGACAGCATGTATAACTGAAGTAGCACAAAACACACATTTTTCCCCGCACCATACACTTACCTCTTCATTACCGTCCTCATCCAACAGCCCCATCATCTGGTTCGGTTCCAATGGTTGAACCTGCAGCCGTTGCCACATCTTTTGGGCCGCTTGTCGTTTCGCGATCTTTTTGCTTTTGCCCTCACCGACCTCCTGGTACTGCTTTACCACACACGCTATCGTAAACTGGCGCTCGTGTGGTAGACCCTTTTCCGTTTCCGTCTTGTACATTGGTGGTGCCCAACGCCGTGCCATACACATTTCCTGCAACCAACCGATCGGATTTCCTGTTGGTTCCTCCTCGTTGATTACACTGTAGGTGAGTAAGAACGAAAGTGGTAAGATGTGTGATCTTTTGTGAGTGCAATGTATGGCTGGACTTTCTTACTCTGGTTTCTCGTCAGCTATATATGCTCCGGGATAATCGTTAAAAGTGGATCCTGTCAGCTTCTCTATTAGTGCCTTGGCTGCGGCATGTTTGGCTTCCTTTTTGGATTTTCCTGTTCCCATCGCTGGAAATGAAAGGCGTATTGAATTCACATTTGTCGGTAGTTCCGCTTTCGAATTGGAAACGATTTGAGCACGTGAGAGACGGTAACTCTCTTCCACCTTTATCCCTATGCTTACCATCTTTATCTTTATACGATACACGGTATCGGAAGGTAGGTTCGTGTACTGCTCCCTCTACCTGTATGAGATCGTACTGCGGTGTAATGCCACGGCGGCTGAGTAGTTCCTGCAGCACCGATATGGGCGTTTTCATGTTGTTCGTGGTAAGTTCCGTTTTAAGTGCTTCCTCGATCGGTACGGAGCTTTCCGCATGTTTGGCCATTTTCTTGCTGCGGGCAGCCTTTTTAGAAACGCCTTGATGGGGATTAGGAACGCCGGCTGTTGTTGGGTCGTTAGGTATGGTCAACATAGGTTGAGACATATCCACGCATTGTTGCTCCATCTCCTGTTGGAAGGTAAATTAGATACTATTCTCACCGGCTATTACCATAAAGCTAAATACTCTGTGCTGCACCGATTGCAATCCGCCACAACGCTTCCAGGAATGGCTTTTTCTTGCGCCAATATCGCAATCGTACCGCTACTAGCATCATTCAAAACATCGGCATAACTTACCACCAACGTGAAAACTGCAGGATAAAGTGTTTCGCCAAGACTGGCCCGTAATGAAAGTGTTCACTGGGATACAAACTGTTGGTATTCTTATCAATTTTGATAGAACAAATTAACTTTTTTCCTCAAGCGTATGGTGAAAAAATCGAAGCCGAATATTTTCCGGGCCTCAAAGTGACAGCCAGGTGTTGTTATGGTAGGGATGACCGCTGTGTTGTTCATTTGACATAAAAAATAAGGGAGCACTCTACCGCATAGAATTCATGCAATGCTATGATGACAAATAAAATAACCTTGGTCGAAAACAAATGAACACAAATTCGTTCCAAACTAAATGATATACCATATTTTATTTTCATTTACAACTTCCCGATACGCATGGCGTCGTTTGCGGAGCCGTCATATGACAGTAAAGCTATCGTATTGTAAACAAAGTTCCATCGAGTACCGTGTGCTTCTCAACAAACCGCAAAGTTCCATTCCACTAAGCGACCAATAACAAGCCCTTTAATCCCATTGAGTACCGCGTGCGGTTTAAATGGTCGCAAGGGTCACGCAAGGTTCGGTTTTTAGTTAGGCAACCTGCAAGCAACGTCACAGTACGATTTCGAACAATTTGATTATTTGGGAATTTTAGTAACAGCCAGATTTGTTTGGATGTTATCCGAGAATTGTGAATATGGTAGTTGTGCTTGTACCTTTACTGTGTTAAGCTTGGGCGGTACTCGATGACACGCACACTTGCACAAACAGCTGACAGCTGCCAATATCGATGCGTCGCAGTGGTCATTGTTGGTATTCGCTTCATACCGCGTAGGAGGAAAGACTAAAACGGTGTTTGCACTTTTCGAGCCAAAGTTCCGTGCGTCATGTTCAGAGTTTTGCACTTTCGCGTGTGTATATTTTCGAGTTGAAACATGTGTTTCGGGAAGGTTAGCTTCAACTAGTGATGATATAAAGCAATCAAGAGTTGTGCTGAAATGATTGGCCCACGGAAATAGCCCAGAAGTGCGAGTTACATAAGCTACCTACGACGGAGTGAGTGAATTTTGCAAACGAAACCATAGTTAGCTAAACTAGCATCAGTGGAAAGCTAACGCGGTGGAAATAAAGGAAGTGCGTTATAATACAGTTGGGTGTCCCATCGTCCGCTTTGGAAGGTTCACTCCAAAGAACAAGTGCGTGTGTACGTGCGTGAGTGTGCTTTTGGCGCGCCAGTGCGTAGTAAAGTTTGTTGTTTATTATTTCGTTGTAATTGCGGTGCAGTACCAATGCCCGCAAGAAACGTATCAGCATGCTGCGGGAACTAATTGCCTGGGTGTTGAACAACTACCTCGGGAAGTATGTGGAAAATCTCAACACCGCCCAGCTGACAATTGCGCTGCTATCGGGTAAGTCGAGCAACCGTGCGCCTATCTCTCCTGGTCCCACGGTGGCCCGAAGCAACACAAGTAACAACATCCCTTGACTGCATCATCCACAGCGATGATGCCATCGTTTTCATTTCTACGCCGCGTCTACTACGACGTCTAGCGCAAGATTTCTGTTTGTGGGTGCAAAGGTTGCCAAGAGTCGGTTTCTACACGCTTGAAAACACTCACTGCTCACTGCTCGATGGTTTTCCGTTCCGAACCATTCAAACCACACGATCAATGAATTTTAGGTTCGCCTGCTTTGTCGAGTACGCACTGATTTCCTTTTCGTCTATACACGCATGTTCCGGCATTGTTATTGAAAAACGGAATAGAAGGAGGTATCGAGCATTGAGAGCAAGCGAGGGCCAACGTTAAACGCAACTGTAATTACGGAACTCAACCCCGCCACAACCGTGTATCATGGGACACGAAGGAAAATGAAAACGCGCAACCGAAATGGAAACTCTCAATACCGGTAGATGACCAACCAACACTGAAAGCGAAGGGGGTGCCTGTTGATGGTCAGGGTTATGTAACAGCCTTCCATAAAAGAAACAGCTCACCGTAGTCCGTAATTGCTGCTGACCATAGTCCATTCAATGAAGAAACCTCTAAAACGCGTAAACATCTCTCCCTCTCTGTGTGCAATCGTAATGCACTTTGCAAAGCCCTCAATGAGTCGTTGTTCGATGTACCTCCGAAGTCATGATCAACTTTGCAGACGACACTACCTGTTGCATTCAGGAGGTCTCAGAGGTTTCACTCCCTTGAAGGCATTCCATTCTAATGAGGTTGTTTTCATGCAAATGTTTGTTGTTCTTCGTGGAGAAGAACTCTCTTTTTGGGGTAAAACAAATTTAGCTTCAGTACCCTGAATTCTCCCTGCATAACGCTTCCAGATGATAAGATACGATATATATTTAACGAACGGCATGTGATATGACATGTGGTTCTGCTAATCATATTCATATATTATTGGAGCTTATCATCGTTCTTATCAGTTTTTGTTTCCAACCCTTTTTTCGATATGTTTCACAAATTTCAACCAATTTGTTTGTGTTGATGAGCACCAAAAAGTTGCAACATTGTAACACACCCTCTCTAGTCCACAAGGTGGTATGTTGTCCACCCAACAGTTCACCATATGTGATGACTCATGTGGAACTGTGTTGGGTGTGTAACGAATAAATGAAAGCGTCACAGATTGGACTGAGATAGAGAGAAAGTGTTATTTTAAGAAAAAAGGTGAAATATTTTTGCAAACATTTGGTAAAATGTTGTGGATTGAAGGAAAGAAGTCCGTCAATACCATACAGTAATTTGGTTCAGCATATTGGTTTGAAATTCTGACTAATTTTGCACTGTGAAGATAAGTTCTTCACCTGAATATCATTACTTATACTTTTCCGGCACTACCTTCGCTTCGCGGTCTTGGCCTGCCAAAGTCCCTGGCTTTTTGACGGACGCATCTTTTCCATCACTTTATCTGATTATGTCCTCGATTATCTCTGATTCAGTACATTTACTTATCATTTCTCAATCTCCTCTCTATTGTAGGTCAGGTGGAGTTGGAAAATTTGCCCTTGCGTAAAGATGCACTGCGACACTTCGGTTTACCGCTGCAAATTGTCAGCGGTTCGATCGGCAAGGTGAAGCTAACCGTGCCGGTACGTGCGTTCCGTACTGCTTCCTGGTGTTTGTACATCGATAATGTGCAGGTCACCTGTGGTCCGATCGATCTCGAGCAGGACTGGAACGGTGAGGTGGAACAGCAAACCGAGCTCGACCTAAAAGTAGCTTCCCTCGATCGGTTAGAGGCGAAATGGCGCGCTCAACGGGAAACGCCCGTCACCGAGAGTAGTTACTATGCGTCGTCCTACAGTGGATGGCTCAACTACGGTACCACACTGGTGACAAATATTATCGAAAACCTGCAGCTAACTGTGAACGGTATTCATGTGCGGTATGAAGATGGGTTAACGGTGCCGAATCAACACTTTGCCTGCGGTATCAAGATCGATTCACTGTCGGCACAGAGCTGTGACGCTAGTTGGACACCGGGCAAGACGGCAAACTGGACCACGCAGCATGTCACCTTCAAGCTGGTAGAACTGACCAATTTTTCCGTGTACTGGGACCCGCGGGCACAGCACGAACCGGTACATATGATCAGCCCGATCAGTGTCCGTGCTCAGCTACGGCGGGATCGCAGTGAAACACCGCTGAGAACGCGTAGCCGACCGCGGTTGGTTTGTGATCTCATTTGGGAAGAAATCAAAATAGCGCTTAGTGATGTAAGTAACGATCGGTTGGCAAACTATTCAAGCAACAAGACACAACTCAGCGATTTATGGTACCACCTTGCTCTTTTACAGATACAATACAATCAAATGATGCAGTGTGTCCGCGGGCTGGATGATATTGCACGCTTTCGTAGGTTTAAGCTGCAGCGACCGATTACGCCGGTAGGTGAGAGTGCTCGCGATTGGTGGCGTTACGCCGTCCGTTGTCACGGCCTCTGCCGACATCTCGGGACCGATCCGTACGTGATAGCAAAGGAAAACATACAGTACATTCGAATATATATGCGGATCATCGCTAACCCGAACGAGGTACTGTCGAGTGCGAACAAACAGTTTAAAGATCGTATCGAGCGAGATCGTACGTTCGATGAGTTACGGTTGCTGCGAGACGTATGCATGATGCAAATGCCAAAGTTGGAAAAAACCAACGCCAGCTCGCCGTCCTCAGCTGTGGCGGGCAAATCGATGTTGGTACACTATTTCCCTCAGTGGTGGTACAGCAATAAGAATAACAACAATAATAACAGTACTGAAGGGTCAGAGCAGCAACGGACACCGCCCGGCACGGGAGACGATGACGCAAACGGGGCAAATCAAAATTTCCCGGGACAAAGTTCGTCTGACGACACTGCTGGACAACAGTTAGCACTGATGGGTAATTCGGATGGTAGTTCCTACTGGGGAAGCGACGGAGAACTAAGTCCCGTCAGTAGCTTTGAGGATGAAATATTAGACGCACTAGCCGGTTCGGTGGAATCTAATTCACTGCTCAAACGTGACGCCGTGTTTGGGAAGTTTAACTTCATTCTTAAACGAGGTACGCTGGACTTTTGCAGTTCGCTCGAGATGGCTCCAAAGCTGCAGTTTCTGTTTCAAGACCTGAAGATGGATGTGGAGTCAAGGCCGCGCAGTGGTTCCCATTACGTTGGGCTTTCGTTAGGTTCAATACTGATCAAGGATCGTCTCACGCCTAACTCGCAGTTTCCCGATCTGGTAAAACCGCAGCAAAAAGATGAATTTATCGTGAAAGGCCCCGCGAACAGTGGGTCCACCAGTACCACACCACTCAGTACGCGATCGTCAGGGCGTCTCAGTACGACTTCGCTTCCGGCCGATGCAAGTGCGAGCGAACCGATCTTTCAGCTACAGTACGAACGGAAACCTCTTTCGTACGATACCGATTACCGATTGATGGTGAAATCCGAATCACTCGACATAGTGTACAACATGGACGCTGTCCGATGGCTGATAGATTTCCTAGCCAAACCACACCAACAGTATGACGCCAGGCGAAGGCTCGAGGACATGAAGAACAAAACCAAGCAGGAGCTGATGAAGAACTGGAACTACATTATCGAAGGCCATCTAAGTGAGCGAAAAACTTGGACGCTGGAATTTGACATATCTGCACCACAAATTATTTTTGTGGACAATTTTAGCGACCGCATCAACAGCACAATTGTGGTGGTGGATTTTGGTCGCCTACAGCTGACCAATGGTGAGAATGGCTTTAGTTCGGCTAACAACGCAAGCAACACCGAGGCGCCAGGTGCTGCATCAGCAGCTAGAGCATCGGTAGCATCAAAGACCAGTGGAATGGGCTTTTTCGGAGGAAAACGTGATATATCCCCCGACATACAGACGGAAAACGATGAAGATGACGCATTTATGACTCCGTGCTCTACACCACCCGGTTCCGAAGCGAGCACTACAAATTCACCCACATTAGTGAGTGCGTTTTCGGAAGTGCCGGAACTGGCCAGTGATCGTGCGGGCGGCATTGTTGCAGCAACCGCGATCGGTGATGCGCTGGATGAGTATCAGCTCTACCAACGTCTGTACGATCGTTATCACCTTCAACTGACCGATCTGCAAGTGCTGGTTTGTCATGCCAAAGAACGCTGGACAGCGGCTAGCCTAAAAACCACCTCAAACTTGCACGTTCTCGATCGGTTTAGTATCGTACTGCAAGTGGAGCGACGCGTGGTGTATACAAGCGATCCGCAGTACCCTAGTCTAACGCTGTCCGGCACGCTTCCGAAGCTGAATGCACACATCAACGAGTACAAAGTGTCCTCCATATTGACGCTGGTGAACAAGCTTAGCAAAGCCGGTCAAATGAATCCAGGACCGTGGAACCAATCAGCATCTGCACAACCAACCGCATCGGATGAGGTAGATCGTACCTTAGGAACGGCGACAAACTCAAAACAAGCCAGTACGATCACACTCGGTGTAAACGATGAGGAAGCAAGTCATGCGAGCTCGTCATCGGGTGCGCTTGATAAGGAATCTACCACCAATATAGTCGTGTTTCAGTTCACCATCGATCAGATGTCGCTTGAGGTGCAATCGCGCGGTCGTAGTGTAGCCGAACTGCAGGTTTCAGGTGTGAAAGCGGGCTACAGTCAACGGCCGGAAGATATTAGCCTTACACTGTCCGTGCACGGTTTGTTGTTGGTCGATGCGATGCAATCGTTTGGACAGGATTTCGAGCTACTGATTGCCAGCCATCGACACGTTGGGTAAGTGATGTTTGAAGGTATGTGCAACTAACTAACTAACTGTCCATTATATATATTTTGCAGCATGGATAGCTTGTCCGGAAGTCTACGACAGAGTGAACCATGCTCTCCCTGCTCACCGGCATCACCACCCGATCCGCACATGGAATACCGTCGACCAACAAGCCCATTAACGATATCAAAGGCGCTAAGCAATTTGCAGCGAGGTAAGCAGAGCGAACTGTTCTTATATTGCGATCGTACTTTAGTAGTCTTGCCATTTTTTTCAATTTAGTATTAATTGCTGTCTTTTATAGATGAATAGTTTGTGACTCTGTAAATAATTCGAATTATTGTCTCGATCAACGATTTGAATTCATTATAATCATTCCGTGCGGATATCGACTTCCGATCACGGAGAAGCATAAAGGAAGGATAAAATTGAATGCTAAGCGCTTTAACTTAATTGGTGATGGTTCTTCAGTTATCAAACAATTTTCCACCATTTGTTTACATATTGCAACAATACAACTTTCGTTATATTAGCTATCTGTTCTGTCGTCACAAATTAAGTTGAATTTCTTACTGAATCCTTCCTTTCGTCTCGAATCGCATCGTTTTAAGCTTTTCTATTAATGCATGCCCGCATAAACTACATTATTTTTCTTTTCTTGTTCATTTTTTCTTATCTTCTCATGTGTTACATTATTGGACCAACCCGGGATGAAAAATCAATGCCTCATTTTCGTGTGTTGCTGTGCTCTGGTCACTGGCCGTTATTTTGGTTTGTTATCGGTTTTTTTTTACGTTATGCGCATTTTAATTTGTTCTATTGGTTTGGCGCTTACATAAATACAAAATACGACCACATATTCCCCTCCCCCGCCACCATCCACCACTCCTTTCCGCTCGCTCTTGAACGATGTGTGCGTGTGTATGCCTGTATGTGTGCGAACGTTGTAAAACAAAACAGCCACTTCTCCCACATGGAATGCGGCCACATTGGGCGATCTAGATGCGCTGATCACGGTGGAGATTGTGTTCGTTACTGCTGAAAGACCGGAAGATAAACTGCAGGTGGCAAACATTCAGTTCAACAATCTCGACATTATTGGTAAGCGAAAGCCTATAAAAAGCTATGAGATAATAGTTGTTAAACGAATTAAACTGTTTTGTGTTTGTGTCTCGTTTTCAGCTAACCAAGAAACGATCGTTGAGCTGTTGGGCTTTATTAAACGAGTCATACCGGTGCCGGTTCCGGCGCCACCAGATCAGACCGGTGGAGCTTGGAATGGTGGTGAGAAAGTTCCAGAAGGCGATGCGGATAAAATGCTTCCGAACCAGCCAGCTAGTAATCATCCATCGCAAGTAACCGCTTCCAACACAACCCGCCGAACGTCAGATGCGTCTTCAAGTGATACTCCGCCTGCACCGGTGCGTCTTGAAATAACGTTTGATTTTCATCGCCTTAACGTGCTTGTACTGCGCGCACTTATACGTGACAATTACCTAGTCGGACGCAAAGTTGGCACGTTTACCATGTCGGAGGCAAAAATTCATGCTACCCTCGGCAGTGACATCACCGTTGAGGGATCTCTAGGAGGTTTGCAAGTGTTGGACCTAACACCGGAAGGCGTAAACCATCAGCGCATACTTTCGGTCGGCAAAGATCCGCTTACGGAGGCGGCCAACAATGTACCACCAGCACGCTTCGAAGCTGCTGATTCGGCTGGACCGGATTTGATGACGTCATTGGCGCAGGAGGTATATGGTACGGGAATGGGACCAAAGCGAACCGACCAACACACCGCAACGGACGATGGAATGCATGAGGAAAGGCAAGCACTTTCGTTCTGCGTTTCGAAAGACCTGCACGCGTGCATTGACATTCGCGTGAAGATGGCCTCGGTGTGGTTTATTCACTGTGCTCGCTTTATGCAAGAGCTGAGCTGGTGCGCTACAGAGTTTAAACATTATCTGAAGAACTTGGCACGTTCGATCCGTGAGAAAGCGACGGACATGGCACTTGGTTTGGTGCAATCCCGATCAGATCTTGCGGGCAGTCGTCCGGAAAGTATCTACGCTTCTCCGAGGCGTGTACGCCGTCAGCGAACTGTGTCTCTGTCAAGAACACAGGATGTATTACTAAACTCGGACTACACCCTAAAGGTAGACATCACGCTTGATACGCCAGTGCTTATCCTTCCCAGAAGCAGCAGTAGCCCACAGGTACTTGTGGCACATCTTGGAAGGATCACCATCAGCAATACGGATCAGGAGACCACTGGGGCATCGCCTTCTTCCTCCCAAGAACGTATTGTAGTGAATCTCTCGACTCCTCCGCCTAGCGCGCAGGAAGAGCTTTGTGGAGGATATTTGTTTAGTGGTGCCGATCGTACCTCGATTGATTGCAATCTTAGTGATCTGGACGGCATTTACGAACCGACGGATGGAGCAACGGAGGGCAACAACAATACCGCTAGCAGTAGGATACGTTTCGCAAAGGAAGATTCAACCGAATTTATCGATAGTATAGCAGGTGATGGAATTGGAGCGGGTGGTGTTGGGAGGCTCAGCGGGACGTCGAACCTGGATCGCTACAAGATTGATTTCCGGAACATAAACCTTTTCTCGCTCGACACGACCAACCGTAAGGGGTTCCGGTTTGCTGGATTGCCACGGGCGGAAGAATTTTATTCGTGCAAGGAAAATGCTATTCCGATCATTCACGATACGATCTTCAGTTTGGAGATTTGTCGCGAACATGGCAGTGAGCAGGTGTGCACGGATGAGGAAGGTGAAGGATTTCGGATAGTTGGTTGCGTGGTGAAGCCACTCCGGTTATCACTGAAACGACAACAGTACGAACAATTGCTAGAGACAATCGATAATCTGTTCAAGATACCTAAAGATCTTGTTCGCCCACCGAGCGAAGTACCAACGACGCTAGAAAAAGTAACAGAAATAGCAGAGGAATCGCTTGCTTTTCACACCTTTCCATTGCCGTCCAAAGCCCGGCAAGGATTGTTCTATCAGTCGAGTCTGGATCAACGCACGGCGGCCGGTGCATCAGCCTCAATCGCTGTACGGGTTCACTTTGAGCTTCCCGCGTTTATTATTCAGCTAAATGGGAACCGTAGCGAAGCGTTGGTGCAGATATCGTTCCGGGACTTCTGTGTCGATTTTGACAAGCGCAATCAGTATGAAACACATGTTAAAATTTCGCTACGATCCCTTCTGATGGAAGATTTGCTGCAGTCCGATACAGCGAAAAATCGCTACATGGTAGTAACATCCGCCGAACGTGACACGAACGAACGACACACCACATCCTCGTTCGCTTCCCATTCGTGTCCTAATCCCATCGGGTTGCTACTTGGTATGGGTGATGGGCTACCGAATTCGCTACCAACGAACCTGGAAGATAGGATGGGATTTTCTTTCCTCGCCACGAATAAATCCCTTTGTCCCGATACACCTCCTCCGTCGCCGTCGGTGCATAGACCGCACACGGGATCTCGCCTGAAACCGGAGGAAAATCTAGTCATCTATAGCTCCGTGCTGGTGGATCCGACCTGCCCGACGTTTGCCACTCAGTTTGGTTCTCTGCAGCAGTCCAGTTTGATCGATTTCAACAGCCTCGATTTGATCGTATCCGTAGAAAGTTGGTTCGTGTTGTTGGATTTTTTCGGTCTTTTGTCGGACGACACGGATGGATTATCCAGCTCCGACAAGTCACCGCCAGCATCTCAATTCAACGAAGGACGGGAGGATGGAGCGCGTCGTAAGGAAGGAACAGAAGGTGTAACGGAAGCTGTTACCAAAGAGTCGTTCGGAGTACAAGGTGTTACCGGTCAGTCTAAGCTAGAGATATCAGTACGATCGCTAAGCTTGGTGTTGGCCAAACCGACCAGTGAAATCGCAAAAGCTAACGTGTCCAATGCGCAGCTAACGATTTCGAAACGTGGCCAAGCGAAGCAGGTCGAGGGTAGCCTTGGTTCAATAACGTTAAGCGATCTCACACCGTACGGGACGTTGTACAGGGAAAAGTTTATGACGACCGGTAGCGAGGCCCTCAGCTTTGTGTACGTACGAGATGCAGCCAAGAGTACGGTCAGAGGTCTGCAAAAAGATGCACAGCTTACGATTACGATGTCGTCGGTGCGGTATATTCACACAAAGCGATTTATCGCAGAGATTCAACTGTTTTTCAAAGAATTTTCACATCTACAAACGGTGAGTATTACCGGTTTTGTTTATAACCAATCAACCTACTAATTGTTTTACAACTACCGTCAATCAGCCTATGATGCGAAAGATAAAACCTTCAGACGTTCGTGCCTATCTCAATCAGCGTCCGACGCAGCTCGGTCTATCGATCAATGCGGGAGCGCCGATCATCTTGCTGCCGATGAGCTACAACAGTGATCAAGTAATTGTGGCTGATCTGGGTGAATTTACACTAACGAATGAGTTCTGCCTGAGCGCCGGAGATCGCGAAGTGCTCGATGTGATGCACGTAAACCTGTTTCATACGGACATTTTTGCCGCACGCATGGAAGCGGAACCGGAGGAACGTTTCGTCACGGTACCAACGACTACTGGTGTCGGCGCGATCGATATGAAGGGATACCGGTTGGTGAAGAAGGGTCCCAGTTTGCTAAAAGAGAAGTGTCATCTTAAGCTGGAAGTCGAGAGGAATTTGGATTCATTGAACAGTCATTTCGGTAAGTGATATTAATTGATTTATTTTCCTTATATTTCACCATTATCGCCATCTTCTTCCAGTTCCGGACATAACTGTTCACGGGAAGCTGTCAAAGCTGGATGCGTTGTTAGATCTGCAGCAATACCGTTTGATACGGGGCTTTCTTTCACACAATCTCGGCGAAACAATCGATGAGCTGTACCTGCGCGCCTTCTCCATTCCCAACAGCACCCTCAGCTTAAACGCGGTGGATGCACAGGATATGCAGGAGGAGGTGTGGAAGAACCTTTCCATCAATCTCGAACTGCTCGACGTATCCGTGCGATTGGTAGAAACAATCGACGATGATTGTTATGGCACGAAACCTTTGGCGTGTGTAAATTTTATCAAATCGAAGCTACTAGTCGATTGTTTTAGCGATGGTGCACAAGACATAGATCTTGTTTCGCAGGAAATTCAACTAATCGATACGAGATTCCTGCCCGAGGAGTGCGAATGTCCGGTAAGAGCATGTGCCGGTAGGGCACGTACCGAAAGCAGCGAAGTGCTGAATGTTTTCCCCAACATTCTGCAACCGATACGGGGCGAACCGGGCACAGAGCTGGTGCAGGCGGAAATACACAGCCGAAGGCGTAAGGATCTGACTAAATTTACTATCCTACTGAATAATATGCGTCTGATGGCAATTTTGGATTGGTTGGAGAATGCACGGGACTTTATACTGCAGCAGGAAGATCCCCCACCGGCCTTGCCGTTGTTGGTGGATGGCATCGAGAGTGTTGGTGGTATGATGCAATGGGGTGCCGATCGCTCTATCGATGCAGGACTGCGAAATGCTGTTCAAAGGGTTCCAACGCCCGTAGAAGACAATCGTATGGAGCTGAAGCTTAACATTACAGACTCGGAGCTTGTGTTCGTGGAGAAAACCGATCAGTACGACACGAATGCTGTTATTTTGAAGGTAAGTACAATATTGTTATGAAATGAAATGCAGTTCTTTATGGTGTATCTATTCTTTTATAACTTTCAGAGCACAACCGTTGTTTCGTACCGTCCTTTTGAGGTGAATAAAACGTTATCAATCAATCTGAATAACTTGGAGGTGTTCTCCTGCATATTGGGTGCAGAGGAACGAACGGCACTGTCCATCATCGATCCAGTTACAATCAATATGGACGTAAAGAAGGGTGTATTGGAGGTATGGCTCAAAATGGAACCAACGCCACACAGTTATAGTAATCCGCTTTCCTATGGTTTTGATTTGATTCTAGATTCAAATGCAGAAGCAACTGTGCATTCGCCTGTCCTATCACGATGTACGAATGTTTCGACAAATGTTGGAATCGTTACCGAAGCAGACGAAAAACGCTCGCGATCACGAGCAACAGCAACAGCAGCAGCTGCAAGACCGTAGAACAAGCGATGGTAATGGTTGGAAAAGTGGAAGTATGGATTCTGGTGGCGGTAGGATTACCGTGAATTCGAGAGCAGTGGAAAAATTGGTCCATCTTGGCTTTCGACGAGACGATTGTCTGGTTGCGTTGGAGCGTTGCAGCTATCAGCTAGATGAAGCAGCTCTTTGGTTGACACAGAACAAGGAACCGAGAAAACACGACGATCGTGGGCTCATGCACAGCAACAGCGTGGGAAGTACGGGCAGTGGCGCCGGTGTCGGAAAGACTGGATCATCTGGCACGCTAAATATCAGTGCAATTGAGTTGAAGTCACCGTGCATTTCGATCTGCGTCATTGACGATTGTCGCGATGCGGATGTACCATTGGTGGAACTTTCACTAAGCAAACTCGACCTACGGCAGGAACTTGGACAACTGCACGGAAGTCATTTGCCGGCCGTACCGGATCCACCCACATCCGATCTGAACGTGGCGGTGGGTGTGGATGCTCTTGCAGTTACATTTTCCGGTTACAATGCGGGCCGTATGGCGGGTGTGTTTGCGGTGGATTATTATAATCGTGTGCTGAGCGGCTGGGAACCGATGGTTGAATCGTGGAAGCTAGAAGCGAAATGGGGATACAGTTTGGCGATCGACACGGAAGCGCCCGTCGGTTTGGGCGGTGGTAATCGGTTAAACATGCGCGTGGAAAGTAACGACACGCTTCGGTTAAACATCACTAGCACGCTAATCGAACTGTTTGCACTTGTGAAGGATAACTGGATGCAGGATTATTACGTAGAATCGGATGGAGTGAACGGTAAAACGAACGGGTCTAGCACAACCTCAGCCATTGCTAGTTATCGACAGCGGGCTCCATTTATTCCGTTCGCGATTAAGAACGATACCGGTGTGCGCTTGTGGTACACGACGTTAATTTCGTCCGAGCTAACATCGTCGACGCGCGGCCGAGGCGGTATTGTGGGTTCGTTGCCAAATGTTCCACTGGAGGCTAGCTGGACGCTGGTAGAACCGGGCGGTGTAGCGACATTTTCGTACGGAACCCGCAATAAAGCACGTCACCGGGACAGCCACAAGATGAACCTTCACCAGATAGCGGTGCGTGTGGAAGGTTGGCAGGAGGTAGGTCCTGTGTCGGTAGATCGAGTTGGTACCTACTTTCGGCATGCGAGACCCGACCTGTGCAATGCTGCGGTAACGGACTATTCACAAACACCACGCGCCCGTATAGTGTTCGGCGTTACGATGGAAGGATCGGCCCAGAAGCTGATCAGTGTTCGATCGGCGCTGAAGCTAATCAACAAGCTGGACTTGCCGGTGTTGGTCAAAATGGAACATCTGTTCGGTCATCTTAACATACGCAACTGGCCCGAAACCAAGACGGCTATACTGCATTCGAACGAGCTACTGCACGTACCATTGACGCACGTGCACGCCGTCCTGTACTTCCGCCCCCTACTCGGTGCGGCCCTCGAAGATGCAATGAACTCGCTGACACCGTCCGCACCTTCACCCGTGCCCGGTTCACAAGCTAGCAGCTCGAGCGACGGCTGGACGTTGCTGCAGCGGTTTGACATTCCAAAAACGTTAGCAAACGGTGGTTTCCAGTTCACCGACCGTGGCATCCAGTGGGTGGATGCGATCGAACCGGGTGAGATTTATCAGGAGCTCCGTAGCTGCCGTGGTCTGCGTGACAAAACGTGCAAAATGTTGCTGGCAATACGGAAGGAACCGTACCCGAGCAAGGACGTAATCCATCTGCCCGGGCACGTCATTACGATCTTTCCACCGATGCGCATCCACAATCTGTTGCCGTGCGATTTGCTGTATCGCTTACCATCCGGCAGTCTAGGGCGAATTTCTTCATCGGAAACGGCCCGCATTACCGACGTGGACATAGAACAACCGATCGCACTGTCGCTTACGCTCGACAGTTACCCGAACGCGGGACAGATTACGATTCCGGCCGGTACGTACGGTTCCACCACGCTCGATGTCCGTCTGTTCGATATGGGCAGCCGAATGTTGAAGCTATCCGCCACGATCGTGGTCGTGCGGGGGCGTGGCGTGCAGATATCGATCGGTGCACCCTACTGGTTGGTAAATCGCACCGGACTTCCGCTGGTGTTCCGTCAGGATGATCTCGACACCGAGTGTGCGGGACAGTTTTGCGAAAATGAAGAAGCGCGTATGATCACACCGTTCATGTTTGCGTTCAGTGATCCGGGCTGTTCGGGCAGTGTGACGATGCGGCTGGGGCGTCGTTTCGGTGGCAGCCCGAACTGGTGCCAACCGTTCAAGTTGGAGCAGGGCACACAACATCGGCAGCTTCGTGGCCCTTCCGACACGTTCATCATCGGTATTGAGGTGCGGCGAGCGAGAGGGAAATACGGTCAGACTTCGATCGTTACCTTCTCACCGCGCTATCAGTTGTACAACCGAAGCAGCTACACACTGCAGGTGTTGCAGAAATGTCTCGTCGAAAGTACGACCGTGTACGACCCGGCGATGGGTCGATCGTCCTCGTCGGCGGCGTATATCGAAGCCGTGCCGGGCTGCCACATTCCGTTCCATTGGCCTCGGTTGGAGCGGGAGCACGAGCTGTGCGTTCGGTTGCCCGAAGTGCCGGAGTGTCAGTGGTCGGGTGGCATCCCCATCACCAGCACCGGGCTGAGTCTGTACATAAACATCCGCAACGTGAACGGTGCGATGCATTTCTTGCGCCTGGAAACGATACTGCACGGTGCGACGTATTTTATGATATTTAGCGATGCACAAGCTCTACCACCACCGATCCGGTTGGACAATTATTCGCACGTTCCGATCACCTTCTCGCAGGCAGATATGAAGGCAACGTTTAAGACGATCGTACGCCCGCAGTGCTCGATCGCGTACGTACTAGACGAACCGACCGGTGCGCCCTATTTACAGCTGGAAGCACCCGGTGGTGATTATTCCAACTGCCGGCTGGATGGGTTCGAACCGTTCCGGCTTATGTACGAGAACTTCATCTACATCGCCTTCAGCCAAACGTTCGAGACGGGGCTGGAGGAGGACGGTCGGTTTGAGGTGCGCTCGCAGCAGCTCGTCCTCGGCGTGATCGATGGGCGGGTGGTATTGGTCCGCAAACAGGCCGGCGATCGGTCCCAGCTGTGGCGCATGAACAATGAAAAGCAGCTCGAACACGAGGGCACTTCGCCACCGAGCGAACCGGGCCGCAAGCAGCCACGTTACGTGCTGGATCTGGAGAAACCGCCCCAACCGATGCAATACATTGCGCTCGTCGTGCGGCCTGCCAACCGGCAGCGACGTTCGACCCAAACCTGGCACTTCACCGAAGACGGTCGGCTAATGTGTGAACATTCGAACATGTGCGTACAGGCGCGCGGTGGTTTCTTCGGGCTTCGGGCCGGATCCGAGGCGGTGCTCGGGATGTGTGTGTCCGACACGAAAGTGCTCACACAGTGTGGTGTACCGTACGAGCAGGCGATCGAACGACAGAAGTTACGGCCCGGTTCCGGTTGTCTGTCCGTTTCGTATCGCATGGATGGACCGATCAAATCGATTCAAATACGCGACGTGAAGGCGGGTGGCCGTGGTGAACTAACGCTCGATTCGAGCTGGAAGCATGTATCGCACATATTCAACAGTGGCCGCAGTGTATCGTCCGATGCGGGCACGCAGTCCGGGAAGGACATTCAGGAGTACCACGTGCAGCTAAAGCTGCGCAAGGGCATCGGTTTGTCGCTGATATCGAACCAACCGTGCGAAGAGCTTGCGTACGTGACGCTGGAAAACATACACATGGAGTGTATCCGAACGCCCGCAGTTAACTCGCTCGACTTCTCGGTCGGTGATATGCAGATCGACAACCAGCTGTTTGAAACGTCCTGTCCGATTATGCTGTACACGATCGGTAGTTCGCAAGAGAGCCAGGGCTCCGGAACAAGCTCCTCATTGCAGCTGAACGTAAAGCAACTCCCATCGCCCAACACGAACGCGGTCATTTTCGAACATTTCATCGTAAGCATACGGCCGGTGGTGGTGTATCTGGAGGAGCGATTGTTTTTGCGCTTGGTAAAGTTTTTCGGTTTCGCCAAAACCACCGTCGATCCGACGACGCTGCCGGACGAAACGGACTACGAAGCGCAGAAGATCGTCTACAAGGTGCTGGACAGTAACGTGAAGCGATACTACTTCGGTGATCTGCGCATCATACCGGCCCAAATACGGCTAAGTTTCGTCACCGCCAGCAAGCTGACGGCCGAGTTTGCCGAGATCAAGCGCAACCTCGGCTTTACCTTCATCAAGTTCGAAGATGCGGTCATCAACTTCGAGCAGTTTGCGCACAAATACCATTTCGAAACGATGGATGCGTACCTGAGCGCGATCAAGGCGCACTACAAACAGGAGCTGAAATGGCAAGCTGCTTCCATCCTCGGCAGTGTGGACTTTCTCGGCAATCCGCTCGGTTTTGCGAACGATCTGTCGGAGGGATTCTCCGGACTGCTGCTGGAAGGTTCCATCTCATCGCTGGTGAAAAACGTCACGCACGGTATCTCCAACTCGACCGCCAAGCTGACGGAAACCATCTCCGACGGGCTCGGGAAGGTTGTGTTTGACGACGAGCATGTGGAAACGCGCCAACGCATACTGGACGTGTCCGGTGGTAGTGGCAGTGGGACGACCGGCGATCATCTAGTGGCCGGTTTCCGCGGGTTCACGTTCGGGCTGCTGGGCGGTGTGACAAGCATCGTGAAGCACACGTACCAGGGTACGGCATCGGACGGTTTGTCCGGGTTCATCACCGGGCTCGGCAAGGGTTTGGTCGGTACGGTAACGAAACCCGTCATCGGTGTGCTGGATCTGGCATCCGAGACGGCGAATGCGGTGCGCGAACAGAGCAAAGGTTCGAACCGTATCCTGCCGGAACGGAAACGCCCGCCGCGCACGGTGACCGGTGCACCCGGTGGACTGTTGCCACCGTACTCGTACCTCCAAAGCAACGGCCAGCAGTACCTGTTCCTGATCAACAAGCGCAACTTTGCCGAACAGTTTATGGCGTACGAACCGTGCCTGCTCGATACGAAGGACTCGAAGATGCGGCTACTGGTGTCGGCCGAAAATGTGTGGGGCTTTTCGAAGAACGACGAAACGACGATGATCGTGTTTAACTATCCGATGAGCGAGATCATCTCCTGTCAACCGCTAACGGTGCAACCGCAGGAGCAACAGGCTTCCCATGGATCGGGCCGTTCGAGTGGTGGTACCCGTAAACCCGTAACCTACATCGAGTTCTGTCTATCGCTCCCGTCCAAATCATCGCTCACACCCAGCGCACCGGAAATGGTGAAACGACCTCGTGTGCGTTGTCAGAACGAAGAGATTGCCAAAAAGATTTGCTACCATGTAAGTTGGAATGCATCCTGACGCTGTTACGTATGCGTAATGTGTGTTTTTTTCCGTTTTAGGTAAATTTTGCAAAGTGTATCTACGATGAACGAGAACAAACCCTGAACATCAATACTGTGATCGAATAGTGGCGCATAAGCAATGCACGCGCGCGTTTGTGCTAGCCGCTGTTTTTATTTCAGATCCAAAGCAATCCATAATCAAAAAATTTGCAACACAAAAGTCCTTTACTCTCTTTCTATTGCCTTTTCTCCTTGTTTGCTTTTCTGCTGTTACATCGAGTGAAGCTTCTGCGTGAACAAATTCGAGCAGAGGCTCGCGAGTTGATTTTTTTTTGTATCCCTGCAACATTCAATTAGGACGGCTAGGAAGTTTTTGTTGGTTAGTTTTGTTATTGTTAGGAGAGATAACAATTCCCACCAGGGAGAAGGACCGTTTTTTGTATACCATCGAGTTAAATGAACAGCTGCTAGTGGCTGGATTCCTTATACCTTATAGGGTTGTCTCTGTTTTTTTTCTTCTAAAATTATAATTTAACCTTACGTTATTACTAACGTCGCATTCTCGGCATTAATTTTTACAACTGGAATCGAATGTGGGTAAAATGAGACGAAAATAAATTATTTTCATTCATAAAAAAAAAACAAACAAACAAACGAAAACAATTACTGCTATAGCGTTGAGAAAAAATTGTGAAGCAAATGTGCCGGCAAGCAAATAAACATCCGTTGCGAATCGTGATAATAAGTGTATTGTGATTTTGGGTTTGCATACAATTTTGTCCACTGGGAACCTGTGATTCCATTTAGGTTGCGTTTTTTTTCACGATCGAAATGTGGGTCTACCGAAGAGCAGAGTTTTACCTTACAAAGATACAAGTTTAACCCTTGTTTCCGTACATCCTTAACCTATGCTATGAAACATCCACGATGGAGACGCCTAATGTATTACAAAAGGTAATAAATAACAACTCGAATATCAACGATGGAGACGCCTAGTCTATTATGATCGCTGATTGTTAAACAAAAAATATACAAAATTCTAAAAGTTGCGGCATTAAAAATAAACTGAAACGCAATCAAAATAACAGTTAATAGTTAAAAAGATATTTTTGTGTAAGTAGTTCCTTCATATAAAACATCCCAAATTACTTAACAATTGATAATAACCATCAACAATATGTCGGAAATGACCAAACAGTTGGCTATGACTTAATATTTTTCATCATTCTTCTTACACCACCTCGTATTACACACTCAGCTGATGTAAACATTATCTTCGGGGCCATCATAGGTGGCCTTGGCCATCGTGACCTACTCTGGTCACCGTTATAGCCGTTACATTATGTCTTTCAATCTGCTATTTCAGATTGCAGTGCACCTTGTGTCATACTACGAACACGGATGTAATCATCGCAACAATCAAAGCACACATGTACAACACATACAACACGCTGCAAACAAATGATCTTTTCGGGGTTCGCCTTGGTGTTGAAATATTTATTTCAAGCATTCGTGCCCCCATATGTGACAGATAAAAGAGCGAAATAAATTACAAATGAAAATAGAATCCAATGTACTTCATATTATTCTTCCCATTTACTGAGATGTTCAAATACTGTGTGTATGTGCAGAAAAGAACTCGTCACAATAACGACAACAGCTGAAACATAGCTAGTCAGCAGAAATAAAATGTTCAATAGGACAGACAACGCGACGTCTTGACATCAACTCGATCTACGCTGCGTTTTGCCAACAGGTGCGAATTTGAATTCATCATACGTCTACACACTCTATACTTCTTTCTCTATACGATTAAACGGACCGTGATCGGTGCTTTATACGAGTATATGCACGGGCACAACTCAGTCAATGAAAAAGGGCAGAAATAATTGCCTACCAGTGGAAGTTTGCTAAGATGTTAGAACTGCATGGCACTATACGTCTGGGAGGAGTGTTGCCAAGACATCTAGTGATGCCATGATATTGTTAGCTTGCAATCAACGTGTTGTTCGCCATGCATTGGGCGTTCCATGCGATCGCGTGCATATATCCGTCTCGCGCACACTGCATACGATTGCATAATACCGGAGAAAGAGAAAGAGAACAGCTATTGAATCATGAGTGAAATGACGAATGACGAAACATACCTTCTACCTCTGTATGGATACGATAACCGGTAAGCCATCACCGACAGTCAACGGGTTCACAGTATTTTACCCAATTGCAAGAGCTTGCTTTAGTGAAGTACTGGGCGTCTCCAGACTGTTACACCGAATTATTGCCCAGGCATGACAATTCGAATAAACGCCATACAAAACTAAAAAGTGCTCGCTCTAAGCGTTATCTCGGTTTTGTTTGCTCCCGCAAGGTATGGAAACTCCCCTCCGAAGCACTTTCGATGTGAGTGGTTGTTCTCGCGTTTCACACTTCTCCACCGTCATTTTCGCACACTTGCACACGTAGCGCACATCGGTCTTCCATGTATAGGTGGGTTTAATGATTGTGTCTTCCTCGCGCATGTCTTTTTTTCTTCCTCACACATTGTCTAGCTGATTGTCAAGGCATTGTCTAGCTGATCGTTTTGTGACTGTGAATTAGTATGTGACCCCATGCGATAATGCATTTGCTGTTCACGATTTGCCTAACTTTTTGATCAGATAGCGCTAGAGAAAAAGAAAAGTGAGATACAAGAGGAAGAAAAAGGGATAAAACCGATCGCAGACCAATAAAAAACAGAAAACAGACGCAGATAAAGACCAATTTTTTGGCACCGTGTTCGGCAAAAAAAGGCTTGTTCTCTATATTCGTTAGCAAACCAGTGGTTTTCTAACAGGGAATGAACTCTGCGATGATGCAGCGCTAATAAAACCATATGAATCATTGCAGTACAGTTATGCTCACTTAATGCACGCACACATTTCACGCATAGTTAGGTAGTCTGCGTATTGACATTTTGCCGTCCGCAAGTTTTGCGCAGTTTAACTTTCATTGCGCTGGTAGCACAGAATCCGTACCCTTCTCAAGCAGCCGACTTTTCTTTAGCATAAATCAGTGAAATGCAAAGTAATGGAAGTATTACGCGAGATCGTCAGTTCTTGGAACATCAGCAGATCAGGAAGCTGCCTATTGACCCAAATTTGAGTGATGCGGCATTGATCGTGTTTAAACGTAATATAATTGGATCGAACTAAAAGAGAGGAAGCATTACGTATGCATTGACAAATTTGATCAATTTTAGACAATTTTCAGACGGAATCCTTGCCACATTACATGCTTTTGATTTTAGCTTTTGTTGTTCGTTTGTAACTATCTTACTGTTAACACTCAGTGTTACATCCGGGTGTGGGGAACGATTTCGGACAGGACATAAACCTTTTACATTTAAACTTATTATTATGTTATTTTATTGTAAAACGATTATATTGCCAGCGCGCGACAGGTACGTCGTCGTTCCTGTATGGTTGAAAACCGACCACCTCGGGAGCTTCGCCGGGACCATGCCGGGACGATGACCCCACTGCTTAGGGCAAGCCAAGGGGCTGAGAAAGTAAGGCAAACTTGAGGAATCAATGACCTTCATCGCTTAATCGCTGACCCAAGCCGTTGTGTTGTCTTCCGCTTGTGTTGTGGTATTGGTGACGAAAACAGAATGAAAAAAAGGGTTTACGCCGCAACGCAGATTTGCCACGCATAAAATTCCACGTCACCCCCATCACCCACACCAACGACGCGACGAACGAAGCGTAGTACGCTACGCTCATGCGCTACGAATGTAAGCGATTGTAGTTCTGAAATTCTATTAGCCGCCTGTTGCAAACATTTCGAACCACTCCTCATACTACGCTTTATATTGCCCAGCTACGATTCAAAAGGGTTGGTCGATATTGTAGGCAAAGGTCACAAATTGCATACATCTTCATAAATATGTTGCAAATTGTGTGTATTGCTAGTGAGCACCTTACGTACATAAACCCTAGGAACCTCTAGAACAAACTCCTCCATCAAACGTTTCTCATCTGCCCACAGTGCGTTGTAAGCTTCGGAGGAAAATATGGTGACTGCACAAAAATACTTCAAAAATGCTGATATGCTTCTTTGGACAAATGGTCGAGCAGTATAACAATGCTACCGTAGAGAACGAAAGCTTTTAATTCAGAGCCCTTCCAATACTTCAATACATCTAACGATCGCATTGGCGTTACAATTTCGAATGGAAGCTTTACTTTGTTTGTAAATGTCACCTTTCACAACATCGAAATTGGAACTACACAATTCGACAAGAGGAGTGCGTTGCCGGCGATGCCCTTCATATCCGTTAGTCCTAAACATCGAATCTGTACGCGAGGCTGCTCCAACTCCAATAAAAAAAAATCTTTTAGTCTGCATGCAAATATTTCCCGAGACAAGTGCATCTCAAGCACCCGTCCTTGCTATTGTAGTATTTCATCATTTTGACCAATAGGACATCGGCGTTTTTTTGTATGAGCTTATGTATGGTATGGATTACTTTATAGTTATGATTGTTTCTAGGGAAATGTGCCTGGAAAGCGAATAAACATCCGCTACGAAACGTGATAATAAGTGTATTGTGGTTTCTATTTTTAACGCACGGTGACATGTATAATAGCACCAAATAAGAATTGCAGCGCAACGTAACTCGAAACGTGTTCTAGAGTCGTCTCGACTGACGATGACGACTGACGAACATCAACGATGGAGACGCCTAGTCTATTATGATCGCTGATTGTTGAACAAAAAATATACAAAATTCTAAAAGTTGCGGCATTAAAAATAAACTGAAACGCAATCAAAATAACAGGTAAGAGTTGAAAAGATATTTTTGTGTAAGTAGTTCATTAGAATAAAACCTCCCAAATTACTTAACAATTGATAATAACCATCAAAAATGTGTCGGAAATAACCAAACAGTTGGCTATGACTTAATATTTTTCATCATTCTTCTTACACCACCTCGTATTACACACTCAGCTGATGTAAACATTATCTTCGGGGCCATCATAGGTGGCCTTGGCCATCGTGACCTACTCTGGTCACCGTTATAGCCGTTATATTATGTCTTTCAATCTGCTATTTCAGATTGCAGTGTACCTTGTGTCATACTACGAACACGGATGTAATCATCGCAACAATCAAAACACACATGTACAACATATACAACACGCTGTAAGCAAATGATCTTTTCGGGGTTCGCCTTGGTGTTGAAATATTCATATCCACCATTCATGCCCCCATCGACCAAAAGGTGCCCCTGAAAGTATAAGCACGGGGTATAAATATCTAATATAGAAAGTATAATGACGTATCTAGTAAACGGAGGGCGTAAAACAGCTGATACTTGATATGCTTGATTGTTTACATTCAGAGCTACTAGCTAGTGCATTCAAACTTATTTTTTTCAATAGCGTCTGTTAAAATGCGAGGCATTTCCGTCGAAAAGCGCAAAAGCATTCTGCACAAATGGGGCTCGACACCTAACATTTCGCTAAGTCAATTAGCGAAATCGGAAGGTGTGAGTATCGGAACCGTACGAACCGCCATTTAAAAGTTTCGGGAGGAGTCCAGCTTCGAGGATGTGCCGAAAAGTGGCCGAAATCCTGGTCCTGTTGACCAACAGTTGGACCGGGACATAGCAAAAGCGTTCGAGCAAAGAAAGGAAAGTTCCATTCGCGATGTGGCTCAAAAACTGGGCATATCAAACAGTAACATCCAACGTACTAAGGCAAGATTGAATTTAAAAACGTATAAGAAGCCAAAGAAACCGAAACGGAGTACAAAACAGGTCGCATGCGTTAAATATCGGGCTCGGAAGCTGTACGACAAGCTGCTGTGTCGCCAATCCTCATGCATCGTGATGGATGATGAGTCGTGCGTAAATTTTGACTACAAAACTCTTACGAGTAGTCAATATTACACCGTGCCTGAAAGCCAGGATGTCGAAGAAGCCGACAAATCTATATTTCTCGAATAATTCGGGAAAAAGGCGATGGTGTGGCAACGGAGACGATGAGTACCGATATCTACATCCGGGAGAGTTTGATTCGACGTTTGCTGCCCTTGATACGAAAACATGCTGGTCCAGAGTTGTTTTGGCACGATTGCATGGTATGAAGAACATGAGGTAACGGTACGGTACGGTACGGCACCCTTTATATGTGCCACTGTGCCACTCGCACTGTAAAGAGCGAAATAAATTAGAAAATAAATTAGAATCCCATGTTCTTCATCTTATTCTTCCCATTTACTGAGATGCTCAAATATTATGTGAGTGTGTGTGTGTGTGAAGATGATGATGAAGAAAAGAATACGTCAAAATATCGACCACAACGGAAACATAGTCAGTCAGCACAAACAGAATGTTCAACGCGACGTCTTGACAGTAACGCGATCCTCGCTGCGCTTCGCCAACGGATGCAAATATGAATCCACGTACACTCTATCCCTCTTTCTCTACCACTTAAACAGACCGAGATCGCCTCACCTTCAAATCATCTTTCATCAAAACTACGCCCAAATTTTCTACGATTTTCCCATCACCCATGGAATTTTCCTAGATACTGTTTGTTTGTCGCTGTCAGTAGTGAGTGAGTGTGCGTGAACCGCTCACGCTGCAGTTTCGCGTTTATGTGTGAGTATGCGACGAGTTACGGAGGAGGATAAAAACGGATCGAAACACGATACGTAAACTCATTGCTATTCAACTAGGGAAGCAGTACGGTTGTGGTATCACCGATTATTTGTTTGCGGTTTGAACATTCGTTTGTGGTGTTTGCAAAAGTGTTGTGAACTACATTTACCGTAAGTCAAAAACAGTGTTTTAATCCAATTTTGCACGTGTGTAACGTTAGACGCACGATCATTTCGATCTCAGGTAGAAAGTTAGAGACGAAACATAATAATTAATGCGCGTTAGTAGTGATGAATTTCGGGTCGAACAACGATTTCGGCATATGCAAGAAACCAGATTCAATTTAAACTTGTGTTGAAAAGTAGGCTTTTCTCCAGTAAAGAATGGGTGAGCTTGCGCAGTTCAGTGGGATCTGGTCGGAAGCGAGACACAGTAGGTGCAGATGGATGGAGGCGCCCAGTACTTTACTAAAACATGATGTGCGATACTCGTGAGCGTTCTCTTTCGCTTACTCCGATATTCTATGGTCGTGTGATGTGTGCTGTGCAGAGTAGGTTCTCGACTTTCAGGATTCCCATATACCGCTCGTGGTCGAGTGCTCTTTGTACTCTGTTCTGCTACATATAAACCTATATATAGATATACAGTTGTATGTCGGTGGTTTTCCAATAATGCAATATGCACAGTTTTCTACTCGCGATTATCTTGCAGTTTTTTTCCCTTTTTTCTTGAATCAGCACATATTTCGTAACAGTTTTTCGAAAATATTTCAAAGAATTTTACAAACAATTTATGAAGGGCTTCGGCCGGTTTTCCCACGCCAACTATTGTTTGGAGCTCTAGTCCGTTAGATGGACTAACTACCCAGCTGCGAGTACATGAAATTTGTGGATACAGCAGAAGAAGTTTCCGCGGTGATCTAATGCAAGTTGGATGTCAAGGCATAATATTCCATGTTACTCTACAAAACAAAACAAAAACTGACATGGTTTTCTTTCGCAGATTGTCTAGGATAAATTATTATTATTATCGCGAAGTTGGCTATTTGTTGGCGCCCGCATGGCGCAAGGCTATTCGCTTAACACATAGTTGTAGTAGTTGGGTTACAGGAAATGCGTGATATAAGTTGAACCAGCAACCGAATTACACGCGCATTTTTAGCTATCAAAACACTATTACTATTAAGCAGGTGCCTAAAATTGCGAAAATCTCATATATTGACACAATACAATAAGCACATGAAACTAGGACATGTTTCAATCGGCGTGGGAAAATTACACCATGTGACATGGTAGCACTAAATAAGGTAGAGCAGTGATAATAGCTGGTGAAGATGAAAACAGGCCTTGATAAACAGATTGCCATTTGCCACAGGCATTTTTTTAAATACAGTATTGTTTTGAACAATGAAAGTGATCGATAGAAGAATGACTTATAAAGAATGATCTCTCGGATATGTAACATTTGTTTCTAATCCCCTCTTCTGTATTACTATATAGGCATTTTCATCCTCCAATTCTCCGAAGCTGGCAGAACAATGGGTTCTTCAGTTAATACCATTCCATTTGGTTTTGTACTGGAGGTCAAAAACAACCTTGTACCTAAAGTAATCAAAACAATTAAAGAAGCATTAATAGAAGAATCACGGGACCAAAGAATAATCATTAAAAAAGAACGTCCGATCACATGGTAAGTACAGTTGTTTTCGAAAATAATGCTGTTAATGCGTGCCAGAGAGATCCGTGGATCTCGAATTCCCTTTGGACCCCGTCGGTACTACAGTCAATCAATATTGAGCAAAAATTGTCATGAAAATTGTGAAATTACTCATTGCGAAATTGTCAAATTGTTTACGGCATATTCTGTCAAAATGGAATAATAGACAAATGTAACATAGAGTAACGTAGAACCCACGAACAAAATTTCATGAATTAAGAAATTAATAAAAATTGCGTATCTCGAGTAAAGACTATATAACATCTATTCTTTCTAAATGAAACGAAAATTATACATCTGATATATTCTATTTCCTTCCAGTGACGACATAACTATATTGCATATCAACGGACAAAGGACTCAGATCAACTCAGAGACTAATTCCCAGTACGTCAAACGTACACTTAACCACATTTTCACTGCACATTTCGATAATTATCAAGTGCCAGGCACCAATATCACACTCAACCGTGGTCAATCTATCATTGCCGAATTGCAAAAGCATAGTACCGTGAATTTGTACATACTGCCCGATACGGCCATTAGTTCAATGGTTTGGTGGCGTACGGTTATGTCGCCAAAACTTGTTAGCGGTATTGACCAATGCTTGGTGATTCTCCTGCTATACTATGGTTTGATATTCATTTGCCCGTATTATTACCGCAAATCATTAAAAATGGTCGTTGCCCTCTTGTCGATGTGGGCAATACAAATTTTTCTGCGTGCGTACTATAAATGGTCCTCAGAGAATAGTTATTGGCTTAGAAAAATAACTCCTTTGTTTTTAAATGCTTTTGGGATCACCTTTGTTCAATACCGCATGGAGACGTTCAAATATCCTGGCGCATCTTTTATTCCACTTTTAATTTACGAAGCTTGCCGATTGCTAGTGATGAAATTGGCCAACAATAAGAACAGGCGAAAGATCACCTTAGCTAACTCGATGAAGAAACATCTACGTTTGCCCATGCTTGCGTACATTCTACGTGGCAGCGAGCTGTTCCAGCAAGAGGCTATCGCACAAATATGCTGGTGGAAACTTCTAGGAAGCGGTTTAGAGACCGTCTATCGGTTAATGACGTACTGCTTACCAGCATGGTGTTGGAAATGTTGGGCAAGTATACGTTCATCTCTATGAATCATCATTCATCATTACACTTGTTGTAGCAAACTTGTGTAATTTGTTACTTTTATTTTATTATTTTTCATTTTTTCATTATTTTTTATTATTATTTTATAACTTTTTTTTTAGTCTTTTAAGTGTAGCAATCAGACAAACAGTGAACGTTCAGACCAACAGGACAATAATGGGATTGAATTTATGGACAACAACAACCAGTTGGTCAAACTGAATCGCAGTCAAGTGGCCATGGACGGTTACTACGTTGAAGGATATTACATTGATCTATTCTGTCACTGTTTTTTCATACTCCTGCTGGCTTGCAAATATCCCGAGTTGTGGAAATGGGTCATTTTACGCCTCCTCATAGAGATCCCAATCAACTTTATAAATGTATATATATCCAAGCGAACTATTGATTTGTGAATCTAGTTGTACACTGCTATCTTGGAACGGTCGTTACCTCGGACGACATCACCAGCGAAATTCGCAGACGCATTGTGCAGGAGTCTTCGAGACAGTACGAAATTTGAAATATATCTCTCATTGATTTGCCCGGTGGTCCTCTATGGACACGATCCTTGGTCCATTCGAGCGGAGGATGCAAACGCTCTGGGCGTGTTTGAGCGACACATTCTCCGGACTATCTTTGGCGGTGTGTTCGAGCATGGAGTTTGGAGGAGAAGGATGAACTACGAGTTTGCTGAGCTGTACGACGAACCGGACATCCTGACGGTGGAGAGAGAGCATTGGAAAATCTTACACTGAGCATGCACCACGACAAGAGTATATGTTGTGAATCGTTTTAAAACGCATTTTCAAAGCATAAAAAGCATAAAACACTGCATTTTGAGACGCCATCAGACAACACACGAGTGAACGATGCAGCCTTACGAAGAAAACTTCTCGAATGGGTAAATTAACAGCGCGCTATTATTATTCAGCAGATCAGGCGACTTTTCATAAGAAATCTTTAACGCAATTCAAAAACAAACCTTTTTTAATAATGAAACGTTTAATGATAATAGAAACATTTTGCGCTATAAATTAACTAAGCGGTCAAAGAATGTGTTAATACCGTTTACTGTTTTTGGTTGCTCAATTTCGTTCTGTACTTAATTATTTGGGTTTTTACTATTTTGCTATAGCGCAACTATGAATAAAAAGATAGCAAAGAAAGGTCTTAGAGTGAAGAAGACTGAACGCAAATTAAAGACAAACTGGCCAAATGGAGAGCGCATAAATAGAGCAGGAAAATGTAACGTAACAAAATAGGTAAAAAAAATAGGTCAGTAGATTGAAAAATATGGCATCGAATATATCTCACAGATGCCCACCTTATTCCGTGATAAACTATTGCGCGCTATTGAGCAGCGATTTATCTTCCATTTTTTGAAGAATTCAACACTATACAAGATACGTAAATATATCTAAGAAATATTTTTAAGATTGATATTGCTCAAACACCAGTAATTAGAAGTAGCCAACTCGAGGTTGATTGCACGGACCAACCGAACAACTTGTTTTCTAGTGTTTCCTAGTGTTCTAAATGGGTTGGCAAAGTATTTCTACACAACATTTGTTGTTTCGTTGTATGCACTAGAAGATTTAACGATTTTTTTTGCATTTGGGTGCATTTATTGGCTATACACACGATACAACCGTTATAAAATTCAATTCAATTCGCTTTATATATTAATTTATTTTCCATCAAGGATGTACAAAAGATAACTTAACCTCTATCATATTAAATATCATAATATTGAATATTAAATCAAAATCTAGATCTAAAGGGAGATAAAGAAGGCAAATTAGGAAATGGAATGGGAAAAAATAGGAAAACAACACAATTAGGGAGAATTTGTACGAAGAATTTGGCGGAAAGTAGAAGAAAAAAATCTATATTTCGTTCTAAAATCGAACCAGTAAGCAACATCGTTGAAAGCTTGCACACACGCAGGAGCTGGATCATTGCTACCGTACTGCGTGCGTCGGAAGGTATTTGGAAGGGATAGGAAGGGGCGAACAGAGGCTAGGCACATCAATTTCGCTAAGCAGGATTGGATGCGGAGTAGGAGAAGACTGCGACCAGACAACGCTAGAAAACTTTATAAAAGACCTATAAAATTTGGAGACAATACAAAGGAATAAGTAAAGGGAAATGTAGGATTTACTAATGATTTTTTTAAGGTGTACTGAAAAGCTATGTCTGTGACTAAGCCACACACCTAGATCTTTTACAGACGACACCTGATTCAGAGGAACACCATTAACCCAATCAACAAAAGCAGTACGGTCAGCGGAGTGGCTAAAGGAAAGAACATTGCACTTGGGAAGACATAAAAAACGATCATTAGCATTACACCAGGTTGAAAAGCAGTTTAAATGATCTTGGAGTAATAAACCTTCGGAGGGCACGGAGATAGGAAGAAACAGTTTATCTTTAAGAGTATGATCAGGGAATCGTACGCGGCTTTAAAGTCGATGTAAAAAAATCTTATCCGGATCGTTCATCCGTAGCAAGAACTGACTATCAATCTCGTATCC
Organism: Anopheles moucheti; assembly: GCF_943734755.1. Classification (NCBI taxonomy): domain Eukaryota; kingdom Metazoa; phylum Arthropoda; class Insecta; order Diptera; family Culicidae; genus Anopheles; species Anopheles moucheti. Next base: position 16,883,711 of record NC_069141.1, read on the forward strand.
GACCAGAAATCGTTACATGTTTGCAAATATTGTATTACTGTTAACATACCATTATACGTTCGTTTAGAAACGGTTTAACGTGTTTCGGAGAATCATTTGCACAATGTTTCCAATAAAATTAAAAACATGAAAATTTCGAATTATTTATTCCCTTAAAACCTAAAACTACAGTGAAGGAAACATCATCGAACAACAAAACTATTGAAGCGTTTACTCCGACTTTATTATTATTTGGCACAAATCTACGAGTTTTTCTCAAGTCCATTACAAACATCGCACTCAACATGGGACAATTGTACAAATATGCTCCCTAGCAAAGTTGATTAAAAATCAACTCCGTATCAACTCAAATTTGGTCGTGGTATATGCTTTCGCCATAGCTCCGCCATTTTGTCCATGTCAATGTAATAAGTGCTATGATTGGATTTCCAATGGTTATGTTTAGACCGCCATCGATCATGTTTCACAACAAAGATTATGAATTAGCAGTGTGCTGATTGGCCATGGTTATGAGAGTGTGATCTCACTCACTCTCCTATACTTTTCTCATTCCATACACGATCGTACGATCTTTAGATTGCGCAGATGCACAAACCGTTCTTGCGGAACGGTGCTCATTTGAGGGGCCTCAATGCAACCCCACTACTTCTTTTAACTTAGGGGCTCCAACTATCATTCCGCGGAGTTCCACAAACTTACGAGCTACAAACACTCGTATCGGAAATGCGGTAGTCCTCTATGGCCATGAGTCGGGGACGATAACGGATTTCAGACCTGAGCATGTCAGGTCGACGACGGAGAAGTCAAGACTGTAGACGTAGGAAGAACACAGTTTCTCTCAAAGTTATGGAGTAGCATAATTAAGTCCTTTGGATCGTAGGAAGACGTAGGAAGAACACAGTTTCTCTCAAAGTTATGGAGTAGCATAATTAAGTCCTTTGGATCCGCTAAGCAATGTCCAATTTTCTTTTTTTTTATTTATGGTAATTTCTAATTACCTATTTTTTCCGATTATTGTTTGATTTGAAAGAACAATGCCATGTGAAGACATTTAGAAATAATCAAATATTCTTAATAAAGCAACCGTCACGATCTGAGTTTATGACCATTTATGTACGCTCGTCGATTACATTTCATTGCACCTTGTAAGCATCCTTCCTTAAATAGAATGCATGTTTCGCTTTCAATTAATGATTCCAAAGAGATTCTTTTTTGTTGCCCATAACCAAGGTCGTACAGCGCACAACATACAGCAATTCGTTTTACTTTAAGAATAATTGGAAAGTCATTAAGCGTATGATCGAACAATAGTTTTTGTTATACAAAGTTTGTTTATATTATATATAATAGAATAATTATACTTCTCATTTCGGTTAACATAACGGTGGGAAACGTAATAAAACCAGCTATTACTCATATTCGTATTACATTAAAAAAATCGTCATGTTCCAATTTCCTACCTAGCTAAATCAGACTCCTCCTAGGTTTCTAGATTCGGTCAAATAATCTATAGCGTCATGCATATGGTAAAGGAAGTACTGCATGGAAGTAAAGTCACTGTACCTAAGGTAGTCCTTTAGTTCATTTGGAACATGAATCGATTGTAGTCGGTCGAGGAATGTGGCACTTTCGCTTGCCTTTACCGCTACATCCATCCCGTTCCACACGGTGTCGCGCACAACGTCGCGTGCCAAGCGCTTGAGTGTGAACACATGCAGCTGTGGCTTGCTGAAGCACTTAATCCTTTTCCATGTGCCAAACAGATGCATAAACCACTGAAACAACCGATTTCCCTTCGGTCCGCTCGGCAGGGTGTCGGAATACATGAATAGCGTGGTACAGTACTTTAGTAGTGGAAATACTAGATCCGGCCGCATTAGCTGTTCTTCATCGTTAAGTAAAATCTCCACGATGCCATCCGCCCCTTTGTTGCCGTACATGCTCATCATACAGTCGATGATTGGCTGGTATGCCACGAGCTGCTGTCTGCTGTTCATCAACGGTTTGTCGATCATTAGATGTTTGGTCAGCAACGCAACCTGTACGCTCGACTGTATTTCACTTTGAATGCATTCCAGAGTTATCGACTGTACGAATGTTGCGAAATCTTCCAACAGTTGCTTCGCATCAGTTGCCATCTTTTCCTCCTCCAACTGAATGGTGGTTCTGAACAATTCTTCCATCTCACCGCCCACCTCGGAAATTATCTCTTTAAGAACCGGTTCTCGCAGAATGTCATCCAATTCCTCCCTTTCGTTGGATACCGATCCACATTGGCACAGGACGAACAGTGGTAGTAATTTGTAGTACTTTGTCAGCCTCTCGTACAAGGAACGGATCGCTTCACGTACTTCCCTCCCGCTCTCGGTTTTGACGAAGTATTCAATCAACGACGTGGAGGAATAACTCAGCACAGCCGGTTTCAGTATGTCATCTACAAAATACCACACAGCGCGACCTCCGGCGTTTGGGTATGAATGCCCAAGCTGGTAGAGAACTTCGAAACAAGCAATTTTCTGTTCCGTCGCATATGCGGCCCGCGAGGCGAATACATCCAACATCGTGAACCCATCATCTTCGTCCGCGACAAAGGGCACTTCTATATTGACAGCATCTAACAAGCTTTCCAACATTACCTCATTGCCCGTTACGATGGCAGCGATGTACAACGGGGATGAAGAGTCCCTCAGCAGCACATCGTTGATCTTCACCCCGTGCACAATCAGTTGCCTGGCGAGATCGATGCGATTTTGAAGTACAGCAAAATGCAGCGGTGAAATCGATTCGTATGCGTCCACGGTCGCGTTCGTTTTCTTTTCTAACTGCCACAGATAAATGATGATTTCGACGGCCGCTGATTGTTCGCAGGCAAGCGTCAACGGTGTTAAACCATCGAAATTTTGTGCTGCCAAGTCCGGATTAAAACGTTCGACGATCAGTTCTACCACGTCCAGGTTCTGACTGTTAACCGCATGGTGTAATATGGTCCATCGATTACAGTCAATCTGCTTTCCAATGTCGGCGCTCGGCTCTCCATTGTCCAGCAGTTTGTGCAGCTCCGTAATATCTCCCTCTTTAACAGCACACCAAATATTTGAGTCGCTCATTGTGGGGCCAAACACACTGTTGAAGCAAGAGGACTGAAATAGAATCAAATTGTAATGCTTCTTTAGCAAGAGACTGCGGAATGCATTTTAAAATACACGAAACACCACGTTTGGCTGAGAAAAAAATTCACTAGAGAATTATGTGAGCGGGTGTGCGAGTTTGCCACTCTGCCATGTACATACGGGAAGCATAGACTGATCTATTTGACAGCTAGCCTATTCGTACAATCTGGCCCACAGGGATTCCTTTGTTGTGTTTATTTACTGTTGTGACAGAACGAACTGTCAATTGCTTTTTGACGTTTCAGATGGATTACGCAAAATTATGTTTGGGCCACGATCTTCTGGAGGAAATCCGACGAAAATCTTCTGTAAATTCAACTCAAGATTGTAAAACATTTTATGAAATACACACTTCATCTGCAAAATAATTGTTAGAAGTACGTTTTTCATTCTTTGTGAGTATTTTTCTTAGCTTCCTTCGGCCCAAAGAACAACCTACTCCATCTCCGGAGCGGAACTAACGTTCCCAGTCCATCACTAGCGTCTTTCTTGCCCATATTTTCGCAATTGAGGTTTCCCAGTAAAAAAATCGCTCCCGTACCGAATTTGCACAGAGCAGAAACTACTGCAGCGCATTTTGCGGTGAAATAGTACGGTAATGTTTATCACCGCATGGTTCGCAGTAGCGTAAAGCATAAAGTGTATCTTTCCGTCGGTGTGCAAGTGTTGAGTAGAAGTGGCGCACCGTTCAGGTGATGTCGTGGTGCTGCTTCCTCGTCTGACGTCGTACGTTTTTTGCTTCATACGCACGGCAGCTAATCGTACAACGAAGGAAAGAAGCAAAAGTGGAACGGAAAAGTACTTGCACGGTACAGTTTAGCCCCGTACAGGGTCTGGGTATGTCCCCGGGGGAAGATATGTTCCAAGTCATCTGTCGCGAGTGAGTGAAACCCCGATTGTTCACACCGATTCCGTGCGTGAATGTGAGTTGGGAATCTGTGATTAGGTTTTCGTTCATCACACCAGGTTACCAGTGCGCGAGTTCCCCGTGAATTGATGGTTGAAAATCTAAGCCAAACAGAAGGTGCGTAGGATTACGGGGTGTAAGCAACCAACGACGGAAAAGAAAACACCAGACTTCAAGAAGGGTCTTACTTCGCCTCCAAAAAATGCTGGCTGTCAATTTTGACTAAACGCACCGAGCAACACCCAGAGTTCCTACTGCGTATGCGGTCATTTGTGTGTGTTTTCTCTGCTCTTGGTATTGCACACTGTCAGCATTTATTTTCTTCTACATGCTAGATCAAATTTAAACCAAGCAGACAACCAACAAGTGCGGTGTGTTGTAGAAGCTACATACGGAGAAAAGACGACAAAAATCGATCGACCGTCTAGTGGGCCGTTGTGAATACGTTCGTGAACCGTTTCCTCTGTTCAAGTGTGATGGTTCCACCAGTTCCTTGAACCACCCCTTCGAGTCTAGTTAGCTTTTCCGGTGCCCTTCTCTATATACCCGGTGCTTCTTTTATTTGCACACCAAGAGCAAATCAGTGAAAACGATGTTGCCCTTCACGCCACCGATCGTGAAGCGGTTGCTCGGCTGGCGGAAGGTTCCGGCAGACGACGCTGCCGAAGGAAAATGGGGCGAAAAGGCGGTCAAAAGTTTGGCCAAAAAGATGAAGAAAACGGGCGCCCTAGAGGAACTGGAACGGGCCCTTACAATACAGAGCTGTCACACAAAATGTATACCGATACCCAGGTAAGCCTAATGGAATAAACGATTTGCCTCTACCATCTAATCAGCGTTGTTGTAAAATAATTAACCTAGTAAGCATAAGCATGATCTATAAAATAATCAGTTAATATAAATTTTTAGGCAATCCGTGATGGTTAATGCTACCCCAGAGAAGGTTCATTCGGAATGCGTGTGTGCGTATATGTGCGCGAGCGCGAAGGGAACCGAATACACACATTGTGAAAAGCATGTGCCATATCTAAAGATCAAGGACAAAGTTAACTGTCCACATTCCGACACCCGAAATCATTGTTTTGAGAAGCAAGAGCATGCTAACATGACGTGTTAACACACAGAGGAAGCCGGTTTTGTGGCTCCAATGTTTCCATTTGCAACAAACACGTACACATAGGCATCTTGTTGGGGCCGGTTGTACGGAACAACAACGGTGTTGTTTTCGTTTCCGTGCTACCCGTGGACATTTGGGTAATAGTGTGCACCCATGACGTGAAACCGACATTTGATTACATGACTAGGAATGAGAGCCTGCCCGAAACACGCATTCAGCTTTATTCAGATGCAACTAAATAATATTAGGTTAATGCATGATTTTGTTTTTGAAATCTAAAAGATGATGTTAATATTAGTTGATGCAATTTGTATCTCGTGTACCCACCGGGCCACTGATTGATCAAAGAACCGGTTGTGCTACTTCGATATGTTGAAAAATGACGACATTGAATGTTGCTCGCTAGAAGCCGAATGATTAAAATACAAAACAAATATTTAATCGCAAGATGATATTTTTTTGTACGCGCTGTGAAGTGTGATTGTATCGTGCGCATTGACATTGGTCTAGCGCTTTATCGTTCGATTTACACAGACGCGATAAGGGACAGTTTAGTTGTTGTTTGATATGGCTACACAAACAAAACCCGCGCGAACACAAACGCTGTTGCGTTTACTAAGGTACCCGGTATCCTTTTAACACGTAGTTTTCGTAGAAAAGAATAGTGTTCACATTTGTTGTGTCTCTCTTACATTTCAAAACCTCAGCTTTGTTGTCTTGTTTGCGGTCGGAGTCGATTGTATTGCGTCATCCCTGCTAGTGTCGAACTCTGTGTGATCAACTGTTTGTTGGAACAAATTTTGAAAACCCAGCTTACACTGTGGGTAGTAAGATTGGAATTGTGGGTCGACTATACATTGGAAATTGAACATAGGTTGATATGCCCTATAATATTGATGTAGATTAGAACCAAATTGCCATCTTTCTTGACAAGCAGCAGCAGCTGCAGCAGAATAGAAGAAGAAGTACCCTGGCAATATGGACTTTATTTTATGAATATGTTGACCAGTAGCCAATCTCCCGAAAGGTTCTGGGAAAATCGCATTTCGAATGTTTAAGGATAACGTTTTATCAACGGCACTCAGAAGCAATGGATAGGACGAGATGGACAAATGCATGCCAATTTTTCAGGCTTGGATTCTCTCAAGTGTCGACGCAATAGGACCCAGGCTCTGTTGCGGGTATCTTGCTGGTTGCGTCCGATCATTCAGATTTTCTATCGCTTATCCATCTCAATACTTCCGCATAACTTTCGTTCTCGTGACTGTTCCTGTCAACTAGCCGGTCACGATGTAGTCATAATAAATCAGTTTTTGTTGCGGACCTTAGAAAAAGAAAACAAAATTGAATGTTATTTGAACCGAATTCAGAAAACGATCCGAGTTCACCTGTAAATACCTAGCAACTGTCCTTTAATTATAAAATCTGACAAATTTACTAATGACTGGGCGTCTCCATGGAAAATGGTAATTTTTCCCCTTAACTGAAAATGTCATTGTACCTACTAACTAGTAGTATTTGCAATTTTGCAACGTATATCCCTACGATTAAAGTTTTATTATCCAGTTTTAGTTAGTTAAAACAATACTCTCCGATTTTTCGTGATAAATTTCTATGTGACGTTCCTTGGCAACCATAGGCCCTGGGACAAGGTCAACAACACTCCTGTTGTGAGCGTGTGTTCGTAACAGCGTTAACGCGGTTCGTGTCTATAGTTTGTCTGTCTGTCCTGTCCGTCCTGTCTGCCGGGTGGCTTTGTGCGAATAGATGTTTGTTATGAGCAGAGAAAAGCGAACAGAAAAGGACAGGCAGCACCAAACCATCCAGGAACAACTGCTCAATAGGCAACATACGGTGTGCGAGTATTACGCGTATGCGCGCGCATCGCCATTTGCCTAAAATGTCCCGTTACACGTATCCCTTATAGGAAATGGCCAGATGAACTCGGCGAGAAATGAACTCACCAAACTATTCGTCTGTACAGTCTGGGACCCTTTAAACGATCGTTTTTAAGGCGACGGGCCACAACAGTAGGAAGGGTATAAAGGATGAACGAGTTTTGAAGTGCAGAGCGGTTTATTGTTTTTGGTGGCGAGAACTCTACTCTGTGCTGTTACTGGTTCTACGCATCGTAGCAGTCAGTGAATGTCTCACGTACGCTATTCGTCATAGTGCTCCGCTTTCTATTTCACTCTTGCTCCATAAATAATATCAAATCATAAACACCAGAATCCTCGATAGTGGCACGAGTGTAAATTTAAGGCATGTTTTTCCAAAACCTAGCTCTTTAACATTATACGATTGTTTGATAACGTTCAGCGGGATAGTTCACCGCGTAAAGTGTATTGTAAAAGTACTTGCACGCATTATGGCCATTCGATGAAGCTTATATTCGCATCGTTTATGATAAAAAGGAGATAAAAATAGAGCTACACAAAGATATGAAACTTCATGAGCGTTCCAAAACAAAAGGCGATCTAAGCAGACGTCGATTGGAGAGGAACAGAAGTGTCGGCACAACGCTGTCGCGACAGTTTGCTGTTGTTGTTGTTGTTCGCTGTGTGTAGTGTGACCCTTACCCTTGGTCTGCCACAAACGTGGAAGTATTAGTGAGAGGTGTACACAGTTCATTTACCTCGCTTAGCTTCCTCAAAAAACTCTCCAGTATCGACCCCGCTGTGCTTTTGTACGTATTTTGTGCGACTATCCTTAGTTTTATAGAAGAGTTGCTAGGGTTGCTGTGTGCGCCATTAAATTTTGAAGATGATAAATCCCGGAAGCGTCATACATTCGCCACCGTTGTCGCATCAGGTGCACCCTGTGTGAGAGGTGTGCATCTCGCGTGTGTTTGTGCAACTGTGGTGAATTGCGAAATACACAGACGGAACCAGACGACGGCATCGACGATGTCTCAAAATTAGCATAGAAATCGGTTTTCGGTCCTGCCTGCTTATTTTTGTCGTTCCCTTTTTTTTCGCCATCATCGTCATCATCATTGTACCCCCCATCATCATAATCGTGTCATGTGTGCAACGTTATTCATCATTTTTGCTACGTTCTGTTTGCAGTTATTTTTATCTCCTTTATTCCCGGACGCTGCCGTACGCTGATTAATTTTATCTCTCTTTACTTTATTTTTGCTCTTGTGCACTACAATTTCAAGGTATTTGAACCTTGAACTACCCCAGCAGAACAATCGTGATGCGTCTCCATTATTGCAAAACTCATCATCATTTTTATTGAAGACCCTCAAAATTGAAAGTTCGCACATTTTCCAAAAACTGTTAATAATCTCTGAAATCATTTGCACACATAACAGTGTTTGCTAAAATAAAAGCATATGAAATCAAGAGGCTTCCCAAAAATGACGCACTAAATCAATCCCGAAAGAGTACAATAACGGATTGATAAAAAATCGTTTCACTTTTAACTTTAATATTGTTCTGGTAGTAAAATATATTTAACAAAATTTTGATAACTACAGTGTTCAGTTGCTAACTACACTATCCACACTGTGTGCCATACAGTTTGTCCACACATACACGCGTGTTGTGAGGTTTTTTTTTGGATGGAGAACAAAAAGAGGAAAAAAACATAAATATTTGGCAAACGTGTGTTTGCAGATTTCAAGGTTTTCCACGCAACCCGGCCCGCGAACGCACTCATCATTTTCCCCACCATATTTTTGTTCAACTTGTACTGTACTGCCACACTCATACAAACACACACCACTTCCACCGTACTGCGCATAGAAGGCTTTTGTTTTCATTAGAGTGTGCTGTGATAATTTTTTTTTTTCGAGCGCGGAAGTTTATTTTCATTTCATTTTCACCTCCATTTTATTGAAGAATGATTGAGCTCATGTTTGAAAAGAATAGTTATGATTTAGATTATTTTTTTTACTCATTCATCAAAAGTTCCGTTTACCATCTAAGGGAAACATAAATTGATATTGAAAATGGAGCGACCGTTAAACTTTCCAAAAAAAAACTTTCCATTTATTGTCTATAAACAAAAGCAAATATATTTGTTATCGGTGTTGTCCGTTTATTCGTTATTGGCCAATTTCCGATAAACAAGGATATATCGACGTCTTCCAAGTTATTGATTATTTCATTTAACAATCTTTTTGAAAAACGAATTAAATTGAATTGACAGTTGAAACTATATTTAATTTTTCACACCTAATTATTTTTCCTCACCGTATTGGGTTTGCAAAAATAATAATAATAATGCAATAAATGATGTCGGTTGCATAATAAATTATCTTATGTTGGGCTAGGTAAAATTGTACATTGATGCCTCAGGCGTATTGTTCCTTCCGACTATTACATGTAGCTAAACGCCACATAAACGGCCAGTAGAATGATGTAAAGTTTCCAATTCACAGTCGGTGTAAAAATGTATTCAAACTCATCATTTTCGTTGTTTCGCTTTTCATCACCCCAAAGCTCCGAAGCGGGTGAATGTGTATACATGCACACATTTTTAGTTATTTCCTTTTTTTACCGGTTGCGTTTCGGTCACGGATCAATGAAATCAGTACCGACGAAACAAAAACACAAAGGGTAGAAGCAAAATAGCTAAAAAAAAGAGTACAAGAAATAAAGAAAGAGACATAGAAGGCGAGATAAAACGAGCGATGGAGCGTCAGCAAACCTTCTTCACATGTGTTTCCGTTAAAAGCAAAAGAAACAAAAGAACACGGCAAAACAAACACGCCGCATGAAAATGGGAGCGCATATTATTAAAAGTGTAAAAAAGTTCGACATTTTTAGGGGATGAAGAGTGCACAGGTGATGATGATGGGTTCGCGAAAAATGTAGCTGGTGGGCGGTGAGGGAGAGGAGAGAGGAGCTACATGTGTGCGCGAGAGTGTGTTGGTGCTCCAGTTAAGTTGTCTACTTTTGCTGCTGCTGCGTTCGTTGTGTGTTGTGCGTGTCTGAGCGTGCGGCCCCTCTATGCGTAATGCTATGTTTTTCTTTTGTTTTTGCGTTCGCCTCTTCAACATCTCGCCGATGTTGTGTGTATTGTCGAAGCTTTTAAAAAGTATGTTTAACACTGCGCTTGTATTAAAATATTAAGCGCCAGTTCTTTACGGTTGATGTGGACATGGGCATGGAAATAAAACCTACCCACGCTGAAAAAGCACGAGACATGGTATAACAACATTAGCTTAATTGGCGGATATATTGAAGATTATTGTGCTAATTATAAGTTTTATGTAAGCAAGCAAATAGTGGAACTTCATAGTTCTATCATGTTGAAACTTTTTTTTTGTTTTTGTATGTTTTGTATGCTTCGTCGCATTTTGTCCACTTACACATATTTTGGCGCTCCCGGTGCTTCCCACACTTCCGCAACTGCCCTTTGCACGTCTAGACACGCCATCCTCCCCAATGTTTTGCCGTCCATTGCCTACTGCTTATCCAAGCTGTTGGTATGCGTTTAACTCTCTTTCTCTCTCTCTCTGTGTGTGTGTCTCTCTCTCTCTCTCTCTTTCTCTTTCTTGTTCTCTCATGTGGAGTGTTCTCGATGCGTGTGTTCTCTCTGTTTTGGGGTTGTTCTTCTCATTTCTTTGCGTGCAAAACGATGTGTGTGTGTGTTTTTGCTTACCCACCTGCCTGCCTCTTCCACCCCCACGAGAACAACACTCCCTTGGGGAGGGCAATGAAAGCAAATTGTTCACGATGATGATTTGAGATGCGCGCCCACGGAATTGCTCCAGTGTGCACCGGGGTGTGCGTGTGTGTGTACCGGTGTCTACATATATATTTAGATGGCGAATGATGATGATGATGATGATGGGGTTTCAGTCCTCTCCTTTCTGGCTCGCATCAGGAGCAAGCTAACCGGCGCTCGGACAGTGTTGTGCTGAATGTTCCAACGGATAGAAGCGCGCCATCAAAGGTGCACCCTCTGCGGGCTTGTGTGTCTCGTGTTTGTCCATTGTTGAGAAGAAGAAGGAAAAGAACTTTGAAAATATTACATACACACGGTGAAGTAAGTCTACCGACTCAACACTTGGAGCTAACCTTACACTCAACATTCGAAATTTGCGGATTTGATTGCGTTCCCGGGCGTGTCTGCCTTTCTGCTGCCTGCTTTGACCGCCTTGGGGGATGAACGTTTTGCACGTTTTTCGGTGCAAATTCTATGCGCTTCTTGTTGTCGCCGTCCGTCATCGTGTCTGAGCGATGGATGTAGCGGTCTCTCGCTTGCTCACCCAACCAGACATAGCGTGTCCCGATGTGTGAGCGAGACAGAATGGGTTTTGCGCGACTGTATGCGGTACGATGTGTCGTAGTGGCCTAGGATGACGGGAGGAGTGCGTGCTCAAGTACGGGTTGGCACTGCGCGAGTGTTTGTGTGCGGCTTGCCAATAAGGGGTGAAATATGCTTTGTGGTAGTGGATTGTGCAATAGTCGTGCTGTCGCCGCGGGGTGACAACATCGCCAGAAGGCGGGCAATTGAATCAGTAATTAAAAACAAACAAAAGTGACATTCAAAAAACATTGCAACTTCCTGCAGGGATGAAAAATCAAAGCAATCTTCTTGAATGTGTTCAAGGTTTTTTTTTGTCACTTCGCAGTATGCCATGCACATTTGATATTTCCTGCCGACTACAAAACGGTGCAAAAATCAATTTTGATATGGAAACAGTTTGATAACAGCAATGATAAAATATAATCGATATGATGTTGTAGCAGTAAGGGGAAAGAAAATTTGTGGTAAAATATGGGGAGCTGTAAATGAAGGTTCCGTGTGTGTGCCATTTTTTTTTTAAATGCAGTTCTGTGTTTATTTTGCTAATTGGCTACAGTTGTGTGTACACGGAACCATGTCACTGACCGAATGCTAGGGCTTGTTTGCGCATTTATTTACCAGTTCGATGTACACAGGGTGATGCGTAAACATAAAACTCATTTGGCACTTGTTCGATTCGATTGTGGCATGAATGACACGGGTAAAAGGGAAGGTTATGTTGTACAGCACTGTAACTCGAAAAAAAAAAACAACCGATAGTGGCATTTTAATTTCGATTTCATTCTGTCCCAATGTCTGCTTTGTGCGTGTGAGAGTGCAAAGGAAAGAGAATGTATTTGTGTATGGAATGTATGTTTGAGGGGAAGATGGTGAATAACTGCAACGACGGTGTGTGTGTTCATCCCTTGTTTGAATGTATCTGCTCTGCTGGAACCGGAAACGCAACCGCCGTGTACCGTTGGGGAATGAAGTTGTTGGAAACAGGAAATCGTCATAATGGGCCAGTGAAGAGCATGTTGGTTCGGTTTGTTTTATCGCTCACGCTCGCGCGTGTGTGTATTGGACGTAAAGCATTGCATTTATTTGCCAACAAACGCCGTCGTTCCGTGCGCTAACACGGAAGATCGCCGGGTGAATTGTGGAATGATGTGTGATCTTGGATAATCTTCGTCCCGCGCGCTTTAAGTGGCATGCAAACACACTGCACGGGATTGTGGGATTGGAATATATGGTAATGAAGGAGTTTTAGGTGTGGTCGTCGGTAACTTGCAGGAAAGCTGGGGTGCAAGGGGCACTGTGTGTGGCGCTTTGCGAACTCTGTTGAAGTGTGGAGTGCAAGAATTGCATGGTTAATGAAGATGTGCATAGCTTAACACCCATGGAAAGTCGCTAGCATATGAAGGTGGATGAGAAGTTATTGGAAAATGGGGGGGAATGATTTATACATTTATTTCAGAATGATTGTTGGAGATTTAAAATGTTGCAAAAATTGTTAACACATTGAAAGAAGCACAGGGTTTCAGGTGCCTTAATGAACGTAAAAATCAGAAATCGTTCGGTACGAAAAGGATAAACCGTTTGTTAGTTGTGTTGTCCACCAATTTTGAGATCATGGTTTGGAGAAGATCGCGATTGTAGTTTTGAGTTTTTGTTTAAAGCGCGTTGGATCTGTTTCACTTCCGGCGTAAAAGATCGATTGTCGAGACATGGTACCGCAAGGAGATTCAGAAACAATTCATTTCTTTCGGATGGCCGTTTGGATGTATCACATCCCATATTGTGTATTTCTTTTGGGGATTGGATTACATAAAATTTTAATGTCATTGTATGTTACTTGTTATATTAGAATGAGTTTAACAGACGTTTGGAAAATTTTCGTCCGTATCAATATTTTTGTAGTTGTTAATATTGACTTTAACTTTAAACATGAATATAATGCTTGCTTTAGCCAGTCGTTGCGTTCCATGCTTTGTTGTTACAAAGCATGGTTTGGCGCAATCGATATGTTTTGGTGTTGTACAGAGAAATGAACTGAACCGTGCTAACAGATAAATAAATCATAAATAAAAACACTGCCCAATCCAACTCCACAGTTCCACATCCCAGCTAATGATTACAACTGGCTGTGTGAATTGAATCAAAATGGACACGAAAGGTTGTCAGTATGTAGGGTAAAAGCGTGTAGCCTTCCCCTGCACGTTGTCCCATGCTTCGTTCGTCGAAAGTTTGCAATTCCATAAATCGATGAAGCGCGACACCTTCGTCAATGTACCGTTTCCTCGCTTGCAGTCTGGTGCCACACACTTGTGCGTGGGTTTGGGCTTTTTCTTCGATCGTTATTCACTCCACTGTGCAACCTCGCGAAACGGCTTCCCACCGGTCGTCTTGGCGCTTAAGAGGCAAGGTGGAACCCACGTTTGTCTGTGTTTAGATTGGCACAATTCATTAACGAACCGGGGGTTGCCCCATGGGTGTGGGTTTTTGGTAGCGGGTACACGAGGGCATAATCGAGAGAAAGATAAATTGTACGCTGTCCTTCGCGCTTGTTCGAGATCGCTACTTCTGGCGGGCAATTACATCAGCCGCACGGTGTTTTCAGTAGACGCCCGGGAGATGCACTACGGCGCAGTGTCTGTCTGCCGCCGTTTGCAGCAGTAATGAGTCAGCTTTGGCGCAAAAGTGGGCGCAAAAGTTAAGAAAGTGGAAATATTTACCGTGGCGAAATTGCGCAGCACCTTTCGCGAGCTTCGGGAGTGTGGGATAAGGGCAGTGTTGGACTTTTTGGATTGTTCACAGCTTACCTGTTTCAGCCGAATAAATTTGTTAAGATCATCTATTGAACTGCAACTGGAATTTTAATACTAGCTTTAAATAGTAAACTGTTCCGGATTGTGACGATCGTAATTCAAAAGTTTAACAAAGTATTCCTTTTAAGAATTCTGGTTGATATGTTTCAACACTTTGTGCTGGCATTGTAAATGCTTTTTTATATATTGTTATTTCACCCCCCCCCTGTTGGGACCATTTCCCTACTTGGGGTGGAATACGATCACGTCCTACTCTTGGAACATTGATTGCGCTGCATTTTCTGATTGATGACCTAATCGTGTCGTTTACGGTTAGCGCTGTTTTATGGCCTTCAATTAGCTTATCTGTTATTGGCAGCAGTTTATTGACCAGTTCCAAATGTCTTTCCGTAGCGGATGCAGCTCTGGGGATAGAGATGTAAAAAATGTTGTAAACCATTTACCTTCCTTTTAGATTAATCTATGCCGTGAATTATCGTATCAACCTTGTTCGTTAACACGCTATTTACGATTGTTGTCTTTTTATGTTTTTCTTTTTTTTTTGCAGAAATGGTTCAGCGAATGGAGAAAATGGAGTTGCGCTAAAAAAAGGTATTCCTCACGTCATATACTGTCGACTGTGGCGCTGGCCTGATTTAAAGGTGAGATATCGATGGACAGAAGCGTAATATTCTGACGGAATGTTAACAAATAACTGCTACTGTTTTACAGAGCCAGATCGAGTTGAAAGCACTGGACGTATGCGAGTACGCATATCATCTAAAGAAAGACGAGGTGTGCATTAATCCATATCACTACACTCGTATCGAATCGCACTCGCAACACTCGCAGCATCAGCACCAGCCGCAGCAACACCAGCAACAACAGCAGGCTCAGCAACCGCTGACCATTTTGGTTCCGAAGAACCTATCGAACCTTCAGGGAGAAAGCTCTGTTACCTACACATTGGATGATCTTAGTAATACCGTACCAGTCAACATACAGTACAATGCATTAAAGTATGTAACGGAAGATTCACCCCGATCAGCCTGTGCCCGTGATAACCAGCCCTAACAACGATCCTTACATTTTATCAATTCTTTGCTAGTGATAACTATGTAACCAGTCCTCAACCATCGCAAGTATCAGCCCGGCAGCTACACCAGCAACTGCAGCAGCAGCAACAGCACCAGCAGCAACTTCAACAGCGACAGCATCATCTATCTTCACCGTGCTACATGGAGGCAACACTGGGCCAACAGATACCGACCAACACAACGATTATGGACTCGGTTAGCGTCAGTGTGGGCAACATACCGAACACCGAAACGCCACCGCCCGGTTACATGTCTGAGGACGGTGATCCGCTCGATCAGAATGACAATATGAGTGAGTCATTGTTGGTATCCGCGTTCTTCTTAGCGAATTATGGTTCTTTGCACGGTCGCCCTAATGACATTTTCACCTTGTGCTAATATATTATAATTAAATGTACTGTATGTTTTACATCCTCACGCGGGAGATAGTGGATGTGAATAACTCCGAAGCGCTACACATGGAATAATGTTTACATGTTTTGCATTTTTATTTGTTTGTCGTCACGGAAGCGACTAATCTATTGTTACCCTTTGCCACTACATCCAGCCGAATTGTCTCGCATGTCACCATCGGATATGGATACGCAGCCCGTAATGTACCACGAACCGGCGTTCTGGTGCTCGATCAGCTACTACGAGCTAAACCTGCGCGTCGGCGAAACGTTTCATGCCTCCCAACCTTCCATCACGGTCGACGGGTTTACGGATCCTTCCAATTCGGAACGGTAGGCAACACACAACGGTGTGCGATTGAGCATTTCATCTCTGAATGGTTCGTTTTGCTTTCCCGCATTCTTTCAGATTTTGTCTTGGACTCCTGTCGAATGTGAACAGAAACGAAGTTGTGGAGCAAACGCGCCGTCACATTGGCAAGGGCGTCCGGCTGTACTATATCGGCGGGGAAGTGTTTGCCGAGTGTTTAAGCGATTCCAGCATCTTCGTTCAGAGCCCGAATTGTAATCAACGGTACGGATGGCATCCGGCAACGGTGTGCAAAATACCACCAGGTAGGGAGATAGACGTTTGTTAACGTACGTTCACACTAAAGCTCTGTTTGCTTATGTTTGCAGGATGCAATTTAAAAATCTTCAACAATCAGGAATTTGCCACACTGCTGTCAGATTCCGTATCGGCGGGATTTGAAGCCGTCTATCAGCTGACCCGGATGTGTACAATCCGTATGTCATTCGTGAAGGGATGGGGCGCAGAATATCGGTAAGTGGAGCGTCTTGCTACGCCATGACACACGTTGTATGCACGTAGCTTTACCGCATTCAAAGCTAATATTACCTGTGATTTTTGTAGTCGACAAACCGTTACCTCAACGCCGTGCTGGATAGAGCTGCATTTAAACGGTCCCCTGCAATGGCTCGACCGCGTCCTCACCCAGATGGGCTCACCACGTTTGCCATGTAGTTCTATGTCCTAAACCAACCACCCTCGCGTACTGTTGCCATGTGTCCACGAATTGGTGGATGTGGCGCTTTAATGCGCTGTGGTGGAAACACATACGCCCAAGAGCGTACGGAGTGGACCGGCTAACTTTTCTACCTCCACCGGACGATGTTTTGCTCCTGCACCTTCTCCTGCAGTACATACGACACACGGATATTCTACGCCCTACGAGGTGTAACAAATTCTCCAAGAGGTTTTTATTTTCAATTGCTCATTTCGAAAGCTGTCCGCGATATGAATCGTGCATACACGTATGTGCTTTGATTGATTGTGTGTTTTGTGAATCGCCAAAAATTCTTCGTACTTCTCTTTTTTTAATTCAGTTTACCTTTCTTAATTTCTCGTAGGGTGATTTTTTTTTCCTAGAGAAATATTATACTGCACGAGCACAATGAAGAACGTTTTGCTATGTTCATATAGAGAGAGTTTGTTTAAACTTTTCGTTACTAACCCCCGTCGATACGATGAAGGATGAGACAGCTAAATGTTTTAAGCATATAATTTGTTCCTTATCTTGTGAAAATCATCAGTCGCAACGACGAATCGCAGCGAAGGAAGGTATCGCTTTAACCAAAACGTTACGATACATTGATCATGATCAAGATGTTAATGTTAAGTTTTTTTTTCTTACATTGATTTGTTTAATTACGTACATGCTTTTGGCCCTACTCCCTACCTGGGCGTTACATTACTTACTAATGCTGCAAGTCCTTTGACTTGAGTGGCGGTAGTGTTATTAACTTTTGGGAAAGAAAAAATGTAGCATATGTAGTGCCAGGAAATCAGAAAACAACATTACACGAATATTTTTTGTGCAACAGAATGGAAGGTACTATTAAGTGTGTGTGATCCTGTGTCATAGAAGAAAGGGAAAAGAGAGAAAGCAAGGGTTGGAAAAGGAACAGGTCGTGGCATCTTTGTATACGTGTGTTTGTGTGTATGTGTGAATGGAAAAGAGCCGGACGCGGATTGTTTTGCAACAAAAACTTCCTATCAATTCCTTTTTCTTGATTGTTCTCTTGCGTAAGGTTCGTTTGGGGGGAAACTTTCTTGGTTCACAAGCTGAATCGTAAATCGTGTGAAGAGTATGTAACAAAGTAAAAAGCAATGTACAACAGAATGGCAGATTTATTTTTGACACTAGAAATGTGATGATTCAGGTGAGACACGCAAATTTTTGGAAAAAGTTAAAACAATATTAAAAATATTCTACAGGATCTCTGGAAGAGAACATAAGGACGAAAGACTAAAATATTGCTGCGAATCGGCACGGACACGTGGATAATGCGTTACATACATTGTAAATGTACAGGAACAGACATAGTTCAACATAAAAAACTCGGTTGTTCCCGAACTCGGTGCAACCGAAGTCACTGAAACTGGTTGGTTCGTAAAATGATTTCTTTCGATAGTTTATGGTTTGTTCTTAGATCAGTTTATAACTCAGCTAAGTTTAGTTGTTTACTTACGTTAACGGTTGGAAAAGGAAGGAAGAGGTACGGAAAGAAAGGGAAATTCGAATCAAGCAGTTCTTTGGATGGCCATGATGCCGTCGTGCATGTGACGAAGATGCACACTCTGGGGTGATAAGTTCTTAAAAAAGTATGTTGTGTGAGATATCTAGGGTACATGAGTACACGAGTGCATCTAGGTAAATGATGGATCAATTATGAATTTACACCCGCAGCATGAATGGTAGAATGTGGTTGGTCATCGATTGATTGGACATTAAACACCTTACTCTCTTTATCTTATGAAGCAGATAATCCCGGGTTTGTTTTTTATCCTTCTTTTCATCTCTAGAGAGACCACTATGAAATATGTTACAGAGTGTTTAGAGAGATTTGTGTGTGTGTGTGTGTGAGTGATGATCCCGAACGCAGGAACGCTAACAGCTGGATTTTGAAACCAACCAAACTATTATTAGTAGCGATTGTTAGGTTGCGCTTATGGAAAACAATAAAATCTGAACAAACACATGAAACAAATGGTGAAAATGCGCCACAGCAATGAATGTTCCAGCGGGCAGTGGTAAAGATGCATCCGATTATTTGACGAAAGTTTGCTGCTAACTTATACTTAAACCCATTATGGGAACGGAATGGACACACAACCGAACCGTTTGAAGAGTGAACTACTTTTATTCAACCTCCTCACCATCGCAAACGATGTTGCTCCGTTACAATAGCGGTGTAATGTCTACTAGATTGATCGGCCACACCATCAACTCTTCTTGAAATAGGTATATGAGATATTACCCAGGTATATAGACGTACCCGGAGACATCTATTGTTGATGTTGCGTTTCGTTTGTTCTTTAAAAAACCAAAACAATTATTGTATCCAGCAAATTTGTTTGATACGGCTTACTGTGCATTGGAATGTTGTTTTTTTGTCGATCCGATCCAGATTCGGTACCGTTTTCCGATTGGTTTTCTTCTGCAGGCGAGACAGAATATTTAGCATGACCGTCTCATTCATTCTGCTAGTGTCTTATCCATTTGGTTAAAGCGGTGGTGTTCCTAAATTGCCCGGGCGGTGAAAACACGTGCAAAAGCAAGAACGTAATAAAATAGGAAATGTGTAGCCTAATACGCGTATGTGGCGCTCTGAAACGCACTGTGTGTAATGGAGTATTCCATACCGCAGGGGCAATTGGTGTGCGTGAACCAGTGAGTGCAATTTCAGGGGCTGAACTGAATCGGAAAAGGAACATAATAATTTAATTGTTAAGAACCCAGGCATTAAAAACATAATTTCCATGTATTTTCATTGCCTGTTCATGAAATTGGGCCCCTAGAACGGCACTCGCATTCCTTCACAACTAAAGAGCTTGTTCAGAGCGTTTGAAACTGCTGTATTCGCCATTACCAGGGTCAGGTCCCTTCGTACTGTTAGCGAACAACGCTGCCCGGTTCCCTCAAGGTTGGGGCAACTAGTTGGAAGTTTGCCGTTGAAAATCGCGAAATTTCGACGGTTGAACTGAGCGAAAAGCTTGCAGTCGAAACGAGGTTTAAAATTATGGAGGCATTAAATTAACGGCGGATCACAGCAATGAATCTTTTCTCGTTTCGAAGGAATAAAAAGAAATACACGGTGGCGAACAACACGAGGTGGCGACGGTTGAATAACTCATCTATAAGCGGATTGCAAAATGAAACCAACTCCAGAATTTACTTAGTTTTTACGTGTGCCTATACTGGTATGTGTTCCTATGTTCCTGTTCCTGATCGTATGTCATAACGAGATCAGGAAAAAAATGTATTGACTGGAGGCGCCCAGTAGTTCATGAACGTTAGTGTGTGTAATTTCGTTTAGTGATGTGCACACTGATTATACCTTGATATATACTATTTTATATTATATTATATATATTAATCTTTTAAAATATTACAAGAGACAATCATAATTTAAAAAAACTCTTTCTATACGCATATAACCTAGCACAGGAAAAATTGTGGAGGCGCCCAATACTTTACTCATGTAAGCAATAGTGTTTATTACTGTTTATGTTTGCTTTTTATAGGTACGATAAGATGAGTACATTAAATTAGTTTGTTGGTAGTTATTCAATATACATTTTTTTTGTTTATCGCACCAAAATATATATTTGTCATCGTCACGAACGAATCGAAGCTTGGGGCACGTGTAGTTCATGTATGGAACGTTGATGGAGTTTCAACCGATTGTCTATCTAATTACGGAAAATTTCTTTCAACAACAAACCGAAAAAATCATTTTATGATTAAATTGGTAACTAGGCTTTATTAAATTCTATCTACCAAACGAATCAGCAATAAAAATCATACAATCGTTCACATACAACCGCACCCTTGATATTGCTTAGCGAATCAAAAGAATTTAATGACTTTACTGCTTTGCGGTCTTTTTTCTCCATTTGCAGTCATGATTAGGTTTCTTAGTTCAGCATCGAATGCGTATCGTATACGCTACGAAACCTGCGAAACAGCACGTTGCGAGATCGTTGTGCGTTCTGTAAGTAACAATGGGTGAGCCATTTTACAAACCCCCTTACCCTATGAACATGCTCTTCCTATCGATTTTAGTAAATTTTGACCACGCAAAGACAAACACACACGCGAACACACGTTTTAAAATGAGCTCTGAAAGCATACCCTATTTAGAGTTATTGGCCGGGCAAAGATTTGCACTGAGGTAGAGACGTTTCAAAATGGCTTCTTCGTTTGTAGAAATTAAAACTTATTCGCACTTATTACACATTATCAGTAAAAAAAAACCAAAACACATCACGCATGTTACTTGCTGCCCGCTTCACTGCTTAGTTTAGGCACTTAGGCACTTTGTGGCATTAAGGTAAGCGTTAATAGGCAATCGATTATTGCTTCCGTCGTGTTGACCATAAATCACTTTAATCATAGTTTACAGCACAGGCAGAAACGGATCTATGGATGATCTACGGGGAGTTTGTTTGCTGCAGTTCTCGATGTGTATGGTGTGTGTATGATGAGATGGCAATTGGGAGCGAAAATGTTTCAATAGTGGCGGAGTCCAGTACGGAAGGTGAATAGCTTGCCGTATCGTTTTCTATTCCTACAAAGTGAAGTAAAACTTGATCGTTAGCGTTTGGTGTGTGTGTGTGATAGATCAATTGCTTGGTTCCTGCTTGATTGATAGTTGATAGTTGGAAGTAGTAGAAACGTTGTTACAAAAGGCAGAAAGAAAAAACGCACACCCGGCTAGCTCTAAAGGAAAGCGTCACTTTCGTACCTCTCGTTTCAGCGCTTGACGCGATTCGTGCTCGGCCTTTGCTAATGCCACACGCACCCAGTGCGGTGTATCCGGGATGGCTTTGTAGATGAACCAGGTTAACCCAAGCAGCACATGTTCAATGATCAGGAAGGTGAGTGTGTATGCCTCACGGCTGAAATCGGCACCAAGCTCACTGCAACGGAACGGAAGAAAACGATAGCGTTAACGCAACGGCCTATTCGCGATACCATTTGGGCGCCTTACCGCATATGAGGCGAAAGGTAGAGGATGCCACAGTTGGTCAGTATCGAAATCACGGCCAGCGTTTCGAATGCCAGCTGCCAGGCCCCGATGTTTTTCGTGCGACGTGCGAACGGACGCTTGAAGAAGCTGCACAGCTTGTACGCATCGAGCCGTATCTCGATCACGTTGTTCAGAATGGCCCAGAAAGCCGTCAGGGGTGCTACCGAGGAAAACAACACTACGTACCCGAACTGTATGTACAGCTCCAGGTAATCGTCGTACGTGTTGTACTCTTCCAGGATCCTTTCCTTGCGGTTCTGTAGTACGCGCGCATCATCGTCGTCCAGCGAATGCAGTCCCATTTCGTCGTACGATTCGTGTGCTTGCTTCAGCTTCTCGTACTACAAAAAGGTAACGCAACAAAAGACGTAGTAGAATCAACTCCACCTACATCCGAAACATACCTACATTCGATTTCACAAACAGTCGTACAATCTTGAGGCCAACCTTCTTCTTCAAGTAGGGGTACAGGTTTTCGAACACGTTCTGGAGAAACTGGAGCACGATCAGCTGCATCATCAGCTGTGTTTTGAGCATCTTCATGTCCTGCAGTATGAACGCGATGTAGAACAGACAGAGGAAATTGTTCACAAACTCGAGCACGATCAGCTTGTTCACACGGTGCCGCTCGTACTGGCTTTGGGTGCGATGGTTCTCCTTATCCGTGAGATACGTCGCTAGCCGATCGTACGCCAGCGTCGATACGGCGATATAGATGGCGTTCACCACCGACGGCAGGTACATGATGTACGCATCCGGTCCGAACAGTACGGCTAGTTCCGCCTCGACGTAGAACTGAAAGATCGTTACAAAGGCGGCAATGCCCATGCACAGCATGATGATCGGTGCCGTTACGCAGTACATCTGGACGTACGTTTTCCACTTTGGGTACTGTGGCGTCCACTTGCCGGTGATGGGATCGCGCGCAAGCTTCCCGTAATAACCGGGCCGCGGTTCGTCCAAATTCGTCATCGTGATCGTACCCCAACGGTACGCGTGGGAAGAACTTTTGCGCTTCCACAGCTCCAGAAACACCTTCATCCAGACGACGTAGAACACGCAGAAGAACGGTACGGTTTCCGTTTCCTCCGATAGGCCAAGCTGCAGAAAGCCGAACACCGTTGGCACCACGAGCGCGTACGTGTAGAACCCAAGGAAGGAAAAGTACATTCCGACACTCTCACCGAAGTAGTCGCGTATCTCGTCGATCGGCTGAACGCGCGTCGGTTTTATCCACCGATGACGTAGCTCTTTCAGCGTTCGCTTATCGTGCAGCGAGTATAGATTGCCGATTATCTCCGCACCCTGTGCCGCCTGTATGATCGATTGGCCGTGGTAAAGTATAATCTTGGTGCCCGGTATCCGATGCTCGTCATCGGCCGCCTTGATCGATTCCAGTGCATGCTTGATAATTATCTGCCGATCCGCTGGCGTTAGAATGTCCTCCAGCGCCATTCCTTCGTCGTAGAAAAACTCATCCAAACAGGCAACGTTAAAGTTTCGAATGATCCCCGATTTGGTGCGCTTCATGAAGCCCATATCGTCCGCAATCTCGAGCAGCTTCATGTGTGTGGCCGAGATGTGAAATATGATCGTTTGACTATCTCTAAAAAGAGGGTTTAATGGTTTAATTACACAATAAAATGTTACTGATAACTGGAAGCAACCTACTTGCTGAGCGGTTCCTTTCGGACGAGCAGTTCTAAACCTCCGTCAACCCGGCGCCCGCGGATCTTGTCCATGATCCACTGTATCGCTTCAATTGGGGCGCTTTCGCCGAATTCCAGCACCATAAGGCTTTCACCGAACGTCGTTTGTTCATCCGGTGGCAGTGCCTTTTCCTGCCGGGTGACTTTCGATGGGGTAAACCGCACCGTGCCCTTTCGTTGCCGCAGCTCATTTAGCTTGTTCTGCTCGCCGCTGTGATCCATTTGTTCTAGCAGGTTTATTTGGGAATTCCGTTGCAGTAGCGATGGAATGGTCGGACGCCTCGGTAGTCCAATCTCTTCTGCCAGCTCTTCCTCGTCGTTTTCCGCAAAGTGTAGGTTGGGTATTAGATTTTCTGAAAGTGATCGTAGGCAGAGAATTAAATGAGATATTGAATTGAATTTAAGTGAGGAGAGTTCAACAAAACAAGGGAAAGTATAAATTAGAAACATCTGTGCTATTACTGGAACGATGTGTCAATAGTAAGGAACTATTTGGCTCTACCAGGTTTGGTGGTGCTCAAGTGCATCGGAAGGATGGAAAATTGCACAACACTGTGACACTCGCATATGTACGCAAAACACTACGTACTGATACGTTCGGTTCCTTTCCGTAGAAAGGATGAATCACCAACGGATTTGGTGGATCGTTTTACATTCATCGCCATCAGCTGACCGACCCTGCTGGAAGCTACACAAAACACGAAACGGTTCCATTGGTGGACATTTTCAGCTGATTGAGGTGTTTCTCCGAAGAAGTAGTTGAAGATCAACACCGCTCAGCAATAGAATGATACAGAGCACGATTGATAACCTTACCCTTAATGTCTTCCATGTTCTCGACAGCCGGCTGATCTGCTAATCCGTAACGGTTCACGCAGTGTTAGTGCCTTTCACACCTGTTCTGCACAGACGTTGGTTGCCTTTCGTACATCACAACCACAAGGCCGGCAATCGGGGACGTGTTATTAATCAATGTCGCCACATCACACGGTGACGATCGACGCGGCTACAGGTTGATGCTAATAAAACAGCGCAAAGTAAAGTAAACAACAAAAATCCTCCTTACAGCGACTTACAACTACATTTCGAAACCGGTATTGACATGTGAGCATGGGTGAAAAAAGTCATTTATAAAGACAGTGTTGTTTTTGTGTTGTTGCTATTTGTTCCACCTGTGGTTCTGTTTAAGCTTGTGTGTGATGTTCTGCGATCTTCTGTAGGATGTGTTTGGGTGGTTAAAAATAAGATTTTCCGCTTTGCTGCACCATAGGGAGCACTCTTGCTGGTAGGATTATTACAAGCATCTTTTATTCCTATGAGAGAAAAATGATTTCTTCCATAGAAGGACTGCAACCAGATGCACTCTATATTGCGTTGTTTTTAAGCACTGATCGCACAAAAATCGAACAATACTTCTTTGCTCCGTGTCGAACATTAAATTCCACTCACTTTTGATAACGCAATTAACAAGCAATAGCGACCGAAATTATCACCAAATTAGCTTTAGGGCTTTTTCACACGATAAGCAGCACTATGATAACAGCACGCATTTGCCACGCACTGCTTAAGGTTTCTTATCACAAACTCTGACTATTAAGCGTATTGAGGTTAATGTAATTAAGGCTTTCAATACATTTAAATCCGAATGATTAAAACCCGCCGCGAAGTCGCACTGCTTGGGACAAATGTAATGAAATGATCGTATGCGAGAACCTGTAGATCGCGAGTGCGGTTTTCTTGGCTGGGCCGTTGCGTATGTGTGAGTGAGATGTTAGTTACGCGTTCGTTCTATACAGTGGGGGAATTTTACGCAAAGTTACGGCAGTAGTGTTTGTGGGCACGCGAAGGATTGTGCCGAAAAACAGCTGATTGGTTCTTTACACCGTACGGCACCGGTATGATGAGGGATTTTCTGCATAAGTACGCACAGAAATGTTAAAATATAAATGCGAATGCTTGCTCACATTAAACTGCCATAAAACATAATCACTAGAATATTTTTATAAGAACCGTGTTCACTTCACTAGGTTTATTGTCAAAGAATGTTTCTATTTCTTGCGAGCTTTGTTTTGTTACAAGTTCCCAATTAATTGCGCTAACTTATTCTGCAGAACACATTTCAAAACTTTGTAGTAAAAACTTGTGACACAAAAAGTGAAACAATGAAATGAAAAGGAGATTCGCACACGCTGTCGTTTGTATTGACAACAGTGTTTTGGCAAGAAAAGAATTTCGCCCATTATTAAGGGTAGTTTACACAGAAATAAAACAAGCAATAAAACAGCTGATTTATGTAGAGAAATCCCAAATTTGTGATAATGGACGGAATAATATTTTCATAACTAACACAAATACATCGTTCGTACATATCACAAAATATTGGAATTATTAAGAAAATGGCGTAAAATATGAACAAAGTTGACCAGAGGCTTCCATGAAACTTTGCTGCTGTGCTGAATGTGCGCTCTTTCGCCCTGATCTAGGTTTGTGTCTTGGCTAATAGTTCGCACTACCAACGCTCCGGTGCGCTTTGCTGCAATGCGTACAATTTGAAATGCAGAACGTAATTTTATATTAAATCGGTTGAAAATCATTAACACTATTTTCGTTTATTATATTCTTTATTTAAAAATGTTTATATAAGAACACCTGTTTTATAGCAGCAATGAGATAAAAGTGTATCGAATTCTTTAAGCTCTGCAGCACCTGGTGACCATATGATTAAAGCTTTAAGAATTCCGTTTCACCTCAAAAAGGTTTCATTTTGAGTCTCGCAGGGAATTTGTTAGCGGAACTAGTGAATGATGAAAACCGTTGAGCGAGCATGGTGTACCGTTTACTGGCAGCCTTAAGCAAAGGGACTGCATTTTAGCTGTGTCAACTATTTTAGTGAATAATTTTTATGCACGGAACGGTTAGAACGCGTGGAGTCTTACGCTGCTCACAATTCCGTCTCGTGTGTCTTAGAAGAAAATGGGTCGCTTTCTAGGCATTGGCGTTTGGAAGAGCGTAGCAATTAAACAACCTTAAGACAGGAACGCTTTACGGTGCACAATCTTCAAGGCTTGATCAGGAAGCTTCACAGCCATAGCACAAGCGACCCAGCTGACAACCTTATTCCCAACATAAATATATTGGATTATCATCTCTTAAAAAGGTCCACATTTTGCTGGAAAACAGAAGGATGACAGGAATTTTGTTATACAAATTGCATACATTCAGGAGTAATTGTAAGCGAACATGTCAAATTATGCAATTCGCACCACAAATGTTATGTTGTTTTTGAGCTACGAGCATTAAACGAGCAGCAAACAGTCAACCGGGCAGAACACGAGGAGAGCATTATGCGTCACGTTCAAATGGTTCTCAGCGTGCCAAACAGGGAATGCTCTCCAGGAATGTTGCCGGCAGACAGTCCCAGACATACTTCACCGCAGGCAGGCTCGCTAATCCTAATCCGGTGCCGGACTTGAAACGTTCGTGCGAGTAGCGGAAGAAAAATGATACAAACACTGTCGGGTGGGTCCCGCTGGCCGCGACCGGTAGGTAGTTTAATGATTAATAGCCATTTAACCTAGCTAGGTTTAAAGTGACCGTAGCGCGCTCGCACCTAGTAGGGCCGTATTGCGCACGACAAAAAAAAACTGGCGGTTAAACTGCACTAATTTATCGCTGTCTAAAGGTGGGATTTGGTCGTTGATTTGCTGTTGTGTGTTGCTTTGATGATGGATTAGGTGTATGTTTACAGGGGGAACTTAATGCTACCGTACTAAGGATACGAACAAGTACGATAAGGTTGTGTAATCGTGTTCTAAGTTAGGAGCTTTTAATGTTAATTTTAATAATTAAATAGATAGCCATACAATAAATGCTAGCAACATAATGACTTAAGCAATACATTTAATATTTAAAAAGACGATGCAACAACATGCAGCATTAGTTGTGTATTCCGTGTTGCCCAATTTATGGGACGTTAAGGCAAAGCGCTTTTCTTCAACCAAAGCCAGCAGTGTGGGAAGGTGTGAAAACCGCATCTTTAAATTGCTTTTGGGAAACCGTCACGGTCTCCGCAGCGATCGGAAGGCGTGTAAGGTGGTAAATGCTGCAAGTGCCGTATTCCGTACCTCGAAAACCTTCCCCCGAAAACCCTCTCAGTGTGTCGGAGTGGTTTCCTGTTTGTACGGTGGTAATTGAATTTGTTGCCCCATGTCCTTCCAGCCAGTGCAGCAACGTGTGTGCAGCACTGCCCCGATCTTCATCCGGTGCAGCTGGGGAATCAGATTGTAAAACCGATCGGTGTATCGCGCAATCCGGAACCGGAACCTGGACCAGCCACCGGGTCGCGTCCTTGACGTGAGTTGCATTTTCCTTTGGCGCACATTCCACGACCACGTCCCTGGTGCCCGTACCCGGAGTAAACGGAAATAGTTGTTAATTCTATTATTCAGCACCCGTGAGAAGCTTGTCGGAATGGAACGGTTTTGCTAGATTTTCGTCTTGCTGGTAGCGGAGTAGGAGTTCCCGCCGGTGGCTCCCGAAAGGATTTGAATGTTCCGTACAAACCACCAGGCTGCAAACTTCCGCCGGCGCGTGTAAAATCACACCAAGCAAGGTTTTCGGTTGTGGTAGTACATCTATCATTTCGTCGAGTCCCTGTTGGTTATGTTGGCCAGCTTTCCGTCTTCCAGTTCGCAAACCGGTGGTACCAATTGATTTATCGATCCGATTGGTTCAAGCGTGTTTTTTGCCGTTGTTGTTGCTCTTTACCACGAAAGCTTCCACAATCTGTTATCGCACAGCAATTAACGGATTTAATCGACCAGCAAACCATCTTAATGGGGTGTGTAAAAGTCTTTGAAGTAGTGGGCGCTTTTAAATTTACGCCCGGCTTACATGTGATGATGGGTCGTAATGTACTCGGGCCGTGGAGTTTAAAAGGAGTGGAAGTTCCTTCCGACCATTATTAGTACACAATTTAACGCATTCAATAGCTTTCGTAAAAAGGCTTTTCTCTGTACTTTATTACTTCCAAACTTTGTTTGTAGTTCATATAAGGGATAGTAGGGATCGCTATACCGAGGCTATGTAATTCCAATGAAGCTGTGAGATTATTTTCGTTCTTATAAAGCTTTTTATTTATTACTTATTTTATTTAATTTTCTACAGAAGTCACCACTCGAACCACCGTCATCACCTACTGAATTGATGTAGCGCCTAAATGCATGCAAGTTTTAAATTTTAGTATTTTTTATTATTCAACAAGACTGCTAAAGACTTTTTCTTCCTTTTAAAACCTTCACCGCTAAAACTTGGAATGAAGGAATAAAAAGCTTTACTTCTGGCTATCTAACTTCAGATCGCTCTGGTGATGATGAGCAGCTCACAGAGGAGCCTATGTAGTAAAACTACTAAAAAAGCCTCAAAAGTCCTCGTCCTGAACATACATTTTAAAGACACCGTGTGTAAAATGTATCAAGAACTTCCTGTGGGTGATCAAAATCTTCAAACAATTACCTAAATGGGACACTAAAAGCATGCGGGAATAGAACGTTTCCATCCTTAAGCTAATGTATCTTCAACGATAATTATTTGGTATGGTTGCCGTACCATTCAATACGGTATCGTATGTCACCAAGCTTAACTACCCGCGGTTGAAGGTTATGACGGTTCAACGGTTGCTGCTTGAAATGAAATCTGATGCTGATGATGCTGCAAATGCGGTGCATATGAGACGTATCAACGCCCAAGCTTACGGTCAACGATATGGCGTAAGCATAGGCAACCTGTTCACGTACCCACGTAAGTGCGCCATCAAATCGATTCGAATTGGATTGTAAATGCTTCGAAGAAGGAAATGTTGGCTATTCATCTTCTGCTTGCTCGCTACAACCACCACGCACCGCAAGTGTACGATGGTCCATTAAATGGGATGCTCGTGAAAGTAGATCAAACACACTTTCATGTCAGCGCGTGAAGCTAACTGGATGTGTTTCAACCTTTGCGGACGGACCGGGTTGAAGCTGGAAAGTTAATAAACCACACTTTAATTTTGCTACGAACTAAATCCATGCTCACTGTGCACTGTGTATTGATCAACCGCATTCAGATCATTCAGGTCGCTCCGGGGCTCCGTGTGCTTCGAGCGCAACCCGAGCTACAACCTAATCGAATCACATCGAAAAACGGGTGAACGCAAAGGCAGCGGAATACAAGCGGCACTGGGAAAATGTTTACAACCCACCGTTGCCCGGAGGCTGACAGGCAACATGCTGACGACTCACTTTCGTATCGTCCTGATTTTCGCGTGCTTACTTTGCTTACCTACCATACTATACTACCCACCAGTGGAGGATCAATCCCCTTGGAGGCCCAGGGCGGAATTATAGTTGGGGCCTCTAATTTTAAAAACGATGCAGGAGGGAAGGGGAACATTGAGGGGACTTGAAATGAGACAAGGCGAAAAGCGCAGTAAGAAAGGGCCTACTCCGCCTACCGTTTTATTCGCCGCTGGGCCACCCCTAATCATCTTCTTAAAATGGTCCGCCAAGGCCATCACCATCTTCGAATACAATAACGGTACCGGCTATATCACCACCAACTCCAGTTACCACTGTATCTGTACTCTTTTAAATGGAGCTACAATCATACGTGCGCCAATTTCGAGAAGCAGCACGTGGTGGAATTTACAACTACAGCATCCAAGGAGCACTTTGCCATCGAATTGGTTCGCTCGCAGTGCTTCCGGGATATTCGCCATGCAACATTCAGTTGCAGCGGATACATGAGGGCACAGTATCAAAATTCAATGATCATTGTTTGTGCTTTTGGGCAAACCAGATCCGTTCATCACCGTGACTTGTAATCCGAGTCTTGATAACAGGAATATAGTCCAGTACGATTTGCAATACAGAATGAGCGAGTTACTAAGTTGTGAATTTCGATTCTTTTATTTATTTGTTATTTATCGGATTGTTTAACATTGTGTATCCCATTAAGCAAACAACGCAAATTTTATTTAATAATAATAGTAATTTATGTTATGCACAGCCGGTTAGATTTACATAGCTTTTAGCATTTGAAAACTAAAATCAAGTCAAGTTTTTGTGTTGAAAGACTCCCTCCATGATCAAACAAACATCAGCAAAGTATCGAAAAAAAAAGTTCCCTTGCGTACAACTCAGAGTTCTATTGCGTAGCTCTGAAACCGGGCCGTTAAGCTAGTCTATATATAAACGTTTGTATGAGCTAAGGAGAACCATAACGCCACTACTTGGATCACATTTTCTACGATTTACGTACATTTATGATTCCCGATTAGTCCAACGCCTTCTACGATTTTTTCGCCCAAGGTACAGTTTCCAATCGGTTTACTTTTTCGGTAACAATCAGCGAAATTTCTTAGCAACCTGTTCCGCTCATGTAGATGTTTTAGGCGATGAACAAAAATTAACGGTGAGCTCCTACTTACTGAACTTTTTCAACAATTGATCATGTTTTATAGCATTCTTTGATCCATTAGGTGCAGGGCCACGAGAGTTGCCAAAATGCTGACAAATTTGTCCAATGACCAAATCAGCTGGTCAACTGTGAAAACCACTATACCGTTGCCGCGCACACAATTGTTTTCAGATTTCCGATACCAGGAGAGCATGTTTTTCAAGAGGTGGAAAAAATTTGCGCTGCAGGTGAAATAACCTGCCCATCACTATTGCAATAAATAATTTGCCCATCACTATTGCATTGCCTACTATCAAACCCGTGAGAGCGTTCACTAGTTTAAGGAAGATGCTGTTTTCAGATTTCCGATACCAGGAGAGCATCCACGGAAGAGCACCTAGTACAGCAATTTTGCACGAAACCGCCGAAAGGTATGCAATATTTCAACACTAACTTTCCCGTTGGTGGAGAAAAATTTCTTCGAAAACTACCAGTTTCCGAATGTATAGCACCAGGAGAGCATCCACGGAAGAGGTAGCACCTTGTACAGCAATTTTGGTCGAAAACCGCCGAAAGGTATGCAATATTTCAACACTAACTTTCCCGTTGGTGGAGAAAAATTTCTTCGAAAACTACCAGTTTCCGAATGTATAGCACCACGAGAGCATCCACGGAAGAGGAAG
This sequence comes from Anopheles moucheti, assembly GCF_943734755.1. Classification (NCBI taxonomy): domain Eukaryota; kingdom Metazoa; phylum Arthropoda; class Insecta; order Diptera; family Culicidae; genus Anopheles; species Anopheles moucheti. The sequence goes on from NC_069141.1 coordinate 16,915,372, forward strand.
CACCTGGTAATTTTGCCCGCCTAAAGGTATGCAATGTTTATACACTAACTTTCCATACAAACCAGCTGTTTTCAGATTTCCGATACCAGGAGAGCATGTACTTCAAGAAGTGACCCTCAGCCACTCAGACACCTGAGCCCCCGAGCCCCTGAGTGCCTGAGCCCCTGAGTTACTGAGTGACCGGCACTGAAAAAAGGCCGTTGATTAGCCGTCAGTTAGACGTCAATTAGTCGTCAATTAGCCGTTTATTAGCCATTAATTAGCCGCCAAATAGCTGTCAATTAGCCGTCGATTAGCCGTCGATTAGCCGTCAATTAGCCGTCAATTTACAGTCGTCTCCAACCTCGTGTCACCTCCCCCCTCGTGTCACCACCCACCTCCCACGAGTTACCATCCCCCTCCCACAAGTCACCACTCATCTCCCACGGACCACCACCCACCTCCCACGGGTCACCACTCACCTCCCACGTGTTACCACCCACCTCCCACGAGTCACCACCCACCTCCCACGAGTCACCACCCACCTCCTACGGGTCACCACCCACCTCTCACGAGTCACCACTCACCTCCCACGGGTCACCACCCACCATCTGCCATCTTGTCCGCCATCTTGTCCGCCATCTTGTGTCCGCCATCTTGTGTCCGCCATCTTGTGTCCGCCATTTTGTCCGCCATTTTGTCCGCCATCTTGGCCGCCATCTTGTCCACCATCTTGGCCGCCATCTTGGCCGCCATCTTGTCCGCCATCTTGGCCGCCATCTTGGCCGCCTTTTTGGTGGGGGAAGGGGGGAGGGAGGAGATGTTACCTCTTGAACAACATGCTCTCCTGGTATCGGAAATCTGAAAACAGCTGGTTTGTATGAAAAGTTACATTGCATACCTTACGGCGGAAAGTTGGTTGCAAAGATAGTGTATAAACATTGCATACCTTACGGCGCAGTACCAGGAGCTACCTCTTCCGTGGATGCTCTCCTGGTACTATACATTCGGAAACTGGTAGTTTTCGAAGAAATTTTTCACGACCAACGGGAAAGTTAGTGTTTAAACATTGCATACCTTTCGGCGGTTTTGAGCAAAATTGCTGCAAAATATTACTCGACCAACGGGAAAGTTAATGCTTAAATATTGCATACCTTTCGGCGGTTTTCGACCAAAATTGCTGTACAAGGTGCTACCTCTTCCGTGGATGCTTTCTTGGTATCGGCAATCTGAAAATAGCTGGTTTGTATGGAATTTCGTACCAACCGACGGGAAGTTCGAGCGAGATGAAGGATGCTTCCCGTTTTATTGATATTACTTATTAGCGATCGTTCTCACGTGTTTGATAGTATGCAATAGCAATTGTGATGGGCAAATTTGTCCCAAGCTGCAGATGTCACCTCTGGGAAACCATGCTCTCCTGGTATCGGAAATCTGAAAACAATTGTGTGCATTGATTTCTTCAAGTATCATTTTTCGTGTTCTTTTTTTAATTTAGATCAACGATTTCCAACGATTTCGCAGTGATGATCTTAAACCGTATGGATTTAGAATTGGAAATTTTAAAACAATTTCAGTCTAACAACGATGCAAACGTTACCGAGATTACAACAATGTAGTTTGAACAGTATTCTACACGGGGATATGATGAAGTGTTTGGACAGTTTGGGATGGGTGGACATAAGCTGGACCTACAATCCAGCTTCGAATAAGTAATAATCAAGAAAGACAGAGATGGTATTCCAAGAACCATGAAGTATCAAATATCGAACGGAAAAGAAAGTTCTAATGATTGCAATATGATTTTATTCATAATCTATGACAATGCTAGCTATGTCGTAGTACACTGACAGGTTGTGTCAATTATAACATCATTACCGGCTTACAAACTTGCAGAAATTGTGACAATCGAAATACTAAACACAATACTCCACCACAATACTATTCCGAAACACGCAGGCAAAACATTTTGACGGTTCAATCGGGGAGAGAAAACAATACCACACCACGAGTATCGCAATGGCAATAGCTGGCGAATATTGCGGAAGTGAAAACAAGCATGGTTTCTATTCTAGCATCTAAAGATAGGATCATTTACGAACAGATGAAAAAATCCCGTTCAAGAAATAGAATACATGAATAGGTTGAAGTAAAAGGGCATATAAGAGTTCACGGGGCGGCCAGATGGTGTATTGGTAGCGCAGTCGGTCTGTACAAGATAGGACCACGGAAAAATTTCATTTGGACCACCAAACCTCCGTACGCTGCACTGACTATCCTACGGGTAAATAAAGTAATAAAAAAATAGAAATGGTAGGCTTAAACATCCTAAAGATGTCGTGCCGATAAAGAAGAAGGAGTTTGAATACACTGCATACTTCTCTTGCGTAGCCGTGTGACCGGGCCGATATAGCTAATCAAATAAAAAAAACATTATCTAACCAAGGATAACCAATTTTCTACCTTTTTAATTAGATTATATGCTATAAATTAACTCTGCTGTTAAATTTCCAAAAATCGCACAATCGGCACAAGTTGTTTGGGGCGGCGAGGCCCTAGGCGACCGCCTACTCCGCCTACCGTTTGATCCGCCGCTGCTACCCACAAATTCCCGGAAGCAGTTTGAAGTATTTAATTTACCTGTGCCGTACGGCTTGGGCACGAATCAGTAGCGTGGGTACGGTATCGATGCATTTAGCGAACGCATCCGGGTTAATGCGTGTGGCGTTTCGATTTCACGTCGTTCCGAAAGGGGTTTTTGATGGATGCTTATTAATTTCCGTGGTCGGTTGTCAGAAACGTTGGGTGGAAATGGGATAGTAAAAGTTGCTGGTTGTTGGATATTGCATTCATAGAACGCATTAGACAGTCAACATTTTGGGCGAAACGGGAATGAACCGATAGATACATATTTGCCTGTTCACGTGGAAATAGGCCATTATAGTGCACAACAATAAGCTACCTCAATGTTTTGTAACGAGTGCTAGCGCTACTCCAATGTTATAAGCAGCAATACTCTCCACCCAAAGGTAAGCACGATATACGCCTAAATATATGCAAAATAATTTTTAATAAAGCATGTATACATGCTTACATGCTTACATGTTAGTGATGTCACTGTATTTCACCAAAAGTTTTGCTACAAAATTTAGTAATGGTGCGCTATTATAGTGCGCCTAAATGTAGACAATGTGCTGCACAAACGCTTGCAAAGTTTTTAAGTTTCAGCAAAAAGGTGATCTATTTTGACTGGAAAATGTAATAGATTTGTGAGGTATATGTTTTATATTTTTGTTTTGGTATTTCTGTTCAGTTTTATAGCAAATCCAATATTTCTTTCATACAAGAAGAACGGCAAGGCCGTAGTGATTATAACTAAAAGTAACTTAATATAAGTTACAATTCACATTTCTGGTTTTCTGTGTCTTTATTTACCGGTAGCTAGATAGTCAAGTCCTGAGTACGGGAGATTGGTTCGAATGGGATTTTGGTCCGGTCCGTTCGTGTTAAGATCGGGGTGGCTACCAGCATGTCACCGGGCTGTCCCTAGGACCGTCACCTTAACCCGTGTGTACTCGGCCGAAATGCATATGATTTTAGTAAATTAAAAAATTTCCACATTCCTTCTCCACACTGAATTCTCTTTGAATTCTTCTCTATTGACACGTGCAAAGAAATTGTCAGCACAAAATGGACAGCTTAAAGCTTCATGGAAGTTGGTATAGAACGTTTGTCTTCTTCTGCCACACATATTGCCAGCTGGGTGCTATCTATGCATGGCACGTGCGGCACTCCATAATTCATACACATCGTTCAGACTAATTTAATAAAACAATTGTTTACGCGCTTCATGCGCACACACATACACTTGAGGCCGCCTGTAGCTCAACACCATAAAACATAATTAATGTATTTGTTCAGACTTACCAACGGGAAAAGGGTCGGCGTGGAAAGCGAAACGGGTGGGAAGCATAAAATTAAAGTCAATTGGTTTAAATGGCGTAAAGCTGTGTGGAGTTGGTGGAACGATGCGGTGCATGCACCTTGATTCGCAATGATGACACGAGGTGTTACTGTGTAATGTTTGTTTGTTTGTTTTTTTTTGTGTGTGCTTATTATGCTTTTAATAATATGGAGCTGTGTTGCGGACATGAAACGTGCACGTGTCCATCACGGCAGGGATGTTCCAAGAAAATGATGTTTCAACGTTAGTGCAATCGCCAAACGGAGCATGGAAAAGGGAGCATACATCTTGGTGCGATTGGCAACAGATAAAAATGCGGCCAAGAGTGGCATTTGACAGCAAAAAAAAGGCATTTGTTGTGGTTCTTTTTATACAACTTGATAATGATTGAATAGCAAAAATGTAGTTCCACGAACACGAGTAACAAACTCTGGTAAAAAAATACCCCATGGAATAAAACACAGTTGGAGTTGGTTTTTGTTTGAACATTCACATCCAATGCACTTTTCCAATAAACCACGCACTGTTGCCCCAAGTTGAAACAATGTTTCAATTTGTTTTACTCACTTGGGGTTTTTTTCTGTAGCAGCTTGATGTACATCACATTGTTTGAGGTGCGATGAGTATATTTTCTGCGAATTCTTCATCAAACCACACAGCGTTTTGTTTGTTGTTGCACACCAAAACTTGAATGGATGGTAGTAAAACGAGTGGGACTAATGTTTCGATACCAAACCAGAACCAATATTTTCATTTCCTGCTTCACAACCGTGCCAGGATACGGTGTAGAGCTAAAGTTACCAATTGGTAACTCCTTTCCTCATTTCACGCATCAGTGTGATGAGTTTACCCCTGGTGAAGGTAAACTGCACACACTGTGGACATTGCTGTGGTGAGGCATGATTTATGGTTGACCGTACTGCATGCATCCCGCTTCCGTACAAGGGACGGGTTAATTGGTGCGAGGACGGTTTTTGGCAAAGAAAACGCGACGCAACACGCTGATCCGCACGTGATCAGATGAGTGGAAAAATCCGGGTTTTCAGTGTATCGCAGAGAAGGTGACAAACCGTGGTTGGAAAGGATACAGAAGTGGATTGTAATGAAAACATGAATTATTATGGAGCGGCCTGGGTAAGTCGGTAATTGATGGCCAATCGTTGACGCCTGACATTCAGCTCATGGTGCTGCTGAGCGTATCGCAGCTGAGTCTATTTTCTTCCCCCCATTAGAGTGCTTTACGCATCGAAAGTGTTGCTCGGTAATAATGTACTGTAAGCGTAGCCTTGATTTTTTTATCTTTTAATAAATACTTTAAGCTATTTGTTTGGTGTTTTTTCCCCTACGACGCTGTTTGCAGCTTAAACGATCGCAATCGATCTTATACGATCATAAATACGTATTGCGCAATGCGTAATTGAGGGCAGCAAATATGAATGAAGAATATGCATTGTTCGCAATAAAAATGCGGATGTTTAATTATTGGTTGTGCTTCTCTAAAAGCCAGCTGAGCTGATACTTAATTCTTCGCAGTTACAGTGGTACCACGAGAAACGAATTGAATGCGTTTTGTAACCATGCGCGGTAATTGTTATTATATCTACAAGTGTTGCAATTGTTGGCCTAAATGTATGAAACGTTCAATTTCACGTTAGTTTGCAGAGTAACTCGGCATAGTGCAAAACACTCCAGATTAATCCCTTTCCCCACCTACCAGGCCTCTCCCCCCATCGCCAGTCCAGGTTGGCATTCCGGTCTGGTCGTACCTTCCTTCGCTCCCTCCCAAACAAAACCCAGAAGCGTGCAGAAAGATCGTGTTACTCTTCAATGTTCAGCTGCAGAGACTGGTAGTCGGAAAAAGAGCTCATTTACATCTCTTTTATCCATTTGGATTCATGGATTTTCCGACAGATAAATTTGACAGGATTTGACAATAGGTACCCTCCACAAAAGTACCCTCCCCAGTTTTGGGACCACGAGGACCTCTAACAGGCTTGATCTGCCATTGCTAAGTTGTAACATCCACCCAGGAATGTTCGATGGATCTTTGTTTTATTATTATCAGTAGAACGGCCAGGTATATATAGTTTAACAATTAATTAATTGCTAAGAAGTGGGACATTTACTTCGCTCACCATTAGTACTTCGTCACTTCAGTACAAACGCACTCGAGCAATTACACATTAAAACTCGTTTATTTACTGAAAGATAACACACACGATAACGCAAAGCGACTGTCTCTAGCGGACGCACAAGCGAGAAGAGATCAAGGATCCTCGGCACTTCGGATACTGTCAGTTTCCAGACAGCAACGAGTAACGAACTGGCTGCGTACGTGACCAAGGTGCACACAACAATTAGGATGCAACTTATCCCGGGTAGGAGCTCGGTAGATGTAGCTGCATCCTTTTGGAGTATCTCTATCATATCCTCCTTTTTCTGTTGGGCTTTTTTTTTTGGTTGATTCCGACATTCAACCGGACCATCTGTGGCGTCCTTTGGTCGGAGATATGATTAAGTGTTTGTAGCTGTCAAGGGATGTTCTTCAGGTTACACTTCTCTCTCGTGCTCTCTCGACGAGCATGCAGGTCAGCAATTTGAGGGCCGATCGATTGATCTTATCACAATTGTAAGATGGTCTTCCTGAACTCTAAAACTTTGCTCGATGTGGTGGTTTGTTGCTTAAACCACTAATATCTCAGTGAATGCGTATGTCAAGGTACCACCGTATTGTGCGGAAAATGACAAGTTTCACCCTTGCGTATCCGATCAGGTGCAATAATATCTCGAGTGCATACACACCCTCATCCATCAGGAAAATGGGATAAATTTTTTAAGGGAGAATTTATTTTATACCCCCTTTTTATGCGAAGGGGTATAAGTAAAACAAAACAAAAAAAAAACGGTACATTCATTGGCAAAAGTGTTTTCTGCAATGTATGCCAGAACACGAAAAGCAACGCTTAAGTAGTTGTTCGCGTTCGCAACATGCTGGTGTAATGGGCGTTCGCGAAAGCTACCCCATGCATGCTATGTATGAAACGGACGCACACCGTGGGGTTGTAAAAATACATCTCACATGCTCCTACGATGGTAAAAAAAAATGAATACATTCTACCTTCGAAAAAGCAAAAAGGATGAATCTCGTGTGCAGTAGCTTATTTGTTTGCACTGTGCGCATCGTTTGAATGACGGTTTGAAGGTTGAAAATCATCTCAAAAATGCTTGTGGTTGTTTGCGGCCAACCGGCAACAAAGACGGATGATGTATAATTACGTGGGTAAGAATTTATTACAACCAACCAACCAACCTTTCGAAACTTCATCCCATTCCCCTCTGGTTGCATGATTGTGTTGCAGATCTTTCGAGGTAACAAGGTAGTAAGGTTATTTTCCCCCCCCAGGTTGGTGGTAATAGTGGTACATTTTTCCTGGGGAAAACATCCGTTTTCCTTTTATTGTGCTGGGGTCTGCAAGATCACGTGAGAAATATGACATTGCATGCTGGAAACAGGCACCGAACCGAGCCGTTGAAGCGTGAGTGTCAGGTGCGGTGTTTCTGATAGCACTCACAGGTTTGTTTTTTTGTAACGCAACCGCGCGATAACGTGCGATGACAAGGAGTGGAATGTGAATTGGACTGCACTAAAATAATATAAAATGCACCCGGTGGTGATTTGCGGAAAACGCCACGATATTTCGTTGGATGAGCTTTTGCAACTGTTTTATGTTCGATTGTTGTAAGCTGAGATGTATCTCCAGTTGAGTAGTGGACGGTAGATGGTTGCATGATTTGCTGGAGTGCGACAGACAGTAAAAACATTCTTTTGTTTTATTGGAATTAGTACAGTTTTAGTAAAGTTTCCGTTGTAAAAAGGAGTTTGGCATTTATTTCTAATGTCTTTATTAAATGCTTATCGTAGCATTTTTGGATGAGCTTATTATTTAAGGAGTAGGAACAAACGATGAGGGTAATTATGTTATTAATCAATCATGTTTAATGATTTGCTGTCGATTAATGAAGCACTTCGTTAGTACACTTTTACGTACAATAAGCCGTTTTTGTACCAAGTGATATGAGTTCGGATCTCACGCTAATTCCTCCTTAGGCGATCTCATAAAGTGTGATTAATTTTATTTGAGTCTTTTCATAAGTTTGATGTTATTGAAAAAACGATCCATGAATGAAAATTTCTTCCTAATATCATAAGCGATCGCTCCAGTTATCGTTAGAATTAGTAACCATTGAAATAGGCGAATTCAAAATGTAGCCCCTAAATATAGGCAATTCACGTAACATTCGTAATATTGCAATTTTTAGTGTGTTTTCTAAAATATGTGGAACGTTTCTAAATAACTTTGGATTACTATGAACATATTAAATAACATATCCCACGTAACGTTCTTTACGGCTATAAAAAAGAGCTTTGCCCAATTTAAGGTGCTTGCAGAAAATAATAAATATTCCCTTGAACATCTTAGCAAAGCAAAGTCAGATTGCAAAGATCGCACCACTCATTGCGGAAAGCGTCTCTACCTCATAGAGGTGCCCAAAGCTAGCAAAGCTCTTTCCATTCTGGCCTTTTTTTCGAATGCAGCATGGTTTTGTTTATGTCTCTGTTGAATAGTTTTATAGTTCCCTTTCCATTCAGCGAGTAGTGATGCAGCGATGCTCAGCTTCCAGAGTACAACAGAAAAATAAAATAAAAACAAAACCCCAAAATCAGATGTCGCTCTCATGCAACAGCACAACCACAACGAAACAAACCAAAAACAAAACAAAAACAAAGGAAGCTAATAAAGAAAAGTTTCATCAGAAAACGTAGTTCCGGTGGTGCAGTTCCTTTTTTCTTTCGGCTAGTTTACTTCTTCTCCCTCGTATATTCTTGTCAATTTTCGGTTCAATTGAGTGTCAGTGGAGCTTTTCCTCTTTATTTTTGTTGTTTGTTTCTGTCTTCTCGCACTACACTTTTACAGTTCGAATGGAATTGCAAATTGTAATTCCGTTGTCGTTGGCGGCGAAGACCAATTGAAAGTTTTCCACTGTTTCTGTGTCTGGGGCGACAGTTTTGTTTTTTTTTTTTGTGTGTGTGCTTTACTGTTGCCATCGCGTTGCATAAAACCGCGGCCGCGCCAGTTGTTGCATTAATTTTCACTTCCGGCATGAAATGGCGGAAAGGGGTGGAGGGTTTTGCGGGAGGTAATGCTTACTGCAACAATTTCCCCTCGGCGCGCGTCCTTACGCGGCCGGTTGGGTTGAGACAAGCCGGCCATAGCGAAAGATTGTTTCGACGCTGACGATGGGGAAAGTTTTCGAAGGGCTATTTTCGATTGTTATTTTGATTATTGCGATGAGTGCGACGATGGAAGGCAGCATGATCGTGGGAGTAATGAGGGTTTACTTTATTATTTTTTTCTTCAGATGAAAGATGGTAAAGCATAGAAGAATGTATTGCCACAAAGGTGATGTTTTTTGTTGAATGGGATCGGTGAAGTATTTTTTATTCCAAAGACTTTTCATTATTGAAGCATGTTTCATGAAGCTATGATTATGCTTTGATACCGTTGGACCTTTTTATTTCGATAGAAGGTGAATGAATGTTTTCATATGAATGAGCTTTCTTCCGCCAACAACCTCAGGAGGCCTGCCATTTCTGGCCTTCTTTGACTTAATTTTCTCCCTAGCTAGATAGTCAGTTCTGCGTACGTGGGAGCTTCGTCTGGATGGTATTTTGTCTCGGTCCTGCCGTGTGAAAACCAACAACCCAACCGGGTCGCTTCGAGCTAATACCATTTTGTTGTGCTAGAATTTTGAATAAGCGTTATCACAGGTGATTAATTTTCATTTTGTTAAGTGCTTCAGAGATGGCGAAGGCAATAGAAAAGTACTTTTGAAAGTAGAAATAACAATAATGCTGTCGTTTACTTATTGAAATATTAAATTATGCCAAAAACTAACAATTGCATACATTTAGGCTCTGTGAATCTATTCACTATATTCTAGCAGTTCATTTTCTTTAAGCATTGTAAAGTTTATTAACAATTTAAACCTATGACACATTAACCGAGAATTTTTTTAATGAAACAATAGCCTTTTTTAAATCTTGCTCATTGTGAAAAAGTAGTTTTAAACGATTCGTGAAAATTCCCTAACCAAAAGTTTTCCAAACCGCAAGGATTAAACAATCAGTACAAATTCGTTCGCTCGTGATCACTCCAGCAACCCTTAGCTCAAGTCTCTCTCTCTCTCTTTCTTCATCTGTCCTAGTCCTAGCTGTGTGGATGGTTATCAATTAGCGACGGTTAGTTAACTCAGCTTAACGCTAAGCATTAGGACGAGGGTATTTCCGCGCGGCACAGCAAACATTTCGGTGTGGCAACATTTCCCGTCCCAGCCAAGGTGATCATAACTTGTGTGGGATGAAACTAGCGGCCCATACCCAAAACACTCGCCCCGTTCGGTATCCTCGCGGGTCCCCTTTGCGGTGGTCGGATGTTTGCGTGCCCCAACCGCACGGGAAGATGATGTGTTTCGTACTAAAATGATGAATTCTGTGGCCAGCAAATGGGGAGAGCAACTGGTGGCGATGGTGGGTGGGGTGCTGGTGCCTACTGTAAATGTCATTAGTAACCGAGCACCCCACCGGGGAAGGGGTGGCTTATTCACACATAAACAACAACGCCCTCCACAACGGCTGAGTGCCGTGCGTTGAAGTATAGAATTTTGCGTATGCTTTGTTGCAACAGAGTGTTACTAATATCCGCGACCCGAAATGACCTCTCTATCCTTTGCGTGCGGGTACGTGAGGGTAGTTCTTTAGTCTCGCTCCGTAGCACCTCGGTGGGAGAAAATAAACACGCACCAAATTAGAATCCGGTTTTTTGTTGCGTTGTTTTCGTTGCCGTTTGGTTGGATACCAAAAATTTTCCAGCTCGTGCATTCATTTGCCTCGGTTAGAAGGATGGCCTGGGCCCGAACGCACACACGGTGCGTACCGTTTTGTGGTCGGGAGGGTTTTTAGGTGCGTGCCACGGCCAGACCTACCCGGATCGGGGCCGGCTGCCTGGAACCGTTGTTTGTGGTTTGTGTCGGAACCGTTCGTTTCCGGGTGCAACCGAGGTCCCGGTGTATCCTTTCACAAAATTTGGTCAAAAGTTTACGACGGGCTGATGGTAGTGCGAAATGTTTTTCGCTTCGTTTCGCCACCTTCTGGTACCGGCAGGTACGGTTACAGGGGGTTTCCCGTAAGTAAATGCTAAACCTCGTCCTCGTATGTCCTTTTCTGCATGCTTGTGTGTGTGTGTGTGTGTGTTTGGTGAGCATATTATCCTTCTTTTTTTTGACCCGGTTGGAGAAACACGTCCCGATAGAACCTATCCTAGCGTGAATGTGTGAATAATTCGACCAGAAAAGTGGCTAACGTGGTCCCATCACGTGCGATTATGTTTTCCCATGTTTCTGCATCACTCATCGCAAGCCCCGGGTCGCCCCTCCAAGCCCCTCCAAACAGTCCGAAAGGTCGGAACGGGAAGGCTACTGCTGCAATGGGGGCCAGTAATGGTTGGGTTGTTTCATCAAAGGTCCCGTTGGTTACATCCAAGATGGATGGTGATGGACAAACGGATGAACGAATAGATGGATGGATGGTATAAATCTTTGCCGGGTTTTCCACCGGCTTCCCAACCAGGCGGGACACGAGTAAACGAGACGGAGTCATGGCGCAGATGGGGTTTATAGTGTCTTGTGGAAATGTGCTTTTACCGCAGTTATCCGTACTATTGTGGTGTGTGTCCTTTTAGCTCGAGCTTGAACTGAGCAGGAAAGCGGTTTTAAATTAACACACAGTTGGCCTTTTCTGGAAGAATGCCAACATTTTTTTTTGCTAACCTCATTAGCACCCGGTTGGAGTTCGAATCGCGATTGTACTGAGTGTGCTGAACGTACCAATTTAATGTATTATGTATCGTTAATACTTGAATAAATAATTGTTATAGACGGGTAGCTGTTAGACGCGTGCCTCAAACTGTGTTGTAAGTTCGGAACTCTGGTCATGGTCTGGTACACAATCCTTTGCTCTACTGATATCCATTGCAGGATATTTAGCATAACAGCAGACGATGTTCGTCGACCATAACCCAAATTTAATCACGATTCTGGAATCGTTGAAGCCTAATATTTTGCCCCTTGCATCCAAGAAACAGAATGGACGAGTAGAAATCGAAGGTGTGGTGCAATTAGTGATTTGTAGAGGTGTCTTTTCCCAAGAAAATCGATACTTCAGCCAAATATCTAGAGCGTTTAAATCGCGATTAGTGAAGGGACTCTGCTTGTTAACAGTATCGTCAGCAAAAGGATTGATCTCACAGGACTTCAAAACCTGTATTATGCCATTCATATACATGATGAACAAAATTGATCCAAGACAACTTTCTTGCGGAACTTCGAAGGTGTTTTCTATAGCCTCAGCTTTAGACTTTCCAAAAAATATTCGTTGGGTTCTATCTTTTAAATAACGTTCGAACCAATTAAGCTCCCATAGAAGACATATAAAATAGGAAGTCATGTTAAAACCATCAAGCAGGCTGGTCGTGGTTTTTATTGTACTCCGCTCTGCTCATTTTGTGCTTCTCGTAAGCGATAAATCCAAGTTGTTCAGAATACCAGTACAGGCAGTCCCCGAGATACGCTATTATAGTGGACCGCTATAACCCACAAAAAATCCGCGTAACTCGAATTAATGCGTAAGTCGAATCCTGGTGTAATTTCGTTTATACTTCAAAGTCACAGAGTCGACTTCCTTCTCTGCAGCGGCGGATCAAACGGTAGGTGGAGTAGGCGGTCGCCTAGGGCCTCGCCGTGTTGGGGCCCCCAATAAGTTTGTGCCTATTGTGCGATTTTTGAAAATTTTAAAACAAAATTAAATTATAGCAAAAAAAAAATTAATTTACAAGGTAGAAAATTGATCAAAAATATCTTCCTTGGTTATATAAAACATTTTTTTCTATGTGATAAATTAAATGCAGAGAAGAATATCGACTTTGTGACTTTAAAGTATAAACGAAATTGCACCAGGACCAGGACACTAATTTTCCCGTTGGTCGAGAAAAATTTCTTCGAAAACTACCTGTTTCCGAATGTATAATACCAGGAAAGCATCCACGGAAGAGGTAGCACCTAGTACAGCAATTTTGGTCGAAAACCGCCGAAAGGTATGCAATGTTTAAACACTAACTTTCCCGTTGGTCGTGAAAAATTTCTTCGAAAACTACCAGTTTCCGAATGTATAGTACCAGGAGAGCATGCACGGAAGAGGTAGCTCCTGGTAATGCGCCGTAAGGTATGCAATGTTTATACACTAACTTTGCAACCAACTTGCAACGCAATGCGCCGTAAGGTGTGCAATGTTTATACACTAACCTTGCAACCAACTTGCAATGCAAGTTTGGTGCATGCAAGAAACTTGCAGCAAGATGGCGCCCAACTTCGTACTTGCATGCAAGCTTGCATGCAAGAATTTGCATGCAAGAACTTGCATGCAAGAATTTGCATACAAGAACTTGCATGCAAACTTGCATACAAGAACTTGCATGCAAACTTGCATGCAAACTTGCATACAAACTTGCATGCAAACTTGCATGCAAGTTGCATGCAAGAATTTGCTTGCAAGAACTTGCATGCAAGTTTGCATGCAAGTTTGTTGCATGCAAGTACGAAGTTGGGCGCCATCTTGCGCGCCATCTTGCTGCAAGTTTCTTGCTTGCACCAAACTTGCATTGCAAGTTGGATGCAAGGTTAGTGTATAAACATTGCATACCTTACGGCGCAGTACCAGGAGCTACCTCTTCCGTGCATGCTCTCCTGGTACTTTAAATTCGGAAACTGGTAGTTTTCGAAGAAATTTTTCACGACCAACGGGAAAGTTAGTGTTTAAACATTGCATACCTTTCGGCGGTTTTCGACCAAAATTGCTGTACTAGGTGCTACCTCTTCCGTGGATGCTCTCCTGGTGTCGGCAATCTGAAAACAGCTGGTTTTGTATGGAATTTCGTACCAGCTAATGGCGATCCAAGTAGTGGCGTTATCGTTCTCCTTAGCGCATACAAACGTTTATATATAGAGACTAGCTTACTAGGCCCGTTTACAGGGCTACGCAACAGAACTCTGAGATGTACGCAAGGGAGCTTTCTTTCCGAGACTTTGCTGGTGTTGTTACGTCATGTTTGAAGTACATCTCCCTAACACCGATAATGCCGTAGCAAAATTATGGGCCCCCCTTGAAAAATTCCGCCCTGGGCCTCCAAGGGGATTGATCCTCCACTGCTTCTCTGCATTTAATTTATTCGCCGAATCAGGCGATTTTTAAAAAAGATTACAATGAAATAAGTTAGAAAGAAATGTTTTATAAGACAAAAAAGGTTAATTTAACCAAATTTTAACTTTTTTGCTAAGATATTGTGCTATAAACTAGCTGAGCTGTCAAATTTCCAAAAACCACGTATCTCCGAATCCGCGTATAAAAGAAACCTCGTATCTCGGGAACTGCCTGTGCTCCAATGAATTCTTGCACGTCATCTCAGGCATTGCTCTTAGGATTTTGTTGCTCAAAGAGAACATCTGTTGATAATTTTCGTCGGTAATGTTACGATTTCGTTATATGACTCTGTCAAACGTACTTCAGCTACTGTTTCCTGTGGCAAAGGACCATGAGTGTTAGGTGTCGCGCCCGTGCCTTACCTTTACTGTTCAAGGACCTCCAAGATGTTAAGAATAAAAGTACTCAGGAAGTCACCTTTGAGAATTCTATAAATACTACACGACATGAACGACGGCTTAAAGCGGGAATTAAAAATACAAACCATCGCTTTACGGATAATGAACATACTTTTACCTTTTTTGTCACTTCCCTGCTGTATAAATAAAGCATCCTTTTGATTCGCGTGTGCGTGCGATGATTGTTCCTTTTTTGTTTATTCGGTGAACTTAATCCACAATGAATTAATCAAGCAATTGGGAAGCATTTTCAGTATCGTTTACGTACGCAGCCTACCACAAACCAGCCGCCATGCTTCACTTTACGGATTGTTCGTTGATTAATGTTGTCGGTGGAAATGCGTATGCGAGCCCTTGCACCGGCAACAGTGTTCCATTTGGGGATGTTCCGCGAGATTTTTCACCTCGTTGTATGTGTCTGCCACCTTCAATTACCATTTGTTTCACGAAACCATGTTTTGTCTCTGATGAAATGAAGGAATGTAAATTTATTGGATGTTTTTTTGTTTGTTTGGTTTACATTGCCCTCTCTCTTTTCGAGCGGCCACATACACAGCAGCAGCACATCCTTTCCACGTGCAACGACGGGCCCCGTGTGCTGTAATCAATTTGGATGGTGTTGACGGTGTCTCGTATGCTTTGCGTGCCTTTTCTCCGAGACCGCGGGATGTTGTTTTGGCGTCGGCCGTATATTGGTTTTGCGTGGCCATCAAATGCAATTTGAGCGTAAGCGCGTCCCTAGCGTTTGGGATGGGTGCGGTGAGCGAATTTCGGAAACGTGGAAAACTTTTACCCATCAAGATCGACACCGATCCCGGGGTGCTTTTATTTCGCCGTATCGCCGTACCGGTTCTGAGCGTATACCTGGGCCCATTATTACAATGGCTCACCTGGCCCGGTGACGAGTTCGGTGGAAAGCTATCAGACCCCACATCGGAAATGTATGCAAATGGGGAATCTATGTAGATGAACTTTCGTTCCCATTGCTTATGGATGATATTGTCGCTGATTCGAAACGTTGGCCGTGAACGTAATGGGATAGGCTTATGGGGTTTTTTTTTTTGCTGTGAGCGTAAGCTTCCGAAGATGGATCTGCAAAATAGGTCGGACTGATCTGTTTTACTGATGAGCTTTTTAGATTTTTAGAAGTGGCTAATTTGCAACTGCGCGACCGAGGCAACGTATTGGAAAGTATTAAATTTTGCACAAATTAAAGTCGACTTTTAAAGTGCCACAATTTAGAAGAAAGTGAAAAAGAGTTTGGAAAGAGTTTGCCCCATCGAGTTGTGATAGGACATTTGGAAAATGTTTTCCACTGATCGATTGCCAACTAGCAACCCAGCAATTTCCAGTGATAGTTTTTCTGTATTATTCGACATCTTCGGGACATATGTTCCGTTCCGCTATTAGCCATTATTTGACACGGGTTTATCAATTGAAATGAAGGACAGCAGCCGCCTTTGCAGCCGGCACAGAACAGACAACTGACACCTATATCGGTTATCGTTGGATTCGCTTCCGTCTCGTCGAACGTTCCCACCGAGTGACGATAAATATGGAGCAAATAAATGTCGTGTCGTGGATAAGATATTTGAATATTTTATATCTTTCGCCCAGCTGTGGATGGATTTTCTTTTCCGAAAACGAAGGATGATCTTAGCAAATAGTGGTGTTTTAGGACAGATTCCTATCGGGTTCGCAGCGCTTCTCAACACCTCGATCGTACGCGTTCGTTCCTTGACGGATGGGGAATGCAATGGCAGGCACAGCCGTTTCCGGTTATCAGACACAGGAAACCTGGCCGGAAAATGATTCCATAAAAAATCATTTGAATTCTCATCGTGCACCGCAACATCGGGTGTCTATTCTTGTAGCAGGTATTTGGACGTTCCGGTAAATGCGAAGGAAATTGATTTCCTGTCGTACTGTCAGGCACAATCCATCCCCTGTTCGGGGGGGGATGCTCGCTCGCTTCGACTGTCTGCGATTCTTATTCTGCCGGGTGAGCCTACGACAGTCGATGATGAGAAAAAATGTACCTTAAATCGAAAACAATCAAGCAACGGGGTTGAGCGGGGTTTGGGAGAACAGCGAAGATCTCGATTTGATTTTGATCAAATATAACAACACACGACGAACCGTAGCGTATCGCGAGCAAATGGCACAAATAGGTTGTGTTTTGAGGGAATCTATCGTACGTTTTGGGGGCAGACTTGAGGCAACCATATCGGCATTGGTCTGTTTTGGTCGTCGATATCGGAAGACACGATCAAATTGTCAACCGGAAACCGGGAAGCGATTTGATTGGATACCAGTTGCTATTTTTAACGCGATTTTAACGTAATTTTAAGCGTATGTCGTTCATGGCAAAGAACATGGCAGCTGATTCGATAAGCAAACTATAGTGTACAAAAAAAATGACTTTATGTAAAAAGTATTGTTAAATTATTGGTACATTTGACTGCAAAATTTACCTCTTTAATGCACAATAGTATCGAATCACTTAATGTAAAAATCTGGTTTGATCCTTCGCGTGGTCATAATTTGTACAAACGGGTTGCGCCATCTCTAATGTGCTGTCGGACAACATTAACAATTTTAATGTACACCCACACGTCTCAACTCTTTCCATATTACCTCCAATTTGCGGGAGAAAACCCATCACAAAACCACACAAACACTCGGTTTGGGTGAACGTGTCGCTTAATAATGATGCTCATAAATCGTAGTGTTCGAGCCGTACCGTAGGGTCGTGTTTATGCACCCGGGCCCATAGCCGACCGAACCACACGCGCGCACACCCAAAACCTGTCGATTAGTTATCATTTGCCAATGAATGGCGCACTAGTTTTGGAATAGTAATTTAAATTTAATTAAACCAACACCATGGACCCCAACGTGTAACGGGTGCAAAGTGTGTTGGTGAAAGGTTTGATTGTTTATTATTGCTGTGGAGTGCGGATTTGTAGGTCCTGCTGTTGGGGGCTTGCGCGCTGTTTTGGTTTAATTTGTGAACCGAAAGTGGGAATAAATTAAAGTGTACTTTAGAGGAAATAGGTCACATTTGGCGGGAGAAAACAGATAATACATCAATGCAGTAAAATGAATGATTATCCTAATTTTAGTTCATGAGATGTCCTTTCTATTTACACACAGTATTTAAGGTGGGGCTCTATCTCGCGTCTTTAACAGAGATCAAGAACAGGAAAATTTTTACAGGAAGTGATACTCGGGTGTTGGAAATTTGGACAGCTAATTTCATTTATAATACAAAATCTAAGCAAAAAGGCGATAAATTGGTCGATAATATCTTCCTTTGTTATATAAAATATTAATATATAAGTCGCCTGATTTGCTGAGCAAATTAAGCGTAGAGAAGAAGGTCAACTAAGTAACTTTGAAGAATAATCGATTTTACTGCCAGTTTTGAACTAAGCGGATTTTTCCCATGATGTGGCTGTCTGCTTTAATATCGTATCTCGAGGACTACCTATACTTGCCATTATGAAAACTTATTACAATGTTTGATTTTCTGTATTTGATCATTTTTGATCTTTGTCTATTTGTAGCGAAATTTTGGGCATATACCGTAAGGATTACATCAATTATTCACCCAACTCATGAACGGGGCGGTACGTTCGTGATTTAAGCGTCTTGTAGTCCGTTTTTTCAGTACACAAATTACGCAGTATAATCATCGTCCTGTAAGCAATCTACCGAGCGTAGTACGGTTCGTTGCGAATGCAATTGACCATTTTTAGTAGCGTTTATTTTTGAATTCCAAGTGCGGTA
The DNA here is from genome assembly GCF_943734755.1 of Anopheles moucheti. Classification (NCBI taxonomy): domain Eukaryota; kingdom Metazoa; phylum Arthropoda; class Insecta; order Diptera; family Culicidae; genus Anopheles; species Anopheles moucheti. The sequence goes on from NC_069141.1 coordinate 16,933,877, forward strand.
GTGCTGTTTTTGTATCTGCGGTTGTAAACATCTTGAAGCAACGTTGAAAACCACAACAAAAAAATGCAATGCAGGACGAAGGATGAGATGAGCGGTTGGAAATGAAAAGGCTCTTTATAGCGAAGTAAATTACGATGGTCAGTATGACCTCGGCGCTGTACATCAGCCCATTGTACGAAATGTTTGTGCTGTGATTTAGCGTGATGGAGTACATCCTGCGTGGGCAGTAGCAACACGAAGGACAAATGTTCGGTTTAATGTAGACGGTTTTGCACAAAATTCCGCTCGGTAAATGGTGGGAAAGTTGAAATTTAATTATGGCAAATGCCCTTCGAAGAATGTAGCCGCTATCTTTGTAGTGCTGCTGTCTGCACGGTCGAAATGGACTCCACCTTGTAAAGCATCTTCATGCAGAACATTTTTAACGATATTTTTGCGAGAACATAACTTACAAAACATCGTTAAACCTAGCCGTGCAAAACACTGCCCGTGGGTCGTGGGTGAGTCGTGTTGAAATACAAAAAGTAGAAAAGAAAAACCGTTCCCCGGCAAACGCAACGCACGTTTATTGCTTCAATCACAATTGCGCCCATTTTGCTGTCACCACCGTGGTAGTTGACACAACCTTTCAAACGATGAAGTTGAGCTGTCAAAAGTTTAACGCGCGTGTTCTCGCCCCGTGCGCTTCAGAAGTGTTCATATTACTAGCGAGGTGAAGAACTTTGCTTGTGTTTTTGCTTATTTCGGTGAGTTATACTCCTGTGGGGAATGTTGAAAACGCGAAGAACGAAAGTGTCCACTGACCGTGACCATGGGTCTAGCCGTCAAGGTTATCTTTGCCGGAGGGGGGGGACCGTAAGCTCCATCCCGGTAGATTGCGATTTCGGCATCATTTATTCAAGCGAAACGGTGCGAAAGCAGCTGTGTCTCTCTGTGCGTGTCCGTAGTGAAGAAACTGCTGCCGAATTCAAGAAAACTCTGCTTCCATCGTTTGGTTTCGTTGTGGGAGACGAACATTCCGAGGGGAAGGAATCACGTTAAGTATGCGACTGCTGGATGCTGTGTGGAGTGAAACTTTCAACACTGGGCGGGCGGGCGAGCGGACGGTGCTTTTGGAAGTGTCGGGCTAAGCCGGTACCCTCCCTCAGTCCCGTTCCAACACGTGAACTAACAATGTAACTTTTCCACCGGAGGTAATAATGTTAGAAGTCATTTGATCATCATCCCCGTTGAACTCTCCGTTAACATTTGCTTCCTCTTTGCAGCTGGATGTCGGATGGACGACGGTTGGCGCGCAAGAACACTGACACTTCATTACATGAGACACGAGGTCTCCGGGCCCGGTGCCGAACGTAGATCATTACCGTGAAGTACTCGGTGTCGTCAGCACAATGTACTCCTTTGCCTATAGCTCGAGAAGGCAAAGTTTACTAGCTGTAAAACCGTCCGTCCTTTTTACGGAGCTGTCCTGGTCCATTCGACGAAATGTATGTGTGGATAATTTGAGGTAAGGTAAATTTTGCTAGTATGTCGCTGGTTTAGCTTGCAAGTGTAAGGAGCTGAGCTTTTTGGTTTCCGTTGCTCGACAATGAAACCGATTACGATGATATCTGGAAGCAGTGTATCACAATGTATGGGAGGTACATTTGCATTTGGATAATTACAGATCCTGGACTTGAAAGAATCGTTTTTGTAGGTTGTAGGATTTGTTGGTTAGTTTCTAGTTTTGGTATCTTTTAGAATATTAAGGGAGAGTTAATTCCACTTTAATCCTATTTCAATGCAGCCATCCTGCATGAGGACTAATGTTTTAGTACGATAAAGCTCGTATCTCTACTGCGTACCTGGAAATGAGTCCTGGAAATGTCAATGTGCTGTATTATTTCGTCATTTTTTTTTTTTTTTTATCTTATTTGAAGAATTTTCTTCCACTTTACAGCACTCTTGTGCTTACCCTCACACTAGCAGGACCATATAATTCTTTCGAAAGTTTAGAAACAGTGATTAACTTTCGGATTCTTCCGTATGTATACATCGATGCACTAAAAATTATTTTCATCGCTGGCATGAACAATGAATGATTAAATATTCTATCGTATCGTAGCGCCGAATATTTGCGTACAATCTTGTTTAGAATATTCTACAACAAAACCTTAACGAAAACGAACGAAATTTCACTGACTCCGTATCCGTATCGCAATGTGGATTAGAAAATGGGAACGAAAACGTACCGATCCCTGGTTGAATTATTCAACACCATTGAACATGAGCCGTGGCAGAGAAAAGTTCGAATTTTAGTCACCGATTTGCCAAACGGATGCACGGTCGGGTGCACTAACGAATCGCGCCGATACACGGTTACCGTGTCGATCCCCCGTGATATTAACATATGATTGTTTTATCTGCATCATCCGGCGTTATGGAGCGTTAGGTTGTGTCAGGGGACTGCATAGCGTGTTTTTTTTTGTTGGCCCTGGCATCATGGCTCTTCCTTTCTGTTTAATTTTTTTGTTTAAATTTCCATCTGACTACGATCGTGGTGTGGTGTGGTGCATCGTGTCGATATTCCCCCGGCCGATATTGCGTTCTCAGAAATTCAAAATGTACACGGTGATTTCATTCCGGAACCACTTGCTTATTCACCGGCTAATGCCACTAATCGGACGAACGGTGGAATCCCTTCCCGGTTTCGGGCGGCGTGTAAAAAAGTGACCAAAAGAACTGGCGTGGAATGAAAATGCACCCGAGTTTGCATGGCTGTTTTAATTTGCTAGCTCTCGCAGCCGAAGAACACTGCACACGTGCAGTGGATGTCGAATGGTGCGAACGATTCAACGTTTGCTTTTTGTTGTTGTTAATGCGCTACGTTTTAGAAACAGAACTATTGTACCGGTTTGTTTTCTGTGTGCCGGTTGTGGGTACCGCCGTGCAGTCACGCTTGTTGTTTGACTGCAATCGTAACGAATCGGCGCCGGGACGGAAGATTCGCTGTTTTTATTGTCACGAGAGCGAGAGAGTGATTCGTATTTATATCGTCTGTGGAATCCCGGTTCCCGGTCTTTGGTCCGTGACAAAAATTGTACTTCAAAAAGGCACCTGGCTGGTGGCCAACAACTTGTCCGCTCGTCAATGTTTAAATATGGCTACGGGTTTCGGAAGTATTGGACCACACGCGTTCAGTGTAGTGTACTGGCCGGCAGACGCCACGGCGTGGTGTGGCGGACCAATACTGCACGCGAACGGTGCCTGCAACGGGTAACGATTGCTTGTGTGGCTGTGTGTATTTGGGTATGAAACGTCTAACCAAAATATAGGAGAACAAAAGTAAAAGATCAAATATGTTTTATTCATGAGTCATTTTCACGATTATGAATATTCAATTTTCACCGTTTTTGAGCGCCCAACGGTGTTTCCGGTTACTGGAAGCCGAAAGCTTTTCGAACGGGGCCCGACTCACATACCGGTGCTATCGGGCAACCATGGACTGTAATCCTTATGCGGCCATGGTCCGGGTGATGGCTTAATGTTCGAACCGGGTTTTTAGGCGAAGCATGGTGATGCAAAAACAAAACAAAAAATGCGCCCTACAATCTCTCTTTCGAATTGGAACAATTTATTAGAACAAAGAGAACGATGGAAAAGGATAAAAGTTTGCGGCTAATCTGATGCCACCATTGCTACCCGCGAGCGTGCCATAAGTGGGTAGGTTGGCCTTTTTTTTGTCGGAAATGAAATATCAACTCGAACTCGTCGCTAATCCGCTTCCTATCAGTGCTTGTTCAAATTGTTCGATTGAGGTTTACATTGTTCCACACATGCGGAAACTGGGCCTGTGGTGAGATAAAAATGCCAAATCCATTGAAGAGTGGTAATTTGAATTTAAAACTAAATTTCATGTCTTTGGTTCATTTTCTCTTTATTCATTGCTAGGTTTGTGTGTTATTTCTAGCTTGAAGTGTTCCTTTTTTGGGGTTACAACTGAGTTTTTAGACTATTTTATACTTGAAAGCTCATGAGAAACATGAACTTTTAATGATAGTTCTTCATAACTGAATGTTTGCAATAATCCACTTTTAATAACACATGCTACCCTGAACCCTGATTTAATTTAGGCATCGGGTCCTTTAATGGTTTATGCATCCCACCAAGCTGTCACAGAAAAAAAAAGATCTCACCATCGTTACAGCACCTCGCTGAAGCTATCCCAGACCCCATCCCGAGTAGAAATTAAATTACTCTAAAGCGTATCACGTACGCAAATGAAACGATGGGCCCAAGAACACCGGAAAACCGAAGTAACTTCCCGGATGATCCCGTCGGCGATATACCCGTCACGGCTGGGAACTCGTCGAGGTGTGCCGTAAATACTGTAAACGAAATGCTGTTCGGAAATTGAATAAATATAAATTCGGCTACTTTATGCATTGTTCCGAATTTCGGTAAGCTGCAGCAGAATGTTTTGTTCTGCTCTGCGTCCCCACTGCTAGGGGACGATGCTTTGTGACAGTTGGGTGAGATACTTTTCAACAGCGAAACCTTTTTGTGAACCGCTCGAAATGAGTGCCCAAAAGTCGAAAAGCGTTTCGGCCAGTGTGTTAGCATCTGCTACGGATTGCTTTTCCACACACCCACGCAGGCACGTGTGGTGCTGGACCGTACTATGCCGGTCCGGTCCATCTGATCGCTGGACACACACACGAGATGGAGATAGCGCAGCATTCTCATTTCGATACTCGCTCCGCACGGGCGGCGGGAGGATTACGTGCATCGTTGCCGGCTTGAGCCGGGTGTTGTGCATGCAGTAAGTTGGTTGTTTTGTCGTAACGAGGATGGAGTCTGCCTGAAGGGCCTGAACGTGAAATTTATCCACTCGACACCGTCCATCGTCCGTCCGGAGTTGCATTTCAGCCCGTGTGCAGGAAGGGGGGTACCCATTTTCTCGGGTGTACGGGAATAGAATTAATTGTATCCAGTTTTGAGTGTTGTTGCCACTAGGAAAACGAAACGGAGCGCGCCAAATTTAGTGGCGCGCTGGAAGTTTTGTGTGCCCGGTGTCTATAGTCGATCGTTGCGTTGGAACCGTCACAGAGGGACCCCAGCCATCCAAAAGTGTCTGTGAATCTAGCTAGGTCACAATATGAACATAGAACAAAAAAGTAGAACCGAAGCGATATTCCGCCTGATTGTTCTAAAAGAGCTTCAAAGGAAGAGTTTTGAATCGAGGGTTTTGGACGTTTTGAATTCACTCGCACCAAACCCGGTCAAATGATGTGCCGGCGTAGTAGTACTTTGTGTCATTCCTTGGCGCTGCACTGAGTGTGGTGGACTTTACGCTTCCCTTTTTGTTTTTGCTGCTCTCGTATGTTTATACAGCGGTGGAAGTATGGCCACCACATGTGGCCACCAGTGCGTATGCAGAAGGCATACAATATTGGTCCCTGCTTTCTGTCCACGCCGGTTACCGAACGGGCGTGGTATTTATTAAAGGAGTTTCCAGTTTCATTACACCCAGCATCATCGCTCCACTTTGGGTTGGAGTGTAATTTTGTTAAGAGGTGGATAGCGAATGCGACCGTATCAAACAGTGCCCCACTGGGTTCATGCTGCAGGCCGACATGCTTCGTGTGAAATAAATCAAAGTCAGTTTAAGATACGGTTGGGGTCAGCAGCACCCGATTTCGAGTGGGACTGAATGGTTTGCCTGTTTGTCGTCGTATTGCTGTAGAAGAAATTTGGTCGAAAATAAAAGGTTGGGCCTGGGTACGGTAGGAGGTAAATTTGATATCGTTTTTGGTTGTGAAAAATTTAAAATACAATCTTTTCCCGATTTACGCGAATAATGCGCGCCAGAGCAATTTGCGCAACTCGAATTCCCCTTACAATATCGTTTATATTTAGTATTCAGAAAAACGATTTTTTCTTTTCACGGTACCAGTGAAATTACGTTACGTTCATGTCGACAATTAGGTTAAATTTTTACCAGAATTTATGTTTATAACATAACAATGTAACGTATTTTTGGGAAATTTTGAAATTTGAAAAGAAAAAAAAATGAATTTGACATATAAACAATTTTGACACGAACTGTCAAACTCAATACTGTAACTCGGGAAAAGACTGGAAATGAATTCAAATAATAGAGAATGATGTTTACTCATTAGGTGCAGGACCACGAGAGTCACCTCTTAAAACATGCCCTCCTGGTATCGGAAATCTGAAAACAAACAACTGGTTTGTATGGAATTTCGTACCAACCAACGGGAAGTTGCCTTGGAAGGAAGTTGGAAGGATGCCTTCCGTTTCATCCATCTTCCTTACACTAGCGATCGCTCTCACGGTCTTTTTTTTTGTTAACGGGGAGGGAACCTTCAAAAGGTACCCACCTAGAGGGGCATATCGCGGGTAGACACCGCCCCTCGAGATGGGTTATGTGGGATTCATCATGTCTTGATAGTATGCAAAGCAATAGTGATGGGTAAATTTATCCCAAGCTGCAGATGTCACCCTTTGAAAAACATGTTCTCCTGGTATCGGAAATCTGAAAACAATTCTGTGTGGCAACGGTATAGTGTTTTTTCGCAGTTGACCAGCTGATTTTGTCACTTGACAAATTTGTTAGCATTTTGTCAACTCTCGTGGCCCAGTACCTATTAAAGACACTGCAACCGCTTGGTTGAATGATACGTCACATACAATTCAAATGAAACAAGAATATTGCTCCGATGGTTCAAGTTCATTGTCACCGTTCATTCCCGGATCCAATCGGCTTTAAGTCACAACAAACGCCTTTCGCAGTGCTTTAAATTCAATCATTTACCTGCCTCGCACGATCCGGCATTGATAACGCAATTAGAAGGGAGGAAGCGGTTTAAAACTTAACACCCGGCAACCTGCCGGTGCCTACGGTTGCAAACAATTTACCCCAGCTGCCGGCCAAAGAAAGAGCACTCTAAGAGACATTAATTTTATTTCACTTCACACGTGATGCTTGAAGTTGCTCTTGCGCCAACCCGTTCCCAACGCGCCACGGTTCTAACTTTCCTATACGTGGGCTTGAGAGATCGAGTATCGCGTGGTACGTTTATCGCCGATTCCACAGTTTCTTTGGCCTTTCCCATGCGCTTTCTGTGTTTGTACAAGCGGGGGAGCACAAGGTTTAAGACGTACAGGTGGCAAACGTGGCAAGTGTATGGTACGATAATTTGCATCGTTAGCCACCGGCTTGTACGCAATCATCGTAAAAATGTTACTGTGCCAAATTTTTAATGACCCCTTGCGAAATGTTTCTCGTTACGAATTCGTATTCCGCGGGCAGCCCGGGGAGTGCAACTTATTTCTTCACGCACTCCACGCACGCTTCCACCCGAGCGCACTGAGTTTGATTTCCCGTTTCAGGGGTTTGCTTCCTGCAGCCTGGAGTTTGGATTTGGTGGGATACCGCTGCCAGGAGATGCGAAGGGAAGGAAAAAGTTTGTAGTCCCGGAACACTCTTCACACTGCGGAAGACGGAAGAGATTCGTTGGCAAAAAGAATCCATTAAGCTTCCAGACGATCTCATTTGATTCTGCTCTCTTTGGATTTCTTGTAGTTTCTGCGTTTTTTTCTCTCGTTTTAGGTGGAAAGTTGTGTTTTTTTTCTCGCTCTCGAGATACAGCAAAAGTGCAACCAAATTACGGTAATTTTCCGTTTGCCAGCTATATTGCGCTTGGTGAACTTGGTCTTCTGCGTTAACCTCTTGCAAAACAAAAAAAATCCGCTGTCTTGGAAATGGTGTCCCGCGGTGAACGGGCAGAACCACAGGTATGGTGGTTAGAAAATCCTCAAAAATCTCCGGAAAATTCTTCCCCTCTCTCTCCACTAGGGGCAATCCACCCCACTGGGGCAATCCTTTCCTGATGCTCACCACACTCTAATGCCTGCCGTTCCGTTAACAATACTTTCAGCAAATCACCACCACACGCCGTCGCTGTAAGTGTGGTTACTTAAGGGTAAAGGAATAATTAATTAAAGCATCAGGAGCGTAGGAAGTTGGGAAAGCAGGAGGGGGGCCGTTCACGGCTGGAAACCGGACCTGTATCTTACCACCAATTCCTGTGGGAAGATGTAAAATGCTAGGGGGGAAGACAAAACTTTTGGACCCTCCCGGTTTTGGGCGAAACGGGTTGCACTTCCGGGGTGCGAAAATGAGTGCATATCGTGTAGATGAGTCAGGAGGCAAACATAAATTACCGCAATAAATCGCACCCCCCCCTGTTCGTGTTGGGATAGATGGCTTCATTTTTGCACGGTTTTTGTGTACGAATCATGGTGGCAACTCTGCAAGGCAATAGGTTAAACAGTTTGTGTGCTTTACGGCTGGGAAGCGCATGGCGCAGCTGCTTATGAAGAATGGTTTGCCACGAAAGGAATGTTAATAGAATTATCAGTCACGAATGAGTTTAATTGTAGTGCAATGTACATAAGCACGTGAAAACCCGATTCGTCGTGCATCGTTTTGGGAAATTGTTTCTTGTTCCGGGGGGGACGGGTAAAAAACAACTGTGTTGTGTGTGTTTTGTTGGAAAATCACGTACCTGTTTTGTCCGAACCGGTAATTTGGGTTAAATGTGTTAAAGGCTTAAAAGCATCCGTGTATTATTTAGTCACGGTGTACGTTCGCAAACGTTTTGTGGTGGTTCGCAAAACAGAGAGAGGCCGCACAGTTCCCCCCAATCGAGTGCAGTAATCTCGAGCACTTTTGCAACCAATTTGCCTTCGCATTATGGGCGGGCTTTGGTACGCCGTTGAGCGTGGGGTCAGGTTAAAAGGGTTAGGCAGAGAGAATAAAAAGTCCACAATTTCATAGCCGGAAGCGGCTAACGAAAGTGTATGGGTGAGGGTGTAGAGATAATAATTTCGTTCACTTTATGCACCACCCGAAACTACTAGCTTACGGTTACGGGTTGGGATAGAAAAGTTTAGGCGCGTGTTGCTGCGCGCGTTGGTCGATTATTGAGGGAGGCACCGAGACGTGATTTTAGCAACATGTTTGCTAGCTTTCGGTTTGATAGTGCAACAGGAACGGTTTGATAAAGGTGTGGCCACGGGAAATGTTTAGACGGAAGCTAGATAAAGTGAGGCAGAATACCAAAGATACCTGTTCCGCTGTAGCTTGGGCAGGTAAGTACATCCCGGTTCCAGCTATAAGTGTAGCAGGTGTCTATTTCAAATCCGGTTGGGGAAGTGTTTGCCCTCTAGGCAATGCGAGGTTTGCCGGAACCACCATCACCGCACGCGAAAGACGATATTCCAACCAACCCGTGAGGAAGCTCGTAAAGAAGGTTTATTTATTGAACTAATTCGCCCTACCACGAAAAGCGAATGGACTTCAAAGCAAATGTTTCGGTAAACAGGACTAGAAAAGTCATGCCCCGACCGTACTTCCGCGGTAAACACACTGTAGCACAGAACCCTCGATTTGCGGACCGGGAACATGGAAGATAGAAATGAAATTAGAAAACCAATTAACTACGGGTTCTAATTGATTCGACGGTGGCTCCGTACGCTTGTTACTACGGCCTGGTACAAAGTAGTGGAGTAAGCGGATGATTGCCTAACGGTCGACATCACTTGTTGAAGTTTGTTGTAATGCTTTATTAAAAAGATAAAGTGCAACAACGTATCGTTTTGTAGATGGAAAGTGATACGCTTTCCCCGAACGACTGTTCCATTTCCTTCTGTTGGGAGAACGATCAATTCGCTCGCAAATTTTATTTGCTTTTTTTGCTTTAATGCGATTTCAACTGTGTTGTTACTCTATCTGTATACATCCGTATTGGCTGAAGGAGGAACTTCATGTAGAAAAAGACAATTATGTAGAATATTAATTTTAGAGATACCTGTCAAATGAAAACACAGTATTGTGGTTTGGGTATATGCGCCTGTAAGTATGCAATATAGGTTTTTCATTCGAGGAGATCATCCACATATATGGCATATCGATCGTAGAGGATACCTCGTATTGTACTAGATAAGATAATACTTTTCTTTTGCATACCATTCTATTACAAAAGCTTATCTCCGTTAGTGCCCGGAGAAGAATGGTGAATGAATTCCCTTTTACCACACCATTAAAAAAATACCATTTCTCTTTTAGGCAGTGAAACTTCTAAACAAATATGACGAGCGGCTTGATGGTGTGCAGGAGGAAATAATTTTGCTCAACATACTTTTATGCTACCTTTCACGCCGTGAGGGACGAAAGATTGAAGATGCCGATGGTGCACCAGGTTGTCATCCACTGGTTTCGTTGCTGTCGTTGCCGGTTGTCGTCATGCTCGCAGTGGAATAAAAGTAAACGCATTTGAACTTGCTTTCCGACTGGCTGGGTGCTGAACTTTTCAACGGCGAACCATTTTCTCCGGGGGTCTATCGAACCGATTCATCGTACCCATGGGGGTAAACGGGAAGGAGTTGCAAGTATCTCCGCTTCATGAGTTATGTGAAAGTTTTCTGTTGCTTTCTTTACCACTCATGGCAGGTTGCAATCAAATCATCTTGTGTCGCTCTTCTTATTGGGAGGAACCGGATGACACGGACGAATGTGGGCAACAATTTGCCAGCGGCAATGTCAGCAAAATTGTGTCATCTCTTACCCGGATGCTACGAATGATATTGATCTTTACCGCCCGGTTGGTGGCGAGGAGATTCGTACTGTGCTGCTGCCGGGTGTGAGATATGCCGGTGGAGTACCGAACTCAGTACTACTGCAAATCTTTGTTTTATAGTTGATATTTCTTGAAGAATGTTTACCCTTCGATGGGGAATGGGATGGTGCTTTTTCTCGGTTAGGAAATGGTTGGCGAAGCACTGAACAGATCGATGTTCTAAAGTTTGATCCGCAACGTTGTGCGCCCGTGCGTGCGATGAAATGACTTTGTTAACAAATAAGCAACTTTTATAAACCTTTTTGTTTTGTTTTGCGTTGGTTGTATATGTATGTTGTAAGGATGTATATTCTTAGAATATTTGTTGGGCATTTTTTTTTTACGTTTTTAGATATAAATCCTACCAATAAGTGCATTACATTCTCAGGGCAAAGCTAGGAGCATAATTTTGGAGCGTGATTAAAGGATTATCAGAACCGATCCGACCAACAGCCATTCTCGTTCGTAGAGAAGATAGGATGCTCCACGTCCATCCGCTGATTGACGGTGCCATGTTTGTCTCAGTTTGATTCAGAATCACGAAAGCGATGAATAATTTCCGGGGATCCAGCTAATCTTCGGTTTCGGTAAATTAAAGCAAACACCGCCTGTGTAAATGCACCGCAAAAGGAAAAACAAAATAGACAAACTGCTCCAATCTGTACGCGCTGGTCCGGTTTAAATAGAGATCGAGAATTTTCAGCTCCATTTTCTAATTAAAATATTTTCCCTACGAGACACTACTCCCGTGCTGCTGGCCTTTTACACTCCGGCGAGCCTGTTTTGGTACGGTGTGGAGATGTAAAACGTACCTCCTCCACCCAAGTTTCGTGCTCTGTGCGACGAATCATCGCACGGAAAACGGTTTCGGTGTTTCGGTTAGTTGGACAGTTGGCAGGCGGAAATACGCTTCCGTGCGCCTCCAAACGGACAAGACACAGTGCACAAACACCACTCTGAAGCCGTTTCCGGTTCGCTGTTCTATTGTGGTTAGATTTTTCGGGTGCAAACTCAAGGCTAGTTGAACGATTTACTTTAAAAGTAAAGAAAAGAGAAGGAAAAACACCATCTCATCACACCCACTACTTTTCCATCCCCGGGGGGGTGGCGGGGTGGAAAATTTTAAACTTCAACTTTTGTTTTAGAAGCGACGATGCAAAAATGTGCTCCTTGGGTAAAATTATGGCCAGTTTTACGGTGGTTAAATGTCCCAATTTCTGCAACCGGTTTGTGCAGCAGCAACAGCGGGGATGTGTCGCGAATAGCTTACGAAAATCGTTGTGGAAACTATGCACACCTCGAACGGTTGCGTCCGAAAAGGTTGCGTAGAAGAAAGTTATTTAGCCTCATTAATTAGCAAATTTTTGGTCGGGGGCTAAAAATCCAATTTATGCACAACTTTATGCAGCATAACGAATCTCTGCCGCCGGTCGGTGTTGTGTGTGTAACTTTTGGTACTGTTTTTTTCCCTCCTAAAAGGAAAAGTGGAAGGCTCTTGGTAGGTACAGAGGATAATGTGGCTTTAGATGATGTGGATTTTATGTGTAGATTTCGGTTAGTAGTAGTTTGTTTAAAATGTTTTATCGAACATTTCAATACTTAGTGAATTTCTTTTTGATATTAAATAATTTGGGGCTAGCACTCTTCTCAAAGGATATTGAAAAATAAATTTCCTCCATGTCTCTCCCTCCCGTGAAGCTTGACAAGCTTAATACTGCAACGACCGTTACATATTTCGGGAGCATCTTCTTTTTTTTTTTAGCTTTGGCAGCAAAATTCTCTGCATCTGACATAATCCTGGACAGCTGAACCAACACAACATCTTCCCGCTGAAGGATTGTGAGAAGCATCAAATAATAATATAAAAAGGAAACTTTTAAGCATCAGCGCGCCCTGTTCGGTGAGGGTTCGACGCAAGAGGAAGCAAGCAAGCAAGTGCAAGCAAAAAATGCAATTGTTTCGTCAGGTTTTTGTGGTACAGATAAAATGAACTACTTTTTTAAAGGAGATTTTGACTATTACCCTCCCTACCCCATTGCTGTTTGTTCGTCGCAATAAATGACTGAGAGGGATGTGGGAAGCGAGCGAGGAGAAAACACGGGAACCACGAGGAACGGGGCAAATTTTTCCGTGATCTCCGCTTATAATAAATCATTGCAACAAATTGAACGACGATGGGGTGGGTAGTGGTGGTCCCAAAAAAAAAATGGCAAACATACACGTAATGGTAGACAAAACAGTTGCGATAGTGGAGCCACACACACACACACACACAACTGGCAAACCCCCGCCGTCCTGGACATGGTGAAATAGTTCGGGCGGAGAAAATGTGTTTATCTTTGTTTTTCCGCGCTGTAAAAGTTTCCCCCTCCCACCAAGCGAATGCCGAACAGCAATGGAGCTTTCGGCAAAACATTGCACCCGGTTGAATCTCGGTTTTGGGAACGACGGAAATGGGACGCCTTGTGGTGGGCCAGGTCAGTAATGGGAGGAAGTTTCCCCTTTTTTTGTTTTTGTAAACTGAAAACTTGCTACTATTTCTCTAAGAAGACAATCGGGACCGGATACCGAAGCTGTCGAGTGAGAATGCAAAGTACTCTTGGCGCCTCTTGCATCTCGAAACGCGGCGAGAAAGCTGCAGCAATATAAAACAGTTTCGCAAAATTGATTGACTTTAGTTTGGAAGTTTTGTAACGACTTTTTAACATAGATCCGTGAGGGGGGGAAGAGGAGACGGGCGCTGGGGGTGACGGGGAAAGTTTTGTTGAAAATGTGTTTTTTGGTGTGTGTGTGTGTTGTGCCTTGTTTCGATCGGCTGCAATGTTGCCGGGGAGCTCGTTTTTGAGCTGCAGCAGTAATTTCAATGAGCATATTTTAGATGCCATGAGGTCGACAACAAACCGAAGTCCGAATAGGAATCCGGATAAGCATGAACGATTAGTCTTATGTCCCTTTGATTGACAATTATTCGTTGTTGATTATTTGTTTATATCCGGGAGGGATTTGTTGTAGGTTTCTGATAAGTATTCTACAGCGTTCGAATAATGTTTTTCCTTGTGATTAAAATACTATTGAAACTTGTATTGTTCATAACATGTTATACATTACTTTGTTATTTACACTTGATTTGTATAAATAATTTCTAGCTCTATTTCTACCGTACTAAAAACTACTGTGTGTCGCATGGGTTGCATAACTTTAGGCGCTTTTGTTTACTTGGAAGCTGATATTACCTCAATTACAATTTTATTGTAACAAATTCTTATTAGAAAATGTTTATGAATTACGAAGAATTGTGCAATTCAAATCCTGTTACAATTTCCTTAATGTTATGAGCTTTTTTATTCTCCTAAAGTAGAAACACACGATATTCAATTCATCAAAACTTATGCAAAGAATTCACGTTCCTGCTTCCTGTTCCCGGAACTAAAAGCAATGCAGATTAAGTACGAGGTTATTACAGAGAAAAATGGAAATGACAAGAAAACCGTACCAGATTATCCTTCTCCATGAAAAGCTCGACTACAACTTACCATCCGTGGCGCCCTTGCACACGGTTGCCCTATCACAGTCGCGATAATCCTGCCCGTTTTGCTATCAATTTTACAATCAGCCATAAAACTTTCATCAACGACACGGGCTGGCATATTGATGGATTCAACACGCGATCCAGAAGCTCGAGCTAAGCCCCCGAGTTCCCTCCCCGCAGACAGCCAAGCCCCCCCGTGAAGTGGTGTCCCGTTTTTCTTCAGCTCCGAAGTCAACTCTCCAGAGGGCATCTATTAGTTTGTCCGTACTCGGGGTTAGAATGACTCTATCAATCGAAAGGGCGGCTAAATCGTCGACGGTCCAACCAGCGCAGGGAAATCTCGATGCTGGTTGATGCTTCTCGCTATTGCGCCATTGCACGGAGTGTGTGCAGCGCACGTACCGGCGTCGCTCGCACCCAAGACAGGGAAAAGTTTTGCGTGATAATTTATCTTCCCGTCGTGGCGATCGTCGGGGTTAGGTTGAGTTGATGCAACAACAAAAAAATATATCGGATAACACACTGGCGAAGCGGGTTTTGATCAGAGCAAAAGGGTGAAGCAGAATTGATGCCACTTCAGCATAAACTTACACAAACACTGCGCTGTGCTGTTGTTGTGTGGCCGTGTACGGTGGTTATGTTATGGAAAAAAAGAATAGAAAACAAAATACAACGGAGGTGGCTTATCCACTCACCACCTCCAGGGTTAAAATGCATGCCGGCCATTGTTTCCGTGCTCTCGGTCTGCTTAGCGTCGGTATGTTGTGGCGTTCGATCCGGGGCCAGACTGATGAGGCAAACGCAGCAAACCGGGCACCGAAAAAGTGCACTAATTGATAGTTTAATCAAGCGGCTGTCGGGCGTGATTTACGGTATGTTTTTATGTGCATTGTTGGCGTTGATTGTTTCCTGACGGTGTTGTGGGTCGAACCGGAACCCCGGTCTCCCTTTGGTTTGTGGTGAAAATCCGGAGTTAACACATGACGTCAAACTAGCTGAAATGTGAAACAGATTGTTATTTTGGAGCTTGGAAAAAGGGGAGAAATTGATGGAGAAGGATGATCGGCAAAAGGGGGATGGAACGGTTTCTCCGATCCGCGAAAGATAAATTGATGTCGGGGGCAGTGCTTTCGATAATCGACATGGTTTGGAAAATATGTTTCAATCCACCGCATCGTTACCGTTGCTGTAAGAAATATTCTCGATTGTTGTTGCAGTACAGAAAACGGATGTAAATTTAATAAGCACGGATCATTAACTTCATTATTAACTTTGTAGAATTATCGATATGTCCTGGCCGTTGTATTGAACAAACAAATATTGTAAAAGCTCTTTACAATTTCAAAAAAGCTTTTTTTATTTTCAAAAATCTAATATAATTATGTAACGATATAGACGATCCAGATTTGATCCCAGATGCTGTGTGTTGCTTGAGCTTCGAAGTACACTAATGATGCATAGTAGGCATCGGATTATCGTACACTGTAAAAACTAATGATGTACAGCTTGTGCACTGTTGCAGACAATAATAGCAACACAAATGTATAGAAAAGCGTACTCCCTTTGTCGTTTTAGAGCTCCGTCGTTGCATCGTTTAAATTTTCGCCATCCATTCGGCGCTAACACACTTAAAACGACCCAATCCCATTGAGGTGTGCGCTCCATTAAATCGCGTGCACGATAGTTCCAACGCGGTAATGACGGTTTCTGTTTACGTTCCGCACAGCAATGCCGCACCACAAATCACGACAGCGCGTCGCTACGGTGCTGCCGACCGTGCCGACACCTAGCATTTCACCGGACCCGGATTAAAACCCGCGACAACACACCACAACACAGTACAATGTACGTGCCACCACACAGTACCCCCGGTGTGGTGCCATTTTTGTCATGGGCAAAAGTCAGCAACATTTATTTATGCTTTCACGCGCGCGCGCCTCGTCCGGCGCCGCCTGTGAGTGACGCGAAAAAAAAAAAATGGGTGGAAAGATAAAAAGGTGTTAATGATAATTGCCACGATTAAAAGATATTCTACTTTATAAACACTTGCCAGCACCGTGGAAGGGTTCGGTATGCTAGCGGGCTTTTTTTTTTGCTCGGTCGACCCAATGCCAATGGGTTAAGGGTCAGGATGAGTAGAGGGAAGGCCCTATTCGAACGGATTGTGAATGGAGGCGCCTGGTCATTTGTGGTTACGGGGCAAGTTTGTTATTGAGCGTTCGGTGGGGTAAAGGGGGAAAGGTGAGGAAAAGAGAGAACAGAAGAAAGAAAAGGTCACATAGAAGAAGGATTTACGAATGTCTCGTCCCAGTCCGGTACGGGCCCGCTTGGGTGTGGGTTATCTTTGTTAGACGCAGACTTCACTCTTGACCGTCGTCCGGGGTCCATCGTTGGCGGGCGGTACAAGCTGTGGTTAGCTGTGTCGGTCTGGAAATCGGTGGAAAGCTTGAATAAGGCTAACCGCCACCGCTTGACTCATTCGCCAGTGGCCATTAGCCAGCGATAGCGTCTTTATCAGACCGTCACAATCGTCCAGCGGCTTTGATGCCGTTTTGCTTCCCCCGTAAGGAGGGTACTGTGTAGCCGACCGCGTGTGTTGGCGGGAAGTTGTGAACATGACGAAGAAAAAAAGGAATGAGATATATTAAAAAAAGCGTTCCTAAACAACGTTGTTATCGGGACTGGCATAAATCTTATCTTGCGGTTAGTGGTACCAACGGCTGCCTGTTCGGAATTTGTTGATAAGTGCGAGCGAGGGGATGTACGATGTTTCGGGAAAAATGGGAAACGCGTTGGTGACCGGCAGGGAAACATTACGGCGCAAACAAGTTGCGGCAGAATGGCGACGAAAATTGGCCGTAGCCGGTTTCGTAATCGTTAAGCAAGATTATCGTTCATCGGGCACATGCTAGGATCTGGTTTCTTGCATTATTGTACTGGACGTTGTACAGAAGTTTTGCCGTTTCTAGTTTTAGTTTGTATTACAACTATATTATTCCAACAGAATAGACCTCTTTTAGGTAAAAATGCTAAATTATATTGAAAATATTTGAATTTCATGTAATGAATACTTTTGAAAAACTATTTTTAAATCTTTAAATCTTATTGATTCTCAGAAGGTTTTGCAAAATTACTGTAAATCTATCCATTCATCCAGTATCAATTATAATTTAATCATTTGCGAATTTAATTGTTGTTAAAAATGGATGAATTTTCAAATTTTTAAAATTGAGTTACCAAAGTGCAACCATTAAACAGCAATAGAAAGTCCAAACTGCTTATGTTGGAAGACTGGAAAAGCATTAAAACTATTCTCCCGTTGTAAAACACCCAACTCAAGAGGGCGACTTATGGCGCTGGATGCTTAACAACCGGAAAATCAATAGCAAGCCACCACATCGTTACCACGAACGGTGGTTGCGGTACCCCGTACCGGCCGGATGATGCAGCTGTATCACCCATGCAACCGTTGAGCATTGCTTAGCATTGAGCATTGTTTATGTTTTCAGCCACACCTTCCACCGACCGATCGACCATTGTGTTGGAGTCCGCTAATAAAAGGGCCGGTGATGATGCAGTTGTTCCCATATTTCCAGCAACAGTTAGAGACCACCCACATCCCCGGCAAACTGGGGTTTTGCCAAACTATATTTATGCTATTTATTCGCCTTGTCGCAAACGAACGAATCGAAGAGAAGAGACCCCGTGTAAAACTCGGCTTAATCGGGTTTGTAGAAGCGGGGCGGCACACGGCTGGTGGCTAATGTGGAAATGCAAAAATAAACAGTTCTATCGGTTTGAAGCGGTACCACAAATCTCCACTTCCGGGAAGTGTGTGGACGCGTGGAATTGGATTAAACTTGTGGCACTGTGTGGAGGTGTCCTACTGCAGCAACACACTGCCCACCAACTGACACACATACATGGATGGAAATGAAACAAACAAAAAAAAAGGATGGAAACAACAACGAGTTCAAGCACTACTTCCAGTTCACTCGGTCAAACGACGGGTGACGCTTTTCCCCTAGGACAAGCGGAAAATTGTTGACTGTTGACTGTTACGAATGAATTGCAAATGAACGTCGCGGGGCCACGCATGCGCCACACGCAAACAGGCGGTAGCTTTACTTGTGGAGTTCACTAGACACACGACGGCCCGAGTATGGATGGAGTATAATGGAATGGAAACATCATCGTTATCGCCAGCTCCGGTCTCCGGAATTCCACCCCCGGTTTTGGTGTCAACACTTCACCGCCGGGAAGGTTTTCCCCGAGACATGGTGCTGTATATGATGGAATGATAATATAATGTCGTTACATCAGTTTCACCACAAAACCGGGTTGAACGTGTTGACCGTGCTATAAGCCGTCAACTCACTTGGGGGCTCGCACTTACGTGGTGCGTGGTGTAACGCCGACCGTCTTGTGCTCCATACCGATGGAGGCGCCTGGTCGCTCTGGTGTATATATTTGGCTGCGTACGTGTGGCATTTTCTTATGCATGGAAATAGTTTCACCAGCGGGGCGCGCTATCTCCGCTAAGTCCTATTGTGCGCCACCTGTGTGTTGCTAATAGCGAGTGTGGATGGTTGGTAGCAGTAGTCAGAATTTCTTTGGTGTAAGTTGTGAATAATTAAATTCCCCAAAAGTTAGCTGCTCGCGTACTTCCCGCGGCTTTTCCACCATCGTGTTGTGCACGAGGTTGCGTTGCATGAGGTTTTCTAACCGGAACTTGTGCGAGTGCGATTGTTACCGTTACGGTTAGCTGCGGTGGTTTCGGAATGTGTACCCGCGGTAAGCTGTGCGCGTCACGTGCAGTTATTCACCAGTGGCCGACGCTTTGTGCAAAGCTGCTCGATGCTGCTGTGTGAATGCACGCGTGTTTTGTATGCTTCTTTGCATACACGGCCCCGAACGCCGCGTACGTTTGCGCGAGCAAAAGCCGCGGAAGGCGCGGGATTACACGCGGTTTGTTTCGTACCGTACACACACACACACACCGGGGGTTTTCGGTTTGGTGCACGAGTCTGGGATGGAATAAATTTATCAACCCTGAGCTTCCTTGAACGCGGTCATTTCGCAAAGGGTTTTGTGCCGACACGGAGGAGGAATGATGGGTTTGAGGTTATGTTCACTCGACCCGACCCGACAACCCGACGGTAAGGTGTGTGTGTTTACGTTTGTCCCGGTACAGGTACGAACCCACGTACACCACACACCGGTCCGCATCCTTAAGGAGTAAGGATTGCTTGCCAGGGTAAGGATGCCGTGTGGTTGGGCAGTCCGTTGCCCGTACAGCAAACGAGGACAATTCCTGTACGTTCGTGTTGCACCCGGCATTTCGCTCTAGGGATAAAGTTTTCCGCCGGGGTAGTGAAAGTTTACTGTCCGTGCGGTTGGAAGCGTGAGTTAGGAAGCCACAAGCATCTAAAGACATGCATTTCGGTGTACCTGCGAGGTAGATGATGGCTAGATGCTAACACTGGTTGTTTTTCGGCATGGTTTTATTGAGGACTTTTTTTGTTGTCCGAAAGTGTGGAACTTTTCCATTTCATTTGTTACGTTCTTCAATGCGTTTAAGGACTCTGGGTATGGGTAAAACAAAACCGATGCTGAAAAAATGTAGAATTTAGTCGCTTTGGCTCTAATGTGCCATTGGCAGTACAGGTAAATTTTCGCGCGGACAAGGAATCGGTCAATACACGATTAAAGATGGTTCCTTTTTATTCAAAAATAATAAAGTCATCCAAACTAATAATTGGTAATAAAATTAAGTTTGTAATAATTTACCGTTCCTTTCTAATATTCATTTTTTTTTTCATTTTTGTTGATTTTTTCTTTAATTTGATGAAACATGTTACGTTTTTTAAGTACATTTCATATTAGTATTACAGTGAACCCCGTGCTATGGTATAGTTTTAAAGCATTTTAGGTATTTTACAAAGTACAAATTTGATATATTAATATGCTACAGATTGATGCTGATTTGTAACGAGATTTGTTTTTAGCTTGGTTTATACAGCGAAAGTAATGTGTAATCCCTTTAAAAAAACGAAACATTATAATTAAATGCAACCATTAGACACTACATCATGTTTGTTGTTGTCCATTTCCAAGGGTGGTGGATAAGAAAAGAAAACAAGACGCGGGTAAATAAATTATTCCGCCCGCCCCGTACGATGGTAATCGTTGATTTACGGCACTCGTTCCATCCAATTAACCCAGATTTCCCGTTTAAAAAGCGCTCCGGCTGCACTTTCTTGCATGATAAATGTCTCACCGCTTTTTGCCCTTTGGGGAGCGGGTTCGTGCGGATTAGTTCCTTAAATCATCGCAAAATTGAGTGATCTTTGGCTGCGTTCAGCCGCAACGTTCCGAAGCAACGAGAGCAGCGCAGCGTAATGTAAAACCCGTAAAATGTACTGCATGCGCCATAAAATTTGGCACCTTCGTTTCGAGCTCGTCGCCTCACGGCGTTCACGGCGAGTGGTATTCATCTTCATCCAAGCTAATTTCAACCGGAACGCCCGGTGTTCGGAAGGTATAAATAAAGTTTTCATAAATCAAAACACCGTCAGCAGAGTTAATGAAATACTAGTCAACAGTTTTGTGTGTGGAAGTGGGTCCGCACCGTTCGTTTCGAGCCACCGTGTGTACTGCCGTGGGTCCGGCAATGAATCCGGAGTAGCCTTATTTTTGTCCGTATATGCATGATTAAAGCAGAGCTTCACGCGGACCCCCGGTTGATTGGCGGTGCAAGCGGTGGTGCGGGATGGTTGGAAGAAAGTGATTTGTTTCCCTGCTGGCCACTACTTGAGAGGGCCCCCCGGTTCGGTACGGGCTCTTGAGAAGTGATGGTAAATTTTATTAGCATCTTGCCTTGTGTTGGTAGCAAACCTTCTGCACGATCGGGTTGTTATCCGTGTTTTGCACCAGGGCGTTTGAGTGAGTAGCGTTGGAAGTGGATAGGAAAAGTTTGTGCTTTTGTTAAGCTGATCCCCTTCGGGAATGGAGGAAAAGGTCTTACCGCGGTAAGAAGTGAGCTTTTATCGGCTTTGACCTATCGTAACCGGATCAAATAGTTATGGCTTTAGCAGCAGCTTTCACTGCTGAAGCGCACAGTATTGTGACACTCAGCACATCAACCGCTTGGCTTTTGCTTCTTTAAGGCGCATAAAACAAGATTTCATGCGGTGTATGGATGAAGGTATGCAGTGGATAAGCTTAGCATATTGTTTCTATGCTTACTTACCATCACCGTCAAAGGTGTCTGCATAATATTTTCTTTTCTATTTTCCTGCTTTCACTCTCCTCGTCATTAAGTTTTGAGACATGAATTTGTGAAAATCTAAATTGTAGAGAATAAGTAAATTGTTTGCTCTCAAATAATGTTTCGACTAGCAAGACTTACGCCAACGTTGAACCGCTTAACAAACTTTTTGATTTAAAAGTTCATTGCTTCTAAAAAATAATCTTTTTGCTGTTTAGTGGAAGCATCTTTTGAGAATTTGGGTTTTTGCTGGGTACACACAACCGTATCCTTTTGGCCCATCCCAATGCAATGCCGAATGGTGGTATTGATGTGGTTTGCATTGGAAGCTAACGAACACGGTGAAACTTTGTTCGTAAAAGTTGTTAAAGCGTTATAAATCGCATTCGAATAAAAACATGCTTTTAGCCAGCGGGCAGGCGGGCGTACGTCGGGTGTGTAGGGTTGTGCAGTTTTCGTGCTTATGCAGTGCTGCACAATATTGTGAAATGGCAACTTCTCTTCCCATGCTACCGCGCTCTAAACTGCAACTAAAACTTCGAATCGAACGTGTGTGGACGTTGTATGATTTTGTAAATTGAAATAGATGTTGAAACTGACCAACCGTTTCGCGCGGTACAGTGTTCGGGGCTCTATTGCTAGCGATGCTCAATTGCCCCTAGTGACAGTTGGTTCCAAGTGGTTATTTCGGTGCCTGGAACTGTTTCGTTTCCCGTCCAGATGCCAGCTGAAATTGGGTTCGGTAGTTTTGTAGGGTGGGGTTTTTTACACATTTTTGGATAACTGTATGTGAACTTGTTGCAATGTGGAAAATATGTATGTAGCCATTGTTTATTATGTATCAAATTACAAGTTTCTTATTGACCAACAGGTTTTTAAATGAGGTATTCTACTACAAATGAATGGTTTAAAGGGTTTGAATATGCATAAATTTGTCACAAAGTAATTTTTATAAATAATTGTACTTAAAAATATTTATTTCAGGTGTTCTTATCATAAGCAACAATGTAAAATGATAATAATAATGAAGTATCATAAATATTCTCATGCATGTGCGCTGTGTAATCCTGCTATGCCCATTCGAAAATCAGCATAGTAATGAAAAGCATGCCCACTTTTCACATGTGATAAAATCTTTCCATCCATAAAATTACTTTACATGCTTCCCGGCCGGCAAAACAGCTCTTGTCCTTTACGGTTGGAGACCGTAATAATGCAAGGCATGCAAAAATTAAATTAAAATATCAGAAAATATACATCACGTAGTGAGGGAGAACCGAGTCAACCAGAAAATTCGAACCATTTCTAGAAGCGTGCGATAGTGTCACCACTTAACGACTACCAGGCACGCTAAACTAGCGGAACAATAAAGGCAGGTTTAAAGGGACTTTACTAGGAAATAATACTTACACCGTTTTTTTCTCTTCTTCTTTTAGATCATGATTTGTGGATCGTTCTAATCGTGGGCTAAGTGAATAAATATGCAAACGTGAATGTGCCCCCGGAAAGCTTGCACCAGTTGTTGGTAAGACGAACGATACACGTGATGGTGAAATTTCTTAAGACATTGTTAATCTAACGGGTTGGGCAGTTTTATCGGTGTAAAAGGGTATAATTAAAAGCGTTCTGGTTGATTTGCATTACTGTGTAAATCGTTTACATCGTTTGGATATGCATAAATGATTCGTATTACACGACACCGGAAGGCATTCGCAATCTTAAATCCTTCGTTGAAAGGAATATATCCAATTCCTGACCCTGGGATATTGTTAGATCGTCTAGCCGGACCTGATGACCCTGTGTCGTCCCTCCCTTGTGGGGTATTCCCAATGAGTTATCCTAAAATTGAATTCGATCGATGGTTTTGGTATATTTTAAGGGGTGAGGGTAGTATGGAAACTTTAATTATTTGTCAGATTTTTTTCCGTTGGAATGACCTTGCTAGAAAAAAAACCGTTAAAAGCCGTTAAATTGCCATTTTGGAAATTTCGTACAATTCACCCCTCAGTACAATGCACATTCTTTGGGGTAGATTTTACGAAATCAAAAAAAAAACCGTTACAACTAGTCGAACATGCTAAATCGCGTTGGATTAGATTCATCTACCCTGGCATATTCCACTGTTTAGGGTTTATGCTCTCGGGCACCAGTGATTTTGAGAGGTATTTTAATGGGGCGTCAACTGATCGGTAACATCGGTGCATCGTCTAGCAGCAAATCGTGTACCTAATAATATAGTCGTTAAACCAAAGCACCAGTCAAGAAGGGGCGTCATCGATCGCTACCTGCGTTCGCTTGTGGATTTCAAGATTTCAACTTTGCACCGTAATAAGATTTTCTAGGTAGCACTACGCATTCGACGTTCCAGTCGAAAGTGCAAACGGTATGAAGAAACAGGACAGTACAAACGGGTAGGATCACGACACGATGGTATTTAACACCTTGGTGACGATCGACAGAGCATCAGTTGTGATCGTACCATCGTGCAGTGCTGTTGGGTGTACACAGTTCAGTGAGTCAATCTGTTTGCCGCCATACAACGAGCGGTCCAAATTTGGGGCGATTGTCGGACTAGTCGCTGTCGCAGTCATTCGGTTTCACCTTAGTGACTAGACCGAACACTCGCGTCCTAAACAAACGACCTAATCTTCTTGGTGGTGGTGTGTGTGTGTGTGTTTGTGTGCAATGTTGGTTAAGAGTGAAGTTGAAGTGCAGCTCTAGCTACTTTGGTGTTCTACCTTATGATTACTGTGCTAAACATCATAAAGCTAGACCATCACTGCAGATAGGTGCAGCCAGCAGCAGCACCGACATGTTTTGTTTACAGGCTTTTATGTGCTTTTCCTTCCGCCCCCGGCAGAGGAAGAAGTAACGCTGGCAGTGGCGATCGAAGGAACTCCCGGTGTGATATGTTGGAATCGTAATCCTTACCATATCACAGCGGTAGTTACCTGATATTGCTGCTGCTCCCAATTCAACACGTGACGTGGTTTATTGTTTAAGTTTGTCGTTATTTTTGAAGTGCATTAGAGTACGGAAAACAAACAATCCATCCAACCACTCGAACCGCGTACACAGCATCCGGGCGTCTACATTGAAGGAACTTCTGCTGTGATCTGAGTTATGGTCATATCACAGTAGTTGTACTTTAATGTCGGCACATCCCACAAACATCGAGTCGCAACAACAGCAGCGGGTAAGGGTGGCTGGTAAAGTGTCCCTGAAGTGTGTGTGTCTGCCGCAATGTAATGAATAAATTCACTTGAAGATGATGCACCGATTGTGCGACAAACTCCGTCCAGAGGGTGCCCAATTCTAAGAATTCATCACTGGGCAAAGTTTGTCGCATAAGCAACCGGCAACCCCACCGACAAAAGGAATTGTTCTGCATTGTGATTGTAGTGCACAATATAATGGTGATTGTATGCTTTTGTGGAAAAAAAATGTTACTTAAGCAGCACCACAAACACGCGTGCCTCTGATGTGAGGAATTATTTCATTAAGTGTGAGTGGTTTTTAAAGGGATGAAGTAATTGGAATGTGTGATTGATTTATATTAACAATGTTTGAGATTGCACAGCATTCATGCGTCTATTTTTCTGAAGATGTATGCTTGTAAGCTTCCTTATGCTACATCAAGGACTTCATCTTCCTATACCTGTAACAAGCAGCCATCAAAGTAGCTAGGTAAAATGCTATTAACTGCAGTTTCCAAGGTCGTTTCCAATGGTTGAAAAAGGAGAAATACAATCTACAGGTATATTTTCTCCAATCACGAACCCTGTTGTTGTTAACAACAACATAGACAGGTATACATTAGCCTAATGTTTATTGCAGGATAAGCATGCTGCATTTTTATTTCTTTCCAGCCCGAAAATAACCAGCTTATTTATTTACAGGCAATAAAACCATCTCATCACACCCACATTTTGGCATCATCAGACGGTCAAATTTGACAATTATGACAACCGGTTGTCAGGGGTCACAATAATTGATGGACGACGGGAAACTCATCCGCAATATATTTCCCTGCAGTTGCCAGCAACAAACCATTTCGGTTGAATTTTGGTTGCCGCCCCGTCCCAGGTAGCGCTGATTGTCGTCAGAAGCGTATATCAACTATCGCGATAGCTTCCGAGACCGTTGTTTTTCGGCACCTTTTAGTTGACTCCATGTCTGTGCACTCTTGGATCGGGGAAATACGTCAACATCCTAAGGTATGCATTTGCTTTTCATCGAATCAGACATTAAGGGTGTGATGTTTTGCTTTCTTTTAGCTGCATTCGTGCCGTGATCTTTTTTTTATTGTTATCCCGTTCTTCACCATCAAAATGTCAATGCTGCCCCGGATGTGACCTGCGACAGGGTAGCTAACCGTGGTGTGCACGAACGACAGGGTATTGATTCTCGCATGACAGATGTGGCAACGAGCTTTCGGTGGTGATGACTTAGAGTTATTATCCTTCATCCTCAACGTCATCCGCAGGGGTTCGTGTGGTCTACCCGCCGACAGCAGGTTGACTAGTTTTAAACCACCATTTTTTTGTGTTTGTGGCTCAATGTTGTGAGGATCTGGTACCGTCCAGTCGAACATTTATTCTGGCTCGTGCGGTGTGTTTCGCAACGGCAACGGCAGCAGACAACACCACACACGGGAAAAAAGGTGAAAACTCGTGGTACGAAAACACGAGCAATCTCCATTCCGCATGACGTACTGCACGTGCCTGTAGACGGGAAGGCTTTTCACAATGTCATCTCTGTCGGAAACCTATTCATCATGCGCCTGTCATAGAGGACGGCCGTCTCTAAATCGCACTGAAAAAAAGAAAGCCAGCATGACTGGCCGGCCAGCTCGAAGCGCGTACCAGTTCGGTGTGTTTCCTCACCGGTGACGATTGAAAGGATGCATCCCATTTGTGACCCTTTTGGAAGGGATGAGTCATCGCAAAAAGGTACATTTTGTTGCCACAACAAACAGTTCCCGGGACAAGGTGAAACGGGAAAAACAAGGATTTAGGATTGATTTTTCATTTCGGTTTGCATATTTCAAAAAGCTAGCAAATCACAACGTTTCATGCGTGTTGGTCAATGTTTTTGGCCAACGAAAATGGGCAGGCAGGCGTTTACGGGTAGTTTATTTACTTTCGAAGTACTTCCAGTGCCACAACCGTTATCTTAATTCCAACGAGCATAGAAGAATGACCGGACTAAATTAATCGTCCATAACGAGCAGTTAATAATCGTTTGCTTTGAAATTGGGTCTTAATGTTGCGAAGAAGTTTACCGTCTACGATACGATAATTACAGTATCATAAAACCTCAGAACCCTTGCAATTCCTTTTGCCCCGTGCCCGTGTCTGAGCACAGCTTTGGAAGAAGGGTTATTGTTTCGGGCGAATGGCAACGAGACGTTGACGATGATCTTGATAACGATTTGCCGTCTTTTACGATATTTTGAGTAATTGGCTTCCTCTCGTTTCAAACGAATCAAAAACCGGCCAGTATGGTTACCATACTTTCCATTTTGATGAAAGTGGTTTCTCCGAATTTCGGCACAATTATAATGGAGGATGAGAAACGAATTCAAATCGCCTTTTCTCAGAATGGTGCAGAAAACTTGTGCGTTGGCCCGGTAATAGACTTTCTCGTGGCGTCTTTTTCTTCTATTCATATTACATTAGATAGCTTTAAATGGTTGTTCGTTTGGCGTGATAATAGTAGCCAGCAAGCTTCAAGGCATCGCTGGCCGCTGGCCGCCGATCACTGGAGTTTTTACGGTCCTGTCCATGAAAATTGCAGCTGGGGACAGTTGGTGAAAAAACGTGCGAATCTTGCGAGCAGCTGGAAGAAATTGATTTCTATCCGATTATCATCGAGTTTCTTGTTAATGTCGGTGTTATCAAACGGATAACACCCCCGGGGTTTGTTCTTGATGTTCGTTGTATGAAGTAACTATTTTTTTTTCGTTTTACATTTTTAGAAGCCGAACAGGATATTATGAATTCCGCAAAGGATGGAAAAGAAATAACGGCTACAGATATTATGTATCGGAGAAACGTGTTAATTATGAACGATTGAGATGAGCAGCTGTGTCGAGTGCGTTTGTATGATAGGAAGAAAGGCAGAGCATTCTGGTTAGCTGTCTTGATCACGATTCGCAAACCATGAAGCGGCGGGGCAGACCACTCGCTATGTGTGATGCTGTGAATCGTTGTCATCCGCATACTGATATCGGTTTGCTCGGGAACCGTTGACAGGCTAGTGGTAGACAATGGCACGTGTAGGTGTACTGAGGGAGGAAACTGTGCTAGGAGTGTCTACTTCGTGCTCGTGCAAACAGATTCAAATGATATGGTGTGCGGTTAGAATGAACCGTCCGCTTCACACATAGTTGCCGATAAGAAACAGAACGAAAATGTACGTAGGATGAGTGGTTGGGGATGTATTTTTTTTCCTTCTTGCCTTGCTTCAAGGAGTATTTCAACGAGACAATAATGGTGTAATGCTGTTGTCGTTAAGCTGAAGTAATCTTTTGTGTTGCGTGACGCGTTCTCGAGTTGTGAAGCATCGCCGTCGATGTGAAGTTGCACGTCAATTTAGAGCTGGAGCTGCTTGTTTGCGTCGTCGACACTGGCATGTAGTTGTCTTAGACACTGTTATGGTTGAAGTGTAGTTAATGTATTACAGAATTTGTGGCATAGCAAGATGATGCTGAGTTGTGGTTGTCGGCAGAACAAAAGTTCTATCAAAATCGATTGGCGATACAATAGTCGCTCGATGCTTTTATTAGATATTCCGATCCTAGGTTCTAGTGACTTTAAAGTATCTGATTACAGGTAGGCTGGAACAGCATCTAATGATCAGGAATTGAATGATTATGTTGGTAGTAAATATAATAACAATAACATGGTTATTTGCTCTGCATTATAACATACCCGTTTGTGATATATAATGAGTTAAAAAATGCCACAAAAAGCTTTTAAACGATTAAAATATTTTATTGTAATGTTTTTCAAACATATAATATCGTCATAGTCCGTGATGCTGTTATAAGGCTCTATTAGGTAATAGCACACCATTTAATGGAACTGCACGTTCACAAGTATCCACCATCATGTAAACGACACTTGCCATCTTGCTGTTTTTGTTAGAAGTTCATCGCTGGTAAATGTAATTATGGTAAACACTTTGCTATCGTTGACAGCGGATACGATACACTCCTTGGCTGCAGTTGTCTCTACCGTGCTGGGATAGCAACGCTGCTTAATAGAAGACAATTTTATTATATTACTGCACAAAGTGTCGTTGCGTCTGCCAGGATGAAACGGTTCGGTGGATGCATGCATGAACGATGCACCCCGTTACACTACTGCACGTTTGAAGTGCGCGCTCGGGATGGTCATAATTGGAGCCGTGAATTGAATCTCACGTGCCTCATATATACGTGAACTGTTACTTACCTATGCTGAACTTAGTTGCTGTGCGATCTTTCACCTTCCGATCGCGTGATTGAGTGATTGAAGTCAGCGGGTGTGCAAAACTTGCTATAATCAATATGTCGTTTCCAAGTAGCTCCGTTTGATGTATGATCTTTGATGATGTAAAGCTATGTGGGTAAAACTTATTAGAACAGTTTAAACATTACCAAGCGAGACATATACCGCGAAATCGTTGATCTAAACTAAAAAAAGAACATGAAAAAAGATACTTGAAGAAATCAAGTATGCATTGATAAAAAAACGATGTGTTCAGTGTTGAAAACTCAGTTTGTTTGAGAAAAATGAGTGAGTGCTTTGTGGTGTGGTATCCTTATAATTTGCTACTGACTATCAAATTGTGCCTGAGGAGCACGTAGTGTGTTTCATACTGATGTAAATGTGCAAGTGTAAATGTGACGAAATGTTCGCAGGTGTCGTCCGAATGACCGAAAATGACCGAAGAGGTTCATAATTTGCAAGAAACTCAGCCGAGAAATCGGCTCAGAAATTCCTGGATTTCTTGACGCACGGACAACCGACAATTTTTCAGACCACTAATTGTAGAGACAATTTTCAAACTAGTGAATAATCTTAAAAATTTAAATAAAACCACAATAATAACCACAAAGTTTAAATAAACCACACGAATAGAACCACAGACATTATCCAAATTCATTAATCAATTTATTGGCAGATAAATTGCCAATGTTCATTAATCAATAACAACCGCATGATAGTTTACAAACATGCAACAAATATTATCATTAGTTTCACTAAACTACGCTACATTCTCACTTAAATTCCACACAAAATTATAATTATAATGTAAATTTTTGAATTCGTTGTGCTAACATTTGTTATAAACAACCCTGTAGTCATCCGGTTAAATATCACCTTCTGATTTGGATGCTCTCTTGTTACATGAAACGCAGCTCTGGGGCAATTTTGGTACGCGTGAATCTCAAACTTTCCGGAGGCAGATGCGAAATTCCATACAAACGAACCGATTTTCGATTTCTGACACCAAGAGAGCATGACATCATGAGAGGTGACATCAATTCCCCTCCAGCGAGCGCGACAGACGATCCTCTAATACATTGGCTAACACCACTGCGCATACCATCAAACCCGTGAGAGCGATCGCTAGTGCAAGTGAGATAGATGACACGCCTTCTTTCCATAAGGTTCTCTCTGTCTGATAAGCACGCACACGATAATAGCATACAGGAGAAGTACCGTTATGACAGAACTGTTACAGGGTTACGGATTGCAATCCGTGATCAGCTAACTATT
Organism: Anopheles moucheti; assembly: GCF_943734755.1. Classification (NCBI taxonomy): domain Eukaryota; kingdom Metazoa; phylum Arthropoda; class Insecta; order Diptera; family Culicidae; genus Anopheles; species Anopheles moucheti. Next base: position 16,964,132 of record NC_069141.1, read on the forward strand.
TTATAATCTTTACGTTTTTAATAATACTAGTAAAAGAATACAAGTTTTATTGGCTAATAACACCACCAAAGAACGGATGGTTTTTTATCCTCAACAATATAGACCCCACACGTGATCGTGATCTTTCTTTCTTATATTTAACGTTTAGTTATAAAAATAAAAAAAAATATTTTAAATTATAACAAATCTACTTTTGCTCAATTTTTCTGACCGTTCATTGTTGAGACAATTTTTAAAACAGTGAATAATCTTTAACATTTAAATAAAACCACAATAATTCATTAATCAATTTATCGGCAGCTAAAAACAACCGCATGACAGTTTACAAATATGCAACAAATAATACCATTAGTTTCACTTAATTCCACTTAATTCTCACTTAAATTCCACACAAAATTATAATTATAATTATAATTACAATTTTTGAATTCGTTGTGCTAACATTTGTTATCAACCACCCTGTAGTCAACCGGTTAAATATCACCTCCTGATTTGGATGCTCTCTTGTTACATGAAACGCAGCTCTGGTGCAATTTTGGTACGCGTGAATCTCAAACTTTCCGGCGGCAGATGCGAAATTCCATACAAACGAACCGATTTTCGATTTCTGACACCAAGAGAGCATGACATCATGAGAGGTGACATCAATTCCCCTCCAGCGTGCGTATAGCTGTTCCGCTTTCGCATGATATCATGGAGTGTCCATAATAACTGTCCATAATAAAAATCACATACTATCAAACAGTGGAACACGTGGAAGTTATTTTATTGGTTTTATTTATTTTTTTATTTTATTTTTTTTTCATTCTGATGAATACAGTCATCCTCCGCTTTCCTTCTTTTCTCAACTGTGTCTATACTATCTTCCATTCTCCTCTCTGGTTCAAGAAAAAGGCTAACGAGAATCAAATAATAATGTTTGTTTGTTGTCTTCTTTTTGTTTTACAATGTTTATCTGCCTTTCCTCTGTACCCTAGAAAAAATACCGTTTCCCAATAATTAACGATAGTTCACGCCTGTAAATGGTTTATCCAAACTCGCCCTCTTAGTGATTGAGTGTTCTATAATTTTGTATAAATTCTAACATATTAGAACTTGTTTTCTTGCTAACGCCAAAACAAAACAAAAAAACACCACGATTTTACTGATTTAACAAAAAATGAAGAAAAGATTAATTACATCTTCACTCACTAGCACCGGGAAAAGTGCTTGCAAAAATGGATGAAGCAATATGGAAATATACCATAACGGGCAGTCTTTTGTAACAGATGGAGTTCGCATTCTGGTAGCAAACCCTCATTAACTGCCACTCCAACGAACGCTGTTCCCCCATTCCAAATTGTGATCTTTCCAATTTTATCACACATACGTGTTATTCCTTATTCTGATTTTCAGTCAAATTTAACACTTAAAACGATTGCTTTGTGTAGCTTTTCCCTTTCGAACACTTTTCAATTTGAATAATTACCACCAACAGTCGAAATGGACGTCACCCCTTATCCTAAAACATCGCATCGTTAGAAAACTTTTCCAGCAATTAATGGCCCCCGACATTTGTTTTCACAGACTATTGCTTTCGTATAACCCGCCCCGCCTAGAAACTCCCACCGAATAGCGCACTGGCGATTTATGTTCTTCTGCACGTTCACCATTTTAATTTCATTATCATACTGTATGACCTAACCGGTTGCACATTCACGCTAAACACTAAACACGCCGTTGCAATATGAAGTACGGAGAGTGGAAATGATCTAGTCGGCGCTGTAATATCTGTCTGAATGTTGAAAGTTGAACATGAAGTACGGAGAGTGGAAATGATCTAGTCGGCGCTGTAATATCTGTCTGAATGTTGAAAGTTGAACGATGAAGTTGAAAGTTGACGTACAAAGTGTTTGAAATGGACTTCTCTTCAACCGCGATCACCTTCGAACAGTCTTCGATTTGCAACGTTACTTCTGTGAAACGTTAAAAAATTAAATAAAAACAAGAACCGCGTGAGAATTGGCAATAACAAGCAAATGCGAAAGAAAGCGTTATGTGACAGCGGAACGGCACAAATTGAGTGAATCTTTACCGTGGAGCGCAAACCCCGTCTGAGTGGCGTGTTACACCATTCTTCTTACCAAGTACAACCGCCTCTACCCGTGCCCTATCCCGATCGATGTACATCGCTGTAATCAGGAAAAACACACCCCCAAGGATTTCCACAAAGCAGGTGCTAAATAATGCGTACTGCAGGGCACGGAACTTGATCAGCGGTGGATCATCATCCGGTACGGACTGCAGCAGCCCGACGGGAGAATTTTCGGTCAGCTGCGACAGAACGGTTATTGTTTGTGTAGGTTCGAGGTTCAGGTACGTATCGACTGATAATGCATCAGCACTCACACGAATTACTCGTTTGATCGCTTCCGATATCTGCACGGGTGGGAAACACAAGGAGAAAAGATATCGATTTAGATTCCAGCTTTTATTGTTGGCTTGCTGCAACACTTATCACATCCACGAAATATGGACTGCCGGCATCACCGACTACCGAATACCGAATGCCGGCATCACCGGAGATAAGAATCTGGAAAGCTTAACAATCAGACTAATGAGATCAGGAGCACTAGTGCAAGTGAGATAGATGACACCATGTTCCCCATGTACTGATAAGCACGCACACGATAATAACATACAGGAGAAGTACCGTTATGGCATAACTGTTACAGGGTGGTTATTGCAATCCCGTATCAGCTAACTATTTTATTATCTTTACGTTTTTAATAACACTTGTAACGGAATACAGGTTTAATTGGCTAATAACACCACTAAAGAGCGGATGATTTTTTATCCTCGACAATGTAGACCCGAAGTGAGAATCAGACCCCTAGACGGCGAATAATATAATACGACGAAAGCCGCAATAATGGAATTATAAATACAATAAATAAATATAAAAATGTAGACCCCACATGATCGTGATCTTTCTTACTTATATTTAATTTTTAGATATGAAAGTAAAACACAAATATTTTAAAAAATAACAAATCTACTTTTGCACAATTTTTCACACCACTAATTGTTGAGACAATTTTCAAAACAGTGAATAATCTTAAAATTTAAATAAAACCACACGAGTGGAACCACAGACATTATCCGCATTTATTAATCAATTTATCGGCAGATAAATTGCCAATGTTCATTAATCAATAACAACCGCATGATAGTTTACAAACATGCAACAAATAATATCATTAGTTTCACTTAATTCTCATTTAAATTCCACATAAAATTATAATGCAAATTTTTGAATTCGTTGTGCTAACATTTGTTATCAACCACCCTGTAGTCAACCGGTTAAATATCACCTCTTGATTTGGATGCTCTCTTGTTACATGAAACGCAGCTCTGGTGCAATTTTGGTACGCGTGAATCTCAAACTTTCCGGCGGCAGATGCGAAATTCCATACAAACGAACCGATTTTCGATTTCTGACACCAAGAGAGCATGACATCATGAGAGGTGACATCAATTCCCCTCCAGCGAGCGCGACAGACGATCCTCTAATACATTGGCTAACACCACTGCGCATACCATCAAACCCGTGAGAGCGATCGCTAGTGCAAGTGAGATAGATGACACGCCTTCTTTCCATAAGGTTCTCCCTGTCTGATAAGCACGCACACGATAATAGCATACAGGAGAAGTACCGTTATGGCAGAACTGTTACAGGGTTAGACGGATTGCAATCCGTGATCAGCTAACTATTTTATATTCTTTACGTTTTTAATAATACTAGTAAAAGAATACAAGTTTTATTGGCTAATAACACTACTAAAGAACGGATGGTTTTTTATCCTCAACAATATAGACCCCACACGTGATCGTGATCTTTCTTTCTTATATTTAACGTTTAGTTATAAAAATAAAACAAAAATATGTTAAATAATAACAAATCTACTTTTGCACAATTTTTCAGACCGTTCATTGTTGAGAGAATTTTCAAAACAGTGAATAATCTTTAACATTTAAATAAAACCACAATAATTCATTAATCAATTTATCGGCAGCTAAAAACAACCGCATGATAGTTTACAAATATGCAACAAATAATACCATTAGTTTAATTTAATTACGCTACATTCTCACTTAAATTCCACACAAAATTATAATTATAATTATAATTTCAATTTTTGAATTCGTTGTGCTAACATTTGTTATAAACAACCCTGTAGTCATCCGGTTAAATATCACCTTCTGATTTGGATGCTCTCTTGTTACATGAAACGCAGCTCTGGGGCAATTTTGGTACGCGTGAATCTCAAACTTTCCGGAGGCAGATGCGAAATTCCATACAAACGAACCGATTTTCGATTTCTGACACCAAGAGAGCATGACATCATGAGAGGTGACATCAATTCCCCTCCAGCGAGCGCGACAGACGATCCTCTAATACATTGGCTAACACCACTGCGCATACCATCAAACCCGTGAGAGCGATCGCTAGTGCAAGTGAGATAGATGACACGCCTTCTTTCCGTAAGGTTCTCCCTGTCTGAGTTAAACAGGGTTAGACGGATTGTAATCCGTGATCAGTCCGTTATTATATATTATATATATTATGTAATTTAAGTTGGCACGATGTTGTATACTTCACCTTTTATATTTTTATAGTACCTTAAATGTAACAGATTCTAATGTGAAGGCAATAATTGTAATAATTTCGGATAACATGATTAAATCACCCGCAAAACTCTTTTTTATACAAATACCATCATATAGTGGTAATGGTGGTGTGTCAATGTGTTTATTATTGTTATTTTTCTCGTCTCGCTCCTTTTCTCCTCGCTCTCCAAGCGCACAATTCCACAATTCCACGCACATTCCACCCGAACATAATGGCTGTGACAGTGTAATTTCCCCTGCACAGGGCGTAAATTCCGTTACAACTGCACTTTTCGTTAGCAATTGGTTGCAATTGCGTGCCCCTTTACCCATTTCACGATACAGTACGCTGCTGCATTGAAGTGGTGGAGGCCAAATTTAACTGCAAATTGCGTTTCCAGTTTCCTTGGAACCACCGACCGTGTAATGAATTATACCCTTAGCGTGGTTGTTATTTTTCTCGGTCGGGGGTTTTCCCCACACTGCATAACCCGAACGGCGTACGCGTACGGGATGCTCTAACGAAAGGAAATTGCGTACGTTTTGCTGTAAGGAAACCTTTTACGACTTTGCCTGCACAAAGGAGTTAATGAATCCACTCTCTTGTCGCTTTCGTTTGCTTTTACGGCGCATGATGTGGACAGATGCTTTTTTTTAAAGACAAAATAAGATATTCACTACGATACGTAAACGATTTTGTAAAATTAAATTTGCTGCACACGAGAGAACGCTTAACTGTATGTTATGTCGGATTTAAATTAAATCATGTTAATCGGTGTGTTTTCTCTTCCTAATCTTCGAGTCTCGAATTCTCTTGCAATCTTTCATTTTTTTTGTTGTTAATCTTTTTTGTTTTGGTTTTTTTTTCCTCTGCTCACCTGCTTTATACAAAGTTCCGTTTTTTTTTGCTACATCAGCTACGGGTAGAACGGGTCGGGGAGAAAATAGGATAAGGAGGGTCCTTGGTACTAACACGCATTATACACATCTGGATGATTATACACTCACAACGCACACGCAACTCGTAATAAATCTCTCCCATCACTGTGGCTTATCTACTTAAGCTTACTTATCTTGTGTGTGTGTTTTTTTTTTCATGTCGTATTTCAAAATGTTACTGTTTCGTTTTCTTCTAGTACGATACATTTTCTCCTTTCCCATGTGTGTTTTTGTTTTAGAGTTATGTTAACAAAGTGTAACGTTTTGTATTTAAAATTCTTCTCTCTCTCTCTCGCTCTTTCTTTCTCTTTCTCTCTCTCGCAATTTCCATCTATAGTGGGGTTCTCGATTTTCTCGGCTCTGCAGAAAAGTTTTATTTATTTATTCCATCTTTCCCGACATCCCCCGCTGTTTTTTTTTTCGCGCGCACACATTCCGCCCATGCGTTTAGGGTTTTGCGTCTGTTTGTTTGTTTTTAATTGAAAAGCATTCATTCCAACCCCTTTTCCGTTGTGCGAACCACGGGGCTGCACGCTTTCCCTGCTGGCATGCATATATACCCTCTAATCCCTTTGGCCCAATCGGCACGCCTTTGTGCACATTTCGTTCCCATTTTGTGCACTTGGCTGTGTGGAAAGTGGGCAAACGATAACAAAATAGCGCAAGTAAGGCAATGCCGAGAAATGTTCGGTGCCTGTGCATTGGGAGATAAAACTTTTTTTTCCCCGCGGCAGGCACGTTTCACAGTCCCAAGAATGGGGTGAGAGTTATGGCAAAAAAAAAATAAAACCAAAAGGGATTGTATTGCGTGACTTTAAAATGAGCTTACCGTATTTATCGTATGTAATGGTGGATTAATTTTCTAGAAGCGTTTAAATTTAGCAGCTTTTAAGCTTTTGTACAAATCGTCTAGCTCGAGTCACGGAGAAAAATCGCAAAACAAGAAAGGCAGCTTTGGAACAGGGTTACCCAATTTAAACGCCTAAATGTAGTCAAACCGCATGACAAAATAACCGTACCATGGTTCTGTAGTCGGTTTTTCTGACCCTTTTTGCAAAAGTCTGTCACCTGGGATATATGCGTTTCTTACGCCTCGGTTTTATGAATTCGCATGGCCGTAGAAGAAAAGCTTCATCAAAAGCTCTCCCACCCATATCCAGGAAAATAGTGACTTTATTAAACCTTCAGTGTTTATCTTCATCGCAAAAAAAAAAAAACGAAGCAAATATTCGGTTGATATTCGGTTGAATGTTGAAGAGAAGGGGATATACCGCGTGCCATTCTGGTTATGTTTATCATTAATTTACTCTCATTTTCCTGTGTTGCGCCTGGCACACACATCACAACATCCTTTTTCCTAGGGCCTCTTTCCCCCCGTCACGATGTGTGGTGGGATGATTTTACCCGAAAAGAAAAAAAAAGCGCTCCAAAAACGAGCCCATAACGTTTGGAGGTGAATATTTATCATGGTAATTAATTATACCTCAACTTTTGGCGTGTCAGCGGCTTCTTAGCGGAATGGAGCTTTTTTCACGGTAAAGGGGGGGGCAATTTCAAAATTAAGCAACCCTCAGTTCCGTAAGGGTGCGGCGTTGTGTGCTGAAGGCCCAGGCATGAAGAGCAACGTCGAAAGCGAGTGAATTAATATTTTGATAAATTTAATTCCTCATCGCGGGAAGAAATGCGAACGTATACTGCGTACCACGCACATTTGGCATTCATCAGCAAATCGCAAAGAGCTTTCTGGTTTCATCCGAGAAAGGATGTACAAGAGAGACCGGGGCTGTGGAGTTGATGAATTTGCGTTTGGATCGCGGTTCGTAACTTTGTCGGCAGTTTCATTGGTGCTGTTTTGTTACGAAATTCCGCACATTCATCCCTTGCCGGCAGCAGGTAGGTAACTGTGACAGAAGTTTTGTGGAACATTTTTGGAATTCGGTTTCGTTGCCTGCGCTGTTGTTTGTTTCAACGGCGCACAAAGTTCGTCTCTAATACGTCTCGCTTCCTATCGCTCGACCAATTGGAAAGCAGTGGGTGCGCGGAGGACACACGAGATGATTGCAGGGCAATGATTATGATTGCTGCAGCTCTATGGGTGGTTTATTTTAAGCTGATCTGACACTAGACAAATGATGAATGAAATGCGATACGGCAATGGTTGAAAAGCAAACGAAGGCGGCATAACATTTCGCGCGCTGCCGGTGGATTATATTTAACTTCAATTCGGGCAATGAAAGGTGGCACCATAAAGTTATAATGAATTTAATAAAAAAAAACTTTATGGAAAAAGGTAGGCTGAAAGAATTTTATGTCGAAATGCTCTAGTCAAGGTATCCGTGGCATGCGGATTGCATACTTTTGGGTGTTAAAATGAAACATAAAAAGGTTTTCGGTTTCATTGTTTCATTTTTCCCATCCAAGAATGGTTGTTTGTCTTTTCGTTCAATTATGACTGGAATGAATGACAAATGTCCCTTTTAACACCTTAAAGCTAACTATGAAGGTGTCCCTGTTGTAAGCTATACTGAAATGTGCAAAGAATTGCATACCTTTAGGCTGATAAATGAAAAGTATTTCGAGCCAAAACGGAAAAAAATCATTCATTTTCCACGAAGATTATCACGGGGTTTTAACTATATATTAGTTTCAAGTAAACCAACCAAAAATTTAAAAAAAAAAGATTCAACAAATATCATCCGATATTTGCAGATTAAAAAACTGCTACATTTACCAAAAAAAAAAAACAACCTTCCCTTCTTATCTTTGTGCCCCAAGTGTATCGGGCGACAACTGAAAGGTTCTAAGCTGTAAGCAGAAATAATGCTTGTTGCGTAAAACGATTCGTTCCGGTCGATTTCGCGCTAACTGCAATCATCAAACCACCAGAGAGTGCGGACAAGACATTCGGGAAGGACGAATCTCGCAACCGCCAGACGATTCTCATTTGCAGCAAACGATGACACTAATGTTGGTTTATGAATGTGTTTTTGGTGGATGGTTATGGCCGCCTCGTTTTGAGGATCGGTTCGCTACTCTGCCAAGGGGGGCTTTTCCTGGTCTGTGGCCCATGGTGAATGGTGAATGGAGAAGTCAATTGAATTAAATGACCGTGTCAAGCAGGACATTCGGAAGGTCGTATTCTGTCAACATGGCTATAAATATATCGTTGTATTATAAGCACAAAACATGCATACCGTACAGTACGATACAGCACCGTAAAAATAACCCCTTTTCTATAGATACATCGCGATAGATACCGGCAGACATTGCCTGGCGAAAAGCACCTAACAGCGATGATGCGCCGCTAAGTGAAACACATTTCCACGTTACGTTCATACCTTGCGCATGAAATGAATGCCCCGTCGAAGCTTTCGTACCACAAGCAAACGATGCGGTGCTGTCGTGCAAATATTGGACAATATATCAAAACTAGGTGTACCGAGGTGAGTGTACGCCTGCGGCCATTGGAAAGACAAGTACCTGTCCGTACCGTGCAAATAGCCCTGTTAGATCAATGGACCCCCCCGAGTGTGGAATGGTTTTAGGGCAGGCCAACAGAAGCTTTACCGCGGATGGGGGTGGGGGTGGGGTGTTCTCAATGTTCCCCCTCCCCACCCCCCAAAATGTTGTCCAAATGACCATTTTGTCTGATTTATGCAACACTCTCTCGTGTACGTGCGATTTTTACATAGCACCGAACCGACTTCGATAGCAATAAATATGCTGCATCGGTGAAACCCCATCGGCTAAATAAATAGAACAAAAATATGCCGCTTTTAATCCCGAAATAAAACGCAACGGCAGGCGAAATTTAATACTCTGATGACATTTTCCCTAATGGCATTCCGGGTGAAGGATAAGGCAAAAAAGGGGGGGGGAATGGGGCAACAAAAAAAAGCTCTCTCCCGAAGGAGCACTCACCCGGATGTCTAAAATACAGTAACGCTGTTCGGTGCTTTGTGGGTTCGTAACGCTAAATGGTTAGCTACGCACAACTAAAACCCCCATCGTTGTCGCGTCTTTTGTGTAGAGCATGTTCCGGCGTAAGCCCAATTCACTGCGACGGTCCAACATCGTTTGTGGTCGCTGTGTTCGGGGGTTTATGTTGACAAGCGTCTAAACAAACGCAACGCGAAAAAAAAAATTACACACCCCAGCACCGAGCGCCGATGGGATCGCGCATTTGGTGGAATATTGTGTTCGAAAGGCATTCACGAACCGCGAAACCGGATTGGTTAACAAGAAGCGAATGCGGACAACCATTTTACCATCGCTCTGTCGTATATTTTATGATACGTACGTACCGACGCTGTCATAGTGCGCGCGCGAATTGGCTTTAATACAGTTTTATTTCCTTCCGCGTTAAAAAGGGAGGAGGGGGTTTGCCTTTTTGATTGTGTTTTGCTGTGGGTGATTTGTTTGTTGTTTTTTTTTCCCCTCCTGCTGTCCCAACCGGATTGCTTATGGATAGCGCAAAACGAATGCCATTGATCGACGTAGTTGGCGTTGCATTTTGCAATCGTATTTTTTTCCGTTTTCGTTTTGTTGAATGGCTGATTTGAATGTATTTTTCATTGCGTGCATCGATAATAAATTTGTGGTTTAGTAGAAATAGACAAATAACTGTGGAGTAGCTTACCAAGTGTCACTTCACGAAACTATTTCAATGATTGAATGGGGGACTTTATGTAAGGTAAGGACAGAATAACAGTGTTAAAGCTCCATCCTCTTCAGGTACACAAGCCAGCGGTAATAATCCCAAAACAGGCTGACGCACAGGTCGTTGAATCATGTCACGGATGTAAACCAGCAGTCACAAGCCGTAGGATTTCCATCACCACCAAACCGGTCGGTCGGGCTGGGATTTTGGGTTGTAAAATTATAAACCCATCATGATTGTCATCGTGACAGTGTCGAGCACGTGATGGTACAAGGCTTAAGCCAACAGTACTGTGTGGGCATGCCGGTAGGCCAACATCCAACATCTGTTGAGTTGCGTTGGATCACACAGGAGATACAAAAAAAAACCCTCCCCAAACGCACATCATTAATCTCGCGTTGTTGGGAAGTGTGGGAACTCGAGTGCAGATATACGCCTTTTGCAATGATGATTTTCCCAAATATCCACTACAAGAGCTACACGGCTTTAGACGCAAAACGTACCGGAACGCATGATCGAATGGAGCGCAAGGGAGTCACTAAAGCGTAAGTTCACTTGACTGCAGGAAAAATCCGAGGAAACCCGTAGGTGTGTGTGTGCTTGGATGTGTGTATAGTATGTACATGTCGGATTTTCGCTCAACAAAACCTGCACACGTCACGATGGCCTGTTGCCGATGGCAACCAGCGAAAACCCCACCCACGTGAAAAAAAGCGACGTTAACGTTTCTAATCTGTCAACCACATCGCGCTTAAAACAACCCGCATGATTATAATTAATAACTAATAACACACTACATCCCCATTTCCCATTTTAGGATGTCCCAGCGCTTAGATTGAACGCTTCTTGAAGCCCCGTTCGTTGGAAGGCGTAAACGGTTCCGGAGATACGATTTCAAGGATAAAACATATCACGCACGGATCCATGTGGGTACGATTTACCTACAGCGCTTCTTAATGGATAAAATTCACCTGCCTTGCCTCGGGGGGTGGGTACGGTGACCCCGGTTTGTTTCGGTGAAACTATGTACAGTGTGAAAAAGGACAGGCCGGTCGTCCATCCTAGAGCCCCGCATCGGTACGCTTTCTGAGGATGCTCTTCGGTGTGAAGGGTTTCGCAGTGATGCCGCTCGTCGATGGTACATCCGACCCTAGGTCGGCGGTCTGCGATATGCTGCTGATGGTGACTGTTCGCGTGCCCGCTGTGCTGTGCCCATCGGTTGCGGACAGCGAGTCTCGCGAGCTGGCATGGCTGGCCGTTAGCTCGATCAGGGCAACGGTTTCGGCGACCGGATCGGGTGTGGTGGATGGCAGTAGCCCATCCGCACCGATCCGGATCGCTGGTTCCGTTCGTTAATCGAACCGTTCGATGCTGGCCGGGGCCAACTTTCCCGGGGGTGGCGGTGGGGGCGGGATGCACATTTCGTCGATCGTGCAGACACGCTCGTTGTACGGGAACTTGAAGTTGATCTCGCTGCCCGTCGTGATGATGGGTGTTTCCGCATTTTTCTCGAGTATTGTGTCTGTGAAGAATGGAGGAAATTGAAATTATTGCCATGATTTCTTAGAGAATTGACGAATTGGAGGAGTGGCTGTTTGCCGTAGCCCTTGCATGTGCAATGTTTAACGAAATTTGGAGGAATAGCTCACAACATTTTACTATTGTACTGTTATTTGTTTGGATTTGATCCGTCTCTGTTGTTATTGTTGTCTTCAATTGTAATAGTTTAAAGGAGGACCTTTTACAACGGATTTTTAAACACCGGGTCATCCCGAAAGATATCTCTTATTTGATGTAGTTAGGGACTTTCAGTTGTTTCGGGAATTATTAGAGAGTTTGTCTTCCTTTAGAAAATCAGATTTTTTAGTGTCATTCAGTTAATTATTTTGAGATTTGATTATATTATGTCTTTCTATAATAAATTAGGAGTCTTTTCATTCGAATCATGCAACTCATTGGATTGCATGGAAGCCATCAAAAAAGAACCTTAAAAGCTCTTCATAGAACATGTTTTCCTCTTCTATTCCACTATCAAAAAACCGTTACTGGAATTCTAACATCGCCGCAGCTTACCTCGTTTGTCCTCGTGCGTATAGTAGCGCGCCCGATGCCTCGAGAGACAGAGTGCCGTAGACACGACGATGATGGCGAGGATGATGAATATTATTAGCCCACAGGCAGCCAGTATGCTAACGCTACCCGCTGTAACGGGGAGAAAATGAACCAAAAAAAAATAAAAAAGAAACGCATATGCAAAAGCTATCCCGGATTGGGAATCGAAGTTTCGCAGCAACCCCCTTCCATACCTTGCTCGAGAAAGTTGTGCGACGTGCTGGCGGCATCATGATCCTCGTCCACTATCACCTCCATACAATCCTCGACACCGTCCTGATGCAAGCCGTCGATGCGCACCTCGCGAAGTCGTTCGGGTAGAAAGCACCGGGGAACTTCCTGCCAGGGTAGACCTCGCTTAAGCTGGGGACATCAGAAAAGCGAAAAAAGAAATTAACATGCAGCACTAAGCGACTAAGCTACTCGTTGGAGTTCTTCTAGCGTTCTCTTTCCGTGCCTCCGATGCCCGTGCTTCGGTGTGCTTGCTCCCGTGAGCAATGGATTCTCTAATCTGGAGCTTCTTTTTGATGGACATGACGCGCCGCGCTCGCCATGTTTGTGTGATGCAGTGTAACGTGACGTACCTTTTTCGACTGTGTGATGAGCGGCCCCATGTGACACCAGTCGCATATCAAAGGGTTGTTTTCCAGCTTAACGTCGGCGATCCGTGCCAGCTGGGTGGCGTACCGTTCCGGGATGCCGTTCAGTTGATTCCGGGACAGATCCAAGAACTGGCGGGGAGAGCGAAAGGAAAGAAACACATAACATACATCACCAACTTTCAGAGAACTGCCAGTAAAGATGAACAATGAACGAGCTTCTTACTGCGCATTCTATCGAAACCTTTGACGCAATGCAATGACAACCGTCGCACAGGTCATAGCCGCTGACAGGTCAATTGACAACACCCACGCTCGTTGTTTTCGATGGCATGCTTTGATTTGCTTTGAACTACACGCATACGGTGCTGGCGCAATATAAAACGATTTATGATCTTTATGTTCGTTCATTCTTTCGCTCTGCTCTCTGCCTTATGCACAAAGTTCGCGGATCGATCGAATAGCATTTCTGGCACTTGTTTCGATCGAAAAATATTGAAATTGATTTTCCACGGAATTTCACACCCCCCCCCCCCACACCCCACCAGAGATTTGCTGTTCTTTGCTTCACAGCGTTGCGAGAAATTCAAATTTCTAAAAATCTTCTTTATGGGAAATTCGCCTCCTTTGGTGTTGAGCTTTGTAAGGAACGATCCAAGGAAGCAGGGGGTAGTGCTTTACTGTGGAAGCGCAAAAAGCAATTTCTTTATGTTCGCCGTGAAGTGCATTACCACCACACCTGGAAATGGCATATTGCAGGTGAAAAACGACTTCTTGCTGCAGCAAGCTGCAAACCGATGTTTATCTTGCGGTCGTTTTCGAGGTTGTATGGGTGTGCGTGTGAGTGTGTTTGATAGTAAATACAAGCACATGGTATAAATCAAATATTTCATTTTCTAGCGAGATGTGTATTTAACCGTCCACTGTTTCGCTTCCCTGCCGTGTGTGTGATGTTGGTTTTGCTTTGCCATCTAAAAAAAAGCTCGCTTTTTTTCCAATGTGCCTATTTACCGTCGAAAATTGGCTTTTCCGGCATTGGGTAGACGGTAGTTTCCTAATTCTTCACCGCAAAAAACTAGCATCGCTGCAACTGCTGTGTTGTGCCGTGTGTAGGTTGGAAAAGATTTGCGCTTTTACCACACATCGTTGTGGCATAACTACGTGAGGAATGAAACCGAGCAAAAAAAAAAAAAAAAACACTACCATTTCGGTAAATCATATCCACACGGTATACAATGGGTGGGCTGATTGAGAATTGTTGGTGGTGTGAAGATTGAATGGAACGTACGTACTGTGGGGTGTAATCATACGAGCAGGAGCAGGAAAGCAAATCAAATACTAGGTTAGATTTCGGTTTTATTCTCGAGCTTTTTCTCCATTTCTTTGTGTGTGTGTGTGTGCGCGCTTTTCTTCATTGCAATATGGTCGAGTATCAGCGATAAGATTTGAAGTACTTTTGCTGCACTATAACATCCGCTTTGCACCACCGGAACTGGTTTTTGGGGCCAAACCCGGAGCTTTTCGGGAGGATGATGATGATGATGATGGTATGGGGTAAGGGCGTAAATTTGTACTTGGAAAGATGATTCTTTTCCCGTGTTGCCATCCAGTGGGTGCATCGTGCAGCCGTGTTTTGCATGCTCTCGGCACTTTCGATAGATATGTGATGTTTTCGCCCCACACTGATTGTGGGGTTTCCTGTCGGAATGGAAAAGCGATCTTCTCCTGAAGCCCCATTCCGACCTAGATTATTTATCATTTGTGAAAGATGGTAGCAGTCTCGGGATGTATAAAATTACGACTGTTAATATTGATGCACGTTCGTGTACGTTGTGGCATCTCATTGAAATGCTACTCGATGGCGTTCGGTGCACCATCGCAAGCACCATTGTTATTGAAAAATGAATCTGCACATATTATTTCCGAGAGTTTTCTCACTGTTTGGGGCGGAGGGGGATGTTCCGTTTCGGTACACTACTTCGGTGCTCCACTGGGAAGATTTCTGGATCCCAAACACAGTAGCGCATAAGAGTGATAACGAACAAAAACCCTCGGAACTTTATCCCCGCGAGGCTTCTACCGCACACACCTGGGAGTTGTTTTGGGAAAACTTACCGCCAAATGGTTCAATGGTTCGATGATTTGTAGGGTGATGTTATCGATATGATTTCCAGACAGATTGAGCGCGCTCAGGCGGCGGAAGGCGCCGAAAAGGTTCGGTGGAAGCGCACCCATGTCGGCCACCATCAGCCCGGCGATGTCCTTTATCACCTATGATGAGGAAGAAAAGGAGATGTGTTGGTACGGTTAGATCGTGCAGTAAATCATCATCGATATGCAACCCGCTGAGAGGAGCACATTTATAGTAATCGCCATAAACTGATAACACATTCGACGAGAAAAACTACACCCAAAGTTTGGATGATTAATTGCTGTGAATGTACCTGTATCGTGTCCTCCATTTCGCTCAGATCCAGCTGTAAATTCCCACTAATGTTGAGCGTCTGCAGGTTCTTCAGTGGGCGAAAACAGGCCGGCTCTATGAGGGACAGCTTGTTGTACGATGCGTCCAGATAGGTAAGGCTCGTCAGGTTCTCGAACGCCCGGTCCGCGATCTTGGCCAACCGGTTCCGGGAAACATCTGGGGGGGAGGAGCAGATGAAGCAGATAAAGAGCCCGACATGCATTTATTAGGCCGATCAAACGAATCCGGACGGCATTTTCGGTCCAGTGCCCATTGACGGGGGGGCCCAACTTACCAAGAAAACTTAGCTCCCGCTGGTTCGTGAATAATTCATCGACGATCACGGACAGCTGGTTACCGTCGAGGCGTAATTTTTGCAGATGCCGCAGGTCCTTAAATTCTTCCCGGTCGAGATATTTGATCTGAACAAAAACAAAAAAAAAACAGGTTGAAATAGAAGTAAAGTTACCGTTCCTAAGGATAAAACCGTTTCGTTTGCTTACCTGATTATATCCCAGATCCAGCTCCATCAAGTGGGAAAGAATATTGTAAATTTGAGGATTAATTTTCGATAAGCGGCATCCCCGTAGTTTAAATATTTTTAAATCCTGTGAGAAAAATAAATAAATATACTTTAGCAATTTTAAAACAGAGAGAGAGAGAGAGAGAGAGGGAGAGAGAGAGAGAGAGAGAGAGAGAGAGAGAGGGAGAGAGTAAAATAGAGTACCTGTACGTCTTTGAACACTTCCGGTGGCAGATCGTCGATGGAGTTGTGGCTCAGATCAAGATACTTCAACTTCGCCAGATGCAGGAACAACCGTTGAGTAAATTCGGTGATGGAATTAGCTACTAGATGAAGCGTTTTTAGTTCCTACCAAGGAAGAGAAGCATTCGGTGACGCATCAAATTAGCAAATCAGTCAGTATTCGCATCGCGGTTACCTTCAAATGTCCAAACGTTCCGCTCGCGATATTGTCCAACCGGTTACGTGATAGGTCGAGCTCGATCAGGTTGTCCTGACCGCGGAAGTTTTCCGTCCCGAGCTGGGTAATATTGTTGTGCGAGATATCAATTGTCTTCAGCCGTACCAAGCCCCAGAAGGAACGGTCACCGACCGACTGTATGTTGGCGTTCACGATACGCAGGACTTCAAGCTTGTTGAAGAACTGAAACTGTGGTCCCACGTTGATTGGGTTGCGCGTGTTCGAGATGACAAACACCTCAACGTCCGGCTCGAATTGTGACAGTGGTGGGATGATCCATTCCACTGCGGAAGTAAAAAAAATAGCAGAAACGAGGGAATGAATGCAAATTAATTTGATAAGCAATTAATTAATAACTTTTTTGTGTAAACATGATATAAAATAAACAATGGTGAGTGTTTCTGACATTGACAACCTTCTGCGCTCACTCCACAATTATGTCTGATCGAAGGAGCCTGGTTTGTTTGGACGTGTGCCGTAGAACAACTTCAAAGTCACACCTTAAAGGCATTTCGCTGCGTTGTATGATAATCGCACTTGATGGGTAATTGCATACCTCAAGCATAATTGAGAGCAAAAATATATACATATGATATAGGGAAGAGGAGGTCCGTTTCAAGAAAGACACTTCCTTCACTTGAAGCCATTCATTTGTATAGCAGCAGGTCCTTTATTGTTTTCATTTGATCAACTTCGAACACATGGGTGGGGTGTTTTCCCCCCCCGTTTCATCAACCCCAAAGGCGATTGGGTTTGAGTGCGTAACGAGCTATGGCGAGTGTTTCATTCGATTACCGTACCTTTGTTGCAGACCGTTCGGTAGCGTCCTTTCTGGTCGAGATCACAGTGACAGTCGGTAGGACACTTCCGGGAAGCACTGGCTGCCATCGTCCCACAGACCAGGGCCAGTATGATGAGCAGTGCAGATATGTTGAAATTCATTACGGTGCTGTTGGGAGAGCAAAGTTCGAATGGATTAGAAAAGATTTTACTATAAGTTATTATTTTTAATAAACTGTGTTTTATTTCCATATTTAAATTGAACGATTATTTTTTTCACAAGTTTCAAATGAAAAATAAAATATTAAATCTTGCTTCTTGCAACTCGGTATAATTGAATGCCTGCTGTAGATTAATAGCAATATAGTTGCAACATTTTTATTGTTTTTATATGAAGCTCAGCGATAGTAAGCGTAAATACAACGATTTAATTAAGATTTAATTGGATACTCGGTTGGAAGTACGAGGACATAATGTATATTGGATTTTTTTTCTGTTTTTTTCCGTCAAACAATAGATGGTGGATTAACAATAAAAACTGGTTTAACAGGATACATTTTTCCCGTCATATTGCTACATTTAATTATAATACAATTTGAGTGCTAAATAGCAGCGGTATTTTCTGATTATGACAGGTTGGGTTTTTATTTTCATTGAATATTATAAAAAGAACGACAAGTTTGACGGGGCGCTACGCTAGAAAGTGGACCGTGTACTGTACAGTTCGAAAATGGAATTGTGGTGTTTTCTTAATTTTCCGCACGTCAGCAAAACAGTGTCAGATCGGGATGAAAGCCCAGTTCGTATTAAAGACCGAAAGCAAAAAACCCAGCAGTGTGTGGCGGGGGAGGGAACCATAAATTGAGGGACAAATTTATGAACCGATCCACAGTAAATCACCACACTGCGGGAAGAGGATTCATAACCTTCGCACAGCACGAACAACCCAATGGCAGTGCAGTGTTTGCGTAACAACAGCTAAACAACATGCAATCGAATGTAAATACACCGAACCGACAAAAACGCACTGTGAACAACCATAAATCGATGACTATTAATGTCACGTTTTATTACGGGCTCGACAAACGCCGAACAACAGTTGGACCAATGGAACAAAACGGTACGCTGTGAAGCGCCGTATTTGGAAGGGCCCGGTGAACTGGCGGTGAGTGAGTCGAAGCACCCTAGGGCAAACGAATTCGAATGGAGGCGCCTGGTGGTGCATGATATTAATGGGAAAAATCAGTGCTTGCCCGGTGGTGGAGAAGAAAATCGAACTAACCTAAACTGCCAACCGGTATTAACTTTCCGCCCAACGCTAGAGCATTCAATCGCGCACACTGTTGCGTCGTATTAAAGCAGTGTTGCAGAAAGAGGAAATAAATAAAATCGAACGCAATGGATCGGTCCGCAACAAAAGGGGAGGGAAAATGGGAAAAGCGGTTTGGAACAGGACTTTTCTTTTTGAATACCGTGAGGAGAATATTTTCCCAAAACGCATCCTAAGGTCTTAATCAGTCGGTCCTGCGAATATGTGGAAATGTAATCTGTCGACCACGAACGGAGGACATCCTCTCGATCGGGCTCATTTTTCATTGTCCCGCCCGGTCAAATGGTGAGGGTCGCAAATCGACAGACAGGCATAAGTTATACACGCTTTGTAGATTTTTCCCCATCTGTACTGTATTCTAAAGTCTCCGGTATGGTTACGTTTTCTTATTTCACCGTCTGATACGGGATTTTCCCAAGCAAAAAGGACCCCCCATTTGGACTCGTTTTGTGAGAATGTTTACCGTATCGTAGGGGGGTTTCGGTTTGGGGGCTCAACAAGTCGGTTATTCGGAGGATTCGGAGTAATCACCAAACCGGTTCAGCATCGTTGTTGCCCCAATGGGTGCTACGTTTCGGTCACGATACAAGCGTTCCTTATCCGATTTAATTTTGACAACTTTCGGCAATTTTTTTTTCCAGCATGGAAAAGAGAAAAAAACGGACCATCCAATCAGGTACGATATCAAACGATCGAATTCTTTCTTTGACAATCCTCTTTTGCTCGCTTTTTCTTCCCTCTATTTCTCAATATCCCCCCCATTTCAGTAAAAGTTGTTTTTGCTACCTTGATGATGCCGACCATCGAAACATAAATTAGGCTGGCGTTTGATTTATATCGGTTTATTTAGTAAGAGCCGTTCGGTTTCGTAAACTGACGCGGTTTGATTTTACCTTTCACGGTTGCTGGTTAAGCTGTTGGACTGGGGAGGGGGGGTTTGAAGCTAAGAACTGTTACAGTGAAATTTATTCGAGCGTTAAAAGTTTGCAGAACACTCTCTGCCGCCCACTGGTATGATATTTTTGGGCTAAAGTTTGGTTTTTTCCCCCCCTCGATCACGATGATGGGGTGTGCAGAAAGTGGGGGGATAAAAATGGTGGAGCTTTTTGAAACGGATTTAGATTTAGATTGGTTTATTTACAGTTCAATGGTTGCCATTGAACGTGTCAATATTTGCTATCGTTTACGTACAATTTGCTCTGTAATGTGACGGCGAACTGTAAAGCCGTCCCATGTTCAGCCGACCGTCAATAGACGAAATGATTGATGCGCACCGGAGTATGATTTATGCTGGACCATTCATGTTTCACACGGTGATTGCAAATTAAGTCCAGTATAGCATAAGCTTAGTTTGCTTAATAAATACGTATCCATAAAATAATTTAGATCTACGCAGTACAGTCGGTCGTAATGAATAGGACACAATCTGACGGCTCCCGTTTGCTCCACACCAATCATATAATGGATTAAAATCGAACAGCCAGCGACGTGATTGCGTGGATGCAATTCAATCAAAACCGGCTACGAGTATTGCTACAGGACATTTGGAAATAAAAAAAAAACAGTCAGCAATAGTTTTAACCAACGTTGATTAAATGGTTTTTGTGTATTTCAAATTTAGTTTTTAACATTTTATAGAGTAATTCAATTGCGTCGTCTAAAATGATGCTTTGCATTTATTTGGATGACTGGATAATCAAATTAGTTAATTGCGTTATCAGCCTTTAGCGTGCTCCAGAACAGGCAATACAGCAGTTATGGGTTGAAAAGGGGGAAAAATGAATTTAAATAATTTTCTATAATATATCAAATTTTTGCGGCAAATATTTTTATTTCCATCGCATAAACCTTTCCACGATACGGTTCCCAACTTAGAGAATCAAAATAAATGTTGTCAAGCTCTTAAAGCCGCTACATGATCCAAATATGTTTCTGCTGGTTACAGATGCTTTCCAGGGGGATCTATTTATGTTTTCTACTATTGATTATTTGCATTGCGTAACTGTAGGAAAATGTCGACCTAGAAAGCTCTGCCAAAAGTTACTGCTAGGTATAGTGTCTCTGAACAGAATTAAGTCCAAGGCAAAGCTACCCTATGCAACGCCACATCAGTTTGTGCTATTATCTGATGTGGAGGTGATAATAAGGAGGGTAGGACAGGGAAAACCGATAACCACCAACTCCAGGCAAGAAATGGGGAGCAAAGCCATTGTGGACTTGGCGGTCTTGTGGTGTTTTTTTCTTCTTCTGTCAATACAATAATTGGGCGGCGAGTAAAGAGCTTCAAGCAGACATGGTGTCTGGGAGGGAGATTATGAAATCTCATTCGGTATGTAGACGGTGGTGGTGCTGTGATAACGGAATGAGCTGCAAATTATGAGTGTTATCGAGGGAAAAGACTCGATTATTAGCACCAACTTAGGACTGCTCCAGCTGCTGACAGCTGTTGCTACTGTGACGTTGAAGATTTGTTTGAAAGAGAACCATCCAGAGTTTTGTTTCCTCTTCCCCTTTGCGATAAAATGAGTGCAGTTAGGAGTAAATGAGGTATTATTTACGTCATACTGTACGTCGACAGTGTTTTGGAAAGTTTTTCGGTAATCGAAGACAAAAAGGGCTTTGTTATGTTGAATATGAAGGTTTTTTAAGATAATATTCCTGTAGTACGATGATTTAACAACAAAAGGACGGTGTTGCCACGGCGGCAACCGACTCTTGTCACCCGATTTATATCAAAGTTAGACAATCGCGTATTTTACCAGTTCAAGTTTATTTTAAACGGCGCTAAAAAATTACGTCGACGTCTTGGGTTCCGTGGGTAGAGTGCCGGTTGCCGGTCGAGTCCTTTCCATCAAGGCCACTCGGTCATTCCCCCTTGGAATCGGGAATCCTCGTTATCATACCGATCGCGATCTCTCCTAGCGCCATCTGTCGTCGAATCCTCCGTTTGGTCGACTTGGGCAGCTGTCAGTTGAAATTGACCGTTTATTTATCAACAGACGGTGTTCCCTGGACTTTGTCAAGGAAGTTAAGGAAGTAGTTTTTCAAAAATTAATCTACTAACTGCATTACGTTAATCGCTCAATGGAAATATTGTTTAAACATTTGAATAGACAAAATGATGATTTACTAACCTTTTTTGCTACGATGTGAGCTGATAAAAATGATTTAACTACGATGTTTTGGGAAGAAGAATCCTTTCTGCTTCTACTCGCACCAAGCACTATCTTCACTTATGCTACTTCAAATGCCACCTGGTTTTAGTACACTTAAACAAAACTATCTTCATCATCAGTCATACGAACACCGACAGTTTGCATGCTGGCTAGCAAACAGGGCACAGTAACGGTTACGTGAATGCATCACCGCGTTTCACTTTTGATCGGTGCATTCGCATGCAACGGACACGCACACACATACGTACGGATCCGACAATTATGCACCGGCTTGTGTCGTGTAGCAGCACGTACGATCGATTTCATTTGCGGTTTGTTGGGTTTGTTAAAATGTTCCGACGCCCGTCGATCAGAGCAGGCGGTGTGTTGCACTGTAAGTAAAACGAGAGGAAAGGTATTCTTGAATTAAAATTCGATAATTGAGTGTAATTATCAGGGTGGAAAGGTTTTTATTCGGCTGATGCGTTTTTAATGATAATTTATTACGTTGCTTTCGCAGTAAAACGGGGCGTTTGATACAGATGCTAATCGTTCAATTGGGGGGGTTTTTTTTATTGTGTCTGTTAAAAAACAAAATGGCTTCAACAGAAAATGCTACCATCATGTCCAGGCTGCTGCACTCCATAACCCATGCTGCAGCAGAACTTAAAGTTAACATAAAACCCATACAATGCTGCGAGTATTCGCCTGATGGAAGCATTAGAGCTGAAAGCGGTATTTAAAATTCTCCGTAACCGTAAAAAAAGCCTTCGCTCTTTAATGTTAACAACTTCATTATCCAGTACAGTACGGGGAAACATTCTGACGCTCAGCTTTATTGTTTGATCCACTGCTGTTTTGCTTGATGCAAACGCAGGCGGACCAATGGTTTAGCTAATGATTGCCTCCGTTGCTGCGCGTACGATCTTTGAGGGTGCTTCAAGAAGCAAATGGGGGCACCATTTCAGATGTTCAGTGTTATATTTTTACGACGTGAACCGTAAAGCTGGTGCTGTGCAGACATGGAAATTTGCTCCATTCCGTTACAAAATAAGACGAAGCGAGTGCTGCTTTATGCAGCTCGTTATGTTGAGTGGCAATAGATTGAAGTCACACAGTTGAACAGAAGCTATACATTTTAGCTTATTGAAGGATGAGTTACTAGGAGTAGTTTTTTTTTTTTTGGTTGCTAATTGTTATTAGGCTGATCAATTGTTTCCCAAACCAACAGCACTTAGCATTTTCACTGCACCAATACCAAGTGAATTAGCATTCGTTTCCCAAGCATCCATCACTAACCCGTGCCGCATACGGAAATGCATTTAACTAATTGTTTCAGCTACCCCATTTCGGTGTTTGCACCATCGTGGCAGGTACGAAAACATTGTTTTCCCATCCTATAAACGTCCGAGTTTGAGTCGTAAAGTTCAACTCCCTCTTGAAAAGTAGGGTGCGCGCGTGCAAAAAATGGCCACTTGACGCGGCAAACACTTTAGTGCCAGCGGCAGAACCGCAACAATTCTTCGAGAGTGGCTGTTGACCGTTGCGTTTCACCCCGTCCAATAGCATAGTTTTCCAAATCCCACTATCCCAGCCGGCGGGTCCGTTCCCCATTCCTGGTGTCATTTGGTAAGTAATGGCGAATACGAGGGATTTGTGAAAAAGAAGTGTGGGAAAGAAGTGCAGGAAATGCTGAACGCGATTGGGCGAGCTTGGGGACCTAAAATCTGTGCCCTTTGTAGAGCTGTTCGATAAGTAGGAATTGTCAACAACGAAAACAGAAAAAAACACAGATTCTGGACAATAGTACCATTTCAAAGCAGATCGTTGAATTGTAGTTACAAATTTATAGACGTTTTATGATAATGCAAAGCGGTAGTAAAGTGATATTTATGTTTCGTTGTGCGGTTTGGTTGAGGGTGATAGCCAAACGTTGACCACTGTTTTGAATTTCTGACCTTGTTCATGAGCGAATGTTACATCGCTTCTTTGTAAGGGTTTCCTGGAAGAAAACGAAAGCTAAAGTGTAGTTGCCCAAAGCGCATTCTATGTAAGGTAGTTTAATGAAATTTTACGTAGATGTTTTTTTCCTTACTATATTCTTGCTCTATTCATTAAATGCATTTGGTAATCATTTTGCTACAATGAAGTAAATCGGCCAGAAATTCGAAATTATATTACCAGTTTGACCTTTAAATATAGCAATAGTTACTCCTGAGGTTATACAATCTGATGAACAAATAGGCAGTGTTAGACAATAACTTGACATTTCACACTGCCTACTATACGTTTTAAATTAACTCAGCACCCACAGCGACCCTCCTGTCAGGGGTGCGTATAGCGCTACTCCTATTATAAAATGTTAATTTTAACATTCTACCCTTCTTGAAAAACAATCCTTTTCAAGAATAAATCAGATCGTAAAAGTAATAATGCATAACGCATCTCAAACCCGTATCTCCATCTCGTTCCAACAGTCCATTTCGATCGTTTCGTACGCACAATCTGCACACATTCTTGTGCGTAATTTATCGACCACCCGAGAATAAATCTTGCACCCATAATCTCTCATAAATCATGCTCATAAAACAATGGATTGATTTGCTGGCTCGCTGACCACTCCCGGACCTGGAGGATGCTGACCCGGTACGTCCATGTGTGTGCCGAACTGGTGGTGCTAATCATTATTCTGCCAGCATCGCACAAATTAGTGTTGGTGCGGTGTGTTTCTTTCGGCGTGCGAAGAATTTATGGAGTGTCGAAATCGAAACCAGCCCAAAGGTGACGAGGTGTTTTGGAAACGAATTAGCCACCATTCGGGAACGTGTCCGGAATTAGGATTGATGCGACGAAACGCAACGACACACCATTTGGCCGATGTCTCTGTGTTGCGAACTGCTGCTGCTGCTGCTGCTGCTGTTGTATATATATTTTCCGAGCGATTGTGAAGTGTAGCAGAAGGGCCGAGACTGGATGCGGCCAGCGTAGCTCATAAATCAGCATAACAATCAATTATCGGACGGGGGCGGTCTATTAGGAAAGGTTCCGTAAAGGCATAATTTTCGAACGGCCGGCCACTCAGTTGGCGTGTGCAGATTATTGATGAATCGGGTGATCGCAAATATGCAACTGATTGGAAAATGTTCTTTGATTGAAGAAGCGGTAGAGATGTGAAGTTGAGAGAGTAGGTGTTTCCAACAGCTTATGAGTGGAGCTTTTCAGGGGTTAAATTATAATGATGACTTGGGCATAACCCTATTATTGGTCAATTAAGTTTGAATTTACACACGTAGACTTGTTATAAATATTGGATTTATCGAACGTTTACTTCAGTGCAGTGCAGAAGAAATGCATTTAATATTTTTTTCTTAATGTCGTTGAATCGTAAGCCTGAGGGTATGCAATTATGTTTTCAAATGTTAACTTATCGAGATGTTTTTATTATGTCTTTTAAAAAAGAAAATTGAATAGTTATTATATTGCCATTCAATTTCTAAGACGAACATGTGTTAACAAATAAGCTTTTAAGTGGTGGTTTTAGTTACTTTATCGGCACACCCATCTCAGGAGGTCTTGGCCTGTCATTTCTGGCTGTCATTGACATTATTTACCCCGAATCGGATAATCAGTCCTGTCGCCGGGTCGCCAAAATAGCAATTAAAAATCTTTAAATCCATCTTTTATTACTAACTTTTACCCAGAATCCAGCTGCTCAATAAATCCAAACGTAGCGCCCATGTATTTTTCGACGCAACGCGCACGTAGCGGAATTGAACAAAAAATCAGCGCCCATAGCCTACTACCCAACCAGTGCACGCCCGTTTAATTATGCTACCACCATTTTTCACCACCAAACTCACCATGCATACAGCATCAGCGGTGTGGTTGGCCTGTGGGAATGAGAAGATTGATAAAAAAATGGAGCGAAAACATGATGTGTTTTTGTTTTTCGTTGTTGGTGTTTGCTCTACCGGATGGCGAAAAATTGTAACCAAAGCATCAGCCACGCTGGCGTAGGTAATTAGGATGAATTTTCATTCCGTAAGTAGTACGCCCAATGCTCCACAAACCATAGGTCGGGCGGGGTTGCATTGGGCTATGTTTGGAACCCGTCCCGCACCAAGCCCGACCCCCAGACGCGGATGAGGATTACTTGTTTGCTAGGGGGTTTTTGTGGGTTTCGGTGCGTATGGGTGGGTGGCGTTGGTGGTGGGTTAAAAACACGAATGACATGTTTTGACTAACAACATTGCTATTATATTCCCTTTGCCCGTCTTCCTCTTGCCATCGCACTGCATTGCACTCAACGCCATCGCGCTCACTTGAACGCCACGCGCACCCACTGGGTGTGTTGTTTATGCAAAATCGGGGCTGTGCGATTTTGTTAGCTCAAGAGCGTACATAATTCGTCAATTAGTTGCGGGTACTCGTACTGTCGAGGTTTTTGAGTTGCTGGTTGGATATTTATAATTTATGGTAAGAAGAACCAAAAAAGGAATAGAAAAACACTTGCAAAAAAAAAAAAATGAAAGCGTTTTATCATGAGCTCGAAAGCTCATCGCCCATTGAATATTGAATCAATTAGTGTCAATTATACGATTTATATTTGTAGCATTTGCGATGCTTTGGAAGTTGATCGAGCGGAGTGCGGGTGGCTGAACTATCGACGTATGGAAGAATATTTTAAATTTTAATATATACACGCCCGGGTGAAAACCGAGCGCAACACAAAGCGGCACGCAGCAGGATTGCGATGTTGTCGAGTGTTTTATTTTCGTCCAACCGGTCACTGTGGTTTCAAATCAACCGGTGTGTGTGACCACAAACCACCCGATAGTTTAATTGAGTTTATGTTAATTAATTGATTAAATGCACCAGTTTGAATCGTATCTTTTTAATGCGCAAATATGTCGTTGTTTTTGCGTGCATCATGCAACAGTTTCTTTGAGCGCATAAAAATAATTACTTTTTGTAGTTTTGTGTCATATTTTTACGACCTCGTACTCGTACATTTAATTATTGGTGTATGCTTTTTGTGATTTTTTTTCTCCATTGTAGTATATTACATGTGTTTTATAAATCACTTCACAGAGAGTGGTTGTGTTTAACCATCGCTGTGGTAATAAATTCTCGTCATGCTTGTCACGCATCCCCTTCGCCGGTTCAAACGGTTCAATCGATGGTTCGTACCAAAGCTCGGGGTAAATTACCGTTCCCCATCACGCACCCACCGCGAAACCACCATCCCGCACTCGAACGGATCACGAACGGAACGGTTAGATCATCTGTCAGCATAATCACTAATTAAACGGTAACAGGATAACCGGGCCCGCACTAAAACCCATCCTGTGATCGCCGGAAATCGCAAACCGTGTACGTGCCCGGTGCCGGTTTTATGCTTCCCACGAACTATAAGTCGACTACCGCCCGGAACCACCATGTGTGCTGAAGAGCTTCCACGGTGTAATTGTGTTATCGGTTTCGCTTGGTCTTATTGTTGAGCTTGGCAGGGTGGTGCTGGAACTTGGAGGCTCGTAAAGTGACCTTTCCCACTTGTTTGTTGTTCATTTGCCACGTTTTCTTTTCGATACTCCGTGGTAAGATATATTCTTCCGTGAGCCAATGTTGCCTCTTGTAGCACATTGTGTTTGTATGTGGCTTTTCGAGAAAGGGCAAGCAGTCAAGTGTTTCAAACCAAACGATAGTATTGATTGGTCTTTTGGAGAGAAGGTATTAATGGTACGGCCGTCCACTGTGGGAAGTAAGTCAGTGGGAATGAACCAACCCGAAAGACAAACGAGCGTTCGTGGTTGAACGAATTTGTCAAAAGTTAGTTGTGGCGGTGACACGTGACTTTGAGAACCGTTGGACAAGGGATACTGTGCGTGCAGTTGGAAGCTGCTACGCAAAAGATTCAATAGATTATTTTATGTAGAAAAATGCTTCATATTTGGAACAGATCATATCATAAAAATTAGATATTAAACACAAAATTGCGAGAGTATAGTTCAAAACTCGACGAAATTCTTGTTATAACACAACACCTCATAAGTGAATAACGCCTAAAAGTATGCAATCTCATTTTGTTCTTCACTTGCTTCATGGGGAATTGATGCTTGTTAAATTTTCATTGCATAATATCAGGCGTTATTAACGTAGGACCCTACGATAAGCCACTGATTTTAGTTACTATCTAAAATGTATTAAAATTCATTAACATTGTGGAAAAATGTACTTTAACTCCCACTTAAACTTTACTTAAGTCATTTGATTTCAATAAAAAAATTTCTGCTTCTTTCTTGAATGCTCTTTTGATGTCGTCCTTAAAAAAATAATGTAACATCTAAAAGGACACAGACAGAAACAGATGTAATGTCTCTCCTTCGTTGGATTTTTTCGTTTCGCACAAACACAACACTGACCGCTTGGTCCATTACTTGGCCCAGCGGAAAGCAGAAGGGTTGCCGGTGGCAAAAATACAGCAACGCCACACTACACTATACCATAAGCTTTCAATACCCTCCCAAAGTGAGCGAACAAACGAGATTGTATATGGAATTAAAATTTCATAATCATTGCATTGGAGTGTTTTTCGTTTTCACCATCGTCCTTTTGGGGTTGTGCTACAACAAACCAACCCTACAATGGTGCGGAGCATAATGGCGTATATTTCGTGGGCCATAAAAAGGGAGGGGGGATGGCGTCAGGATGGCCCGTGCGGTATATTAGGCGGGAAATGGTTTCATCCGGTCGTTAGGCTGAACCATTTTCATTAGGATTTCAATTAAAACCGATCAGCGGATGGTTTGGATGGGTTCGCCGGAGAAATGGTTCGCACGGGTTGGTGAAAATGAATTGCTTTTGCATTTTCTTCCCAGTCCAGTTGTACCATTGATGGGCGGTTAGATGGTGCGCGTGGCGAGTGTTGATTGATACACGAGTAGCGTTGGTGAGTATCCAATAGCGCAAAAATTGCGCATACGGGATTGATTGTGGCGGGTCATGTGTCGGAAAGTACAAACGATCTCTAAACCCATTTGCAGCTCTTTACATTATTAAACAGTTGTTACCAACATCGTAGTAACCTTCCTCGAATCGTTTGGATTTCTATGGCAACCAAAAATCAAGCACTGTCTGTCGGTGTGCTTGTCAACACGACCACCGACAAAGGGGCGGTAAAGGATGCTTTCTAATTTGCATACTTTGCCGGCTACCGAAAAATTAATGATTTTATAATGCAAGCGGTTATGGCCGTTACCATTAAGATTCCCAGTCGCCATAATCGATTCTGTTCGGGTGGCTCATCAGCAGCACGGTTGATAATTTACTCCCTGCGCACGATTCTACCTTCGGTCTCCCCTGGGCGCAAGACAATTGGAACCCCAGTTTTGTAGCGTTTTATTTATAGCAATCACTTAAACCGATTAATGTTTTGCTCTCTACCTTCTCGGATCCGTATTTTTTGTTTGTTTTTTTTTTCTTTGCGGGATGCGAAAGCTATGAGTGTCTTCCTCCCAATATTCGATTCCTTTCCATTGCAACCGTAAATGTAAATCATCCTACTGGAATAATATCAATTATACGCGAAAGCACTTTCACCAATTGTAATCCCTTTTGTTGTGAGCTGGTAGCAAGATGGGAGAAGAATCAACCCCGAAGGAAAATGGCCATTTTTGCCATCATCACACAAATGCACATCAGCTCCTCGCATCAGCACTTGAAGTGCGAGTACATTTTGGAAGCGTGGCCAACGATCGAAGTCGAAATTAGTTTTCTGGAGGTAAAGGAAAAGGTGGTTGATACGATGAAACCAACTCCGTTGCGCACCGTTTGCCGTATTACGTTTGTGCATTTTAATTAACCGTCTTTTTTTTTTTTGCACCGAGCTTCTCAATGGCTGTCATTGTGCGCTGGAGACGGCTGAGATGCAGTTTGGATAGTGCTTAGTGGACGGGGATAATGTAATGAGCTTACGAGATGAGATGAGCTTTACCGCGTACGGTGCTGTTCGGAAGGTTTGTGGGATTTAATCTCTGTGTATCGGTTTTTTTTCTCATATTAAGAAGTAATGATTTTAATGAGGTGCTATGGTACATCGGCACCCAAGTGTGGAAGTGATACAGGTACTTTTATTTCTGTTTGAATGCTTTTAATTATCATTATCGTATTATTCCCCTGCCGTTATTATGTTCGCTGTGTTTGAAATTGTAATGTCAAGTTAGATCCTTTAATGCGATAGAACTTTTTTAAAAGATCAAACTTGTCTAATGACTTTTTTAAATCAAGCATCATACAACTGATTTTTTGTTGTGTGTTATCAGACTAGCATGGAATCTATTTTTCATATCATTTTTTCTTAATATACGTTTGTTAGAATTATATATAGAAATAAATATTTTTCATTACTTCATTGAATAGTTAAAGTTTCTTTTCCGTTTTGTTCAGGATTTGGTTCGATAAAAAGAGACTAGATGTTTTATTCGAAAACAACATTGCATACATTTGGGCGTTTTTAAGACAAAAATAAAATCCCGTTGTTGTGCCGGGGACGAAAGAAAAATGGGACACGAAATCCAAATCACGAAAGAGACTTTAAACGGAGGTGTGTCTAGAAACGCATCAATCTTCAGCTGTAATCCATTTATCGTCACTAACCGCCTATCGCTATGCAATCTGTTTAACAATATTACATTGTTGATGTCGTTTGATCGTTCAGCTTGAAAAATCTCTTTCCCAATAAAGGTTAAACATTGAACGACTGGATCGTATAAACAAATCGATTTATTTAAGAATTATTTGAAACAGTTTCATCAACACTGTTAAATTTGACACTCGTTTCTAAAATCCATAACATACTGGTAAGCACTGGTATCATGTAGACCACAAAAATAAATTATGTATTGCGACTGAAAACTGTTCCTTCCGTTAAAAAAAACAGACCAGCCATAATTATGTCAGCTAACTTCGGTGTGGTAATTTATCATCCGAATGGTAAGGAGGAAGGTCAGAACTCTTTCCGCGTTCGCTGAGTTTTCTGTCATCACTGCTGTCGTTCGGCGCACTGTTCCTTTAATTTTGCTAACAACCAACCCAACCGAGACGGTCAGACATACACACACACTTTCTGCTCATTTGATACAAAAGCGCTACGAAAATTATCAGTCTCACTGTATAGCATGTTTCCGCACACGGAGCGTTTCAACTCCATGGAGGAAATTGAAAACTAAAATATGATGAAAGGGAAATAATAGCGCAACCCGGCACGAAAACTGACGGTTTGACGAAAGGTAGAACAGTGACCGTGAGTATGGCGAGGGATGAAAAGTTGCAGGCACGTTTCAATAATTTATAGGAAAGTTTTTTAATTAAGTAATGTTTCAACATTTCCTAGCGATTTTGGCACGGTTTGGCCGAGGTTGCACACGATTTGGCCCTGACCGACGATCAATTTGATGATCATGTAGAAAACGGTACGAAGTTTCCATTTAAAGGCATTGATTTCGCTTGGCCATATTATGCTACTGGTGATGTATCGTGCAGTAGGAAAGATCAGTTAAATTACTTTAAAATTAGGTTCACCATTTCCTACCATCCGTCGTACGGAAAGAGTTTAAATTAGACAATTTGTCACGTCGAAGACATCATGCACTATCGCTGAACACTGGCACAAAATCGCGTTCTATATTTATTCCCTCCTTTCACCTCATGCTGATTGACTTTTATTACCGAGTGTTCTACAGCCAAGTCTGGCACGAATGATCAAATGCTCCCACGAAACCCATTTTATGACAATTTTTTCGAACTTGCACATCATCTTTTACCCCCAAAAAAAAACCCCTAGTGGCGCTTCCTTCCTAGTGTCCTTTCCTTTCCACTTTTTTCCATCTCATTTTCTGTTTGTTCGTTTGCTCGAATGCATTGCTTTATTTCGTACTGTTCTTGCCATGCTACACCGGAATATGCCCCACACCGTTCACAGTGTGGCATGGAACGGGCGACAAGACAATCGGATTTAAATTTTCGATTCAACGCAAAGACAGTGCGAGTGGTTGAATTGCATCAGCACGGGGTGGAAGAACAACAGTCGGGGGGGGAAACAGTCGTCGTCCCCCAGTCCGTGGCGGATATGGAAATCGATAAAATATAATAAAATATAAATTTAGATTGCTTAGCACGACTGTCGCACGGGAGCACGCTAAAGGATGCCCCGGAGCATCGAGAAGAAAGCAAAAGGACAAAAAAACCCAAACGAAACCCGGTACACAGCGAGACGGAAGAGCGCAGCGATTTATTGGTGCTTAGCATGGAATTGCGATCGAATTGCGACGATATTGTGTAGGCTGGTAGGAGAATGTTTTATGCGCTATCTACGCCGCACTTTTCAGGCATCAGCTTGAACGTACGAACCCACAGTACGAAATGAGTTAACGGACGACGGAGCACTCGCTTTGGCTCATTTCCGGTGGCAGTGATTTTATTGGCCGACAGGAAAGCAAAAAGATGAAGCGGTGTGCTTTAACCAAAACAAAACAAAAAACAAAACTCTCAAACGAATTTAATTTATTTGCACGGTTTTGTTTTTCTCACGTTGCAATTGGACTTTAATTGTGTCGCACATAATCAGCTGCGCATTATCTCTTCGCGCGCGGGGCGGCTCGGTACATATCTTTCGTTCGGCCCTTTTCACTCGCTATGTACGCAATTTGTATGATTGTTGATTGTGCGCTGCGACGTGTGATTGTCGTTGAGTTTTGCTGCTTCGAGTGGTGCTTTTGCGGGATTGGATTGTGATTTTCTTGGAGACATTCTTGAAGCGCGATCACCCGGGGCGGAATAACGTAAAGCATTTCAAAGAGATAGTACTACACAGAACGTGGGAAAAGGGTATTGACTTTTCAGAAGAATTTTGGTTATTTTTGAATCAGTTAGTATTTAAAAACAACAAAATGTTGGAGACTTCAAATACATGAGATACATGCGATATAATAAATGTAATTAAAGCAGCGGCATCTGAGTTAATATTGCATCAAAACGTTTACTGTGTCAGTAATATCAAGAATTTCGTGTAATCCATGCCAGTTCGCGACTATTTTGACTCTTTTTGGGTTCCAATCTGTCGGCGACCTCAAAGTTATCCTTAATACGCATGTAAGGAATTGCATACTTTTAGGCGGTTTTGAAGTAACGGACCGTTCCAGCATAAACCATTTAGCGAATTAGTTGTCGTTTATAATAAGCAATAAGGCTAAAACAAATCTTGTTGATTTCTGTACATCAAATTAATTAGCACAAAATATTTCAAATTTACTCCATGTTTCAAAGTAAACACTGAAGTTACAATTAACTAATATAATGTAAATACCTGATGGTATGTGGCCCATAGCTTTTAATGCATAACGTTCTAACATTCTATCAGGTATATTACATGTAACACAGTAACACAGCACTCAACTAAACCACCCCATCATCCCATCATTCGAACGGTGGCCTTCCTTGAGAGCTTTCGAAAAGTGGCTCTTAATGGTACTTGATGATTTCCTTCAGGAAGGAATCCGACGACGAGTGCAGCATGAGTAGTTCTGCGAATGGCCCAATTAGGAGACACGACCGCCTGCGATTTGCTGCATCCCTGTTCATCCGGTGCTTTGGCCGATTTGCGCACTGCGGATTCATGTTTCACCAAGAAAACCATTCACTGTCCATTACTGTCTGGAGCGGACGCACACGGATAACTAGGGTATCGGTAAGCGAACGAACATGAAAGACGCAGACACGGTGGTTATGATAGTATCTTTTTTACACTTTTTAAAGGTTACACTTTAAGTAGTGGAGGCTAACA
Source organism: Anopheles moucheti (assembly GCF_943734755.1). Lineage (NCBI taxonomy): Eukaryota > Metazoa > Arthropoda > Insecta > Diptera > Culicidae > Anopheles > Anopheles moucheti. Next base: position 16,997,643 of record NC_069141.1, read on the forward strand.
AAACGGACGTTAAGCGAATGCTAAATCAGGGATTCCTTATGGATAATTAACCCTACAGGGGAACGTAATGCTGTAGCTGATCTCGATCAATAATGTAATCCGAAATAATTAACTACCTTTTTTTCCTTCATTTCGAGTTCCCGTTTTCCGTGATCATGGGAGGTAAACAGATTCGAAAAATATGCTCCCCGAACCAGTGTTTCTTATCGCCGTTCGCATAAGCTGTGGAAGCTTTCCCGGACGGTAGAATAAATATTTACTATTCATTATCCAAAATTTTCGCTTTCTCGTAGTGTGTGCTGCTTTTTTTTTCCAGAATTTTGGTATGCCCTCTGTAACGCTGGTTTCATAAACATTTAGCATTTTAACCCTCTCCAAACACGAAAACGAATATTAAGGGGTTTATTTTACTCCCAGTGTGTTGCGTAGGATTGAAAAGTTCACTTCGTTCGGTCGAAGCTCCCCGGACCTAATCAAACCCATCCCAGTTGGTTGTTACTGTCTGAGAGAGAGAGAGAAAGGAAAAAAAAGCTCTGTGTCCCTCATGTATCGTTCTTTGCACCGAAATCAAACTCTCAAAAGTGTGATAATAAAAGTTACTCTTCACACGGTGAGTTAGATGGAACATATTACCATCCCGTAACGGGATGGATTTTTCCGCATAGCGCGCCCGGAAAATTTCCAGCGGGAAATGCAAAACTACCACCCGCTCCGAGGGATGCAATACGGTGTAAAATTGTTGTAACGCGAGCAGTATGTAACAACAACGCTACACGTAAAGATAATAATAATTGTGCACAGTTTCGGCACCTGGCATCATGGCTTTCGGGGTGGGAATTAGAAACATGCAGAATCGCGAAACTTTCCAAGGGCAGCCACCACGGTTTCATGGCTACACTCCGATCTGGTGCGGAAAGGTTTTTTTTCCCCTTGCTTTCTCCGTACGTTTGATGTTTGTTGTTAATTTGGAATTTAAATTTTAATTGAAGTTTATCCATATTTTTCTGTTATTATTTTTGCGCACCACAAATCCTACCAGCGGCACCGGCAGTGATGCCGTGGATTTCCGCACGCCTGGCAACTTTCGCACACACGTTGAAATTTTGTACCCGTTTTTGGCAAGGGAAAAAGGGAAATTATGCTTCGAAAAAAAAAAAAAACAAAAAGATACCAACGAGAGAAGCATAAGGATCAAGTGATTCGTATGCCCGGTGTTGGATCGGTAAGTCGTATTTTTTCCCCAGCTCTAGTTAAACCCATAATAAAGACGCGCATATTCGGTCGGATGTTAATATGCATTGAGAGAATGTTTTTTCTTGTTTGCTCACACTAGTGTGCATATGATATGGTGAAACAAAACTGGCAGGTTTTTAAAATGGAAATCCAACAAGGAAACGAAATTTAAAATTTTTGCTCTGAAAGTGATTTTTTTCCCCAGTGGCAGTATTTTACTCTACAAAAAGATCTTTAAGTACAGTCTCAAGAAGTGAAGCGTTCCAGATGACTTCTTCAGTTGTTTTTGATGGTTTTTTTTTGTTGATGCTGCCACGCTTGTCCTTTATCCATTCAAATTAGTACCACGGGCAGGAAAATTCAATTAAAAATCCATTTAACTCACCAGTGCTTCAGAAGAGCGCATATTCAAACGAATGGCCGGTTCTTCATGACGGTCAAGCAGCAAGTGTCAACAAATGGGAGTGAAAGCGAAACTGTCAACACAAAAAAACCCAGGCGAAAACAGCTCAACGATTCCTTCCTTCGTAATTATTGTTTGCCTCCGGAGAGTGTAGAGTTTTTTCTTTGTGTTTCTGGTTGTTGCTGCTGCCGGTTTTACGCAAGTATATAGTAGTATATCGTTACATCGGTGCAAGAACAGTACAGTACGTAACAAAAAAAAACGTAATCCTTGTCCTTGTGGCGCATAAAAGCGTGAAGCGAGCGAACAATGCTGCTTCCGGACGTGATTGCTTCACTGGATGGATGTGTTTTGTTGGCAGTGTTGGTTCGAGCAAGTTAATCGCCTTAAAGTATGCAACCCCTTTTGCACAGCTTTCTGGGTGGATGAATATTTCTGTTTACATGTGCAAACTTTGGCGCAAGGTTGTTTTTTCTTGGTGTACAAGAAAAAAGAAAGGGATGAAGAGTCGACTTGCCAGCTTGGGTGGCTTTTCTTTTCCCCAAAGTGTGCCCAAACGGATCAGCTTTTCCCAACACTCGGGTCCGCTGTTTGGCAACAGTACTTGCCGGGATGCACACGGAGTTTCTCACCGTTTGCTTACACAGTACACCTTGCCTTACGCTTAAAGTACGCACAGGTGGAAGTAATTTATGCACCAACTCCTAATCTCGGCCCACTGCTGTAAGCTACGCTCACGCTACGAGTGAATGTTGTTTCTTTGTCACCTTAATCCGAGCGATTTTCTTTTTGCCATTTTCCTTCGGCGACGCACGCTACGCAACGGAACTACGCACTGGTGAGAAGAAGTTTTCACTTAAACGCATAGCTTTTCTATTGCTCAGAGTTGCTGAGGAAGGTAACGATGGGAAATCAATAATCCTTTCGGGGGGCGGTGTGACAAAAACATGCTCCTTTCAGTGCACATCAAATGACAACGTTCGTCTCAAGGAACGCACTTCTCATGGTCCATGTGTGAAAGTGTGTCCATGGTCGGTAGCATAGTAGTACTGCTTTTTTTTTTTTGTTTGCCTTTTTCCTTGGGGGCTTACGAGGATGAGGTCTTTGAAGGGTAAGTGGTAGTACTGAGAAACATTCTGCATGTTATCATCCGTCTGTTTGATGTATAAGTGTCCGGTATGGCACTAATGGGTGGGAAGAAAAGCCAGGCTAAAGCGAAAGACGCTCACCAGGAACGTTCTTCAAACGATGAGCAATGAGATGGGTGTGGTTAGACGACACCGAATATGGGTCAAGCTGTTAACACCCATGCTGTTGATGATGGTGTCTCAAAGGACACGAGTAAAGCGAGCGATTCGTTTTCTTTTCTTCTAAATGGAAATAAATAGAGCATAAAAAAACTTATTTCCATTCCATTGCTCTCCTGAAGCATCATAAATCCACAAATCCATACATGCGGTCCGATTGATTCTTCACACATCTGAAAGCTTTCGCCAGATTTTATGCGTTATGCGTTTTATGCGTTGTTTGATGTTTATACGTCGAAACCACAAGAGAGCAAGGTAAGTAATGAATTTCTGGGAAGAAAAGAACAAACCGTGTCATACAATTTGCTGTTCCTCTTAGCCACAACGAGAAAAGTGATCCGTAAGCATTAAACTGAGGATGACAAAAAATGATAATATGCTCTCCGTATCACGGCACGATTATCGCATGCTACCATTAAACACAACTTCCAATCGAACCATGACATACGGCGTACCGGGGGCTTGAGAGATGGCAGATCACAGAACCAGATGGCAAAGCAAGAACAACAACTCTTAGGATGTGGCGCAAACATCAGCCCGATTGATATCGTGCGCGATTGTATCACATGCATGGTCGCAATGTCTTCCGGGGCAGCTTTGAAAGGTGGTGTCGTTAGGAAGCATTGCCACAAGCGGTACACCGATCCTGATAGCAAACATGTGCCAGGGGTTTTTTTTTTTGCTCGAAACCTCTCACACAAAATCGCACGACTCATAAAAAAGTCAATGAGCCGCAAGCACAGCGAACAGGTTTGCGTCTTTCCAGGCCCGCTTAAATTAAGCACACACTCACGCACCAAGCAAAAAAAAAAAAAGGGAATCGGCCGCGAGCGCGTCGAAGCGCGAAAAAATTGACGAGCGCGCGTGTTGAAGTTGGTGGCGCTTGGGAATGCCAACAAAAAAAAATAATAATAATATCGACAACCTCAAGCATTCAAAAACTTGCTACACGGATGAAAGAAAGCATATTTTTTTATGTTTTGTTTTAGGGATCTTTGGAGAGCTGAGTACACTTTCTTGGGATGAATGAATGGTTGAATTTTGTACTTTTTGGGATGCTACTTTTTTTTGCTGCTTGCTGATATTTTGCTGATTGTTCATCCGGTTCTCGTTCTTCAATCTCGAGCTTATTGATGCATGCAATATGTTCTACGGTACATTCTTTCCCTTTTATACTGATCGCTTTGAAATGGGGAAATTTTGTTTCATGAAAAAAGGCTTACGGAAGGCAAAAGGAAAATAAGAAAGGAAAGCGGTTTGCTGTTGCCTTCGGTAGGATTATGTGATCGAGAAAATGATATGAGTATGCTCAACCGGGGTTGTATTTTTTTGTTGTTGTTGAGAGAAACGAAGGAAGCTTTTTCTTTGCGTGTAGTCAATATTCGGTAGAGCAGTGGTATTGGTTCAAATACAAGGGTTTTTTGATACGGTTTAATGCGAACTTTTGTTGGTTCTCAAGAGCAGATAAATTAGCTAAATACCATTTTTATTTATTGCAAGTAGAACGGAGTGGCCGAATGGATTACCAACAAACGTTTAAAGCGTTCACTCAAGCGGGATAATTTCAGCATAAAGACTTTTTTCCTATTATGCATTGTGAAACTTGAGTAAACAATTACAAAGAATCGATTATTTTACGCATTCAAGCTCTACTTGAATCCAAAACTGCTTAAACTGTCACAGCAATTCACTTTAGTGATCATTAAAAGTGATCATGTTAGTAGAGATTGCATAGTGTTAGGCGTTTATTACTTGCATAAAAAATGATTTTATATCTGTGGAATTTTTGATTAACATTAATACACTTCTTTCATAAATATTACTTGTCATACGGAAGAATCATCGGATTCAATATTGAATTTGAAATAGTAAAAGAAGCGAGAACTGCAAAATTAAATGCAAAGATGAGTGGCGCCAACGGTACAGAACAATTTTCATCCTTTCCTCCCCATCATACGATGTTTTACTGGTTCCAACTTTACAAACTTTATCAAGTGGTCTGTACTCCATATCCTCAAGTCTGTACACCAAATTTGATTTATTACACTCGAGCAGGTTTTCAAGCTCATTTTAAAGAAGCTTCTGATTTTTTCAGAGGTTGCTGATCGCTTTTTCGTTTGTTCGTGCGGCAATCAATATTTCCGATGTTCGATTTGCAAAAAAAAAAAGTTAAAAATTGCTCAACTGTTGTTTCGAACGCATTAAAAAAAAAAGGAAAAAGCGCGCATTTTTATTCACCATACAGCACCTTCAAAACACCGCAGGGCGAACTGCAACAGCGCTCATCAATAAGCACTCATATACCGGTGATGTCGGTCTCGAGGGAATCGAAGCATGATCAAGACGGATAACGGCCGCCTTTCAAAATTCACCCATACGCGAAGTTTTCACATGCATAAGCTGCAACAAAAAAGCAACACAAAAGTATTCAACAGGAATCAAGAAAACGAAACAAAGCCTACGTAAGCGGTAGAACGCAGAACAGGAAGCGAAAATGAAATACATGTACACGGGAAACAGCGACAAAAAAAAGTCAGTCACACAACCGAAACGTACCCGGGAACGAAACAACGAACAACATTCAAGCACCAGAGATCAAGATTGATGAGCAGCTGGGCTTTTGGAGTGGATGTGTGTGAGTTGGCGGAACCGCCAACGAGGGGGGGTTGTAGTTGGTCGGAAGCTTTTGTACAGCATAGAAACTCCTCAATCAGAAACTTTAGCGATCGATAAAATATTGCACGCCGGGACGGATGTGCAGTAAAAAAAATAGAGCTTTGTTTTTATTTGCGCCATTGCTTTTGGTGAATTGTCGCTCGCGGTCTCGGAAAGGGAAACGGAAATAAAATATTGCCCCGATCGGAGAGCGTGCTTGAAAACGCGAAACCAACTCCACCGGAACGACCCCCGACGGCCGTCGGAACTGTTTGGTGACCGTCAAATCTAATCGTAATGGATGATCCAGTTAAAGGATCTCACCCCTGCTGGAATTGGCTGAAAATAACAAAGGCAGATGAGCGCTTGCAACATGGTTCGAATGCTTCGAAATTTCGCTCGAATGAAAATTAATGATTGCGGTGTTGCCGGCGATGGGAAGTGGTTTTCCGAGAGCCTCCGGTATTGATGTTGATACGGTCGAAAAGTGATGTTAGGACGAACCAATTTTGTCTGCCGGGTTGCAGCTAGGGGTGGTTCCATTAGCATCAATTTCGATTCAGGTTTTGATGGGCCTAAGCGAGTGTGATGTGTGGTGTGACTGCACAACAATGCGATCCAGTCCAAGGGCTCACCAACGGCCAAAGCCCTTCTTAATCGGCTTTACTGCAATGCAAAAAGATCATCCTGATAATAAACTGTAGCTCTGTAAAAGGTAACAACAACACCAACACCAATAAAGATGGATGCAGTGTCACCTTGCACCTTGGTGAGATCACTCTCTGCATGCACCATAGTAAGAAGAGGTAAGAGCTTTTATTGCTGCAATCTCTACACACCCGAGTGCCTTAAGCTTTTCACATTCTTCCGCACGCACGGTGGAACATGGAGTGCATAAATTAAAACATGCATACACACCCAGCAGAGCCGGCGTAAGAATTACGTCGAAAGTAAACAAAGCGGCTCCGATAGCAAGGGATGATCCTGGAATGCCTCCCTTTAATGGCACCCGGGCAGTGCAGTTGCGTCCACCTAAAACCTCAACCACCCCCTGCCATAATCAGGTGAGAGAAGAACTGCAACGGGAGAGCTTGCGAGAATTGCGAAAATTAATTAACGTTCTACGGGTAAGCCGGTTCTCCAGGGGGTAAAGGGGTACGAGGGTCTGTACAGGGATGTTCATCCCTGTATGAGTGCCCCGAGGGTTACGCCGGTCCGAAAACTGGTTCCCCGTTCGGAAACATGTACAGAATTAATCACGAAACCGGATGAAGCAAAACCCCAGCCAGCCAGAGAGGAGGATTCAGGTTTCCTCCACCGTTCGACAGACGAATCGTTTATGGGCAGTTTGGCAGCAGCGAACGTTTGGGTCCATCCCGGGGAGGATGTAATTATTTCTCCAGCTTTGAATGATCGTTCGGAAGCATGCGTGTCCAGGTGTAGCTACGGACCCGGGAGCAACAATTGCAGCAACCGGGATGGAAGCTACGCATGAAGCTTCATTCCCACGATGTGAGCCACGCGACGCACTGCTACTTGATCTTCTTTGCTTTGGATTGCTCATAAATCAAACCGATCATCTCGGGATCCTCCCGTGTGTTGCGAGTTCGGCGGTGAAGACGCACAAGCAAGAACGTTTAGTGGAACGGTTTTGAAAATCAATACGAGATGCACTCGTCGGGTGGAACCGTTTGATTTCAAGGTTGTCGGTGAGCTGCCACTTTCAAGTAGTTTGTCTTAATGTTCAAGGAACACCACGGACAGGAACTATCCCTGCTGTCAGTTGCATCGTACGCATCGGAGATAATACCGCTCCGTGGACACTCGCAACGCGTTTTATGAGACGGGATAAGCACTCCTCAAAGGGCCGAATAGGAAATTAATCACTTGTTCGTGCAGTGAGTGCGTTCATTTGTCGAAAACTTCCATCCAAGCAGCACCGGGCATGCGGGATTGCAATATATGCAATATCGCTACGGCTACTCGAATGACTTTTCATTCCGGCTGTCAGTTAAGCATGGCGTGCCAAGATGTGGATTTTGCGATCGCTTCTGGAGTGTGCTGAGTGTGTCAAAAGCGAAGCATCGATGTTTATGCTCTGGACAGGGTTGAAATATCGGTCGAGTCGTCATTTGCCATGATGAAGATGATGATGATGATGATGATGATGATGATGGTGGCGCATTTAACGAACCTTCCAGTAATTCCTTGTCCCTTATTCACGCATTTACGAGGTTGTGCCGTCTCATTTACATACGACCGATCGGTGTGGGTGTTCCGAGACATCCGAGCAATCGGAGAAGAGTGTGTGTGTGGTCCACGATTTCGCACACGAGGTCCGGATCAAGTTAGACAGCGGTAATTAATATTTAGCATCATTAAACGGTGGGTTTATGAGCGGTAACAGCCCATCGGCAAATGATGATGCTGACACTGCAAGGTGAGGTCTTTGTGATGCTATCCTCCAACAGGGTGGGCGAAAGTGCTTAAGCTGATAAGGTAGCTGAATGGTAGTGTGAAGCTGAGAGGCAGTGTTTGCTATTCATAATGGTATTTTGTCGTGCGATATTTTATCCCGATAAAGGGAGGCATTCAGGTAGGCTTTCAATCTCAGCCTACTTACACTCACCTGTACCCCTTAATTCAATTACAATAATAAACTCATTGTGTTATTGGCTGGACCAAAATGTTTGACAGCCTGAAAAGCACATATCTCAACCCTATGTATGGGATGTAAATATGGAAAGCTACAGTGTGTACGCTCGCGCTGTACGACCAGCACGTGCTAAAATTTGTCCACTTCGAGCCGACAACGTCACGACAGAGCCATTTCGCTTTCTAAACATTCAACATTTACCCAAGGTGTGTTATGTTTTTTTTTGCCGGCCCACTTTAGCAAACAGACGGCACAAAACTCACAAACAATTGCCTCCGGATTGTGTGGTGCGTTTAGAAACCATGCCGAGCTTCCTTCCGGAAACGATTCCTCACCTCTGGTCGTGTGTCCAATATTGGTATCCTAGGTGTGTGTTTGAGTTTTACGTATTTTACCCACTGACGCGAATTGTCGTACTTTTCAAGGGGACGCTTTCTAACGTTAACGCACGCACCAGCTCGTACCCACGTCCAGTACACACAGTACAACGCCATATTGTCTGTAGGAAATGTAAAAATAAATAGAACGACAAATAAAGTCAGCTCCTTTAAGTAAACAATGCGCTACCGGTGAAGGGTACCAGTACTTCGGGTGGGAAGGATTATAAAAGGGCCAAAAGTACCATGGTATAGGCGGAAAAGCGTCATCGTACTATGTTTGAACAATATTCGTTCAATTTCCTTCGGATCGTCTGGAGTGTCTGGTTGAGTGTTTGGTCTGGGTTTCCTGAGAATACTAACGTCTTTTAGTAACACACATGTGAAGGAGCTCCTCGCTGTGCTTGTGTGCGTTTACTTAGCATATGCGTTGGGAAGAACATGCCCATTTAATACAATTCCCTTCTTAACCTTTTTTTTTTGTAATAACTTTTCCATAATTTTTTTCCTCTCAATAATCTGAAGATTGCGTGAAGTTTGCCATGCGAGTTGCATAACTTGAGGCTAATTTGTCATTCAGGCCAACACAGCATCACAGCACCCTTCCGGAATCTATAGGAAACGCCCAAAGTTATGCAATACGTTTCGCAATATTACCATGTTGAGCCCTTTGTTAACAACTTGATTAGCTTTTTTGCGTCAAAGGTGAGGAAATGTCGGTAAAGGAATATTTAATCGGTCTTCATTTTATACTGTTTCCGCTGTTGACCGACCAATCGATTGACCGTATCACCTAGGAAATGAATAGCAATTTAGCATCCTTTCCGTAGCGAAGACACATACATCAAAACTTAACCTAAAGCAACAGAAGTGTCTGCAAACCACAAAGAAAATTGCCTCGTCCTTTCGAATGAGATGGGATTCGCTTCCTGAATGCTGTACGGGCACACTGTTTTGCAATATAACAACCTGCAGACAACGTTCCCTGTTCGTTCCCTGTTTTGTGCAACAAGAAACAGAAGCTAATAAGAATGAGAGCTTCTCCTTTACCTCTGGCAGGGTAAACCGTTGTTATGGTTTATTGTTCCAGCTTGTCAACCAACGGAACAACCCTTAAAAGCCATTCGATCTGACCACACCGGGGGGTGGTTTTAACCCCCTGCAGACCCTTTCGGGATAATTTTATTTGGGTACCGACGTGTTTCTTTTTTTTTGTTGTCGTTCATGTGTGTTTGCGTTCTTTTCACTGAGCAACATCCCAGGAGCGGTGCGGGTGATGGAAAATGGCCACAAAAACATCACACACCACAGTGATGACACACGAGTAGCCGAGGTTGGTAGAATGCAAGCAATGGTGCCCTTTTATCGAATGGCCGGCAACATACAAAGAGGGTGTTAAAGTGAGATGTTTACCCAAGCCGTAACCAAAATATCAATCTTGTTGTCCTTAAGGGGAAAAGTGTCTATATTTTTTTTGTTCTTGCCCACTGCCATTTCCCTACGCTGTGTGGTCAAATGGGGGGGGGCTTACAAGTACACACCCTTGACTTATGAGCTTCATTTGGTCACATTTGCTTAAGAGGACAGCAGGAGCCGGTTTTTCGCAAAAAACCATCAACCATCTTCTTCCGTTCAGTGTCAGCTTCAATTCCCGTCTGGAGTGGGTTTTGCAGTACAGGACGTGACGTAAAGCAAAATAGGACAAAGAAACACATTTGGCAAAACTGTTTACTTTACCACCACCGAGCTGCGCTAACGGTGGCTTTGTCGGGTGAAGCTGTCTGTTTGGATTTCGGGGTGTCAAAATGTAATTATCGGAATTGGATAGTTTGTTTGGTTTTGACTGTTTTTGGGGCGGAAGAAAGACACACATTCTTACTAGGGAAAGGGATAAATGGTGGCGCTAAATCGAACGTCTTGCAACTTGGGTAATGGTGGTAAAGTTTGTCCCCTAAGTACGTCGTGTTAAGTAGTACTTTTAGCGGGGGGAAATTCTTGGCAAAAGTTCACGATGCCGTGCTAGTTCTTGGGCTAATTCTGGACCATTATTTGGCAGATGGTCAAGTTTCGTGTTCCGAGCTAACCGAGGCTAATGCAAACAGTTTTTTGACGGTCAAAAATGCTCCTGGAGGGAAGTGTTTTTTTGTTGTTTTGTTTCCCTAGCATAGTGTCTACAAACAACAACCGCATCACATTAAGGTTGCACTGCGAGTTTAACAGGAGCAATCGAAAAGAAATAACTAGTACACTGCCCGGAAGGTAGTGTCCTTGCTTACACTGTATCGCAACGGATTGCTACAGAGGACATGCAATAAATAGTGTACGCTGTGTACCACCCTGTGGCTTATATATGACCGCATCGGGACACATCGGGAACAATTAGAATCATGACACTTGAGTCATGTTTTTCTGATGCAACATTTACCAAACACGTACTTTTGATGGGTTTTTACCCAGACCCAGGGCCACGGGTTTTTGGTGAGTGGTAAGTGCCGACCAAAGCTAAACGGCACGACACAGGGAAGATGCATGAACAATTTACCACATCAATTCACCCATTATCTTTGTGTGCTATAAATTATCAAACTTGTGCTTGGTAGAAGGCTGGTGGTCCGGCTTGTCGAGCTGGCCGCGGTGGGCAGGCCACAAGGAACGTTCCAGTGTGTTCCTTCGCTTTCTACTTGTACGAAAGCCACGGCGCACTGACAAACTGCCCCTTTTACGGACGGAAAGGACGCAGAGCGGTAGTGTGTAGTGCAGTGTCCGTATGCGAAGCGACTGCTGTGCACTACTACATCGGTACGCACTTATATGCTTCGAGTATCCAAGGCCTCGTTACAGCATGAAACTTTTCTTATAAATAATATCCTTCCCTTTGGTTGGCGAGCGACCGTAACGAGCGAATGGGGAGTGTTTTGGGACCTGGCGAAAGGGCAGCAAGCATTCGTTGTTAGTTTTGCTCTGGCTGTCGGCTCGGGTTCGGTTCGGGCGGTTATGAGAGGTCGGTTGAAAGGTAGAAGGGTCTAAGGCCGGAACGACGCACCGCGCTGGAATCCGGAAAATGAGTGGAAAGTGAAAATGTAACGAAACAAAAAAAATGGTCGAACAACATCCGGACAGAGGCTCGTACCTTCCCGTCACTGTGGGCTGCACTTGTGGTCAAAATTAGCTTTCAATAATAATGTTTTATTGAAGTTTTTATTACAGTTTTAAGGAATAATCATGTTCCTTGGTTATTTTTGTTTGCAGTTTTTTGAGGCTATTTAAGTACTTTGTTTTTTTTTTAGTTCCCCCAGTTCCCAATCGGAACGCTGCCGATCATAATCCACCAATTCCGGTGCGATAAGCACAGGCCCGTTCTGCAACACTTTTTCGCTTCCGGTTCCACCAAACACACACACACACAAAATAAGGGCGTAACGAATTGAGTTGCAAGCCAAAACGGAACACTAATGGAGCACAAATTTCGTGGAACGGTGGCAACCAAAAAAAAAAAAGCGTCAAATCCCATCAGCTTCTAAGAGGAGCCTTCGAGCTGGTCAACGTTGGCGTACCGTAGCATAAAAGGTTGACGCGGCAAGGCATTGGCTCAAAGGGGCAGCCCGGAAACGAGCAGCGGAAGTGTTTTGTCTTTATCGCTGAGCGCACCCCCAAAACCGGCCGCCGTGGGCTGAGCAGGGCAAAGCAGCAACAACAAACACATCCCCGTAACGATTAGTTTAGTGTGATTGACACATTTATTGCGTGACATGTCACCGACTTCATGGGTCCGCTCATCGTTAGACATTTTCGGATGCGCCATTTTCACTCCTTTTCCTTCTGGGCCTGAGCGAGAACTTTCCCGCGCGCAGACACGGTTTAGGGCGGGTGCGATAATCATAGGATGGTAGCTGGAAGTTGCGTGAGGTTGGGTTTTTTCGGGTTTTTGTGTATTCTTATTTCGTTGAGGCGCATCTTTCGTTGGCTGAAACGCTCTTGAGAATAATATTTAAAAACAGGATGTACGATGTACCGCGAGCTAATGACAAGCCTTTGCAGGATGTTGGAACCAATTTGGCTGCATGGACGGGTGTGTGATACAAATTATGTGGCCGCGTTCCGGTGAAATGATGATTGACAGTGGGAAGGGCCGGGCGAAAGTTTTGTGCATGTTTGTTTCACATTTGAATTTTCCCTTCCAGTCATACGTTACGGATACTCACACAAGACTGCGTCAGGGTTCTGTATTCGGGAAGGAATCAACGAGGTCATCCATTCCGCTACAAAATACCTTCAACTTCCAGAACTTCTTGGAAAAGGGTTTTGAGCGAAAGTGGTGCCAGTTTGGTGGTAAAATTAGATCCACTTCTGCCGGTTACATCCTGCGCAAGGTGTCGAAGGTCGTGGGCGAAATTCGTGTGTCTTATGGGCTCCGAGCATGCGAGTGACATGATGGATCAGTCACAGTGCGAGGGTAGTAATATTCTTCTTCCATACCCCAATGGTTTCATTTTGCGGATAGACCAAACGAGACACATGATTTGCACGCGGCAAAAGCGATTTTCCATTTTTCCGAAGAAAAACATACAGGCATCAGCATTGGGTGTTAACCGGTGCCGGTGCACCGTGTGTTACCCTGTATGGTGGTTGATTCTTGTTAGGCAAGTCAAACAAATCGATCAAATTTATGGCCGCTCTAGCATGGGCTGGAAGTCAAGTTTTCATGTTATCCTCCGACAGGATTACACCGTACATGCTTCGTAGCGATTATGTGTGCATTCAATACTGTGCTGTATTGGTTTTACTAGGCAATTTTATCTTACTGGGTGCTTTAACTTCCAGTACGGAAATTCTAAATCGTGAAACAACTCAAAACCACCCAAGAGCCAGGCACGGAACGCCTTCGTAATTAATGAGGTAAGTTTTATTATACGGTTCCTCCACAAATCAAACGGCAGATCATTGAACAATCAGATCGTGACGAACGAGGAGCACAACCACCGTACGGTCCAACGATGCATGATTGATTGACGCATGATCGAAACCCGCAGCGTCTTGAGATTTGTTTGCTTTACGTTAGCACTCTCGATGGTAGCCCTACTGCTGAGTGGCTGGTCTCTCACCGTTCGGCCCGAAATGGGCCGATATAAAAGGGGATAAGCTTCCAAGGGTTGTAAAAGTAATTCCAGTGGTGTTATCGTTTGAAAGTTTGATGATGATACGCCCGGTTTTATCGCTCAAGACGGCAGCAAACACGGCATCCTGTGTGCATCCTGCAGCGCCGAACGATGGGTGAAGTAATTCCAATCGATTCTAGCCCTGCGGTCGTGTGGTCCCTTTCCAATGGAAATGTCAATTTTATTATCTCCATAATTAAGTTCCTTCAACACGTTGGTGTTCCTGGGTGGCTGGGAAGCGATAGTGGTTTGGGTGGGATTTTTTCCCCCTTAATTCTTAACTCCCAGCAGCTTTATCTGCGCCATTCGTTACTGTGTCAGCTGCAGCTTATGGGCGGTATATTTGTTTATTTCTCAGTTTCGCAAACGCTTTTCCACAGACTGTTGATGGTTTGGATATCGAACAGTGTCTTATCGTAAACAATAATGCATACCGCCGCATAGCAAAAATCACACTCACAATCGTCACCGTCCGCAAAAGGGCATCGCGAAACGTACGACCGGCGTCCATTCGTTACCGGATCGCTGGAGATATAAATGTCATGCCGCGATTCGCTGCTGGAATACGGTTGATTAAGATATTTCAATGCAGCGCTTGAATGGCAGTGGAAAAGAATAGAAGCCAAAAGTGCTGCTGGGTGGTGTGTTGACAGCATAAATCGTAGCATAAAGCAAGCGTCAAATTAATGTCCCCCAAACTTCGGAATGGAGAGCGAGCGCAGGGATGGTAACAAGTATGAATGAAAGTAAAAACAAATGGAAATAGTTTTGCTGCATCAGCGTAAAACCTCCTTTATGGTTTCATTATTTGGTATTTTCCACTGCACTGTGTCCACACTCCACATTGGGCCGTGGGTCCGTGTGGAATAAAAACAGCAGCAGAGCAGTCTTGTGTAAACATTGGCACGATTGTGCGGTCTTTGCGATTGTACACGCACAAAATCAGTGCCACGTTGTGCAACCGTTTTTACACAAACCTTGGACACACATTTTAATTCCTTGGAAGGCTTTGTTTATAAAGCCCTCTGCTTTTGGTTAGAATGATGTCGAAGCAGCGGGTGGCAGGCCACCACCAGTGATTGAGTTATGTTCGGTTCACAAAAGAAACCCCAATGCTTCACATCGGACTCGACTTAAGCTCGCGCATAATTTGTTTCCATTCGGAGCGCCACACAGGACCGCGGAAAGCAAAGAACAAAAGCGATCCAGGATAAAGGATTTGTTCGCCTGTCAGCTGATTAGGCTGTTCCGTTCTGTTTGTTGCCATGGTGGGCCCTTTTTTTTTTGCACAAACATTAAAACGAAATATCTTTCATGTAGCAGCGAATTGTTTACTCCTGACTGGTTGATTATTTTTAATATACACTCATTTCTTATCGGTATATTATTTCACATTTCCATGTATACAAAAAGTGACATCTAAATTGTGCGACATTATTGTTTCATGCTCCTTTTCTCTGCACCGTGTCCCAGACGGTGCGGAGTTTCGGAATCGAGAAAACGAAAACAATCATACGTTTTGTAACTCAATTAAGGCGTGGGAATTGGCCCAAAATGATGCCAATGAGCCTCGGTAACGATTAGGTTTTTTTTTGTTCTTCTCCGTTACTTTGCCCAACTTCCACACTCCATCCAGTGTGGCATGGGTAAAGGCCGGAAAGGTGAAGCGAAACGAAAGAGGATGCTCGAATTATGCTTTGCTTCTGTCACACATCTTCGATCGGCGTCGAAACCCCTGTTTTTTTTTTGTCTTTCGTTGCCGGTGTCCCCGGGAAACATTAACCGGAATGTGTCTCCGTATGCTGCGGCGGTATTATTTTCTTTTTGCCTTATTCTGTTTTCATTTATTTTACTTTCCTTTTTTCTGATTCTGTTCTACCCCTTTTCAGGAGTCTAACTATTCTTGATGATATCCGTTCCGTTCGTATCGTTGGAAAGGAAATTTATGCTTTTGCGTTTGATTTCTTTTTGCTTCGCCACTTCGTTTGTTGACTGTTTCGCTTTGTTTCACATCCGATACGCTCGGCGATAAGGTTCGCCGAACCGAAGGGGTTCGCAAACGCTCTGGGCAAGGAAACCGAAACCCTTAGGCACCTAAATTTTGCTTATCCGGAAAAACCGGCACCAGTGGCAGTGTGGCATAAAGGAAAACAAAGCGTGAGATTTTTGTCGCTCGAAAGAGAAAAGAGTGCCATGAAAAACCCCGTTCCCCGCCGTTGGTGCTAAATTGAACGTTTATTGGAAAATGTTATTTTCTGCATTCAAAACAACACAAAAAAAGGGGCCATTTTCCATTGCCATCCGGCCATCGGTTTGGGTGCCCGCGAGCAAAAAGGGGGAAATGTTTATTTATTATTGAAAATGTCACACTTCACATTCCGGCGCCCGCTGGTGGTGGAAATTCATCATTTTTTATATTCATTTATGCTTTCTCTTCGTTTTTTTTTTCCACTGAGGTTCCTTCCTATTTGGTGTTAATATTTGTTTTGGTTGGTGAAAAGGATTGTTGGTAAAATTGGGAAAATTGGTAACGTAAACAGCCGGTCCAATCTATGCCCGGCGAGAGCTATTTGCTGTGCAGTGACACTTCTGTGGAATTGTAAACAAATCACATTCCAGCTGTTTTTCCAGCGAGCTATTGATGAAAATGATTTGTTTGATTTGGGGTTCCGGGTTTTCCTCTTTTAATTCCATTCCATTGCGTGTATGGAGTTATTGGTTTAGGACTTTTGATGTTGCTGTGCTTCTATGCTTGAGAGGGTTTTAAATGTAAACTACTGAAATTAGTTGAACCGTTTTGAACTTCTGTTTCTGAATGATTTCATTATGCATATATTTAGTTTTTGAATAAATTGATGCAGTGCGGTAAGCCGGTACGATAATTACCATTTTGGTTTGCGTACAGAAATTTCAGGAATCTCTTTCATTACCCAAAATGGAAAAAAAAGTGCAGAGAAAATGCAAATGACATTTTTGGCATTAATATCGACACGTTGCGTGTCGTTGGTGGAGCCTCCGTGTAAGCGCTGGCACCGTACGTTGTGGCAGTATTTTATGCAGCCCTTAAATGAGTCTGTCAATCATTAACCTCAAAAGCGGCACCATGCACACCGTGGTACGGTCGTGGTACAAATTATTCTCCTCAGGTTCGGTAAAGGGCCATGAGAAGATTTATTCCGTTTTTCTTTAATATTTACGGAACAAAAAAAAAAGAGAACAGCGTCACCACAGTGGGTCACGTTATGTCCGTAGGCTTTAAATAATTTGCATTTGGGTAGCAGGTAAGCTTCAAGATGATATATAAGTTGTCATGACATGAAAATATATCGCACGACGTTGTGTGTTGAGAGGATGCAGTGGTGTTCCTTAAGGAAGACCCCCTTTAAAAATGACAATTTGATTGAAAGCGAACAATGAAATTGATGATTTTCTTTCCAACTGAGTGGAATTAAGGTAACAGAAAAAGCAAACATAACCTCAATCAATGCCACGCTGGGTGGAACAGGTTTGCCGGAAAGGAAATTACACGGGAAATTTGAAACTGATTTTGGGCAAATTCCTGACAGGATGTTAACTTACCGCTTACGGTTATTGGGTGCTTACCTGAAAGAGAGAGAGAGAAAACGAGATAAGAAAGTGGAATTTAATGGAGTTCCTATAGAAGAGCACAGTCAGTAGCAAAAAACGGGAGCGCAAATAAGCACCGGTTCAATTATGGAAGTGAGTTTTGTACCGGACCAGACACCCAGAGCAGAGCCAGAGATACCAGCCATTAACGATAAGATGCAATAAAATACAATATGGCTTCAATGTGCGTTCCGGCCGAAACTCCAAATCGCGAACTCGGCCAGCGTACATCTGCTCCGAACCAGCTGGAGACAGCTTACAGCTTGCAGATTACACCACCACGGTAAAGGCAAATGCGTGTTATTGCTTTCGAAAGTTTAAAGCACCAAAGAAAAGGGCAAAAGGATATTATAAATGGCCCACAGGACACACACACACCCAGACGGGAGTAAGTAATACAGCGCGGAAATTGAACGACGCAACGCAACAGCGGCACTTTGAAACAAAACACAGCATTTCGTTAGTCAAATTTCTCTCGCCACCGTATTCGAGTTTGCTTCCCACCGTGGTTGGGAAGTGAAAGAACCAAGCAAGAAAAAAAAAACACAACAGCAACAGCAACGACTCGGTGCGCCATTAGTGTTAACGTAATTTTCACGCACAGCAATGGTAGGAAAGCGTATGTGCGTAGTGTGCGTACGGGTGGAGTAGATACAATATTGAATTATATTTGAGAAAACAGACCGAAATAAATAAAAAAACAAAACGATAACACAAAAAGAATGACAATAAAGTCGAATTGCAAAACAAAACATCCCAACGCTCCACCATCTGTCGTTTGGTTTGTTGAGCTTTCGGAGGGTTGCAAGCAGTCGAAATGGAGTTGTTTTCAAGTTCCAGGAAAAACAGCCTCCCGGCATTAACATACGATATGTATGGAAGGTCCTTTTTTTCATGGGCAGGGTTGAGAAGATTTTTTTCGAGAATACTTTGTACATTTCTTGGAGAAGTTTGTTTTATTTTTTTTGTGTGCTACAGAACGGAAACAAACTGAAAATTGCACGACTGTTTCGGCTCCTGGTGAAGTGCTGATGTGGGCCCCCACAGACACCATCCATCATTGGTCGTTGCAGTAGGAGTGTGTCATCTGTCTTTACACACCGGTGGAGTCCTTGGTGTTTTGATAGGGATTTGAGGCTGGATAGTATGTGCTTGCTTTCAGCAGTGGCAGAACAACCCCGTTTTGTGACATGGTTTGAGCGATATTACTTGCATGATTAATATTTGCACAGGTGTCATGGAAGTGATGAAGAACTCCATGGTCAAGGGCGTATGAAAAAGGAAGCATGGGATGTTAATATTTTAAATGATACAATCGTGTCTGTTACGTTTCAGGATTTAGATGTTGAATGCGCATTAAATTGGGAGCAACACTTTGGCTCAGTGATACAGTCAGTGAGAAGGGAAGGATGTATGAAAACTAAAGGATGTCCCCGAAAGTATAAGCACGATTTCTAAATGAAGTATCTAGTAAACGGAGGGCGTAAAACAGCTGATTCTTGATATGCTTGATTGTTTACATTCAGAGCTACTAGCTAGTGCATTAAAACTATTTTTTCAATAGCGTCTGTTGAAATGCGAGGCATTTCCGTCGAAAAGCGCAAAAGCATTCTGCACAAATGGGGCTCGACACCTAACATTTCGCTAAGTCAATTAGCGAAATCGGAATATGTGAGTATCGGAGCCGTACGAACCACCATCCAACAGTTTCGGGAGGAGTCCAGCTTCGAGGATGTGCTGAAAAGTGGTCGAAATCCTGGTCCTGTTGACCAACAGTTGGACCGGGACATAGCAAAAGCGTTCGAGCAAAGAAAGGAAAGCTCCATTCGCGATGTGGCTCAAAAAATGGCTACATCAAAAAGTAACATCCCGCGTGCCAAGGCAAGATTGAATTTAAAAACGTATAAAAAACAAAAGAAACCGAAGCGGAGTACAAAACAGGCCGCATACGTTAAATATCGGGCTCGGAAGCTGTACGACAAGCTGCTGTGTCGCCAATCCTCGTGCATCGTGATGGACGATGAGTCGTGCGTAAATTTTGACTACAAAACTCTTACAAGTAGTCAATATTACACCGTACCTGAAAGCCAGGACATCGAAGAAGCCGACAAATCTATATTTCTCGAACAATTCGGGAAAAAGGCGATGGTGTGGCAACGGAGACGATGAGGACCGATTCCTACATCCGGAAGTGTTTGAATCGACGTTTGCTGCTCATAATACGAAAACATACTGGTCCAGCGTTGTTTTGGCCAGATTTGGCCTCTGTCCACTAATGCCAAAGACACGATCGCATAGTATGAAGAACATGAGGTAAGGTACGTGCCGAAGGAAATGAATCCCCCGAACTGCCCTGAAGCCATACCGATTGAGTTATTATGGGCGCAAACCATGGCACAATTGAGAAAGCATTTTAAAGCTGCTGAGAACAGCGACAGTTTTCAAAAAGACTGGAAGAAAGTGTCGAAAATCGTTCGGGACAAGTCTGTGCTGAGCCTGATGGAAGGCGTTAGATCAAAAGTGCTACTATTGGTATACGATTACGTTTTTTTAATTTTTTTATGGAAATAGTACAAAACACTCCACAAATTCTATTTATCAAATAAACCTTATGTTTCGGGAACAGGTTTTTTTTAAATCTAACTTTTAAATCGTGCTCATACTTTCTGGGACACCCTTTATAATGATAAGAGTCTGCATCATGAGGTACTTTATTCAAATCACAATAAAGAATATATAAGGAAATCAATATATAAGGAGAGAAAACTATTGTTGAAATTGTTTCAAAAGAACCACAGGGTGGGTATCGAGACAAAAAAATTCTAAGATCTAGAGGTTTTACCGTCGCAAGATTGATACTTGACATCAATGATACTACCAACTTTAAATTCTCAGCAGAGCTGGAATCATCTTAGGGTTAATTAGTCTTAGTTATAATGAAATTAGATGTATGATATGCTATTAAAACACACTTCGAACGAGTAATTTTTAATTGTGTAGTGAAAATTATTTTCCTTCTCACGGTTGGGGCAATATCCGACCAGTTGAACCGACGGTTCTTCACAGTTCACTAGTTTACTTCTAGCACAAAATGTCCCCAGGAAAACCGGGAAGCAAAACGGAAATTTATAACGACAAAGCTCACTCTTGCGATCATTAAGCACGGTTCTAGCGCTTCCACTAAGCGCTCGATAACGAACCCCCGAAACATGGCTTCCGGCGAATGGGGTTTTGATGACTAGCATCAGCCTGACCGGTACGGTGTTATCTTAGCGCTTCCGGGGAGTTTCAGGAGTGCCTCCCGATTGGCAACCGATTGACGCTTTTGCTGCACGATCGATTTCATTGCCTGACGTCGATGGAAAGCGATGAAGCGCGTGATGTGTCGATCGTAGCACGATAGTGCTCGCGCTACGGGCGATCCAATTCAGCAGGGTGTAGCTGATAGAATGTGACTAAGAGGCAAAACATGTTTGACGCATGTTGTACTACGATAAGCTTCGAAAGGAACTGAGTGATGGAGTGATTAACAGGTTGCTATAACTACGCTTTAAAACAGTCGTGTTAATTGCTTGGGTTAGGTGATGCTGTACCCAATTGATTAGAATGCAATTGCTGGCATCATGGGTTTTCTCTTAAAGCCCATCAATGCTAGTTATTTTTGATCCGAAGTAATTGGTTCTTGGCTTTGAATAAATTGCTATCATTTCTGCTGATTTAGCGATGTCTATCAAGATTGTCCCTGCACTCTGGATGCCATTTTCCACGGGCAGAAAACCACTCTAACTTCCATCAAACACAAGCTACATCAGGTTGCAAATTGCAATCACTGTGTGTAAGTAGATTTTAACAAGCCATATCCATACGTTCGAAACCATCGTCAATACGCGGCAATGATTGATGGTCGTGGCTTCGACCGAGCTGTCCGAACAGGTTCCAGCAAATCCATCGCATCCATCGTGTCCCGGGGAAGATCAATTCATCGGAGTAATTTGTTTGCAAAAATCTGCCATCATGCATCATCGTCCCGAGCGGTGCACAACTGTGCAAATCATTCTTCGCTTACGGCAGGCAATCATAAAGCGCTCATAAATGACCACCTTACCCTTTCTACAGCTGGCCACAAATCTTTATTGAACCCATGCGGCATGCCGGTAATTCCGCTTGTAATTAGTCGAAACGAAACATCATTCCAATCATCATCTTCTCGATTGGCAGGAATCGTCGCCGTGGTACGCTGCAACCGTGTGAGCTACGATCGATCGTGGAGTGCAAGTTTGTGGGTCGATATGCTTGGTACCTTGTGTTCGCACACGCACACACCCAACAAGCCTCGGTGGGAACGTGTAAATCTCACGTCAGCAGGATCGTTGAAAAGAAGCTGTAGCGAGGCGAAAAAAAAAACCAACAAAATTCAAACAATAATTGACGTTGGATGAAAGGTTGTCCCGAACCGAAAAAAAACCCCAACCCAAAGATATCCCTCATCTGGAGCTGTACTTAGAGCGCTCTCCGTAAGTGGCTATTACGCGCAATCGCTGCTCGGGTTTTTTTTCGGGAGTAAGAACCCAGTGGAACCATCATCAAAACACATCCGTCAGCACCTCGCACGCCCGCCACCCGACCCGAGGCATGCTGTTTATTGTTTTAAGACATAAACATGCATCATACATGCATCCCGAGGGAGTGGGACTCTCGCCGCTTTCCCGGAGGGCCTGACAGTTATGGGATGCACATGTGGTATGGTTGTGCCACATAATTGGGAACGACCCGAACGATCGTTGGAAGCAAAATTACCGGTACGGTTCTGGAGAAGCACTTGAGGCGTAGGAATTGTTTTCCAACACCCCGGTGAGATTACAATTACCCCGGTCACACAGTGTGGATGGTTACATCTGGAAAGAACATTCCGCTGCCGGATGGCAATTAGCCTTTCACCTTTCGGTGTCGCTTACACGGGCGACATTGTGGAACGCTTGAATGGAAGGAACCAATTCCAAAAAACGAACCCCCAAAATAGGAAGTATTGCAATCTGTCGAACCACTCGTGTGATTAGTAGTGTACTCGTTTCAATCAAGCCAAACTTCACTGATTTACGACCCCAACAAAAAGGCCCCCAAAAAACCGAAATTGATCCATTTCCGGTCAGTGTGTGTTTGATGATTCTTTAAATCGAACCCGAATGGTGTGGTGTACCATTTGGTGGTTTTTAAGTGCCGTATGGAGATGCTCATCAACGGAACGTGGCCGCTCATGCTCATTCAGGTTGTACTTGATTGCTGGACATTAGTTGCCGAAGTTTTTTTGTGTGGTGCGCATGGGTGGGGAAAAGCTGAATGGCTAAGAGTTGGATGCTGCGGAAAGAAAAACGCATCCATAACAGGGAAAATATGGATCCACTTCAATGTCCATAGCGTGTTCGCTGATGGAACAGTTGGGAAAGAACAGAATGCTTGACTTCCTGCTGTGGATTGTTTATTTACGATGTATTTACACTGTGTCCAACGGAAGGAAAATTTAATTAAACAATAGTTACTTAAGAAGAAGTTCTGAGTAGATAAGTGTTCCTTTTGAAAGGAGTTTCAGGAACTAACCCCTGTTTTAAGGTTATAATTTCTCAATCTGCCGTTAGCATGTTTGGCACCGGAAACGTAAAAGCCAATCAAGTCTGATGCCGGAAGCAATTTCCATTTCCGGATAGAATACGCTCTCTTTCGGTACACAATTCTCGTGAAGTTATTCCAAAAGCAACGTGAATTGATTGTAAACTACATATGTAAACATGTCATTCTTAGCCCGATACTAGTACCTCGAGCGGAACTAGCGTTTTGATCGCGGAAATTGAACATTGTGTGTTGATTTTGCCTGACCCACAATTCACAACAACTTACTCACGTATTATCAGCGCGTTGAATTCCTCCGCAAGCTCCTAATGTGGTCAACTATCTGACAGAGTTGTAATGTTACGAGCGTTCGAGAAATCATCTATCGTAACCAACAGCTATCATCTTACGCTCGTCAACGCTCTGTGGTTAATGGTAAAATGTGGTTCAGCAATCGATTAACCGCTACATTAACGCACCTCTCCACAGGTGAATAAAGGCCGCACACTTCAGAGCATAACAGCCGAAAGCTCGTTTATGTCGAACCACAATTGTCTGTTTTCCTGTCCTGTAGTCAACGGCGAATGCCGCTTCGGTATTTCGGTAAGCAAGACAAGTACACATCTAATTGTATCCCTATCGATGAGTTACTCCAAATATCCGCTTCGCCGAGTTTATGGGAATGGTAAGAATCCCTTTTGCAGTGTAACATCCCTGTGAAAATTGGAAGGCTGAGTGTGCGGTTTTTGAAATGCTACTCCATCGGAGTAGCTGATTCGTCTGTGTCACCCAAGGTACCGAATTAGTGCCAATGAGCTGGAAACGCACTCGTACTACTCGAAAACCTCAAAATCGCTCCCCAAAGATGTCGGCCCGATTGTGGGATTGTGGTGTGGCAATGATTCGTTTGGACAGGTACAATCCAAACAGTTACGTGCGTCCGTCAAGCTTAGGGCAATCACGGTTGACGTGTCAGGCATAGGCCGGATGGGGGCGACGAGTGAGGTGTTTACGATGTTTGGAAATTAATTCCACACGCCTAGTCTAACCACCCTTTTCAAGCACTCCGTCAGGCGGTTGCTGCCGTCAGCGAATGTTTGACGTGGTGAAGATTACTATCACTCGAACTTGAAGGAGGATTAATGAATTTTAAACGCTCGAGTAAAGTGAACACCCCCTGTCTTGTGTTTGAAGGGTTTTAAGCTTAAGGAAAATGGCGTGCCTCCCCCGACGTTCGATAAAGCTCACCTCCTTTCCGATCCCTCAATTCCTGCGCTTTGAAACCCGATCACGTCTAATCAGCCAATTATCTATCGAACCAAGCTTGCGGGCTCCAAAGGATAAGAGATTCAGTTGTTTTTTTTTTCGGGTCTCTTCTGCACAGTAGTTCCGCCTGTTGTTGGCTGGTGGGAAAATGTTTGCGACCACCCCGGTGATGGTGGTGAAAATGTGCCTGCAAATGCGTCCATTGTGCCCCGGTGAATGTTTTTCCTTTCGATAAGATTAATTATTATCCCAGCATTACCGTGCGCTGCTTGCGTTTCTTGGAAGTTTGGTTTAGTACTTTTACGTCTTTACATGTTTTCAACCCGGAAGGCGCATAAGCTTCACCCATCCCCGAAGTAAAAGTCCTTTGGAAAACAATATGAAACTGTTTCTTGGCAGCCAATTTTCTTGCAAAGAAATTGTGTGTTCTTTTTTTTTTTATTCAGCGCGTAAAGTGGGCTTTTTCATCAAAGCGCCAGACCGCGAGCATATTGTAGTAAGATAAAAAACTGTGAGCACTGCACAAAAAAAAGGAACAACTTAACGACAAGAATAAAAGATCGCCTGGTAGAACTTTTTCCTGGTGGGGCTGTGTTGTATTTTTCGTTGTACGGGCGAAGGCATTTGCCTGAGAGCGGTATTGATTGATGGCAAACAAAATGTTGCGTTGCGTTTGCGAGTGCGAACTGATGAAACTTTGCGTTTTCATCCCCGAGCCGTGGTTTCGAAAGCGAGAAGAAAGCCTTTCAGCACACTGCGCGGTGAGATGAGAGTTTTCCAACATGTACACACCAACTTGGAGAAAGGCGAAGGAAAAACGGAATGAATGGGCGAAATAAAAAAAAAATCTCATTCTCATTCGTGGTAGCGAAAAATCAAACTTTTCCAATGGCCAGGCTGCTGCACACACGATCAACAATGCGCGGAAGCGATGGATGGAATGTTTTTGTTTTTCATCTTGTTGGGCTGATAAGGAAATCGGTGCAATAGGGAACAAACATTTTTGGGGAAATTAAAGAGATTTTGGAGATGGAAAAAAAACACAACATTGAAGAACATCCTTTTGTAAGGCTCGACTACCATCTGCGCAAAAAAAAACAGAAGAATAACGACCAACTACTGACTGACCAGCACGCACCGATCGATTTCCTCTTTGTTCCCGTTTACCGATGTGTGAAAACAAAAATCTGTTCAAGTAGATCGTGATCGAATAAGTTTTTTTGTTTTGCACGTTGCTAAAGATGCTTCCCAGCGCTGTTGTTGCGTGGGTGCTTCCTCTTTGGTCATCTTTCAGGCATCGCACGCAGGGGTAGGAGTTTAAATCGGGCATTATGAAACGTTTTTCAAGCACGGATGATTGATGTTGGGCATCGGGTTTTTGGAGCATTTTATCGGTCGGTGGATTTTTTGAAGAGCGAACATTTGTCTAATGCAATGAATAATTTTGATGAAATAACGTGTCAAGGTTTTTTTAGTGTAAGGGCTTAAGATATAAGACGCACAACTTGAAGATGTTGTGGATATTTTTATCTCTAAGAAGTGGAAATTACAAAACCATGTGCGTTCCCAAAAAAAAAAATGATGTATACCGGAAGCCATGAATAAACTAAAACACGCTGGTTAGAGTTATCTTGTATTTTTGTCATGTATGACATCCGCGAGATATCGCGACGTGTAGTCGCGACTTACAAGAAAAACGTTGACAATGAGCGACAATTAGAAACGGACTCTAAGGAGGCCGTGCTTTTCACTTTGGTATCACGTGTATCGAAATAACCTTCAGTGCTGTAAGAGTTGCATGAAATAAAGTAGTTGGCATAAGAGAAAACACAACAATTTTCTTGGAACATGAATGTTTCTTATTTAATATGATTTTTAAGGGTTTAGATCAAACATTATTTAACCTTAGTATAAGCGTAGCGAAGATACTGTAAAGATCTTCAAATGGACTCAATAATTCAATGGGAGTAATTCGACCTATTAAGCAATAAACAACTAATTAACCAGTTCGACTGACAGAAAGTCAATGATTTTGTTTCAGGACCACACAGCGCTATTGTCATGTCTAACCCAAAGCGACAGGGGTGCTTTGCCCCACAAATGAAGCTTAACAAAGCAGGCGGTGCCGCCGTGCCTTTGAAGTCGGTTCACGAGTTAGTTGTCATGGGCGGCTACGACATTATTTTGATTTGTAACTATCATGTTGCCGAAAGGTCCTTTACCGCCGTTGGCGCCATTCACCATCGATCCCAAAATCAATAATCGATGCCATCAAATTTTATCGCCATTTAAACGGTCGTCTTGTGTTCCTCCCCTGGGGGGGTTGGTTCGTTTGTTTCTCGCTGACTCTTGGCGCACAGTGCGCGCGGCGACCTGCTGGCTGTCTTCGCATGCCGGGTCGCGTGGATTAATCACTCGGAAAGCTTTAATCGGGACCGGGCAACCGAACGCAAACGCGCCGAATGATTATTTAATGAAGTCCCGCTCAATGTTGCGCGACCCGTTGTGCCCGGGCTCGGGGGTTGGTTCGCGTAGACGAATGTATTAATTATTAATGATGTAGCATTTGTTTTTAATCAACCCCTTTCCGGGGTGTATCCGCGGGACGTCCGCTTTCCGTGCCGGAGCTGTCGATGATGGTAATCGCGTTTCGATAATTTTCTGGAAGTGCCTGTGCCGCATGGAAGCGATATTTGCAAACGGCGGAAGCGATAAGCGCTTGGGGAGGAAGTAAGAAACGTACTGGGCGAATGATATACCCATACCCACTGGGAATGAATAATTTTATTAAAGTTTGATTGGCTTGGTACGCTCGATTCGGACATTATTTATCTAACGATTGATTGTAACATAACACCACGGTGAAAAAGGTTTATGCTGGTAGTGATAGATTTGATTGAAACAAAACACCGTCGTTAGGCGAGTGTGACAAAATCGTTTCAAAACATTCCATCGTAGATCATATTTCCTGTGTGATTGGTGTTTTTTTTTTGTAAGCATTTCAGGATTTGGATTTATATGAACCAGTTGAATGCCTCGTTAGTCCCAGCGAATATCACATCAGCCGTTTAGTCCCTTCTGTTTTTCCCAATTTCCCCAGCTGGTCATCTCGCGATCAATAAATACTTCCAAACCGACCACACCCCCCTCTCCTTATGCAATCCAAACGAATGCGTCCATTCCTAAAAGGCAATTTTTCGCCTTCACGAGCCGCGCGTCAGCCTAACGAGATCAATCAATCGAAGACATTGGGGATTGGGGAATCTTACCCGGGGAAAACGTGACTCCGGCGCCAATTTAGGCGCAACTGGCGCAGAAGAGGGCTTAACGATAAAAAAAGGGAGCAAAAGGAGCTGTGAGCAACAATGAAAAATAAAAAAAACCCACAGCAAAACACAAACGCCCACCGTTCGGAAGTGGCGTATAACGGACACAGAAATCTGCGTGTCAAAATAGCGAGCCCAAAAATAAAAAAAGGTGATCTGGCGGATTTTGCTTCTCGTGATACATGTTGTGCTGCGGAAGGTGCTGGAGGTGAAATCGAATTGATTCAGGCTTTCAATTTTGGGCAATCGGTTCGATAAAAAAAAACCAACACACACACACACGTTCTTGGTAAACTTCTGCTTGATTCGTATGGCATGCGGGCCAGGATTCGCCCAGTCGGTGCGTGTGGGGGGATATTGAATAAATTTTTCAAATACGCAAATCGAAACCGGATGTTTCGTTCACGGCATGGTGGTTGCGGTTGGGATTCTTTTGCTTTTCGTTACGTCCCACATATCTTTGGACAGCGGGATGGCCGCGAGAAGCGCTGATGCGTTGATGCGTGACAAGATTTAGAGACGTCCTCGCTGTTTGCTTCTGGCGTTTGCCGAGAAGAAAGACAAATAGAGCGAAATCCCAGCGAAATAAAACAAAACGGATGCATCAGTACGGGATTTTCCTCTTCTTTTTTCGAGCCAACAAGTGGTAAGGTTTTATGATGAATTTGGTAGAATACTACTGTTCTGTTGAAGCTTGACTTCTGCTCAGGAAAAACACGGTACGGCACGAAGGCTTGTGCATTTGTGGGCTTACGTTAGGATAAAAGTAAATCAGGTGTTCATTCTTGTGGCTACAACTTCACTATTATTGTCTTTTTATTTTAATTTATGCTTACTTTTAACATTTCTTATCCAACAAACACATTAAATTGCAATTAAGAAAATCATAATATTGAAGCAGTATTTGTAGCTGTCAGTGGTGTCCCGAGTGTCTATTCCCTACAACTCGTAACGTCGCAAGTGCAATTATGTTCAACGCTTCGTTAATTCTTCACACTCGAATGCGGCAACGTGGTGTGGAAGTAAAATTTCACTTGACAGCGAATAGCATGCGTGTGTATATTTTAAAAGTTTAAAATCTTTGAAGGTTCAGACACAAGGTCAATGTAGACCGTACGTGAGGTGGGAAAGGATGTAATTAGAAAGTCATCTGCTACGGCAAACGTCTCATATTAACTCATCATTAGCAAATTAAAACTTTAAGCATACCGGAGTGAGACCGCTGAGAGTGCTGGTGTGGTGTTGGGGGTTAAATAATGATGATGAGTTGTCGTAATATTAAGCAAACATTAGCAACAATTGATGGCATATATTATTGGATGGATGAAATGATATATTTGGTGTGTGATGTCTATATGTTTCATATGCCTTTGTATGTAATTTTATTCCACGTACTACAAATCTACTACGTTATCCTAACAGATGACAATAATGATGATGATAAACTTTAATTCATACGACATAAAAGCGTGGCAATACCAAATTTAATGTGAATTTAAACAGTAACTCTAACTACTCAAAGAGTGTGCTCGATCTGGTCAAAATATTGATCAACATTCAGAACCACCCGCAACGCGTGACACGAAAATTTGTTGACAAATTTACAAATTATT
This sequence comes from Anopheles moucheti, assembly GCF_943734755.1. Taxonomy (NCBI): domain Eukaryota; kingdom Metazoa; phylum Arthropoda; class Insecta; order Diptera; family Culicidae; genus Anopheles; species Anopheles moucheti. The sequence continues at coordinate 17,026,866 of NC_069141.1, forward strand.
GACCCCACGATATAATCGCTTCATGCAAATTATTCAAAAGGATGTGAAATTCAATCCTAACACGGCTGTCTTCCCGGGCTTTCCGGTTCACCCGCCACTGGTCAATAGTTGTACGATCGGTACGATCGTAACGACCTCGCACGTGACTTCGGTTACAGTAAATCATCGATATGGGCCGAAGCCCCCCCCCCCCCCCAAAAACGCTGGACAACTTTCGACGCCATTACCGATTCCGATGTCATAAATCATGGCCCCGGACCATCAGCATAACCGCAAGTGCTCAAAATGACACTCGAAAGTGTGCTCCTCATCACGCCCTAAAATGCAGAACTGTGCCCTTGCGAAAAACTGGGCTGTGGGGTAGGGTGCCGGGTTTGGGAACACCACTACGCCATCGTGAACAATTGTGCATTGCATCCGGGGTAATAGTGTCCTGCAACCTAGCTCGACCTAGTGCAATAGCCGTGCCTCGTGGGGGTTTTCGGAACCTTAAATCATCACCGGATCGGCGCTGGAGAGCGGAAAGCACAATGGAAGCGAGCTGATCCGACGTAAACGCAAGCTTGCAAATATCTCACCATGCAATTCGTCAGCATGGGAACTCACAAAAAAAGTGCATAGCAACCGAATCGTAATGTATTGCCAGCTTCCTGGGCTCCCACCATGGGTGTATGAGCGAAAGGGACTTAGAAAAGGGAAAAATAATTTCAGCCGAGAGGAGGAAAGCAACAAAAAAAAAGAATACACCGACAAGTAACAAACTCCAAATGGGGTGATTTAAATTTTTCATTGTTATCCGCTCGCTTCTTGTGGGTGGCTTTCCATCAAATCGAACCATCGGTGGCACACAATGACCGTCGAGGGAAATAAAACACGACACTAACACGCTGGAGCTGATCCCGTGCGATAGGAAGTGCGAGTGAGTGATGGAACGTGTTTTAATGTGGTCTGGTTCTCCGTCCACCGTTTTGGGCCAGTGCATACAGCAGGCCAGTACGAAGTGCATATCGATATGCACCGAAATGTGCATCTCCAAATCCCATGCCCAGACCGGTGCGTACCGACCCGGCCAGTGTCGGTTTTGCGGTGCAAAAGATGATGAATTATAACCCACCGACTTACTCGGATCGGTTTATGGCTACGTTTTCTCAGTCCCGATGTTTCCATGTGCATTTGTGCCGTGCAAGTGTGCTCTTGGGGGGATTTTTTTTTAAATGGATGGGCTAGAATGATACATCTACACCCCCCCCCCCTCCCCCCACGTTTCGAGTCGGGGTCGGGGGCATGTTTGGCACTGGAACATGTACCGATCATCGAACTTGGTTTCGTGTTCTTCCGGTGATCCGATACGCACGAGGGTAGTAGACTTATCAATTCGGAAGTTTTAACAATTTCGGTCATATACCTTCCTGTAGCGGTCTTTGTACTCACCCACATGCACACACACATTCGCAATTTACGCCGCAACACTGCATAAAAGTGCATTTTTCGTTTGACCGTGTTGATGAACAACCATCCACCATCCCTAGAAAGCCGGATCCGTTTCAATCGATCATGAAATATTGCTACGGATATTGGATACAACTTGGCAAACTTTTATCATACTCGAGAGGATTGGGGCAATCGCATGGGAACGATACACGAACGGTTTGCAAATTGCAACCATGCCGTCCGTCCGTTGCTGCGTTCTTTTTAAGTTCCGTAAAATGAATAGAACCATTGTGCTGCGCACATATGGTTGCATGTGGATTCTTTCTTTTGCCTGCTGTAACACAGCAAAATGGGGAACGAAGATGTGGCTGGTCCAGAGAGAAATGTGGTATTAAATTTCACGTTGCAGTTGAGTGATCTTTTCTTGCACGGATCATATCCACCTGCACTACAATGTTCCTTTTTTCGAAGTGCACGTCAGTCGGCGAAGCTGCGAAGCATCGATATCTTGCATTGCCGGTGGATAGCTTGTGGTGTGTTTTTCGTTCTCGTTGTCTCATAGTAGCAGAGTGTCCACCCATGCAACATTTCGCCCCGAAGCTTACGATGTGTGACAAGTTGCGATAATAATGAAATGGTTTTCTTTGAATGCTGCATGTGTGCGATTGGGTTTAAAATTGAGAAGAGTTAGTATTAAATTAGACACTTCTATCGCATGAGATAAATTCTCTAGACGAGCAATAGCAATTGGTCACATAATGAAATGGAGTTTAGTCAAACTATTACACCCCAACAACGAGAGTTTCAAATACATGACTCCTAAACCAAGCACCCTAAACATAGAGATGTTCACGTATAAGAAACGTCAACATGAAATACAGAAATAACATCCCAATTCTCCAGGGAGGAGGGAATCTACACAGAGCAACTGTACAAATCATGGAAAGTTAGGACATATGGCCCTAGTAGCCGGTCCATAAATCACTAGGGGTAGTGGTAGTATTCCATAACCACGGAGTAGCTAGGGAAGGCCCAGGAAGCTGGATTCCTAAGTGGTACCGTGGCAGAAGAAGAAGAAGAGAGCTTCAAATATAAATTAATAGTTTCTTATTAGTAGATTAGTATAATTATTGTTTGTTAGTAGATTTTCTATTAAAAACATCGATTTAAGTCCTTGTTTTCCAATCATTAATTGAGATATAAACAAAAGAAATGCAATAAGCTGCATACCATTCGGTGTAGCTACCTTAACTCGGCCGGGATATTCATAGTCATCTATTAGACTATCTGTTAGTCAAGAACAAGAAACCAGTTTTTGTGTTCATTGTTAAAAACAATATCACTTTCAATACGGCATACTATTACGTATACCACCATTAACTCATCCTACAAATTGTACTCTACTAGCTAATCGGCCCGGTTACAGGGCTATGCAACAGAATTCCGTTGTGTGCGTAAACTCAAAGATGTTTAAAAAGAGGTCTTCATCCCAATTGGTGGACGTTGATTTTATTTCATTTAGCTTAATAATTTGTCTAGTTTCACATCTTTGGGGCGGCAAAATCTGTTTGAATATCTTGTGAAGAATCCTGCTAGAAAACGCGTGAATACTCAAGGACAACTATTAAAAACATTCTCAAATTGCGCGTCCGTGGACGTCGATACGTGTAAAAAACTTCCATTTGGTAAAATCATAGTATACATGGAAAAATAAATTGTTGGCGCGGGAATCATAGAAGGCGTTGAAAGATAGCAGTTTAAAGAAGAGCTGTGAAATCAAAACGCTCCACTCAAAAAAATGATCCATGGGTGTTGGAAATAATGTTACCATGGAAACGTTATGTGTCGCCTCCAACTAAAATTTGGTGTCGGAACGATTTTATCGACTTCCTGGCGAATATTGTGTGAACTAATCCTATCGACTTTTTACTCGACGGTCCTACGAATCTACGAAGATCTACGAATGCATGATTCCCAATTTCACCCGGTCCAAAACGGTGATTTGCAAATATGTTGTATTTACTACTAACATAACCAACAACCAACATCGCATTAGATCTGGTGTACAATGCGTATTACAGAATGAAGTACGCTTTATGTTACACCCCGTTCTGTACTAACTCGAGTTATTACTTACATTTCAAATTCATCACCTTAATGGAATGGACACATACATTGTGCATTGTGTTTCATTTAATAATTTAAATTTATGTCCCTTCTTTCGCTGCTCCCCCATTTCTCTGTTACAAACCCCCCCTGATAGAACATTTCATCGTAGGAAAATAATTTAATCATGCTTGCACCGCTTCACCGCATGCTTTTTGTCGACGCACCGTGTGGCTTGTTGGGGTTATGTGTTTTTTTTTTTTGCGGATGCATATCGTGCCGCTGTGTCGGGACGAAAAGGTACGCGAGCGGCGAGAGTGCATTTCGAAACATAATCATTTACCTGGCGTGCTAACCAGACCGTAAACTGTGTCCCATAAAACATGTGTGTCCCAGTCGCATGAGAACGCACGTACCCGGGGGTGAGATGTGGCATTAGCGTGCCGGCCCGATTCACGGTCACCGAACGGGAACGACCATGCCGAGATAAGACACAGAGGTGGCACAGGTGCATTAGATTCTATCCGAGGCTGTGATCAACCGCTTTTGTTACAACGCGGTTGCATGATTGGCAAGTGGATGCACTCAAGGTTGCGTTCATGGCGGCCCGTTCCCGTCATATCCTTTAATAATTAAATCTTTTCGTCCGGGCTAAAGTTAACCTCATCTGCGGTATCTCTCGGTGCGTTCTATTCTAGTTACCATCGATCGGTTGCGGTCGCTTTATGTAGCTTATCAATACACGCAGCACGTACTGGCGCGCTCGTTGTGAGGTTTCCAGCCAAGTAGGCTAAGCTTACAGCTTTTGGGGGAGCATATGATTACCAAGCGCTGCTCGCTGGTGCGTTCACCAGGAAGTGAGTAGGGATCTTCTCACTTTAAAGAGGCCTCGGTGAGTTCATTTGTGAACTTGGACTTTGTTTTGTACTTGCCGGTTAAAGTTTCGGCTTTAGTTGTGCATCGAACCGTGCCGGTAGCGCCAACCTTACCGTTGAAATTCTAGTGCTCCGAACGACAAAAAAAAAAGCAAACCTTATGCCGGCACGCACGCCGAGCGGGTCAAGCACGGAAGTAAACCTTTTCGTCTTTTCATTAGCAACCGGCTGGCCCTTCGGCCCGGTATGGCGTTGAGGTGAAGAATAGATCAGTCGCAATGCTTCGTTAATTTTTTGGGGGAATTTACCAGTTCTGTGGTTCGTTTTTCACTGTTGCTGTATATGTTTCCATATCCCCCGTGGTATCTAATTTAACGCTCCAATCTTCCGCAACTTAGCGGGTTGTGAAGAGATTCTATACCCAATACCATACTTTTCTATGCCAGCTGAGCGAATAATGACTATTTATGCTACACCACCACGCCGGTTAACGTCAAGCAAAGTCAGAGAGAAAGTACCAAAAACCGTACTCCACGAACGTCGTTTTGGGGTGAAATTGTTCGAATAGGTAGCTTTCCTTTGCTCGCCACGGCCCCACAAAAAAAAAAGACACCGGGGTCGGGTTTGAAATGGTAATGAGACAGTAATAATGCGCCGCAAACGGTGTGCGGCCGTACTGGAATGTCTTTTGGGAAAGGTGCGGTACAATCAAAGAAGCACATTAAATACGGGGTGTGGGTCGTTCTTGGGGCTGTTGGTTCGGAACGTTACATTGCGCCGATTTCCCGTAGAAAACAGCACCGCTAATGAAACAATGTGGCTAGGAATGGTTGATGAAGTGCTTAATAATTTACGATTGCTTTATGGCACGTGGTGCTACACGAACCGTGTATTGAACCGCAATTTTTTTTGAAGATGCAGTATGTTTGTTTAGTTATTCTACAATAGCCGGACGGGAGGGATTAGTTTCTGAAGCAGGAAAAAGAGGAGGTGTTTCTCGGAACATTTTTTTCACTAATTGGCAGTAACAGCTAATAAATAACTCGATTAACCCTACCTTATGTATTTGTCGTCACTGGAAGCGTCACTGAAATGGAAAGATAATTTGATTGTTAGTTTGAATTATTACGATTCAATGATTTTTATTATTGAATTTATTTATAAATACATAATTGCCTCGAAATGGTACCAAATGAATGCAGTAAGCTTGTTTTGAGAAAAATGTTATTTATTTTTTTTATGTAAACATATTTATTTATTTTTTTGTGTTATTAATATTTTTATGTAAACAGTGTAAACTTTGAATTATAAATAATATACCTCATGGAACATATCGCATATATTCCAGGGAGTTTTTCTTCATTTGGATTCGAAAGGTCTCTTCATTAATTTAGTGAAGTGAGTATTTTTAACAAAATAATTTAGTTAAATTCCATGAAAATTCTCAAAAAGTTTCAAAGATCTCAACCATCAAGATAATTTTTTGAAAGCTTCATTAGTGATTGTTGCATTTTTATCTTACTGAAATCTTGAAGAATTTTGTCTGTGAAGGGTACAGTTGGCACTCAAGGCATCCACGTGCACCTCTTAGATATAGACTCCATTTAATGTAGACAAGGACCTCTCAGCCAACATATTTTTATCACCGTATTTATGGGACCTATGGAATGCTTTCATGGCATCCTTTGTGCGTAGTTGGTCCAAATATAGTGATAGAGTGATGACGTTGAGATGTCGATCGGAATGTCGGAGAAATATGATTGGCAGAAGATGATACTCGACTCAAAAAGGAAGAAAGACATTCCTCAAGCGGGACAGGTAGTTATAGTGCTTGAAACGTAGCTCTGATCTTGTCAATTACCTTATTTTGCTGACGGGAATGTTTGATTTAGTACCAGCTTTGCAAATATGAGTGCTTGCTATTACCATAAATGTATATATTGCTGTGTCGAGAGCTTTTAGCTTTTGGAACAGCTTCTATCATTGTTAGTTGTGAACAGTCGGGGTACTTCTATATTTTTTCTTTTCCATTGAACTTTCTCGAGTTTTGGAGTAATTATTTACTTTCTACGGAACATTCATCTCCCACAAGATGGGTTAAGTATAAGAGCAGGATGGTCGCTCTAAAAATTTAGTAAATTTTTGACTTTCTCATATGCGTAAACAGGCATTTCCATGGGTTTTTGCCTTGTCCTGATTGTTTCTTTAAAAACATGTAATTTATGAGTAAAAAAATCCAACAACAACATCTTTATTGAAGTCCCTTCAAGTAGACCGATATATGAAAACAGATGAATGCTTCTTGTACCGATAAGACAGAGCAAGTATCAACCTTTAACAAATAAGTAAATAACATTAGAATCTGCTGCATGTTTTCCCATCTCAATCAGGATACTAATTACCGGAATCGTTTCGCAAAGCTTTTTCCCACACGAATTCCCCATCCAGTTGCTTTGCACGTCAGTCTGAGGCTCCGCGGTAGAACTCATGCCAGGGAAAGGCTTCTGGGATGTCCTTCCCACGCGTACCCAATCCCACGCTAAGCTGATCCGATTGCAATCGAACCGGACTTTCGTTTAATTTATTCACGCTTCACCTGTCAATCTTTAATCGCATCAAACTGCCGATACTCGTGTCGGACCCGCTCGGGAGAAGCAAATGTCCTGTCGTTATCGGGACGGGAGGCCCGGCAAATTGTGCCACACCAATCGGAATGGCAATTAATTAGTCGCATTAAGTTTATTGTCGCGTGTCGTCGAGTACAATCACGCGTTCGTAAAGCTGTTCAAATCATCCGGCTCGCAACGCAAGCTTGAAATTGTGGCGATGCTGCTGCGATGAACCGCAATGGCCGGTGGTACGGTCGCCATAATGGTGTGTATGTGGGCCCGCGTGCACCGCTTACCCGTGCCGTTCTAATGGTGCTTTCGACGCACGTCATGTCGACGAATCAATCATCGTGACAAACGACCCGATTCGTTTTCGGGTCACGCCGTTGTTCGGTAGCGCATTGACGGTTTGCCGTTTGTCAACGCCGGTAGGAGACATCGGTGATACAGCCACCAGGCAATGCCCAAGATGCTCTCAATTTCCTTCGATGCTGCTACACCGGAGCGACGATACCTGGAGGCCCGAAAATTGGTTCATTAATTTTGGTCTCTACGGCGTTTGGCTTCCGGCTTCCCGTGGGGGTACGACGGAGTTCGGCGTTGGTTTCCTCTGTCGAAAGGCAAGGTACTATCGACGCCATTTTTATCAAGGACATTTCGAAGACGTCCAACGCGAACGTTTATGCTGAGGGGGTGCTGTGGATATTGGCAACAGAGAGGGAGAAGAGAGAGAGAGAGAGAGAGAGAGAGAGAGAGAGAGAGAGAGAGAGAGAGAAAGAAAGGAAACGATACCCAGCACCCAGCATACATGTCGTCTGCGTTGAAACCTGCCGTTAAAGGTCAACCTCGTGGGAATTGTGCTCACGCGGCGGAGGAGTTATACGACCTCACCACACCGCAACCTGGGAGCAACATGGCAAAGTTAATAAAACATGTGCTCGAATAATAATCACATCGGTGTGCCTCACGAGTGCACGAGGTCAAAGTGATTTTTTTCACCTTCGATTTTCGCACTTTTCATCGTGCTTTTTTCGTCGCTCGCACTCCAAAAGCTTTACATTCCTGCTTCCCGAGCGTGCACTGAGCACACAAACGGGACGAGCATTCTAATGCCGAACCATTTGTTCAACATTTGCTGTGCGAGTTTTGTGTTTGTGCTTTTTTTTTCTCGCGCGTTCCGCCACCGGGACGGAAAATCTGTGCCCGGTTTCGAAACGGTGGCCGTGCATTTCGCTGAACTGTCGCCGTCGGCTGGATTAGCTTTAATTTCTGCTGACAGTTTGTTGGTGCATGAGCTGTCAAAAAACTTTGCCAAGCCGAGGGTTAGTGGCCGTCGCAACGGTTAGTAGCTTCCAGCTTTCGGACTTCCTTTGGTTGTTGGTCTTGTACACGTGCTGCTTTGAAGAAGAGCAATTTCAGTTCGAGCGGAAAGAACAAAAAATGAGACATGGTCGGTTATCAAAGCACGCTTACAGACAGGATGCTACGTACATGATAAGCTCGGTACAGCGATGACGCGGATACGGACAGGAAGCCAAAGTACTCGCGCATGGTTTAACACGTGTTTTGCTGTCACACTAACTGGTTCGATGACAAGTTGCTAATCGGATCCAGAAAAGAAAGTTGCGAACTTTCTTGGAGCGAAATGAATTTATTCAGTATCACCAATATTCTGGTGCCCTGGTTAGGATTTGGGTGTATCAAACGAATGAGCGAACATGGGAAACAATTCGTTTGAAGGAAGATTTGATTTTTTATACGACATTTTGTTGAACATGTTTGAGAATGCCTTTTTTTTTGGTTTTCGTTAGAATGGCCAGGCCGTATCGACTTATTTTTACCACGTAGCAGGATTGTTCTTGCTTGGAGGCTTTGGTACGGATGGGATATTTCCTCGGCCCAGTCGTGAGAACACCGGCACCATTACCAATACAAAACCGGACCACGCCACTCCTCTTGATCACATTTTTTTTCTTTTCATTACGGTTTTTACAGAAGAATCGTAAATATTGAACTACTACCTTAGATATTTTGGAATTTCTATATTGGGAAAGAAAAAAAAAACAATTTAAATATTAATATTATGAGTCATTTTCCCAATAAAACGAACAAAAAAAAAATACATGGTTTTTCGCGGAAAATCTTTCAAAAGCCAATCGTACGATTTATAAACACCAATAAAGAACCACTTATGTCAGCAAATCGGTGTGTCGTCGTTTTTAAGCGCCCAACTAAAAAAGATAGTTTTGTCAGCGTTGAAAAAATGCTGCCGCGTATTTGTAGTGCTAGCTCATGGTTTGTGGAAATAAATTTCCGCACCGTTTAAAAGGGATGGGCTCGGGTGGGAAAATAGACTGAATAGGAGGAGAGAGACGACAAAAAAAAAACCATCAGGATCTAAAAAGGATCGAGTTATAAGTATTTGGTGACAGTATGAAACTTTGCTTTCCCTCACGAGGTTGCTCCCCCATTGAGCTAAGGCGAACCACCGCGAAAGCTTACGTATGACTAAAAAAGGCTCGTCGCATAAAGTTTTGCCGCTCGTTGTTCCATTGTTGGTTCAACTTTATAATCGGGTGTATCCCGTGCCGGGAAGCTTTTGATCACAACCGGGCTATCTACTGGTATGGTATGGGCACATAGGTTTTGTTGATGCTATTATTTACTAGCTTGCTTGCGGTTTTTTCTTACTCCTCGCTCTCGCTTCTTCTAGGTTATGCGTTCGGGGGTTTTTTATTTCCATCGCGTGAGGGACGACGCCAGAAGACGACACTAGGCGACCAGGTCCCGAAACGACGATAAACTTCTAGCAGCGATGTCGGTTTTGAGCGGGGAGCGGAAAACCGATCGGAAAACTGCAGAACGATCAACTTTAAGCAAGGTGATTTATAAAGACTCCCACGTGCAAGTGATTTCCCGTTTCATTTCCACATTCCGTTCGCATTCTATCGTACGTTGGGCAAACTTCTGACTATGCCTCTTTGTCTGTGCCTAGCCAATGGTGCAAAAAGACAGCGAAGCGAGAGTATTCTTTCAATTCAATTAAAGTGCCTACCGAGAAAAAGGTGAAAAGTTTCCCGTAAAACCGTTCGGGAAAAGCAAAATGTTTACGGCCGTCTACCCGCTACATGCCCATGGGTTTGGCGGTAATGTTTTGCGGAAAAATGTGAAACCGAGATTTAACGAGCCGTTTTGCTTCGGTGTATTGGGTTGAATACGATACACACAAAACAAAAGCATCCGCGGAAATGAAGCGAAGCACCGGTTCGATTGTAATGGAAAGGCTGTTGTTTTGCCTGCCGGTTAACATTTTTGCCCTACCGGTGTCTTATTTACTCAATTTGCTGCCAAACGGTTCCAGCGAATTTGTTTTCCATGCTGTAATCTTCACGGTATCCACGGAAGTGCACTTGGTTGAAGTGTTGAATTTACCTCTTTGCTCTTTGACAGATAACATTTGCTCTGATTTTGCCTACTTTTGGGCGCTTTCGCCCGCAACGTGACGCGGCACATGTGAGGCTTCTTACGACGGTTTAAAGTGGCGGAAGTACCCGGAATGCCCAGCATGGCTTCCATCCTGTCTGTTAGGGGTGGTTGATTAAATTCTTCATAACACAAGGTTATGAAATGACAAGCCGGGCACCGGTATGAACCCGCTCATAGTCGGATGGTATGTCCGGATTCTCATAGTTTCCCGAGCAGGAAGAAACATAGCTTCGATGCTACCGGAAGTTGCTGTACATGCTTTAGCATAATGAACGGAGGAGTGAGAGCCGGACAGTTCAGAGGTTTGGATTTCGAACGGATCGCTTCATCGTTCACGCTACGATACGGTCGGAACTCGATTATAATCACGCTTAGGAATCGGACAGTGGTTTCGGCACTCTCTGATCCAGGAGAGATTGTTCGGTATGTTGTCATCACGTCGCAAAGAATGTAAAGGAGAAGGTGCGAGACGAGAAAACAGCTCGGTTTCAGTATCAACACGTGCCAAAAATGTTAAAAATAGTTCATCGAGTTGGATTGGAGTTCAGATTGGCTTGCTGATAGACGTTAGTGAGAAGTCTATCAGTATTATTGAGAATTCAGAGAAGTTTGTCTTAGAAAAAATCTTGAAATTTAAGAAAATTTTCAGCTGAAATATTTTAGTTCTTTATTATAAAGTTGTTTTTTATAAAAGATTTTATCTATCTCAGCTACCACATTTTCACAAAATTTAATGTGACTCCATTTGGCAAAATTAACATACTGTCGTCGATGTTTCTGCAGCGAGCTTTTGGAAGTTATTACTTTCTACGACAATTAGCATCGCTATAAATGCAAAAGTACGAGCTGCATCAGTATGCACCACCTCCAAACTACGCTGCACACAGTTATTAATGTGCTCGTGTGATTTTCTCTGTTTCGTTCTTTACCGGGACGCCGGTCAGGTCACATTCGCTCCACCCCTGCTATGCGCCACAGGTAATTTGATGCTGTCCAGGAACGGAAGTCGGAACGGAAAGAAAGGAGTTCCTCAACCGAAACCACATATTCATTTCAATTTCATTGTTTCGTCCCGGTCGGTGTATGGCCACATGCGAAATACGCACCAGTGCCGGTACGGTAAACCGCTCTCAGGTAGGTCAGGCTAGTCGTACCCGGTGGGGAAATGTTAAAGCTAAGCTACAAAATAGCAGCATTTCCGAACACATTTTTCATCTTGCAACTCCCCAGCCAGGGGTGCACATTGTTCGGGAAAGCGGGGGGAGATTTTGCAATTTCAAGCGACATTCACCGTTTTTACTTTGATCTTGTTGGAAACGAAACGAAAGGTAGCTGATGGAAATGAGAAATGGGGAAATGGAAGCTTTGATTTTAAATGGTGAAAACTGTAAAATGGCCAAAAATAAGCCCTAGTAGTAGCTAATACTGCACTAGTTTGATTAAACAAGTTGATTCATCTAAAATGTGCTACTTGTTCTCTTGATACAGCACTCAAATGGAGGTGAAAACTGAAGGATGTCCGGAATAGAAGGGCCAATTTATCCCTCCTTTTATATCAAGTCTAAATTCAGTCATCCCAATCATTCTAATGCCACACAATTCACTTGAGTAAGATGGACAACTTTCGTCCAGCAAGCTTTGCCTCCCTCCGGGACACAATGTCAAATGACAGTTGATCTTGAGACCATCGAGCTGGAGTAGAGCGTTTGATGTGAGATTATTGGGAGCATAACCATGACAAGTGGAAAAGCATGTGGGAAAACTTTTCTCTTACTCTAGGATATCTTCCTTCCATTTCCCTGCACAACTGACCATAGTGCATGGGTTTGTCGCACAAACTTCAAACACCGTCCAGTGCACGATGTTGAACCGTGTGCACCAACACCAAAACGGGTTCACGTTACAGTTTTTTCCCCGTTTTACCTCTTGACTATCTCTGTACTGGTGCAGCTTGAAAGCGGACCGAACGACTGGATGGCCGTTGAGAGACCATATTGTTGAGAGAAGAGTCACCATGGCGACCATCGTGAATATTTAGAGAACAGTTGCAGTGTGAATGGGTGTTTAATTTACTACTACTTTATAGCAACTGTTTCTATCGCTCTTAAAGTGGAAGGATCTAGGACTCTTAAACTTCACAAGTCTAGAGAGTTCAGTTGACTGACAAGATTGTGTTTCGTTTAGTGGAGTGGAGAGTCTTTAGATTCCTATTCAAGTATCATTGAAACACAAAGTAATGGTGTGTTTGACACTCATAAACTAAAGTTTATCACGAACACGGTGGAAGCTATTTTTACAATTGATCTCTGCTAGTGTTTACAGACAAGCTTAATACCTCAAAATAATTGCTAACCTAGGCGTTCTAACTCAGATGGTATATCGATGCATGAAACATTGCATTGAGTTTCCGCTGGGATCAGTCACAGGTTGTGTATTATGAGCCGTGGGAATATGCAATCGTTTTCTTGCCCGTTTGAAAACATTTTTGGAAGCAGAAGGTTATAAAATAATACATGTGTGATACATTTATAATAAGTATAATTGGTTTAAACCTGTTAAACTGTTGGTTAAACTGTTGGGACTGTAAATTGGGTACTAAAATATACCAAGAAACTGTAAAATCTGATTTAAGATGATTTTAAACAAACAATAAAGATTGTAGAGCAAAATCAGCGTCACTCGTATCGTTAAGTTTGGCTAACCGATGGTGCTTGCAGAAGGATAATACGCATTGTATGCGATGGTAATCCTAATTAGATGCAGTATGCAAGAAATCCTTATTTATTCTAGAAACAGCTGTGATTATACACTGCACCAATGTAATCCAAACTGATAATTTATTTCATTGCCGAATAAATACCACTCACCTACAAACCCAGGCCAGCTGGGCCGTCGTACGTTGGGCCGTTTGTGCGCTGGTGGTGCTTCTGCCGGCAAAGCTCATTTCCATAACCGCTCATTTCAATTAGGCACCTCGCATCGATTGTTATCGATGAGTTGCGGAGGTCGGTTCGGGGCTGGTTTTGCCGAAATAGTTTCACACTCCACTGAGCGCCTGATAGCAGCAGAGAGCATCGGGGCTCGGCTCGGAAAACAATCATCCGCAGTTGTACAGCATTTGCATCCGCAAAACAGCTGTTTCCGTTCACAATTGCAGCGTGCCAGGAACGGGCCACTCGGTGTCGTTCTGCATGGATGACTACTGGCGATGGCGTTGTTTGTTAATTTGCTCACTTCCATGGCATCAGCTGCACCCGGCAGAGTGTGCGTTTTGTTTTGTTGCGGTAGCAGGGACACCCAATCAAGGTCGCCCTGTGTTGTGTGGGAGCGTACCTTGATGGGGATGTGTGGGAGTGTGCTTTTTTTCCTCAGTGAACAGTAGTTTCGGCGCACCACGCCAGTAGAAAGTCAGCAGCTTTGATTTTACGAAACGATAGACGCACACGGTACGGTCTAATGATGTTTACGTGCGAAAAAGATGCTGGCGATGGTTTTTGGATGGCACACGGCGTACATTGTGGTTTGGTTCCGACACACGTGTGACTTTGTTTTCACGCGCGCGCTGCCGAGCCCTATGGAGAATTAAATTAAATATATTCACCATCGTCGCATCGTTTGGGTTCCGGTGGGTTTGCTGCTCGGAACCCGCCAACGGCACGATCGTGACGATAATCTATAAAACCGTCACCGGCAGTAGCGATGGTGCGTAATTTGGAAGTTGATTTTTATTTGCATACTCTGCCATGATTACTAACACGCACGCATATTAAAATCGCTTCCAATGAAATGTCCCTATCGAAAAAGGGGTCTATCGAGTGCCGAGCGTTAATAAAACACAAATTAGGTTCGGCGATAATGATGGCAGGGCACATTTTCCACGCATTTTCCCGTGGAAAACTGCCTCTCGGATGGGTGTGTGATAGCTGTCAATCGGCTGTTGGTAAGGCCGGTATCAAATTTGTACAATTTGCACAATATTTCTCCACAACAAACGTGATGGAAAGCATCGTTCCTGGCACGGTGTGATGTGTGGGTAAACGAGCTCCTTCACATCAGCCACCGGGATGATGTCAGCGATGTGATGTGCATGCAGTTTTGTTATTTTATTTCAGTTTTTACCCCATTCTTTGCATCTGAGCAGGCTGGAAAACGATTTTAAAGGCCAGGTGTCAAACTGTGACAGTAACAAGGGTTGTCAACGGGTTTTGGTTCGATGTCATTCGAATGTGACACCCGCGTGTAGCAATTGGCTGCAGCAAACCGATCGTCGGAAAAGTGAAGTAGAACACAAAACAACACAAAGGGGGGTGGACACGTTCGGAATAATCAAAAGTGTGTCGTCAAACAGGAAGACAGTTTAATGCCAAAAAAAAAAACACATTTCCCCAAAAGGTTTACGAACCCTTTTTCGAATGTGTTTATCAATCATGGTTGGGCACTTTGGAAGGAGAAGGGGTGAAAATGGGTTAAAATAAGATGGCCTTTAAAATTACACCCTCGAGCATGTTTTAAAGCTTCCTTAAGTTACTAAGTGTAAGCTTGCATGTGCCACAAACAGACTCACGTTTGTAAATGATCGTCGTTATAATTCATGTCAGAATGTTGCAGGGTAAACAAACGAACTCCATGCTCCATTCGACCATTCATCTACTGCTGCTGCTGCTAATTACATCCCCCAAAAGATGTTCCGGTATCGGTGTTCTCATACATTGCCTTTTGCAAGCTTTTGCATGCCTTGTTGAGGCTGCTGGTACAACAGATTCCTCTCATTTACATCAGTTGGAGGATTATCTAACTGCCACATACCGCTGCCATCCAGGGTTCCCACAAACCCCTAGTCCCCATAGTCGGTAAACATTATGTGGCTTTTCCTTACCACCAACGAAGATACCTCAATGCTAAAGGAGGCAAGGAATTTTATTATTTAATTAAAGTAAACCGAATAACCGAGGAAAGCTTCTAGTTCCAGTGCACAAGGGACAAAACCCATGGCTGTGGGATGAAATTAGATTCAACTTCACCTTCGCGCGTTTGTCTCGCTCGCCACCATTATCAGCAGGTGGAGAAGTTTGCGTTTGACTTCATGGCTCAGGGAGATTAACTTGAGGTGGGAGCCACACTGGTTTAATTTGGCTTTCAGCAAACACAATCGGCAAAAGGGCTCGATGCTAATTCGAAGAAATCGCAACGTCGGTATTCCCGGTGCCGGAGTCTATGGCCTGACAGTCGTGACGCGCGTTAAAGTGTGAAGATCGTGTGTTCCGGATCTTGTGGACAAACTCGCAGGGAAGAAGCACATACGGCGTACGTACGAGTTTGCAATTAAGATGTCCTTGCTCCGCATCCTTTGCTGTGAGTTCTGGCTTTCCCTCTCTCTCTCTCTTTCGTACTCCCCACCGATCTCGTCGTTTCGGCAAACAATCTGTTTCGATTCGGACGACTATGTGCGGATGTTAATGGAGATGATGAGGATGGTAATGGGCGTTGATGGCGTAATGGGAATCAGCACTGTCAGTGCAAACAAAACGAGTCAACCTCACCAGCTAGCAACATGCGTTGATGGGAGGCACCGTGTGTGGATGATTCAGTTATCTTCGGCAAGGTTACGCATCTGGGCCAAAGTCGTACGCAGTACGTCCCTGGGTTGAAATCTCTGGATTGCTTCTTGTGGTACGACAAACGGTGTTGTCATTACGGGTTGACCATTAGTGTGGGCAAGATCCTCGAGTGTCGCTAAGAAGATTAGGTCCATACCGTTCCCGTAACACCAGTAAAGCTTGCCGTTCCGACTATAGAATCCGGAAGTTGGTCTGGGGCGCTTTTTTTGTCTTCGTCCCTCCGGCAGTTGCGACTTTGTAGCGTCCTGAAGTGCACTCGCGAGGAGAACTTTGCGCGGGGTGTGTAAACGAACACTAAGCCCACTTGGACTGCAACCTTCCGTGACTTGGGAGATTGGTAGAATTGGTGAACGAACCTGCCGTGTACTCACCGTGCTCGTGTCATGTGAAAACAAACATGTGCAGACCGCCATGGGCACGGATAAAATGTCAATAAATTCGTCAAGTCAAATCCCCGGGAACGGAACACATTCACACACACACACGGTACACGGTACACGGGAAGCCTTTCAACGAGCCTTCACGAACCGTTTCACACTACACAACCCCGGACAGTGCGAACAGATCGGGCAGGGAACAGAGCAGACAGTGATGGAAGCTTTAATTGATGCGATATTTGGTTTTGATTTTTGAAACAATGAAACAAGATACGGAGAGACGCTTTGAAACGACCGAGCGCATCTAGATTAGCTACCTCAACCAATTTTAGGGCGCAGGTTCGTCGCTTGTAATTGGTCCAATTTTGAATCCCAAACTGTCCATCAAATGACAGTCCTTTCTCCGCTGTACTGCCGTTGAATCTTTTGTATTAATCTGAAACCAATTAACTGAATTGTAGAAAAATATTGCCCACTCATGCAAACTACGGATCGATGCCTTCGGGCGGATCCGTTTTCTTTTGATCGGTGATTCTGTGACGTGCGTATGATCATGCCTGCGTGGTAGCTTGCCGGTAGCCTAGAATTAAATTTTAATTCGGCTTAGTTTGTTCTCCGTTCGCTGAGCGGAGCACTTTCGGACCCGCCGTTTAGAGGGATTTTATTTGTGTAGATCGATATCGCGCGAAGATGGCGTGGCGTGTGTCGGGTTAAGCTTTAGACAGTAATCGTTTCGTCTATAATTTGCAAACAAAACACCTTTAGAAGGTTAATATTACTCGAAATAAAGGATAGACATTGATTTAGATTAAAAAAATCCCAACATGCTTTAAAACTGTATGGAATAGAGAGGAATTTGGGGAAATTGTTGATGAAAAAGTGTGTAATTTCCCACGGTATTTTAACTGATGCAACAGTGGAACGGTTTTACACTTTCCAAGAATGCCCATTGAATTACATTCTGACCAACTATCTCGTGCTGCCCGTACCTGTACAGTTTTGTTTTTAATCAACTGTATGTTTCAGCTGGAAAATTGACCATCACTGTGAGTACCGAGTACCGGTTTCGCACCGAGCTGCAGTAAAAAGTAAATACCATTTTGCAGTAAAAACCGATGTAAACGATGCAAATGGAAGGCTTTTTTACTAGACCAGCTCAAAAACAAGCACCAGTATTTGATGAATGAGCACCTGGAGTGTTGATAGACGCACCGAGTTTTTCCGCAAATCATACCACAGGTGCAGGAACGATCGTTTAGTTGTAGAAAAAAGGCCCATTTTCTATTACCACTGCACCGCTAGCAGTTCGTTAGTGATGCAACGATTGTTGATTTAGACTGTGTTTGTGTGTGTTTCAGTTATGATTGAGAATGCTTTTATGCAGTTCCGTTGGTTTTATTTAAATACATCTCTTCTGCAGAAGTATCTTTTACTACTTAGTTTATCGGGCATAATTATTGCATTGGTATTTCGAACTTTAGTCGTAAAAGTGATACATACAATTAAAAATAGTCCACTTCTCAAAAATAGGTTCAAAAATCACTCTAACGATTGTTGTTTTCATAAAGTTTGTAAATATATTAAAATATTTCTTTACAGATACACGCAAAATTGTGTAGTTTCTTTGTTGAGTTGGTCGAGGGTTCTTACAATATTTTTTTTTGTTTATTTCATATTGTATTCCATTTTATAGCGAAATCAAAACACAAACGATTTGAAGTTTGTTTTACAACAGTTCTATTGAAATAGCATTACTTGCGTCACTTCTTGCAATGGTCTATCTCTATCCTTTCAGGAATCTTAAATGTTATTTGATTCTCTCTTACCTTAGAAAAATGTTCAGGTTACACGCTGAGGGATGTTACAGGTCTTGTTACCACCATGTAGCAAACTTGCTGCAATATTGCACGCATCAAAGCGAAAAAAAGGAAGATGAAAATTGTAATGTTTGCTGCTAATGGTTGCCAGCACTTTTCTTCTATTTGCCTTAGAACAGGATTCAATTGTCGTTAACACATTTCAATACAATCACACACAAACTCTCACCCTAACACAAACTTCTTACTGCACACATGTTTAAAAATTGTTTTAAACAATCAATCACTGTGGCGTTTTTTTTTGTTGTTGAAGAAAAATAAAATATTATTCCATAAAGCTTCACTGGATAGATTTACAGCACTGGTTCACTTGTGGGATGAGGAAGGAAAAAACAAATGATTGGAAGAAAACTTAATACATTTACGCGTAAAATTGCTTCACCACTCGTCCCACTCGGGGTCTGCTGCTCCCGATAATCCGATCTGCAATTATTGAATTACACTCAACACCGGCGGCATCCGGTTGGTGGCAAGTTGTAGAATTACACCTCGATGGTGGTATCTGGCACACGACGCGTTCCGAACGAAAGCATCCTGGCGGGAGTAAAGCAAACAACCCCGTTGGAACGTCGGTATGGGGGAAAAGCTTTAGTCAAAACAAATCGACGATAATCCGATAATTTTACACCGGTGTTGTTTTCCTTATTCGGTAGTTCGGCTGTTGGGTTTTCCTTCCGCGAAAACACCTGGGTTGGTTCTTTGGAAGCGGTCAGAAAGGAGCAAAATATTGAAGCACACACACATACACACGTACAGAAACAATTATTCACAAAACAGCTGCAGAACGATTAGTGAGCTGACTGACCACCACAGGGTGCCAACATGGACAAAGCGGCCCTAAGGGTTGTACAAAGTAGGGCCGCCTAACGAAATTTATGATTCCCGCCTAGCGATTATTTTTTAATTGTAGTTTCCCACAGATCACAAAACGCACGCAAGGATCAAATCGGGATTCATAGTTCCTTTCCACTGCTTTTTGGGTTGCGCTGTACTGTCGCTTTTATTGTGAATTATTAAAATGTTTGATTTTATCTAGAATAGGATACGATTAAATCACTAGATATCTATGTAATAGCCGATCTAGCAAGGGTGCCATTAAGCGGGATTAAATTGGAATTTATCAAATACTTGTCATAAATAGATAAATCCTCAAAGATTTGCACACCAGGCAGGGAAAATCATATTCTTCCTTTTTGAATTGTGGAACGGATTTAGGGAGACGCCGTCAACTCAATCCCGGTCGTGCGCCTGTGTGTTGCGTATGATGCGCAAAAACCCTCGTAAATCAAATCCGCGCACTTATTTGACCGAAAAACACCTCGCACACCCGAAAGCTTTGGGCCTCACGCACTCGGAATAACGCGTGGCAAACCGGAGGGATAACAATAAATTAAACCCAACGCCACCGTACGCTTCCCCTGTAGAAACCACACGCCGTACCTTTTTTGTACCACAATTGCGCAAAGTTAAATACACTACGCAAACATCACGGCTGGGTAGAACTTCCAAAATCACAAACAAAATGTATTCCACCCGGTGTCAACGAACGAGAACGCACGGCAGGGTGAATCAAACGACAGTAAAAAATGCACGCACACGCACGGTTTTAACGGTTTTCACGCGGCGCTTATGCGACGGACCGGGCCCTGGCGTATGCTGCCACGCGCGGCTAGGTTGGGCAAAACACTGAAGAGTTTCGATCAAAATCATCGCGCCAGAACCGTTGCGTTGCGTGTGTATCGCGGCGGTGAACTCTCTCGCTTTGTTGTGCTCTCGCATTAATAGGGCTTAGCAGAGCAGAATCAGTATTTCAGGTCCTTTTACTGCTTAATTTGCGTAGAAATGCAACATTCTATAATGTTTCCTTAACTAATTACAACAATTCTGATTTTTTGAACTATTGTAAATAATGTTTTTAATAAGAAATTGCAGGTAACATCAACGGTTCGTTTCAACACATCAAGTAACCCTGCACGCACTCTCTCGCTCTCTTGCGGACGCTTCATTTATGCTGCGAGTATGCTGAATGGTTCATTCGGCCGATGAACGTTTACATCGCACAAAATGAACCCACCATAATGAATGGGGCACAATTTTAAACAATCAGCATAAAAATATGCTGCGGCGCTAGGGGTGCATTGAAGCTGATTGTTGAAATAGGTTTGAATTATACTCTTTCTCTTTTAGTTTATAAAAAGGGTGTCCGAAATGCTAACGCGGGATCTAGAGGAAGCACGGTGGTGCACAATGTAAAACCGCTCTCTTCCTTCTACCATCTACCTCCCCATAGCAAGGTGGTTTATGTTCGCGTGCGAGTGATATTATTATTCTTGTTATGTTCATTGCGCTTGACGAGATTGGCCGAAAATTGGTAAAACAAATTCATGTTCGGATGATCACATTTTTGGAACAGATTTTCGCCTCCCGGACGTTTATGCTTTGTGCGAGTTTAGATAAACGATTTTTGTGTTGTTTTTATTGTTACAGCGCGTTTGCTTTGGTCATCTGGTAGATGCGACACGTGCACGCTGGTGATGAGCATGTTTGTTTTGTCGCATTTGAGAACCGTAATTGCAATTGGTGTGTGAAAAGGTATTGATGTGTGTGCAAGAAAAATAGGAACCGACCAGAAGACGTATTTGTAAATTTGTTATGTTTGATTAGCAAAAAGCTGTGTTCAGCCGGGATTAGGTGACCTTTGACAGTTTGGAGAAGGAATCGTCTTCAAAAAACGACTTTAAATTAAGTTACCTTTAGTTGTAAGCAATACTGACAGTCCTTATTGAGTAAAAAAATAATTAAATGGTTTCAGTAGTGCTTCAGTTTAAAAAAGGCTTAATTTAAATTCATGCTAAACTTAATACAAACCAAACTATTAATTTAAAAAAAAACAGATAAAAATAATTAATTAACATAAAAGCGTTATAAAAATCAGTTTTATCATCAATTATCAGCATGATCCCCGATCGTTTATTTATTATTTCATGCGAAATTTGTGGACGTAAATATTGATTTCGTTTGCTTTCCAAGGAAGAGCTCTTGCTGTTATCAAACTTCATATTGATTTGTATATCCCGGGAAAGTTATTCCAAACATTGGCTGTTGTTCCATGATCCTGCTGTCATATGAATTTGTGTGGTGTGTTAAACAACTTTCAATTCGATCTTCTGTTCATTTCTTTTTGCTCCGTTGCACTTGTGAACTAGAGAAAAATTGAGATTTTTCGCAATTTAATTTGTTTTACTAAGAATTCAACTCCTGGTACATTTAGCAAAGCTAACAGAACGTTGGCATAGATGGATAGATTGGTTTCTGTGACAATATCGAGTTATCACTTTATTTGCAGTTGGCATATAACAAAGAGCGCATATACGTTGCAACCTCCAGATCAAACATTCGGATTCATTTAACAAAATTAATTCAAAGAAAGTGATACTGCGCCAAGAGTCGGGCTGGCAACTGATAAGACGAGTTCGAAGAATTTTGCAAGTATCCTTATCGTTTTATTAGCCGTCCTAAGGAGGAACGGGTTTCGGCATTTTGTAATGTTTATTGGGTTGTTTCATTATTTGCACACCGCTTGTTTTTAATTGCATTACAGTATTTTTTCGTGTTGTTTGAGACGAAAAACACACAAATAAAAGTCAAATGGTGAAGTTCAAATCCTTCATGCGTAAGGTCCGCACCAGGCACGAAGCAATGACACTTTGGGAACGTATTTGGATTACAATATTAAATCGTATGCTTTTGATGTTGTCTACCAATGGTTATGCTTTGAAAACAGTAGCAGAAAGCAAGCACACGGGATCAACCAAACAAAAAAAAAAAAATCTGAACGAAATTTGATAAACGTATCCCACAACCGTTTGCACCCAGATGAAAGGAACCGTGTTCTGTTGCGTTTGTACATTCTATCTTTGGTAAGGATTTTCCAAGTAAAAGCTAAACCAATGCTGTTGCATTTTAAGACTTGCCCGAGGGGACAAAAAAGGTAGTTTCATAAAAAATGGATCTATCGTTCGTTCTTCAAGCGTGATTATACAAAATGAAAAACAAAACATCCTGTTTTGGAGCGGGTGCCATTTTACCTCGTTTGAGGTAAACGATACTTGAGGAGTCCGTCGTCCCGTCGGACTCAGGAAGCATTCCAAGCGTGATAATTGAATGAAATTGCTGAGGCAATTTTGCATACCACTCTGCTCCAGCTCCAACATCAAACAACGAACCTCCAAACCTCCGATGGTACGAAATGTTGAAGAAGTTCCCCGGGGAAAGTGAAAACTATTTCCGATTACCTCTTCGGTGCACGCATTGGGCGGGTTGAGTAGTTAAAAGTGGGCTGACGTATGCTAAAAACAATGCGCAAACCATTATGGGTTGAAACGAAGTGAAGCGTTTTGTGATGCTTTCACTTTCTGGGCAGCACACACACACACACACACACACACTAAAACCCCTTTTTTTCGGGCCTTTCATCCCTGTCAATCATTCTCATTCGTACGACGCACTTCCAGGCGCAGTGGCGCCTATTGCTTGGGTAGATTGCAGCATGAAAGGAAGGAAGGATTTGATGCCTTCGCTGATCCGATTATGGTTGGGAAAAACTAACTACGCCATCAGATATCCCTTATTTGCTGGCATTCTGTGTGTTATGGTTGGTTTGCTTTTTTCCACACCGAAAGGTACAATAATGCTGTCGTTGTTGATGAGATAATCGATCGTTTCCACCTTTCGTGCTGATGGCAGCGGGCGGAGGGAACTGGTCTGCCAAGCAAGCATACAAGCAAAACAGCCACAAATCGGACAAAAGAACAAGGGAAAACCCAAACACACCAAACGACGCAATAAACATTCCATCAATCTAATGCCATCAATTGATACGCCGTAAGGATGCAATTTCCCTCGGCATTCCGATTCCCGTACCCGAATCTCGCAAAAACAAACATACACCACGAGAGCGCCTAATCAAACGTTTACATCCCGTGGCCGTAATTTATGCTACTACGCATCCGAACCGATCGCTTTCGGGGACAGCTGTGTGTTGCATGAAGACACCTTTCGGCTTTTCCGGCGTGTGGCCAACTTTTTTTGGTTTCTGTTTTCCCCTTTGCACAGCGAGCTGTATCTGGCGGTGCAGTGCACACGTTGCAGTGCGCCGGGACAAGGACATCATCCCTTATTTGGAGGGTGCTTGATTCGTGATGCTTCCTGCTTTCGGGTTTTATGTTCTGTTTGCTTTTGCCCTATCTATCCACTGTGGCACCGTGGCTACTGTGACGGCAAACGAGGAGCCCAGTACAAGTTGGCACCCCTGTCCAGAAAGGATAGCAAAACCAGTTTTGCCAGCCACGCCGGAGTTCGGAGTTCTGAGTCTGTATTGTTTTTTTTTTTTCGTTATTTCCATGGCGTCCAACTCGCCTTCTTGTCGCGTTTTTTGTAGCGATTGGAACCATCTATGGATTTTCAACAACTCAGCACCAGGAGGTTTTTGTTTTTGCACAGAAACGGATGAATGAAATAGATTTTCATTTTTCCGAGCTAACTTTCAAATCACTGCTGATCCGTTTGATATGGTGAGTGGTGGTGAATAAAGGCAAAAATGGCCGATCTTCCATACACCCGAACGAGTTGTTACTTCTCATCCACCATGGTTTGTTATGGAGCAAAGCTGTTGGTGGGCCTTTTTTGGGTGTTGTGAATGCATGCCTGCCCTCTATGGCATTCCGGCCAGTGAGCTGTGCCGCCATAATTGTAATCATGTTTGGACGTCTCCTATTACCATATCGTTCGGGTCGCAAGTGTACGGGTCAGAGGATTTACGCACGCACCGGATACTGTTTGTGAAAGGAAGGAGGTCCTGCCGAAGGCCACACGTGTGCCACAGCATCGCTTTTGAACCATCCTTTCGGATGGACCATATGGACGGCTGTAAACTGTAGTGGGATAGAGCAAGACAGCATTAACAGTGCGCTACGCTCATTTTCACATTGAAACACCACAAAAAAGTTCTTTTTTGCCGGAAAAGTCACATACGTGCGTACGTGTTGCTGGTTTAGTTCCTTCTATTACATTCCAAAACTTTCCCAAATCGATTCGTTAAAGCACAAAACCGTAGCAATTTCTGCGTGTGTGTTTTGTTTGTTAATGTGCTTATACCTTCCTGTGTTTGCTAAATTCGTTACGCACTGTACGAGTGTGTGCGTTAAAATGTGTTCGGTTTCGATACGAATCATTCCACACACCGTCCATCACGTCGGGGGTTGGGAACAGGAGAGTGGGTAAAGGGATGCCAACAAAATAAAGGGACACCGGAGGAAACTCGATCGCAAAGCGTGTTGAAAATATAGAAGACACTTTTTTTTGTGTTTTGCTATACGGAAACCGGTAAGGGGAACGAAAAGCAAATGAATCCTGTGGCTCACACGGCATGGGATAGGTTGTTGGTTTGTGCCGGCTTGGGATGAACCGTTTTGCCGCTGAAAATGATTGGCGAAATGTAAAAGGGAAGAGGGAAAATTCGGGCAACCTTTTCCAACCGAAACAGACCTGTTATCACAGAACGGATCATGGTCATGGAAATACCGAACACCGTAACCTCGAGACCCCAGGAATGCACGTGTTGAACGAGATGATCGAAAGTATTTGTAATATTAAATTTTATCCCTAATCCTCTCCATCCGTCGAGCATGCCGTGCCGCTGCCTGAGTGTCGATGGGTAGGCGATACGTAGGATGATGATGATAAGTTCAATGCAGGCTCAAATGTTACATTCGATAGGGCCCGATTCACGGTTTCTTGTGTGCTCGAACACGCCAACATTCATTGATCAAAAGATCGTGCTTTGTCGTGTTGACGGATGTATGGGGAGTGTAGGGAAATTTTTGAAAAAGGTTGTCCCTTTAGAAAAAAAACCCCATTCCAATGATAATGGTTGTGAGATACGACAAAAAGGAAGAAAAAAACATGCAAACGTGTCAGGATGGCAAACGTTACGCTTAACAATGGGATTTTCCGTTGGTTTCATGGGGCGTGAAATGTGGACCCTCCAGTGTGGTAGACACGTTACACTGCGTGAAGTTAGAATGTGTCACGTCACAGAAAAATGTCGCATCACGTTGTTAAATGCAAAAATTTAAAAAAAATATCGTTCCTATGTTTACATGTTTTTGAGTTTTATTATTTTGTGAAGAAATGCTTTTTCTAGTTGGAATAATCAATGATTGTAAATGAAACACTTGCATAAATGTTTTAAAAAATAATAATTTTTGCAATCGTTTCCTTTCTTAACATTTTGAAATATTAATGTTCTTGTGATAGAGTTAAAAAGTAAACTTAATAAGATGCGATAGTCATGTCAAATGTCAAATCAATTTCATGTCAGCTACACTGGATCTTTTGAGTCGTTAGATGATATAATAATGTTAATACGTTTATAGCAATTTCAATTCGAATTAACGCGCCCGAACTGATCGTCGTTATTCTTCCATCAAAGGGCATTCAGAGTACATCTGCATGTGTCGGAACGACCAATATTTACCTTGGCAGCAAGCACACTGCAAATGAAACTCAATCCATCCAGTTCGGGGCGAGCTTAGCTGAAATTGATTCCACGTATGGCCAACACCATTATTATTGACGCATCAAACCGGTAAGGAAATATGGTTGTTTGCAAAGGCATTGATCCACCGGATGCGTGTGTCGGTGGTAGCATGTAAGGATGACCCGTCGAAGGTGCGAGTTGCGAGAAGGTGTTTGGCAGCTACCGCTCAGCGAGATGCGTATGCAAACACGACCACGCCGCCGAACCAAGCAGGCCGTGTGAATGACTGCCAAGAAAGCGCTGAAGTTGGCACGTGTCAACTTTGTCAGCTTCGGGATGGAAGGTTCTGCAGAAGGCTAGACACTGCCTAAGATGCGTTGGGCTCTCAGCCAGTGGCTGTAAGTTGTTTGATGGCGTGTGCTTAATATTTATTCAATGAACTCATGCGCGAAATTCGGTAATGTGTGAAAAATTATTTTCACCCCCCTTCCGTTTTCTGGCACGTGTGGTTGTGTGTGTGTGTATGTGTGCTGTAGGAAAGGAAAAACACGGTTCACGGATGCTACGGTTGCTGAATGTACGAAAAAAGTGTGCAAAGTTCGCAGCAAACACTCGCCAAGGGTAGTAACAGTATGCACCGGTAGCAAAGCAGAAAGAGTTAATCATATCGGATCACGCGTTAAAAGGGACGGAGGGAAGCATGCGCCCCGATGCCAATCACGATTGCGACGCGATGAGGCACGTATCCTTCGCATGCATACACATGGCGCGGGAGGCTGTTGCTACCGACTGCCATGGGGTAAGTGCTAATAAGGAACGGAAATTCGGCTAACGCGCGCGGGGTTGGGCGAAATTCACATTAGAATTTTAATTTCCATGCTAATCCACCGATAGAAGATAGCGGGCTCGAGCGGGACAGGCTGTGAAGATGATGATGATGGTGTGCTGATGATAATGAGCATGGAGCGTGATGGGAAACATTTTTGATGCCGTTCCTGACGCCTGTATCGCTGGGTAGAGACCGATGTGTGTGGCCGTTTTTTTTTTGTTTTTGTTCGGGTAAACGTAAAGATCAAACGAACCATGTTGGAGGAAATCTTTCGCGCACTCGCTCGGTTTCTTTTTTTTTTGTTAAACAATTTTCCCATTGGTGTTGATTTTGTTGCCCCGAAACATGCCCTCCAAACGCCATCGTTTATACCCGATTCCTGTGGGTCGTTATCGCAACGAGTCCATGCGTATTTCGAGCATGTTTAGTGGGAGGTTGTAAGTGAAATGGTTTTATCTGTAAGTAGTGTAAGTCTAATGCTTCTTTTGGTTGGGCAATATTTGTTCTGTTGGAGATATACAAGTAGAGACGGTTTTTAGAATGCCGAAAGATGATTTTCAGATGAAAGAAATGAAGCTGGAAACCCGTTTTCAATAGAATTTGCTTTAAGCAAAGATTGGCCCTCACAAAGTGTGCTTTGGGAGAGATTTGTCTTGAGAATAGGCGTCTGGTGGCTTTTGATTTTGTTCTGAAGAATTTATAAATGTATTTTTTACAAACGTTTGAATAACATGCTACTTTTGATTTCCGATTGATGGGTTTGATTTTATTCCGCTTAACTCAATTAACCTTTTCAGAAAATCAATAAAATGTTAATTGAACACTTATTCAATTACCAGTACCAATTCTCTCAAACGTGCCGTATCTCTTGT
This sequence comes from Anopheles moucheti, assembly GCF_943734755.1. Taxonomy (NCBI): domain Eukaryota; kingdom Metazoa; phylum Arthropoda; class Insecta; order Diptera; family Culicidae; genus Anopheles; species Anopheles moucheti. The sequence goes on from NC_069141.1 coordinate 17,054,486, forward strand.
ACTATTTGTTTCACGTTAAAATTATACCCCTTGCATTTTCCAAGTGGTTCGCCCTTTTTGGTTGTCGCCCCGAACGGACCAGATTGCATCGCACGCTGAAGCAATACACCGCCATTAATTTGGACAATCATGCGAGTGTGAAATTAAAAAATCTGCTTCACTTCCCCGGTCCATTTTGAGCTCCCGCTTCCGGAAGTGCGCTTCGGCGTGTAATCCCGGAAGGCATTTTGCAGTGCAGTGCAAATAATACGCACGGCAAAACAAGCAGGCAAACAGGAAGCTCAAGTTCACTCCATTCGACCGTGAGTATCCTTTCAAGGTCCTTCAGAGTTATAAAGACAAAAAACAAAACCGGCAAGGCCTGTAGCAAAATTCACTATAATGCGCCACCGGAAGCCCGGAGTGTGCTCAGGAAGAGATGTTTCCAGGTGGTACGGGGATGGCGTTGGTGATTTTTGCGAATTCTGCCTGGAAGTTAGTTGAGAGAGTATGAAATTGATGCTCAATTGTAGCGAAATCAATTTTTTACGGTTCACCTATTAGTAACAGTATGTTGTACCGTCGAATGCTACGAGGGGGAAGTTTTCCTCTCGCTTAGGGTGGTTGGTTTTGTTTTTCCAGCGGGAAAAGGGACGGTACGCGAGTGATAAATGGCATACGACATCTGAATATACGCATGGTAAGGTACGCTAGCAAATATTAAACGTGAAGGTTTATGTGCAAAAGTTTTCGAATGTGAATCACGCACTTTACTGTGGGGATGGAAAATTAAAAGTAGATTTAGCCGGCATTTTTGGCCGGCATAGTTAAGCTACCATCTAGTGGTATTAGCATAAATTTCTGCTCAAGTGACACAAGGAAACAGTGTGGCAGCCTCTTGGCTAGTGCGCTCACGCTTCCTTAATCCACCAATCGAATAAAGGCGTGAAATGCTTTCTTTTCTACTGCTTAATCCCTTTTCTTGGCCTTTTGTAGGTGCTGCTGGTCCAAGAGGTGAGAGGGAAAAGCCCCGTGAAGGATGGTGTGCGAGGGTGGAGAGGACGCAATTATTCGATATAATCGACGATTAATTGGATTTCGGATCGATAGCCGCTGGTTGCCTGCCCTGTTCGTTAATCCATCATTTGTCAGGCGGCTTGATTGGTGGGCGATCGAAAGTGACACTTGCGAACCGCCTGTGGTCGTCTCGGAACTGATTACAACTCGGCCCACAGATATGCATGCAGCTCGGCTAGTGCGTTGATAGAGAAGGTACGGATATTGGAAAATAATATTGATTGGCTGCGAGACGCGTACGAAAGTAACGATATTTATTTCTTTGTTAGCATCGAATAAACAAAACGACTTTTATCGATGTTTTTGAAGATGATTAATTGTTCTCGGTTGATCGGTCGGTTTGGGTTTTCCTTTGATCCCTTTAAGTTCGCATAATATGATAAGAAAGTGGTGAGAGCACTGTGAGATGTGGTATAAAAGTTAATGTTAAACTTTTACTTGAATTTAATCCGGGTTTACATGCAGGGAAATTCAGAATGTAACTTTTGACCAGGAAGCCTGGTTAGTGTTAATTTCAAGCGATGAATCGATTTAAGTTTCTTGTTAAGCTACTTCCTTGAAGAATTTCAGATCTTGAGATGCTTAACACATGACGTATGTAGAACTTTTTGTGTATCAATATTTATTCCGATTTATCATTTTCAAGAACATGAATTAGTACAGAATTCCACAAATGAATGAAAATTACACAACTTTATAAACACTTGGTGGTGTTTGTCATAGATGTACTTACATACCGTGACGTCAGTGCTAGACCTATCTTAGTAGACTGTTCCAAGATCTTGGACGACTTGATCTGCACGAATATGCGCTCTGTCGTCCTCGACCAAAATATTTCAAATACATTAAAATTGATTTGAATTTGTAGGAAATTGGTTGCATAACATATTGTGCCTAATTCTAAGAAGCACCACACTACTCAATACTCTCAATACTCTCAGTACCAAAGACATGCGTATGCATTAATCAGAGGCCTTTTTAACGAGAAAACCCCCCTTGAGCAAAGATGCAATCTATGAAAATCCCACTCGTGAGAGTACACAAGTACACAGCAGCATTTCTTACGAAACTGGTTCATCGCTACGGTCAAATTAAACTTGTCCTTAGCAAACAGCCCTAAGCTGCCCCTTGGACATTCATTCATCAAAGTCTAACTACGTTTCGGTGCGGAATGTTCGAAATCCGTTTGCGGTCGATGCCGGTGAATGTGCGGCACGATTCTCCACAGCACACACATTTTACCCATCCCTTTCCGTGCATCAGCAGCACACGGGCAGGAGGATAACGCAACGCTTCGATTGTTCAGCAAAAATTGATTGAAATGAATTGAGCAAGGAACCCTCCGTGTATGACAGATCACCCGGCTCTCGCATTGGCTGCATTTCGCAGCAAATTGTTCCTCGATCGCAAATCGTGTTAACGTGTTCGGTTTTCAAAATTCACTAACCATGATTGATCCCCGGTACGGTTGAGCTGACGTTATGGCCCCTCCCGTACTGCACACGGGTGGGAGAACAATTCAAAACAGTGCTGTAGAATAATTTCTTCTGCACAATGTGCTCTCGGCAGCACAATGAGACGGCAGTCGTCGATGAAGATGTCCTTTCTACGGTAGCTTATCGTTTCACACGTCAGGACCTGATAAAATCCCATCACAAATAGCCCACTGGCTGGACGGGATGGACTCGGGATGAAAATCTCGGCGCAATAGAATGTCCAAACTCCAAACCCTTCGGGCCCCCTGCCGCGGGTGCCACCCAAACACTCATGACCTTGCTCGGGTGTGAACACCAGTGTCACGCCATTATCGGGACAACATCAACATCTGCCAGCTGGAGGTTCTTTTTCCCAAGGTGTTTTTTTTGTGTTGTTGAGTCGTTGTCGTTTTGTTGTTTGTCAGGTTTTGCTGTGCTTTAGGTTTATCCTACGGTAACGGTTGGGATAAACCTTCAAAACCATAACACCGTCACTATTTGCCTCGGATCCTGCTGATGGGGAAGAAGATCCTTAGTGAAATTCCTTCCATCGAAGTAGCTCCCGTGGGTGTTGCGCTGAGAAAGTTCGTTCTGATTAGCAAAGGGCCGGGAAGGAAGGTCACCCCGGACGGTTGTCTTGCTGGATACGCTTTGCGCATTTCAATCAGTTCTCGGTACGGAATCGATGGATCGAGTTGAGTGAGCATTCTCTTCTACGTTCTATTCCACTTTTCTGTTCTATCCGGGGCACCTTACGGAGCATCCCTCGCAAGCGTTGGGAAGAAAATACAATCTTCAAAGTAAGCAGCCACCCAACCGGTCTGGAATAATACATTGACTAATAGAAAGGGTAGTGTTGAGAGTTTTGTTTGGAGTAGGGTTCGAAAAACGGAGACCCAAAGGGGAGACATTTGGATGGGCAAGTTCTTCAACGATTTCGATGAAGGATTCGCTGAGCGAACGGGCGAAAGAATATGTAAACTATTTCAGCAACGAAGATCCCACTTGGACCGTCTCCAGGAACCCTTCAGCAAGAGCAAAGGGCTTTTGCCACCCTTTAGGACACTTCATTCCATACGTCCGTTTCTCGCTTTTTTGAGCAGTCGATTGATAAAAGTATTGGTAGGAAATTTTCATTTCAAATGACGCCAAAACTGATGTGCTGCCCAGTAAACGGGGCACGTGTTTGTTTCCACCTTTTTTTTTTTTGCTGTTTTTTGAGCATTGGGCCACCAATTTCCCGTTCACACGATGAGAAAATTGGCCTTTGTTGTCCGGGGGTCTTTGAACCCGTACCGGAAGGCGCCTCGTTTGACCGGGGGCAGCTCTATGTGTTTGTTTTTTTTTCACTTGCTTATAAACTTTTCCACCCACCTTCTGATGACAGCAAAGGGGAATCCATTTGCAGCATCAACGAGTTCCGTGTATCAACGATTTTCATTGTATGGGGGCCAGCTTTTTTCCACCCATTCGCGTATTTTGGTTCTCGCTTTTCAGCAATTTCTTCATTTATCGCTAGTCAACCGGAAATGGTAGCTTAACGGCGAGCGGAAGCAACCGGACGCCGGACACCGGAAAAGGAAGTATCTGTTCATGGGGGTTTTTTTTTTGCTTTGTTTTCAGCTTTCAAGTGACGCCGATGTGAAGGACAAAAGGACGATAAACACGGAACCGGGCGCCTCGACTACTTCGTTTTTAACACAATTATCTCGTTTGCCAATATGAATATTGGATGAATTTTTATTGTTTGGATTTTCATTACCACCTTTCGCTCCGGCATCGGCATCGACTGCGATGTTTTAATTTGCTTTTGTGTATCCTGTTCGAGTACTCGCTGATAACGGGCGGCCCGTTTTTTTTTGTTTGCTCTGCGATGAATCAATCGAAGCATCCTCTTTGACGTTTCGCTCCTTGGAAGCTTGTTCAATTATCCGTAGAGGAAAAGATCGTTGTTTGAGTAAAGAGAGCACAACATCCTTCAACGTTTAAATAAAGACTTCTGGCGCCCATTCCACGAAACCATGAAGTTTTTTTTATGGAGGAAAAACAGCAAGCGTATTAGGTTTTCATTAAAAAAAATTCCTTTACTTCTGTCTTCTGTCTATCCGATCGGAGCTCAGTGAAAAGGGCACCAAATTGATCGAAAAGTGAAACGCGTAGCACGAATTTTCGAAACATGTTAGAGGTCAATTTCAATTTAAGCTCCAAACCCAACACAATCAACAACAAAAAAAGAAAAGAAAGCAAATAAATCAATAACGAATGCGAGGCCGAAAACAAAACTATTCAGACCCTTATCTGAACGTATGATGAATAAAATGTCGAGCAAAAAAACCCGTTGCAACGCGAGTAATTTAATCAATGGGTACAGGTTTGTTTAATTAACAGCGTTCTATTGGAATTTAATATATTTTCATCCGCTCTATTTCGCTACAATCCCGTGGTTCTGGAGATCGAACGGGAATGCGTGGTGGTTGGGTCTCTTTTAACTGTTCATCGGATACGTATCGGTACGGATAAATGTGTGTATTGAAATAGTTCCATTTCGGGGAGCGGATATGTCAATGGAATTCTATAAAAAAAATCAGTTGAATATTAAATAGAATTCAGACTGAAACTGATTTTTTGTTGAAGGTTTATGTTGGTTGAAATTGTAAATTTGAATAAACCTAATCCAAATTAAATACGTGTGCACAGTTTGATATTGACGATTCATTTTCTATTTCATGTTGAATTTTCTGTTTGGTGAAGTTGAAAAAAATTTTTTGATTAAGGTTTATGTTTCCATTCCCACCATTTGCCATGCAAAAACGCAATCACTGCAAAATCACTTAAGATCATTAACAAACCCTTATTGGAAAGAGTGATTTCCTTCCCAAACGAACCCCGAACCACAAGCTGCATCCTAAGGGAAAAAGAACTCAAGTAGTAATGCACATTACAATTGTTATTGTAGCACCGTGAAGAAGCTAGAGGGAAAAACTACTTCCAGCGGATCTGTTCTGTCTGCAGCTTCAAATCTTCATCGTCTTTGTGGCTGGTCGTTTACTTACGGGACGGGAATAGTTTATTTGCCAGTCACCGTTACAATTTCTGTGTCATCATTTTGATTTGAACAGAGTCTTTCTGCTGTTAGGGTTTTTTTTCTTCTATCTTATCGCACAAAGAGAGAAACCATCATCAGGACGGGGCAGGCAAATGCTGGTTTACCGAGGTACAAAAAACGACATTTCCTCCGAAATGGATTACATTTTTTCCCGTTCGGTATACCTCGAGAGATTACGCGCGATCATAAGTCATCGCAAATGGATTTCGGGATTTTTTTTGCTGAGGTTGTGTTGTCGTTCAAATTTTGCTCCATAGCTGACGTGTACGTAGGGGATGTAGCAAAATGCAATTCGCGAAAGGGTTCCTCAAGAAAAGCAAAAAATATTGAAGATGGTCCTTTAATTTGACGTTCTGTTTAATTTCGAAAAAAACGATTGCTCAAAAAAGAATCTGCCGATTATGCTAGTCAAACAAAAGCTTTATATATAATATAATATGTCTGTGATTTTTTCTCTTTTTCGTCGAACGACCTTTCTCATTGTCGAACGATTCTCACAATCCCTATACACCTCTGCATAGTGCCATCAGAAGATCTAGTCAGATTTGAAACAGAAACGATAGTTGATCTGAATATCTTCCGGCTTGCGTCGATGACATCATTATGCGTAAGCATGTCTCCATCACCATCATTGTCACTTGACGAGCAACGAACGTACCAGCCGTTGGCCCGGTTCAGTTCATTTCTACACCGATGGCTATCATAAACGGGCGGCCCATCGCCGGAAATGGTAATTTGTAAGCTGGCAATAGAAATGCCACGATCTCAAACCGGCCGGGGTGATACCATTCTTGCGATGCTCGTTTTGGAAGAGGTCTTTGACTTTTTGTAAGAGCCATATATTAAACGCTTGTCCGTTCTTCGATGATTTGTTTTCATTTTGTCTCATGCGACCACTGATAATCGATCTTGAAAGGAAACGGAAATGATTTCTTCTCGCTCGATAGCTCCACTTTACTGGACCGGTTTGTTGGACACGTTCTTTCAGCATATCTTTCACCTTGGACAAGTGGATTCTACACTCTCTTCATTATCACACCCAGTATGTGGCCATAACATGCGTTCATTCTTCAAAATAGATGAAACAGAGTCAAACTGATATTGGGAATTTGAAGACTACCATGCCACACGCCAACAAGCCGTATTTTTTTCATCACAGGAAAAGTTTATCTTAATGAGATAAACGTAGAACTTAGATTAAAAATGAACAATTAAATAGAAACGGTAGCTAGAGATTTACGTAACAGATATCGCATCTTCTGAGCTACAGTACTAGGCCCAGAAACTATGATACCTGATGAGGTTTTGGTAGACCTTGTTTGTTCTGATCACACCATTTAGCTACTTCTGAATTGTAGTAAATAATTTATATTTGTAGTTCTATTACCTCAATATTTCATAAAAACTAACAAACCTCTCAATTAGCTAAGCTTTTTCAATCAAATATGTACAATAGGTAGCTATTTCATGTTATCTATTACATTCCACCTCAAAAAAGCTTTAAGTTCCGAAGTACCGAACGAAATTACTCTTTTCTCTAATAAAACCTAACATAAAATCAGTCGAACAATCCCGCTTAAAGCATAGTTGAGCAGTTCTCGTACAGAATGAAAGAAAATCAGCGACCGAAATTGTACAAGCACATCACACACATCCAACTGCCCCATTCCACCATGTACCTCAGTACCGAAGTAATGGATTTGACCGTATTGTTCAGCTGGACAAAGTTTACTGATTGCGGACGGTGACAGCTTCCGGCTACGGGATTGCCGTGCAACAGCGACTGAAAAGCGCAGGATCGCCAACCAGAGTAACAAGATAAGTAACGTAACGAAATCATGTTGCTCGTGCTGTGAAAGCATTCGTGCATGGTTTTGGTTCGTGATCGAAGTTGTGCAGCTTGTACGGTGCCCTAAAAAGCTCAATACGTGGACAATAGTTAGGTGGGAGATAGTGGAAAAAAACATCCAATAATTAGCTTTCACTATTGTTACACCAGTGAGATGGACCACTGTTCGACAATAGGGGGTTCTAGCTTGAAGCTGAGTTGTTGAAGAGTTGAACAGGATATGTTTTTATTCGCTTTATTAGTGCCCTAGGTACAACAGCAACAACAGTACGACAAAGAATAAAAGGGGAAAATTTTAAATAGAGTAGTCGGTAGACAACATTAACCAAAACCAGCCGAGAAACACCTTATACTTTGAGTTCTTTTGTTCACGTAATCATACAGTCTATGTATGTACAAGACGTTTTGAGAAAAACCTCAAAGAGATGAATCGCAGTAGGCCACGGTAATGGATAGAATGCAACAATCAGCACAATTTATTTATGAAGCATTTCAATAATAAATATTACAAATTGTAGGAAAAAATGTACAAAGGAAAGAAATAAGAATTCCAAGTTGCTTTTCTTCACCCATCAGCTCGTGCCTGTGGATATGGAAGTTTTAATTAATCCTTTTTCCAAGGCCTTAATTGTGTCTTTTGATTACACTATGGTTATACCTACTTTGGCTGATTCTTTTATTTTTAAATGATACACGTTGGTACCATGGCCCAGCATGGCACATAAAAGATTGTCCAGGAAGAGGAAGTCCCAAGTTGTGGAGTACCATTTCCGGTTATATCGTTTCTTAAGTTTCGGCACTCTATTCCGTACCACATCTGAAACGGATTGCAATAGTTGTGAGCTAAAGTTTTGATGCTTCCCGTTCCCGTGCACTTTGCATAAAAGATGCAACACAACGTACCTAGCTTTGGTTTACGGGGGTGATGAGGCGGATAAGGCGGAGAGGATAAGAAAACTTTCACCCCCAAAACAAAGGAGTGCAAACGGCAAGTTCGGAAGGAAAGGATGAATTAAAAGACTTCGCCTACACGAGGCTTTCCGGAACTGGTAAGCGAGCAGCTTCCGGCTTGCTGGATGTAATCCGGAAGATACACACGAGACAATGCTGCATCGAGACAGTGGAACCTCGGGTGGAGGTGGCCGGAGGCCGGATGCGTTGGTGTCAATGTAGCACTACCCGCCTAACAATGGCTCTTATTTGGGAAGCGTTAATTGAAATGAACACCTGGTGAGAGAAAAGTTTGTCCTCCGTTCGGCAAATGAATGTTACTATCGTTTAGTACTATGTTGAGTGGAACATTGTATCATATCTTTGTTGAAAGTTGACAGTAAAATGAGTTAGAAATTGTGAAATAAAGACTATTAAATTATTAAATAAAGACATAACAATACCAACAAGAAAGCATAATAGTGCTTAAAGCACAAAAATGCATTAGAGAATTATCATTTCCCTCTTGATTCCAGCATTTAAAAATCTGCCCTGGGATGTCGCTTTGGCTAACGAACTCGCTAGACCATTTTATAGCACATCGATTTCGATTTCCAGATCCCATTGCAAAACTTAACTCCTGCCCCTTGCCTTGGAGCCTTGGCAGCTTTCCTTCTAAGTCAATTCGACCATTCGGTGATCGATTTAGAAAAGAAAACGCTGTCAACATTACTGAAGCCATAAAACTCGACAGGACCATTTTAGTTGTGCCTTTTTTGCGGCTCGTTTCACCACGCAGCGTGTGGAATGTGGGTGATGGACGGGACGCGACAAGTTGATTATGACCACTTTACACATGTCTCGAGGAAAGGACATGCGAAAAGCTCGCCAGTCGTAAACCGTTTTTCACTGCAAACTTGTGGAGCTTGTGCGATGGTTGGACATCGGTAAGGATGGGTTTGGCGAAATGGTTCCTCTCCTGCTCGTTTCGTTCCGTGCTCCTACTAAAGGTCGAGGTCCGCAGTATAAATTGAAATTTTATGATCGAATGGCGACAAATGTCCGTAGGTAATAGCAGGGTATATGATGTGGCACGTTTTAAGACGCAGGGAATACCAAGTCTTGTCAATAGAGTGTTCTGTGTTTCCCCGGGTGGTTTCGATCCTTCCCGAGAAGGTACGCCAGCTCAGTCCGTAAGATCGATATTGATTTCATTGACCGTATCGAACTGTTAAGCGGTACATTGAAATATCTGGACACCGTTTACCAATTCTCGTATGCAGTTGGAACCACGCACGTGGCGAGGTGGTCTTCCAGGGCTCAAGAAGTACTTCGTCGAACAAAGGCAGTTAAGACGACCTTTGTAATAGAATTCAAAACCCACCCATCTTATCGAAGCCCACGGCGTGTCAAGCAGCGCAACTGCTGCCGAATGTCTTTACGTATGTTACAAGGGGGGAGGACTCGGATAACTCACCTGCACGAAGCTATCGTAAAAGATAATAGCTCGTGCGAGTGTAATCATTTCACGCCTTACGAGTACTTACGAGTCTGGCACGCTTGGCGCACGATGGACGAGCCAGCAGCGAAATTCCATCTCCACGGTTGTGCACTTTGAAATGAACATGAAACACCCCGTGTACGTCATGCACGCGTCCACCAGAGGGAGCACATTGCAGCGGCCCGGGTTGTCCATCACGCAACGGAAGAACAAAACGTGGAGATGAAAAACATGCCACTTTTCAGGTGTGTTTAGACGCCTCCATCGACATGCTGATGCTGATGGGAAGTATTTGTTTGTGTGGATATGTGTGTGTGTGTTTGCATGTCCAAAATGGCACGATAAAGGAATCAGAAATGAAGCAATAACACGTAATGCGTCATAATAAAATTCGCATAATATTTTCATGACCGTAACTCTTTTCTCTCCCCGTTTGTTAGGGCCAGGTTCCGAGTTCGCTGCCGAGGCCGTTATCGTGGTGAAAAGTCCTACCGAGTCTCCCGAAATCTCCCCCCCCCCCCCCCCCTCCCCACATCCCATCGGTAAGCAAAGGGAGAAGGGATGATTCAGTGAATACAGGCTATAGCTTATTTATGGAGGCTTGATTACCTTCGGAGCCATTCGAGTGGCTCCGAGTCAAGTATCTGACTCACAAATGTAAGCGAAGGTGCCATTTTTTTTTCGTTGCCGTCAGCAGCAGCCGAAGCTTTTTTGTGTGTGTTTGGGCCGGGGGTGAGTTTGATTGCTGCTGCTTTGATGATGCTTGCTTTGCAGTGTTTATACACGCGGGTATAACGGCTAAAAGGGCCACAAACTCTCCACCCCCCCCGGGGTTGTCGGAGATGGGCGACTGCGTAACGAGTTTTTGCCACTGCGGTACGTCGTGTGGGGCTATATAAATTGTGCCAGAATTTCTCCAGACGCTCGTTTCGTGCGAGACCGATGGCATGGTGTGGACGGAAGTGGTAGTTTCTTCCGAGTAGGTGGCAGGATGTGAATATGCCATAAGAAACCCCCGCACTGGGAGCTTCAACCCCCGGTTTGGTCCCATTGTTAAGTGACAATTATGCATGTAACAGCTTTTATTCGTGATCAGTCATCATACAACATTCATAATCATATCCTCAACACATCGCCCACGTAGCCGGGATGGCTCGTTGGGTTATGGGTTGCAAGTCCACCAACCGCACCCACACCGCCACTGCTCAGCATCACCCGGGAAATCGGGGGCGAAAAGTTTTTTCGCACACAGCACGCCAGATACGCTGGGATGCCACACCGGAAGGATACTTCTCGTGCAGAGCCTGCGGAAGATTCGAGGACGGTGATCTGCCTGCGGAAGACAGGAAAACTTATGATTCCTTTGTGATGTAGCTTTTGTGTTGTAAAACGGTGGCACAGTACGGTGCGGTGTTGCAACTGCTTGAGGTTTTCCTACCACTACTGCACCTAGTACTGCAGGTCAGTGTGAGGTTTTCTGGCCGTACAATGGCCCCAACTGGGATGTGCTGTGTTGTGGGTACGCGGGGAATAAATTGTACATCGGAAAGCCGGAAAGCTGACTGCAGGAAGCAGCTTGTCAAACAGAACTTTCTTCCAGGGCGTCGTGTGATTGTTGCAGAAAGTTGAATGTTTATTGGTTTTTGCGAGACACAGTCAACAGAGTGGTTTATTTAGCCTCTGTTGATGGTTCGTTGTTGCTACCAATTGTTGATTCGGACTGTGCGTGTGTCGTTTTATCGTGTAGTATCAATAGGAAATTGAGAAATTATTTGAAAAATGTAGCTTATAGAACTTTACCACTCATGTTCTAACTGAAACATTCTTCCAGTAAAACAAAGGCACTGTTTTACAATGCTTTGAAGTGTGCTGCTCCACAAGACTTCCTTCCTTCTTTAATTCGCACATTAAAAAAAATATACATACATTGCAATGAACTCCAAACACATCGCCTTTCTTCCGCCTGGCTTCCATTCATTCCAGTCATCCCACATGTCAGCAAGAGAATAAATTCATAAACTGGTATGGCCAGCAGAACGTTTGCTGCTGTTGCTGATGCACTTTGCTTAGCGCATAATGCGATACGGTCCCACTGGGTGCGGAAAGTTGCATACGACAAGTCAGTGATAATACCATGCTCAGTCAACACCGGCCCGGCCCCTAAACATCGTGTGCATCGATGCACAACCTGACCGGTCAAGGGGACAAAAATGCAAATAACTCACCACAGACTGTCGAATAATCGTATCTTACTTTGCTCGGGGGGTGGGTGTACTTTTGCATACGTACCACTGGTATGGGGCGAGAATGCGGGAGATATTGCCGGAAAGAATATCTTCCTGAAGAACGTACTGTCGTGTACGTGTTCGATGACTGCATCGGGGAGACGGTACTGTTTGCTTGCCGAAGCACAATATACAGTGCCGGTGCAGCATCTTTCCACTGGTAGCCATTGTGAACCATCGTACGAAGTATCTATCCTTGAGACTTTCAACCTCAACCATGGCAAACGCATACAAATATCAGCTGCAGTCTTCTGTTCTACTGCCCTGTCGCCTGGGTGGGAATGGTATGCTTCAGGAATGAGTCTCCAAAACATTCCTGAACACATTTACGTTTCGATTGTACGTGGGTCAGCATTAATGCACGCAGAGCGCATCTATTAGACGGTCCAATTCATTATCGGCACGATTCGGGGTTGGGATTTTTTCTAGTTTTTTATTAGGTTTGTAGAGGTAATATTTGTGAGTTTTTTTTTAAATACTTTCAGAAGAAGTTGGGATATTACCAGGAAGATTTAATTTAATAATAACGTAATTGATTAATTGAAGAATTGAATAATTGAAAGAATAAATTAAATCCCAATATACATATATACTTTTGAGTTTGAGGGGTGTTTGTATAAAGATTATAAATCAATTTCACCCGTAGCATTTTTTCATTATCTATAAATTTGCATAATCCCAGCAAGTTTGATGGTAGGTGAAAGGTTGTTTCAAAATTAAAATTTTTATTTATTCCATTAGATGCGTTTAGAAAAATTCAAAGCAAAATTTGTTTATAAGTTTTTGATCTTTGGTATAAGCAAAGTGCACAAGCGGTGATTAAAATTCGATCAATCTGTAGATATTGTCCATTTTTTATCGAATATAGTATCAGTCAAATTTATGTATTAACATGTTCAATAATTTGAGTGGCAAAACCTATAGAATAAACAACCATAAATTAGCTAAATTTCAGTTTCTTTATACGACAAATGTCACTTTAGATGCTAATCTAATTCGAGTTCATGGGCATGGGCAGCTTGTACATGCAATTAATAGAGAATCCTAATTTATCAGTTTACAGGGTGCAGTGCATTCAAAAATGGGATATCGTAGTAGTGTTTATGCACCCTTAAAACATTGTGCAATAACCATCACAGCTCAATCATTTAGCAAAGGTACGTAAAATAGTCCATTGTAAAATGAAACTCTTCCCTAGCTACATGCACATGATCCAGAAGTATGCAACAGCACTGATGTTTAATATTTGGAAACAATTTGTCAAGAAATCAACATTTCATCATCCCCAATCAGCTCCCCGAACAACAGGCGTACAACAATTCGCTTCATTCCGGTTCAGTATTTGCTTCGGGGTTTTAGCATAGGCGCTTGTTTGGCAAAATCAATACACAGGGCGGTTTCGGTGCATACAACACTGCACAATGGCTAAACATCTCTGCGATCTAGCAGGCTAGCAGGCTTTCAATTTGTAGTACGGCTCAGCAATTTTTGGGCTCCGGAAGCAATCAAACCATTCCAATTGCACACATCCAATGAGGTTGTGCACACGTACAAAGCAGGGAAAAGGGACACACACTCACGAGTACAGCGTTTAGGTATCGTTTTTCGGTGCTGTAAACCGGTGAAAACCAAGTGGCACACATGGAAGTGTGGGAAAATTCGGAACAAAACATGGTAAAGCCAGCGGGTGTTAATCACGGCGTGATAAAACAACGATCACACACACACACGATCGTGTACCAGTTTGTCTGCTTCCTGGATGTTTTTGTGTGTACGGAAAGGAGCACCAGGATGTTTAAAACGAAGTGTTTCTTACGTAGTGCTACACTTGTATTGTGTGCGGTTGTTGTTGGTGCAGAGGGAAATGGGTTGGAGTGGCACCATCCCTTCCGATGCACTTTACAGATACACTTTTCCCGAAGCAGCAGAAGCAGATCTGCTTAATGTTACGGAACGAGTTTGCTCTGCAGACGAGCAGATCAAGCGCCGTAGGCGGAACTTTGTTCAAAAGATTCATAAAACTTCACACAAACACAATTGGCAGTATGCAGATGTGCCGAGTTGTTCGATGCAAATGCGGAGCGTACTGGCTTGTACGTTTAAAGCTTGCCAGCTTTTAATTTGTGAGCATAGTTTATAATTTCGACGTTCCCTTTTTTCCCCCGAAACATCGGCTACCGATGGATCGGCAATCGGAAATATTGCGTGTGTCAAAGATTTGAAATTCAAATGTATTACCCGGTGGGGATTTGCACAAACAAACAAACAACCCTGGTTGAAAGTCAAACATGTCGCTTGTCGTTCGGGAAGTTTTAGGTTCTTCTCATGGAAAATCTTGCAAACTACAAATGAATCGAAATTGACTACATGCTCAGCACACATCAAAAGGTACGCACGCACTAAGGCACTCGACTGGTGGTTTGGTTCGGTAAACCCTGCAAACTTTTTGCAACCCTAATCAACGGAATGGGCGCATGGTAGCTGAACCAAGTGATGAGCATTTTCATTTCAGTACACTAATTGAAGAATACGAGGTACGAGAGAGGCAATAAGCTATTTGCCATCAAAGGCCAAAGCGTTGTGTGTGGGGAATGTTTAGCATTGTCTTTCAAGAGGTTTGTAGTTGGTTTGTAGCCACAACATTGTAGTCGAACTGTCAATAAGGACGAACTGATGTTTTATGTTGCGTAGCAAAGAGTTGAAGTGGATGCGATGCTCGAGTGAAGAATAATACACTTGATTGTCGTTTGTATGGGAGGTGAATTTATAGCAATTTGATAATATTGAAATATTAAATATTTAGTGTTCTTCATAAAAAAAAATTTTTTTGAACATAAAATTGATATAGGATGCTCTATTATACTTGTTTGCAATTTTTCCCAAACAAATTCATACTCTACCCAGGGAAACTATTTTCTGATACGATCGCAAAATCTCATTATAATTTAAATTATGTTGCAAAACTTTAACCGCGTGCGGGTAAACAAGTAGTTAGTTTATTTGTTCAAAATTAATTAGCATTTCAGCAGCGTGGTCTTCATGCGGACTAAAATTTGCGGAAACAGGATGAAATGTTTGTATTCAAAAACTAATTTCATCTCATCAAGTTTTTTTTTGTTGACAAAACTCTTGGGGAAATTATGTGAATCGATGGAATAGAGTAAATATAATGGTTATTAGGGGGGATGTATGTTTGGTTCAGTAAAATAAATAGAATATTAGTTAATATAAATCAAAAATAGTTCAAGGATAGTAATAAACAATATAAATTAATAATCAATAATAAAATAATGATAACAATATTTACTCACGTTACTGCAAACTATTTAATTCATTTATTCTCCCTGGGAAGTATTTGCTCACCTTTTGAATGTTGCCAAAGATCCTGTAAATAAACAAAAACCCAGTTTAGTGAATTATATCTAAAACAAACGAAGACATCATTACAACAGAAAAGAACGTTAGTATTTTCTTCGCCCCGAGGAGATATGGATAATCGATTTGTTTTGTGATCACGATGTAAGAGATGACAAGACGAAACAATCCCGTCGACAGATCACTCAACATGCGCCATCGATAAAGATTACACATTTTCCGTCTCCCTAGCGTTCATGTTATCGTCCTGTTAACGATAATGTTCAGCGCCAGCAAACAGTTCACCGAGCCCCGAAAAGTTGGAACAGTCCTCCGGTCCCATTAACAGTCCGAAACTCCGAAGAGCCAGAATGAAGATCGCTCGAACGGGGCCGAACTGCCGTTCCCAAACAAAATGGTTCAAATTTATGCTCTCACCCACGGCGGTAGAACACATTTAGGGACTGTAAAGCGATCCAAGTGCAACAGTGCGCGCTTAAATTCATTGCTTTCATCTTTAACGCCTCGAGCGCCGTCGGTGACGAGTGATGCGAAGTCTGGTCTGGGCAGGGTGTGAAAAAAGTGCGCCGGACGTCTACTGGCAGCATAAACTGTTATGCTGTGAGTCTCGGCAGTATAATGCTGATTGCACTACGGGGTGGCGTGCGGGGCTTTGGATGTGGCAGGGTAACCATCTTTGCAGTGCGACGGTACCAACAAAACCACTTGAATAATTTCCGTATACATAATTCATAACGCTTCACGGAATACGATCGACCGTTTCCCGTGACGCATTTGATGAATGCAGTTCAGCATGGTTTCGGAGATAGAACTGGTGTCGTATTTTTTTGTTCTCCCGTAGACTAAAACCGAGTGTTTCAAAGCGTTGGAATGTGTCCGGATTGGTCTGTTTTAATGATGATGTTCAAGAAGATTTTAAGATTCGTGAAGACTACAGTGCCGTGAGGTTAAATCAAGTAGATCACTGTGAGGGAGCTTAAGAGAACATTCAAATCACTTCTTTTCAACAAAAATATTTATCAGGATTTTTAGAAATCGTACTGCAGGATTCTGTATTATTGCATACAAATTTTCCATTCGAACACCCTGAATTTCTATTTTTTTATCCTAAAACTTGTCCTTATTTTAAGACTAAATTGAAATATTCTACATTGAAATGTAATGGTTTCATTATACTCAGCATATTCAAATTTGTTCCAAGTATTCTATTAACCTCCTCCTTATTAAAACGACAATTGTTTCTCTAGTTCGTTGAACGAACAGATTTGATCCACTTTGCCTCACATCGTTAGCATAATAGTTTATCATGATAATTGTGACAGCTCTTTCCCAAGTCACATGCATCTCGAGCTAACACTCTTCCCAACACTACTAACTGGGAACGTCTCACAGCTGGATATAAACCATCTCGATCGGGCGTGCATAATAGAAATACCAATAAATTGTTCCATCATTATAAATTAAAAAAACAAACCATGGTAAATGCGATGCTCACATCGTGCTCTTCTCTGTTGCTTAGATTGCTTTCACTTCATGTTGAAGATGTGTTTGGAGAACGCGTGACACTGTGACATTTCTACAGGCGGTGAAGATCACTTACGCTGTCTCAGTGCATTCATTGGTTTGGAGAATAGTTGATGTACTCTTAGAAGCTGCACATGAAATTGATATTGAAATTTATCAACACGGCCAATAATAAGAGGAGTAAAGAGACATTTGTACTTGGTTACATCACTAATAAATAGGCGAAACTTTCTATTTAAAGTCCGAGAACCATATTCCTTTCCGAAATTCAATACATTACAATTTCCGTCTCTGATTTCTTCAAGAACTTGGCAAATGGTTGTGGTAGTAATACGTAATGCCAGTACCATTACACTAATTGCCATCCGAACCACACCGTTTCTCGTTGCGGTGTGTACTGAAGTCGTTCAAGCCTTTCGAAACTTGAACTTTCAGAATGTAGCCACGGGCCCAAGAATGTCCAAGCCCAACAAAACGGTTCCACGCAGTCACGATCGATGGTTGAACCCACAAATGACCAACATACTTCAGTAGTTGATTGAATTGCCAGTGCCACAATTAATTCACCCGTGGCCATCGCTACACCATCGATGTGCAGTGCAGCGGTGAAGTACCGCGATCGATCGATCGATGATGCCGACCGGCCTGCCATCGATTAGGCTTCCGTTCATAATTTGTGCAATTTATTAAATGACTTCCCGGTCTGCGCCCCGATAATGGTTTGCACGGTGGCATACGGTGGTTGTGGAAAGTAGGGCACACAAGTTTACAGAATGCACCAGAATGTGGAACTTCCGAGCGATGGCTGATGGATGCCGGAACCAATGCCACCAATGCCGATGGGATACGGTGGGATGGGAGTGCTACCAACACATGCTTTTCCTGGCTGTAAACTTTGAACCAATCGACACCTTGCTCTACCAGCCAGGGGACCATTGTGAATGGGAAGCGTACGGTACAATACCTTTGGCAGTTTGACAATTTCGTGTGCCGGTGTGATACCCGTTCGACTGTGCATGGGGAAAACAATTTTATAATAAACTTCCCTGCGATGGTGCTATCTCTGATATGCCATACGGACCGGGTGGATTATGCAGACATATCGTGATAGCCCGTTTGAACGATGGACGATCGGTGGGTATGCATCATTGCATAATACAACGTATGGTACACGTGCGGTACGATTGAACCCACCTTTTGATAGCAAAGGTCTTAAAGTAAATTATGACAATATGGCTTGTGTAAGACAACACAGCGCTATACAATGTAGTAATTATTTTAATAATTCTAATTTATATTTAATATTGAAAATAGCTGATAATTATCACTTTGATTATATATATCTTACTATTTTACTACTCAATCCTATATAATCCGTGCAATAAGTTCCTCAATAAATTAATTGAGAAGGCAGTTTCAATACTTTTAGTCAGTACTTCAAAACGATGAATAACTATTAACTTTAATTAATCACAGTAAATATAACTGAAAACATCAATATAATTAATATTAATATAAATAATCATAAAATATATAATTGATTCATTAGTAAGTCCTTGAAACTCATCGCTTCTAATCGCGCGCTATACAATGTAGTAATTATTTTAAAAATTTTAATTGATATTTAATATTGAACATAGTTGATAATCATCACTTTTTTATATTTACCTAACTATTTTACTACTCAATCATACATAATTCATGCAATCCTCAATAAGTTAATTGAGAAGGCAATTTCAATACTTCTAGTCGATACTTCAAAACGTTGAATAACTATAAGCTTTAATAAATCACAGTTAATATAACTGAAAACATCGATGAATAAAAACATAAAACTGGGTTTAAAAAATAATGAAATAAGTTGAAGAATATGTTCAAAACTGGCGTTAACATATTAATCTATAGAAACACTCTCGGTATACATTTTTTTTTCTATCCACAGGTTCTATTTTTCCTTTACATTTGAGTTAGTTGTTAAACGTTTCAGCATACGTTTTTTTGCTTGTTTCGTTCCCAGGAAAAAGTTTTCCACTGGCAAATGCATATGCAGATACGACTCTGCGCTCTACAGCTTTATGTGGTTTTCGCCTTTTTTAGGGTTGTTTTTGTTACGAAGCAGAAAAGAGTACAGTCAGCCAACTCAGCCAACGGTTGCAGTTTGTGGTGTAATCGTCAATGATTTTTCTGGTAACTGTTGCAACCTGTTTACTTGGAACAGAAACGCTTACTTCTAGATTTTTTGAAATGCTTGTATGTCTATTTGCTGGATGTAATTTTCCATTCCAGTAAATTTGCCTGAGGAGTGGGAAA
Organism: Anopheles moucheti; assembly: GCF_943734755.1. NCBI lineage: Eukaryota > Metazoa > Arthropoda > Insecta > Diptera > Culicidae > Anopheles > Anopheles moucheti. The sequence continues at coordinate 17,073,897 of NC_069141.1, forward strand.
AATGAATTGATGTTGATGATTCAATATACTAGCCAACCAACTTGTTAAGGAGCTTTAAAATGTTAAGCGGTTTTATGGAAAATACAACTAAAATTACAGTTTTTGATGGACAGTTTGTAGAATATTAATGCAACCCACGTTCAATATACGCAACTGATTCAAAAACAAACTTTTGCGTTGATAATCATAGAACTTGAATATCATCCTGTTGAACTTTTCCGTCATGCAATTAATAAGGTGCATTTGATGCTGCAACTCAGAAAAGCTTCTACAGGAAGTGTTTCACACTAATAAATGTGTGAATAAAACATTAGTTTGTGGTACATATTTTGTGCAATCAGTGGATGTTAAGGTTTTATTTTTGAGGGGAAAAATTTAGCAGTGCGAAAGCATAATAGTGAAACATTGATGATTGTCATGAAAGTTCCACTTGTGGCCAGGTACTGTGTGATATAATTAATACTGTATGTTCATGATAACGAAGTAATGCTACGAGCAACGCCGAAACAGTGGACCGAGCAAGTTTAATGGAAATGTTCCGAAACTTTTCTGGTTATGTGGTTTTTGGAAGGTTTTCAGCTGAAACAGCGCTGTCCAGGTAAAATCATTTCCATTCCAAAAGCGTAACGCATACCTTATGCATTTTAGTGCACATATTAAACATCTCTTCACAGAATGTAATAAGAGTATTGTTATTGCACGACAGTTATCCTACTTCGGAGAATATTTATGAAAAACGGTTTAATTACCACAACTTGTAAATGAAAACCATTGTACAGTAGCATCTATTGGGTATCGATGGTCAATTTATAAGCTGCCAAACCTCAAACCACTATCGGCAGCGTTTTTGAAAATGATTGATGGTTTCAGGCTTATCACAATGGAATGATTTGTATTTGTTAATCCAGAGGATAGGTTGGTTGTTTTCATGTGCTGTCATTATCTATTTTCAATCTATAATTGTAGTGTCCTTCCCACTTCAGAATGCATAGTGGTGATATTTTTTCCGTTTTTGTTTTTCCCGATGTTCGGAAATGATTGTTACTGGCATAATAATGAAAAAGGGAAATTGATTTTACAAAATAAACCATGCCGCAAAGCAATATCAAGATAAGTGCAGGCACGAGTGATTTAAGAGCTGTCATGTGATGCGGTCACACTATCGACGAGACCCATCATGTTTTTGTGGTTGGCAGTTAATAGGGAATAATAAATTTTAATTATACTTTTTCCCCATCGTTCGCTATCGTATTTTTTTTTTTTGTTGCTGAACTCCAACATATTTTCAGTGATAAAATTAAAATCCTTTTAAACGCGAAAAGGATACAATCTGTTCACTGTTATGATGGATGTTGTAATTTACGAGAACTTAATTTTTGGTACAATTACAATGTCTTAATTACGCTCACTACGCTAGGTTCTTATATTCTCCGATGCAATTCAAATAAAAGCGAAACTCACAGCGAATCGTTACAAAATTTAACGGAAAAACTTAAGTTAAACTGAGATTAATGTGGTGAATGTCCAGAGAGTATAAAAAAATATATTCTGTGAACTTCGTTTACCGAATGAAATGTACCACCGCAGATCCAATCCATCAGGATTCGAAATCGAACATATTGCATCAACTAATACAAAATTGTCTGGAAAGGGATAATCACATCTTACCGGGAGCATTCAATAACAATGTACATTACATCCAACACGATAGATGGCTGCCTCAGGCCTATAGATAGATTTCACGAACTTATGTTGCAACTCCATTCAAATGCTGGTAGTGATTGGCCGGTATTGTGAACCATAAGAATAAAGCTTCCCTTGCAGCTACCCGTCTTCATTATCAAATGCTTCACGCCTTCGTTTCCCTCGAGGGAATTTTGGTGGCAATCCTTGCCAGTTACATGGAAGATATTGAGCTGCTGCTGATTAAATTAGCTTAAAGCTATGCATACAACCGCTGATTAAATGGCACGATTCCGGATGAATAATTCTTCCGGTGTTGTGTAAGCATCATGTTCATGATCGTGTTTAGCGCACAATCCATCATAGTTATGTGACTAATTTGCTGCATACTGTCACATTAGCTGGGCGATGGCGCCCGATTTAGAACGGATGGTCAAATGATTTGTTGATGAAGCACTCAGCCGCTAGTTAAACATGCACATTAATGTGCATATCCGACAGTGTACTGATGCGGCAGGGCCAGACGTAGATAAGAATGGAAAATCGAGTGGTTTAAACCCACGGTTTATTGCGGTTGATTTTAAGCAGAAATGATATTAAATTTGATGATTTTTACTACGCTTACGCTTTTACTAAAAATATGTTAAATTGTGTTTTGCACTATTCTCTTTCGGAGTACAAGACCGCTGTGTGTAATTTATTCATCATCGAAGGATTGCTTTAGGATTACCTTAAGAAATAGCTTCATTAATTCCTCAACGCATAGACGATTTTCTGTTAAATATATTGAAAATATTGAAGTTGTTAGATTGAAGCGATAACATACATTTCAATATCAAATCATCCCCCATAGTAAAGAACGCTTATCTTAAAGCACAATACTAACATTAGAAACGTTTCCACCATAATGGCCCCGTGTTTGTTTGAGTCCTTGCACTTCTGTGACTTTCAGTAGCAAAAATGTCCAAAGGGGCACTTAAGCGTACGATGGAAACCGTTTACCTGCCAGCATTTGGTTGGTGCAATCGTATTCGTTTTGCATTTTGAATATTCACGCGCTGGTGGAACAAAAGTTTGAACGTGCGCTAGGGACATTTATGGGTTTGCTTTTTTTTTGCTTTCAATTTTCTATGTCACACGCGCTTTAAAAACGAGAATTTGAGGATTAAAACTCTCCAAAAAGAATAATAATCATATATGTATAGAACAAATTACATTTTATTATTTCAAAAATTTGAATTTCCAATTTCTGGCCCAATTATAAAGAGAATTTTTAGTAATGTATCTTTTACTTGTGGATGCCAAAAATCACTATCACGATAATCTGAGTCATAAATCGTATAAGCATTGGAATCGAAACGACCATTATTAGCAGTTACTATTGATGAAAACTTGTTCAACCGATCACGTGTCTCACTCGTACCTGAGTCGAAGCAACGATGTAATTTGCAATACCTCACAATACAGAGTCAGCTGTATGAGTTTCCCATTTTCAAATTTCCTTTCCCGATGGAGGAACTGCTTGAGAATGGAACAGATCAAACATCACCGTCAGCAAAAACCCATACCGTTACTGAAAATCGAATTTCGGTCAACTGTCGACCAGGTGGTTGGTTCATGAATAGGAAAAACATTCTCCACAGCTCGTTCCGCGCCGTTCGCATGGCAGTTGGATTTGGTTTTCGGTCAACCCGGTCCCCATGGTCAACGATCCAAATGATCCAAATCAGTGCGCAAATGGAATTGCTTCCACGGTTGGTGTAAAGCTCCAACCGAAGGAGCAGCAGTGGACGGACATTCAAGTGAACTGTTGACCTGTTGGCAGTTGAGTTATGAAATTCTGAGAAGCTACCACTTTTGTGTTCATTGTACACTAAAGTGTGTACATGTTAATTTTGAAGCAGCAAGAAGTTTTAGTTTGGAAATAGAAATTCCAAAATTTCATTACATTAAATTAAGTAGGAGGTTGTTATACTCGAACCAAATTCTCCACAACTTTGCTTGTCTGCTTGCATCACCGGAGACTCGCTATCAATTCGATTTCGTGCCCCAAAAACTCAGCCAGGACGACGGCAGGAAGTTCTCGCCCATTGCGGCGACAGTGCGCGTCGAAGTAACAGAACTGTCCAGTTTGTTGGTCCAGCTGTCGATCGCTTTTTCCCTTTTCGTTCGATAGCCACCAGCAAACCAATGGACCAATGCGTTTCGAAACGAACATCGGTTCGCTTCGGTGCCCTTTTGCAAATTCAACACCTCCGGTGAAAAGTGACCAACGGGCAGTTCCCGACATCCACCCGTGCACAGGTACAGGGACACTCCTTTGGGCTTCCGATGACTTTTGCACCGAGTCGACCGATACGGCGAGTGGCTCATACATTATTCTACGATGCGGGATGGGAAATGGTGTACTTGTTTTCCCCAAAACCGATCCAATCGCTCCCTGGCTCCCGTAAGGAAAGGGTGGTTTTTAGTTGTTGTTGTGCTCGTTGACCGATTCCGATCGGTGTCCGAGAGCGGGAGCGAAGGTTTTCACGTCCGGTCACACACCATTTGCTAGCGCCAAGGGAACGGCAGATCAGCTGGAACGCTGGAACGGTGTAACTCAATCGAGAAACACCACTGCACCAGGTATCATGTGTCCGCAAACGACATGTGAAGTGTTTAAACATTTACCATGCAAAATGAACACGAATGGGGAAATAAAAACAAAACTTGGCTGTAAGTTGAAGGAAATAGAAACAAAAAAGAAAACGTTTGTTTTGCTCTTAAACCTTAGATGGACGGAAGTCCTAATAGTCATGATGAACGGAAAATAAGTTTTCGCATCGTTATGCATGCATTTGCTTAATCATACTAAACATGTAAGTTAATAATTTTTTTTTAATATCTAATTTTTAATTGAATGAATTTTAGTAATTGTTTGCAAATGCATTAATATTTTCGTAGGTTAATTAAAAATCTCAAGGATTCATTTATTTTATTCAAATGGATAACCATTGTTGGACAGGTGTTTCCAACTTTCATAACAATACAAACCTTAATTGAGTGAATATAAAAGTTTTACCCGTCCCCTGGAATATCAGTGCATTGAAAACTATGCGTAAATATATCTAAGCCGTACATCAACTGCGGTAGAAACTTTTTAATTATTAATATAGGATCATTAGTCTGCTGCAAGTGCAACACGTTAGCAAAAAAATATGGACTGGGTTGATTTTAATAAAATGGCTTATCCGTCGGAGCCATGTGAGGCTAATGCTACGAACCACTTGTAGAGTTCTTCTTTGTGGTGACTCTTTCCAAACATATGGAACGACGAACGTAGAGTGACGAAGAGGGTTCTGTTATTTCGAGACAACCTCCATATCACAGAGGCGTTTGAGAGTGCTAGAACTATAAAGTTCCAGCTCCTGGTAGATTTGTTTATTACCAACAATTGATATGATTGGGAGAAGCAAGTCAGCCTCTTTATGGTTTAATAATTCTAATGTTAAAGCTACTAGTCAATGCGATATATTTTCCTGTTATTTTTGGTAGTCCGAAACCAACTGTGAACTGTCAAACAAAAATGGTAAACGATTCGTCCGGGAATGTTGATAATCGTGCTCTTATCTCTTATTCCACTAAACACGATTATCGGCTTTGCAGCGAAAAACTGTTCAACTTTCATTATTTAAGCGCCCACCATTCGATCAAGTTGCGTGGTCAGTTAACATGGTGAAGTTTTTAGATGTACAACTTTATCTATCGTCCCCATCGATTAAATATGGAACAATGCACTTCACCGCACTGGTTGCATTGGTATTCGATCGCTAGGAACAGAAAGTTAGTCTTGATTGAACAGGAAGACCAGCTTTTTTGCTGCATCTTTTACATGCATGGCCTGATAGATTACTCTTTTAATTGTGCGGAGAGCGTTTAATGAAAAGTTTTGGATCAGCAGCAACAGCAGCAGCTCCGCTCCCAACTGTTAACCGAAATTGGTCGAAATTGGTTGGGATAAAGAATTAAATAAAACGGTCGACCCAGCTAGTTTACAGCGTAGGGGGGAAAGTTTTCGGTTTCGTTCTACGGCCCGTTCTCGATCGTGTTGTAAGATGAAATTGGAAAAAGCAATCAGCTTGTACATAAATGAGCGCAAAATCAAACTTCAAAACCGAATCTCTCCGCGCTGCAATGTGTTTGTCTCGTTGGGTTCCTGCCTACCCGGTGTTGTTTGGGAGTAAAATTCACTGTTTTTCCCTCACTTATTATCCATTCCAATAATACACACCCTGCGGCACTAAGGCTAGATAAGCATAACCAATCAAACCGGGATGAGAAAGAACGATTCGAGGCAAAGGTGTGAACAGTGCGAAAAAACATTATCGAACCATTTTCCCTGACCGGCGATGGCCGGTGGTGGTTGGGTTTAGTTTGCAGAAAAATGCTCTCACTTTTTTCTTAAAGGAAAAGTTGCTCTTTTTTATTCTTTCTGTGTGTTTTTTTTTGCTTGCGACTTTTGCTGGGTAAACATAAAAACAAACAGCTAAAACTAGCCGAATCGAGCAGGAACATTGTGTGAAAGTTTAATCAAACGAAGCAGAATGCTGCAAATTAGAGTTTCCGTGTTGTTGAGCTTTAGGTGTGGTCTCGTCTTGTCTTTTCCCGTTTTTTGTGTGCTTCGTGTGAATGTTGTCGCTCGTGTTATATTAGTTTTTTTCCCCCCCCTGACCGAACCCGGCAAAGCACATACCACCGTGTACCATTCCGGTGTGGCCAACCGAATGCTGCTCTTTTGTTCGGCAGCAGCAGCAGCATCCTCGGCAGCAAAAACTGCGGAACGTAAAAATTTCTGCAAAGCCAGCAGAAACGAATGGAATGAATTAGCCATCGGTTGACCACGACGCTTGCTAGTCGCACCACGTGCAGTTCGTTATCTGTTCGGCACGCTGTAAATGGAGCCTTACAACGACGACAAAATGCAACCAACCGGACCGTGGGTCGAGTAATTACAACGCCATCCGATGACCGTTCTTGGGTGGACGTGGAAAAGTTCTTACCCTGGCGGCCGAGTGTGTGTGTGTTTGGGGTACCATGTGCAAAAAAGCCTTCCTTTGCTGGTACACACCTCTCGTGTCGGTGCGATAGTTTAACCAACGACGAAATGAAGTAATTAAAAATGAAGAACGTCCCGCACTGAGTGCCTTTTGACGTTGCGCTAGATCCGTTTAAGTGACAAGAGAATGAAAACGTTGTATTGAAAAGACATAACATGAATGGTATGCACCGTGCACCCGTGTTCATGGCTTTATTAATGGGTTCGTCGTTGTTGTGCTTAGGTTAAAGGGCTGGAAACTAAAGCAAGTGAGCACTATGAAGATGAAACCGGTTTATCTATTTTAAAATTAGTTTATTCTCACCTTCTTTAATCTCGAGCGCTGATCTAAAGCTTAATTAATCTTAAAGTAAAGGCAACCGGTCTAAACCACACTATACACCGAAAAGGGGTTGATTTCTGTTACCAAATAGGAATCTGTTAAGCAGTTTTAGTTTCCAATATTTTAAAAGATATTAGTTTGCAATTATATTCTCTTTAATTGTTTTGTTACGTTTATTTATACTAGAAATGGCGCATCTAGCGTGCTTGATTGAGCCCTCGCATTGGCTCAATTAGCTTATCAACTCAATAAATTTTACCTAAATTTGTTGCATATTTAGGTGTATTAATTAATTCACGAATCTATCAGTTAATGATAATTTATTTACTATTAATTTAAATTTATCTATTTATTAGTATATCTATTAGTATTTAGTAGCATAAAGTGCTTAACCATGAATATTTATTCATAACGGTTTATTTACCGTGTATTAATATCTTAATGTTAACGTTTTTCACTTAATTTAATTAATGTATTACAAATAATTAATTTATTTGATTTGAGATTACAGTTTTAGATTTATAAGTTGATTGCCTAAACCTTGGTTAGCTATATTGACTTAAATTTAGTTTAAGAATGCATCCTATTTTTAAAACATGTTAACTTAGTTAAAACAGTTCGCTCTCCAAACGTCGAAAGGAGTTATTTTTGGTATTATTTTTCACGAAATAATTCTTATCCCACTTGTGTACCTATGTCATAGTTTTTTTTTATTTTTAAAATTACAATTTCGCAAACTAAAACTCTTTTTAAAAATCATGCAACAAAACTTTATAGTTCTGCGAAAACTGCGACACGGTAACCTTTCCAATATCGATCACTCGAATAAATGCGAACATTCTTAGTATGGAAAGTAGAGAAGCAAAAACAAAACAACCTACTGTAAACATACCAAAAAAAACTCACTCCATGGCATCAAATTAACTTTTGTGAATGGAGATAAAGAATTTTTCGGGAGTGGATACAGCCGTGTTGCAGTACACGTACTGCGGTACTGCAGTTTTTTTTCTTCCATTCTTCATAGAGCGACCTTATACGTGCGGGTTTTTTTTTTCGGCGCAAATCGAGTTGACGTTTGGTGGTGTTTTGGTGAAATGGGTTCCATTTTTTGGCATTTCATTCACCTTCCATTTTACAATTGAAGCTTTGCTCTTTCAACCGTCTGTTTCATTTGCGTTCCAATTACACAAACTGGGTCATGACTTAGCTATGGGAAGGATTTGAATACATATAAAGAGTTCGAATGGCTTTTGTGTAATCTCTGTGAGCAACTCTATTTTTGGTGACCTAGATTCAGTTTTTTTAAATAACATTTAAACTGATGACAGATCTTTTAAAGGTATAGTTTAATATATTTACCATAATCTATAAATATATCGATGATATTATGTTCCCTCATAGAAAATTTTCACCAAGGGATGTAAAATGTGCGGAAAATAGCAAACAAATGGGCTTGAATTGAATTTCTTTCCACCGAAGCACACTCATTTTAATAGCCTGCAATAAATCTTTCCCATGTTTTTTCGTCACCGATAATGCACAGCATGCCTTTGCCCAGGTAATTGAAGCTCAATTAACCATTGTCGTTTCACTTTTGCGTACCACGAGCCAGGACCCGCATGGGGTATGATGGGGTGTAATTTACGAGCAGTGAAAAACACCAATGATGCACGATAAATGTTTACCCGCGGCCCGTGAAAAAAAAAACATACCAATGTAAGCAGAACCGTCTGGCTACTGGCGACCAAAAATGGAGAAAATATTATGAAAAGGCTATGAAAATGCGAAATTTCAGTTGAAATCTACTGTCTCTGTTGGAAGTTCTTGGAGGTTCCTGGTACAGAAATAAAAAGATTTAAATGAGTTGAAAGCGCATTATAAATCATGAGGTTGTATCATATGCTTTATTGCATTCGAAAATTTTCATATGCTGAAACTGAACATAAGTGTGTTAATTAATTTACCATTTCAAAGAGTTGCAAACATTTCTTTTCCATTGAATTGTGCGGCTCATTAATTTGAATCAAAAATGGTGGCTTTTTTAATTACGTGAACATAGCAGCTAATTAAATTAAGCTTAAGGATTTTTGATGAATACTTTTAAATTTTTATTTGTTTTATTAAACCCTCAAATATTTCATTGAAACTACACGCAAACATTTCTTGAACATTTTTCGTCTTGAAAGAAAACACCCCGCCATTGTAATTGTAAATTCATCCAATAGTTTCCTTTAATTGATTCTAAATTGCTTTCAAATCGTACAAACAAAAGCTATTTTCCTATCATTTACCCACTCCCAACGAAATTTCCCATTGATGGGCATTAAATAAGGTTTGGCTATTTCGGTTCTGTCCGTTCGTAAAGCATGTACTTAGCCCATAAACTCACAATAAAATCGATTTCTCCACCAAAAAACCGTTCCCGGTTACTTGCCAACGGCGCTAAAAAGACACCATTGGCCGTAAATATAGTGGTTGCGCTTTTACGAGTCCACGAGTCCCATCCGGGTGATGGTGGTAATAGGAAAAATATTTACACATTAGTACCGTCCGTTCACCCCACCAAAAGCAGGATGTTTTTATGCGTTTGGATACAACGAAACAACAAAAATCCACCGGCAGAACTCTAGTTTCGAAATCGCTTCTCTTGACCTCGCCTGTACGGCTGTTGGGTTGGAAGATAACTTTCTGCCCCATTTAAGCTTCCTGCCCGGAGATAGTGAGTCAGCGTAAGGGATTCGGCCTCAAAACGCTGTCACATACGATCTTGGTGTTAGTTTTAGCAGAAGGGAACGGACGCCATTCCATTCGGGTTGCGTTTGCTATTGGTAGGACATAAAATTGACCACCATATCTTCTGCAATGCTGCATGCCATGAAACGTCTTCCGAGTCTCACCCACCCTTCTTCCGGTACGTGATTATTGCTTCCAGTACTATCGTCCTGTGTTTTGGAACCGGGCAGCATAAATGTGCCGTGGAAAACGGGTTCGAAATCTGATTTCACACACTAGAAGAAGTAAAATTCTTCCATCCTATTCGTGTCATAAAATGGACGCTCTACTATTTTTCTATCGTCAAGAGCTTAAAGCTCAAAGTTTTTGAAATGCATTCTTAGTGCTTTCTAAACTGAATTTAAAATAGAGTGTATGAAAATGAAAAATATGGAAAATTATGCTTCGAAATAAATGGTAAAATCTTGAATCAATAATCAAATAAATATAAACTAATCAAATTAATGTAAAAGGAAAAAAAGACGAACTAAGTACATTGAATATACCTAAACACAAGTTCCAAAAACCCTTTTGAAATTTACTTCGCAGTAAAAATGTTAAACCAAAGAAATTTGCAATTTCCAAACCTTGTCCTTTTCATAATTACGAATTCAATCCATCTTTCGCTCCTTCTTGCTACTCATCAGAATGCGACGAAGCGGCTCGACATCTTCTTCAAACAATCAAACAAACGACACAAACAAGTAAAATCCCGACCGGTGGTCGATGAATGGATCCTGTACGATCACAACGATGCAACGATGCCAATCATCGACATCGACACAGTTCAAACGCAGGGCAAAACTCAACAAAAAAAAACAATTGTTGTCCCTACAGAAGCCGCACAGAAGTCTGCCAAAGGGTGAAAAAGAATTGCTCGCGTAATCAGAAAAAAAGCCCGGCAGCTTAAGAAAACATTCGCCAGGCCGGTGGCGGCCACCGTGACAGCGACAGTGCGCGTTCAAATGTTTACACGTCGCGGGTGCATAAATCCGCACGCATCGCGCTGTCTGCCATTGTGTGCATCGAGCTGCATTCGATAAGGCGACACAAGGAACGTTAGTCCGGGACGTGCCCGTGACTGATGGCGGTTAGCTTTTGGGGCCCCGGCCACAGCATGGAAGCGTCGACGTTTGCACTTTCTGGTTTTGGTCCACAAATCGGGCGGGACTGGTGACAATGTTTATGCGGCCGGAGATTTGTACAAACAGAGTACGTTTGAACTTTCTTTCGTGATTTCGGGGTCGGATCGTGTTCTTGGAGCGATCGCGCATATTGGAAAGTGAGTTTGACACTAGCCTTTTTTGATGTACAAAGTTTATCGAAACAGAAATTCTTGTGGAAAACTATGTCTGATTGTGTCAAAATTAAGATGAGAATTTGTAGCCCTGAATGAACACAAAAGAAAGTTGATGCCTTTTATAATTCGACTTTCTAGTAATCGTAGGTTAAACTTTCAGGTGTGTTGGTCATGTTCTACCACACAATCGGCTATTTAGAAAATCACTCAACAACTATGAGCGGTAACTGAGCTTTTGGAGTAACAACTTCAAAGAATACGTTCCACAGTCCACCCAGATCCTGGGTATGGGAAATGCATTGTATTAAAATACCAAACTTTGAAGGGGCAATGTAAAGGCTGGTGAACGCAGCGTTATGTTGAGTCTAAAGTATGCAGAAGGCAGTTAATTAGTTAAAATAGCTGTAGGAAATTCCAAATGAACAACCTCTATTCAAACAGGAAAATATGTGTTCAGTCAGGAATTTCATGGAATTGGTTTAGTATTATGAAACTGTGAGCGACTGATGTCGTCGTTGCGGCTGGGAGAATTACTTAGATTGGAACACAGAAAGATAAATTGATCATGACTGTCAGACTGTTTCCAGTCTACGAGTTCTCCAATTGGCAAACGTAGACGTTAATTTTAACTTCATTAACTAATCGAATCTGTTACTTACGTTTGATTAAATTTCTACTTCTACCAGAAAACCGATGGCCGATTGTTGATATCGTTTCCACAATCAAGATTGCTATCCAAAAAGGTGGAAACGTGCAAACAGAAGCTCTTTTAATTACAATTCTTCCTAGCAACACTGGACATAACCGTCAGTTAATTTGTGCCTGAACCAACCGTTACTACCGCTACGCGTAGCCGTGGTAATTAATGTTCACGTAATTAAATTGCTATATTTTTTGCCTTCAGCCATTCAGACTGACTGAACGGTGCTTTGCTAAGGTATTTGCCGGCAAACAATTCTTCGTTGCCGGTCATTGTCGTTGAGCGCTGGAAGGAATGGCCGATACGCGTATTTTCCACTGGGAAATAAAAGCGTTTGGCAGTACCGTCGGGACAGATACTTCTTGTGGCCACTTGGAGTAATAATTTATTGATGGCTTTAGCGGCCTTCGATGGATGGGGATGGAATGAATACTTTACGTGCGAGATTTGACTAGGCTTGAAACTTTCGAAATGAAACCCAGCTCGCTTGCCCACCGGAAGGAACGGGAGATGCAGTGAAGTTAAAGGTAAACTTTTGTGTTTACTCTACTCCCTCAAACTGGCAACATCCGGCTTGAGCAAGACGAGTTTTGCAGGACATCCGCTTAATTATTCCATGCTACGGAGCTTTCCAAAAGGGGCAAGAATTTCAACCCTGTCCTACACATTGCTTTTCTTTTCACTGGAGTCATCCTTGCAACGTGCTGGAATGTTTGAAGAAAAATATCAACCATCCACTTTCGAGATGCAGGACAGATCGGTCCTGTCCCAGCGTTGGCTGGATCCGGAAAGTTTTGTTGTGAAAATTTACGATGCTGTTTACACTCTCCGCTACACCGATCGGTGTGCTGCGCTGGGGTCAATAACAATTCGGACTGCCCAGAAACTATCACCGAGAACGTTTGGGTGACCGTCGGAGTGCTGGGAGCGCTTGGGACGCGGGAAAAGTCTGGCGCTGTTGGCGTCCGAGCGCACCCAAGCGAAGTAATAATTTGTAGCTGATCCAATTAATTTCGTACGCAAAGTTTTTCGCTCCCTTTCAGCGACTCGTTCGGAACAGGGTAGAATGGAACTTGGTATAGAACCGGCACTAAAAACGGGTAGAATAGCAAATTAGCGTGTTAGTAAATGGCCTGCACGATGAGTGGACAACGTTCTGCAAGATGGTTAAAGTTACCCCTTGACTGTTTGGCTACTAATGACTTGTCAGAATCGGTGATAAGTCGGCAAAACAAAATTAGGTGAGGAAATGTCCCAAAAACGGGTTGTTATCAAGCGGGAAAGCAAGCAAGTTTGCTTTTAGTAGATATTATTTTTCTACCGCATTTAGTGTTTGCTCGACTGAAAAATAATTTTCCTGGGAACGACCGGTACCGGGTGGACCTCGCTGAGAAGCGATGTTCTAAAAGAGTATCATCAAAGTTGTCAACAGTTAGGAGGTACAGACGTACACTTCAATTCGAAACATTAACACTAAGCGTATTAACAAGAGCCATGAAGAAAATTTATATTATTGCAGACTGGTTGTGTCCATTTCTGGATAAAGAAATGTACAAACTTTGGTAAAAGAAACTTGAACCGTAAAGACGAACCCTTCCGATTCGAACTGCTAGTCTGCTAACTTCATCTGAAAAGAAGCTATATTAATGGCTGAAATAGAAGTTTAGAGTTTCGATGCAAAAATTAACGCTTAATGAACATCTAGCAGGAGATCGAAACGCAACAAAGCCGAAGATCATGATGAACTTCATGATGATGCTGGACTTATTTGCATAAGTCTTTTGCTCAATCAAGGTAAAAATATTATATGAATCAAGAGCAAATGTTTTATAACTGCATGCTGTTTTATGATGCTCCATGTAAGAATGGCTACCCAACAATACACTTCCACATCCATTCGGTAGCGATTAAATAATAGTCTCGCGTGTTAGTACTTACTTCGCTTTCCACCACTCTCACAAAGGAAGTAACTCAAATTCCACGATCACATTTCAACATTTCCATTCACTGAACGTTGTCAACCGCAGACAGGACCGTCCGGCACGATAATTCATGCGGCGTAGTAATGTACAATAAAATAAAACATCCAACCCACAACCCAACGTAAATCATTCGCCAACCGAAATCCCGCAAGAAAAGTTTTGATGCGTCCCGATCGTTATGCGTCGGTAGTAAAATTTAATTTACGCTTGTCACTATCAGCACTCGTCAACGAAAAGCAAAATAAAAGAAAAGCATATCCCGCAAGCTAAAGTTTGACCAGCGATCGCCATTGACGGTGATGTGATGTGGTTGAAATCACACCGAAGTTGTTTGGGATGGAAAAATTTACATTTTCCATCGCTCCATGCTAGCGTACAAATAGAAGACCGTGTTGGTCGCCTGGTCGCACAGTTTTCGAGACCATTCGGTGCTGTGTGAATGAAACTTTGGAAATGGGAAAGCGGGGGGCCCATTTGAATGCATTGAAATAATTACTGTTGCTCTGGCTGGCGCCAAATAAATCAATTTTCCAACAGTATTGTCATCGGGTTGGACGCTTTTCGCTAATGGTGCGATCCCGGGTGTACTATTAATTAGGAAGCGGTTCCTGGCGCCATCGACCGGCCCTGAAGTTAAATCCCAATGTCAACATTCATCATTCCGGGAGTGGTCCCGTTTCGGGGATGGTTTAGTGCCAATTGAATGCTTTCCCCGGAAATGGATGATGGGCTGGAGGCGTGATAAGTGAAATTATTCTATCAAGAAATCGTACGCGGAATGTTTCCGCTGCCCCAAAACACGATCGTCACTGCCGCGCTCCGATCTACCATTTTCCATCGAAAGTGATACAATCGGGGGCTTTCTCCGTGGTATAAAGCATAAATTCGATTTCTTCCCAATCGTTTCCCAATTTCTCACTTTGAGCTCCATGTTGTTTCTTAAGTCCCGATGGAATGATTTCCCATGGCATGCTGCTTTGCGTTGCGTTAGCATTTCGTGTCTGTAATCAACGATGGTCTGCAATAGCGAGCATTCCCATTTCCCATATTGTCCCATAGGTATTTGGGCTGTCAAGCAAAAAAAAAACGAATAAAATAGCCCAGCATTTCCCACCATCCCGGGCCACCATTTTATTAACATAAACAAATTGGACCCAATAATCGAACGGACAGACGGAGGTTGACGGAGCGTTTGCTGCAGCTCGAAGTAAAATTTGCACCAAACGGTGATGGATGGACGATGTTTTGCTTTTCCCATTTTTCTTACCGCTTTCGCCCAGAATCGCCCAGGATAGTACGGACCGGCCATTGAACTGTGCATGCAAATGTAAAGCACGATGCGAAGAGGACGACGTCAGACGTGTATGTTGACTGTAATCAAATTTCTTCACTTGAAGCAACGTTGAACAAACTACCCACCGTGTGGGTCGTATTTCTCCGGCTGGATAAACCGAGGAAGGAGAGAGAGTGGGTTGGTTTGGATAGGAAAATTATATCCAAATACGGTTTTGCACTGGTAGCTGAAGGATCAGAACAAAAAAAAAAACGTATAGTAGAAGGGAAAGCGGAATTGAATTGTATGGAAAACTCCATGTTTGATGAATCATGATTTTTTTCGGACAAACGTTCATCATTGTAGCGTATTTCATAGAAGAATGAGAGATGCAAACGAAAAATACTTCAGGTCGCTCCGGTTGTATTAAAGTAATATGCTCTTTAACATAAGAAGCTCGAGCTACTATTACACATGTAAGAAAAAATGAAGCTCTTTGGGCTTGATCGTTTACGTGAAGTTGTAAAAACTATCAACAACATAATATCAACAGCGGTTTATCACCTGAAGTAAACATAGCGGCAGGAATAACTTAACTTCCATTAAATGAAATTAACTTTCATCTAACTTTATATTACATTTTACATTCATTTAATGTTCATCTGGTAATCATAATTAACTAGAAAATGTTAATTAAAAGCCAAGTAATAGCATAATTTGGGCTGTATTTACAACCAATGTTGATTTCACATTCACATTCTCTCCTCTATGCTGCACCGAAAAGTGCAATTGAATTTCACAAATGGTTTCATATCTCCTACCAAAAGCCCGGAAAAGGTCCCGTGTCTGCAATTTTCCTCATAATACGCATAATACCCCGTAACTCACAAACCCAATAAAACACTCTGCGAAATGTAACGGAGTCGAATATGGAAACCAACTTTCACTTGCGTGTTTCCAACAGTACCACGGTCTCGGGAAGTCCTGTTTAGCCAGTGACCAGCCAATGCTCAAGTACAGTTGTATTCGGGACGCTTGCTTGGCACACGGATGCTGCAACGGCAAGGATACTGCAAACTATTCTCCGTCACTATCTGGTGCTCACAATCTCCACCATCACCATCTCGTCCCGGTTTGCTAGCAGCAAACAACACAAGTGCAACACAAAGTTATAAAGAGCTAAGCGTGGATGAGGATGCGGAGTACATCCGTTCCCGTTGTTTCGCGTTGCCATTTCGCACGCCAACCTGGCACGGTTGCAAACCGAGCTTCTCCACCGGCGGAAGCAATAGAGGGTGGTTATTTTGAACTGTTTATGCATTATTAACGTTTGGAATATCGTAAACAAAAGGCAGCAAAGGATGTGGTAAGACGAGTTATGCACCGAACACTCGGATGCTGGAGACATTGTTTTGCAGCACGCGGCAATTGCAGTCGAGCTGTTTGCGAGTGATGGTTTGTGTGCACCCGATAGTATAATAAGAGGCGATTACACTTTTTAATGCGTCATTTAGGTACATTTAAAATATTTTCTGTGTTTTCGTGTGGCCTTCAAACCGTCTTTGTTAAGCGACGCACTTAGAACGCTTTAGCCTAAATTATATAGACAATAGAGCAGAATAATATAACCAAACAAGAGCAAGA
Organism: Anopheles moucheti; assembly: GCF_943734755.1. Classification (NCBI taxonomy): domain Eukaryota; kingdom Metazoa; phylum Arthropoda; class Insecta; order Diptera; family Culicidae; genus Anopheles; species Anopheles moucheti. The sequence continues at coordinate 17,090,671 of NC_069141.1, forward strand.
GTTAAATTACCCACGTTTGGTCATACCTTCATGCACGGCACACCTTCATGCGAGTCTGACCTAATTCTGCGCTTCTATTTACCGGGACCAGTGCTGAAATGCGGTGCAAGCTATTCGCAACAAATTGTTTGCCCCGCAGCCCATCTAAATGATAAGTAGGTATTTGTTCTGGAAATATGCAACTAGCACGGAACACACTCACCGCCCGAGAAAGTTGGGCCGGGTGTGCCGGCTAGGTGGAAACAAATTAATGTTAAAGGGATGCGCGAGTTTGCGAATTGTAGTCGAGGCTTGTTTACGGGCCAGTTTCGGCCATGTCGGGCAGCATTGCAATTGCAAGTGGTAAAGACGTGCATAGCAGAAGTACAAATAGTACCATTTATTGTGCCAAATGCTACTAATGGATCCTCTCCTGGAGCCCTTATTTTAATGTTGAACAATACAAACAAAAGGAAAACGTTTGTTTTGATAAAATAAAAAGAGTGAAATTATGAAAAAAAAATTATTGTTTGTTGAATTCAATGCGATCGGTGATGCCTTTGACTCCTGCCTTTCATCGCACCATTTCATAGATAAAGTTCGTCTTCTGCCGTGGCCATCTTTTCGTCCTCGTTTCAGTATTGCTTTATTGATTTTGTGCTGTAAAATATGTTAACAAAATGTACAACATAATTTGGACTTGAGACCCGTTTAAGATTAATAAACACAATATATAATATTGGCATATTATACGCATATCGTATCATGCGCAAAATTTGCAACTTGGCTCACAAAAATCACGCTTATTTCATCAAAAAATTGAGCATCATATAATCCTTTTTACCAGAAATTTTCCATTCAAGATTACTTGGTCTCAATATATGATGCAGAATAAACAGCAAAGCTGTAGTAAAATAAACTTATTTTTAATTTAAACCATTAAAGCTGGCTTAACCTTCTTTAAAATCATCCCGCACCGAATTATGAATGAAGATTTCGTAGCAAAAATCTTCATAGACGACGGTAGTTCAGGTGCGGTACAGTTTTACTTACACATTTCCCACGGAGTGGCCTGCCCATGGAGTGTATGTGTGCTATGTGAAGTGTAATGTGTCGGAAAATTTCTCATGATAACATGAATAAATTACATGAGCTTTTTTTTCTCTCCCTTTATTTCCTTCCCTCTCGCAAACGCCACCCGTTCTAGCAACGGAAGACTCTTACGAGTGAAACAGGTGCTCGAGTTGTCTCTTTGTTGCACTGCCAGTGGGAAGCTTTTTTTTGTGCTATCGTTTGCCATTTTGAATGCTTGATTTTCATGCTTGACTCAAGTGTCCTTAAAATGAGATGAAATGAGAAGAACTAGCACAAAAAAACAATGTGTAATCGTCGAGGTTTCCGTGCAAAGTTGAACCGTCGTGTACAATCTGCGAAAAAGTGAATTAGATGAAGGTCAGGTAAATGAGAGCGAATGATAGAATAATTCAATTCAAGTTTTGTCCTTGCTTGCAAACATAAAAAAAATCCATCCACGTAGCCAGGCAGAGAGCGAAAGAGAGAGGACTAGAGTGGTGGTTGGCGAAAATAACTAATCATAAAAAAGAATCTGCCCAAAGAAAGCAAACTGTCATTCGGGGAGGATAAAACGGGATATCCTTTTCGGAAAAGGTTAGCAATTTTTCTTCGCATCCACATTTTCATGGAGCGTTTTGTGTTGCGGAACGAGTTAACCTTTTTTTTTGGCGCTCCTTTCTTTACAGGCCACCCGTTTGCATGGGACAACCGTGCACGTGGCTTGCGACTGGATTTGTAACTCCCAAGCGTACATCCTTCCATTTTATCCAGCTCGAAAGTGAGTGAGTGAGTGAGTGAAGTCAAACTTAGAAGAAAAGGCGAAACATTGTAAGTGGATCTCCCTCGGGGGGGAACGAGACCGTTCCCCTGGGAGTGGTGAACGGGAGGTAAAGGACACTATCGTGCATGGCACGAGATTTCGCGTGTTTTAGCCGTCGCTGGGCGTAGGTCATGGATCAACTTTTACGATGATGGCGGACGGGCGAGCGCTTCGATCTTTGCGATACCGAAAGGAAACATAAGCTAGGTCACTTTAATCATGTTTCAATCTTTTGGAAACAATATTCTTCTTTATTGAATTGGGCTGCTGTGACAAAGTGGAAAGTCTTTTTGTTTTCGGTGGGCATCTTATTTGGAAAGTGTATTTTTCTGTAGTCTATTTTTACTTTACTTCTGCTGTGGAATAAAAGAAAACAAATTTTCTACGATGGGGCTGGATACGTTTCGGAATTTAATGTTCTGTTTAGAATACCAGATGAGATGCTATTCGTTTCCTTAAAATATACAAAGTTCTTTCGCTCCGAAAATGAACCGCATGTAATTTTCATAATCATTCTAACCCAAAAAAAAAGCGCGGTAGCGAAATGAAAACACATTACCGAAGCAACTTTACTACAAAATTAGTAAACCAACAACGTCAACGCACAGCACAAACTCCTCGCACATTATAAGAAAACAAACGAACGCTAACAAACGAAAATGGGCAGGAAATTGTTCAGATTTCTACCGACATTTACGGATGTGGTGCAATTTGAATCGAAAGCTACGACACTCCCACGGCCACACCTTCCGAGAACCTTTCACGCAAAACTAATTTCAACCATCAGCTAAGGGACGGCGCGGGACGGAAATTATCGTCACCTTTCGCCGTCGCTTAACGACCCTTGGGGTTTTGAAGTGGTTGTCCTGTTCTTTTTTCTTTCGGTTTCGACCAACGCAAAACTGGCGTCGTTTAAGGTGAAGTAGCCAGATAAACAAAGCGCCCAAAATAATAAAATACAAAAAAATGCAACAAAAAACAAATAGCGTTTAAAAATCCGCCCATTTCCCGGTGGGTAATCTGGCGGTGACTGAACGATGGTAGTAAATTAATTTTACTCAAAGATTACTTTTTTCTGCATTTGTCTGCATCGCTGCGGTCACCTGCTTGTGACCTTGCCGGAGGCACAGAATGATCTTAAAGAGATTAAACAACGGCAAATAAAACACCTTTGCGGAGGCACTTGAAAAACAAATTATACAAATCCATCGCTCCGCGCGGCAGTTGGAAGGAATTCTCAGGTGCGCTTTTGATGATAGGAAGAGAGCGTGAAAGGCCACGGTATCAATGGGGGGGGGGGGGGGGGGGGGGGTGATGGTGAACGATAAATTTTGGCAGCAGCAAACATAACTAATAGCATCACTGATTTGATTTTTAAAGCGTTTCGGAAAGGTTGCCATTAGCGTAAAAGTAATTGCAGGGAATTAATTAATTCAAATTGAAACAAATGGGCAAATCGGTGACAGTATAGGGTCTGATCAGTGACATTACTCCTGATGAAGTGGAATGTTGCTGTGTGGTCAGCTTCTACTACAGATAAGCTGTATGTGCAGGATTTTAAGAGCAAAAAATAAATCTAATTTTAATGATTTTTTTTAGTTTCACAAATCTGACAGAGTGCATGCTCTCCATGGATTATTGTTCACCGCAAAGAAAAATTAAGTCTAAGAAAATCCTAGGAAAAAAGAATTTCCTGAAAGGGATACCAAATGAAATATTATTTTCTAATTCTGGTGGCATAAGTCGGAGGTTATTTATTATGAGCTGCATCAACTCAAGGAGCATTGCAACAACTTTAAACACAATTTAGTTTGATTCATAAATGCAATTGCAATTGTTGTTTGATGTTAATAAAAATGTAATTAATACTATATGAAGTATTGGAAAAACTATTTTATTATTCATAAATTGACACTTTTAATTGTAAAGTTCTGAATAAGGTATTTTTGTTCTACTTATCGAATATTCTTATTTAAATTTGAGAGATGCTTTGAGAAATAGTTTTAACAATTTATATAGGCTATTTTATTACTAAAGTTCGCGTCACAAATTTACCACCCTCTCCTAAAATATTGTAATGAATTTATAATGATTTTTAAAGTATTGAACCATCTTTGCCACCACCATCATCAATTCTCCAAATGGGTTTCATCCATTTAATAATTTTATATTATTTTTCCACACCCATGTTTGATACCCTTCATACGACTAAAGACCAGTACACAATTCTACCGGATGTCACTCGAGAGCAAGGTTTTAATTAATGAAACTGCACACAAACCATTATATTTAAAAACACCGTAGAGACCGAACACTCATCACGGAATGCCGGCTGGAAAGTAATTTAAAGTCCACTCAGTCCAAGCTCCAGTGCGGCTCGAATCTAATGAAGCCCTCGCTCAAGTCACCGGTGGGAGTTCGGTAATAAAACCTACGGTGTTGATGAAGTGCAAAAGTGCACTTGCACGGCATTTGCTACCACTGGGTACCAAACTAAAAAATTAATGCATTTGAAAAAAAAAATGATTCAATTTCCTCGAAAAGGCAACGGAAAGTTCTAAAGTCTAAAAATTGTTTGTTCCGCCTTGTGTGTTGTGTGCGTTGTTGTGCATTCGTCGTCCTTGCCCTTCGGACGGTGCTTTGCTATTTGTTTATGTAAATCAACCATAAATCATTCAACGAGCTGTCCACAGTAAGAGAACCATTTCACCATGCACAAGGGTGCATGTGCAGTTTTTTGAGGCTTTCTTTTTTATGCACTCCACTCCGTCCGTCCGTCCGCACAGTGGTTAAATATCTGTCACTGTAAGAAAGCTGCAGACATGGTACTGTGGTGTGTGTGTGTGTGCAGGCCCTTTCGCTGCAACTAAATTGCAAAATTCAAAGAACGCTGTGCTGTGGGCCAGTTATTTCCGCAATTCTTGACAGCAGCACGCCTTTCATTGCATATGCTTGCAATGGATGCCTGGCACAGCACCCATGGTTTGATGCTTATGTTTTTCATTTTAATTTTAATGCACAATCTCGTATCGTTGCTGGCACAACTGTTCCATCTTGCGGGATTCCCAGTGAAGAGAAACAATGAATTTCAAATGTGTTTCTAGCGTGGTGTGCACGCTGCCATAAGACCGATCATTTAAAACAGCCTAAGGACTAACAAATGTTTTTATAGTTTTAAGAACAGTGTTTTGCTTATAATATTCTCTTGGTTTAAACGCAATAAGCTAAAGTTCTTTTGTATCTCTGTTCATACAATACGATATTGTCGAGCATGATAAAAATAATTCCATTCATCTTAATAACACAATGCCCTGGGAAAGTGTGTTATGAATTTAAAATGTCCAGCTGGTTTTCGCTACGATTGGCTACTAAGCCAAGGGGATATAGTGAGCTACAAAATCAGTTTCTGTAACGATCCCATATTACACGCGCTAGAAATATGGTCCCAAAACTGTGTAAAGTTTATCATCCAAACAAAAGCGACAAACTGCTGTAGGCGATGTCGTAGGGAAATGTAATTATACCAGTCCGGAGCGCCTGAACAGGTCCCGCAGAAGAAAACTCAGTTCTTGCCTAAATAAATGGAATTAATTCTGGTGAAATGTGTTCGCCTGCATCCCTATTTCGGCTACCCACCGCCTACCGGCACCGCTAATAATAGCACTTTAGTGTTTTGGTGCTTTCTGGATGCTAAAAATATATTCCATGCCGGGTAAAACTCTACGGACCGTGTGGTGAATGGCACTGAATGTGTTTTTCTTTTGTGCTTTCTTACATGCGCAAGTTGACATAACGTAATTAGCGCCCGTGCTACACATGGAGCTTCTGTACTGTTGGTTTACCGCGTAACTGAAGATTACGTACGTATGTTTCGTATTACAAATAGATTCGTTTAATTCGAAAAATATTTCCCCGTTTTTGTTTTTCGTCGAACAATAACAAGGTGACGATGATCAACTTAAACAATCCTCCACTAATGTGACCCTTCTTCATCATAAGAAACCAGATACCACCCTGGACGACCATCTACACTGTCAAATAAAATTACTTCATCAAAACCGCTCGTGTGCCGCTGATGACTCTGGGTGACTTTCCGGCAGCCGTGAGAATGCGTCATCGGTTACCGCTGTCCTAAACTGCTGAGGTTTCTACTTTACTCGTTTCGGTTGGTCATTTGTTCTAATCCAGGCAAACCTTACCCTCTGGGTGGCGGTCTCACGTGACGTTGGCAGTCACGACCATTCTGAGGTGTGATGAGGCTCGGGTAAATCCGGCAGGTACGCTGCATTCTGAACGTCTTCGGTTTGCCCGTACGTGCCTGTATTCCGACAGGACGAACATTGCGCAAAGGATCAACCATCGTGCCATCAGGACGTAACGTAGCCACAACACGTGAAAGACCCGATCCGGTAAGGTGCCGGATCAAACCACTGACTGCCGGTTGTACCGGCATCTTACGGTACGGTCTCGAATGAAAGTCCTCTATTAATTCTACCTGCCCATGGATACTGCTCACTAATTGAACATATTTGTACTGGCGTGTGTCTTCGTAGCGGTACCCCTTTCGGTGGGCACAGACGGCCCCGAGTTCGGTACGGTGAATTCATTTGGCCACATTTCATTCTCCGGCAGAACCATCGCTTGGAGATGAGATAGTTGGCAGCTAAGAAACATTCAAATGAGTTTTCGTATGGCTTGCCGGTACAAGGATCAACATTTGTTTGTTATAAATACAGACCACCAACTACTGAGGGAGTTGTTTAGCTTTGAACCGTTCTTCCACGTACAGTGGTGGCTTCATGTACTGCTTCTTAATTATTTGTTCTTTGAAAATATGCCAGCTACATTAAGCAAGGATATTTGCTTAAGGTTGATCCTATTGGTAATGTTATGCAATCGCGTGTGTCATGTCTTTCATGGGGTTTCAAACCATTCTACCATTTCAGCTGCTTGATGATTGTGTTGCAATACGTGTTACAACGATAAATTGATATTGTTAGGCTTCAGTCATTAAAACCCAAAGTGTATAGCTCTTTTTTCAAAATAAAATGTATGATAGTACTAAATTTTAAATTGAATAAATCACCAAAAAAATCAAACCTTATTAAAATCCTGCATTTAGCCATGAATCTCCATCATATTATTGGACTTTTTATAATTATAAATTAAAATATTTCGATATTTAAGAGATATGTCAGGTTTTCAAGAATGTGTTATTGAAGTTATAATATTTTCATATTTATCTTCAAGGCTCTCTTTTTCTTAAACATTTGGTGAAAACAAAAGTTACCAGTAAAAAGTAAATTGTTAAACTTGCATAAACTTTTATATCAAACTCTTAGGTAACATAAATTGAACTTTAGTTGTTTAGGACTTAGAGGTGGGATATGTTATAAATAATTGTGATGAGCAAATGTAAATACTGAAAATATAAAATTAAACAGAAAATACAATGTCGACACAATTGCCATTGTCACCTGTCGTCTTATTGTAACACATCGTTTAACAATTAATAGAATTAACAAAAACCTCCCTTTTCTCGCTTAGAGTGTTCCCGGAGTGCTTAATCCAAACGTTGCCTTTTTCCGTGATCCTTCCTGACATGTATTGTGATCCTGTTTTGTGCCTTGATTCTGCTGCAATTATCGCTCTCGCTGGATTTTTTAATTGCAATGCTGAATACTGTACGTGTGTTACCTTTCTAGATGGGTTCCCCACAAAACCCCATCGTCGCTACACGTCCAATCGTACATTTTCTTCGATGGGAAATTGAATTTTACGACACCGTTTACTGCTTCGGTGGCAAATGGAGCTCGGGTCTCATTAGTGTAGCGCCGACCAGCAATGTTTTCCCACCCACGGGAACGATCGGGATTAGAGCACATTCGAAGTGGAATGGAGTTTTCTTAAGCCACTGCACCAACTGTCAGCTGTCATTCGTGGTAAGGCGAACAATGCCGGGCGATGTGGAGAATTTTCATGGCCCAGGAAACAATGGCCGGATGGACAGATTGGGTTGTGCAACTGCAGCGAATGCAATCCCGGACAGAACACTCCACTCCCACGAACAGATGGATGATACTCGATTGTCGATCGTACGGACCGGGCCAGTGCGGTGCGTCTGCTTTTCACTAGCACCTCCGAGGAGCGTTATTCCTAACGGTGTCCTCCAATGCCCCCGATGTGAGTGTGGTGGAAATCAGGGCTTAAGCTGTAAGCGTTGAGCCAATCATTTCCACTCGACACTTCTCGGCTGGAGAAGCACTCTACAGGAAACTCCCTCGAGCGCACTGTTGTGTCAGTCCCGTCACTGGCAGTTTGGTGTGCGTGTGTGTGAGATGGTAAAGTTTTCCACGAAAAAACACACACACATTTTCCTTCCAGCATGGAACCATCACTAAAAATTGCTGCCCCCGCAGCGACACCCGGGGGCAAACCGGGCTGGCAGTGAAATGGCACCCTTGAGATAGGGTTAACGGCCGGAAGGGAAATCTGGATCCGTTCGCATGAGTGTCGCCCACCAGGAACGTCAAGTGGAAAATCTCGACCGCAAGCCCCCGGGTATATGGGTGGAAAAATTTTTAACACCGGGTCGAATTTTATTTCCGGACATTTTCGGCATTTTTCGTTCCGTTGTTCTTTTTTTTCGGTCAGCATCGGTTTATTTGTTTTTGGTGCTCTAGTAGCTGCCGCAAGGAGGCAGTGGTACAACTGGGTCAACTGGACAAAGTTTGAAGTAGCGGTGGTTCATCGTTGCGGTTTTGCCCGACTTCAAATATACGTGAGCTCAAACGGTGGAGAAATATCGGATATCCCGGGCTGGGATGCCGTAGAGATAAAGCCGCAGAAACTATAGACACATTTTTAAAGCAGCCATATCCACTTGAATTTCAATGAGTGCTCCGTCAGGTATGGGGAAAGCATATCGACTGGCGAAAGAACTCAAGAGCACGAAGATGATTCCGGGGTTGGAAAAATAACATCATAACACTAGTGATTCACACACTGTTCCATGAGAGAGCAGTTAGAGAGTAGTCTGCTTTTTATGTTTTTTGGTGTTATCAGAACGAAAAGTTACTCAAACAGTCGGATAAACATAAGCATTTCTTTATTTACGTACAATAATATGATGGTGAAATAATTCATGCCACATTAAACTCTCTCTCTCTTGCTTGCTAGTCATCTCACATCCAATGGACATCAACTTTTGTCTTGATAATGATAAACCGATGTTGCCGTTCACAAGACACAACATCGTCAATTACGAAGTGATGTATAAATGGACTGCAAAAAAAGCGGAAAAAATGTACTACGCACTATGGCCCATCAGTAAACACGAAATTGCAACGGCACGAACCAACCATCGCTCGGGAATGTGAAACAGATTATGAATTTATATCATCTTCACCAGCATACCGTTCGCTTCGATATGCTTTATTTGCCATCTTTTTTGCCCATGATGAAGTACACGGTTTCGATGTGAACGTAACGGCTTTCCTTGGCCCCATACCCAACAGATAAACGCCTACGGACAGACGTGGCAATACGATATTCGTTCAAACCAAAAGAACAAACGTGCGCCAAATCGTTCGGTGCAAATGGTTGAAAAATGAAAAATGGCACTAGACGGACGGCGATGCTAGGGCCCGGTCAGAGTCAGAGTGTCCTTCGAGGGGAAAATACGGTTCATGCGGAATAAAACGATTTTGTGTCCAATATTGGTGGCAGTTGGAAAGGCCTGCTCTAGTTGAGCCATTCATCTGGACTCTTGTTATCGTTGCCGTTCGTGCTTCTGTACGGTACGCTGTTTGATATATTGCTTTATTTTCGCTGCTTTCTTTTCAGCATTTATATATCACCTTTCATTTTCTTTAATTTGCTCTAATGTGCTAGTAAATAAAAAAAAGATGTATGATACTTTATCACTACACTGTTTCCAAGATGTTTGAATACATCATTCTTTTCTTGTTTATTCCATTTGCTTTTTTATACTCATTTTACTGATCTATTCATGAGAAAAATTTTGACATTTAGTACAAGATTTGATACTGATTAGAGTCGTGAGTGTATTTTTTTGTATTTTACGTTACCATTTTTTCATTCTTTAATTCTACTTTTACTATGTTTCCTCTTGACTTATTTATTCATAAACCTTGCTATCTTTATATTAGTTTTTATGATATAATTTTGAATGACAGTCTTGCATTTTCTCATGAAATTATATTTTCACAACCGTGCACAAAAGCTTTCCAGTGTTCACATCTTTTACTTCTCATTTCCTGGAAAATGACTCCATCCTAAACCGGATAGAATTCCACAAATCCTACTTGTTAACGCACCTGAACATATTTCAAACAAGTTTGAGAGGAAGAACAAAAAAAAACATTTAACCAATCTTCCCTGGAAAACAAACAAAACTCACCACCACAAAAAAATCTCGTCCTGCTCTTTCGGTCGTGATTTTGCCCATTAGGCAAACGAGAGGAGAAAACTGGCACAGGCACAAAAACAAAAGTTCCAGCTCCCTCCAAAGCTGGTACAAATTGAAATTACTTCCACTAAATTTGTGTATCATCTTGTATTCCAATCGAGTCCGACTGCAGATGGAAACCGTGGAAAACGCCTCGGAAAGATACGAGCTGCTGGAAAATAAAACAAAAAACCCCACACAGACACATACTCATCAAGTGCAGAAAAACGGTAGAAAGGAAAACAATCAAACAAATAAAAGTCTTCCTCTTTTCTAGTGAAATTCATGCCGCGAGTTAGGGGGAGAAAAAAAGCTTCCCTGGAAGGGTGAAAAACACCGGCATGAAGGACACAATTCTCATCACAGCACCATTACGGCACAAGCAAACACACACACGCGTGCGCTTTTATGTGATTCCACCGGAAACGCGACTACCGAGTGCGAGAGTTGGACCTTGCAAAAACGGAAAGCAAATAATAGGACCGACCGGGCAAGAAATGTCTTGCGGATTCCGAGGAATGTGGCTCGAAAGAAAAGTTTTCACGCCACTTCTCGGCATGGTTATGCTAAGGGAGAGTAAAAAAAAAAGAAGAACAGTTAAGATGAAGGAAAAGGCGCAAAATCGGCCAGGAAACGAGGCGCGCGACTGTGTAAATAAGCAGCAAAACGTTCCACCTAATGGTGGCCTCTATGAAATGGCCATTAAAACGGCTCCCGAGTCCCGACTACGTTAATGTGATTCGTACTAAACTGCGATATTTGTTCGCGTTTGAGCACAAAACGAAAGGATGTTTAGACTATTCTTTTTTTTTTTGTCAAGAAACTGTGAAAAGGTAAATAGAAAATTCCACTAACACTATCAACGAAATTAAGGGAAATTTCACAAATAAAAATATGACCTACGCAATTGACGTTAAGCTGGCAGCAAAAGGATGTAAGCTTTCCGGCCCTATTGCCGCGTGGGGTTTTATTGATTTTGCGTGACGTAAAGGGTGGCCAGATTTCGGAAAGTCACTCGTACGAATACTTGGAACGTGGGCAGCCGCCTGCCGCATTCGCTCCATTGATGAAGTTGTTCCGATAGCGTAAATCAGTCTAATTGATTCCGTCTCATTAGACCGTGCGATAAAACAGTACGAAGCTGTGCCGTGCGGTGTGGAGGCGAGTTGATGAAATTCCAGCCGTATCGATCGACCCACCCATCGGGTTGGACTTTATCAATTAATCATCATTTGACCATTCATTTCCAGCGCTAAAGTCAACGACGATGCGCGTGCTCGATTGATCGATCGGCCGCCAACTAATGAGAGCGCCTTTCCAGACTTTATGTGCTGTGCTGGTGGTTAGTTTCGACGGTTTATCGGATAAGCTGGAGAAGGGTATCACATGTGTTATCTAGCTGGAGACACAGTGAGCAGTATTAAATTTGTTCTTACGCATCGGAAGCATCCACGTTCATGTTTAATCGCTTCTGAAAACTTGCTCATCACAAGCTGAGCGACAGCGGGACTAAGCTTAAAGTGCTAACCCACTCGTCCGATCCCTTTTGAATATGTATGAGACGAATCGCATCTCAAAACATCCCATCTTGTATCTTCAAATTGTTTTATTACTTTTGGTTTTGCTTTTTAGTTTTCGAAACAACAACCAATAAAAAAAAGGGCACAATGAAACAAAAATACCCCATCGATCGCTAACAAGGAAAACCACGGTTCGGCAGGTTAGGAACGCCTCAAACCATATTGAAATGGGTTACCAAATATGCTACACCCGTCCCCAACTTGCGTCCGTCGTGTGTCGTAAATCTTTCACACATTATCATCCGGAGTCTGATGAAACGGGTTGGAGAAGATGAAAGATGATCGTAAAATCGACCTCATTCCTGCACGGGACGATTCGTCTGCGTCTGCGGTGGATCGATATTGCGGCATCGACAAGGGGTTCGGGTTTACGAGCGATAATTTGGCGATAAAAAAAGAAAACGTCGAGCCAAACATATGCAGTTTGTCCTTTCCTTAGAAGTGTTGGCATTTAAACGCACGAAAAACGGATGGTTTTTTTTAATGGAAAGTGATTAAAATGGCGATGGTTTGCATGAATGCAAACAACAACGGTTGGAATGGGGTGCAATTTTAGATTGTAAAACTTTTGCTCTTTTTTCCGGGGTGGTATAATTATCACTTAGCCGTGCGTGTTCAGAATTTAAGAGAGCCCATAAAAGCATTATTATTTTTCCTATTACACAGCAATAAAGGAAATAAAAAACCAAGTTTGTTAATTTCGTGCTTTGAACATCCTTCAAGCAACATTCAAACATTGGCCTCAAACGAAGCGCTGGGGAAATCAATCCATGGCATTGCGTCTTGTGTTATCTGTTTGGGTAGTAAAACCAGATGCCATGATTAATTTTGGCCCCGTTTTTCCACAATCGCTTCAAGCGTTTCGTGCTTCCACACACGCGTTTGCACATCACTGTGCCATTTTTTCAAGCAGAACAGATCCCATCTCAATGCATCATCCACTCGAGAGACTGCAGTGCCACGGATGGTGGAACAACATGCCCTGGAACGATGTGTAGCATAGCGTCAAGCAATGGTGCATCGCTTTTATTTATTCCCAAGAATTGCCAATACACGATTCCAATCTACCACCGTTTGGCTGTCGTTTTGCGCAAAGCAACCAAAAATCACTACCACTTTACACGCGCCCAAACGGTTCTCATCACCGTCATTGCTTAATTCCATCATCAGCATACCACCACGGGGTGAAGATGGACGATCGGATGCTCTTTGATGTGTTCTTTCTCTCCTTTTTTTGTTGTTGTTGAGGGTGCAATGCAATCAGTTGTTTTGGATTCAGCACCGTGTGGTTTACCATTGCAATGAGCAGCACCTTTTCGGCACGGTAAACTCACCCGGCAAGTGATAAAACACAGCCAAGCGAGAAAAAGGACGCTTGACGCTGTTTGAATATGGATGAGCTCAAAATACATCGCGATGAAAGTGAACGGAATTCATGCTTCAAAATCGAAGACGAAACGCAAATCGAATCGACTGCCGAGCATCGGTTCGAATTTCCAAACGAATTTCCCGAGTGCCAATGGTGGCTTTTTCCCCTTTTCACAGAAGGAATAGAGCTGATAGTTTTGTGGAGCGTAAAAGCCAGTCAGATGCAAAACAACAAATCCACTGGAAAATGTCTCACTTCCATCCGGAGCACTCCCTCCTGGCAGTGCTTTTGCAGCTTCACTTTACATCGATGGGCAGGTGAAACAAGCGCCCAAAGCATGCTTTGGAATCGTTTCACCGTGGATCACGTTTCCATGGAAAATGACAGTTTCCATCATTTGGCAGACTATTAAACCTGATGAGGCGGTGGTAGCGATGGTGGAGATCCCCGGCAGGATGATTGGCAGTGAAAATGGTTGTAACATTTGCATAATTATGTTGCGATACCCAATTTTTGGATTATTTCCAACTGGTGCTCCGTTTCAGCCACGGCATTTAACCTTCGGGTGTGAAGCGAATGAGATCTCTTTCGGGATTCGGGCATTCTGTTTTGCTCTGTGTATGTTTGTGTGTTACAAAGAACCAAGGGCGCAAGATTTGTGGAAGCGTGAAAAATAAAGCTCGCTGAAGAGGGAATTTAATTTATTGTTCCAGCAGCACGAATCATCGCAATGGAGCTTGTCTTTGCAGCCTTATCTTAATTTATGATGAGTTTATTTTGCACCAAATAATTGATGGTTTTAAAGACGAGGAAGTTTTTCCTTTAATATCCTGTGAGAAGCATTTCTCATCTATATAGTATATAATTTTCATTTCTTTTTTAAAAACTCAAAAAATCCAATACATATTTAAATTTAAGAGATAGTAATTACCTTTTATTTCTAATAATTACTTTAGTCGTCATGCTAAATACTAAGGCTTTGTTCATTTAGAAATGGGGCACTTTGATTGATTTATAGTGGCGCCCCCCGTGGACAAAAATGGAAACTTTTGACAGCGTTTTGTAGACAATATTAAACATTTCGCTTTGTGAAAACTTCACGCAATTATGTTTTCCCTGCTCCAAGATATTCGACATGCAAGAGGAGAAGCGAAAACTGATAGTGCACAACTATCTGCAAAACCCAGCAGTGTCATCTCGGGAGCTGGCAAAACAGTTAAGTTTGCTTAAGTCGACTGTTGCGCGAGTGATTAAAAAGTACAAGGAGACACCGACGATTGTTCGTAAGGTGCAAACTAAGCGACGGAGTGGAACCGTGAATCGTGAACTGCGATGGAGAGTCATTCGGAAAATCAAGGCTAACCCAAACATCTTCGACTACGACTTGGCCAAAAATCTTAAAGCCGACCGCTCTACTGTTCGGCGAATCCGACTCCGAGAAGGTTTTAAATGTTTTCGAGCAAGTAAACATCCCAATCGAAACATGAAACAACAAACAATGGCCAGAAGCCGAGCTCGGAAGCTGTACGATCAAATGCTGACCAAACCGCATGGTTGCATGGACGATGCTTATGCTCGCGGCAACGTCCCCAAGAGATTCAAATTTATTTTTGCCGATAAATTTGCTAAAAAATTTATGATTTGGCAAGGAATCTGTTCATGTGACAAGAAGACCAACGTGTTAGTGACAAATAAGAACATGAATTCGGATTTGTATAAGAATGAGTGTCTTAAGAAACGTATTTTGCCATTTATTAGGTCTCACCATGGGTCAGGAATGTTTTGGCCTGATCTAGCAAGCTGCCATTATAGCAAGGACGTGCTACAATGGTACAACGATAATGGTGTGAAATTTATACCAAAAACGCTGAATCCACCAAATTGCCCCCAATTCCGTCCAATAGAGCGATATTGGGCAATAATGAAAAAATTAAAGAAGAAAGGTGCATTAACTAAGGATATAATACAAATGAAGAGTTGGTGGAATTTAATGGCCAGGACAGTGACTGAAGTAGCTGTGCGGCGGTTGATGGGCGGTATAAACAGAAAAGTCCGAGAATTTCTTCGTAAAAGCGAAATGTATTTTTTTTTCATATTTTTTTAAAAATATACTATATTGAAACCTATGATTCATTCAAACAAAGTTTTTCCATTGGATTAATGGTATAAAAGATACCCGCTGTGCAAAGTGCCCCATTTCTAAATGAACCAAGCCTTATCTTCGCTATCCGTATAGAGTAGTTAAGTTCTGTTATTAAATTCCTTGCATTCAATAGATCTGTCTTCAGTGCTCAATGTAGCAAAGTTCATCCCTAGAGCCTCATAAGCATCTGTTTTATACCCAACACGTCGTTCGTGTTCATCACCAGTAGCCGTACCACAAATGTCATCATTATCCACACCATTCGTAACATCCCCTCCTGCACCCCATGCCAATCAACAGCCAATGCATCGTAACGCTCGCGCACACGAGCAAGCGCCAAAATTGATTGACACTCATCCAAAATTGCAAACCGATTAAATAATCGTTTCGGTGTATACGTTCCATTAACTGCCTATATTCAGGGATGCCGGTCCATCCTATCCTCTCCGTTGCTCCGTAGCTTAACCGGTGTGATACGAAATCCAGCCTCCGGTGCAGGCAATTGCAAACGATGCGCGGCCCATGCTCAGCAACCACACACACAGCCACACACGTGGGGGGTGGTAGGGGGGGGGGGGGGGGGGCAAATCTTTACGGAAAAAGCGTACCAAAAGCCAAATCGATCGCCCTTCAGCGTAGGTAAGCGGTGGCGATGAGGCGAGCGTTGGACGAATGGATAAAATTGGCAAATTCCACTTTTCCGGCCACTTGAGCTTCGATTTCCGCCGTAATGACGACATTGAACTTTCACTTACAAGCAACCGAATTGGGCGGCTTTAGCTCGGTCGGGATGCGGGATGCGTGGGTTGGTGGCCAAACGCTAACACTTCAGTGTATCCTTTCCCCGGCAACGGCTTTTGGTCGTACGTACTGAAGTAGCGACTAAACTCTTATCTTTATCTTTCGTCTTTTCGGTCCATTTTTTGGTGTTTTTGATTTCGGCGAACCGATCGGTACGCTTTGGTGCTTCCACCAACGACGACGACGACGAGGACGAGGACAACGGTTATGGTTATGGATGCGTACAACCAGTTGATAACCAGCCGAATACTAGCCCACTTCCCTTTTTCGGTGGAAATATCCTTCGAGTGAAGGGAGGGAGAAACCTTACACAACACGAGAGCTAAGCTAAGCTCGAAATAACGTCCTAATCGTTGTACAGCCAAAAAAAAAAAAGAAAACAAAATCGAAAAAAGCGAAATAAACCGTCTCGAGGGAAAGGTTTGTCGAGTGTCTGTGACATAACGATGGAGAGCGAAGCACACTCCATCTGGATGGGCTGGGAAAAGATGGTGAGACAAACAGCGGCACGTTGCATGATCGGGAATTCATTACGTAGATTCGCTCGGCACCGCATTTTCCGACCACGTCCAGCCGTACGAGGCATTCCCATTAACCGATAATGGGCCATTGTCCTGTTTCGGTCAACGTGCTTTCGTCCTTCGGACGATTGAATCTCGATCGTTTTGTGTCCTTCTCGGATTTAAGAAGCACCCGCAAGGAAAGCCTCAACGCAATAACGAACCCATTAACTTATCTCGCTTTATGGGAAAGGATTTCCCAGATCCGGTACCCAGTGTGTAGGGGGTGCGTAACTCAAATCAAACGCTCGATAAAGATTTCCCTGCACCGGGGAAAGCCGACCCGACCTGCAAAATCGCTTTTTATTCAATTTAACAGAAAGCTCATGTAACGCATTTGAATAGCAATCTGACGTTGCACAGCCGCGTCAGAATAATCAGACAAGGCGTAGCGTTCGAGTGGGTAAGAGAAAAATCTCATCAACTTTCCGAATGATTTTTTAAATTGTAAAATTCGATTCATTTGTAAATGGGAGAATGTTTCTTAAATCCCACCTTACCACCACCGCAACGACCTTTTATCTTCCGCCATACGTCCTACAATAATTGATTCCAATTTCAATTTCCCACACATAAAAGTAATTCCATTATGGTGCCACAAAAAAAAACGGAGCAAAAGCTCCCGAAAAATAGAGCGCCAAAAAAAAAAAACGAATCAATAAAGGGCCCAACCCTCCTCTTATGGATGGCAGCTTACCAAACGTAAGGATAAGGACAGAGGGGGAAAAAAACGTAACCGGATCTTTAAACGACAGTCGACCGAAAAATCTGTTGATCATCATTGTAAGGGGTTTTAATCGGCTTTGCAACTGGATGCCTGGTGTTAGCTTAGCGAAGAGCATTAAGATTTCCGGCCACGCTGTTTTTTTTTTCTTGTTGGCTACACGCTCCGCTTTTCGGAGAATTATTTAAAGAAAAAAAAAACACCGCATCTCCCCAAAACTTATTTGGGTGGGATTCAAATTTTTGAGGTGCCCACCAAAGTGAGCATTAGCGAAGAGAACGAAGGGACCCGTCCTATCTTTTGCCTTTCGTCCTTTCCTAACGGACGGACGGGAGGGAAAAGCTCTCACAGAAAAAGCATTCGAGCACCACCACATCTGGTGACAGGTCGTCGGTTGGAATGAGATGATGGATCATTCATGATTAATGCGTGGAAGGTTTTCCCCCCTACTCACAGCCGACAATAGCCATCCACGAGTGTAAATGGCCAATTTGACAACCAGGGACAAAGTGGGGACAAAATAGTCATTCGACGTATAAAAATCCCGGTCGGAAAATCTCCACCGGGAACGAAGCAGTAAGGATCATCGCTACCGGCCTGTCACGGGGGACAACAACAATGGGTGTAGCGCGGTAATTTTCATTTCTCGTTTTTGCATTGTGTCAGTCGGGGAACGACGAATCACGAGCTCGTAATACGGGGTGGGCTGGACCGAAAAAAAATAAAATTAAAATTGAAACATTTTTCCCATGTAAAATTTAATTAGCTTTTTCCTCGTTAGTGCTATTTTTTACGAGTATTTTCGCTCCGCAACTGCGAACGATGGGGATTGTGGTGGAAGGATTTATGATGTGTATGTTTTTTTTTGTTTTATTTTCGTATTTCCCTTCGATCATCGTCCGGAAATGAGAGTGGCAAAGTAAAAAAAAAACGAAAACAAATCATGCTGCGTTTGCGAATGTGAATGCCCGAGGAAAAGGTTTAAAAGGCGTGCTCGGAGTGGCGTGATATGGGAGCATACATATTATTCCTTTTGGGTTCCATATCCGTCACATGGTCATTATGTGTGCTTATAGCGATAATGATGGACAGGCGAAAATGGTATTTACAATCCGGGATGCGAATGAGCAACTTTATTATGTTTACGATCAGTTTTTTTAAATAATTATTTTACGACTGTTTGGTTTTTGTTTGACAAAATAAATAAATAATAAGCTTAAAACTCAAATAGCGCTACTTAATTGCAGAAACTCTAATTCTTGATCAATTTCATTTGTTGAAATTTTGTTGCATTTTCTAACACCCATTGCACCTCGGACATATCCTTGATCCTTGGAGGCATTTGGATGTTTTCTAACCCAAACAAATAAAGCCATATTATTTCATGTAACCATCATCACGCATTACCCCGTTTAGTTCAGCTATAATCGATACGATCAATCAATAACCTATAATCCTCAGCAATCAAGACAGTTCGACAAATGTTGTGCTTCGGTCGGATCGGAACCGAAAACCTTCGCCAATGCTGCTCTAGCTAGTAGCCAATGGTGCCAATGTGATAAGCGTGCTGCGAAGTAAATTGCTACACGTTTATCATCGCATATATTTTCCCCCCCACTCCCAAACAGTTCCTTTCTGGATTATCTTTCTGTGTGTGTGCGTGTTTTTCTACGTGTTGAGCAAAACAGCCCCCGGCGTGTCTGCATAAACACCATTGCTGGAATAGGAAGGCAGGAAGGGCAACGGAAAAAGATTTGGATAACTTTGACGCGTTGCCTGCGGCACTTGGTCCTTTTTGCACCAAAAGCTCTACGAACATTCGGGTACCATTCGGATCGTGTTGGATCACAGTGAAACAGTGAAAAGTTTGCTGCGTAAATTACACGAATGTAGTTTAATTGCGACCATTCACATGCCGCACCACGAACAATGGCCCATCCAAATTGAAGATACCTGTTGTTTGGAGTGTTTATAGTTTTTCCCCCACGGAAAGTTGTTGGGGCAGTTCGTGTAGGCAACGGGTAAACTTTTGCCAGACGAAAATGATTTATACCGTTGTAATCACCTGCGCGTTTGGGCCTACACTTCAACCAACCAACGGGATTTTGGCTCGCGGCGCAAATCCTTCCACCACCTGCGCCGGACACTGACTAGGGGCTAGTGGTTCGGTTCGGGTTACACCGAAACATAGCAGCACTTTGTACATGCCTGAATGCGGATCGCTGATACAAACAATACACCAAACGTGCCAAACTTCCAGTTTGCCCCAAAAATCCTTCACCAGCCAACGCGGTGGGCCAACCAACGCTGGTAGGAATATATCATTTGGCAAATAAATAAATTAGAAAAGTTTTCCACTTAGATCTGCCATTTCAGCAGGCGGTAGACGGTAGTGGGAGACCACCAAACCAACGCTGAAACGGATGATTGCGCGTCCTTACATGCGAACTGACAAGCCTTCTGGGTGGAATCTTTCCTCATGTTTAGCCTTCCTGGTTCGGCGCGCGTCCGGGCGCAAGTCCGGTTGAGAATTGTGTTTATGCTTCGCTAGTTTATTTCTGCCACAAATTTACTTCGGCTTCGGAGCACTACCTTCGCACCACTACACGCAGGCCTCGAGGGTGCTGTACGTTTCGCCCGATGCTGCGGTGATCTTTCAAAGTGAGATTTTCTCTTCATCCAACGCAAAACCAACGCATTCGCATTTTGGGGGCAAAGTTTTACCTGCTGCGAAAGCTAACAGTGTTGTGAAACCGCTTGGGTTTACTGTCCAAGAATGAATGGTGTTTGTTTACTTTTGCAAGCAAATCGAACGAAACGAACGCGTGGGCGAAGGACAAATACGATCGAACGAAGTTGCAAAACATTTGGCGTCCGTACAAGGGAGAGCAGAAAAAAATTGTAGGACGCAAGGAAATCAAAGCAAAGATTGAAAAATAAAACCTCTGCTAGTAAAATTTCTCCAGCTCCATCTTTGGGGAAGCTTCGAGGAAAAGCACTGTAACAAAAATATTGATCTTGCGCATCGTCTCCACAGCCTTGAAAATGTTTACTTCAACACGAGCTACAGTGCGACAGTGCGTGCCTCAGCACTGCATAAATATGCCTTTATGCAGAAAAAATAAGCTCCCAGCTCCCACAATCATTTGATGTTTTTAAAGCTTCACATTTTTTTCCCCCTCTGTAAACCACAACCATCTCGCAACGCTAAGTGTAGGGTGGAAATAATTGGGTAGCAAAATATTGTTCGTAAAAAGTTTGAACATGCCAAAGTGGGTGACTTTCCGGGGGGGACAACAGCACGGATGAACCCACACCGATAATAAAAAAAAACTCTCTACACACTCCAAAGCGATCCTTCTAACCAACCACCAGACAGTGATAATTAATGTTCTATTTTGGTTTCAATTAGGAAGCAAATATACCAAGTCCCATGATTGCTGCGGGGGTTGGAAAATCCAACCGGGAGCAATTTTCCGTCCATCGAAAGCTTGGACGGTGATAAAAAACAAAAAACAAACCGATCCAGTCAGCGATGGCACCCTCGTCAACGGAGACACACACAGAACAGTTTACCGTGCTCGTACTTTGATAGCGGGTTCTGCCGAACGTCACGACGTACTCACAAAAAAAAACAAACATTCAGGAAACATCATAAAACGCTGTAAAAAGGGTGAGGACAGTTTTAAGATGGGTCTGCTAACCGTTACAAATTGAGACATGGTTTAGCAAACAAAAGGATGCAAACGATGCAAACGATTAGTAGTAGCCAATGCAAAAGCATCGTAACTTTGATGAAATATGTAAAATAACTTCAATTTGGAGATTGTTATAAGTTGTTTAATAATTTATTTATTTCGTTTTGTAATTTGATGTTGTTGGTTAAAGCCTTTATTATACAAGAATAAATCAATGATATTGTAGTTTAAGTTAGAGTGCTACTTTTTGAATTTTTAATAACTATTGTTGTTTGTTATTTTTATTAAGACTTTGACATGGGCAGCTTCATTTGCCTCTATTTTAATAAAATAATCCATTATTTACTTACAGTTGCTCGCGTATTTTAAGTTTTAATTAAATTAATATAATCCACATAAATGATGATGATTTAGTTTCTATTTTTTAATTAAAATTTTACATTTCTGTGCTAACTATTCCATAAACCACTAGTTTAAGATTTCCAAAATATTCATTCAAATAAAAGCTGGATTTTAAAGCAACATGTCCTACATGTCCACAGAAATAGTGAACAAAAAAGTGGGATAATCCAACATCACTAATTTTCCGTAAACAAGTACTGTCATCTATTTCATTTTCAACTTGCAACCACAAGTAGACCAAAGCATTTAATCCTTCCACTGTCAAGTGGAGTCCTTGCTTTGTACATTTAGTTCAATTCGCCCGTTTTTTTAATTTCTTTTATATCAGTCTTTTCCCGCACCTTTCTACAAACTCCCCATTTCCGTCGGATACCATTGAAGGGTTACAGGATATAAACCTTTTCCACATTGCAGCCGGCACACGGTGCCTGCTCCGGCGCTGTGTGGCCTCACCATTCCATTGGAAAGCCATTCCGGAAAGTACTCGCTCGAACAAATTCTGCCAACTTCTGAAGGAAACTACACGTAACCTTGCGCCGTGTGCGCGGGCCAAGCGTTGCAGAATTTTCGGTACGACAGCAGTGCGTTAATGAGTGCACGGACAAGTGTCAAGCGTTGGGGTTGGGGAGGGGCGAAAAAAGAAAACTTTTCCCCACGCCATTTAGCGTGAGCAAAGGCGCACCCACCGAAGCAACACCGAGTGGCACTTGAGACTTCCGAGGATGTAGTGAATGTTCTCGGCGCGGTACGTACATTTGCCAGCGTCAGAAACGGTACCATCGGTAAGGAATGAACAGCGATCGAGTGCGGCCCGGCGACATAATGCAATCAAGAGGCTAAATCTATTATTCAATATTTTATTAGCAGTAAAAACGGAAGGGATGCTCGCTGCATGACGCATGGAGAGTGTTTCGTTGCCTTTTTTGTTTCGGCTTCCAGCGGGAGCATCTCTTCTGCTTTGAGTCAGTGTTTTTTTTTTCAAAAAAATACGCCACCACTCCAGGATGCCGCACTTGGGTGCTGTAACGTTACAGCAAAAGTCAGCGCAAAACAAAAAAGTGAAAGGAACAATCTCGCTCGCTCATAACTCATGCCGTCGTTAAAGTGCGCTAACGTGCTGCGACACAAGGAAAGAAACTCCGTTTTTGCCTGCCAATATCCTTACCAGCTTGGAAGCAAGGAGTAGCAAACCGTCACGCGATGAGACAACGCGTGTAGGAGGCATTGCTCACGTGCCGCTTGGACACGATCTCGGGGCTGAGAGCGTTATTAACCGAACAGGGAAACAAAGGCAGCGCGTGTGTTACAGGGTGTGAAAAAGCTTTCGCCCGCATCTTGAGCATGTACATGAGGGCCGTAGTTAGTATGAGGTGCTAATGACAGCAGTTGCCCACGCATGTCGCTTGCTTTCTCATCATCGATCGCGTTGCTGTACCGCGACAGTTGGCCTGTTTCGAGGCACACGCCACACATAGAAACGTGCAGTTTATGTTGCAAAGCTGCTTGTGATGATACAAAACTACACGACAACACTTTCACTCGGCGTCCTGTAATGGTTCGGCTGCGGCTATGTTTCCCGTGGTTTGCCTGCGCGAACGTTGGTTTTTCTTTGCTGTTTCCACTACATCACCACCCAACCAGGCAGATAAAAGTGTAGCGCAATCTCGTTTGCTGTCGGCCTACTTCTTCCCCTCCCCGCGGCCTGTCCCATCCAACTGTAAGCACATAATAAAGCGAACATCTCCGGCCCCAGGATAATCAACCCGTGTAACGAAACGCACCGAACCGGCACCGGTAAAGGAGGCTGCTTTCCGCGAAAGGAAACATCACTCGTCACTCGCGCTTCTTCAGCGAAAGTCGTTAAAGCGAAGTGTTGCAACTGTATACAGGATACGAGAAAAAGTGCCACGAATTTCCGTGCATATTCCAGCGGTTCCGATGGTAGTATCGCTAAGGCTAAGTACCGTGCGGTGCATGAGTATTATGGTTATGCCAAATCCCTGGCCGGTACATGGCACGCGCCTCTAGGGGGGGAAGGCAAGTGTATCCGCGTTCCTGCTGAGTGCATCCCGAGCGTAATTACTGGCGCACAGGAAGCTCACGATTCATCCGAGGTGGTAATAAACAATGTTTGCTACTTTGGGCGGAAAAAGTGTTACGCTATTTGTGGATTGAAAAAAAGAAAGTCTCTTTAATGGTTGAATAATTGAGCAAAGTTGCGTGAGGAATTATGACGAGAGAATTTTTAAACTTGATTAAGCTCTCTTGCATACGTTTAAACGTTTATTAATATTTTTTATGGCTTAAAGAGACTTTGAATTCCAAAGGAATTCTTTCGAGATATTTATTAATAAGACCTTAAGACATGATATGGATAACTCAAAGTTTCATAGTCTTATTATTTAATTACCACTCCTTAATTTATCATTCCTTTTTTCTGCATTTTCAGTTATCAGTTTAGTGATGATGATGGTTGTTAATTTCACTTATTTAAACAAAAAAAAAGCGTATGTCTGATACAATTACGATAATAGTACTAAAGGACCCGAGATATCGTAATTGCTGTATGCCATTTATGTTTCACTTAACCTATTTGATCTTCATACACATTTAATTTTTTTTCTACACATCCCATAAGTGATAATAATAATGCTGGTGAAAATTCATTTGTAAACACTGTCCAGATGCCTTAAAAAAATAATAAAACCATACAACTACATTCCCTACCAAGCAAACAGCGTCCCCATTGTGTCGCTGTCGCAAAGGTGCTTGGGGAGGTTGTGTTAGCTTTGCACATAAAACTGAAACGTAAATCTTGTCGCGTACCATAAATTTGCCAGCACCGAAAAGCTACGCTCACGGTGAAGCCGTACACTTTGGTTTTTTTTTTGTTTTTTGCTTCAGTCAGCTAATCTTGCCAAGAATGCTGCAAAATGCTGTCTTCCAAAAAAACACCATGTTCTAGCGTCGCTTTATCTGCCGTTGTTTAACTATGTCAGAGGTCACAATAAAACGAGGCCCTCGTGCGCGGTGAGTGTGCGACCTGGCAGTCGCAAGCGATGAGGATGTATTTTTCTAGCATGAAATTGGGTCCCCACAACGGTGGGAACCCGCTGGGCGGCAGCAGCGGTGGTAATAATTCTAGCAATCCCTCAGTCGTCAAATGAAGCCATCTTAAGGCGCTTTTCCCGCGGCCCATTTCTGTGCCCAGCCGTTGCTGGTTGGAGAAAAATGGCGAATGAAATCTTTACCCGGAAGAAAAGTAACAGCAAGAAACTCGGTGAACGCACGTGGAGGTCGCAAAGAAGTTCTTAAGCTAGTCAACCACCAGGCTGCTCCACCAGGTAGCGAATGTGTGAGGGGGTATCGCCGTCATCAAACTGTCCCACATTTCGTACCGTGCAAATAGAACAAAAATACACAGCAACGAACGATAAAGCCAGCTCGTAAAACACGATAAGATTTAAGATGTCACTGAACCTGTTAGCTTCAAACCTGGCTGGCTTCTTTATCAAGAGATAGCCGAATGCTCCTGTATGCCGCACAATGATACAGCTTGTTATAGCTTAGTTGCCGACGCGAAAATTCGTTGCATCGTACCACCAAGGAATCCTGCCGTAGGCAAAAAGTTGGAAGCGAACAGATAAATTTACTACCAACAGCAAACAAACGGCTAATGAGACGGGACAGGTGAGAGAGCGTCCCGAAGTCGGTCGCAAAGTTTGGATGCACTTTAGCGCAGCGTTCCTTCATCGCGTGTTTTTCTTTCGATAGTAGATATGTTCGAAAGAGAAAGGCAAATGTAAGAAAACAGTGCTTGAACTGCTTATGCGGAAGCTTTCAACCGATCAGTAAAACTTTGCAATATGACAGATGTGTCTACTCGCACCGAAACATGTTGCCATGGTAACGTTTTGTCGGTGCTTTCCACTTGAGTCGTTCTCGTTGAGTCGATGCTATCTGACAAATTTCCTTGCACGGTGTTTGAAGGTTTATGTGTGATGAGGAAGGACGCAGGAAAAAAGCAGATGTAAATCAGTACTCCTCTTGCTGCGAAGGTCTCACGCCGTCGTTGGCAAGACGGAACGAAGCTTCTGCTTGCAATCAGGCCTGCGTTTTTGCCGCCTTCTCAACCGACCGACGTGCGATCGTCCAAAAGGACCTTGGGTCATAAATGTACGAGCTGCTACACGTATTACATCACGGCAGTAGCGGCGGAGAAGTGAATTTGATGTGAAACATGACCCACGTGCGGTGACGGTGAGCGATATGATATAGTGCAAGCCGAAAATGTCCAAAGTTTGCATCCATGGGAACGGAGTCTCCGTCAGTTGACTTTTCCTGTTGCGAAGAATGGAGTCAGGAAACGAAAGAAGAAAAACCCACAGCTCGAAGACAACTGAAAAGTCTTGCAAAGGAGATTTAAAAAGGGTTACTCTCTTGCTCTTCGCTTTCGTCGACCCCGTTTTTTTTTGTTGGAGCATGGCGTCAACGGAAGTTACATTCCGGTTGGTTGGGTTTTTCGGTTTCCTTGCCACCCGTTAGTGGCCCCCCTTTTTTTTTTTGCTCTATTTGTTTTCGAACCCAGTTGCTGTAAGCTGTACCGATGTTTATTATAGCACACACCGACCAAGCTTTATGGCTTTTGCTGCGCGGTTCGACTGCAGTCTGGCTGAGCGCATGAGGATAATGAACGTGATGTCGTAAGACGGCAAGATGCACGTTTCAGAAGGAAAACGAAATCGAACGGCTGCCGGCAAAGCAAAGATAAAACCAGCCAGCCCGAGTTGCCGACCGCAGTGAGTCGTTTTTTTGCCACTTTTCACGTTTTATCATCACTTAACGGTTCGGTGCGGAAAATTTCCCAGACACCAGACAACGCCGGTCGGTCGGTTTATATGCCTCGCGTTACAGCTTACATTGATAAGCTCGGCTTTGCAGGCTCGTTCGTTCGGTTAGGTGCTGAAGCTTCCTAGGAAACGGAAAGTTTTGCCCAGTTTCGGAACGTGCGTACAGGTGCGAGGCAAACGTTGATAGACAAGCCCTCGTTGGGGCATAAAGATGCGTTCCACCGCTCGCGAAAATATAGAGCGAGAAGAAATTCATAATTTCACTTCCCACCGAACTTTGGCACAGAGAGCCAGGGTAGAAAGTTTATACCGTAAAACTTTAGCAAAGCTTTCGAGGAGTTTCCCAGGCTTCTCCCTTGGGAGGACTTCATCAAAAACGGATCACAAAGTGCGACCCGAAAGTGGGAGTGAGCGAATAAAAAAAAAAAAGGACAGCGACGGTAAATGGAGCCCCAAATCTTGCCAGTAATGAAATGAAAAACGTTCATTAAGGAGCATTTTTCCGTGTGCCTGCAGGTGAACAAAGTGAGCCGTCCTTCAATTGCGTTCAAGCACACCGTAAGAAGGGAACTTTCCTGTCGGTGGTTTGATTGAAAGCTGTAGCAAACGTCTCGCAATGTCCTAGCACCGTAAAGGAAGGATCATTAGGAGGGCCTTCATTTGGATTTGCAAGAAAAACAGCTTAAAATATGCAATTATTATTCGCATTCAAAATGGAGAAAATGACAGTACGAGCAAAATCGGTCTGAAAAATAGCTACGGAACTGCAGCCTTTTTTTTTTGGTTAATTAAAATTTTCCCTACATCATTATTTTCCCACAAATTTTCCGGTGCTCGGTCATCGGAGAGTAAGCTTCTCCCTGGGTGCGATTTTCCACCATTCACGATCCATCGATCCCATAATTGGCTGTAATTTAATAATCTATCGTTTTCCATTTACTAATGCAATCTAATTTCCATGGAATATAATCGGTTCATAATTGAAACCCGATCCGCGTACCGTCGGTCCACGTGAGCTAGCTTTTAAAGTGTGCGGACCGTCCACCTACAGAATTGTCAATCACATCCTCCCACCAGTCCCAACCCCTAAAAAGCACCGCACCGGTTTAGGATCCACTTGGTTAATTAATTAAGCGCGAGATGAGATCATTTCGTAGAAAAAGGCCCCCTTCGGAGGACAGTGTCAAGTGGTGCACCATCTTGTATTACGATGGATTCCGGTCATCTGTCAACGGGGGTGTTTTGGTTTTCGAATAAACGATTCTGGCAGTACAACGCCGTGAGCTATTTGTATCTTAGTTTTTTTTTTGCGGGTCCGGAGGTGGAAGATGCAAACAATAAAGAAACCTTCACCGATACCTACTGCTTCAAGTTGGCTAATGATTAATTATGTTTCATTAAATTCCTACCGCTGAGCCATTCTTTTTTTTTCTGGTGAAAACTGGTTCAAACGGTTACCCGTTCGGTGGAAATTCTAAAGCAACTGGAAAATCAAAACCCCCTTCTAGGCTCTCAGCGTAATCATGGAAAGGTAGGGAAATATATTAGAAGCTTGCGTAACAGTTCCGGAAAAGCCTGACAAAAAAAGGCTTCTCGTTTACTGTGGAGTTTAAAGTTCTTTAATGTACCCATTTTTAACGTGTTAGAACAATTAGAAAGGAAGCTATTTCGTAATAATAAAAAAGCTTCGCTGCTTCGAGACACCACCAAACTTTGATAGATTCATCTTGACGGTAATCTTTAATGCCGAAGGACGCAAGATGGCTTCCGCTTTAATGGACCAAACATAAATAATGACAAAATGGCTCGGACCACTAGCGCACAATATTTCGCGTTCGGCAAGAGTTAATTAAATTCGTCCTCGGCTTCAGCGCCCGTCTCCCATTTGTGTATCATCCTCCCACGGAGAAAATCCTCGCTTCACGGCCGACCAAACAGCAAACTTTCGGCCATTGCTGCTTTCCCCCACCGTCGGTCGTCGGCACGTACACGAGCCGCGGTACTAGCGCCCAATAATTCTTCCGCCCTTGGCTTTTCCGGAAAAAAACTTTTCCACAACCCCGAAAGGATGCGTTCGCGCGTAGATCATTTAAAGGGACCACGAGGAAGCTTTTAAAAAGTTACCCACGTTCCGCATACCGGCCGCTGGTTGGTAATCTATTAGTAGTTTGGTACCGTGCCATTTCACCGGTGACCCATTAGGGGGTTTTTTTTTTTCGGGGAAAAGATACGCACGCCTACCCCCGGAACCGGATGGGTTTGCATTCACGGGCACACAAAACGTCTGAATGTAATGTGTTCCCTGGTAAATATAGGGCGAGAGAAAGTCACGGAAAAAAATATAGAAACGTAGCTTTACTTACCTTTGTGCCATGCCGAGAGAGATGCTTCTTCGTCCGGCCCGGTGCCAAGAATCCTGGACAGTAATGAAGTCCTTCCGGTTTGGCAATTAGGAGCACAACTGTGTGTTTGTGTGTATGAAACGCTGGCAACCTTCTGGATGAAAGCTTCTTGGGAGAGCTTCCGATGTCCTTTTTGGAGCAGACCGTGGGAACAGATATCCTTCCTTTGACAGAAATGCCTGTTTTTGTATGTGTGTGTGTGTGTATGTATGTGGGAAATTCTTTTCCCTAAGCTTTTCTTTCGATTTGCTTTATCGAATCACTTTCCGCTCGATTTAATCGAATAACATCTTTTCCCCCCCATCTTTTTCTCCCTCCACTTTGCACCCCTGCTACCGCACAACTGGGAACACTGGAATTCTCACATAGCTTAATAAACCTTATAGTTAACTGAATGCCCAGCTGGAAATATGCGTCATAAGGTTTCCTTCTGTTTTGCTACTTTTTTCCAGCTTTTCAGTAAGGTTTTAGCTTATAATCTTAATGTTTTCTTTTCCTCGCCTACTGCGTTGAATGATTTAAGTTCCCGCTTTGGGGATCACTAGCTCACACTCACCTTAACGCACACTCTTTTATTCACTAACACACACACACATGCACAAACACCGGATAGAAGAAACACTCCACACTAAGAAAAAAGCACTCATAAAAGTTTGATGATGGAAGGGAACAGCAGCAGTGGTGGCGGGCGATGTAAAGGAAATCAAACAAATAACCAACCGTGTGGATGGCCGTAACGAGGATAACAAAAACCGAAGATTGACTTGCCCGGAACGACCCGCATGTACGACCTTTCTCACACAATACATAAAATCTGGAGCTAATCTCAGACCCAATAACTTTACGGTTGATTTGTACGCTTGTACGGCCAGAGGATAACAAGCGCGGAAGGAATAAAGGTGGATCGAAGGAAGTGGGGGAACAAAACCGTCCAGCCAAGGGGAAAGTGCGAAAATTGGCTGAATTTGTGTGTAGACATCCGTTGGCTACGGCATCCCAGACGAGATGACGGTTTTTTTTTTCGTGGAAAGTTCCCCAATCAAACCCCGAAAGGTGTTTGATTGTGTCAAGCGAATGAGAAACTTATTGAGATGGTTTTTCTTCTTCTCGCTCTATATCTTTCTCTTTCTCTCTCTCTCTCTCTGTCTCAATGTCTAGAGCAGTTGATCAGCGGGAAATTTAATTTCGATGTAAAATAGAACTGAATTTTGTGGTGTTCAATTGATGTTCTTTAATTGTTTCTGTTTTTTTACCAAAAGACACGTGATCGAGTAAAATTCTCAAGAGACACCAGACAGCATTTATTGCCCGTTTTATTGTGAAATGTATTTTTATCGTACGCTTTAAAGCTGGCCAATCCTTATATGAATAATTAAATTTTTCTCCTATCCTCGATTTTGTTAAATTCTCTCATACCCCAAAAATCATAATCGTAAAAGAAGCACCCACAGAAAACAGACACACAAATGCTCACCAAATCAAACATTAAACCACACCCAACACCGGAGCAGAAAATACACATATAAATCCGCGTCAGCCACAATTGAATTCGCACAAAACGCAGATGGTGATCCCGATGGCAAAACCCCTCCCAGCCAAAGACCACCAGTGTAGCCAAATGGCCACGACCCCGGTTAAACTGGCTGCCACTACCATAACGATGCGGTACGTTCTTAAATTTTTAAATTCACCACCATCAAAATCGGTTTCGGTTAAGGGTAGCTGACTGTGCGTACACAAAACCGAACCGGGAGAAGTCCTTTCTCCACCGGAAATGAGTCCTTTGCTGCGGGGCCAATTGTTGGAGGGAGGGGGGGGGGGAAGGATTGGTGCTTAGTAAGGGACGGATTCCAACTGCCTTGGTTTACTTCTTTTTCATTCGTTTTACGGTTCCATATCGCCATATTTTTGTTTCTCCATACACCTTTACCGCACACACACGTTATAGCGATCGTTTGCGCGAGCTTGTGCTTTAAGCTTTAAGTCATTGCTTTAATAAGCTGCAATGGAAGCCATTGGAATTGCCATTGCGTTGAAGCGATGTTTCAACTGGATTTATTGCCTTGATAGAAAGCGGTACTACACTTGAAAGGAATGCAATGCTGGAAATAGTTTTCCATTTCCCAAACACTCTTGGAACTGTACTGTCAGTCATTGTGTAAATAGAATTTCATTGAAGTGCCTTCAATTCCCCTGTCGATCTCGAACGACAGAATCTTTAATCACATGATACAATACACTTTAAACACTTTAAATTCTGGTAGTGTTATATAAACATTGGTGTATAAAGGTAATTTTAAATTTAAATTACACTAATATGCTTTACTAGCACAACATCGCATTTAGTATAATATTTGGATACTAATTTTACTTCGATTTTTACTCAATTGTAGATTACTTTCTCCTAATCCTTTCAGAAGTATGTTACACATTACATCACATATTACACGCAATTTTATTGCACCGATTCGCTTTGACCACACTTCTACACGGTGCTGTTGGAACGGGTCGTGCGGCAATGTCGCCGACAAAGTCGCCCTATCTCACTAGCCCGAATTCACCACGTTTCAGTGTTTCAGTGATCGCGTCCGTTTTGACCGAACCTACGACAAGCACTGTCGGCCGGATGCTGGCCGAAGCTTCACCTTTGCTAGCCTTTGCTGCCAGAACCCGAACCCGAGGATAACACACCCGGTATGCCTGCTGAAGCGGCTGGACCATTATCCTGCTGTGTGTGCTTTCGCTGAGGCGAGGCCTCATGCTTCCGAATGCATTAGAGCAAGTAGCAATAGGAAAAGTATGAAAGCATGAACGCAACTTTCGGATGAACACGCTGGATCGGACTGGACTGGTGTGTCTGGTTCACGATGGTGGCGCACGCGCCATCACGCGTTTGCTGCTTCCCCAGGCCACCGATCGGAAACGGTTCGGTATATGCAGCGAATGGAGTAATCAAAACAAACATGCGAATCAAAATACGCCGGCAGACCGGAAGAAAAACATCGCCCTTTGGAGAGTTTGCGATGGGATTTGGGAAAAGTGCGAGAGCGAGAGAGTGTGGTCTTGTTTTTTTGGTCCGTGACCTATGGGAGTTTGGGAGTTGATCATGAACTTGGAGATGGTGATGGTGAACTGTTTCATTGATTGCTTGCACGATTCAATACGTACGAATACGTACGATGGAGCAGGTTTTCGTTAGTTGTTTGTAATCCAATTGAATATACTACTGTTAACTCCTGTAGCTACTATAACAATAATTTTATTTGATTTAGCTGAATAAGAGTGTAATATTAGAAATATAATGTAAAAAACAGTATTATCAGTTTGAAAAATAAATGTGTAAATATAAAACCACCTTCAAACCAACTATGGTATTTTTTTTTAGAAAAAGAAACGTACATTTCACACCTATTCAAGTTGCTGCAATTTATAAATAAGAACTTACAAATGAGGAAAAACACTGGAATTACCCAGATACCTGATTTATGAAAAGTAACTTAACAGAAAATTGAAAAATAATATTTGCGATAAAACTTTAATTCACACCAACAAGAAATTCAATGCATAAACCCTCACATATAAACAAATTCGATGGTAACATCCGACACCGCTCTCTCTCTCTCTATCAACACATTAACCCTAACATAAACAACAATGCTGGATAATCCCAAACAGTTACCCCGGAGCTCATGGGATCGCCAGGCAACGGGATTATTTGGTCCCATATTATTGGAATGGATCAGATTGTTTTTGGTTTGCATCGGATGGGATCGACCGGTTCATCTCCAACTTCACACTAATCACTAATCTAATCAAATAAAGTAAAGTATTAAAATCTACAAAGAGATTCGAAATAAGGCGAAATCTTAAACTTTCTAAAGTGTCTAGAAGTGATTGAATATTGCGAAATCAGTGTCAATTTGACGGGAGACGACGACGCTCGACCGTAAGCGGTTTAAAGCACTCTTGCAGCAAGCCAACACTGCGAAGCGATTGTAGCGTCAATTAGACTAAAACTGCAATCATCTCAGGTGATCCTTTTCGATGTATGTAACAAGAACTTTAAGAATAATTTAATATCCAGAGAGAATCCAGAGAGACCCAGAGATATATTCCTGCATTATTGATTCGTATATTAAGATGTTTTAATAGTAGAACTAAAAACTTGATCCTTTACGTACTGAACCCGTTTACGCAAACACTTATCATCACGAATCACTATCGGTCACCACACGCACACCAAACACTACCGGCCACCGCTTTATGACACACGCACCACTGATTGCCGCTCCATGACAGGCACACCTGTTACCAGCGGCCGCCATCTTACCGCACGCACACCTGTTCGCGTTGAGCCTGCACCCGGTTTCACACAATGCGACCGCATGCTAGATGATGCTACCGATTTTGTTAGTTTAATCGAGTGCCCGCCACTTAACAACACTACTGCCACTCTGAAACTGCACCAACTGAAACAAACTGACACTGAAACTGCACTTGATCACTTATTTCGCGTGTAATCGAGCTTTCGATCGACGCGGAACATCGCGGCAAGGGACGCGTTCTTAACCATGCTGCTGCTGCACGGGGACTACGCACAAAGACTGACCGAGTTCGACGTAGTGGTGCTTACCGAGACCTGGCTTGACCCGAGCTTGGCCTCGTCGCTGATGTTTGACAATAACCTTGCGTGTTTACCGCTGTGACAGGTGTGCTTCTATCAGTACATTCTCTCACGGTGGAGGAGTGTTGATTGCCTGCTCTCACTCTCTGACGTCACGGGAATTCCGTACGGAGCATTTATTGCTCGAGCTTACATGCGTTCTTATGCAGTTCGGCAATATTCGTCTATTTATTCTTGCGGATTCTATCCCCTTTCGGCTTGCCGCCAAAGCATTAACGCTTCACGAATTTGACGACTGCATCAGCTCGATATTTGCGGTGATTCGTCCTGGTGACGGCATTCCGCTGTTCGGGGACTTTAATCAACCGGCCTTTTCCTGGTCAGCTGCTCAGCCGGTTCCTGATTTGTCGTTTTTGCATTAGGATCCGCGTACGCGTTCTGCGCTTTCCGCCCAGTTTGCAGACGGGATGCACCGATGCTGCAGATTGTTACCGTCCTCCACTTGAGACAGTTTCCTCGGCGCGGCCTAACCTGACTTGGCGCTTTTCGCACCCTTAAATTGTATTCGTTCTGTGCGGCCAACTACGTGTTAACTGCATATGTATATCTAAGCTTTAAAGGGGCCAAATGAGGCTCATTAAATAAAATAAATTAACAATAAGTTTCGTGAAACATTTTGGGAAATTCGGCAGAGCGATGTCAACTCGATCTCGAAACTTGACTATTTTGTTATGGTTATAGAGGGTTTTGGAGCTAAAAGATGTGAGTAATATAGGAAAAGTTGAAAAAGTTTCTCCTTTTTATTGTCAGTTAGGTAGTCACATTCCTAGACAGCATTCGTCCCGTTAATAATATAAACTCTTGTTATTTAAGAAAAACTCAAATTGAAAAGGTCATTATTTATCATACTGCACATATTGAATCACAACACAAAAGAGCATGTAAGCAGTGGCACGCACAAGAGGTAAAACACTTTTCAAAAAACACCCTAATCAGATGTATCAGCATTTTCACCAGAAATCGATAAAAGTCTATTGCTTTTTGTAAGCCTGCACGCTGCTTTTTTGCTTACAAAACATGCGAAAAATGCTGTCGCAAGACGCCACCGCCTCAAAGTCGGCATCGATGTTATCAGCTTCTTTTGTTTTATTCTTTCCACCCTCACGCCGGCACAAATGGGAATGTTAATTACAGCTACTTATGCACAATCTCGCACCCTTGCAGCAACGAGCAATCGGCTCGCAGCGACAAGTCAAGTGCACACGTTCTGCTTGCTTGTCGAACGTGAAGAAATCTTCCCCATGGTGCGTCCACAGTGACTGTGACGTCTGGGTGACTTATGTTTATGCAGCATTCAGGAAGGGAAGTTACGAAGACAACAACAAAAAAATCGAACACAATCTTCAGTTCAGCATAACATATGCATCACCGCCTCCGCTAGACGCCAGACGCGTGAGACGAATATGCAAACATTGGCAAGCTCGGCTGTGTACGACACTTCACATTTCCAAATACATTATTCAGATTTCGATACTATATTTTGTCAATTTAAAATTTCGACAAAGCAATTGTCCGCTGTCGGCAGCGCTGCCGATTGCGGCACAACGGTGAAAGCGGGATGAGCAATAGATTCCTCACTAGCAGACAGGCATCGCAAACCTTTTGGGCTTGTTTCGTCTCGGACGGCAAAAACTTATAATGAGATGACCGCAATGACCTAAAACATACCACCATGTCCAGGGCACACAGGGTTGCGGGATGAATAAGTTTTTGCCCGGAGTGCCTGCTTTTGATGGGAATTTATTCACACCTCAGGCAAACCGCACGTTTTAGTCCTGTTTTGGCTTGAATAATACCAAAAAAAAAAACATCATCCCGCACACGTACGAAGGTTGAAGCTGGAACTTATCCATATGGTGAAGAAAAACTCCCACCCAAAACGTGGCAGAACCCTCCTCTGACGAAACAAATACACGAAGCAGAACCCACCGAGACGAGAAGCTTCATTCTTTTCGCCAGTTCGCACTGGACACGCTCCGGTGGATGCAGTGGAGTGAATCTGCTCAAAAAATTATCCCCAAAAACAGAACAGGGTAAGGCACCCAGAGGCGATGGCTAGTAAGCTGCCATCCCTGACGGGCTAGTCGCTACCGAAAAGTTGCTCCGGTTCAATCTGCACAAAAACCAAGCTTCCATCACTAAGACCAATCCGTATCACCTGGATTGTCTATTTCGTATTTCTTCACCCGGAACGAACAGTTTTGGCCGGCTATCGTTCGACCATGCAGACGCATTAAGCAGTTTTGCAGAAGAATAATACTAAAAGCCTCATATGACCGTTGTAAACGGTTGCCCAGCTACAGCTGTAACTTATTATTTTTTATTAGTTGGTTTGGAAAAAAAGTTGTTCAATGTCACTTTGTGGTACGAAATGCTTGCAGCTTGTTTCGGTCATTATATCATGAACTCAGTCCAATAGAATAATCCATAATTTGAAGGGGTTAAATTTGATGTAGAAAAAGTTGGTACAAACTTATGTTGAAAGTGAGTTTGAGCATAGCACAAACTTGAATCCTTTGTACAGAAATATTCAGCCGGGAAAAACATCTGCCACATGCGCACATGCCCATTCGTTGTTCAAGTCCCTACACCCGGTTAGAGTAATTAATTATTTAAATTCATTTCTTCACATCTGATTGCCGGCTGCCACTGGGTGACATACACACACTCGCATCTACTGTACGATCTACCCTTGAGAAGTTTGTACGGTGGGTGGCAGGTAGAATAGAAGATTATATCGCAAAGATTATGCTTTGTCTTGGCCGGTTCCATTGGGATATAGCCGCTCAAGGTTAGCCATGTGATTGGAAAGACTTATTTCCTTTCCTAAATGAATCAGACAAATTGCAGATGGTGAAATCCGACTAGATGAACAATAGAAACATTGAGAAATAATGTTTCAATCTTGGCAACATCGCTCTTGTCTCAATGTTTTTCGTTTGTTGGTTTAACACTTTTTTGGACTTTTTCTTTAAATGTAGTTCGACCCGATTTGTTGGTCTAACTAAACAGATTTGTCGCTTTGTTACATCTTTAAATTTAATAAAATTCATAGTGATTTATGTTTCCTTTTCAAGTCGAAGTTGGGAGTGTTGAGATAGATGTGTACTCCTTCTTATTTTATGTATCCAGTTGAAATTAAATTGGACTCAGTAGAAAGCTTTTTTGGTCTGACACATTCTTCATGAGGGAAAGCTTCAGCACTGTTTGAATTAAAGAAGCTATATTCAAAATCGATTTCACATTGTCAACAGTTATTGTAATTAGAATTGAATTATATTTTCCTATTACTGTTTTTACTTATATCAGATCCTTTTACTTATATTATATTATATAAGCAAAGTTTTTTGTAAATTTCTTTCTTTAAGAGCTTCTTTTGCTTGATGAATTCTGTTCTTAAATTATCTCCATCTTATCTTCGCTTTGAAACGCCCGAAAGTATGCAATGCTTCCTCTTCACTTAGCCACTAGCAATGATATTCGAAGCAGTTTGCATACTTTCAGGCGCGAGCAACTAAAACAACCTTGCTGTCTTAATGGTGCAAATGAAAACGTTTTACTCTTTCGATCTGTGATTTTTTTTTCATCATTTATTAGCCGTAATTAAACATTTAACTGATTCGTATGCAATCGATAGTAAAAAAATAGCTATCACGAGTACATTCACCTGTTTATGTGCATCTGTAACGAACACCTCCATTTGAGGATGCATCCGTACCTTTCCCAACTCGCTATCGTCCTACATATCGGACAAATGTCACAAAAGCCCCAGTAAACAGCAACAGTACATTTGCCGATGCGCTAATGCTTTATAGAGCGGTGTGCTTTTAATGGTTGCTTTCGTATTTTTAATTACCCGACCCGGTTCGCTGTTTGCATGTCGGATTCGCGGTGTACCGCTGCAAAGCATTCGCACCCCGTCCGGTAAAACGTGGTAAGTGCAAAGCCGCCGCCGTACCGCACACATAAATGCATATGTAAACGCTAATCGTAATGAGCGACCCAGCCGCCATTATGTACGCCACGTGGCAATGCTTCGTTGCCGTTTGATTCATGTGTTCGTTGTTTAATGGTGGGGCATTTGTATCTCGGGGTTTTAATATTTTTCTTACGATGATCATAATTAGCGTGTCGTGTCGCACTGTTCTGGGCCGTTTGCCGTTTCCGACTCCAATTAGAGTGCACTTTGTACTGCGACTTTTTGGATACGCGATACGCGAGCTTTTAGTAAGCTTTTTGTATCCTTTTGGAAGCCATTTCTCTTCGGCAACATATCCTTTCCTAATTGAAGGTGTTCAATTCTTTACAAGCCTTGGAACTCGGTTTAATAGGTGTATTATTCAACTTTATCACATAATTATAACGCAAGTAAAATTTTCCTCCTTACCATTCGATTCACTGACAAATGGAAGTACTTTATACATTTTCAGGCGCACAAAAAAATTCGATACATTCACGCAATTAAACATTCTCTTTCACTTATAACTTCTTAAAGTCAATATTTCACAACGTCACACGGGTTTGGTGTAAAGGGTTTAATTATTTTTACCATTGGCCCCACTAGAGTGTCCTGCAATGGTCGTTTTCTTTGTCTTTTTTCAACTTTCAACCATCATTCGAGTGATCCCATCCCTGCTTTCCGTTGGAAGTGTAATACCGGTAGCTTCTTTCCATCCGTAAGGGGGGAGGTGAAAAAGGGGGGTAAAGCAAAAAACTTAATTATAAACTGTTCACCGGCCGGCATCCCTTTGTGCATCATATAAAATTGATTGCACGGAATTATAAATAGCCGGCGATCAATGTGCAGAGTTATGGGACCATGTTTCTCGGGTCGTTTATTTTTTTTTATTCTTAACGGGAAAGAAACGTTCTCAATGCGCGTTTTTTTGCTTGTTTGGCTTTTTGCTGGCATATACGTTTCGTTGATGCTCACCAGCCTTGAAGCTTTCACCGCGCGACGGCACACAATGTGGCAGACATTTATTGCATATAAATTTACGCGAAAGGATCATATTGCAACCGTGGGTGGGGGAGAAAAAAAATGTGCGAAAACATTAACCATCAATCAATAGGGACGCATTGTGTGAAGGTGTATTGAAAGCCTTCCAATACATGGAAATAAAAAAAAACGCATCAATTTCGATGTTTTCATGTTTATTAATCACACGCATGAACCGTTGAGTGGGGAAGCATATTAATTTACTTTTTTACTGTTTGGATAAAAGCTCCCCCCCCCCGTTTGGTTTGACTGTGTTCGATAATCGGATTTTTATGTATAAGCCTTTTTTTTTGTTCAGACTTATCATAATTATTTGCACGGGTTTTTAATTTAACTTTATGCAGCGTACAATAAAAGCAATGCAATAAAAAAAAGGGAAACAATCGAAACACTGGACGAAACCCGATTGCATACCGTACTGGGCCCCATCCCACCCAACAGATAACTCTTTGTCATACGGTCAAAGCTCTCAATTACAGCTTAATCCCCGGGAACTGAACGGACTGAAAAACCTTTGGCAAATAGTTCCGAAAACGTTCCTGCTACAATAATGCCAATTAATGCTATCCAATCAACCGGAGCCTAATTGGTATGCTGTAAAATTGTCGACCATCGTTGGGCTCTTGCTGGTCGATTTCTGCGTGGTGGCGGGTGTCCTGGGTGTAACGGACGTTCGATCGGACATTCGGACGAATGGATGCAGCACGCCGTGGACAGCTGATGGGATGAAGTACATACACAGCAGCTGGTTCGTGGGATGAACACCGTATGGAATTAATATGTAAAAATACGTGCCGTTACATGTTGAGTTGTTGGCTGTTAATCTCGAGTTCTTTTCGGTGGTGTTATTTGAAGTGTAGTAACAAAATTGGAAACTGTGGACATGGTGTACATTGATCCTTATTCCTTAAGTTATCGTTGGAGAGGTTTTGTAAAAATGGGAATGAAGCACAATTTCTCGATACTTAACTCTAGCCTAATTTTTCAATCATAAAGTTATCTCTCGGACTGCGTGGAAGGAGCATGGTTCAACTTCCGTTCATCGAACGTTCAGTACAGGGTTTTAAGGTTCAAGTGAAAAAGTGGCAATCAATTCTGAACGCTTTACAAGTTGAACTTGCAATAATATGCAGAGCTGGAATCCTTATCTAGCTTTTGAAATGTGATCTTGAATGTTAATAAGGCTTCTGACAGGCCGATTTACTAGTTGTTAAAGCGTTGTATATACACAGATTTACAATGAATACTCAGATACTCAGATATTGATGGAGGTATCATGAGGTGAGAAAGAATATAGATTTGGATGGAACACTTTACCGCTTGTATTGGAAAACCCTGCAACTCTCTTCCGGTTCCTTTTCACGGGCAATAATTGACCCACTGCGAAGCACGTGCTTTGTCTATCGATAATCACCCCCAGACATTCAACGCATTCGCCCACACCGGATGCCACCGTCTCGCTGTACCGTGTGTAGGTTCGTTACTGGACTGGCGACAATTGTTAATGCATTTCCAATAGGCTTCAACCTGACCGGAACTCGTGGTGCTCCTGGCCCAGGCACTGACCCCGAAGTCACTCCCAATGCAGGAAGGTGTTAGATAACAATCAATAACATTGTTGTTTCGCTGGAATAGCGGACAGCGGATTTATAATGATTCCGATTCGTTTCGATACCTAGCGACGGTGCATCGCACCGGAAGAAGACGCTTAGGGAAAAGTATGTGCGTTTGCTTAAACTAAGTGCATAAATACGCCACTCGATTCAGTGCGATCGATACGTACTGCACCGAATCGGATCGTGAATCGATTGCAATCAAATACAAATGACATAACGGACTGTGAAATGCAGGTCAGTGCAACAATCACACGCACGGAGCTAGTCTGCTTCCGCTACGCATACGTTACTTATGAGATTAGTTTGGTTGCGAACTGCACCGATAGACAGCTATGCTAAGGGACAGATAGAAAGGAAGGGAATTTGAGGGGAAAAAGGCATTGAAAAAATGGTTGAATCACGAATGAAAACCTAGTGCTTGAGAAGCAATAAAGGGCAGTTTTTTGTACATGCAAGTATTATTGTGTGGCACAAACATACAAAATCAATCAATGAAATCGAATGCGTTCTGCAGTTGTGTGACACAGCTCTTGGAGGGCTCTACTCTTTTGGCAATGAGAGTAAAAAAGTGGCTATATGCCAATTGCTACCAATGTTGTTTAGTCAAGAGCTATATATATATTTACTATATGTTGCTTCTAATGTGCTGTAATAAAATAGAAAAGTAACCCATTAAATAAAAAGGAACATTGCCGTGGGATTAACAGCAGATGGAAACGAATTGATTGATCCAGAAATAACTCCGATCACGATTACTGAATAGGGTTTAAATTAAATAACAGTCTAGAATGGATAGAGCTTTTCCGGACTGGAGTATTCACTTAGACGATAATTGTTTGTTCAAGAAAGTAATACAGCAATAAAGCTATTTGCAGTGAAGCATTCCCATGTGAATTTTATTGTTTATACTTCGAAGTATTCTTCCAATTTTGAATTGCATCATGTTTATTCTCACAAATAGAGGACGCTAATGTTGCTCATTTTGCCAGATTTACGGTTCAGAATTTTTTGTTTTTAATTTTTTTTCCACACTAATTTCATTACAAAAAAGCTTAAGTTTGGTAATTATGAGTAGTATAATCGAACCAAATTGTTATAACAGGTCTTGTGGATGATAATTATCTAGGTTTTGTGCGGGATCATCCAACTTGCTATTCGAACCCTGCATTACGTGTTTTGTGTTGCTTGCGACCAATTTATATAAATTCATATGTAAAGTCTCTCTTTTTCCTTTCACAAACTTAAAAGTTATGCATTATTTGCGTCTCTTTGCATTTACTTTATGTTTATTTGTTTAATTTTCTTCGAAATACACTGTAGATTGAATCTCGCAGAAAACAACTGCACGCCATAAACAAATTCAAGGCAAACGTCAACACCCTGTCTCGATTATCCGTGGAATTGCTTCCATTGGTCACGGATAAGTGAGTTCCGTGTTGTATTTGCAAGCGAATAAACAATTGAAGCACATCGATGTGTCCTCTCCCATAATTTAAGTGTGTGCTTCCTTTGGTGTGGTTGTGTGCTTGGGGGTGATGTTGTGCATCTATCCGCGGCCAGCAAAAAGCAAAGAGCTCCATCGTTGCAATATGTTCGCCAGAAAAAGGCAAACCACGAAGCAATAGAGAGTTTCGTGCTGCGTATCCCGCACGTGTGCGAGTGTAGGTGCGTGTGTTTGTGCTGGTTGTGTGTAATCTCTTGTGCCCCAGCTCGAAATCACCCCACAGTGCCAAAGGGGGTTGCAAATTGAAGATGTAGATGCTGTATCGGGAAGAAAGAAAACCAATCACATCAGCAAAACCCACGGGGAGGGAGTGTTGGCAGCGTTGTTGTTGTTGATTTTTGTCCCCCCCCAAAAGATTCATTGCACTTGCGAAAAAGTGCAATTTCAGGTGCAATCAGAGCGTGTGTGGGTGTGTGCGTGTGTGTGTGGCTGCGTGTTTTGTGTTGTGAATAGTGAAGATTTGTGCCCTTGTGTGTACCTGGTGTTTCTTTACGTAAAAAAAGCAATCATTCAAAGAGCTTCTCCAGATCGATCGTGTGAGGCTGTGGGCGCGTCTTAAAAGAGCTGTAATCTGCCCTGCGATTGTTTCACGCTTGTGCCAGGTGTGTCAGTGTGTGCGTGTGTGGATTTGGGAGCTAGTACATACGCTACTACCAATCCCAAGTGTGTAGTACGTAGCTCTGTGCCCACTGACTCTCCCTCCCCATTTAATTTCCCGGGGAGGCCCTTCGGAGTGACATGAACTCGCGAATCAAGTAAGTACTTCACGGCACCGTCGTAAGCACTTTTGCCCATTGACCTGTCTCAAACTAGCCTGGCGTAGTAGTAAAAGCACAAGTG
The DNA here is from genome assembly GCF_943734755.1 of Anopheles moucheti. Taxonomy (NCBI): domain Eukaryota; kingdom Metazoa; phylum Arthropoda; class Insecta; order Diptera; family Culicidae; genus Anopheles; species Anopheles moucheti. The sequence goes on from NC_069141.1 coordinate 17,133,186, forward strand.
CACCGGAGAGCGTCACGGGCACGGCAGTTTCTGCGAGCTGTCCTCTGTGCCTGTTTCATTGTGTGGGTCATTCATTCATCAAGCGCGTAATGGTCACAAGGACAACGGGCGAGGTTAGACCGTGACAGAATAGAATAGGAAAATCTAGGCCGAACGGCTCTAGAGAATGAGTAGAAGACAGCATCCTTCATCAGCATCACAAACAGATAAGCGTAAAAGGGAAAGAGAGAAAAGGAGCGCACGAGAGCGAACGAGCGCGCAGCAATCCCTGAAGGACGAAGCTGTGAGATGAGATGTGCTCTACTCACACCGTGCGAGTGTGTGTGAGCGACCACTACTACAGCTGCTGATTTATTTTCTCCTTTTTCCTTTGCTCACTAGTATCTTATCTCGACCTAAACACAACCATTTTCCTCAATAAAATGCCATCCCCCTAGCTTGGATATGGAACGAGAGAGACACAATTTTCCTTCGTTTGCGCGTACTTTTTCCCGTTTTTCCGCTTGTGCAGCAACAATGTCTCGCGTACGATAAGGGCCCGTTTTTCTCGCTGGCTCCGTTTTTTCGCAGCGGGCGTCTTTTTCTTACCCTTATGTGCTCTACATTTTCTTCTCAGGCAGGGAAAAACAAGGTGTGCCCGCTTTTCGGGGTTTTTTTCGTTGGGAGAACTGGATTTTCCGGAGCCTGCCTCAACAAGAATAGGCTCAATCACCCGATTTCGATTTGGTTGGTAAAGAATGCTTCATGCCGGGGAAATGTTAGTAACCATTAGGAGACAGATTTGTGTGTGAAGTCCCTTCATTGTACTTGTATTTCATCCTATTATGCTTCCATGAATCTAAGTAGGCGTATCTAAATCGTTTCAAATGGCAATTTGTTATTCCTCGCCCCAATATTTGTATTGAACTTGTGCGTGCGTGCTCGTGGCTCATTTGTTGGGGTTCTGAATCATAAAGTACCCTTTCCTTATCGTGTTTCTTGGCTCGTTTTCTCATACTCCAATGCTTTCTTCTTTTTTCCAGGGAGGATGTCAGCCGACTGTTTGAGTTCTGGTGCGAAATTGCTCCGGGTACGGGCGACGACTCTGCGCCGGGTCACATCGTGGAAAGCTTCCCGGAGTCGTTCAAGGATGCGAAGGTTACCACCGACATTCCTGCGTTTGCGTTTCCGTGTGCGTTTGAAAGGTAAGAGAGAAAGGGAGAGAGAAAGAGAGAGAAAGCGAGAGAAAGGCAGGCACTTGTTAAGCGTGACATCCATCACTTGACGGGTTGATCAGTAGACGAAAGGTGTTTTGAAAAGATATGGCTCAAAATTGTACCAAAAACAGGGCCAGCTTAGGAAGGCATTCAAGCAGGAACTGAAACAAACATTGTGTCAATGGCTGGTGAAAAAACCTCGCACCTCTCGGACGTGCTTTCGGTAGCAATAAAAAGGATTATTGTGTTCTATTCCGTTTAGATGGAGCAACAGCAAAAAAAAAAAAATAGTAAATTCGACAAGTGTGCTCCCAAAATTCAACAGTTTGCAACGGCTATTCTGTAGGCCGTTCTGTTTCGTGACGTACACAATTAGAATTCACTTATCAGCGTAGAAAAAAACCACCCCGGAGCCCCCATCACGCCCGGTCGAAATTCCACATCGGTGCCCCGGGTGCTGACGATGATTTGACTTTTATCGCTTCGCTTTCGGAGCGTGAATTGTTATTTATGCTCTCCGCAGCACCAGCGTGGCATGGCGTACTGCTGTGTAGCGTGAGGGCCACCTGCTCCACCGTGCCGGAACCGGACCACGGACGGAAGGAAATCCCGAACCGAAAATGGTTCCTAATGAGCGAATTTTAAGCAGCCACCAATAATAATTTTGCTACGATTACCGGGGTGATTTTTTTTTCTTTCTGATGTTGCGTTTTGATTGTTTTGCCTTTGATGTCTACTAGGGCACATGGCTTAGGGCGTACTTTTTTTTATTATTGATTGTGGAATGCGTGGAAGCGTGGAAGAACAGCAGTTGGCCTTGCGGATTTGTTAGGTAGGAAAATGTATTTCTGATTGAAATCTTCAGTACCACCTGTAGTGAGGAATTTCTGCCTATGGACGGGAGATGGTTGGCGCTATTTATTTACCCTTTTACGATGGCTAGACTTGTTATGCAGCCGGTCCGAGAACGTTGACCTTGACGGTGAACTTTGCTAATTAGTATAAACTTTCGCTGAACTTACAGCTCCCCCTTAATCAGCACGAGATATGATTGATAACTGGAAGCAAAACATGTCTAGCTCAGGGTTTTCTGTTTGTTTCGCCGACCGCCGATGAGGAACTTGCCCTTTTTCCCTCACATCCCTCGCCAGTTATCAGATTGTAGACGATTTGTTGAATATTAATAAAGTCAAAGAAAGCCAGGAAGGACAGCCCTAGACCTTTTGAGGTTGTTATGCCCCAGTAGATTTTAGTAATAATGCAAAGAATAAGTTGTCAAAATAATGTAATGATAATGTTTTCTGCGTATATTAAGCAAAAAAAATGTAGTTTGTTCTGACTCTTCCGTATTCAAAATATGACGTGCTTCCAACCTGAGTTCCAAGGTTTTTCAGTAGGATGTTGAGAATACTTCAGTTCCATTCCAGCTGAATAAATGAATTATAAATGAATGCCCGTTGCAATGTTGGCTAAGATTGTTCTAAGAAGACGCGCTACACAGTCCGGAACTAGGGAACCATGACTGGCATGACTAGCACGATGAGGCTTAACCGCAATGTTGCTCGAATCACATTCAATTCGGCGGAAGTAATGGTTTCACAAATCGCATGTCAGCAGTTGTCATCGAAAATTTCTTGCAAACACACACCAAGTCCTAGAATAAATGCTTTCTGGCATCATCTCCTATCAACAGGTCCTATCGGGCCAAACCCACACCGAATATGTTTAGATTGGATTCGGAGATATCGTGTCATTATAGCTCCCTATCACGTCATGCGGTCCATGAGGAAGTTCTAACGTCCCTGTGAAACAGATGACTTTAAAGCAGAGGCCACATCTGCCGCTGCTTCTAAAATGCCATGAAATGAAGTCATTTTTAGCAAGATCTCTATGCGGGAAAATGGTTATGATCCATAAAGAGTTATTTTACGCATGATTTGCTGACGTTCGCGCGATGGGAAAGATGAGCTTCGACGATTTCTCAATTGTTTAAATCGCAGCAAATATGTGGGCTCAAATGGATTTGTTTTATTTTGGGGATTTTTATATTCACAATCGATACAAAATGAATAAAACAACATGAACCAACAATTCAAATTAATTGCTGGTATAATAATATGACTTTTCTTCTAGTATTCGATCGAAAGCCGTCATCGTAGTGACATAACCGTGTGGCACCCGTTTTGAATACAATTTCATTGTCTCGTACCGCATGATAATGGTATCGGAATTTAATCAAACGTCTATCACTCGATCGCACGCCCTTTCCAACGTGACGCCATTAAAGGGAGGACCGAATCGTGGCCACCCTTTTCATAATGCTAAACACAGACACATACAGAAACTCCTCGGTATCATGCGACATTGGCGCTTTGCTGGACATGGAGTTGTTTTGTTTCCCTTCCTTTCTCTTTTCACTTCGTTTGCACCATTTGGGGTTATGTGGGGGTTTGCGTGTGTGACCGCATCGCATTCATTATCGCTCGAAATGTCGCGTCGGCCCATCCATCCACGGGGAGTGTGCGATCTGCCGGCTGAACGTGCTGGGACATTGTCATCGCGCTTGCCTCGAGTGTGGCCTCTCGATTTGGCACGTTTATTATGCAAAACCCGCAGCACCGTATGCTTCTCCGTTACGTTTACGCCATGGTGTGTCGTTCGGTGCCTTTGTGGGGAGGCCTTCATCGTCTTCTTCCTGCATGGACGGACGAAATGCATGCCCCCGGGATGTTGGTGACGTTCGGTGAGTCGCACTTCGAAACGCAATCATCTGCAAAATCGCCTTCTAATACTAGGAATTGGCAGCAAAGCGAGACTTTGTCGTTTTGTCCCATTTGTTTACGTTTGAAATTCACTTGGCTAGATTTGACGTTCGGAAATGGGGATGTTTCCGATGGTTTTTGTGTACACTCCCGGGTGTGTGTGTGTGTGTGTCTTCAAATGCAACAGTTGTTGGTAAGTCTAGCAGATCAGCCCTCTCCCCCCCGAAAATGCCATCGGTGGCCAGACCACCGACTGACGTTAACTCGAGCGCCCCACAACAGCAATGAATGTATATTTATCGAATTACATCCAAACGGGAGCTAACCGACTGGAGCGCAGCGCAGTAACAAGATTAGCGACTAAGCATTTATCGTCGAGTTGAAGGCCGCGGTCTCGGTTTGGTGTTGATGATGATGATGATTGGGAAAAACGATATGGGTCGTTGGTGATAGCCATCCCATTTGCCGCAAACACAAACAGACCGGGCAACTGTCGAGGGACTTCTTTTGGGTGGCTTTTAGGGAATGCAAACGGCTACGAAGGGCACACACGTTTCTTCCTGCCAATAATTGGATTCTTCTGCGCTGGTTCGGATCTGTTTCCACAAATTATCATTGTAATGGTCGCGTAAATGTCTTCACTACCATGGCCCGTTCCAGTTGATCGATTCCGAAACGCGATGCGTGCGGCCGACGAGGTTTCCGACACGAATGCAACACGATACCCACATAATCGTGCCATGTTGAATCGATCGGTTCGATGTCCACGGGCGTTGACGATGCCCTGTGACGAACGAATGCGGAATGTAGCATTCCGGTGCCAACATGTCAACACGGGACGGGAAGAGAGATGGTGAAGTTGGTGGGATGCGAAGTGCCTCGCAGTGACGTAGGAAGGGAAGATGTTGTTGCTTGTCCGCTGTGACTTCATATGAATTGGAGCACCATTTCCGGTTTCGACTGGACATCGCTGCCTTCACGAGTATGCGTGTGTGCCGTGTATTAATGACGGTACCAGCATCAATTACGGTGCACTTCCGATGATGAAGAAGCACCGCGCGCTCGTCCACTTGCGCCGATGGACGATCAGTTGGCCCGGAGTAACTGACTGGTTATTAGTTGTCGTCGCCTTGTGGAAACGATGGAATTCATCGCTCATCATATAACCCCTTACGGCCACCGGTCCCATCCGCGCCGCGGTCATTGTTTCCGTCAGCGGAAGAACGATCTCCGGCGCCTCTACGCGTTATGCATTTTATGTCCACTCACTCGCAGCACGGGAATTTTACTACCGATGGTTCTCATCTTCTTTCTCGCGCTGAAAGAAAATCATCTTAAGCCATTGAGTCACCTTGATATGATGGGGCTTGTGTTTCGGGAAGCGCACCTAGCGCACTGGAGCGCGAGACAAAGAAGCAAGCGTGCGCGGCTACGAGACCGACCGGTTGAACCGGGCGGAAATATGGTGCTTTCGACCTTTAACGCTGTGTGTCGCGGAACCATTCACCTTCAGTTCCTTCGTTCCACCATCGTGATAGCGGCCCCACAACCTGACGTGTGCTCTCGATACCGGGAACTGCTGCCGTCGACTGACCGGTGGTGACTCATCGTCGCACCGGAGCATATGCGCGGTTCAGTTGGGTTTTTTTGTGTGTGTCGATAATAGAGATTGGTCATGCTACAACGGGTTCACGCCACCACCACGGCAATGGAGTTGAAGTTAGTGTTTAATATGTTTATGACTTGTCTTTTAAAACGTTTAGCTAGCGTTGCTGTGTGTTAAGATTGCAATGCAAACATTGTCCAACTGATGACCACTGGAGAGTTTTAGTTTTATTTATCAACGTGAGCTTTTCGTTTAGCTATACAACAGATAAATCTCCTCTATCCAGTAGGAAAACTTCAACTAAAAGGCAATTTTGTTGTCCATAGCACTATGTCCACCAAAACGAAGCTGCTAGGGTTTTGCTAATATTTAACCAATTAATTACCCATCAGGCAACTCTCGTGGCACACCTCGACACATGGGAGGCGTCGGTTCAGCACGCGAAAAGTGTCATGGTCACCGCTACAAGTGGTTTATAATTTACGTAACCCAACCACACACTCTCGGAACCGCACAACTGGCGGCTGACCAACGTCACGTCGAATTAATGAATTTAGTTCGCAGCGGAATGACTACGAGATACCGATGGAGCGCGGTGTCTTCTTGTTGCTTTCTGCCCTCGTGTGTGAACGCCACGTTTTTCTTTGCGTGCCACACCGAAACACACACCGAGCAGGAAATGACGCCTTCCGAATGGGAAGTTCCGGTGATTCGGATTTATTTTTATCCACCAAAACCAACCAAACATTGAAGCGTGCTTGATGGAATGTACCAATAGTGTTGTGTCATGTATTTAATAATGAAGCGTTTTTGAGGGGAAAAAGTTCTAAGTTTTGCTAAAAAAGTAAGCCCAAACTGCGAACAGCGTGAGTCATTGCACTATTATCCGGAGGTGATCGAGGCAGACTGACAGACACACAGTGTGCAAGCAACAGCACTCGGTTGCCAACAGTTGGACAAACGTAGCTATCAAGTGACACATGGGTTTGGCTTTCTTATCTCCTTTCGTGCCTTTATTCCCTGCAAAGGTCGCTAGTACCTTTCTACGCCGGTCGGTCAATCAATCATGATGGCCGGTAAGTAGCAGTGAAAGACTTAATTTCATTGAAAAAGATACCTGAAGGTTAGCTCTTTATCACAAGTGTTAGACTTAGAACTTAGATTACGGAACCGTCTGTGCACGGAATGATGGAATTTTTAAGGGCATTTTAAGAATCAATTTTTGGTAGTATTGTGCTCACATATAATTGATTGTTTTAGCAAGTTTTATATAAACGAGCAATAGACAAATTGAACACAGTTTTTTTTTCGGTTTAAACGAAAATTTTTGAAAAGAAAGTGCTGCTGAGCTTAATCGTCACCGTTTCACCACATTTCAACTGATAAATTTCTGTCTTATTTCTCCCCCAGTCGCACCATCCAAGTCCACTCGTTCGTGCTGACCAACATTGACTCGAAATGGCGGTTCGGGTTCTGCCGGCACGATCCAAAATCACCCACAGCGATGGTGATTATTACGTACCTTCCGTGGCACGATACGTTCATGCGCTTTCTGAACGTACTGGCCGATATCCGGAAGAACCGACCGAACGAGTTTGCATCGTTTCTAGCGGAATCGTACAACAAGGGTGTACCGGAACCGGGCGCCTGCCTGAAGCTACACTACGATCGAGCGTCCCAAACGTTCCTATTCCAAAGACCTCAACAGTTCCAGCTTCCCAGTATTCCGGAGAATGTAAGTGCAGTTGCCGTGGTTGCGGCGGTTGTTTGAAGTCAAGCAGTAATAACGTTCCATTCCATTTGTTTCATTTTAGCACAATCTCAATCAATACTACAACTTTGTGGAACCAAAATTCATGATAGGCATATTCGCCGCTATGCTGGCAGAGCGGCGCATCATCTTTGTTTCCCGGCGGCTCGACATCCTCTCGTCGTGCGTACAGGCGGCGAACGCTTTCCTCTATCCGATGGTTTGGCAGCACATCTTCATACCGGTGCTGCCGATGCAGATGAAGGACATACTGGCCGCACCGATGCCGTTCCTGATCGGCGTACCGGAGGCGGTGTACGAAACGTTACGGCGGGAGGAAATTGGGGACGTCGTTATACTGAACTGTGATAAACGAACGCAGGAAACACCGTTCGACGATGTGAAAAGTATGCCCCAGGAATTGGTGAGCTCGCTCAAGAAACAGCTCTCCAACCAGGCCGATCATCGGGGCGATCGGGTTTCAAAGATATTTCTAGGTACGGGAGAAACCGTGAACCGTGAATGTATATTTGCGGCAATCCAATTAATTCCTTCTACTTCTGTAGGTATTCTAGTGCAATTAATTGGTGGATATCGGGATGCTGTAAAGTTCAACGATAAAATTACCTTCGATCCGGAAACGTTCATCGAGTCCCGACCGTCGCATTTACGACCGTTTCTGGATAAAATGCTTGATTTGCAGATTTTCCAACAGGTGTGTACATACAGACGAAGCAGCATCAGCTTAGGACGATATTTACTGAATGATTTCTTTTCCTCCATAACGCTTGTAACAGTTTATCGAAGAACGCTTGGATATGCTAAACACTGGTCAGGGATTTTCGGACGAGTTCGAGGTGGAGTACTTCCGGTACGCGGAAAAGTCGGGCCGAAAGACGAAACAGTACAAGGATTTGCTGAAGAACTTCAAGGATAAGGTAGTGTCGTTGATTTGATAGTGGCCACATTTTCCATTCTGGTTTTTTGCTTCCCATTCTGTTATGCACCGTCCCTGTTTGTGGTTTCATTCAATTTGGCACGTTTTGGTAACCTTTTTTCGGTTGTTTAATTTCTTAGTGTTTCCACTTGACTTGGTTTTAAATGCTTATTGACAGCTGCACTAAGCGTTGAGAACATTTGATAGTAGTTTTAATAGTGACCGATCGCAATAGGTATCCATCTATGCTATGCAAGTGATCGACGTTTCATTGTGATTACTCGAATTATACTTAACATTCCGATTTGTGATGATTGCATATGAGTACTTTACCGTTGATTAAGTTAATTTTTAAACATTATGCTTACTTAATTCGATGCTATTATTAATTGGAGCAACAGTTTGAATCTCCCGTCGATACCCGAAAGGATAGTATGTCCTATTAGCCAGTTAGTATAGCACCTTTTAAGATTTCTCAATAAAGAATTGCTTCGATGATCAATTCGCACGATATGACTTTTGTTTCAATTTGACGCTAAATGATGGTTTCTTTTTGCTTTGGTATTGTTATGATTTTTTTTTCCTGTAAACCCTATCACCAGTTTAGGCCCGTCTGTTTATAAAAGAAACATCCTTAAATTGATCATGAATCTCATCATTCTGCATCTTTTTCATATTCTTTCTTCCGCATCATATCGCATCACTCTTTGACGGCTCTCTGCTTACACTGTTTCTACTTCATTGTGCATTTACGAAACCACGCAAACATTCACATTCTGGACCGGGGTTGTGTGCATTCGCTACCTGACGCTTCGTTCTCATACACGGTGCATGTGATTGCGTCTATCAACACGTGGATACTTAAACCAAACATTTCCTATTCATTGTGACCGATCTGTGCTTCCTGTGTGTGTACTTTACGCGGGGTGTTGCGTGGCGTGGTTTTTCGACACGCTGTCCACCAACCGCTTTCGGGGGAAAATTCGTCTTCGCTGCGGTGTTTGTGCTTGCCACCAATTGCCTGTGCCCGGGAATGTGTTTCGTCAACCCGGGGTTCTTAATGCCGCTACAATTTGCTGCCCCATATCGCTGCTGTTGCTGTTGCTTCCCCTAGACTAATCCAGCAGTACGTTCGGCCGTCAAATCGGTGAGTGGGTTTTGTTGTAACCGTTTCTGTTTTTGCGATTGAGGAGAAGTACTTTAATCACACCACGTTACTGGCATGTTGTTTATGCTTGGTGAGATGTGTTGGATAAATGACGATAAGAGAACGCTCTGTTTTACCACCCAACTAATCACTGTCCGTTCAATTTTAGGTCAAGGAAGGTGGCAAAGGTGTGAAGACTGCTTACAAGGGCTTACGGTCGAAGTTTCGTGAAACGACCCCACCGAAAACGAAGCTCGATAGCAGCAGCAGTATGCATCTGCACCACCAGTACGATGTCGGTGGACACCATCAGTCTGCGCCAAACTCGCCCGTCTTTAACAAGCGTCCGCAGACGATCGCATTGCCGGATGACGTTTACCACACGCACAACCCGCACCAAATGCTTACGCCATCGTCAACCTCGCTACACAACTCCCCACATATCCTGCTGGGCAGCCACCATCATCATCTGCATCAGTCGCTTCCGCAAAGCAATGGGGGCGTCGGTGGTGGCAGCAGTGCCGGTAACAGCAGTAGTGCCGGTTATCATAGCGCCTCGGCGGCGATGACCCGCAGCGGTAGCAGTGCTGCTGGCAGCACAAGCCACATGAACAACAACAATCACAGCTATGCCAACAGCAATAACAATAACAACCATATGACCAGCAGCAGTGCGAGCGACATACGCAGCCCAACGCTAAGTCCCACCAGCTCGAACTCATCGTCGGAGATGAACCTGTGGCAGGAGATGCAGCATCATCTGACGCTGTTCAAATCGCCCGCTGTGAATCGGAATGTAAGTAGGCATGAAACGGTTTCTTCCGTCTGGAGTACCATTTATTTGATTTCCCATAGCATGCAATACGAGTCAGTAACTATCCTTTCCAGTGTGTCTGTTGTACCTACAGACAGCTAGAATGCACCGTACGCGTAATGCGCGCTGCGTGGAATGAATGAATTTTTAAGTTTTATAATTTTGTGAACAATTTTCTGTTCGTCGAATTTTGTTGATGTGTGTTTATGGTTACTGTCGGCGGTGGCCTTTTATGATTTGCCGACCCAGACGAGCGCTGAAAGATGTAGCTCCTGTTGAAATTTACGCGATTTATTTAGTAACCATAATTTCGGGTAGTGACTGAATAGTATTTTTAAATTTAAGTTTTTATTCTCTGCCACACAAATTTCAATACCTTATGTTTTCTTTTTAATATAATGCATCTGTTTTGTTGCACTATTAACGAGCATCTAAGCGCTGCGCAAAAGAAAAGAAAAAAATGCATCCTTAACTTGTGAGCATCCACTCAATAATTGTAACGTATTGTTTTGGGTCGAATACCGTGTGCGTGAGTGCGTGTGCGTGTGATTTTCTAAGATTGTGAACGTAATGCAATACTTATTAAAAATTGGTACTTTGTGTCACTAACAACTGAGAACCATTGTCATTTTTGCCGCATCGTGCTGCCATCCCTGTGTGTGTTGTCAGTGGCGTGGAGGTAGTAATAACGTGTGCCGTAGCATTTGTTTTGTGAATATAATATTTGCAATTTAAATTCCATTTCGTATAATTTCCAAGACATTTTTTATGAGTGTGCAGTTAAGACTGGAACTGATTTGACAATTTTGCAATTGGTATTGTATACCTGCAGGAGTATACATGGTGTACTAAGTGGTACACTTAGAAAAATTAATCGAAAGTGTCTTTGTCGGAATAGCGAAGAGTCGTACTCAATTCAGTTAAAACGATGCAAATGTCGTCCCCGTTGGATGGATGTGATGCGGTTTGTGATGCTCATGTATCATTTTCTAAATTTCTCTGTGGTTGCATTCTACTTTGATTTTGTTCTACCGTGTTCATGATGGGCTGTTTCCATCTCATTTCGGTTTTGGGTTTTGTGGCTCATACAAAATCTGTTCTATGTTAACAAAATCGGATCAAAAGAAGCCATTTTAAAATTAAAACAACCATCCTTCATCGTTCATCCTAGCTGTGAATATATCAAGTGCATCTTCTTCTCCTTTCTATCGTTTTCCACCTTTCTGTGCCATATCTTGCACGCATTCATTCCATTCCATTCCATTACTCACACTTTCGGCATACACATGCACACACACACACACACACACACACTCCCTCTGTGCGTGTGGGTAATCCCGTATGTGCGTTTGTGTTGTTGTGATGTTCTCATGTGGTCCTATCCTGTCTCCATACTCTGGGGCAACAATCTGCATTTGCCTCCCTTGCAGCTCAAGCCAACGAACAGTGCGGAAGGCGGGAACGCCGGCAGTCGGCCATCATCCCGGGCGGGAGCACCGGTCAGTCCACCGGGTGGCAGTATTAACGCTCTACCTCGCATACAGGAGTCGGTGGCAGTCGGTGCGCAACCGCTGCTAAGCCTGGAGCTCGATAATGCGCGACAGCAGCACACCGGGCGGCCATGCAATAGCTGCAACAACAATGGCAGCGGCGACTACCACAACGACGACGATCAGACAAACTTCGATCTCTCACCGGATGCACCGTGTCCACCGATACCGCCGAGGCGCTTCCAGTCGGCGGCCGACGCCCTGGCCGCCATTCAGATTTCTCCCCCACCCATGTCACCTCCGTCGTCTTCCTCGTCGAACTCATCGCCCTATCGTACCTACAATAACTTTATACCTACCGCCGTACCGAAGGCGAAGCCACCGATTGCTGTTCCCTCCGGTACGGCTTCCCCGTCGACCATCGATCAGTCACCTCCCTTACCTTCCCCTCCGCCTCCACCGCCTTTGAAGGCGCAGGCCGATGCGGCCAGCCGGCGCAACGACATCCTCCAGTTCGACGACGAGGAGGAGCAACTGATCACGCTTACCACGACGACGACGACGGCGGTCGGTGGATATGCGGGTACGGCGACCACGACCACCACCAGCATGTCCATGACGTTCGGTCAGCCAGTGGTCCGCAAGCATGTGCTCGATCCCGCGTCCAATAGCACAACGCACAGCAACCACATCCTACCGCTGCTGCTGCCCCAAACGCAACACCCGAGACAGCAACCGATCGTACAAAGCGTAGCAGCAGCAGCATCAACAGCAGCAACAGCAGGCAAAACGCCACCATTGCAGCACGCCTATACCTTGCCACATCCACCGAAAGCGCAAGCGCCCCAGCCACCGCAACGGCCACCGCTTGCGCCGAAGCCCACCTTCCGCAAAGAGGTAATGAAACTTGCCCTTTACCACACCTTCCACTGCTTTCTGCTGCTCTATTGCGCGTTTCGACTCTTTACGGTGCCCTCTTGAACGGAATGTCCAACCACATTCTCCTTATCTTACCGTTAGCTGTTCTCCAGCAATATTAAATCGATTTCGTTTGTTTTTTTCTTTAATTTTAATTCCCCCCTCCACAATAACGTTAGATTTCGATCGCAGTTCGATTCGATTCCATTTCAGCTTATCTTATTGGCAATTAATACTCTTTTTATCAAATATCCCTTCTTTTTCCCTTCTTTCTTCCCTTGTTCCGTTTGATTTATATTTGCTGCGCGTAATGCTCGATCCGGTACTGCTTTAATTCTCGTACACACTCACGTTTTTTTGCCTGTACCCCATTGAATGCGCTTGGATGACGCTTGTGACGATGTTGTCTTCTTTCGAATCTCTCACCAACTATGTCTTCAATAACAAACAAAACTCTTCGTTCCGGAAATCCTCGGCCCGCGGAAATCTCTAAGATGCGGGTTAAGATCGAGCGTAAGCTAAGTATGCAAACGGTGGCGAAGCAGGATGTTTAAGATGAGCTGCTGGACGTGTTCCTCATCCCGTCCATTTGCTGGCGCACTGGTCCGGCTGGAGTGCCGTGAGGAAAAGAACTGATGATGATAGCTATTTGCCTAGGAAGCGATATATCAAAGAACAGCGCGCTTACGTTTGCCTGCTGTCTGTTGAACAGAACGCCTCTACGCCTTTTCCAAACTCAACCAGAAACTCCCGTCTAACACCATCGGCGGAGTGTAGCCGGAGGAGTACCCAGTTAACGCTTTCCACAACTCTAATCCACTACTATAGTAAGACCTGTTTGTATCTTCCTTGTACCTGTTTTTTTGTCTTGTCAACTTTGTGATGAGTGTTGCGTTATGTGGGCTTTGTTCTTTGTTTTACATTTTACCGAAACTCCTGTGCTTTTTTTTCATTTGCGAAGGGGGTTATTTGCGGAACCACAAACGGCAAACACACCGGTTAATGCTGCGTGGGTGTTTCTCTGTGTGTTTGTTTTTTTGTATAGTTTACCATTGTGTACTCATCATCGAGGAATGTTCGGTCACGATCACGCTGTTTTGTGTGTGGCACATTTATGTTCCATTCATCTGCAACCTTTTATCATCCTTTCGTCATCCCGTTCACCGCCATTTTGTGCACAACAGGGTCGCCCAAATCATCCTGACTGTGGGAGCAGGGGGTGTATCTCATCCGTACATCATCTTCTGCTCGGTGTTTTTCTTTCCTTCTCTATCGCATTGAAACGATCTCTACTCACTATCGGTGTTTGCTTACGATCATATCGCTACTTTTATCGTTCTATCGAGTCTTCTTCCCGAATCGTACGTCATACTCGCTAGTGTGATGCCTAAACTCAGAATAATCAGAATAATTTCTAAATCTGTTACTATTTTAGTAAGCTTTTATGGTAAACGGTGACTGTATTGCTTTTTTCCTGTTGCCAAACAACTTTAATATTATACTGTTTTGTGTTGCTTTATTAAATGAATTGTTTTTTGTTTATTGCTTGGTAGAGTGATTTGTTGAAGGTAGCTAGTTGTTATGTTTTTTGATTGCTGTTCTTTTTTTAAAGTAAAGTAAGATTTTTTGGTTTTTTAATGTTTGAATTGGACACGCTTCTACTGGTCATATGATTTCAGCACGAATTTATTAATTTTGATGCTTTTTTCTGCTTATGCATTGGATGGGATTTGAGCCAAGTATTAGATTGAATTGAGTCGTAATTTTTGAATTAAATATATAACAAGTCTTGAACATTAGCATAATGTTTCAATCTACCTTTGTAATGTATGCGGTGTGTTGCTTCTTGGTCTGTAGATCATTTATGAGCTACCGAAAGTTTCGCTTCAGTGCTGGGTAAATGATCGGTTTTCCTCTCATTGAAGTACCTAGCGAAGGATTACTCCTGGTGCACACACACACACACACACCAACCAACCAACCACCACCAACTCCCCGTAAAGCTAGCTAGTGCTGCTCCATGTTCTCACACTCCTACCGCCTATATTTCGCAGTCTCAAAACGGTGACACACCCGATTTCCCTGCGTCCACATCCGGAGCCACCACCGGAAGCACAACTCCACCGGTGAACGAAGAATCCCTAGATCTAATCACGCTGGATACCACCAACTCGAGCTTCGAGCTGGAGGACTTCGATCCGCTCAATGAGCGGGCCAAACCAATCGGTACGGGTGGCCCGGCCGGCACCTCGCATGCGACCCCCAGCTCAGCACTAACACCCTCCAGCTATCCGTCTGGCTTGGCAAATGCATCCGGCGTAACGATGCCGACGGCGTCCTTTCCCTCGACCAGCCTGAGCGTTAATAATCCGGTCTATCCTTACTTTACACCGCTTTACCAACAAAACGTCGCCGTGTCTTCGCACCCTGCTCATCATCAACCTCACCAACCACACAACCACCGGGCACTAGGGATGGGAAGCGATGGACAATCACTACCGCAGCGTTCGTACAGCAGCGTCGGGGAGCGCACCGGCGCGTCCAACGGTGCTGGTACTGGTGCCAGTGCGCGGGAAAGTAATGTCTCGGATGATTTCGAACTGTTGCGAAACTATGGTCTAGATAAATTCTCACTGCTGGACAGTGGTAGCACAAAGCCAACGACACTGCACGTTAACGGGAGCACCGGTAAAGCCGAGCAACAGAACACGACCAATTTTCTTCATAATGCGCAGGTTCCGAATGGTGGCCGCCAGCTCGGCGGTTGCAATGGTAGCAAATACCCGCCGATGAATAGCAGCAGCGGCCAGCCGAAATCAACCTTTAGCAACTGGACGACGTTCGATTGATCATGGTCAGCGTTAAGCGAGCTTGTGCCAGCTGCCTAGGCGACGATAATTAAATAAAACTAGTTTCTCAGCACATGCACACAGGAGAAACTCAAAATCGAAATTATATCACACATTCCAACAACAGGAATGGTGGTCACTTAATACGCTGCAAATATTAAACATTCAATGAATACAAGGATTAGGGCGCGCATAAAACTAATCCGGATGCATCAATGCTTAGGCCATATTAAAAGTTTAATCAGTTATCATACAGCGAACTAGAGCCAATACTGTTTTTTTTTGTGTATTTATTGTGTGAAAAAACAACGCCAACGTCTTTTTCCCCTTCCAATCGTGGTCTTTTTTTGTTTTTAATTTAGCTTTGTTCCAATTGTTTAGTATTAATAGTGTCATACAGAACGAAACGTAGTTGGGCAGGTTTCAGTCGATAGGAAAAGAAACTGAAGAATGTCGGCAGTGGTGTATGTAACAATGATATGCTTTTCAGAGATAAATTTACCGTAGTTAGCGGTAAGCATAGCTAAAACATAATCGTAAAACGATTTAAAATAGAGCCACAATTAGCGCAAGCGTTTGCAAGCAAAACTCGACGGTGAACCGACGACCACAGATGGGGATGTAGTGTAGAGGAAAGACATGGCACAGAATGTAAATTTAACTCGTAAACATATGCACAAACACACAAACAAGAGGTAATAATGAAGATGCGTATGGAAAAGGAAATAGAGGCAGAGATAAATTACTAAAAACAAGAGATAATGAACGGGTAGATTGAGTTGAGCGATGGAATAAAGAACATATATGAACTGGTTGAGTATAGTTTATCGCATTGAAGCGATCGCTAGTGGATAGTGCAGAAGCATTTTAAAATGTATCTAAGGGACGTTTGGTTTTGCCGTGCACAGTTTGTTTTTTTGTTCCACAACCTTTCCTTAACCGTGCAGGTCGTCGTCTTTCGATAACGTTAGAGTTTCCGTCTTTGTTTTCTTCCCCAACTCGCTCGGCTATTACTATCTTCTTCCTTTAGACTTCCAATCGACTATCACACTAAAGTTCGTGAATAAACAAATTATGTACGGCACAAAAAAAAACCCCCGAAGGTCCTTTTGTATCCGTTGCCAGAAAAGGTAGTTGTTTAGTTAAAGTAGCATACACCAAATGTGTGGCAGGAGGTATATATTGTCATGGGAAAGCGTTCTGTAGCGTTAGCGTCTTAACCATGCCCATGATTACGATCAAGTCATAGACATCATATATATATATATATACAAGCGGCGACATGGATGTCACGGTGTGCCGATTGGATTGCAGTTTTAAGTTTTATTTGATCGCCGTAAAGATCGCCAACGATTTAGCTATTTCTATTCGAAACGTAACGTTCAGTAGTGAGTGATCGTGTAACTGCTTAATACGATATTTTAACGCATCTTTAACTATCATATTAAGCGGGTGGGAAAACAAACAAACAAACAAACAAACATATATCATAAATCGTACTACGATAGATAAACCAAATATTCAACAAAACAAAACGCCCATTTGCCGATGGCGCCACGAAACGGGGGCGCTCTTTTGGTAGAAAGCAGCAAACATTAATGCGTTAAGGTGATAATGTTTAAGATATTTAGTCAAAATGTAACATGGAGGAGGTTAGCAATTTTTATCGATCCTCCGGGGGGTGGGGAGGATCTTCAATACTGCAAACATTTTTGCATCACGCTGCTCAACTAGCCGTACTGCGATAAGGCGGTAAGAAAGTGTTTTGTTAGTTCTTTATTAACATTGAACATCATTTAACATTGAATAGCGCATGGTTTTTGCTCTCTCTCTCTCTCTATCTCGCGCTAGCTCTTTACAAACAGTTCTTACATCACGGTGTTTTTTAACATCACGGCGCCAAAACACACGCGCGTGACACGACCAAACGGAAGAGCAAGCAGCCGTGTGTGGAATCTTTTTATATTACGGTAATATCACATCACATATGATAGATTTTTGTTTAGTTAGGAAATGTAACGAAAAGAAATAGTAAAAAAGGCAGAAGAAGCAACAAACCAATACTATACCGACTATAAGAAGTAAACTTCCAACCTATTGGATAACAGTCATTATTTGTGCCGTTTGGAGCCAAAACTCAATATTTAACCGGAACAATATACATAAAGCTAGGAAGAGCGACATGCACGTTTTACCAACAAACCTATCAACAACCACATGGCAAAGCAGTGGCGAAGAACTATTCCAGTGTCAAATGGTAGCAAAGTTAAGTCACCACGGACTACACTGCGTCCATGTTTATTATCGTAATGAAGCGGACGGAAGACGGAGTTCGAATAGAATCGATCGTGTGTGCAAAGTGCGCGTGACCATTAAATGAAAAAAGCATCTTAAATTATGTACTGTAAACAAGACATGTCAACAACAAACAACAAGCCATCAACAACACACAACAAGGCTAACCAAAAGAAGGAAAAACAAATTAGAACACAGAGTAAAAGATCGTTATCTACGATAGAAAATTTAGAGGTAAAAGGCATGTGGATCAAATTCTGCTATAATGGCTAAATTTTAACAATTAAAAAAAAACACACACAAACCCCACATTTTATGCTGTTGAAGAGGAGAGTCATCGTTGCTTCATGATTATGTTTTGCGAGATAAGAATGCGAATTGCTTCAAATTGTTTAAAAGTCGAATACAAAGAACTGGGAACCCGAAAGGCGGATAATCCACATTGGGTTTTGTTTGAATCTATATTTTTGGAGCAAAATTCATTCCAACCGTATGCTTCTTGATTGGAGTTGGGTAGAAGAGCAGAAGGGATCGGGTTCCTTACTAGACAGGATATCGTGTGTTTGTATAGGGACACGAATGAGCGCAAAGAAGAGGATTCCCTAGAGGATTGGGCGTGGTGCATGCGAGGTGATTCGTTCGGTTCGAAAGTTTGTGCGTGGTAGAGCATAGAGATGGTAGAACAGACAGACTATATATAGATATATATATTGGAAAAAACGGATGTTGAATGTCAAATAAAAGACGAAACATATTACAAACCCGATTGAACAGTTTCATTGTTTGGGTTCCGTTGTATGGTTTATTGTTGTGTAATATTAATGCAATACACGATGTCATGGTTATGCGTTTATCTTGATAGTGCAATCGTAAAAGCAGAAGCATTCATTGATAGTACAACGGTCTTACCCTGTGTCGGGATTGCTTAAGCTTCAGATGAGCTAAATAACAACTCATTACGATAATACCCACTATCAGGCAGCACAGAATAATTTTTTGCGCCCGTACAACCTGCGCCTGCCGCTGTTCTTTCATCGTCTGGACAACCGTTTCCATGCCGGGTAGGTCCATCTCGCGGTACTTTCGGCACATCAAATTTTCGTGCACGGTTAGATGAACGATCAGGTAGTCTTTGTACATGGGCGGTTGGGCACAGCGCAGCTTGGGGAAGAGTGTATGCAGTTCCGGCCGGGAATGCATCGCCGGTATCAGCTGTCGACCAGCCACTGCATCGAGCAGTTACAATTGAACGGATTGCCTTGCAGATCCACACCGTGCTTAATCTGCCCCCAGTGGACCATACTTTCCGGCACTTGCTGCAGTGCGTTATAGCTAAGATCAAGCTGTAAGGAGGGACATTAATTTGGAGTATGGGACATGCTTTAACATATATCTATTTAACGAATATTCTAACTCACTCTGTTCAATGCTTTCAGATCGACAAATGTGTTGGGCTCGATGGTGGACAATCGTGGACAGAAGGATATTTCAAGCTCTTGTAGATGTTCTGCGGAAATCCGTTCGAAGAAAGATTGAGTTGATAAAACGTTTATTACTAATTTCCCCTCACTTACCTGCTATTTCTGCAAAGGTGCTCCTCCCGATGGATCTTAAATTTGGCATTCGGTTAAAGGAAACTTTCCTGATGGACTTTGTTTGGTTACCGAAGCGAGGAAATGCTTCTAAATAATTGCTCGATAAATCCAGTTCGACGAGCAACGGAAAACATTCACCACAAAAGCTCGCCAGTCTGTTACTGGACAGATCAAGACTGTGTACGTTTGTTGCCTGCTTCTTCTGCGCTCCGGTTGAATCAATCTGGTTGAAACTGAGTGAAAGCCTCGTTAATGTTTCCGGCACGGATTCGAATGGCCACGTGGTCAGCTCATTGTGTTGCAGCCACAGTTGCCGAAGGTTTGCGGGCAGCAAGATTTCTCCCTTTTTGATAGCGTTGTGGGATAAGTCGAGCGTTTCCAGTGCCTCTAGCTTGGACAATTCGGTTCGCACCGATTCGATACAGTTGTGCGAGAGATTTAGGTGTGTCAAGCGTGACAATCTGAACGTTTTCAAACGCATGATATCGTTAATCGAGTTGTTTGATAAGTCAAGGTGCTGCAGATTGTTGAGGTTGTTGATAAAGTCTAAAATATGAGCATGTGAAATATAGATTGGTTAAGCTTCCACGGCGCCATTAGCTGGTCTGATCGGATGCAAAACCGAAAGCACAAAGATATATGTTTATCATGTTTTCCTACCGTGCACTATCGTTATCATATTTCCGCGTAAAGAGAGCGTCACCAAGTTACTGAAACTCGCAAAAGCTTCCTCCTCAATCGTGGTTATGCGGTTGTTATCCAGGTTTAAGGCTGTAACACTTGCATGACCCTGCAGTCTGTGAACAGTGTGTTAGGTAATTGATTAGGGCGTAGCATTGAAGGGGTTTTCCTTCGTACGATCGTTCACTCACTCTTCGATTCTGGGAATTACGAGTTGATTAAACGCAACCTCAAGCGTTAGATCCTCCTGCATCAAGCTGTCCAATTCGGACCAGTCAAACTTCCTTAAATCGAAGGTAGCATTTAACAACTGCTGATGGAATGCTTTCCACACGGTTTCGTTAAACAGTAGCGTCAGCTTTGAACCGTCTTTCGAGCACTGCATATAGCGACACACTTTCGCCGTGTCTAGAAGTTCACCGAACATGTGCACCACCGATACGGTTAGACTCAGGTGTACAACAAACCACACCCGAATGAGCCGCATTGTTTCAATCGCACAAGTTCACACTTAAACAACTATAAAATGCATCTAACGTAAATCGTGTGTAATGCGCGGGCAACAATTCAAACACCGTAATGCTAACTTTCGAACTGCTCGCTCTGAGGTACTATAACCTTTGCAGCTGTTATCATATCAACGTGATAACGATAAGCGTGGCGAGTTCTATTATAAAAAAGAGTGAAGTTTCCCCCCATCGTGAACCGACAGCCAATCTATCGACGAAGGTCAGTGAAGTAGCATTATGTTGTGCCTTAACCACGCGTTGTTCGTAACGTGCGCGCCCGAAGCGTAGAGGGCCGCGTAACGACGTTTACAATGGGAACCGTTCAGTCGTGGAGTCAAGCCGGAACACTGACCTTTTTTTTGTGTGTGAAATAGTGGCGCTACTCGGGTCGCGCCTCATGCTTGAACAATGTTTGAGCCGAGAACACATGTTTTGGGGATTTCCTTATGATGGCGAGCGTGAAGTATAAAAAAAGGCATTTAGAACATAAAATATTGAATTAATGACTGACGTATTAATATTGAAAACAAAAATCCTGCATTCTTCTTGACCGTCTATACAACAGTCGCACGTGAACTGTCACGTGGGTAATTTTTTTTCTCTCCAACAAAACAATTACGACATTATGGGTTTCCTCTGAACAGCATTAAAGATATTCATCAGTGTGTGTTTGTAAGGGAATTCGGTGTAAACTTTTATTCACCATGGCTAAATGATACTGGATTCTCTTCCCACTCTACATCTTAGGTCTAGCTTCATTCGCTTCCAGCTGCATCCTGCTTTGGGTTGATCGGTGTCACTGCTTCCGCTCCGGCAAGACTGCGTATCTTAGACACCTGCGTCTGATCCAATGCAAACGAGTTGAAAATATGTCGCCCAATATCCACACCCTCCGGGTAGCCGTTCTCGCTGCAGTACTGCAGACACTGTATCGCAACCGACGGTGTTCGGTTGGCAATGCAAAGGTTAACGAATTCCTGCAACCCGTCCACCCTCGGGTCGCCAACTATCGTGTTCTGTTCCTTGCTGAGCTTCATGAAAACGGCCGATGCCTTCTCGTAATCACCGGCACGGGCACACAATAGCAGTACGTCACCCAACATCTGCCCAGACATGCCGGTGGCGGTAGTGGCCCGTGGTCCAGTGGCACGTTCTTCCATTCGATTCCACATGTCCCACGCGATGTTAGCAAACCGTTGAACTAAATCCGCGTGCTTCGGGTCGTCGGCCGACGGTTCGTTCGTGACCATAATGTGCAGCATCAGATTGACTAGATTTTCCCGGTTCGTATGGTCGAACTGCACCATGTGCGACCACAGCAGCGGCACATGCTCGATGGCGGTGTTCATCTCGACTGATCGTAAGATGTCCTCCATCACCGACGGTTCCGGCGTGTAGACGTTCGGCACGAGAAGATGGTACGTGTCCAGGAAGCTTTCCAGTGGTTCCGTTGTGGCGAGCAGTGTAAAATAGTGCCGATAGTAGATTGATTCCTTATACGAATCTCCAATCAAGTTGTAGTTTTCACCATGGTGTAACAGCTGATTCACCCGCTTAGCAAGCTCCTTATCGTGCAAATGATTGCGACACACGTCCATCGCCGTCACGAAGAAGAACGTATCCTTCGGATCTTGAATCGTAAACTCTTTGCCCTCAATTTCGTTCATTATGTCGTGCAGCACGTGACTAACTGGGCCACGTTCGCGACAGAAGATCACCAACATATAGTACCAGCTGGCAAGCGAGGGTTCGATACCGAGCTTTTTGAACTCGGTCAGCGTTTTTAGGGCGTACGTACGGGGATGATTATAACCGCCAATCGTCGTCACCGTCTGCAGAATGCCGTTGAGCGTGCCAAGATTCGGGCGCAACCGTTGCTGCTTCATGGTGGTCATAACTTCGCACACCAGATCCCACCGCTTGTCGTAGCTTTCCTTCAGGAACGATGCTATGTGCAGCAGACAGTTGAATGTGTTCGTGTCCAGCTCGATACCCTTCTCGATCGTTTCCTGGTACAGGGCCCATGCTTTTTCCACCTGAAAGAATCGAGACATGCCACGAATCATGGCACAGTAGTGTTCGGAGCGTTTCGTTTCCATCCCATGAAACAGTTCCTCCGCCAGCTCAAAGTCTTTCCACGTTTTGCGCTGCCTTTCGCGGCCCACCGTGCCCTGGCGGAACCAACGCTCCTCGATGAACTGTTCCGGCAGTGTATCTTCGTGGTTGTAAAAGCACACCAGCTCGAGCAGTTGCTGCTTCAGTTCCTCGCCAACCTCTATGCCGTTCTTCTTTAGCAGCTTGTACACCAGTATCGCATCCTTCACCTCGACACTTTCTATGAGCTGCTGCAGATCGGTCGTTTCCACCTTACTTTCTTCGTTGTAAACCATCGTCGGTACGAACGCTTGTACCGGTGGATCGGCTTCTTTGTGTTGAAAAAGATGGGCGTTCTCCTGCCGTATCCAGTGTGCTGCCTTCCGACCGGCTTCCTGTGCCAGAGCGAACGTTTTCTTGTTCGCGTTGGAGGTCGGTATTAAGTACGGATCGTCGTGATATTTAAAATGGGCAGCAGTTGGATCGTATCCTACTGTGGCCGATAGTGCCATCAGAATATCGGTTGGGCCACGCTCGATTCTGGTTGGTATCACTATTGTTTCCTTCGTTACACCGGTTTCTGTGGATGTCGCTGGGTGGTGAGTTGAGGTACTTTGCGACGCGCTTAACACTTTGCCGTACGCTAGCGCTTGGTTGCGTGAGTGCACGCGTAACCGGTACATCGATTTCCACAAGTTATTCATGCTTTCAGTCACTAAACAGTAGCTGATGTGAAGAAACTGTGTCGTAAATGCAGCACGCCGGGTTTCCTTCTGCACAACAAAAACAACATGTGTTATATCACGGATGAGAAGTGTCAAGAGCAATGTTGTTTAGGTACACAGCGCCATCTATGTGTGAAAGGTTTCAGAAGATGTAAACGAAATGTTTCAATGGTGTGCGGTGTGAAATATTTCACCGTTGCTACAGCAACACGATCGTAATTCGAAATTCCCGCTAAAATTTGAGTTCTTTGCGGTAATAATAATTTACATTATATTGGAACTTTCAATAAAAATTATTTCATGCATAGGAAATATTGTGCAGATAATAAAGAAAGCAACTAAATTGCGTGTCAACCATAATGTTTGGTGTGTAAACATTGATACAAACGTGTGATAAAAATAATCAAGTCAAATCAAAGCAATCTCTCGATGAAGAAGATATATTTGTACAAAATCAAAATATTTGCATACACTCACGAATATGATGTAAACAATCTAGAACGAAGTTTGTCCCACCCTCGGATACAACCACTACAAGCGCCCAAGGCAAACATTAGGGAACATTGGAGTGCTCCAATTTCTACACCACTCTAATCACCGTGTCATATGATGAACCTGACACAATCGGTGTGTCCTTCATTAGTAACAGCGGGCGGAACGTTTTTACAAACACGGTCCAGCCCGCCAATAATATTGACCCTTTTTGAACGATTAACAATGCGCGGTTTCTGTTGTGTTTTGCGAATTGACTCGTCGCTTCTCCCACGTCAGAAAGACGCGGTTCGCGGTTCGCGCTACAGAAATGCTAAAAATATACACTTCCACCTGACCATTCACCGCAGATGATAGTATATTAGCAGGTGTATGATAATTGACAACTTCGCATGTGGTAGACGTGATAAAGTCGCCCCAATATCTTACGGTGAATCTTGGGGAATTCAGTTAATATCAAGTCTTCTGCTCGATCAGTACGTACGTGTCGTTGGGAAGTGTTTTCTGAAGATAGTAAAGTTCAAGTTGCAAAGATCGTTGCTGCAAACCGAGGATTTCTCAAGATGTCGGAAACGCAAGTAAGTGTCGGGTCTTGGACGGGACCACGAAATCTTCCATTTTGGCCGTGTGTGTTCAAAGTGGCACAAAGATTTTGATCAGTTTTTGGTGTGTTTTCCGTGTGCTTCAGTTCGTGTGCGATCTGTGCGGTCAGCGGTACTCCACCTTCGAGATTCTGATGACACACAATCGTCTGAAGCATTATCATACGATCAAGTTCGGTTGCGGATACTGCAACGAGACGTTTCGCCTGGAGGATGATCTGTACTGTCACTTCGTGCTGACGCACCGTGTCGATCCGTACGCGAAGTCACGGTGCAATAGCGCTGGTTCGGATGAATCGGAGGTGTGCGGCGGTCCGGAGGATGCACGCATCCGTCAATCGGAGGAAACGGAACCGGCCAACACTTATCCGGCTGGCCAGATGCGGCTGATCAGTGAAAGTGACGATGGTTCGGAATCGATCTGCAGCAGTTCCGGGGAGGACTCCGATGAAGACGGCAGCGATTTGGAGTTGAACTACAACGAACTGTACATGAGACGGAAGCGTAGTGCGATGACGCAGGAAGAGATATCGGAGCTGACCGATGTGTTCAAGAAGTCGGTCCAGTCGACCTACACCACGAAGCTGAGCTTATAGCAATAGGAGTAACATCGAAAACCTGTAAATAGCGGCCCAATTTCTTGGCGAAAGACAGTTTGTAGCACAGCAGTCACCACCCTGGTCGAGGGACGGTCACACGTCATCCATGTAGTCATGCGATGCAATTAGCTTCTCGCTAATGTTATGTTTTCCCCGATACAAGTGGGAAAGGGTATCATAATTCGTCGATTGAGGATCGCACAGATCACGCTCTCTGGCATCTGGAGAGCGTCGACGATATTACACTTTTAGCACTTAGGAATGCAGACAAACCTCGCAGCGCCCTCGCGCGCACCTAACTCCCTATTTATCACAGATGCACTCGAACCGGTAAGGTAAACAGAGGAAGAAGCGAGCTAATGGTGGTGTGAAATAACTTTTCGCAAATATTATGATTGTCATCTGTGGGTTTGATGTTGCGCCTCCTTTTCAGGGTCCACGTGAATAGCTCAGGTCCGTCATATCATGGCATTGTTAGAATTGCATTTATCGCATTTCCGACGCTGTTACCGTGCCAGCGAACTTCTCACCGGTGAATGTGATTCACCGAAACGGTCCCCCGGAAACTGTTTCCATCTTTTTGGGGGGCGAAGGTACGCGGCCCAATGCGAAGGGCGTGCGGTAATTGCAAAGGTGACGAAAAGGAATCCCATCGTCTTGAAAACGATCAGCTAGTGTAGAATAGGCGTGAGACACAGAGAGAGAGAGAGAGAGAAAGCAAGGGATGGTTCGGCGTTAATGGTGATGTGTTATTTGTGGAGGAAAATATATGTATAAAAAAAGTGGCATTAAGTGTAGAGATAAGAAACATGGAAACTGGACAAATAAATGAACTTTAAGTCAACGTGATTGCCCGCAGTTTGAAGCATTTCTTTTTTTGGAC
The DNA here is from genome assembly GCF_943734755.1 of Anopheles moucheti. Lineage (NCBI taxonomy): Eukaryota > Metazoa > Arthropoda > Insecta > Diptera > Culicidae > Anopheles > Anopheles moucheti. Next base: position 17,159,130 of record NC_069141.1, read on the forward strand.
GTCCGACACGCACCGCTCAACGGTGGTTTTTAGGTGCATGCCGAAGGACATGGGCATGGGGGCATCCCCCCTCATGACCCGGTGTGTAATTATGGTCCCACTGTTAATGTTAATGATAATGCATCGGAAGAAACCATTGAAATTGTACTGAAAGAAACGAGATAAATAAATACAAAAAGAAATCACGCCGCGGCATAGAAGACGGCAGGAAGATTCCAGATACGTGGTAGGCATACCCCCCTTCCCAGGTTCCAGGGCCGAGGGACATTATCAGAACCTTCGACCTGGCCTTCCCAACCGCCGGGTAGCAAGCTGGCAAGGGCGTCCGGGGGATTCGGTTTTCAATAAAAATAAGCTATGAAAAGTGTAACATAAATGGCGTACTGTGGGCTTATATTTATGATGTACTTCTTGCCCACTGCACGGTCCCCCGCTGCACACTGCACGGTTCCGTCGGACATACTTTTGCCTCATTACAATCTCCGCAAACGCGATGGTCGTGAGTTTTTCACAGTTTTTATTTGTGCCTTTTTCCCTACCTCCGACACACCGTGAGGTCGTTATTAGCCATAAACGTAAACGATGCACACCGGCCGCCGAGATGAATGAATGGCCGGGCCGGTTGGCTGGCCGGTTGATCATTAGGAAGCGTTTTACTACGATCTCGTTACAGCAAGAACTGGTTTAGTCATAAACACTGGAGTCAACTTTACAGAAGTTTCGCACACCACCACACAATGCAAGCCATCTATCATGTGAGGCTTTTCATTTGTGTTTTCGATAGTAAATGGAGATTCCCATTCTTAGGTGGTCATTTTCTGGTTTCAATAAACGGTTTAAATCACCATTCATTCATCGATAAATACTTTGCTTAAACTAGCAACGCGATTCACACGGAGTTTATTAAAATTCCTTTGGCGTCCTTCCAGCTTCTCCGTACTTTCGATAGTTTCCGCTCCGGGACGCGGGAAAATAATATGTGCGAACGGTGGACGCGTGCCAAATGGTCGTAAACATTACCCCCAAAAATTACAGTCGTCAGTCGTTTAAATGTCAGCCGGCCTGGTGGGTAATTTTCTTATTACGTACAGAGTACACGCGGCCGGAGCCTTATGCTGCGGGTTTGTGGTTTCTCCTGACTGTGGGTATTGTTATGACCATCCCCGGGGGATGCGATGGAAGATTGTGTACTGTGCATTGTGGAGGAATCATTTAATGCTTGAATATTGATTGTAGATTGTTTGAAACACCTGTTGAGTTGAACCCGGTTGGAGATGGAAATGGAGTGCTAAAAGTTTCTAATTAGCACCCCACGAGATTATAGATAACCTGAAGATTTACTTTGGTTTTATTGAATTTAAATGTAGTATTGTTTTATTTTATTATGGCGTTTTGCTTATCTATAAATATACGTCATTTAAGCTTGCATAAGCAGTACACCATTAATGAATAATGGGAAATTCTAATTATTTGATGTGATTAGTGTAAGCTAATCCTTCTGACTATTTTTGGTGGGATCATTAGAAGTTAATGCATTGTGAGCTGTCGGAATTGAAGCAACAGAATAGTTAAGAGTTTGTGTAAACTTCAATGTCTACTGCTGATTATGATTAGTGGGATCAACTCAAGGTATTTCTACTGATCATTTGGTGGGACCATCTCTAAATATTGTATTATGAGCTACAGGGACTGAAACCAGAATATAATAAAATGTTAGTCTAAAAATTATCAACATTTCAATCAATTAGTGAGTGAAACTTAGCAATAGTCATGTATTCATCAATTAAATCGTTACGTGAAAATAATCTTCCTTTTCCGGCCCTTCTTCCTTTTAGGGCCAGGACATGAATTATTTTATTTTATTTTAATTTATTAAGTAATGTCTGTCTAGTGGCTCAACATATAAACCTATAGCCAACTTAAAATTGAGATTAAGATTAAGCCTGTTGTTGTTAAGATTAAGAGCGTTAAGAGGAAACTATTGGAAGGGGCTAGGAATTAAAGAGAGTATCGTAACAAGGAACGGTGGCGAAGAGCCTCGAGAGTTTCAAGTCCAAGCAGCTGACACCTGTACTCATAATTTGGCAGCATGGAAGTAGATCCAGCAAGGAATTTGCGAACCTGGTGAAGGTGCCATTGATGTTGAACTAGTCTACGTAATTGTTTAGAAAGCGTCTTCGATTCCTTACTGTCTGGTATTTAAGTACTATTTAAGAATTTTGTGTAGACCGCCAAGGTCAGACAAATTACTAATAAATCATAATTTTCGAAGGATTAAATTTTCCTTGTTGCCACCCAAATGAACAATTGAACAAATATGGGGAAGACAATCATACAAATCTACTGTTTGATAAGGAGGCAGGAAGAATGAAATGGTTTAACTACGTTTGAGCAAATATAATTTCGATCCGGTGCGATTTAAGATCGATCTGTTTCCGGCACCCATTTATGCAAAACCTTATTTGTTTAACCACGTTTCATCGCATTCCATTAGCAAACGTAAAGTTAAACAACATTAATCATCGATCAACAAGGGCGCGTTCTTTTCATTCTTTTCAAACAACTTTACCCAATTCGGGGATTTTGCGTTCGTACATGTGACGCGTGCAAATAAAACCGTACCCCGATTATTGATGGTTTGTTGAGCTGCATCGCATCGATCAATGCAGTCAGCTGTGGCAAAGGAAATCTTGTAATATGCGTCATGCATGGTGACATTGTAGCAGCCGAACGCTTCTTGTGGCTGTGAGTTCTCGCACCCTCCCCAAACAAACAACCCCTTTTATCCCCGTCCCCTATTCAGCATCAAAGTTACAACTCTTCCGGACGGCTCAATCGCGCGCGTGTGTGTTGTTGCCCTTGAAGTGGATTGATCTCTCTTGATCGTTCTTTGTTCCGGTGGGTGTGTGTGTGTTTATTGCTGTGCAAAGGGCTGGTGGTTTTTCTCACCGTTTCGATATAAATCAATCACCTTCGATGGAAACCTGCTGTAACGGCAAACTGTCGGATAAAGAAAATTGAGCGTACTGTCATCGCGAAAAGTGCTGGAAATTTTGTGCACGCAAAAATGATTTTATCATGGCGCGAGTACGCGACTACGGATACGCGCGGATTAGCGCCCAAGTGGCGCATTAGGGCGGTGGTAAAAATATTTTTTTGGTAGAATGAAGCAAAGCAAAGTTTGGAATGCTTTAAACAGAACATATCGATTTTATTACACCCTCTGCCTGTATCCTTGAAGTGTGGGATGGAAATAATCAACTGGCTAGCCCAAACAGCGGCGTGCTTGTTCCGTGTACTTTGTTCCGGGTGTGGCAATAAAAACCACCCGGAACCACCCTTAATGCCAAAAGCGAGAACCAAAGCCGAGAACGTATATCACTCAGGAAAGGTTTATGCAAAGCTGACCTTTATTTGTGCCTGTGTTTAAACGTGAAGTTGAAGATGCTACCTTTTTATTTCTTTGTTGTTCTCCGGGACCTGTACAACTTTAAACAGTGTTTTACAGTGCAAGGTTGAACGTTGCTTCATCAATGATTCATCCGCTTCTGTCCGGATGGTCGGATGGACAAAACAGCAGCAGCCAGTGTTAACCCAATTTTTAACGACACTTTTCCGATAAAGTCGCTGCGTGTTGGCGGACCAGAACGATTCGATTTTCGTGCGAAAATCAAATAAACCATTAAAGTTTAATTATCGAGAAATTGTTTACGACCCGTTCCTCGGTAACCGAACCTGAACGCAGCAGAAGCAGCTGGAACGGACCATCTCGTTATCTACGCAAGGGACGCTGAGTGAGCCGTCTTGGAGAGACACGTGTTCCACGCCCAGATGAAGCTACGGTGGAGCTACGATTATCACCAACCCGGGCTCCAAGGGCTCTGAGTGAAGCTGCGATTTTTTTTTCGGGTACGGGTCGTGCTGGAATCGCGAGTTTTGTAATAAACTTTAATCGATTACATCGTCACGACCAGTGGAGCCGTCGCCCGTTCCGTGGCGAATGACAGACGGACGCACACAAAAAAGGAATCCGTGCATTTTGTGCTTTGTCTTGCCGTGCCAAGACAGAAAAGGAAATCCTTACGCTCGACCCGGTTCAGCACGGTTGTTGTCGGTCGGTCCTTTGTTTTCATCCGTTCTCTCCGTGTCCGGCAACGTCTTTTTCAATCTCGTGAGATTTCTCAATCAGTCGTTGCGTGTTGTTTTTTGTTTGTTTGTGCTTTCTTGCACAACGGATAAATTTGGAAGTTGTTATGGAAAATAATTACTCCCCAGCTACGAAGCTCCCCGGCAGTTACTGGTTCGCACTGTTTTTTTTTTTTGCTTCTCTCTCTCTCTCTCTTTTGTTTGTTCATTTCTTATGGCGGTGGGGACTTTGGTTTGTTTCGGTTTTGCTTGAAACCGTCTGGGGCGTTTTTCGTGGTTCCTGCCAGAAACGGAAAGCCGTGGAAGCGAGTGGATGAATAAGATATCGAATAAAATTAAGTCCTCTGATGATGGATGACTGTCGGATGCTGCTGATGATGATGATGATGGAGGTAGTTGACGGAACCTTGGTGGTGGAGTTGAAAGTTCAACGAAATTTGTTGTCGCCTAATTGAGTTTGCTTGGGGTTTATCTACTTTTTCGGTGACGATTTGTTCATTTTCTCGATTGCAACGGTTATTTGGTTCCTCCGAACTGCTAGCAGTAATAGTTAATTATGTTCGGGTGTCAAATGCATTCCAGAAAGTTTCACGAATATAATCACATAAAATACGAAAAACTTTATCAATAATGCGGCCATACCGTCTCACTCCACAGCCACAAACGGGTGGGACGATACAGTGGACATCATTTCCATAGCGATGCACGATGCACAACAGCTAACCCAAGCTGAGAATGTAAATGTTCTTCTAGTGTTTGAGTTGTTGCAAATTGAGTTGAGTTTATGCAAATTTTTCTCCATTTTCAGCCACTGGACGGTGCTCTGATTCTGTGATGACTTTCCGAGATGATCATTAAATGTGACGGAAGCTTACCGCTTGCACAGCGCGGCAATGTTTGTGTTTGTTTCGAACCACGAGTGTTAACATGATAGTGGGGAAAATTGTGCAAACCAAAAGTGAAAACGGAGTTCGTTTTAAAGTTTGCTCTTTTGTGGCGGGTTCACTTGACTTCGAGTTTGTTTCTTTGAGGTTTGTGTGTTTGTGGGCTGTTTTATGATTAACTATGTTAGTACTTCTGTTACATCTGACATTATGATGAATTGTTGGAGTATTTTTCTGTTTTTTAAACATTATATTTAATTAGGTGGTAGTCTTTTTTCAATATTTCTAACCAAATTTACTAACTAAAATTTATTTTACATACCCTAAAGCATCTTGAAAGCGAAAGTCGTTCTTCTTGAGAAAGCTATGTCAATGAACATCATTTTGGTCTAAATCACCTTAAGATCTATGTTTAACAATCGATCCTTTCATGACAACATTGATTCAGCATTTAGCATACTTTTCAACTCAAACCAACAGCAGCACCAAAATCCTTAGTTGATTTTTGATTGACAGACATCCGGATGTAAAGGTAGCTGTAAAGATACCTCCTATTAACTGACGAATGCTCTGGAAAAACATAAACAACTACCAACTGTCATCGATCCAGCGGTTCACATGACAAGAACTGCTTACGGAGAAGAAACCCTGCTCAGGATGCTCCAAAATGGAGACCCTGGAGTACAACATTGTAAAGAGATCTGGAGCATTCTCTGCTTGGAACATATTGATACAGGAAATAAATTCAATTTTTACCACCTTTAATTTGTTTTAAGGAACATAACTTAAATTAAGAGCTTCTCAACCCATGTTTGTTTGAGAACTAAATGTTTCACCCACGTTATTGGAAACAAGACTGAAACAGAATGGAGATATTACTTATCTCTTATATTACTTATCTATATATTATCTTACTAGGAGAATTACTTCATAAAACGTATTCTTAGAAATGGATCGTGATTTTGGAAGATATTTAAATCATCTGCCCCAATATATTTGAGTTACTCGTGTAAAGAAATTAAATTATAAATTGAAAACATGGAGAACACGCCTTGAGATGATTAAGTCACCCATTTTCGAGTCAGTGAAATATAAGTCATGGTGTTATTCGCTACACTAATTTGATCTTTACAACATACGTGGTCATCAAACACACGAAAAGCACAGCCAAACCTTTTTAATATTCCATACCTTGTGCACTTCACCGTAAAAGGAGACAATCAGGCATATATTATGCCACCATTATGAAGCTAGTGAAACTTCCATTTTGTCGCATGGTGCGTTGAAAAGCTTTGCCTCAGCACGTACACTAGCGCAACCGTCTGTCTAAACAAGTGTACCATCGGTGGATTGAATGTTTTACAGGCGTCACAGCAAACGCGACACTGAAAGTGCCGGTAGATAGTTTCACTAATTATCGTTCCACCGGGGGAACTGTTTGGCACGCTCTTGGCACGCTCTTGCCACGCGCTTAGCTTGAATCGAGAAGCCGTTCAGTCGATGCGGAATGATGGAGTGATCACGATTTGACAGACCGGCTTTCGGCTGAACGCTTCGCTAAAAATCACTCAAGGATGTCCTAAGACGATGAGGGTTGACTTACGTGCCGGCAGCGTTCTTCAATGGCTAATGGTACGGCCAGGCTGTACATTACTTCTGCGAGCAAACGACATAAAGAATGGACAGGGAAGAGAAGTAATTGGAATTATTACTTACGACCTTTCGCAACCGTAAATCATCTACATTGCTCGCAGGATTAAAGAAACTTCCAAACAGTAGGGAGTGGCTTAAAAAAGGCCTTTTCCGAATCGAAATCGATCGAATACCCGAAACACGGTAGTAAAGGTGTGCTTTGTTTCGTGTGGTGAACCATTTTTAAAGCACTTTTCACGCGGCCTTTAAACCGAAGATTAACCGTGACCATAAAACGTTAAACAGTGTGCTAAACTGTGTGTGTGTGTGGCTACTGGCCGGAGCGAGAATTGATGGTCGAACCATTTGGAGTTTCGCCGGGAACTCTGCCCCGAGGCAGCACCATAACTAACGGACCTGTACTTTATCGCTCGAATGGTATTCACCGATCGGAGCATAAAATGTCAACCGTACCGTGACAGAGTAGTTAGAAGTTTCGCTCGCGCTTACGTACGCATCTAAGCAGGCCTTGACTTCGACACGTTTCGATGGAGGCGCACAGTACTTTGAAGCTTTTGTTTGGTTGTTTATTTGATCGTTGTCAGTTTCGTTTCGGCCGAAGTGGAAGTGGTTTCGGAGGGAAGGATATTAAATACATCAGCTACAACCAGATCCGTTCCAAAATGGCAGCACAATCGAAACGGGAATGAGAATGGGGTGGGAAGAAGAGATAATCCGCTAAGGAGCTTTTATGTTTTGCGTGCGATTAGTTTGATAAAGCGATTTGGGAGCTTGGGAAAGTTTGTTGGAAAGAATCGTCTTGTAAATCAATCTCAAAATTAGTAGCTGCGCAGCAATTGGGAAAGTTTAATTTGAAAACCAATTTCTTTAGCAATTTAGTCATAGCTTGCACGTCACAATGCCAGTTGCCAGAAGTAACCTAAAAGTCTCAGTTTAATGAGGCTTTGCTAGGGTTATTAATGGCTTTAATAATCAGTATTGTGTTTTTTTATCTCATTACACGAGTTTACCTATTGTGCGGTATTTCTAAACATTCCAAAACGAGGCAGAACGATTGCAATATCCGTTTTGTTTCCACAACAACTCAAATGTCCCGTGAGGGAACTTGGGAAAACAAAAACAGTTGTCCACTAGGCAACTGTGGGTTTGCTTTGCTCTAGTCTCAGTTAATCTTTTCCACCCTTTAATATCTCCAAACCTAATGTAATTTCTACACTTGATAGGCTTTTATTAGCAATACTGAAGCGAACATTAGCTGATCTCTCCTATGTACTCATTGAACGGTTGTCTGAAGAATAATCGTCTACGATTCTTTCCAACTCACCGATGCTTAGAAGATATTGCAATTAGAATCCCTTTTCGGGAATCTAGTTCTCTTAGTTTGAAGGCCATTTTTATGAGCTTGTGATATGCGACTAATGATGCTAATTTAATTGGGACACTCCAAGCAAATTCTCGATGCTCGTTAAGCTTACCGTTACTATCACAATGAGCCGTTCAGAGACTTTTGGTACTATGTTCTCCGAATGTGTGTCATTAACATAATGAAAGTATTGTTGTAATACTGATAATAAATCGATAATTTGATTTAAAATGTTTTTTTTTATTTAAATTGATTTATTTTTTCAGTGACATCAGTCACATCAGTGACGCAATCCATTACGAATCACGCAAGTTCTATGTTGCTTTAAAATCTTCTACACAACGAATAAAACAACAATCGATAATTTGGATTCATTTCCTTTCTAATGCGTCGCCAAAATGTCGTCGTAAACCATGCTTTCCACTGGCGAACCTTTTATTTTTTACGAACCCACCGACGAACAGATTGTGCTTCCCGTTCCTCGTCAAACTTTCCCAAACACCGGTGACGGTGATTACACTCAATTAACCAGTATCGAACGTTAACAAGCGACATCCCAAAACAAAACAAAATAAAAAAAAAACACCCCAAAAATCGTCAACCGAAACCGCTCGTTGCTCGTTCCATTCGTTCGTTCAAGGTTCCCTCGGATCCGTCTTATCGCGGTGCCTCGAGGAAAACCCACCAGGTCCGCTTGCCGCAAACGCCGCTGGACACAATCAGACACCTCTTCGCCCCCCCCCCCCCCCCCCCTCGGGTCATCTGTTATCCTTCAACCGCTGTTTCTTCGTTCGAACCTATTTATGTTTACCGACGCCCTCGAGGATAGCGACCCACATCGCGTTCTCGCTTGGGGTTGGTTTCGTTTGTTTTTTTTTTGCTGTGAAAATTAAGCAATAAAACGCGAGCAAAAAAAAACGCGATTGTGGTTCCCGCACTTTTTTTTCATGCCTGAGGGATTGTGTGCTTCTTTTATGCTTCACTGTCACCCTTTGCTACCGTTTTTTTTTTTCTTCAGATGGTACGAGTTTTGTTTTTGGTGGTGTAAAGAGCAACACGATAAATCTTACCCATTTTATTCCATCCTTCTGGTCGCTTCCATCCGGGCCACAGCTCCAGCAGCTTTTTCGCATATAATTTTTATTTTAAAGCAGAAAAAAATCTTTCGAAATATATTACTTCATCCCGACCGCTCCGAAAAGGGGAAGTGTAAAGTTTTGTTGCCGGGGTTTTAAAGTAAAAAAAACATGCTCTCTATGTCTGGCTGTCGCTCTGTCGATCCGAAAACGGTGGTGGAGAAAGAAGGATCGAAAGCACACGTTTGGCCGGCGCCGGGTCGCCCGCAGTCGACGCCACCATTATCGTAAATAAATTAAAAAACATAAATGAATATTAATCGACGATTATTATTATGTTTCACGACATGAATTTATCATTCATCGAGGAGCTGTGCAGTGGACAGAATGGGGGCCCCTTGGGGGCCCCATGTCTTTAAAAGGATCTCAAGAGCCCGTCGGTGTCGGGATCGATTGTTTGGTGGCTTGACGTTGCAAGTGTCTTGCAAGTGGCCTATTTGTTACCTGGTTTTACAAACGTGTGAATTTATGCATGTTTCGTGTGTGTGTGTTTCTTTGTATAACTTCATACACTGTCGCACATGAGGCTGTGGTGTGTTCCAGATTTTTTGCGCCTTTTGCCAAGCTTCCTCACGTTGGCCTTCTGCGTACGCCGATAATGGAAGATAAATTGACAAAGCGTGCTCGAGAGCCTCCGGCATCGGCTTGGGGTGTGATTTATTTGGCCATTAAGTGTACCGAACGGTGTATCGGTTGGTACGCTCGGTGACATTCCGCCGGTGGATACTTTTGCAGCGGAAAGGACCCACTCTCACGGTTTTCACTTCACCATATAGGGGGAAATAATTACTCCGCCAGGTATTGTGGTACCTTACCGAACCGGATTCGGTCCTATCAACCACCGGCAATCTGAACCCCGGGCATCGATTATGCTCGAAGATGTCAGTGCAAGCGAGTGCAGTTCACGATCCATTGTTTGCCCGTTTTCGACCACCCAGGCAGTGTTTGGGCTGGTGTCGTCAAGCGATTCTTTTCAAGCAGCTCGTTAGCGTTCCGGCCAATCAGATTGGAGTCCGGTCATCGCGGTTAGAACGCGTACATAAGTAGCTGATTGAAAACGATTTGCCACATGTAAATTGTGTTATCCCTCCGGAACAAGTTACACTCGTTGTTGCGAAATGGCAAATGTCGGGCGCCAATGGTGAATAAACACCGTACCTGGGCACTTCCAACGACAGTGTGAGGATGGTTGTCTCGTTTGCTGGCCTGTCTGTCCCCTGGACTGCGGCCGGGCACACGTATGATTGTTTTCAAATCGGAATCATCCAGTCACGTTTGCCGTGTGTAATTATCAACCGGTACGATCGTTTCGGTGAGGTGGAAGATTTATGCTACTACCTTGCTTCTTATGAAGAGCAGCATGAAGAGACACAGAGAGAAAGAGAGAGGAAGAAAGAACGAGAGTGTGTTTATGCTGTGTAGAGGACATGAATCGACTGGGAACGATCGTTAATCAGAGCTATTTGCTTTCGCCGCTAAGGCGAACGGTTGCAAATTGTCGACCATCGGACAGGTTGAACGTGTGGTCATTAGGTAAGGCTGTGTTGATTGCCGCGTGTGGCATAATGATGGCTGGATGCTGCACACACGATGGTACGCCGATAATTAATTATCGACGGAAATTATGCTCTTTGGGCAGTATAATATGACAGCATTGTACGCACATGAAGCTTTTAATTTTTATGATTATGAAACCACAAAACAATCCAAAACAAGCTACTCCCGGCCCAGCTATCGACTCACCCACAGTCAGCTGATTCCTGCCCGTCTTTTGGGTTTGTAATTATTTCCTTCCTCGTGACACATTTCCATCACCTTTGTGCCGGATGGGATGACCTTGGAAGGGTAGGAAGTATCGCAACGCTTCATCGCTCACACTCCACAATCAGATCATCATCGATGTTGTTCCCGGGGAGATAAAAACGAACTCTGTCATTCGGGGCAGTGTCGCCAATGCCCCTTACACCTTGTTTTTTTCTACCACAAACCACCACTTGCATGTATTTACGGTTTTATTTTGAGGACAACACAGTTTGTTTTATCTTCGACTTCGACAAGTCTGCCTGATGGTAGATTTAATTAGCAACACCATCGGCGGATGCAGATGGTCTTATCGGTGGAGATGTGGCAGATCTAGCGATTTCTTCCCGCGGGCAGACCATTTTCCGCCTTCTGATAAGAGCATGTAAGCAATGTTGCGAATGCTTCGCGGCAAATGCGTGCGAACGTGTCGTGCTACGTACGGAAGTCACGATTTGTCGATGCAACATTGGGAGTGAGAGATGACACTGCATGTCCAAAATTACGTCCAACATTTTATCCAACTTGAGAAAACTGGATGAAATTTTATTTTTCTCTGAATTATTATTTAAGCTTGCTCCTTACGAATTGGTTTTAGTTAGTGTTAATTTTGTTTTCGGCTTCCGAATTGGTGTTTGGCATTTTAAATGCTGCACAACAATTACATAATTTTACTAACATCTATATTATGATATTGCATGAAAGCAAAAATATTACGAAGCTTCTTATTCGTGTTTTTTTGTGGCGAAGCTATAAAATAACTATTACCATTTCTACCATGCTGAGAGGCGACAGGTTTATTAAGCGCTGTTTCCACACTAAAACTATTGTCGATTGCTTACGCTTGACGAATTCACTGAACAAGCAGAAAATTTCTATTCCCAAGCACCGACCAATAACTATGATCTTCTTATATGAATAACTGCTAAACTGCTGCTGCTGCTGCTATTTCCATTTGTTGAATATCAGGTTAATGCAGTCTCAAGAAGCTGATATTGTTTTTGTTCACTGATATTCGCGTAGCCACGGGACGGGTGTCAATTTTAACGAAAAGCATCACTTTATGTCGAAAGTTACATAGTTGAGGATTAAATAAAATAAAAAAATGTAATTGATAAATATGTTTTATATAAATAATTACAATTTTAATGAATGAAAAATTTAATAACATAAATAATCTCATTTAAATTAGAATAAATAATTCTCAAATGATACTTTCGGATGTACAACCACGTTTAATTGCACTTTTCATTTCATTACGATAAGCTTAATATTTTAAAATCGTTTATGGTCCCATCGTATGTCACCGTGCGCGAATGTTGCATCGCGTGCAACATGTGGTGCGACAGACGCTTGCGCGTTTCCCTGCAACAACTCCTCGCCCGGCGCGCTGTTCACTATACACACCGACGGACAACCGGGCCGACCGTAACCAAAAACCCTGCCGACGCTGGAAAACCATCAACCGTCGAACGCGCGCTCAGTTTTCCCCCGTCATCTGGTGCGTACGCACATTGCACCGGAACGGCTGCTTAGTGGTGCCGCACGGCTATCGTAAAACGGCGCGATTTTTCGAACGTTACGAACGGACGAACGGTCGGCCGTGATAGTGGTGAGATTTAAATTAGACGAAATTGTTTATACAACATATTTGCTGCTGGTGGGGCCATTGTGTGTGATTCGGGTCTATGTGCGCGCGTGTTCTGTGTGTTCTGGAGAGGCCCAAGAAGAAAGTTTTCTTTCCTCGTGTCTTGTACGCTATGGACCGCTGTAGCAGCAAGACGATGGTCTGTTTTAAATTGAATTAACACCAAAACCCCTTCTTGGGTGGTTGCCTTGTCTAGTTTCGCCCGCTTGAGGGATTCCTTACTCGTTGACCCGTGCCTTCCTATTCCGCTGTGTCGCCCCAGAAACTCATCACTGAAGTGTTAAATTTGATGCATCACTTGTAATGTGTAGAAAGTTTTCAACCTTTTACTTCTTTTATCTGGCACAAATCATCTTAACCAAGTGCTGCTTGTGACATTATTGCGTGGAAAAGTTAAAGGTCTTTAGTTCCGAAATAAAAAAAAACCCACACCGTTCGAGACTTGGGGAGCCTTACATTGCCAGTGCATTCGGTGCATTGTTGCGTATTGTGACGTGATAATGAAGTGCGTTTGAATGCAAATTGATCGAAAGTGTAATTGTCACCCAGATTCCGAAACGCAGGAGAGGTGGAGGAGAGGGATGGGAGTTACCCCCCGGGAGGGGGGTAATAGTGAGCAGAATACTTAAGTGAGTCTGGCCGTTGTTTGTGGCAGTGCATGTGTGCGTATTTTATAGTAAGTGAGAGTGTGTGGCTAATGAAGCAAGGGTGTGTTTCCTAAAGTGCATCATCGACACGCATACCGATCAAGCGTGATCCTGTGCTAAGATGCTGCACAGGCTAGACGTCGCAAGTTGAACCCACCCCCCGAGAGTGCATTTTTATGAGAGACACAATTTATGCATCACTCGCCGCTTGCTATGTTAATGAAACTCATCTCGCATGAAGATCACCCATAGCGTTGATCGTGCCGTGATTAAGAAAAAAGCTTTTAAAGCTCTCGCTCTTGCTGTCTCTCGTTCGAGTTTGAAGGAGATTAATTAAGGGAGAAAAAAGATTAAAACAGATAATCAGAAGAAATGACAATGAATGAAAGAGAAATTCCACGCGTTTAGGTATGGAAGTTTGCGTTGTGGGTGCGCGCGAGCGGTATAAAATTAATTCTGTGTCCCGTCCGTGTCCTCCTCGAGCGCCACATCATTAGGCATGCAGATTTGATGCATGCTGACAGGGATAAAACGGGCACGCTCGGGCAAAAAGGCTCTCCCCAAACGAGCCCGGGGAGCGTTTCCTGTTCGTCACCTGTTTGACGTAGCGCGTCATCACGCGTCGTGTGCGTGTGTGGTGTAATATTTGCGTTCCGCGCCCATGCGACGTGATGCAACGCGTGATGCATGTTTCTTAGCACGCCGTCGCTTTTGCTACCCCCTTTTTTTTTCGTTGTATGCAGCAAGGTGCAATAAGCGGTGGGTGATCATGCGTAAGCATTGCCCCGCCGGGGGCGCTTTGGTGACCGGCACCGGCACTACTAATGCTGACAAGACACACACCCGTGCCGGACGGAAGTGTGTCGGTCCGTACAATGCCGATCGCTAGGGTTTAGCACCAGCACCCGATCTTGCTGTGGCGCATGCCGATGTAATTAATTGGCACCGGGACCGATCGGATGCCAGTCGCCTACAGCTTCGGCGATAGCGGCCGATTCATCCCTCTTTAAAGTCGGCTGGAATTAAAATAGAAGCTATAGGAATAGGTGGGAAATTAAATGAGGAGAAAAAACAAGCGGAAAACACCACCCAGCAGATGAAGCAACCCTTCTTTATCCAACCCCCTTGTAGGGCGTTATTGTGGGGTGTGGATTTTATTTTCCTTCGAAAGTGCACAAATTACCGTAACCGTAAATCGTTTGTTTTTTTTTTCTCTCTTCTCTCTCTCTCTTTCTCGCTGCAAGAAAAAAAGGAGACGGCAGGAGCGTAAAAAAGAAGAAAGATGAATGCAATTGAAGTGCCGAGTGATCGTGCGTTTGAGGGTGCAATTGAAACCAAACCAAAAAAGGTGAAGTGAAATAAAGCAATTGATCGTGCGCATAAAGCGCTAGCGCCTGTGAATGTGAATGAAAGTGTGCAGGGTGTAATCGGCCTTTGCTTACTGGGAGAATTGTGGAAAGCATACACACACATAGTGCAACGACAAGTGCATTCAGTGGAAATAACAACAGCAACCCTTACCTTCCCTTTTAATAAGGGTGGTTTTGTGGAGAGAGAAAAAAAGTAAAGATACAGTTCCAAACAGAAGCATCCCGTACAGCATCCCAGCGTGCACACACACACACCCCCTAGTGTTGGGTGGGTTGAGGTGCGAGGAAAAGCGAGAAAAAGCAGAACAGGCCATCCGAAGCCATCAATTAACGTGCGCTCCACCCATTTATGGGCCGAGGGAAAAAGGGCCTTCTTCTAGGTGGAACACCTGGCCGTCGCCGCGGTCGAATTCAAGGTAAGATCGCCCGATCCCAATGCTGTGCGGGGTGTGTAATATTGTGAAAATTATACGTTAATTAAATTAGGCTCATTTGAATGCGATAATCAGCGCCATTAGACCGGTGCAACAAGTGTTGTGAATGGGAACGACTGTGTTGGGGTGCCTTTTTTTTGTTGTTGTTCTACCGTGTGCACAATGTTGGCCACTCGGTGCTAACTGTTTTGCCCACCTGGGGGGGGTGTTCAGATGGAACTGTAGAAGCTCGTGTTAGTGATGGGGAAATTAATTTCACTACGATGGAACTGAACATCGAGCTTGATGGAACTCGTTTTTAAACATTGCCAACAGCACATAAATTCTCGACAACTCGAGCAAGATTTAAGTCAATATTGTCACAGCACTAGCAAAGGTTTGATTCCATCGGAAGGTATCGCGAACAATTCTTCTACTGCAGCTTGGCAGCTTCATGGGGGTGCTTTTTTGTTGATACTCCGTAATTGATGGTCGCTTTTAATTACACGTCCAACGAGTGTGCTTGAAGTGGAACATCGAGTGGGAGTACTTTATGAATATTTATGCTGTGACCGAGGGTAGGATGAAGGAACGGTGTGCACTATCAAGATTTGTTTAATTTGTTTGTAATCGTATAATTTAAGTGGCTGTTTCACTTCCAATTTGGTGAACTATCGACTGAACCATTAAGGAACGTATCATTGCGATAGCAAATCTGCTACGGCATCCCACCGCCAATCACCGATGGAAATCAATACGAGTTCATAAAATCACTGCATATAAAGCGCACTGCACTGCTCACCTCCCTGCCGTGTGGTGTGGTATGAAATGTTTCCATTCAATTACATGCAATTTATGCCCAACTGCATGTTCGATATGATCGTTGCGTTGGCGTTTGCAGGCGGGAAACATCTGCCGGATAATAAAATTCTATAAATTGAAGCGGATTTTTTACTTCTGTAGAATAATATCCATGAAATCTACTATGTTGCACTGTGCATTTTTTCTTTTGTTAAATCGTGGTCAACATTGCAGTGCGATGTAATTTATTGCATATTCATGTAAATGTAACTCACAAACCGTTTTTTTTTTGTTATTTTAGTTTGCAAACGTGTGGCGTGTGGGAATTTGTGTTCCGTGCTAGCTTTACTTTATTATCGTGCAAGCATCGAACGTTTTGTTAACTGGTTATGAAAAAAAAACTGCAGTCTTTGTAATGTTTTACTTTAGTTTTGGAAAAGAACATTTTGATTAAAATTAGTCGGAGTATGTAAGACAGTTTTTCTTTCAAATTTTCTTATGGGTTTCTTTTTCGTTTATGTTTTTGTGTCGCTTAAAATATTTTATTTGTTAATAAAAAAGTTTAGTAATTAAGCGTATTAGAAACTCATCTTTTATTCAATGTGCTGTGTTTATACTATTACTGTTATTATAATACTATTATGTATGCATGAAAGTCTCATTTTTATTCGAGGGTATTTGACTATGTATTTTACTATGTCTCCATGCAAGAAGTAAATGTTGTTGCCTTTATTTAAAACAATTGCAACCAAAATCTCTACAAAATCTACTCTCCGTGTATATAGTTTTAAAATAATTTCGAAAAATAAACAAAGAGAGAACATCCCGTCTATTAACACTTTGAAAAACAAAAACACAAAAGCACGTCACCCTTCACTCACATGATGCAGTGCTGAATCGCAACTAATTTCTATCTATTTCCAACGACTGTATTCCCCACACTCCCATTCGACAGCCCTTGGGCAGCCATGAATCAGCACGGCAATGTGCATTAAGCGTGCCTGGTCCATATCTTTACGGGCCATTGCTGACGCGGGCGCGTGTTTTATCACAACCGTACTGTTAAGATGAAACGATGCTCTACGATGCCAATTTCCGGCTTGTGGCAGGGTAGTTTTGCGCGATACAACCGCTGGCCAATAATTGCGCCTTCGCACTATCGCTAGGGCTACGTTGATGGCAAGCGATGGTTATTGGTGTGCCGGTTGTACACTATCGTCCACCCGGCGAACACGTGAATTGGTCCCCGAATGGTAATTTTGTAGACCTACGTGCTTAGCCGTTAACTGTTGAACAGCGAAAGAGGAATGAAACTCGCAAATGCTATACCACCGAATGAATAGCGCGGTGCAGAACTTTCTTTCGAAATCGCTTTTTCCAAGACTTGACAACGTGAAGAATTTGCAAAAGAAAAGTTTCACCCTCCCCGGACGTAACTAGGTTACGCCTCGAGATGGTACAAATTACCACAACAAACCAAACAATTTTCTTCGGTCATCCAAACATCGGAATTGGGTGCGAAGGAATTGAATGCATAGTGTGTGTTTTTTTTCTTTCCTGCGGGGAAGGAAATCGAATTAGTTTTTTGTTATTTATTGCTATTGCATAAAGCATCCCGGAAGGGTTTCTTTCAGTACCAACCGGTGGAAATGGAATGAATGGCAAGAGACATCGAAATAAAAAAAAAACTGTGTGGTGTGATAAGAACGGTAGACACGACACAATCGGTTGAAGAAAAAGAAATCAATCACGCCACCGGGTAGGGTAATCAAGTTAGTTTTAAGGGTTCGATGTTGGCCTTTGGTGGTTGACTAGAAAAAATAGGAGATGCTGCGAAAAATACAAACGTAAAGCAAAAATGGTAAAGTTTGATTTATTTATTTTTCAAAACAACGGGTTCAGAATATTTATTCACAGACATAACTTGAAACTTGTGTATAAACTTGAAACTTGTGTAGATCAGACTTTACTTGATTTTGATTTATTTTTTGATTTTCAATCAAGTAATTTGAAAATTTCTTTAAGGATCAATAAAATTAAATAATCCTTTTGGCCTTCATTATTCAAAATTATTCCAACTTTTGAACGATTTAACCTTTTTTAATCAATTTTCAGCAATTTTACTTTCTGAACAGTACGTAAATGGGTACGATGCTTTGAAACAAGAAAGCGTTAAGGTGAAATTAGAAGCGAAGTGTTAAATAACCTGTGGCAAAGTGTTGACAATGCTGGTGTAGCAAACTGTTGACGTCGTGATAAGCTTGTGCGGTAGAACATTCACCCGTGATCGTAGTTTGTGCTGGTTGTTGTACGTCATCCGATACAGAACTGACCAGTGGTGCAATGGATGCTTGTTAATAATGCATGAATAGCCGTCTGTCTTGGTCTGTTACCCCTTGTATTAAGTGATACAAGTATTTAATTTGCTTATTTATTACCAACTTTAATGCCTAGCTTCGTCTTTTACGATATTAAAGAACAACGAAACAAAGTTATGATGGCAATGACGACTTGAAGAATTAAAATATTTTTAAACGACGACACGTGATGTGAGGTTATCGGATAAATGTCTCTTGAGGTAGATGCCTTTTAGTATTCTATCGATTTTTGATGAAAATTTATAGCACTCTGCTAGAGTTAAAAAAAAAAAACAAAGTTGTCTGTTATCATTAATTTGCGAATACATTATCGAAATTAGATTATTCAATTTCTAAACAACTGTCTTTCAACGGTTTTTTTTGCTCTCTCTTTCTCTCTCTCTCCATCAATAACCGCATACATTTGCCATCGTTCGAAAGATGACAGCCGAGAGCATAAAAGAATAATCGTACGCACTGCGTAAACGCAGCCACTTGGAGGCACTTTGTGGTCGATTGACAGTGTAATTCAAAGCCAGACAAAACACAGTGTCACCGGAAGATGTAACAAAAGGAACTCTCAATATTTTTTGTCAAAAATTCTAACGCACTTTCGGTTCCCATTATGGTAGAGCGCTCGCAAAATGGCCTACGGTACAAGAGGCAACCTTCCCAGTGCCCGGTGCCATGTTCCGGCTCATTTCCACAACAAAATTGTCTATTGGCAAAAAAGGGCGTAGAGGTAGATGGTGAGCGATTGTTGTGTCTTGAATGCGGTTTAGGTTGGTTAGATTCCGCTGGTTCCAAACTCCAAGCATTCCAAGCTGTTCGGTTTCCGGTCGCAGCACGGTAAGCGTGGCACGAGTAAGTTCATTAATCCATCATCGTTTCGGGCTGGGAGTTTCGGAACGCTCCTGCACCGTGGTAATCGGATCTTGGCGTAATCTCGTAATCTAAATTTCATCACCGGGCCAGTACGGACAGAAACCATCCAGGCTGAGGTCCTCACTCGGTGCTTGGTTCGGCGTTTAGTTGTTTTCGATTTTGTCAGTCGATCGGGGCAAAGGGATTCGGTTGGCGATTGGCACACGATTCGTGCTCCAATTTGCTAGGTTGAGCTTTATCGTTGGGCAGAGACATTCATGGGTTTGTTGCGTTGTTGCTTCATTGGTTCATCTGATGGTTTTCCGCACCGGTGCAGGACGGTGGATAATCCCCAATCGAGGCAGGCTGTGTGGGGAGCAGGTGGAAAGTATTTTTGGTTTCCAGGGTGGTACAGTCTTGAGTGCGGGCATTGGCAGAATCCGGCCGGAGTTAAGCGCCCTGTCAGGTGGATGAAGTAAGTGTTGCATAATTCATTCATGTGAAAATCTCACCATTTCATAATTCCCTCAGGTGCTTTCCGACGAGACGTGAATGCGGGAAGTTAAAGGAATTTTCCTGTTGTATGAATTTCGTGGAAACGTGCACCGAATCGGTTTGCCAAACGAGCGCGAGTGGGAGGGAGAGAGAGAGAGAGAGAGTGAGAGAGAGTTTGCTAAGTAAAGGATTTTGGAAAAAGTTAGACATTAGGTGAACGTCGATCCGGAAATGTGTTACATGTGGTACAGATTCATGTTATGAAACTGAGGAAATGCTATAACTTTCAGTATATTGTTTTGGAGGTTGTCTACAAATCGGATTTAATTTCAATGATGCATTAACACTGATGATTGCTAATTTACTCTACTACATTAAATAAATGATGATGGTGATGAGGATAATCACCGAAGTTATCACAAGAGATTTAAAACAATATCGTTATTAGCATTAATTTGAGAATCTTGATGGAAAGTTTTCAAGAGGGAGAAGTCAAGTTCGGCCGAGAGTTAATATCTCGAACTGTTCCAACCAGCACTAACGCAATAGATCCGTTCCCTGTAGGGCATATCATTGCAGACTGACAAAATGACGAACTATTTGTTTCAGTGCGTCATGTGCTGAGTGAATACCAATCATAAATATAGCAGCCACCGATCGACAAGACAGACGTATTGATTTCTGAAGTGACAGCAAAAAGCATCCTTGCTAGATAATGAATGATTTGGACGATGCTCGTAAGGATTCCCTTCAGTTGTATTATTTTTTTTGTTTTACTCACACCCAAAAATTATAAGACATCGTTGGTGTTCTGTTTTTTTCTTCTCCATGCAGCCTCAAATCACCAAATCAAAAGACCCCAAAACCCCACATCTTACTCAGCAGCAGCAGTCGGAACACGGTCGAAATAACCGACGGGCACATTTCACAACATTTTCTGCCCGTTCCACAATTGACTCAATTTAAGTAAATGACGGCTGTCGGGCCGGTACATTAGCTGAATGCCGCCAATACACTGCAGCACGTTGCTGTGCGATGTCCAAATTCACTTTTCACCACCAGAAACTGCCGGCAGCCGGCAAACATCCTACGGGTGTCACGGTGACCCTGTCAGTCTCTGGCGGGCGTCTGGAGGGACCCACAAAACGGAGAAAAACTTCATTTAGCGTGTTGTGTTCGTGCCCGAATCGCACGCGTGCAAAAGAAAAAAAACTGGTGCTGGTGCGAAAGCATTTTGCTATTTTGCTAACATGACAGCAAATTGACGTTTCGTGCGGTGCGAAGAAGCTACCGCGTGTTGTGCTGGATTTGTGTGGTGTATGCGTTTTTTTCTTCTGCTGTACGGTTTTTGGTAGCCATTTGCTCTTATTAGAACGTGTCCTGCGGTGGAAGGGCCGGGGTAGGAAATAGTGGAACCGTTCCAAGATGTCCAACAAATGATGGCGTCATCAGTTGTAGGAAACGGAGACAGTAGCACACCTGTTCGATATGGCACCTTTTTGGTGGCAGCAACATAATCGGTACAACATGACAGCTTTACAGAAAATACATTTAATACTTCAGTTCTATAAATACTTTCGGGTACAATCAATTAAAACTTTTTGCAACTGTTTTGCAATTTACTTTACAACAAAATGGGATCTTTCAATAATTGGGTTGGCAGCTCCAATTTTAATGACTTCTGATAAGCTTTATAAAACTAGGCATCATCATGAGCAAGCAGGAGTTTGCCTTAAATAATGCCTTTTGGAAGCTTTTCCATACAAAAAATCAGAAAGAAGCTTTTTGACTAATCCAAAAGTTTGGCATGTTCATTTCGCCCATGCTTGTGTACCATCTGTTGCTAGTAGCAACCAGATGATGCGGTACCATACCGGATTTCGATTATCCAAGATGAAATCTTGTTTACATGCCTCCGATAAGGAGCACCATTTGCATAAATCAACCATTCGAAAGCGATCAGATAAACAGGGATCCCTTCAGCAGGAGGATGAGTGTTGTTTCCCCTTGCAACCCCCGTGGCCAAATCATACCATCATGAATTATTCAATCATCGCAAAGTGTCGTCTTATTCTTTGGCGAATCCTTTAAGCCGCTTCCGGCTCCATTAACCGAACCGATTTGCCGATAGCTGTGGTGTGCGATTCTAGTCGAATGTTGTTTGGTTCCATATTTTCCCCCCTCCATTTTTCCGGTCATTGATCCGGTAAGCACTTAGCACTCTACTTTCGCAGCATTTTCTGCTGGTGTAAGAAAAAAGTCAAGCCTAGAACATTGTCTGCTGCCAGCACAACTCTGCATTGAAAATCTTTGCGCTTGAAGAGTCTTCACAAATCATACCTTTGCACGAAGGCTTTTTCAATGGAGGTCCTTCACGTGGTCGACAATGCCGTCCTGTGACAACAAGAAAAAAGACCATTCATATATAATACAATTTTCACTCCCGTCCGTTCGGAGTGCTGTGTGTGTGTGTGTGTGGAACGGTATGCAAAGTGGGGACTACAAGAATGGCACGCATTTGCGTTGGTGGAAAGTGAGTGTCGTGGCAGGTGAAGCCGGATGATCCTCCCACCGGTGATAGTGCTGAAGCGACGCCTTCTTTCGGATGAAAAAAGCTCCACCGCACAGGTTGACTTGGGGCGGTTTTTGGTTATGCTTTCGCTTACTGAAGTTCTCCGAACGCCACCAGACGATGTAGCGTCAGTGACGTGGTACGTGGTAATGCCTCTGTTTCAGGTGGAAAAGGTTTTTCAGTCCGGTGTATCAGCTGGATACATTCTAAAGCTCACGGATTCGGTTACCGTTTCTCGAACAATGCACAGATAAACAATGGCGGTAGATATTTATGGTTAGCCGTTTTGGTGAATAAATTTCAATCATACACAATTTTGGCATGATAAATTCTGTAATAATGGCCTATCGTGAAAATGAAAACATATTGTACTACGCCGGGGGGTGTATTTCAATGCTGATTCTGTTTAGCGATAAGGCATGATTTTGCCATTACAACATATTTCGATTATTTATTGTAAAGCTATTTGTTGGTTAATAAAAAATATTCAAATCTTGTTCGGGAGTATATGCCGATAGGTAATAATGTTTTTCTTCAAGATTTTTGATAAAATTTTGACTTGGGCCTATTTGGGCTCAAGCGTATTAACGACTCCATCGATAATTGGTGAATAATATTTAATCTTTGAACTGCGAAGGTGCCTCCGCTACAACAAACAATGAACCTTAAATTAATTGTTTCAATTATTGTTTTTCTTCGCCATTTAAGTTTATGATTGCTCCAAGATGTCCTTTATTCTTTTTGATATTTTATAAATGTCTCAAATTTAAAGCTCTTCTTGGTTCATCATATAAACATTTCGTACAGTGAAATTTCTTTTAATGAATTTCTAATAGGAAGAGTTTACATCAAACTTCTTAAATATTTTCCCACCGAATTAATAACATAATAAAATGCCCTTGTTCTTGGCAAACAAATTGAATAACTCAGTAGATCAGAAAGCAAAACCAAGGCTTCAAGAAAAACTTTTTGCCCAACAGAAAATCCTCAATTACTAGCGAAGAACTCTCTTGTTCACAGAAATGAAAGTATCTCTTATTTCCGTTCGCAACCGCAGTTTCGCTTCTCCTGCAGCATCACCGCAACACATTTGTGCGAATGTTTCTGCTTGCCAAAATAAAAAAAAAAGCAAAACAAAACAAACGGACATTCTATTCTAGCACGGACCAACCTACCGTGCTTAATAAAGATCATTCTTTTGCCAATGGATGCCCTGATGCCGTGAGCTCGTTTCCATTTCTTTGCCCCTACAACATAGGTCATAGAGCTAGCGATAGCCTGTGTGTCTTCAACTGTGTGTCGCAAAGCTATCCGCCCTTGTGCACTACGGTATGCAGAGCGAAAAAGGGAATACACAGCCACGCACACTACACGCACTGAGACTTTTGAAGCAAAAAATGGCTCCCCGACGATCATCCTTTCCGTCCTTTTTTTTGCTGCTGCTGCTGCTGCTGTTTAGAAACTCCCAGGTATTTGCCCAGGCCTTCAGCGAACGCAAGCAAATGGCATACCGTCTGGGAAAGGCTTTCCATAAGCATTTAATCTCCAAGCCATGATATTTGCACTCTCCGTTTTCCGGCCCTCTCTTCCGCTGGAAGGCATGGAACCAACGAAAAAAAAGAAAGCCCCGGACCATTCGCTCTGCACTAGAAGTTCGTGAGCGGTGTGCGTTCGTTTGTTGTTTCTGAAGTGATCCCCGGGAACCGCCCTGCTCTTTGGGGCCCTATGTTTTTTTCTCCCCCATTTGTTTGTGGCTTTGTTTCCTTCCCTTTGCACACTACACACTCACACTTCGAAGAAAAAAAAAAAAACACTTCCATGTGGGTGGTGCGTGCGAGCCACACGTTATGGACCGGTTCCATCCCTTGCAGCCCGGATGGTTCCGGATAGGGATAAGGCATTTCGCTTTTCATCCGGATTTTTTGACTTCCGCTCGTTCGTTCCTCCAAGCTGCGGATGGTGCTTTGTGTGGTGTTGCGGTCGTCGACGCCGCCGCCGCTGCTCGACGTGCCCGGACTGTAGAAGATCCGTTGCGTGTCAGTTTCCATTTTGCATTCATCATTTACTTTTTCACATTTCATATGCTGTGCATGCATACATGTTGAGCACGCAGACAGCAAAGCAACAAAATAAAGCCACAAAATAGCAAAAAACAAAAATAGCACTGGCAAAACACACAATGCAGAGTGGAAAATAGAGCAAAATAAGGTGGTGCTTTCTTTTTAAAAAATGAGTAAGAGTTTTTTTCTCGCATGTTTCGAACAAAAATCAGTGCAAAATCAAACGCAAGCAACTCACCGGGTGTGAACAAAAAGGCAAACATATGGCGGAGCAGCGCAACCCAGCGAAGGTGGCCCACCTTATTATTTGGAGCACCACCGACATGCAACAGGTGGCTGAAGTTATACTACATCTGGGAAACTTTACGCTCTCTGCGCCAGCTGGGTCGTACAACCAACGAAACATTCGAACTTGTATGCGATGTCCTGCTCCTGCTGGCGAAGACATGAAAGGAACCCGGCCTCGTGTGGTTTTTTTTTGGCCTGTGGGAAACGAACGCTATCGTTCAGCTGTAATCGACGATAGAGTTCCTGAAAAGCGGTGCGCTTAAAGCTTGGTTTTGGGTAGCAAATATGCAAACGCTGGTCGGCTTTTTCTTTTGTGCGGTGTGTTTATTTTTAGCTTCAACAATTCGTTTGGTTTTGCTTTCTTGGCCTGAGGCTTAAGGACACCTATTACTTTCTCTTTTCTCGGGACGGTAGGACAACTGTCCTCTCCCCGCAAAAAATGGAAAGCTTTTCCGGGATCTTAATCACTCGTGAAGATCGTACATTGAATCCTTTTTTTCCGTCGTCTTGTAGACGTAGCTTCTTGCAGACGTGCGACATGTTTACTCCGGAGTTAGAAATAAAGAAATCACGATAATCGGATAATCCATGCTTTTCCGGGCTTTTCTTTCACATTCTATGAAATGATTTGTGATGCTAAGATCCTTTTCTAAACGCGTACAGTTTCCGGCTTTTGATGGTTGAGACCTTTATTTACACACTGGCCCTCCTCCTCCGGATGTCCCCCAATCCTTGGGAAGCGTCTCGCAAACATAGCCGTTCGTTTTTCATTTGCCAAAGCAAACTTAGCTCCCTGCTCGGCAATGTGCAGCAAACGGTTTGGGTCCAATTGGTGACGATTGTTGATGAATGGATGAAGTCGTTGGCGCTGGCTGTTGACTTTCGGCGTGAATAAATACAATACAGTGTGCCCGTCGGCCTAGAATTTCGTCATTCCCAGACGGTGACAAAACCACGGACGCTGTGCCAATTGGACGATCTTGATTAAGTGTCTGTGAACAGCGACAGCTGCTGGAAGCTGTTTCTTGGTCGGTGTTTGTGGTTTGCGAACGTGGCACCAAATTAACCAACTTCTGGCACAGAGCGACGGTAGGTCGATAATCATACACAGCAGCAGCAGCTTGGGGAGTTTTGTTTTTTTTTGTTTTCGGTCCAAAATCCCGGGCTCCGATGACAAATGTTTGTGTGTTTTGGGAAGCAATCTATTAAAATTAAAAAGTTTGTTCCCGTTCAGGGCAGAACGTGTGCTAAAAATATGTGTGTGCCATGATCTAAATGGGCGGTTTAATCTCAGCGATGCGACACGCGGTTGTGTGTATTATTAAATTAATAATCATCATAAACGATGCGGCAGTAATTTATAATCCAAAACATGTTTGTTCTTCATTTCCGCCCTTGTTGCGAACAAACAAAGTTCAAAGTGTCGCGTTTCGGGGCAATGGCAACACGACGTAACATAATTGAAGGTGATACGTTGCAAGATGTTGCTTCATTGACTCGTTTTAACCAATTAAAAATTCTTTTATCCTCGTTTGCCTCGTTGACTCGTTTTAACCAATTAAAAACACTTTTCACAAACTTATTGCACGTTTCTAACCAAACAAAGCATCACCGACCGCCGATTCGTTTCAACCACACCGAGCAAAGCTCGTCCATTTTGCAAACAATTCTACTAAAAGTTGTTTCGCACAATATGACATACTTTGCTGTCATTGCATCGCAACTCCGGCACACCGGGCTACTAGACGATCCCGCTACACAAAAAAAAACTTGCACGAAAGCGAAAAATTGTTTGCCGAAGAATGAAAACAGTATTATTACTAACTTTATGAGGGCTGGCACTTCCGTCTTTTCCGCCTGCTTCTCCTCGACGACCAGCCGCTTCCATTCCGGGAGCAGCTCCACTTGGAGACCTTTGATTGAAAACATATTTCAACGTCATAACGTGGGTGCGTATGTGCGCGGGAAGCATAAAATAATGTGAAAAACAAACTTTGCGAGCAGGTAGCGCTAGTAACCACAGATAAGGGCCGTGTTTTCACGTGACGTGAGTTTTGGAGTTTCGGGTGGAATGGTGAAAACAAGCACGTGAGAGAAGGCGATAGGAAAAGAATCATCATTCTTGTTAGTGGGGTTGACATGAGCGTATCGGTCGGATGGTGCTTTTCTGCATACACGGGTAAAGTTTTGTTTGTACGACTGCCTCCTAGTGTATCTTTTACGACCCGGTCGTGACAAGGTGACGCTGGTCCCAGCGGTGGGTGGTGCGAGTAAATCGTGTACGTGGAAAAGAAATCTTGTGAGAAAACTTGTTTTCACAACCCAATCATTTTGTGAAGTTTTCAGAGACACAAAGTAAATAAAAGCAGTGGTGCTGTGTTTGAAGTGAAACTTTCTTAATATGAACGTTTACCAGTGGAAGTGATGATTACCCTTTAAACGATGGATTGGATTATTTTTAACGGAGTTTTGTTTGCATGTAGGGAAAACTTTTCTCAAGAAGGAAGAGCTTCTACTACGATAAACAGACGAAATATCGTCTAAAACACCTTCGGAGGATACATTTTGACGCCACAATTCCCACATCGAAACGTCTTCGAAAATAAGGGAAAAAAGCAAATCTGTCAAATGGTTAAACAATCGAATCAACCCTCATATTGTACCATGCACGATGAACTTAAAACACCCCAACCACATTGATTGTTCATCTCCCGGGGTTACATTTCACCACGGTCTCTAACACAATTTTACACTTCAGGTAATTTAATTCTACGACTTCGTACGTTCGTTCGTGGCGTCGTTGTGTGCTTTTTTTTCGTGCGCAGATATTTAATCGGAAAGACAAACAAAATAAGGATTTTTTTTCCGGGTGGATTTCAGTGTGGTTGACAGTTTTCCTACGAATCTACGACACCTGTGTGTTTTTCTTCCAGGTACCTGGTCCGTGACGAGCCATCGCAAGCATCCAATTTCCGGGTAACCAATCAAGGTGTTCCTCTCCGGGCGTGTGTACGTTGGATGGCAGAAATAGAAATAAAACTCAAACGATGAAACTGGAAAGGTGAAGAGAGCGTTTGAATCTGTTGACCCAAAATCAGTATGGT
Organism: Anopheles moucheti; assembly: GCF_943734755.1. NCBI lineage: Eukaryota > Metazoa > Arthropoda > Insecta > Diptera > Culicidae > Anopheles > Anopheles moucheti. Next base: position 17,186,731 of record NC_069141.1, read on the forward strand.
TTTGTTTTGCTCGTCCTCCCGTTGCGCTTTTTATTGCTTGCCGATTTCCCGGAAAGAAAACATAATTTGATGTAAAGAAGGTGCTAGATGAGGCAATTTTCCACCCTACAAAACGTTTCCTAGTACGTTATCAAAAGTATCGTAGAGAACTTTGCCCCGATGGGTTACTTATACCCAGGAAAAACACCTATTCACCTCTCCTTTTTTCCTGCGGGGAAAACCGTACGCAAACAGTTGCTTTTACTGCCCGTGAGGAAGCAAAGAATCTTTGTGCGGGAAACAAGACAAGGGAATCGTGCCAAGTGCACTGGTAAAGGGAACTCATTCTTTAGAATTCTCGCCACTGGTACCGAAGACGTTGCAAGCAGTAGAGCATGTTTCTGTGCCAAGAAAGGAAGGAAATTGTCTCTCCTTTTATTCCATTTGCTTTCCGATGGTAACAAATGCAACCAGTCGGTGTAGTTTATACCAGTTGTGTAGTCGCATGAATGTTTGTCCTTTCTGGTTTTCCTTTTTGCCCTCTTCAAAGAAGGATAGGTAACAAGGTTATGAGCAACATTTTCGCAATCTTCGTACATCGATCAAATCCGATGTTCACAGTTGAACGATACTGTCGGATAAAATTTACAATCCGTCCCGTTGTTTGGGCTAGCCGGGTCGGATGTAAACCGGCACTGCTACATTCCGGCTAGTGACTATTGGCCACAAGCAACAGGATCTTCGCACCAACAAACAAAACAAAAGACGTTTTCTTAGACAACCCCACCCGACTCGGGATACAATTGTTTCAATCGTCCGCACGCTTGATTCGCCGGCGGAAAAAAACGAAAGTATCATGATCGGTCCGGTTTACTTACGGTTCCGTGACTTGGCTTCGGTGTACGCTCCACCACACGGGCATGACGGTGGAATGTCTTTTCGCTCCAATAAATTACGATTGATTTGGATCAAATGTACCGTTCTTGATCCTTGGTTCTATCCACAGCGTTGTTTGTTACAGCCACCGAACCGGTACCCTTTGCGAGGCTGTGGTGCACGGGTCGGTCCGGACGAGTTGCAACCGTTTGTTCGGTAGTGCAAGATTATTCCACGCTCGCGAGGCAGCCCGAAAGACTGATTGCGTACGGGTAGTGGAATGGATTATAGCGATCGGTGTGCGATCAGCATTCGGAATGCAATTTTTCCGAAGAAGTTTCTTTTACAGAGAATTGGTTTGCGTTTACCGATTCGATTGGACGGAACAACAATTCAGAAGGGATAAATTAAATTCATGGATGATGTACGTCATGCGTGATGCGCAGGATTGAAACAAACAACGTTGAAGCAATGTAATGGAGTAGAAAGCTTGATAGATTATAAATAATGTACATAAAAAATGGAATAAAAACGATAAATAAGTTTATGAGTAAAGTTGCTATCACATGTGAAAAGAATTTAATGAACTTTACGTACATCGGTGATATAAAATATTAATTAAATCTCATGTTTGTCTTTGCCTGATATTTTCTTTAATCATTCGATTCTAGCTTGCTCTTCATTTTACTGCCTTATTTATTGTCTACAAAATAAAACATGTTTTAGCGTTATGTTTAGTGCAGAAGTACTTCAAATTACCTTTAATTATTTGTAAAATAAATTATTAATTTTTCAATCTACCGAAATAATTTTCATATTTTTAAATTCTACCATAGCAAATAATTTTTATTAAATCTTTAAAATAAACTGATGCAAGTTGTATTATTTTAGTAAAATTATGAGATTAATAAGCTTTAAGATTCTCCATTTTCCGTTAGAGCTCTATCATTTCTTTCCTTCTGAATTAACGTCTTTAAACTCACGGGTAAAAGCTTCAAGAATAATCTGTTCTGCGCTTTCCACAACAAAGTTTGAGTATCACATTTGGGATGAACAAGAAATTACAATATGCTGATGTATGATAATTATGTTCTAAGCAAGCTGGCACATTATCATAAATAATTAAAATTTCCACACATTTTCCAGGACGTCGTCTTGTAAAGCCTTTTAAAGTGTTCCCTCTTCCTTCAGCATTTGGAGGAATATACATTCTTCCTGCGTGCTAAGCTTGAGATGCTGCTGGAAATTTCAGTAAACAAACACCGTTGGGGTACACAATGCTGAAAACTAAAGCGACACAAAATAAAGCTCTTAATCGCATTAAGCCGTACATTGATATGGCTGTTGACTTTTGTTACGGGACCCTTGTGTTTGCATTAAGAAACATGGAATATTAACCGTGTTGCTCTCGCCAATACACACATAAAAGCATACGATAAAACCATGTTCATACAATTATCACGTAATGGCCATCTTCCCAAAAATGCGGTCCCTTCCCAAACACATCCGGACCCGTGTGCACATGGAACTCACAAAATGGAGCGAACGAGCTTTCCACGAGCATTATGGTTGGTGATTGGCGTATAAGAAGGGATAATTGCACCCAGAGCACGTTTCAACCGCGCTGTCCCAGCTGTATGCATTCGTGAATGGTGTCCTTCACACCCGTCCCGTGGTAATTTCGGAACGATTATTAGTCTCCCATTTGCTGGAACTTTCAAATATGCTTCAGCTGCGTGTCTTCAATTCACGATCCGCCTGTGTGATGCGTGTTCTTCGCATAAACGTTCAAAAATCAAAAACCACCATACGACACACAGTGCGAAGCGGACTCCACTGAATGGTCCTTTTACAAATCAAAACATAATCCCGAAAAAAATAACCGATCATTTCAGCGTTGCCGGTAGTCATAACGCCTGGAAACCATCCGGTATTGACACCCAGAGGACACATCCCGCTGCCCGTACATTATCACGAACGCATGCTCGAGTGGGCCACGTGCTCGTGGATGGTGTTGGAGGCGTTCTGTCACCGATGCTATTTGTTTGGAGTCACACATTTTGCGGCGTAATCCATGCTTATTTTGCAATTCCTCGAGCGTCGTACATTCTCATGCATCGGTGTGCCCAATGTGGCCCAATGGATGGGAATTTTTCGTTTACGTACCGTGATAATATCGTCGTCCACAGCAGCACGCAAGGATCCGCATGGGAATGTGGACAATTTGTCCCCTAGATCCTACGACCTCGTTTTCGATGCCCAACCCCGGACGTTCCGTTCGAGAGAATCAATAAATCCAGCCAACCGTCCGCAATTCTTGTCCTCCACTTAGGTGTCTCCACGCCCCGGACGCACAGCCGTCGTGCCGGTGAAATGGAAAACAAGGAAGAAAAATGGCGTGAAAAGTCCGTAAATTTGGTAGCCGTGGTAAGGGTCGGTCGTGACGGTGACCGTACACAGGGTTGTTGCTCTCCGGGTTGGACGCTCGCTTACAAATCCACTTACAGCTTCGATTTCAGTTCGGTCGGTTGGCTCGCTGTTGTGGGACTGCTGGACGGAGACTAGTCAGTGTGAGTCAAAAATTATTCCCACCGGCAACCCAGAACGACAGAACGTTCGTTATGCCGTTTCTCGTTTGTGTTCTCCTTTCCGAGAGTTGTCATGCCATGCGCTTGCGATCCCGTGTTTGCTCTGGATGACCGCCTACCTCGCCTACCGGTTGCTGCTGCCGGTCGATCGATAAGGCACCGTCCGAAAAATGGTGCTTTACATTTTCATTTTTATCGGCTTAAAATATTCCATTACGGAATGCCCGTAGAGGTGCGGTAGTTGGAGCAACCCTCCCGCCCCCAATTGTACCTAACCGCTTGCCTCCCCTATTGCGAAAGTGATGTTTGTTTTATGAGCGCACTGGAGTTGGGAATGTGCTTGTGGCATTCCGAGCTATCAAGGTCACCGGGTGGCTTCCAGCGGGAAATAACCCGTAATGCTTTCTTTTGTCGGTCGGTATCACCCGTGTTATTTTCCCTATCACGAGCAGCGAGTAGCATGGGAAAGCGTCAACAGCAATCGCTGTTAGTTTTTGCCAAAATCCTCGGTAAACCGCATGGGAAAACGTTGAAAGGGGTTGCGTGTGTGAGGTTTGCGAATTATTAAAAAACCACGAACCTGTGGGCGTCGGCCAGGTAGTGTAAGCTGTTGTAACCGGTGTGTTGTTTCCATATTGGCACAGCTGGATTTGTGGCACGTGTTGCCGTAGCGCGAAGCTTAATTTATTCCAATTTATGCTAAAGCGCACCGACGGTCGCGTCGATAGTGTAATGAGCTCTATGATTTTGTTGTCTGCAGGGTGATCGGCATAGTACTATCTAGCTAAATACAAGAATGTACCGATTTACTCTTGAAGTGATTTCAATGCTGCTGAGCTTTACGAAAAGCTCTAATGGTGGGAATGATGGCTGGTATAAAACCGCAAAGTAGGCTTTGGTTTAACAAACTCGAATTGTTGGAAATTTAAATCCATAAACAACCACTGGGCTCAAAGAAAAAGTCAAGGCCTGCTAATACTGGCTTGCTTTGATTTTATTTACCTGTATTTAGCAGGTTTTTACCTACCAGGAGGATTGATCCAGATGGATTTTTAACCGGTCCTGTATCGCGTGAAAACTGACGGCGCTACCAATACTCCATCGCTACCGCCACGAAGATGGACCCAGATGCAAGATTATAAAAATAAAATAGCCGATGCCAGTTTTGTATTTCTCCTTAGTTTTTTTTTATTCAAGAACTTAATTTAGTATACAATTCACATTCGTTTGAAGACATTTCCTTCTCCAAACGGTGAAAGATCACCTCATCCCAGGTGTACTCGTCCGTCTCCCTAGTTTTTTTAGGCGTCTTATAAATATTCTTCAAAAGTTAACAAGTCCAGCTTATGCTCCAAACGATAACTCCTCCCAAGAATTTGCTAGAATGAAACGCCACTGAGCAACTGGCGCCGTTTGAGCACGTGTTTTGGATTAATTCAAGAGATTTCCCTACCAATTCAAAGCTACAACCGAAACCGGAGATGCCTGCAATTGGTTTCGCTAGTATTCTCAGGTTTGCAGAAAAGTAGTATTTACATAGCGTACATTCCCGGTATGCCACTAGTGGTCTAGGTCTAGGACTCACTAGAGCCGTTTAGTAAAAGTGCCACGTAGAATACCCACTGAAATACAGAGAGTGAGCCCGAGAACTCGGATGGTGCGGATTATTCTAGTGGCCATACATATTTTCCACATTTTTTTGCTCCATTTTTAGCCAGTCAACACACTTCACATTTGTTCCGTTAAACCACCATTGTGTACGTGTGTGTATGTTTTTTTTTCTATTGTTTGAAGAGCACTAGAAAGCAGTAGGTTGAAACATAGCGTAAGGAGTTTACTCGCAGTAATGGTGTGTCGAGTACTTACCGTGCTGTTCTCCGTCCCCGTTCTTAGTCGTTTGCCAAAGCCTGACCTTCCCGAACCGCTGCGAAACGTGCAAGATCGGACGAGAAAATGGCAGACACGGACAACCAAATCCGAGGCCAAGGTTACAGACCGATGTTGGTACATTTTCTTTCAACTCGTGCTCTTCAGGGGGTTTCCATTTTTTTTTCTCTCCTTCTGTTGGTTGATGGCAAAAGTTGTACAGAAATGTACGAGGTACCGGCACACGGAAAAGCTGCTTGTTTGAAGATTCGTCTCAGTCTCTTCTTTGCCCTCTTTGCAGTCCATTATTTTACATTCCGTTCGTTTTAATAGGTCTTTGTGTCAGTATTGATGTTTTAAATCGAAATTACACTCGTCGCCACTCGGGTTGCCGGTTCGGTTTGGCACTTGCGAGACATGGGGAACTTCATACACGGCAACCCATTACTGACACTCGGTGCGCAAAGGAACGGCGTGCTTTCGAACGGGTTTCACCATCGGTACGACTCAATTCCGTACCGATGTACCAACGGAACACACAAACCACCGGGAAAAAGGGAAAGCAATAGGATTAAATGGCGTATTTACTCGTTCGACGATAGACAAGAGATACGGAGCGGTGGTTAAGAACGGTCTTTGCAACTTTGGTTCGCTTTTCCATTTTCATGCTAAACGTCTTAGGGAAACTCACAAAAGAGCCCTTTTTTCCGGCAGACTTGAGACCCACCCTAAGCTTCCATCGCAAAGAGCGGGGTTTGGGTGTTGATGAGACACTAAGTCACCGATACCAAGCGGGACTGGGACAGTCGAAAAGGACATCGCCGTAAAACATTCCCCCCCAGTGGTTCACTTTCCGCCTTCGGATAGCAGAAGGGTTTTTGTTGCCTCACTCGACTTGCGAGTGGTTTAAAATTTCGCAAACACAACCCAGCACAACTAGATTAAATGAGGGATTCGAGAGGAACCCGGGCACCGGGGCTTTCAACGAGTTTTCGGGGTACAAAATGTACACTCAACCTCTCATTATGCCAACACTAAACATTGCGCACTGTGTTTAGCGGATGCTGTAGCGCATTTGCGTTGAACAAATAAATACCAGCATTAGGGCGGAGGAGTACGGCTTTAGCTAAACCGGCCTCCGGATGGAGTAAGGTATCATTGTTTGGATAGCGAACGTATGAAAAAGGGTTTGTTGAATTATTAAATTGGATTGTTGCTGCAAAAAAAAGCTTCTCCTTTCGCTGTAAATCCGTTAGATGCTTGTTGTTTTGTGTTGATGCACGCACGCGAATGGATATGAACACAGTTCAAGTGAGGTTGTTGTGAAGAGTAGCATTCCAAGAGCTGCTGCGAGAATAATTAAATTAAATTTATTTTAATGTTTTTTAAATTACTGCCTAATGTACGATTTGAGTTTGAATCTTTTTTTATTTGGAGGGGTTTTGTTTGGGGTCTTATTAACACATCAACAGATGCATCCTTCAAAGTGTGTTCATTTGGTTGCAAGGATAAACAAGGTTAGAACTACTAGATCACTAGAACTGTCGTTACTATGGAGCGTCGATTAACCGTGCTCATCGGGACTGCCGGATAATCGGATAACACGGATAATAAGCACATATCTTATTTATGACAAAATTAGCATATAATGAGTTATAGGTAGTGCTTTTTTTTTAAGTATAATTTATTTTCCCTGAGTGTTTTATTGTTGCAACAGAAATGTAGTTGTTTTATTTAAGAAATTGAGCTTATTTGATCATATACAATTGGATCTTTCCTTTCTTCATTGTATATCCATTGGGGGGGATAATAATTGGCTATAAACAATTTTACTGTAGTGTTTAATTTTTATATATCTTTCTTTACAAAACAAACTTAAAAATAATAATATATAATTCAAATCTTCGTTATTAATAATTATCCACTATCCAAGTCACCATCATATAGAGCGTAAGGAATTCTAATGCTAATTATTATTGATGCTTTTTTGTACAATGTTCTGCCTCAACGAATCTAAAATTTATCTTTCTTTTCTATTTGCATACTTTATTAAAAAGTATTCATCACTTTCCATTCACATCTCATCGGTTCAAACAATTTAATATTTACTTACAACTCGTTAATGCCTCTTTCCAGTTTATTCTTTCATACAAACCTCTTCATTGAATGCTATCTTCCTGGTTCTGTAAATGGCAGCTTATCGTTAGCTCTTTTTATGAAGCGTAGAAAAAGTTTCCCAGAAGGCAGTACCGCATGAGAACATGATTAAACATTAAAAGGAAGCTCCAGAGCAGGTCATGCTGGGCCCGCTTTCCAAGCCACACTTCCCCAGCACTGCTTGTCCGTTGAAGTAGTTTGCTCAATCAAACTTGAATCGTAGTTTTTCGTGATGTTGTGCATTTTGTGCTGTCGCCTTCCATGCCCCGGGAGTGGTTCGAGATGGGATGGGATATGGATGGGAAAGTTTACACTCCCCTGGAGATATTGCATCATAATTTATCAATGTCCGCAACGTGTGAAAAGTTGAGCGGAATTTAATTACGTTGTACGCCTCGGATGGATAACTTTTGCCTATCACTGGCGTACGGATCACTTTTGGTGCAAATGGGAAGGAAGTTATTCTGGGAATGTAAAGGTTGGCAGTTCGCTGGAAGGATGAGCATGATTTATGTGTTGTATGTTGTATGCTGTACAATGCCACACCGATGCAGCACGTGTAATGTCTGGAAGCTAACAAGGAAAAGAATGCACAAATGTGTGTTCCGGAACCAGAAGAGACAGTGACACTTAGCTGCTGCTGTTACTACGGTGTGTAGAACAAAATGGGACTTTGAATACTTGAGGAATGGATATGAGCAATGCTTATTTACCCTTTGCAGTGCCGCAAAGCAGACAAGAGCGAAAGAACCTCAATGGTGCATCCTGATAACAATCTTCCAGCATATGATTTATGTTTCAGTAACACAGTAACCACACTTTGGAGACCTTTTATTGGACAGTTAAAAACAAATCATGATAAAAGGGATAAAAAGAGCTACTAGACTAAAGAGTAGCAAACAAGTATGAAATATTTATGACGTTTCTTATTTTCCGCAGACCATCAATACCTTTTTTGACTGGGCAAAACGTTACCATCATCATCATCATTCTGTTCGTTGTAACGCGATCGTCAACATGTTGATGCGAATCGATTATATTCTCCATCACACCGCCCGATCCTACTCCTCATCCTCGTTATCGGATGTTTATGATCGTGTTGCATCGGGCGTGATGTTTTTGTTTGTCCGATGAAGGATGTGCTGGTGGTGGATGTATTTATGATAGCATCGTAATGGAACGGAGCAACATATAACGCCACCGGATGACCACTCAATAGTGAATCAGCAGTACGTAGCAGTGCACAAATCCTTCCCCATCCTTCAGCCAGCAAACACTTTTCAAACCGTGGAAGAACAGTTCGAGAGGAAAAAAAAAACTGAAACCAACATTTATTTTACGACTCACATATGTCGCATATGTCGGAAAGCACAGTTTGACGCACAGTTCCAGTGTGCAGAGATGTGTTAGCGCGGCTATGTGTCAGTATAACTCTTTTCTGCTCAACCCGTACACTGTGTGAGCGGTTGGGTGGTGGAAAAATCCCCTCACAACCCGTTGAAATGACAACCGGCCACCGTTGTTAAGGGGATTGTTATGGTGGGCAACAGAAAAAAAAAAACAAAATGATAAAAAAAAACTATCTCCATCCAATTGCTGCAACCAGAAGGCGTCTCATAGTGCGTCCTTTTTTTCTTTAGTGCCTTTATTGCAGCGCCTCATTTCCGTTTATGTCGAGTGTCAACTTTCCGCCTGTTGCGCTTCTCAGATTGCATCCGGTTGATAAGGTTGCGAAGGGACGAAAATAAACTCCATCCCAACGGGCACTAGACCGTCGACGGTGCGTTGTGCGTGTTGGTGTGTGCCGGTTGTACGTTTTGTTTCTCTAGCAGCAGTGCAAAATAGTTGTTTGGTTTTTGTTTTGTGCAGCTTGTCGGAAAGTCTCGTATGTTTTTTTTGCGGAACGCATTTGCCCTTTTGTGTGTCCTGCTGGAAAACGCATCGAACTGATTGCATCGAACCAACGGGTCAAAAACAGCGGGGTGGAAATAGATGTTGCACCGAACCGAATGTAATGGAAAAGTGATAAATGGATTGCACTCGAAGGCATCCAGGGATAATGGGATTGAGATGTTTATCCCTAGTCTTATGAGGGTTTTTTCCTGCTTTTCCTTTGCTCAACGAGTGCATTAGTGCAACAATCTAACATATTACTTTGCGTGAACGATGTTTTATGCATTGCTTTTTTTTGAGTGATACGTTTGTTGGATAAAAAGCTTTTTGGCATGATGTTAGGTTAGACAAGAATTTGATTGGTTTGAATAAACATTTGTCAATCTTTATTCAACCTGATTTTTCATACTGTAAAGTTTCCTCTATCTAGAAAAAGTATAATTGTAAATGAGCCATTTTTTTTAAATGTTTTAATATGTTTCAAATTATTAATTATTGTTCCATAAAGTTCGTTAACGAGTAAATAAAACCAAACAGTTAGACTATCTTTGTCCAATCTCAATAGAAAGAATTCCTATGCAAGGATGCCTCGCATCGTAAAGTCAACAGTTTCTTCATCAAACTCCTATTAAACGTCCACACAGGGCGAAACCAACCCACGCAGCCCACATACACACAAGCATAGCCTTTAATTTCCACATCGCTTTTGCTGTGTCGTTCCATTTTCCGTTGTCTAGCAAACGTTTATTTGACTAGAGGGAGGTGGCAATAATGTCGTGAAAAATATGTTTCATTGAATATAACCGGTGCTCATAAAAAGGACTCCGCTACCTTGCACCTCCCTGAACTGAAAGAGGTGCCTGGAGTGAGAAAAACAAACGGAAACGGTTCCTTTCGAGCAGCTATCTTGATGGGAAGGCAATGTTTATTCTCTGCCCAAACGTCTAGACGAGCACGAATGGTTTAATGTGTGCAAAATTATTTTCCGGCTTCGATTAGTGTCACACCGGGGTGTTAATAAAGCTCACCCGGTAAGTTGGGCGATGTAATCACCCAAAACAAAAACAACGCGCGTGAGTTACACAACGGAGAAGATAATTGTGTCCGGAAGGATAACTCAAGTTGGCTTTTGTGCTGATGAACTTTTAGCACAGTCAGCAAAGACTGGTTTGGAGCTAATGTGAATCACGTTGCGAATATCTGCAGGCGAAATAGCAAGGACACCAATCGTGAAGCCGATTGACCAATGATAATTAGATTCCTTGCTCTCCCCGACGACAGCATGTGTGGCATGTCGGGCGAATGTTGTTCTTTGTTCGTTGCTTTATCCTGGCATGCGATAAACTGCTATTGAAAAGCAAAGTGAGTTAATGAGCTTCTCCCGACCACGAGTGTGTAATGTGTGTTGATATGCCAGCGGGTTCTTTGGATGTAATGAACTCAAGACCATTTCATCAGCTCGTAGTCGTAGTCAGTCAAACATGTTCGGCGGTACCGCCTTGGAGGACAAACATGCATTCACGTAGTGTTGTATTGCCTTCCGGAAGTTTTGCATCGGGAAATTGGTATCGTTTCTAGGAAGCTTTATAAAGAGCTTAGGAAACTGTCTTTTAGCAATGATTCAATGTCATTAAGGTGAGGGTGTAGAGCGATGCGTGAAATCGTAATAGAATCGTTGATAGAAGAAAGCGTTTCAAAGGAGCTGTAAATCTAGGAACTTCTTTTGACGAGCTTGCTTTGTATATCTTACCGTGTTAGTATTAGCTTTAGTGTGCGTTCTGTTCAGTTTCCTTTCAGTCCATACTAGGAAAAAGCTTGTAACTGTGTGCTGTATAAATGCAATAATTAACACAATGCACTTGAAATGGATGTGCAGACGTTATCGTTAGTTGTGCTTTGTCTGGCGGAACAGGTCGAGTGGCTCATTATCTGTGCAGTATGCACGGCTTGATTACCATTTTCCAGGTACAAGGATTTATCGCTCCAGCATGGTACAAAGTGGTTTCGAAAAGTATTTTTTTAGTAACTAAGACTAAGAGAGTTTATTTAACATTCTGGGGATTTTAATGACACAAAACACAACCTGGTTCCCTAAAACGGTCTTCAAGAAAATGAAAGCTTTCGCAGTGTGTTTGATAATTGTCACAAAATAAACATCCACGTTTTATACCTACTTAAGCTGCCGGATTAGCAAATATGAATTATGCAACGGGTTTTTCCTTTCCTTTGCAGCTCATGTTAATTCTTTCCATCCTACCTTCTCCGGACCGTTACAAGAGAAAGATAGAAGATAGAAAAAAGGCACCCTCAGTGAAAAACGTTTTTCAAGCAGTGTTTTTAATCGCTTTAGAAGTAAGACACCCCGATTATTTGTTGTCGGTCCAATTTTTCTTAATATTCCTGTCAGATTGCGAAAAAATCCTGCTACAATCATCTCCCAGGCAAAAAAGGGGTCTATTTTCCACCTCGTTACCATTCGGGGCGTTTTGCAGCTCACTGCGTCTCCAGATTGGACACTGTCTGTACCGTCCCGAAGGAATACCCTTTGGACGAGATACAAACGCACATACACACAAAAGAGAGAGAGAGAGAGAGAAAAAAAAAAATGAAATGCATGGTGACCCTTTTTAATTAGAATGTACCACGGGAACCCGAGGTTGCTCCTAATCGCCAACATCCGGCTCTTCGGTATGTACTACAAACCGTTGCACATTTTTTTTTCGTGAGCTATCAGAAAGAGCGACAAAGAAAAAGCGTAACAAACAGAGATAGCATATGCCTCAAAGGACAAGACAGTGGGCCAGCTTATCATGGCCGACCCGGTTTCCAAAAATGGAAACTGCCAGTGTCAGACACTGCCGCTCAGGTGTGCAGAGCAAAAAGGGCTGATAAAAGTGAGAATTCACCCTCATGGCCGTCTCGACGGGTACCGGAACTTTCCGAGGCTTTATTCACCCAGGTGGAGAAGCCTGGTCGTTCACGAAAACGCAGCCTACTTTTGGAAAACGGAACGGCTTATTATGATGCGTGGCGGAGCGTTACGTTTGCACTCTCTTCCCTCACCTACCCCCCCGGCACATAAGCGGTGTTGAGTTGTCTGTTTGTTGTTTCACAGCTTTCCGGAGGTTTTGTGCCGTTGAGGGTCTTCGCCGGGAACATGTATTTCAGTGGAACTGAGGCAAAAAAAACCCCAATAAAAAAAGAGCTACTCAACAAACCCAATCCCTGCGCACACCAGAAGTGGCGATAGGAAGCGTAATTTACTGCACGCCCCACAACCCTGGGGTTTGGCATGAAATAATGAAGCCCAGATTATGTTTCCATCCCGCAGCTGCCAGCTGCTCCACCATCCTGGCCATTCCGTGTAGTAATTTCCGACCAATTATGGCCCACCTAGCTCGGATTGCGATTATTTGTCGGTAGTTTTGTGTTGTGTGAACACAAATGGCCGCACGCACAAGTACGAAATAATTGAGCCGTAAACGATACGTCAGCTACTCTTCTGAATCCTTTTGGTAGGTTTTATTTCCTAACCGGTACCGGGTAGGATGGTTGCGGTGCTCCGGCAAGTGATTAATTACGCTATTATTATAATTGTACATTCTCGAGGCTCATTTGTCTGAAGTTATATTCACTGCTTCACCGAGATTGGTTCATGATTTTTTTTTTCCATTTTGAGTCGGTTGAATGGGTTAAATATGCGTGAAATAGGGTGCTTTGTTGTGGGCAAGCTTTTTAATTGCCGTAACTGTTTCGGTAATGGCTGGTGAATATTTGACAAATGTCCTTCTTGTAATCTTTACTTAAAATCGTAATCATTTTATTAAGCATATTCTGCGCGGAGGTATAATTAAGTGTAATAATTGAGACAAATTGTAGACCTACCAAGGGACTGCCCATCATGATATAAATACTATTTTCAACCCTTATCAAATTGTATGTATTTTGTAATGGTAACGCCGCACAAGAATGATTCCTTTTTCAATATCATAAGAAAAAGTCATGACCCGTACGTGCTCATTTTTCATTTGGTAATGGATTGAGTCCAATTTTTCTGGCCATTCCAACGACCCCCGAACGGGTTGCATCGGTTCAATTGTGCAACGGTGAACGATAAGATGTGCTGAGCCATACGAAGATGCTGTACGATGGCTATTGTAAGGTGGACGTGCTTGCTTTTTTTACCTACCGTGAACGGAATGCTGTTCATAACGTTACATTGTGCTGTACCGCACGACTTTAGCGAATGGAAGATCTATTAAACCATCTATAAAATACCTTCTTAGCGCTCCCATCATGGAGCAAGCAGCGTAACAGCGTGATCATGGTCCTTGTGGTCATATTTCAGCTTTCTATTAAAAACGAAATGTTTCTCGTTTTATTGCACACACACTACTCGGTGCTGCTGGGCAAAGTAGCAAGAACGAATGTGACAAACGAATGTGCAACAAAAAGCAATAAAGCTAACGTTATTATTTATTTCTTAATAATTAACTTTCTTTAAACATTTGTTGACAAAATTCATAAGTTTTGAGATGTCCCGATTTGGGTATAAAGATCGTTTACGGATGTTGTCTACAGCGTATCCTCTCCGATGTATCGCAAGTATGATAAAAAGGCTTTGAAGTTGATGGGACCAGATTGGAATTCTATATGGCATCTCCCTGTCTTCATTTCGGTCTCGTATGTTATCCTCTGTTTCTAATTAGTTATCTTCCTGTTTTCTTTTCGCTTTCTCTTTTTCTTCCCACTCTATTTACTCTGTTTTGTGATTTGTCCATTTCCTCTTCTATTTGTTTCCTTCCTTTTTGTCTTTCCGGTTTAGTTGTACTCGCTTGTTCCTGTAGTTTTCTTAATTTATTCTTTTCGTTATAGGGTTTAGTTTAGGGCCACTTTAGATTTAAGTTTTTTTTATACCATTGTATAGCCCGCGAGGCAAACAATTTTGATTAATAAAAAATAAATAATAATAAAATATTACAAATTGTACGTACAAGTAACATAAATCAGCCAGTATTTACCTACCAGAATCAACCAGCTGTTTGGCTTAATTTAACTGCATATAAATTCCACAAATACGGATGCATATAGAAAAAAGTGCTGATGAATATTTTCCACTCTGTTTGAGCTACAAACTATTTTCAAACTGCACCAAAACAACCATCTCGATGAGCGTGATGATATATCTCTTATTAACAACAATGTTGCTGTAGCACGCTGGCTTATACACTAATCTGTACCAGGGCACACGCTTCTGGCTGACCGATTACAATTACGTGTTAAAATTAATCTCCGCTTCATGGGCATGCTAACGAGGCACCGATACGTTTGAGCTATTGCAAAATCGCTGCCGTTGTTTACGTTACTGAAATAACGGACAGTGCTGCTAATGCGTTCGATCTAGTGTAGCAAACGGTAGCGCAAGCATATAAATTGTTTACTCTCATCAATGGCATCGACAGACACATCCCGACAGACGACAGAAGCGACAGTCCGAAAGACCTTTCTGACACGTTTGATTTTACAGAACAGATTCCACCCGAAGTGCATTAAATGGCTTACACATTGATGTATTTGCTCGGTTTGACATATATTTGACCAATGATTGGTTTCGGTTGGTTTTTGGCAACCGATATGATGATGTCCGGTTTCGGTTGACGGAGCACAAACAGCGAAACAGCAATGCGACACACATTGCGCTACCGCTCATTCGTAAATGGAAGTATTTCGCCGGTTTCAAACGGCTTGACAGCAAAATGATGACGGCCATCGGAGCGAAAAGTCAATTTCCGCCCGCCGTATCGCGTCTCGGAAGCGAACGTTTCCCAGTATGGAAATGATGGCCACATTCGGCCGTGCACAATTCAACACCAGCGATGGGATGAAAGGTGAGTAACGTCCTTACGTCCTTACACAGGACTTCAGGAGTGATTTTTTTCTGTGTGTATTGTTGCACAATATGGGTCATCTATTTCTGATTTCGAGAGGGCTGTTGCTAAGAGCCCGGTGAAAGGTCAACGGAAGAATAAGGGTTTTTTTGTCAGATGCCATGTTTATCTTTTTTTATATTGCGGCACACACACACACACCGAAACAGTGGAAGTGTTGATTGCATCTGGTGTTGATTGCGGATCGGGCGCCAGCTGTATTTGTTTTCTATTTGTGTTTGTTTGTTTTTTTTTGTAGCTTCAGCACCTTTTCCCATGCTTTCAACAATTTATTTATTGCGAGCAATTTTTTATCCCTTGTAATCCATCGCCAGCACACCCGTCAAAAGCGGTCAGTTCAAATTCATGCCTGAACCGTTTAACCGCAAACGTTAGGCTCGTGTTCGTGATTTGATGGGATTATTTTTTTCTAGCATCCGTTTTGGTTTCGTTTTTGTCACAGTCACGCCAGCACCACCAATATTCGCCCAGAGATTCCGAAAAACAATAATTAATTTGCAAACCTTTTTTTTGTGTGCGAGTTGAACAAACTGCTGCCACTATTGTGATGGGTTGGATGGGATGGAAAATCTAATTAAAAATTTGTTCCATAATTTTTTTTTTATGTTCTGCTATGGTGAGGTTTCATTTTTCGAGCAACTCGATTCGAGCGGTAATCGATGGAGCTGCCTGGCTGCTGAGATTAATATCTTTCTGTTGAAGGTTGAAGGCTTAATTAAAATCGGTCGTGAAAGGTGAGATGCAATTAGCCGCCAATAATGAGAAAACCAGTTCCAGATGCCTACTTTGATTTGATACGGGCAGGAATTCTTCTTGAAGTTTCTTTTTTTAATGATATATTTAAATAAAAATGTATTATATGATGTGTTCAAAAGAACAAATACGGAATTTTAGAAATAATCGCAATAGTATTAAAGTAATCAAAATCACATAAAACATTCCATCCAATCGCCACCATCACTTCATTCATGTCTAATTGCACCTATTTGAAACCGGCTCCATTGAAACCCAGCTGGTGCGGTTAAAATGATTGGTCGTGTTTAATCAACCACACAAATACCAAGCGGCACACCGTAAAACCATGATTTCCCGTGGTTGACATTTGTCCTCACCATATAGGGTTTCGAATAAACAAAAAAAAAAAACGCCCGGAAAGTAATTGGCTGTGGGTAGGAAAAGAACCACCTGCGGCTTCCCCGAAAAGAGTGGATTTTGAGCTGTTCCGTTGGTGAAAAATGGTCCCAGGACGGAAATATGTTGCTTACATTAATTTTTCCACCGGCTACAACCTGTAGTACCTGTCGCAGAAAACAAAAACCAAAACCATCTGCACATGTTCCCTCATCACGATCTTCGACCGATCCGTGAAGGTTGGCACACGAGCCGAAAGGGTAATAAAATTTTAAACCAACCGTTTCTCGGCCACGTTGTACGTTGTACGCTTCTGCACGTGGTGAACCTTCCTTGTCCTCGATTTTCGCCCTCGCCCAGGCAGAAAGTTCTCACCAACTTTCTTGCTATCATAGCGTTGATAGTGGTGTAGTACGGTACACTACACAAACAGATAAATTCCGGAACGCGCTCGATAAACATTGCGCTGCAGCTCACAGTCAATAAAACGCTTCACCCCATCGCTTACATACACGCGCGCCCCCGGGGTAACTAACCACGAGGTTTGTTCTCCCAGGTGGCTCTTAAATCATCGGTAAGGCGGCACGTTAAGTCAAGGCACCTAAAAATAGCTAGCTCAACCTCACACACACACACACACACAGCATCACGCATCCGGTTGGGCAAGGTTCATTTCAGGGGCTCACTTATCATAAAACTTTTTCCTATCTCCACTGAAGCGCTGCAGCAGTGTGGAACATTTAGCAGATTTTAAACACGAGGCGGTTCTGTTTGCACACGCTGGAGGTAAGATTTTTCCACGGTGAACAAATCCACCCCAGATAAAGCGATTGGTTTCCGGTTTGGGATTCGCCCTTCATCGCCGTTATGGAAATTAGGGGATTTAGCTGAGGTGTAAATATTCTTAGCAGGTTTGGGAGCCGTGTATCGATATTTGGGTCACATTGTGCACCTTCCGGAGAGCTAAAAGAACAAATCATGGAGAAAATATTTCCCAACCAAACAACTATGCCTACATCTTTAGGACAAAGTGGGCCATAAGGAAACGGGGTGACGAAGAAACTCCTCGCACGCAGTGGGAAAGATCATTCGTTACGACTCATTTGCAATCATAATCCGCAAACGATTATTTCCGTCCGTACCGTGACGCAAATCCCTTATGTTCCGTCTTTCTTCACTGTGAATTCCGACAGCCCGTATAGGGTTCAGGGTTATTTTATGGCACCGTCGTAAAATGGGAGATCAATGTTTGAAACGGCACAAACACACACACACACACACTCGGGCTGTTTTATCGATGCTGATGCATCGTAAAACTTGAGATGCTACACGATAGGATAAAACGCGCGCACTTGTTGCGCGACGCTCTTGATGTAGATTAATAACGGATAATTGACGAACCATCAGGCGGATCGTCGGAACGGGATCACGTTGCAGTAAATTTGCATGCCCAATTGCCTGCCCGATAGATTCCCGTCCACTCGAACGGCAAAGGGCAGCATTTAATGACGGGCCTGTCACAGTACTTTGTAGCAATTTATAGGTGAAAAGGACAGCGGCAGCGGATCAATACTGACGTCCGCTTGCTACAGTCACTGATCGCTTTGATACTTTGACCACGGGGAATATTTTCACACTCAAAAAACAATCCTCGTGTGTGTGTGGGTGGGTAAGTGTGTTTTGCTGTCTTTTCTCCCCGCGTTTCAACGCACATTTACTTTACGTTATTAATCATCTCCGTCCAGACGATGATTGTCGGGCGTACGAGTTTCAACACCATCCGGATTATATCTCCGGGATGTCACGTCGGTCGGTAGCGGACCGAGAAAAACGGCAACATGTCACAAATTAACTAATTGGCCAGCGGTGCAACGACGAAGATAAAAACGCAGAACCCAGAAGTGACACCGAATGATCGAGCATGAAATGGCTAAGCCGTGTGGCGCTTGAAAAAGAAGCCACAGGCGAAAACCACACCACCACGACATAGGTGGACGTAGCAGGACGTGTGTCCAGCTACTGCCGGGGTGGAAGATCCAACCAAGTAATCCACCGTCCGGAGCAAGATTAATGATCCGATAGTAGCCTCCATTTCGCTTCGTTGTTTGGCATTCGTTGGCCTCTCAATGGTGAAATCGTATCGTCTCTTCATCTCGCATCTTTCATAGTAATTCAATGTCAACTCCGTGGCTACCGTGGACCAGTGAACCATGTGGAATGCGGTGCGGTGTGGTGTTTGAAATTTGTGTCATCTGGTAACACCCTGTCAGAGTTCCATCTCCGGCTAGCCAACTACCCCGAAGGGCACACTTTGTCACCCGTGGTCGTCCCTAATTTAATGGGTATCCTCATTCATCTTTGGGACCAGTTTCGCGGCACCGTGGAGCTTACATGGTGGATAATTTTTGCAGCCTCCTTTGCGTTGCGATCCTGATCGGTTAGAAGTGTCGAATGTCCGATGAGATGAGGTCCGGTTTTGTTTGGGGCTGTTTGGGGAAAGAGATAGGGGGCTTTATTCTTTCACTCACTGTCTTTCATCGCTTCTGCTTTTAAGTGGATTCGGTAGATGTTAACCATTCGCCAACTGACGGTTGAGTTGGTTCTCCATTAGCAGCTGGATTAGACTGGGAAGTCTGGTCCCTTTCGGCTGGATGGTGTTATGTAAAAAGTATACACCACGGGTACCGACCCTTTTGTTCGGGGTTTCGTTGTGTAGGGGCTGAGGTTGGGAAATAAATTGGTAGGGATTATGGCAACGAGTTCGAGAGTAACTTCATACCATTTCATCTTGAGGGTGGAGAATGTTACAAAGCTTTCATCCTTATTAAGTGATCCCAAAACTGATCCCCACCTTGTTTGCCGGAACTTCTCTCGGGATCAGCTTCCGTGCTACGCTTCCGATTATTTTTGTAATAATTTGTGCCACAGCCTATTAAAAGGCAAAAGCGTATTATTTAATTATCAAAACAATGTGTACTCCAAATTGACGGCATTTCCCTTACACACTTGCCCCAAATTCCCACATGGTTCGGTGGCGTTGGAAAATGGTTTCCTTCCGTACGATGGGGTTTAATTAAAATTTATAACAGTAGCTTCAAGTGGTCCGTGTTGTGCGTGCTTGTACACCGTCCGGAAGAACGGCAACAAGGCACATCAATCATCTTACTCGATTATGTGAATTGAGCGTCTTACTAAGATGCACCACAACTCTTGCATCGCACCGGCCCGGTACACGGTACCCATCGCTCTCTCAAATATCAAAGGCATTAAAAGGTACAAATTTACCCGCCCCGTCCCAGTAACGAGCCTCCGCCCACCAAAAACTGCATTCCCGGCTGCATCCTTTCGGCGAGTGGCTACTTGAAACACGAAGCCAAAACATGCTGCCGAAGGTAGAACGGTCCCCTTGCTCAGTATACTTAAAACTTTTCCGTTCGCTGTCGCCACCGAACGTACGAACGGCAACAACATTCAAACCCATCTTCATCACCTCGGCAACACAGGGCCAACGGTGAATGGAGAAAACTCTTTGCGAAGGTGAGTGCTGTTTAACTGGACTGGTAACAAGTTTTCCTTTCGTGAAACTTTTCTTTACCATTGCACCGGTACAGTCGACGAAGGTGCGCCAAGACCTACTTGGATGCATGTGGAAGGAATTTGTAGAAGGTGCAATGGTGTGGATATGTGTGCACGCGGTGTGGTGTAGTACTACAACCGCAAACAATGCTTTGAATAGGTCGACTTTTGAAGTGTGCTGCTAAACAAGCAGTTTCTCCCCAAAAACATAATGGAACACTACGAACGGTAAAAGCCTTGCGAGCTAATGATTGGTAGCGAACATATAATGCAACGTAGAAATCAAATGCAACTCAAGGGCGTTGCCAACGATTTTGTGGTGTTTCAGTGTTTGACTTATTATGCTGGTGAGTGTGAGCATCACAACTTTTGCATTCGGTTATCGTACGAAACTACAGTGAGAAGTGAAAGAAAGTGAACAAATGAATCCTTTTACGGCGAGGGTGATTTGTGAGAAGAGCACTTAAATTTGTGGTTGAGGTTTTATTAAATTGCTCGCCTGCTTGTAACTAATAGTAGGCTTTTGATATACCGTATTTTAGCGTGTATAACGACCCCCCTAGATGAATTATCCAAGATTTTTGGAAAAAAAGATTTTATTTCTTTTTTAAAAACAATTGGAACTATTTTATTGTTACATTTAATTTTAAACATTACAACTCATAATACTCTTTCATATCGTCCTCACTGGTGTTTTCAAACACATTTTCATTTTCATCATCAACCTTCATCACCATCTTCATAAATTGCATGATCCTCAGTCGCATCAAGATTGTTACTGATTTGGCATTTTTGAAAGGATTTGACGACAATCGCTTCGCTGATTCCTGACTATGCAGTAATGACCCATTGTAAGATCGCTGGAATGGTGGGTTTTTCTTATTCTTCCTGAAGGAGTCTACTTCCTGACGGGGTACTTCCGATTCGAATCAGCCCCTTTTATCCACTTACTCCATCCTTCTCTTATCATACCCTTAAACGGTTGTGTTTGCAGCTGACTGGTTAGACCTCCAGGAATGACTTCCAGAAACGTTTTGCTTGGAGGAACAATTTGTTTAACTTCTGCTGGTAGATGTCCTCTAAATGCATTCAGTATTATTATTAACAGTAACATTATTAAACCACAGATTCATCCTTGTCTTATCCATCTATCCTTTTATTTCAACAAAACGATCTTTAATCCTTGAAGCTAGAACGATAAAGTTACCCCTTGTATAAACCCTTGTATAACGACCCCCTTAATTGGACTTTGGCCATTTTTGACCTAAAAGGGGGTCGTTATACACGCTAAAATACGGTACTATTGATGATATACTATAAGTTTTTTCATAACCGAAAAGTACTTTTTCATCAATTTGGTATTGAAATTCGTCATTAGAACATGACCACATTAATATATGTGTAGTGACCAAATTTACAACGTTTTACAAGAGTTCAAAGAATGCTGGTAGGTAATCTCGGACATTTGATCGTCGTTCCAATAGCATCTTTAAATTTAGTTATATCCGAGTATGTGTTCTTTATGAACTTCTGTTTAAGATCTATCGTATGCTGCAGGAAATCTATGGGACATAATTTCGAATACATCCCCAATCCATTAAATCCAGAAGTCTAGTGTGCTACCGATACCGATAAGTCGTAATATGTCATACAGGCACGTTAAATATTCATCAATATCTCAGTTTCCAGTGTAAGCTCAAGCCCCAAAACATGACACGATAACACGGCAAACGCTTAAATATGCAACACAAATTTAGCATCAATCTGCTCACCGCCACCACCATCGTTCGATCATAGTTGTTCATCGCTTTCGAACGGTGAAAAAGGGACGATGGCAATAAAATCGCCAAACAAATCCCGTACCTTCAAAACCCTCTAAACTAATGGAACGAGGGATTGCCCTTCGGTCCGAAATCCAATCTGAATCGATGCAAAGTTATGCGGCAAATTGTGAAAATGGACAATCTAAACAACAGCCAGAACATTCTCTCCCATTCCCGAACTCCAATTTGTTGTCCATTGGGGTGTAATCGGTAAGTGGGAGGCAGTCCGGTGGATGCCCTATGAAAACTCAATCAATTAGCTATGGAAAACTTTCGCAATCAACCCTTTTTGAGGATGGTACATGGTTGTTGTTTGTTGTCGGTTGTCCTGAATCGAGCAAGAATCTGATTAATGGAAGAGATTAAAGGGAAAATCTTTCGCTTCAGCCATCTCGTGATTCGATACCGATTAATCTACCGGTGGGATTGGATTATTTGTGTGCGTGTGTGTGTGGTTGGTAATATTTGCCTTTTGAAGGTCGCTATGCAATCGATCGTGTATGAATTAACGCGTATGGCGTTCGATATGAAGTTGATTAAATATTTACATTCCCGACAAGTACCGCAATTTGATGAGCGTTTGGTACAATGTTTGTACACACGAAACGTGTGTTTAAAAAATACCATTTACAATTATCTCCAACGCATCGAATGAGTTTTGTTTTGTAAACAATTCCCCTCGGACGGTTGTTTATCTTTGCTATCTTACGAACAAAAAAAAAACACACGATTCAGGCGTGGGATTTGTAAGATTCCAATCGATCGTTAGTATAAAACTCAGCGAGCAGTAATTGGGCAGTCCGGCACTTAACCATATCACAGAGGATTTGACTATTTGCAAAAAAAAAAAACGTTGCTCCAAACACACTTCGGTATTATAAATTCTTCAAATGATCTCCCCGCTTTATGCTGCGATTATTTCCGTTGCGCTACGGTCAATAAAGTTGCAAATTGATCGTCATTTCCTACCGGAATGATGTCTTTGCACTCGCACTCGAACCTTCTGGCCGGGGCTGGACCATTAGTGACGCATCTGGCATTCCGGAGAATACCAAATTACGTCCGAATGTTTTGCAGTCAGTTTTCCGCCCCAAAAGATGAGCAATTTTCTCGCTCGTTTTCCTACTCCCCCCTTGCCATTGTCAGCCTTTCCTGCCCAGTTGGAAGCTCCAACAACGGTCAACTTGATTTGAATAAATCCTAAAATAGATGCTACAGGCCGCTTTCATTTTGGGGAGTATTATGATATTTTTGTTTTGTTTTACTTCAGTTACTGCTAAAGACGGGCGTGGATTTTCCGGGGCAAAACAAAAATTCCGACAAACGCTGCCAGTGAGCGGTAAAGCGCGTGATTCGACAGGCGGCAAACGTGATGTCAACAGATTTATTAAGTTGCCAACTTTACGTCGGGGTCGATTCTCTCGGCGACCGGCCGGCCACGTTAACGGTCCACTATGATGGATGAATTATTAATGATTTTCCGACCAGACTTTCCGCTTGCCAGTACGTTTGCTTTCTGGTGAAAATTTGCCCAAGATGGACAATGAAATGCGAACAGCGAAATATGGTTTAGAACATTGCCGTATTGTCCGATGCGCAATTCGTGAGAAGAATTTTTGACTAACTTAAGGCAGTTTGGGGAAGTTTTCGGAAGCAACTGTAACTGTCCCTTGCAAACTCTCGTGTACAGCTCGTAGTTCATTGGCTTGCCCGGAAGGGGAACATAGTTTGCCGAGTTACATTCTGTCACAGGCAGTTGATTTGACTTTCAGGGACTTTTATGGAAAGCATTTATCTTGATTTAAAGCATCTCCATTTGGGAAAAACTTTTTTAATTTAATTATTAATAATGCTACGAGCTTTATGAAAAGTGGATCCATTTTACGGAGTGGCACAACGATTTGCAAGATCCAGCAGTCGCCATTCTTCAAGTCAACCAACAGCGGTATTACGCGTGAGGGTTTGCCTGTTGGTGTTCCAATTGTTCCGCCAATTGAACCGCGTATCTAAGCAACTCAGTTACACTTGGTGTGACGGTCCCCCTCGAGAGACGGCATGCTCGAGAGGTTAATTCAATCGAATAATGTGGTGTCTTACGAGCATCCTCGTACCTTCCACTTGTTAGTGGCCTTTTTCGGTTAGACTGTGTATGTGTGATAGGAAGGAGAATTGTTACCCAAGCGTTAGAATTGTATCATATGAAACTTAAACGAATCATTGATTAATTTGATTAGTAATATGGTATGTTGTTTGCATGGTAACAAGTGCGATAGTGAATGAGCTTAATTGATCGAATTGTGGCTAAATAATGCAAAATATTTTGTTGTCATATATTGTCAATTAAGTATAGGTGGCAAGACAGTGAACAATAACTTCAATGATGGCGTATCCAAATTTAAAAGAAGCGCTTATATTTTTAGAGTTTACCAAAGATTATAGCCTGTTGAAATGTGATGCAGTAACAAGAGGAGTAATTTTAACTTATATTTAATTACTTTTACATTTGATAATAGTGCAAAGAGGAGTAATATTCGTTAAATAGTACTATAAATCTATTTGCAAATTCTATGGAAAAATCAATCATTTATCTCAATTGCCAACCGGACCCTATTACCCACCATCAACTAATGCTCTCCGTTTCCTTTCAGAACAATCCAACGGCTCTTCCGTATCTATCGACCAGATCACTATCAAAATGGTATGTAATTATTCTGTTTCCTGCCACTGATCAAAACCCACTCTAATTGTCAGTTCATATTCCCTATATCCGCCCGTAAAACGTCCATTCGAATGCACCTTCGAGTTGGTAGCCGGGAACTACTTTCCCGGTGATGACGGTACAGCCAACCACAGTTCGAAACGCTGTCTTAAGATCATGCCCTTAAGCGCTGGTCTGCACCTTTGGGGCAGCACCACATATGCTCCCGGTTTTCTGCAAAGCTCAGCAGGTGCACTTAACAGCAGCCTTTCCGTTATACCACGGCATAAATCAGATTATCTCCCACCATACTCGGCCACTGCAGCAGGAGCAGGGAGCAGGTAGAAGAAGGTGCAACTGTGAATGGATGCGAAATCCCAAACGGCACGCTAACGCTGGAACGCACACGCCATGCCAGCAAAATGCTGCAACTGCACCGCAAAACCGACGTGTGTGCATGATGAATGGAACCGCACACGAACAGGCGATCGTAGGACAAGTTTTAATTAACTTGTTGATGTGATCCCCCCCGACCGGGGTGGGAGCATACGAACGGTGCTCCACCAAACAGCTTTAGCTCCACCGTCGTAGCGTGGCGGATATTACAAATTGATCCAATCATGCGTTGCTTTTGCGCCAATTAATAAATTATTGGTCGATTGATAGTGCACGACTCGAACCCCCAAACAGTGCGCGCTGTGTGCGCACGCGAAAACTACGCTCGAACACGTGGAGTGGCTAGAAGATCCCACACATTCGGTAAGCGGCCATGTGGACGCTTCCGGAATGTAAAAGCGTAACCCCTAGGGGGGGTGGGATAGGTGGATAAGGTCGACGGTAACTTTGTCTAAATTGTTGTCAGATTTATGGGGTTTTCGGGGTGCTGCAAAAACTCATGTGCTCGTAGTGCACATACGGGCAATGGATAAGAACCTGGAGCTGGGGAGGGTGCGAATGAAAGGCACAGCGTTTGATTGGAACGCTTCGGTTACCATTTCCAGCAGATCGTGCGAATAAAAGTGCAGCTGCGAGCAGGGTTGTAAATCAAGTGCAAGAGGAAATTGGTGTTAATGTTGTGGTTATAAAGAAGGAACAGCCACATTCGTGGGTCAGTGAGTAAGGCAATAAGGCAAAATCGACATTGTGGTCGCTAACGTATTGGAGATTTATTGATGTTGTGAGAAATTTTTGCTCTTCTTATGTTGTGTTTTTATATTGGCTGATTAATATATTTGAACACAGTTGGAGGCAAGCAAATTGCCAATATTGAAGATTAGGTTAATAGATATCGATATACATGTGAAAGTAAGTTTCTTAAAAGATCAAAGAATTTTTTTGTTAAATGGAAATATTTTAACATAATTTTTAGAAACTTTTCTAATAAACTCAGTGACAACTGTATTCAATGGGTTCACCCCACATTAACCTACAATTGATTGCAATGTTTAGGTAAATCTCTCGTGATTGTCAGTTCTTGTAATAAATAAGTTCTAAATCACCTAATTGACGCATGTTAAATGTGAACGATGGTAATGATTGGGAAACTCCTCTGATAATGTGCCTCTCCGATAGACAAGGTTTAAATAAACAACAGGCTCTATGATGTTAGCAACAAAAAGAACATCAGAAAGATTCAAGTGCATTAGGCAAATTGTTAGACGTGAATGTTTTGGTTCAAGAAAATACCAGTATGCTACTGCTGGCTGGATGATCAGATCTGTAAGATTTACCAGAGTCGGGGTACTTAATGAAGCTGAAGATCAAGCTGCTATCGACACGTATGTTGGATATAATTAGCAAAACCTCTTATCACTGGCATTAAATTCTGGCTACAAACAGGCAAGACAACCTAATAATTTTAATATTAATTGTGGATCAATTAAATCTACATCATAAAGAAACATTGAATTTCAAATGAATTTAATGTTCTTTAACTATTTTAATTAAATCTATTCTAATGCGTATAATCTTTCTTGTAAAACACTCAACAACAAAAAAATCCGCTCGGTGTAAAAGCAACAAGATGAATAGTGTTGGCACTAGCCTTTGCGTGCGAGCAACCGAAGCCGGCCGATTTCATTCCATTCGCAAACCCCAATGCGAATGACCTTCTGCTCTTCCTTGCCGCGTCAGTGAAAGGTCCCACGGCGCAACGGGCATACATCACGCCGTGCAGACGGCTAAATTGAATCAAAATGATATAAACAAGCTTGTCAAGCGCGGGACATCGCGCATTATTTATAAGCGCACTTTCTTATCTCGCTTGCGTTTGCTGCTGGAACCCGTGCCGAAGCCACGAGATGCTTCGCGGTGGTCAGCTTCGGAAAACAGAAGCCAAACCTCACGGCGTTTGCTGGACGGTTTGTCGGATTTGTGCGCTGATAAACTGGCACTGGAGAGAGATGGGACCGCTCTTGGTCCCATTAGTCCCGTGTCTCGATCGTTTACTGCTGTACGTTGGATTATTTAAATGAGTGGCCACAGAGGTGATACTTCTTGGCGGCTGTTGTGATTTTTTCTTGCTGCGGGAAAGTGTTTAGCATTGTTGAATACACCCGTCGCTCAACACACATAATGAAAAAGCATTCAAAAGATTGGAAGAGTGCTTCAAACCGTCTCCATCAAAGAATGGTCGGGTGGTATTGTTCACCTTAGATATTTACTTAATAAAGAAGGATGTGCGGTTGGTGCTTCAATTGCATGGGCATGAATATAAAAGTCACTTGCCGTGTTGCTAGAGGCATCCTTTCATGTTTACCTTCCCATTTCGCTATTCCACACGTGTAGCTTTGAAGAGGGATTTGGAGTAAAACCGTGCTAAACAAGCATCAAACAGCGGCACTCTCGAGGATCACTGGTGTCTTCAAACACTTTCCATAACAGAAAGGGATTCGGAAATTTGCTGGAAACTATATCAGAGGGGGTTCTGTTTGGGGTTGCTTTGACTTCCGACCTGTTCCGACTACTTTCTTCCCGGAATGCCCATCCAAACCCTGACCTGGGTGAATCTTCAAGTGATGCGGACTACAAAGCCAACCTGACCTATGTGGAGTATGAAAAATGCCAAACCAACAATTGCCAATGCTGGGTGTGTATGTTTACCAACGGAAGCTTAAAGGCTATGCGCCATGAGACACCCCATAGCATTAGATTGACCGTTTGAAAGGCGTCGGAACGCTGGTATGAATGCAGCTCCACAAGTGCAAACCGCACCGAATCGTCGGCTTTATCGGATAAAGCCACGAGTGCCACTATTATTTGCAAGTTGTTTCCCCAAGGAATTTGTCTTGCATTGCACGGGACGGCGGCACCGGTATGGCACCGGCACACGGGGGTACCCACAAACACCCGCAAACCATAAACAACTTGGAAGGTTCCAGAAGGCGAGGACCGTTGTGTCCGTTGGAAGAAATTCTACGTCTACGCCCAGGTAGTTGCAAGGAGGGTTTAGTCGACGTAGTAACCGTAACCGCCTTTGTGCAGTGAAGAGAATTCAACGTGAATGTGGGCATGAAGACGATGAAACCGTTAAACGTTGTCGTTTACTTTGTGACCGGTGGGAGTCACCGCATAAACACACAGAGCGACCGGTGCAGGAATGCACTTTTATGTTCGCACATCTTGAATGAAAGGTCCTCTTTCATCAAATGTGGTTGCGGGCTCTGATTCCCGGTCCAGGGCTGCTCGGGACGGCAAGGATGCAGGCGATAGGAGCTGAGTGGAAAAGGAGTTCAGCAAATTATTGTTTGCCTTCCACTTACGGACCGGACCTTCGCTTAGCTGGTACGTATCTTTGGTGGCGTTTCATTGGCTAGTTCTTGATTTGAGCCCGTGCAAGGAAAGGGACACGATAAGGGTTTATTTTTAATTAAACTCATTGCATTCGGTGAAGCATTTTAGCTGGAGCTTGCCCCCAACGGCCGGATCCTTGAAGCAATGTTCTAATTTGCAGATTGTCCTACTCGTGTGATGTGTTAAAATCTTATCCTCAATTAAGGCTTCAATCGTATCTGCCGTATGTCTGTTTCCGTATGTAACACTTTCACTGCATTATGCACTGGATTGTCCTTAAGAGTAGCTAGTGCCACGGTGCATTTTAATTTAGAACATAATTTGAAAGCTCCACTCAACTTCAAAGCATCCGTCCCAGTGGGAAAGTGCTTCCGATGCGCAAACGAGGCCACTGTTCCGGAACATTTTTCTTCATTTCGTTTCATTATCATCGCTCACCTGTTCGCGCATCCCGTTCGAGTTCGAAAGGAAAATTGAAAATCCTTCACCTTTTGCAAAACCCACCCTGTATTCCCGGACACCCGGACAGCTCTCTTGAGTGTGTGGGGCGTGTTACTTGTCACGCGGTTTGACACACGCCACGCCGTGGCGTTCCGTTGTTTGTCTTCGTGCCGGGGTACAGACAACCTGGGTATATTTGTAAGTCGTTAGTAGCTGCCTGGCTGCGATGGCTTACATTGACAAACGAACCACTTTGCATGCCGCGATGCACGAGGTGCTGTCACGCGCGGGGATACCGTGGCACATCAGACGCGCGTCACTGTGACCGTGTGCGACACATGTTGGTTTCTTTCACTTTGTAGCCGTCCGAGTGCCGTCGCGCAAGAAGTTTTCGGTCCCGGTCGGGACGGTTGAGACTTCCGATGGCGATGGTTGTTGCATAAGGGAAGATTAGTTTTGCTGAATGGTACCAGAACGAGAACGAGAACGAGAACGGTTGAGTTGAGTTGGCAATGGTTGGATTTGCTGCGAAAATGAGACACGCAAAGTAGTGTTCCACACACATACACACCCGCAGTGTGAATCGATTTTCTTTGCTGTGCGGTAGTAAAAAAGAAAACTTCATTTGCAAGCATAAACTACGAGATGGAGACAGTGTGTGAGCGCGAACGTTGCAGCCAAGTTGCTGCAAAAGATGGGAAAGATGTTTATCGTTGCTTTTTGATTCTGACGTGATTAGAATTGAAGAGGTACGGATCGAATTCACACACTCAGCATGCCATGGTGTCACATGTTGGTTGCCTAGAAATGGAATATTTTGCGAAAGGAATCAAACCCGAAGAAGAGACAAGTGCAAAAATTCATTTGATGGATGTGGGTATCCAGTCTCATGTTAAAAGATACATCTTAATGCTATTCTTAAACAGAATTTGTTGAAAGTGGAAATTTAAACACAAAAAGCCTGATGATATCGACACGATCTACCGCTCCATCAGGACGAGGAGCTTCGAACGTTTTGTCGAAAGAGGGCGCCACCATCAGCAACAACAAACACGAAACTACGAACGCTACTTGCACGCTTTTAGTACAAGAGACACTTTACCCTAGATTGCAATCATTTTTGATTAGAAATAAGCAGAACATACATATTTATAATTTACCAAGGCAAGCAAACCGTTCCGCTTTCATTTACTCCACATTACAAAAGCATTATCAAGTTCTCTTCGCCAAACATTGCAAACGCATCCTAACCCACTAATGATCGCGCTGCAAAACCAAAATGCAACCGTGCGAGGATGCAATTAAAGCAGCGTTGCATAAATTATACGCAAAATGGGGTGCTAACCTTTAATCCGTATCGTTCTAATCGACTCCACGAGCGAAAGCGTTCGTTGCGTAGGTAACGGTAACGTAACATGCACACCTGTAATGGTCAGCCAGCGCAGTGCAAATGCATTTGCTTGGGATGTCCCCTCGAGTTGGTTTGGTAAATAATTTAATTATTTCATTCTACAAAACACTCGCGCACACACTGGCGCAGGATGTTTCTGGTATTTCTCCACAGGGATAAAGGGAAATGAGCTGTGTAAATGATGTTTAGCTAAGGGATGCAAACAAATCTTCATGCCCGAATAAAATGGCTGCAGTAGCGCTTTTGCTAATATGTCTGCACAATGGGCGAATATTGGTGGTATGTTAGTAGCATAATGGTTTACCAGTCTGGTTTGGTTGTAATGCTTCATTTTCAGCACTGAAGTGGCATGTGCAACCGTTGATGGTTTTATCCCACATTCGGCCCAGTCCTAGGGTTCTAATTGAAAAGATGAACATGCTCTGTTAGACCCGGACCACTCGGAACCGCGTGCTTGGGGTGCCCCTTTTTGTGTCCAAAAGCGTCATATTAGCCGGTTCGGTAGAGCCGTACCGTTTCCGATTGTGCTAAACGAATTAAGCCACAATAAATGTATGACACAGGCTGACACACTTTCGCCGCACAATGTCACAGTAAATAGCTCATAATGGATCACGGCGACAGTGGGGTGATTCTTCCAGCAACAATCTACTCCATTTGGGCATGATTTAAATACACACGAATAGCAAAACCGTTCAAAGGGAGAAAACAACAGCAAGCGACAATTGCAATTCAATTAGCAAATGCAATCATTCTGCTCGCATTCGCATTTACCGCGCAACAATTAAGAATTCATCACCACACAAATTGTGCCGTTTCGGATGGATGGAGAATGAAGTCACGAATGCGACAAATCTAGCATTCGTCTCGTTAGTGTGGCTGCGTACCCATCAAGCAATGATCAAACCCATCACGCGGAACCGAGAACAGTGAGGGCGTTACAGTGAAACAGCCTTTTGCAGTGCTGTTTTCCAGGGAGAACTTGAAAAGCTAACACATTGTCTATTTTGCTTTCCCACTTTCCTACTCGCGGTGGTACAGTGCATCGAAATCAATTACATATGTGCGTCACAGGCGGTATGCACAGGCACATTGTTAATGGGAATTTATGTTACATTTTACATGGAATTGTAGATTACACTCGTTACGTAGTTGATAGTGTTTTAGTTGGAAGGACAAAAATAAATACACAATAAATGGTCTTTTTAATGAGGTTGATCGCTGGAATGTTGTGGCCTTAAACAATCCACTAGCTAGATGAGATGACTTGTGATAATTAGCACACATACGAGCACAATGAACTTTTCCTAAAATGATGATTTGTTTCGTGAAAACAGCCAGGCCTTTTTGGAATTAATTTTACCACATAACCAGATGGTCAGTTCTTTCTAAGCTTAATATGAGGATTTTATTAATAAATAAAATTAATTTGTTTTTAAAATTGGCAACTCTTTGGTATTCACATTAGGCTCCTGATTAAGGATTAAGGGATCGAAATCTTCGTTCGTTTTTTTCTTTTCTGTTAGGGGTAACCAGTTTTCTCTCTGCAAATGCTTGATTTACTCTCATGGCTTTTAAAAAAGGGATTTTTGAGAAAATTTTAGAAAATACATGACCAAAAAAAAGATGTCAAGGCTTACATAGGGCCAATACATCATAGAGACCGCACCTGTAGTGGAATATATCTCTAAATAAAATATTTTTCCCTAAATTAGACCTTCGTTTTAAAGATTTTGTTTGGTAAAATAAACTTGACAATGTTAAGAAAAAAAACATGGAAAGTCTGTATAAAAGTCAAAGATTAATTCATTAAAAAGTAATTAAACTTCCCAGGTTGCAACATGAATCTTCATAACTAATCGAAGAGCTTGAATAAAATGCTCTCAAACATGCATTTACCGTCATGATATATTCATTACCCATTTCGTGTACCATTTTCATCATCGAACAGAACATAAATTATCCCCACAGCCGATCAGCGCCCGTCCGCGCATCATCAATCGCCATCGATCGGCAATTAATCCCCGGCGAATCATCACGAGGTCCAAAACTCACACACGGCACGAAGAGGCAATAAAATCTCACACCACTCAACGGCGACACTTATAATTCACTGCTCGCACATTAAATTATTTATTTGCATTCACTGGCATCGGATGCGGACAGTGTGCACAATCGACATTCGGCCAGAAAGACAAGCGCCAAGCATGGCAGCCGCCATGCGGTGTCGTGCGGATTTGCGATCGATCTATTGGGGCGTGTGATTTATGGTGGGCTGGTTCTTTGATCGGAGCCTTACGCGCAAAACGCGATACAAATACTGGCGCCACGCGTTTGTGACCAATTATTGGCGCTCTTTTCGGCTCGAGTTAATTCGCGTAATGTCGCCTCATCTATCGTGCGGCGGGAGGATGATTGGAATTGACTTTACTGGAGCTCGCGATGATTGTTTGCACAAAAATGGTACCGGTAGTGATCGGGGGGAAAGCGAATAAAAGCAGGCACAATGAGCGCAGGCGAAAATGTTAATGTAGCACTAATTGAAATTGAATTTTTAGTGGAATTTTTATTTTTTGCTCATTGCGCACATTATTACCACACGCACACACAGGGCCACGTGAACTGCTGTCGCGTTGTTAATGGTACGAAATTAGCGCCCGCAAGGATGATGGATAAAGTGAGCAACCGAATGGGGAAGCTAGATAAAATCGATTGTCGATAATTGATGTGCAGAAAGGTAAAGAAATCCATCACCAAAAAAAAAAACTCCATTTGTAAGTACCATTTTCCAGGATTCTCCATCTGTAACGCGTTCCTGCTGGGAAAGTCCTTCCGGTAATGCTTCTAATCAATTACAGTCTCCGGAATCGTTCAAAAGGTAGGCCGGATATCTGCAAATGTGAAGCGTTTCTCGCTCGTTTTCGTTTTCCCTTGTTGCCACAAAGTGCAAATAAAAGCTTCAAGAAAAATGTGTGTTTTCTTTTCATTGCGCTCTGCTCCGGGGGCAGGCAACCTTTTTCCCAGTAGCAAATCCCTATTTCAGGGTGAACATTCAAGCTTTTTTACAGTGTTGAAATTTGCTGCGCGCAAAGAATTCGAAATTCTTTACAATTTGCTTTCCCTTATGGAAAGGGGCCAGCGCCATTTCTTGAAGGATGAACGTTTTAGTTTGCTTCTTGTTTTTGTTATTTAGCGCATTTTTTTCTCCTGCCGGATTCTCGGTTTGCCCGGCACAAACTCACACAAAAAAGGGGCATCAAGTGGGTGGCAAATTCGTGCCTTCTTTAAGCGTCCGATTGTAAAGGCATTCCTATCGTGCTTCATCAGCGAAGGCTACGGGTGGGACGAAATTGTTGGTGAGCAAAGGAACGCCACCAAATCGGACCAAATGCTCCAACCCATTCCGAGTGTTTATTAATTTTTCAATAGGGAATGGAGGTATGTTTTGTTAAAGTTGGTTTTTTGATGCCGTGACCAGAAAGGATCGGTTACGGTTTTTATTGCAATTTTCCTGCGCAAGGTACAGGAACGCTTGGTGCAATCGAAAGAACCTCATAGAGACGTATGAGCTACGGCAACGAACCGCCAGTGGAATGTTAATGATATGTTCATTTTAAGAATGCATCGCTTAAAATCCACAAAACAGTTACGAAAAGTGAGGAGAAAATTAATTTTCACGTTGAAAAGCTCACAACTAATTGGTGAGTAGTTTCGCTGAGATCACCACCGTTCAAGTGAAATCTCCACGTTGAGTTTTTAGAACACATACGCACAATGAATGAGTTAAACTAAACGATTATAAGAATGTGGGATTTAGTCACGTGAAAGGACAACAAAACCCCAAGGGTATCTTTAGAAAGAGTCAGTTTTAGACTTAGCTCTTTCATATAAATCACTCACTCTAGTCTCTCACCAATTTCGCTTGGTGAGTTGTTTTTCTCATCACAACGTTCGATATATTCATAATACTGAGTAGAACACTTGACATATTTCAGATATAATGCTCATTTTTAATTAACCCAGTCATTCTATTATTCAACAACATCTACTAAACGGGATATATGAATTGTGTGATTAAATGTTACAGAACGGAAACCATATTTTTCCTGCTAATCAACCGTTGGATTGTATTTCCATGAATCTCGACGTCAGATAATGCTATCACATTCCATTGTCATCCACGTGTTGCTGTATATAACGTAACTTTCCTCTGAAATGGACAATAATCAGCTTGCTCCATACAAATGGCCAGGCATGCAATCAAAGTGAAATAATTTCATAGAACCGTACGCAATGCTGACGCTTCCTGGCTGTTGTGCCACTGGTCCCTTTTGGTTAGCCGGACGGCTGGTCTAGATTGCATAGTTAGGCACGTGAAGAAGATGACGATAATGAATATCATTTCTGCGCTGCGAAAGTCTATGGTTGATTGCAGAATTGTTATGGGAACTTGAATTTAAATTACGATGAATTTCTGCCGACGTCGATAAATGGTTCATCGTCAAGCCTGGTTGGTGTGCATAAGGCAGATATAAATGTGATACTGCCTTTGCTTCTTTTAGCATTTCAAGTCACCACAATTGTTCAGTGTACTCCAATTATATTCGGAAATACTTGTACTGTACAAAAAAAAAAACCTTGGCATACATGAGAAAAGTGATCAACTTAATGGCACTGCGTTTAAGATTAAGGTGCAGGATAAGTGGCCATGATTGGGAAACATCGTCACTGCTGTATTAAATCGTTGCTTCCTTACCATAAATTTTCTCCTCACACTCACGGTTTTTTTTCCACATCATCGCATCCAAAACTAGCTTGAAAGAACAGCTTCCTTCACCAATGGAAAGAGCCTAAGCACATGTACACACGGGATAAATGCCCTCCCTGGTGCTTTTCTCCCAAGCAAAGATTGCGGAGAATGAATTATTGATGTTAATCATAAGGCCGGCTGCCAACAGATCGGCTGTTAGATTTATGAAATTTCAATTGCTCCGTTCGTTTCGCTTGTGTGCACGCGCGTACGGAATTGACAAGCAAAAAAAAAAAACATTGTTGAGCTGGAACGGCAGGAAGATGAAAATAAACCGCCCTCGGCTTACAACACCAGCTGATAGCGGACACCGTTGCTCACCCTCGCACGCGCGTATTTGTTCTTCCATTAGCGTAATTGAGTTAGTATTGACCTTCTAAATTGTCTGCTGCTGCGGTTGGGCCCTGGACGGAAGCATAGGCCCGGACGGAAGCGCACAACCCAGATGATCAAATGACAGATCATACAGCAAAACGTGGAAGCAAAAACGAAAACGTGGAAGCGAAGAAACGAAAAGAAATGGTAAAGATGTGAACAAAGTTCCAACACTGGTCTGTTCCGGTCAGCTGACAACTACAGCGACGGATGAATTTGTGTTGCGTCCATCCTACCGAAATACTGGTCGATATTGAAGCCCTATTCTCTAATACATAAGATGCACGAGCGAGAAGCGAAAGGAAGCATAAATCATATGCCCCACAGTCACTACTTTTGTGCCTTCCTTTTTGCCATTTCTCGGATGTCTTTTTCTGGACATTACTTGATCTCTTTTCCCTTTTGCGTTGCTTTCAGCGGGAAAAGTTCTTGTCATTTCGCTTTAAGCCAAGCCTTGCCTCACGTCACGTGGACTCTACTGCTCTCGCTTCCCTTTAAGCCTGAAAGAAAGGGAAACTGATTGCCTGGAAGCAGAAGTTTTTCTCGGCAAACTTTTTAATTACAGTTTATAATCACCGTCCCTGTCTTAACCTTCATCCGAAGTTCTCACTTGCGATTGCTTTGATTGAGGTTAAAGGCCGGTAAATTGACATCGGAAAGGTGGGTTGGAAATGTTGGACAGATTAAGAAGAAGCTTTCGAACCTTCCATCTGTCTAGCTGCAGAACAGTTTTGCAATAAATAATTGCAAAAGTTGCTCTTTAACGCTGGAGAAACCCTCGAATCAAGGATGCATTTCCCGATGCTCCATTTGGCAGCCATGTCAAGCGAGCGGGTTGTAACGAACAATCAGGGAGTGATATTTCTTTATGCATGTCGGAAGCTCATAAAACGAGAATTCCGCCTTCATGATGTTGCGTTATCGAAATCTACTCGGAAACCTCGTTCCTTTGTGGGAAAAGCGCACTGTAAGCGAGCACTAGTGTTGCACGGGAAATCCTATTTCCGAACCGCCCACATCCTGCATCTCTACAGGCGTCAGAAACCCGACCGCAAAACCCTTCGGTGAGGGAACGATAATCATAAGGCTGTTCCTTTCGATTGGTGAAAGCTGAATGCTGTTGAGCTTCCGGCCGTCATAGTATGGTGTGTGTTAGCATCACAATTTCACTTCCGTTTCCGAGCATCGACTCGAGGCCCGATCCCGAAGACACAGTTGCGTTTGTCGAAATGAGCATTCTCAGCAGCAGCGATCGATTGTGTTACCCGTGTGCACGCTGGGTGACGGAAGTTGCCACGACACGGAAATAGATCTACGCTGCAACTAACAATCGATGAACGCTTACTGAACGCTTCCCACCGCGTTTGTGGTGCGTTTGTCCCGGTGTGTTCTACCGAAGTGAAGTATTTGCACACTTCAATCAGGTCTGCATTCTTGAGAACGCCCTCTTCAGTGCTGTGTGACAATTTCCCGTACAATGCCGCACTTGTTGCTGTACGTTTCCTCTCGCAGTCAATTGTAACCGTTTCGAGCCAATGGAACGAGCTTAACAGTTTCCAGCTGATGCTCGTTCGATACGTTCTTTCAAACAATTCACGTTCGATGTGAAGGTAGTAACTGAAACTCACAGCCACTTGTTAAACACACTAAGTAAAGATGAAAGAGATTTGATGACAATTACGTATTCTATCGCTCTGTGTTGGAAATGATTTGTTGCAAAGGAGTACACTGCATTGGAACAGTTTAAATTCCCTTTCCAACAATTTGATCACATTCATTTGGTTTAATGACAGTATGGGTTGAACATAAATCGTTAAGTTTAAGAATTTGTTGAGGACAAGATCGACATTTAAAGAAAAGATATCTATAGCAATGAATATGACTATTACTAAAGGCTGTTTATTCTATTTTATTCATCTTATTGGACTTTTGCTGGAATATATTTTTAGAATTTCTTTAAACTTTAATTTCAATGTGTTTTAATTAGATCGAATAAGTTTATCTACAAAAGAAAGATATAAAAGATGTAAGAAAAAAATTATTTAGCAATGTTAGTCAAGCGATAATCTTTTGAGATTAATAAGAAATAGAGCTTGATGCTCATAGAGCTCATAGAGCTAATCACTGCAGTTGCCCCTCCATTGTCCTTCCACACATACGGGGCCTACAATCCTTCAGAGCATCTTTCTCTCGAACGCGGCTAAGAGGGTTTCGTCAGTTTTTTACAAAGACCACATCTCAGAGGCGTATTTGAATACAGGAACTATATAAGTTCTATATACTTCCAGCATCGTTCAACTGAAAACTATTCTCTAAATCTACTTTATCAACAAATGTAGTTATACTTTCACCATTTTTTTTAGAACCTTTAAATAGTTTTATCAGAAAAAAAAGTAAATCGAAAAGGTGAATGAATAAAGAGAATAAACAGAAATAAACTAAGCAAAAGAAGTGTTGCAGGAGCTAATAGCACTGTTAATTATTTTAGGTACGAATTATTGTTCTTAATAGTTTTCATCGATTCGTCATGGTACTATGTAATTGAAAAAGGTTCTAAAACCACTTTAAATTATTAGCAACAATAAAGCAAGTCAACCTGGCGTAGCTAGTAAATTTTTAGGGCAGTATTTTTGTTTCTTTTTGCATTTCAATACATGCATTTTCAAAATACCAAATATGGAATAACAAAGATTACTTAAGAACATTTTATATTTTTTTATATAAACAAGGGAGGGCAACGAAATATTACGTAATTAATGGAGGGTTCAGTTGCGTCTAGTGTTAAGTTTTGTTACAACAGGTGGAGGGGTTCGAAAATTGACGTTACGTAATAATTTAATGAGCCCTTTTTCTAAACTTACCGTGCAAATAGACATGCAGCGTTTTTTCTCAGTGAGACATTTCGCAATGCTATTCGATGAAATGCGATGATAAGTTCATATATAAAAACCGGCTTGTCGATGTAATTATTTGACAGCCTCAGTAGGCGATAAATTGTCTCCAATGAGATGCGGGTTTTTTTTTTTTGCAAGATTGAGCTACTTTGCGAAATTTCGCACTGAGAAAAATCGCTGCATGTCTATTTGCACGGTTACCTAACACTGAACTAATTTTCGGTACAAAGCAACTAAAGCAAAGCTACTTTTCTACATACTGTCATTGTTGATGACTGCATTCTTGATTGAATTCCACATGTAACTACAAAAACCCACCTACTATGATTTCTGTTCCTGGCAGCAGACTAATTTACACCCAACCACTCATCTCGCTCTAATTTCAGGATGACGGTTACGTACCGACACGCGAACTGGCGGTGTAATATGCTTTCACTAGAGCAAATACACGAACCGGCCCATCCTGCTACGCCGCTGCATGTGACAACACCCGATCCTTTACACACTACAAATTGAGACACATTTCCTAAAGCCAACTTCACGCAAAACACACATCTTCCAGCAGCAGCAAACGGCAACAACATGGCGCTCAGCACGACGACCGATGCATCGGTGGATGTTATCGCACAAAAACGGCTCGAGTGTCTGGAGACGCTGAACGAAACCGTCGACACGGCGATATCGGGTGAGTGTGCGTCTACTGTAACTAGCTGGAGTGTTTGTTCCCGCTTCCTGAGTACATTTCCGAATGGAAGTGGGGCGAGTGTGTGTGTGGAAACCGCCCAAGGAAACGCGGGAAAGCTCACCACCAGCGAAACGCAAACAAAAGATAGAATCGTGGTGAAAATCCAATTAAAACTTTATCTGATTAATGACGGAACGGTGCAGCGGGTTGCGTCGGGCACGCCAGAAAAACGCACCGACGGAAGCGTAAGAAAATTCGGTTCTAAAGGCATGTAAAGACTGGCTGGGCGAACGAAAAAGGGAGCAGATGGGTTTGCAGAACTGCAACTGAGAGTGCATAATGATTGGATTTACAGTTAATTAGATGGTTGAAACATTATTGGTTGGCATCGATCGATTGCATCGATCCAGATCGTTGTGCCTGCTCGTCCGGAAGGAAAAGGAACATTTCTTTGCTCCGGCGAGGTCAACCGTACTCGCGCTGATGTCTTTATGTGGCTGTGTGGCCTGTGTTTTTCTCATTCCCGTTCTATTCTGCAGGACTCTTCTGCTCCGGGACGTGGGATGGATGGCTGTGTTGGCCGGACACAGCTGCCGGCACCTCGGCGTACGCCCTCTGTCCAAGCTTTATATCAGGTTTCGATCCAACGAGTAAGTATCAGCCCCCAATCGATCGATTTTCCCACCTCGCACCTCGGTTCGCGTTCGAACCCGGACACAAATGGAGCGCCATTTTCATCCGGTATTTTCTTTTTTCTTTCGCCCATCGTTAACGTCCGTCGTTTGCAGGATTCGCCCACAAGGTGTGCAGCGAGAGCGGTGACTGGTTCCGGCATCCGGAGACGAACAAGAGCTGGTCTAACTACACAACCTGCATCAACCTGGACGACTACGAGGTAGGGGGCGTGGACGCATCACATCATTTTTTATCGTTTTATTTTACCTTTTACGTCTCGAGTTTTCCTAACCTTTTCCCCGTTTTTTCTTCTCACACTCTTCTCACCCGAAACAGTGGCGGAAACAGGTGAACCTAATATACGAAACCGGATATGCCATCTCGCTGATAGCTATCCTGCTATCGCTCGCTATTTTAAGCTACTTTAGGTAAGCGCTTATTTCAGCGCTCGGACGGGTTAATGAATTTCGTTTATGCTCATTAGGGTTAAATTACTCTATCCTTCTCGCCCCCCGAGAAATGGGGCTTGGCCTGGTGATTGGGTTTCCGCGTGGTTAGAATATAAAAACCGGGGGTTGACCGGGACAGTGGTGACTGTAGCCACCCTCCCAGCCACACGTCGGTTGACTTTATGAGCGTTTCGCTATCTGGTCAAGTTGGTGGGTGTTTCATGCATTTGGTAGCATCTTCACGATTAACGTGGAACGGTTCTACTTCGGAGCCCATCAGTTAGTTTGTTTACTTAGTATGCGAAGAGTAAACGGAGTAGAACAAATTATGCATTCAACTAAAATTCTTGCCAAGAAATTCGTTCAGCGTTTCGAGTGTCTCTTCTTTTAATAAATTATTAATAAAAATAGTTCAATAAAGAATGCTCTGGATTGATCGCTTATAATTCCTAAGTGAATTTTTCAACATAAGTTAATATTTGTAGCTTTTTAAATTTATCACTGATGAATTGCTAGTGCCTTTCTCTCGTTCAGTTTTTGTTTTGCTTTTATTAAAAAAATACTTCAAAGTTCTTATTTGTACCTCAAACACTTCAATATTCAAAGTAATATGATTATTTTTTGTTAAACAAGAACAAATTAATTATCTAAAACATGAAGCATTTTTAACCTGTTAATAGAGAAGAATCTTACGACACAACTAATGTGTCCCTGTTCAATCCACACAACCGTTTAATAATGCCACTGAAGCGTCTTATCCTTATTAAAATAAACATTAAGCGGGCCAGATTCCGCCAGGTGGTCGCTCTAATCCCATCGTCTAGGATCACGATTAATGTTTCTCCCAGCGTGGCAGGTATGGTTACGATGTACTGTCCACCCTTGCGGAACACCCCACTCGGACGGCCGATCCGTGGGAGAGAAAGAGCGAAATTCAATAATACACTTCCCACCGTGCTATTTGATTACAATCCTGCACCTTGCGACGCACTCACACTCTATCCGCTTGTCGCGATATTGCAGATCGTTGAAATGCGCACGAATAACGCTACACATGAACCTGTTCGTATCCTTCGCCTGCAACAACTCCCTCTGGCTGCTGTGGTACCGGCTGATACTGACCGATCTCGATCTCCTCCAGGAAAGCGGTGTAAGCTGATGGACAAAACGCCCGAAAACACTTCACTCACCTCACATTAACAATCGCACCGGTTTTCCCCACCCCCCCTTTCCGTTTCGCACCGTTTCAGGCTGGCTGCATTACGCTGCATCTGGTGCTGCACTATTTCCTCCTGACCAACTACTCCTGGATGCTGTGCGAGGGGTTCTATCTGCACACGGTGCTGGTGTCGGCGTTCGTGTCGGAGAAGAAGCTGCTCAAATGGTTGCTGGCGCTTGGCTGGGGTTCGCCAGCCATCTTCATCGTCCTGTACGGGTTCCTGCGAGGCTACGTTAGCCCACCGAACGATACAATAGAGTAAGTGGAAACGAGACCTCTCTCTCTCTCTCGCTCTCTCTCTCCCTCTCACGCTCCGTATGTGTATATTGAATAAATAAAAACTCATTCCGTATAATGGGCTCGCCATCATAAACGTCAATCGGTTCGATGGTTCGCATCGGTTGGCGGAGACCGGACGAAACGTTGATGCGTTTGCGATTGATGATCCAATTAAGAGCTGTATTTGCAATCGTATTTGCATCGACGCTTCTCTTTCTTTCCATTCCATTATGTATGCCGATAGTTACGATGGTTGCCACTGGCAACAGACACGCAGCCAGCAGCGCAGCAATTAAATTTTTAGCTTTCCTTAAATCGTTTTACTGTCTGCACACAAATA
This sequence comes from Anopheles moucheti, assembly GCF_943734755.1. Taxonomy (NCBI): domain Eukaryota; kingdom Metazoa; phylum Arthropoda; class Insecta; order Diptera; family Culicidae; genus Anopheles; species Anopheles moucheti. The sequence goes on from NC_069141.1 coordinate 17,228,636, forward strand.
TTGTACACCATGTAGACGGATTTTTTTGTTGTTCACAATCATAAACTTATTTTCTCGCATATTTAACTACATCCGGCAACATTTAACACAGCAAAAAACAGTACAACGGCCTGCTGTGTTTTTGCTACTAAAACAAACAACACCGCCAACGGGGCACTTCTGTTACTTCCCATAGTTTCGCACGGCATTCATTTATTCATTCGCTCGAAAACAAAAGCCCTTAACCTCTAATCTCGGTCCTGCTTGAATCGTTTTACTTAGTCTTTTTTTTTTGTCGGCCCCCCCCCCCCCCCTCCTTTTCTTTTCCCACCCAGATGCTGGATGAACGATAGTTCCTTCAACAAGGTGTTCGTCGGCCCGGTCTGCATTTCGATGCTGCTGAACCTGGTGTTCCTGTTCAACATCATGCGGGTGTTGCTGCTGAAGCTGAAGGCACCGGCCGGCCCACAGGGTGCCGGTCCATCGAGAACGATTCTACAAGCCTTCCGGTAAGTACGGCCTGTACTGGATGTACTCGTTGCCTACGGGGCTACACTGTATTTCGTGCGTTATTTATGCTTCTCCTTTCGGGGAATTCGTTTTCCTACCTGTACGATACATCCCGCTTGTTTGCGTGAACTTTTTGCTACCGTTTTGCATCGAATGAAAGGAGTTTCAGAGTTTGGGATTTTATGGAATTACTTTCATCAAACTGTGTCATGCTCACACATGGGTGTGTTCAGTAATGAAAATCCTCCCCCAAAGGGCCTTTACAACTACCGATACGATTTGGATACGAAGAGCAATAGAAAAAAAAGTTTCGACTGTTGCTGGTGGGAGGCGGTTGAATAGAAAGTTGTCCTCTACAATCTAATTAGAAACTGCAACCCTTTTTTTATTTGAAACGAAAGATCTTTGTTAGGTTACGTCCAGACCAGTTGCTTAAAAACGACTCAAATATCTTGTTGTATGGTAAATCAAGAAGAGGTTTTAAAATGTTTTAGAGGTTGCAAATAATTAACCTCATTATTGTTGGATATAGGTAACCGGACATACAGTTTAGTGGGCGAGAACATGCTTAAGAAATACATAAGAGGGTTGCAGAGTAGCTTATTGGCTATTTACTTTTATATTTCACACACTCCTGTTCCTACTATAGAACTTTTCTCGGGGCCCTTTGCACAGCGAGGCTCTAGATCCGCCACCCCATTTGAACCGAGGTGGTGATTACTCACTTCAATCTTCTCTGGATGTCGAAGGCTTTTAAAGATCTGATCTCACTGAAGTCTGTGAACTGCTCTGTACTTTAATTTGCTAATATAGTTTGTGAAAAGTCAAGCCAATGTATAACAGATGCTATACTGTACGACTCCATCCTTGGCCATCTAGAAGTCAACGATCGCCTTATGGAGTTCGAGGTTTGTCTCTTGAGCTGCAATCACTCTGCAATACTCGTCAAAAGGCAGAGCATATATTGGTGACAAGCGAGACTCAAGATGTCTTAATAAGAGATTTTTTAAAGATAATATCGAAAGGTCCTTGTAACAAAGACTCGTGTACTATGAGTATCATCGAATTTGTTTTTTTTTATTTTATAAGGATTAATTATCATTACTATTTAATTCTTGCCAGCTTGCTGATATGCATTATTTATTTTACATTTAGTACAATTGTACTAAACAAAAAGTACGGTATCAAATCATATTAGTACTCGTCAGCGGACACTAATTACTTTTTTGGAAACAGGAAACTCTAAGCTAAATCAAAACCTAACAACTAAATCTGAACCAGTTTAATTTGCAAGAAAATTGTTCTATTCCAATATTCAACAGCGCCACACTGCTTCTGGTGCCACTGCTCGGTCTCCAGTACATACTTACACCGTTTCGGCCAGGCCATGGGCACCCGTACGAACGAACGTACGAAACTATGCTTGCTTGCACTTCCTCGTTTCAGGTAAGCTAAGTGCTCCAACTAAACTACCCAATGAACAAAACAAAAAATCGAAAGGGAACTGTGCGTAGTGTAACCGTGACAGTGAACTGTCGAAACAAAAAAAAAACCGCTTTTGATCTAGTACGCCGTGCGGCACGTCCATCATACTTTGCTAACGCACTCACACCGTATCCAACAGGGTCTGTTTGTGGCGGTGCTGTTCTGCTTCCTGAACGGTGAGGTGATCGCACAAGTGAAGCGCAAGTGGCGCACCGTGTTCCTGCGTACCCGCGCCAACTCCTACACTGCGACGCAAGTGTCCGTAAGTACGTTAACGCATCCCTGTTGAACGGTTTGATTTTTTTTGGTTTCGTTTTTTTTTATTTATTTATTTATTATAGCACACCACAGCTTTCCTCACAAGCATCACACACGAATAATGATTTTGGTAGAATGATGCACGAAACGCAGCAAGGGAACATTTTTTGTATCGTTTACAAATGGATTTGTACATAAAAGAAATGCTTTTCGGCTGTAAATTATTGAGCGTAGAAAAAAAGTGAAGCCAGCAAATCGACGCATTACTCACGGTAGACCATTTCTAATTAGTGCAAAATCTTCTTATCTCACGCCATAATATGCCCTGGTCATGGTTCAACCCTGACACCCATTCGGGGTGTAGTCACTAGTTTACACAACCCCCATTCGCATTGCGACCCCCTTTTCGCATACGCCGGTGTACCTTCCGGTGTCTAGCCGGGGTGTCGTTTAAATCAAAACTTAACTGGGCGCCACCAGTGTTTGTTCTTGTGGCCACCGTTAGCGCCTGCTGATGGCGTTTACGGTCGAGCGTATCATGCAGGTACGGTCACCACGAGGCACCCGTGAAAACGATAGTGCACCCGGGGATTAGAGACGATAAATAACGTGAGGCTCTCACTACGTTCACTTTATCACTTACATCGTTAACTTTGCTTGAAGGTTGGAATGGCTTGAACAAGAACGCTACACCACGCACCTACTTCCCCGCTTCTACTGGTCCCATCGGTAACCTCCCTCATCCCTAGTTCCTCCCATCCCCCGTTTGTTGTATAATTTCCCTTTCAAAATGGTATCGCTCTCTGTCACACACACACTCTCTCTCTCTCTTTCTCTCTTTCTCTTTCTCCCACTTTTCTTCTCTTTTTTCTTCTTTCGTCCTATACTTTCAGTCCTACGCTATATCTGAGACGAGTTTTTAAAAAAATTGAATGCAAGTATCTTTGTTTTCATTCCACTTTTGTGCGAACAAAAAGTAAAAATTAACCTGTCCTGTTTTTTCCTTCTGTTTTATTCATTCAACGAACATTCATTGTAAAACAAACAATCAAGCAAAACAAAAAAGCAAAACCAAACAAAACCTCACAAAATGCAAACCAGCGTTCACGTTTTAGTCTCATGAAATAGCTACATTTTCTCTTTTTTCGCTATCTTTGTTTCCATTTTATTATACGAAAAAACAAATCCTTCATTGCACTGAGCTAAATTGTTTCATTTTTGTGTTCGAAGCACTTTGTTTGATTTTTCTCCTTTATTCCCAAGTTATGCGTACCCAACCAGCAGATTTTCATGTTATTTGTTATAACTCAATTTAAACTTTCATAATTCAATTTGTTTGTTCTTTGTTGTGCACGTTTGTGTGTATGCGTTTTTATTTTGTTCTTTCTTTCAATTTTCTTCATTCAGTCGGCTAACACTATTGGAACCCTTTGGTCTCATTTTACATGTTGTTTTCTATTTATGAATATTCCTCCATTATGTGTTACATTTTCATGTTCGTCTCTTACGTAGGATGAAAGCAGATATTACAATTCGTGCTGCATTTTTATGTGTTTTTCCCTAACTTTCTTCCATTTCTTTACTTACTCGTTCCGGTGGTTGGCTCCTTGTTTGTTACTTTCCTTTCAATGTCCGATTTTTCCCGTTCTCACACTCCGTTTGCTGTTCTCTTCATCATTCCACTTTCTCTCTCTCTCTTTCTCTCTATTTTTTGTCATTGTTTTCTCTCTTTCTTTCTCTCTCTCTCTCTTTCTATCTCTCTCGTCGTGTGTATTAATGTCTGTACTGTCCGATGTGTAAAATAAATCCCCAAATTCTAATCACAGCCGGTCACCTTGCAGTTCGTCCGTTGCGGTCCACCAGTGCCCGGTGAGGAGAAGGTTTGACTAAACGAGTACACCGACCGCGGCCCAACCAAATCCGCCCGTAAACCATTCTCCAACCGCACCCGGAAACGCTCGTTGCTGCTGTCTGCCTCGTCCGAGCTGTCGGAACCGGTGGCCAGCACAATCCCACGGCCGACCGATAACGTACGCGACCCAAGTTCCTCGGCCATCGATCCGCACCCGATCGGCACAACAAATGGCAACACAGCGACCGATACCAGCACCACCACCGAGACGGCACCAACCGCGACAGTTCAAAGGGTACACTTCCGGCCGGAACCGGTAGCCGATCCGCTGCGCCCGCTGAGGGATGGAAAGCCTCCGTTCGCCGGGGCAACCACAAAAAACGGTCACACCCACCGGCAGCAGCCACCATCGGTCAACGGGTTTCATGCGACGATGGAAACCGATTTTCCCGACGACACTGAGGCACCCGCGGACGAGATCCTTTAAGCAGGTGGCAATCGGTTATTCGCTAGCTTTAAAACGATCCTATCTGTGTAGAATTAAGTTACCTGTGTGAAACTATGCGTAACGGCCATAAACCTGTCCCCCGATATTGCGATCGTTTGCAAAACGATGCGATTGACGGTTGAGGAGAACGATTTTATACACATTTTTTGTATTAAAAACAAACAAAACTGTTCCTCTGTCCCATTAACGCTGTACCGCTGGGCCCCGCATGTAGATATTGCAATCGCTTTCTCTTGTATGTCGCTGTACACATGTGTTGGTTTGATCGGCAGCCGTAAAGCACGAACGCTTTAATGTTCGGCACTGTTCAGATGGAAATAAATATGTACTTTTAATGCACGGTAACGCTAACGAATAGATAATTATTAAATGTTACGTAGTAAGCGATAAGAGCAAAGAGATGTAACTGAAACGAGGACACATACCGGATCCTTTATTAATGACTGTGTCATTTGCTTCTGTGAATTAAATAAATGAAGAAAGATGAACCCTAAAACGATGTGCAAACTTGCTAAAATGCCAAAAAAAAAACACACACACACACCGTGCACATACACACTTAACCGAACTTGAACTGGAAAGGCACGAACGGACAAAGATGTAGTGCATAATCTTAAAAAGGGCTGTTTGTTACAAGAAAAATCCTCTATCAAATTTATGCAACACGGGAGATGTTATGAAATGTTTGAAAGATAAAATAATATTTAAAAAAGTTTATCGTAAAACTGTCCCCAAACATTACCTACTTAGATGAACCTGTGAGAGGCAGTAAAAATGAGTCTTTTAAACAAAACACACACACAACTGTAGTTAAATATAAAGCATATAGATATGAGATGAAAACCTACACTATATGCTATAGCTAAAACAAGAGAAATGTAAATGTTCCGTTCTTTTTGTCTCTCCTTCGCTCTCTCCCTCTCTTTCGATACGTTGTAATTGTACGAAATACGTGTACTGAGTGAAGGATTGAAACAAACATGAGACATATAGAACAAAATGAAATAAAGAAGAGGAAAAATATATCAGAATTTACTGTGAACCGATACGCTCGATGCTGTGGGAAGTAATTATTCGTTATCAGTTATTAAATATCACATTGATGCGGTATTTATGCGTGGTAAAAAGAACAACTAAAGGATATTAATTACATTCTAACGATGGTATTTCATGGGTTTAAATTGGTATAAGTATAACCAATTACTAAAAGCATTTTATTATACACCCGATTGTGAATGAAAATAGACAAAACCTATTATATGACTAGTTAATATCTCACCGTTAAATATTGTGGCAGATATTTTATGATGATTCAGCGCGCTTAATGGTATTCGATTTATGCACTTAGGTGTTGAAATTCGAGACAAATAATAGTGCCACGGCCTTTTTTAAAATATTATCTTTTATTTTTTAATGGCAAATTTTGCTTTCATAATTATACCTTGCTTGTTTAAAATAAACAACTGTGTCTATTTTTAAAATCAGCGTAATATAATTAAAAATATTTGTACATTTTTAATATATTTATATTGCTAAATATTGCTAAATGAAATGTAACGCTTTCCATCAGAATGTGAGCTTTGGAATGGAGGCGCCCAGTACCGAATGGAGACGCCCACTACCGGATGGAGACGCCTGGTGGTTTGTAAACGAATGGTTTCACTGGACGGAGTAAAATCATTCCGCGTGGGATGCGGTTGGCAAACCCTTTGATGTGTCCCAATAATGTCCAATCAAGGAAATGAATGTTGGAATTTACATCGCCAAAAACGTAACCAAATATTCGTGCATATGCGGATGACATTCTTGCCGGACCGTCACCCAATCGTGGAATGTGCCTTGACAAATGAAGCGAACCGTTGGTGCAACCTTGCAGCGAACATCGCATTCCAATGGGCCTTCCAATCCCGTCCCATCAAACAGAATTGATTGCCTTGACATTTGACGTTATTTGGCTCGTTCGGATGGCAAATGGCACCGCTGGCACCTGCAAAACAACACCTAACCGAACGGGGCCTCGCATATGCTTAATTGATGTTAAGCTTTTGAGCAATCTATTCAAGCGGCTTGTTGTGGTGCACCATCTGCCGTTTCGTGTTAAATCAAATGCTGCCTGTGTCTGCCTGTCTGGAGCTAAGGGAAACATCATATAGCATCACATCCGGATGGTGGAATATGAAATGTCACCGTACGAAAGTTCATTTCCTTCACACATGCCGGTTAAACAACTGTCTTGCGTCTGTCTGTCTTTGTCTGGGTGCTCGGAAGGGGAATCCATAAAGACGTATTTGTTTTCCATTGTGGCGCCATTAAAAACGACTCTCAAGCAGGCGGCAGTGTGCCATCGTTGCATGGCACCGGTGTGTTTGTGTTCCATTTTAGTTGAAATAACATTTTCTCCGTTCCCCATCCATCCATCAGCAGCACGGATGTGTGGTGATTGTAATATACAATCTGGAATGTATTAATCATACGCACTTTAGCATGAGGAAGTTGATAAGCTATTGAATAATTTGAGCGTTATAAATTACAAAGAGTGTGTCATTGAGTCAGGTTGAATCAATCCTTGAATAATATCTTTCGTCACGAGTGGTTTCGATTTCCTTAAGGCTTATATCTCTGCTTCTACATTAAATAACTATTCTTTACTAACGTGTTACTACAACTTCTGTTAAACGATGCAAATTATCCGCTCTCTTCACTATGCGATTTTTTAAAACGACGGATTAAATGGTTCAAAGACGTTCAGCCTGGGGAAAAACATAAACATTTTCTTGCGGCTAAAGCAAACATGAAATTCGATGACGATATGAACCCCTGCAATGGTCCCCAATGTCTGTTAATGTGCTTTCCCGCACTTGGCTTCCGACGATAGTCACTTCATGCTTCCTGCCCTTCACTGTGCGATTTGTTCTCTCCATCTCTTTCGCCCATTGCATCCGGTATCATCAATCAATGCATGGTATGGTCACATCATGTTCACGCTCTTTTCACGCAACTCATGTATGGGCGCACACGACCAAATGCGTTGCGACGCGAATTGAATTATATCTTGGTAAATATTATTTTGTTGGAAATTGATTTCCGATGCCCTCAAACGCAAACGCCCCAGTGGAAGCCCTTTTATTCTTGTTCTGCGAGCAGCGATGATCCATTCTTTCGCCTTTCGGCATTTCGGTATTGATTGATGCTGTTTTTGAAAGAATAAGAGAGGAATGGATGCGATGAAAGCGATTTTTGTTTTGGTTTTATCTTTTCATTCTATTTTCTTTTCCTTTATTCCATTTTTGTGGCTACTGCATTGCATATTAATTATTATACATGACAATTTGTAGGAAAACGCAATTATGTATATTCTATTTAATTAATTAGATGCATTAAAAATGCGGATCTCGCTTATAGTACAAATAAACAAAGTGTGCAACTCGATTGTTATTCAGCTTCAATGAAATAAAGAATGATAGTTTCCAAAGAAAATTTCTAGTAAGTATTGTGACGATTAATAATTTAAATCATGTCTAAAGCAATTTCAGCATAACTGATACCTATTGAATAGTACACGAAATCAGATCAAACAATGCTATGAGATTATTTTTTTCCGTTAAATATGTACAAATCCCCAAGGGTTAAACAATATCACTTGCACGCAAGCCAGTGGCTAACAACTTGCTTGCAAGTCACACGCAAATTTAGATTTAAAAAATCTCGAAACCACTGGTTATTTCAAAGGATTAAAATAGTAATTTGTTACAGTAAAACTCTTAAAGTTTTAGCTCGGATGTTATAAAAGTGTTCTAATACCTAAGTCATCTTGTGTATCTAGCTTCCATTTTTAAGGCTTTACAGCGCATGCCCGGAATAAGGCAAACCAACCGCAAGTGCCAAGCAAATATCAAACAACAATTCTATGAGACCTCTTTTAACAGTTATTAATACGTGCTAAAACTCTCTCTTCTTGGCGTTACAACCTACTAGATCATTCCTGTTATTTCTGGCTTACTAGATTTATTTTACTACATAGCCGGTAATCAGTTCTTGCCTTGGAGGATGGGTTCGAATGGAATGGGAACAAAATTTTCAATTAACTGCTTACCTACTAAAAAAACATAAGCATTTTTTCACAAATACGCAAATCATTTCGCAATAAATAATTTATAAAATTTGTGTGCATTTCCAGAAACTTGTACAAAAATAAGAATTCGGATAATTGTGCACGAAAGTGCTTGTATCGAATTTCTCGTATTGCGTGCAAGATTTTCAAACCGACTATGTCGACTTCTGTCGATTGAATTTCCCAACGGAACTTTTCATGAAAACCAAAATCATGGCAATCGTAGAAAAAAAAACAGTAACAATCTAACTTTGTAGCAAAAAGCTTTGTAAATATATACAAAAAAAAACATTTTAAACAATCGTAGTAAATATTGCAGTGCACAATATAAAAATGACATATTTAAAAATTTAAAGCCTTTTAAATCGACACAATAACATCGCTCGCTAAGAGAAAAAGTGTGTAAGAAAACAGTTCAGTTCAATTTTGGACTTGCGTCATAAACAATTTAAACGATAATTATGTCTCTTCGTCATCGCGACCGGAAACCTTCGCCTGCTAAATGATTGTTTACGTTCCTTCTCATTTATCAATGTACCTGTTGCTGTTGTTCACGTCATACATTGATTTATCAATGGATTTCTTTCTTTCGTTTTTGTTGCTTCTCTCTAACATCTGAAACATTCCCCGACGAGATGCATCCCGAAGTTGTCCCGGGGGAGGTATTTTATCTTTCACTCACGTTACAATGATTGATATCAACTCTTCCCATACACTCGTCCGGCAAAATGTAGTTCGATTGAAAGGTAAACTGTAGCAAAAGAATTGAAGCGGTCCGAAAGCCATAATACGAAATCCAACAGACACATCTTTGGCAATCATCACGACCTACACAGCCAACAGCAAACTTTCGTAAAGAATGTGAGTTTTTAGGGTAACAACTTTCACAACCGGCGTACGCACAACCCTTATGGAAAATCCGTGTCTCGCTCGGGTTGTCTGATAAGACGTACTGACCTCTGCCTAGCAGTTATGGCTACGAACGGTGGGCATTTTATCACACGCAATGATAAAGAACCGTAGTACACCGACGTGACAGCAGTGCGCGACAGGAGAAAGCGCACCGACATATAAAAGGATTCTCCCACTGTTGCCGATCGTCATTCGTGGAGCTGTCGTTACTGGGTGATACCGTGATCGTACCGTGCCCGTAGTGTCTTGAAGTGATCTGAGAGTGAGTGAAAAAACCGAAAAAAACACAACAACGAATTGTCGCGTTTCTGCTGTGGTGGGTGCCTCTAGCTGTGACTTGAACGATGAACTTCCCGGTGGCCTTCGTCCTTATCGCGCTCGTCATTGGGTTGCTGCAGCTGTCTCCAGCGGAAGGCCAATATACAGGTACAGCGACGTGGGTGAACGACAGCATCATGTAAAAACCGAACTCGTCCTCGTGTAGTGCAGTGTTGAAATTGTTTTTTTTTTTTTGTCTGCTACCCAAATTCTACCCACTGGCGCCTTCTGGCTCTCGTGTGAGAACGGAACCCTTATCGAGAGTAGCGACAGAAGAGCAACAAAAATCATAAAAGTTGTCCATTTGATTAACTTGTTCCGGTAGCGCGATATGTATCTACGTGTCAGCTTTGAACCGATATGATCTGCAGACTGATAACGCAATCGATGCGCGGGCTTGTTTAGTGTGCGGGTGACATGATCAACCAAATGCTCGTGACGTTTTTCCTACCGTCCACCATTTACGGGTAGCGATCGTACGGAAATAGTACCCTCCACAACAAGCGGAGGCTAAAAATAACGTTCGGGTTTCCCACATCATTTCCGTTTAGCAATGGAATACAATGTGCATGTCGCTAAAACATAGATAATTGGTGCGATAACATTGCAACTTTGGACGGAAATAAAAACAAAAAATGGGGTTCGACACGTGTATTGCGTGTCTACCAATATTGCTATGTTGTGAAGCGTTCTGGACAGTTGTGTAAGGTGACAAGAACAACAGCATACTTTTAGTTCTGTTTGCATTTGGAGAAACTCGTGATAACAGAGTTGGTTAAAATGTATTTCTTAGGGTACAGGGGAAGATAAGTGGTTGACATTAACTACATAACCCATTCCCTCAAGAGAGTGTTAATGACCTTCTATCATAACATTTTTTTCTGAAACTGATCTAGTAACCCCATTTCTACCAAGTCCAGAAAAATCATACGACCATACATCGGGAAATATATCCCCTTTGATATAATTGGTCCAAATGGGTAAGGATGTATGGAACCCTTCTGTCGGACAGGACTCTACGAACAACATTTCTTGAAACACTTCTTCTTCAACAATATGTTATTTTTTATCATTTTTTCGATCTTTTTTACTTATTGGCCCGATGGTGTATTGGTAATGACGCCGGTCTTCACACGTCAGGGCTGGTCAATAATCCCAATCGAACCAATCCTCCGTATCCAGAACAGACTATCCCACTAAGGGTAAATAAAGTCGAAAAAAGCTAGAAATAGTAGGCCAAGACCTCTTGAGGGTTGTTGTTCTGATAAAGAAGAAGATGATAATTTTTTCTGATTCTCTCTCTCTCTAAATCAAGCCCAGAAACAAAGACTGCCAGAGAGACGCAATGGTGTTACAGACGATATTCTTTTGATATGATCTTCAGAAAAAATTGAATGTCCTTTCCATTCAATGCCTTCTGGTGTACATTTCAATTTTAAGATCCAAGTAATCATACTATGCCATTGTTAAGGACAAACTACTCTAATAGAGTAAAGACAAGATAGATAGTGGACAAGTGGTCGGCAAACGTCCAGGAGAAACAAACTAACATATTTTCCACTAGAAGATCTTGTTGCCCTCTTTCAAACACAATATTGCAAACACAACCCGATTAATATCATTCACTTTTCCCGCTAAACCGTATCCTTCCATCGTCCTTTCAATACTTTAATGGTTCCGGGATGGACTTGTGAGCGATTCATTTTCGAGCTCTTATCGGCTTACTGTAAATCACACCTCCGCTCGGCCACGAACTGAGCTAATGCCGATTAAACGATGCGATTTCGCCGATGGTTGTTACGACCGACCAACCAAACCAAGCCAACCCCTTAATCTGGCCAGGGAAATTAACACGCCGCCTACAGAGTAGAGATCATTTTTAGTACCACTCTCCAACGTTACCGCATACGTACATACGCCGACAGGCGAATGAATGGAGCTTGTAATACCGTGCAAAGCTTCTTGTCCTTTGGCTTTTACCGGGATTAGTACCCAGCAGACGACGATAATGCAACCAAACCAACTCACCCCGTCCTTTCTCTCCAGGTCCAACCCTTGCCTGCGGTGGTACGTCGCTGGTTAAATCGACCACACTGCTTGCACCGAACAGCATTGCAGCGAACGGGCTAACCTGCGTCTACACCATCCGGTCACTCAATCTGCGCATCTGTCAGGTAAGGCGGAAAAATGATACATCGGCATCAACACGTTTCATACTGACCGGGTGTTGTGTTGTGTTTTTTTTGTTCGCAGCTTCGATTGGATTTCAACTCGTTTAGTCTTGCCCAGCCGACGCTCGATCCGTACCCGAAATGCATCAACGATGTGTTTTCGGTGGAAAACATGAACTTCAATTTATGTGGTGAAAACAGCGGCCAGCACGGTAAGTGTGAGGCCCATGATGGATAGATTCTAGTGGGAAATTGATTTTCGAACATTCGGCTTTAAGGCAGGAACTTCATTTAAGATGGGAGTCGTTCGCCTTCAGTGCTAATGTAATTTCATATTAATTATCTCTTTGTGAATTTTCCTCCCATCTAGTGTATGTGCCCTTCAACCCTACCAATGCCGATCGTACGATGACGATCACCTTCCAGATCGCTAGTCGCTCGCAAATCCCAACACTGGCCAACCCACACTGGAGCGTCCGGGTGCAGCAGCTCGAGTGTCCAACCGGAATGGCAGCCGCCGCCCGTCAGTTGGATCCTTCGGAAATGCTTCCCCAGAACGCTCGCACGGTGCACGGCGATATCGGTCTTCTCGCACCGACCGGCTGCCTGCAGTACTTCACCGACACCTCCGGTACGGTTGAATCTTTCAACCTTGCCTCCGGTGCGGGACCGTACCTGGGTGGGTTGGACTATGCCATCTGCTTCAAGCGTCCTCGCAATAGTCAACTGTTGCGTCTCATACCGATCACCTTCGAGATCGCATCGTCCGCTAACCCGACCGCCCAAAATCCTGGCGTGGATGAGCTGTGTTATTCCAGCGTCTCCGTAATGGCACGATCCGAGGACAATCTACACATTCCGAACGCGGTGGCCCGGTTGCCAGCGTTGCCCGCCCTACGAGCAAGCCGGTTTTGTAGCAGCAGCTTGAGCAACGGAGAAGTGGATGGTGAGTCGCAAGTTGATGAAGTTCCAATCCCAAGCATCACTAACAAACTCCCTTTTATCTTCTCCAGTCACTGGACCAGGCCCGTTCATGATGTACTTTACCAGTGATCAACTGTTCGATCCGTTCCATCGCGAAACTGGCTTCCGGCTGCAGTATCAAATCATGTAATCCGACGCGTAAACGGGCAGCAGAAAAAACACGACACTCCCCAGCAACCGTTGATGGCCGGTTTTGTCGGTTTCTCGGAAAAAAAGATCAATAGCACACATACTTAGGCACTCCTGTGTACTGGTTAAATAATAATGTAGCACGTTCAGCAAAATTGACAAAATCAACTCGTGATCCTTACCCGACAGAAGGCGACGTTTTGGGGGGGGAGCGTCATACTGCATACACTGCGTTCCATTAACCCCAATAAACACTACTCCAAACCGTTTCCATGACAAGAAGAGGCGGAATGTTTTAAATAGGGATTGCTTGAGCATTGAAATAAATGTGTATGGGCGATGACAACCGTTAAAAACCAGACTACGAAAAACTGCGAGGTGAAACTTAATTGGAAAGTAAAATTGTTTTTTAATCAACTAAACAAACCCAATTAAATTAACAATTATAATACTTTTTATCAGTATTTGTCACTCTATTGCTCGTTACTTACTCGTTAGCTTAACATCATTGGTCAGGGAGGTCAAAATGAAATATGCACTGAGAAATGCAGAAGATGTTGCTAAAACTAATCAATCTTTTAAATAGCAATAACTTGGATAAACTTTGCTTTTTTGGATGTTGTGTCACGAACTAGGACTTCCTTAGGCATCCAAGTAGACCATAATTGACTAAATATCACTCGCGTCCTGAAAGTTAATACCGGATGATCAATCAAACTCATTAACAGGATGTGTTGGCTTGAAATACTCTACGTTGTGTTCTCTTGTATTGAAAATAATCCAAACTCCTTCCATTGATTTATTTCTGTGTTTTAATTGCCATAATGCTGCCGTCAATCTCTTACAATTTATTCTTCACGAGCAGTAGATACATACTGATTTTTCTGTCTCTCCTTTTGCTCTCTGATTGCTTTGATTAAAATCTTTCATGCCCTAACTTTCTTATTCCGTTGACATATATGGATTGAAATCTTCTCTTCACAAACCTGACTCTGCTTTTAAAAACTATTGAAATGCCCAATGCGAGTTGTCAGTTTGAAATGGCAAACTGAAGACGTCAATGGGACGTCAAAGTTTTGTCAGGGGTTTTTATTGTATCTTAATTGTTTTTATAATTCTTTCAAGAACGATACATCGACAGGGAATTAATTTGCATAAACATATTTATTGAACTGCTCAATGCTAGTGTGCAGTAATGCAAATTTAAATCCCTTAATCCTATTCTTCCTTTCAACCTTTAGCTTAACATTATTCATACATCACATTAACCCAACCGCTGTCTATAGGAGCGATGTACAGTTTAAGCTCTGTATTACATTATTTTCTTCACCAAAAACAATGCTGAGCAGGAAGCTACAATGTCGCATGCTTAAACCTCCAAAAAAAAAAACATGCTTGCAAAACGGGTTTCACTTCACAGCTGAGACATTTTCAGCGTAAAAAGGCATCAAAAATTAGGTATAACATGCAGCAAAACTCATGATCCCACGCTCCCACAAACCGCCATCCGTTGTGTTGCTCATGCAGCACATCTCGTTGCCGAATCCAGCGCCCAAACCGTCCAACACGGGTTGGCACGTCCCAGGCGCCGTACCATTCTACACGCTCGTTGAACATGTTAAAGTGAAATAATACTCTGCAACAAAAGGGGCGGCCAACGTACCGTACACCGCATCGACAACCGTTTTGCGGTCGTTTCCACCAATCTTAAAGCACGGGAGCTGTGTAGTAGCAACCGAGAGCTGCTTGCTACATTTGCCACGCTCCGTGAGCTTCTGGTCCCTGGGAGAGTGGAGCAAGACACACATGCACACACACAGGAAAGTGGGATCGTTTCACCGGATGAACCGAAATGGGCCAGCAATTTCCATTGATATTAATAATTAAATTCAATAAAACTCCATAATAATAAAATAATCTATACCGAAGAGCCCGTGCTCGTCCAAAGCAATACGGCTTCGGGTCCGGTGTGCGAAGTGTTGTAATAAACTTGAGACAACGTGCTCGTCCCCTTGGATCCTACGGGGCCCGGGTGTGGCCCCGAACCAACCCGGCAGGTGGACACGTGGATGTAATCGGCCTTGTAGAAAACGGGGATGTACATGTGTTTGTGTGGTCCGGGGGATGTTTGCAGTGAAATTGGTTGGCCACTGTTGGGAAAAAGGGGTTCAGGGAAATACGGCCACGGGTGATGGTTGGTTGGTATGATGAGTTTGAGTCTTTTTCCGGTTCGCTGGAAGATTCTCTCGCTCGCTTTTTTGTTTCGGTCTGCTTTGCTTTTGACACATCCTTTTTCCGTGATGGACGAAACATACGTCACGCATGTAAAACACGCTGGGAAACACCGTTTAGCAGCATCCAGGTAAAACGGGTTTTGTTTGCATGAGGGCTCGGTATCAACGGTATCAAGGCGATAAGCAACGTTTTAACAGTATCTAACAAACGTTTGAACTTGTTTCGCCGTTTTTGAACAGAAGTTTGCATATTAAGGCAGTGATCCTGTAAGATATACGGCCTGGCCGTATTACCGATAATAAAAAAAACTCAGTGGTCCTTTAATTAGTTAATTGTAGTTAAAAATACGTCGGTTAGATGTGGATATATAACGTTCAGTTTGTAAATTCCAGATTTTTAACATGAATCAGAATCCTTTTTTCATTATTTGTCTATCATTGCTCAGGGTTTTAAGTTTTCCCTTATCAAATGGGAAAAGCTAAAGTATTACAAAATCAATGTGTCGGCGATGTTTAATTAAAAACCTACTCAAATCTTACTTACATAGTGTTCCCATCAGAATTGTACTGAATGAAAACTGGGAAGGTCACTGCGACGTTCGTCCTTAAATGGTTGTACCTGGACAAACCTAAACCACAACAGTACTCTGTCAGAAGTGTGTCCTACGAAAGCTTGTGTTCGTATACTTCGTTTTTTTTATAAACCTGCAGCAATTTGGAACATCAATTAACCTTTTCTTCTTGAGTGGCACTACAACATGAAGAGAACTAGGTCTGTCATAGATAAACTAAACCCTGGAAGGCATATACTCATGGCTGTAGAAAAAATGTCCGTCAATTCAGTCCTCTTTGAGTAAATCTAATTTATTTGAAAGTATGTTATCATCTATGGCTTTTATAAGAACTTCCTAAAAATGACTAAAAAGTCATAGAAAATTTATGAAAATATCTTCATCCAAGTTAGGGATGAATACACAATAATGAGAATACCTTTCGTGAAATAAACCATTGACTGCCTAGTAGAAAGTGAAATTGCACTGCTCCATAGCTCCCACACCATACGCACCAAATCCCTGTCCGGAAGGAAGTTTCAAGCCCACGAACCACCCATCCATACGCCAAACAGCTTCCAGTACAGGTGTTACACAAACGCTTACAATCCAAATCAATAAACGCGACGCGGCATTCCGTGAGTAAACGCAAAATTTGATGCCACAAATCCTAAACTCCAATCGATTTCCCACCGATGGGACCGCCACCGTGGCAAACAATCCGTACCGTAAGCGTCTTCACGCGGAAGGATCAGCGCGTGGAGAAGCTGTAAAAGCCGCACGCATCGATCAGCACACGCACACGAGGGGGAGGGCTAAAAAAGGAAATCGCGTCAAGGTGTATGTGGCCGGTATGTTTTTCTTCTCAAACTTTGCCGCCAATCTAAACGCCAACAATGGTAGATGGCGGTGCCACCTTGCCGCCCCACGGAATCGGTGGCAGGATGGTAGGCTCGAATCATTTTCATCCGTTATCCATCCCGAGGCGCACTTCATGCTGTATTGATTGATGATGTAAAAGTATCTTTCTTGGTCAAATGTTTTTTTTTTGCTGCTTCTGTGGTGTTCCGTTCCACGAACGAAGGGCATGATAAACTTCCCATTTTGTTCGATTGAAAATAGGACCTCCAGTCGTTCCTTCGGTTTTAAGGCTGGTCCAGGAAGGACCAGAGGAACTCACCCACTGGAAAAGAGGAAGCGATTCCACGAACGATTCTGAGGAGATCAATCGATGTAAATTGATCTTTCGCATCGAGGCGTTTGGTTTTTCGGGAAGTAATCGTACAGCTTGTTTATGTATTTTTGATTAGATATTGGGGTTGAAGTGCCTGGGTGGTGATAATGTGGCAATTATTGAATATGCCATTAAAAGTACACCATTCAACGGAATTGAAGCCTTTATGTGTGAACAAAAACCAGATTACACACAACAAAACTGTGCAACCGCACCGATTAGTGCACGGTCCATTAATAGGTGCTTCGCTACTGAAAACTGCGCCACCAGCAATGATGCTGCAATCCAGCATCAACCCGGTGCTCTTTGTTTCGTGTCATTCATAACAAATCATCGTGCCCACCGACAGACAGAGCAAATGCAATTACCAAAAATTAGCTACCAGCCTTCCGCACACGCCAGCCTTACGGCACAAAGGAGCACTGTGCACAGTGAGCTTCACCGGAAAACTCGGCAGCCTTCCGATAACGGGCGGGAGATCTAGGTAGGCGGGTGGAACTGCGAGAGGAAGAGCGGACAAAATATTATTAACATTCCATTCGCTGTAGAGTGAAATTGTTGCGAACGCTTACCATTACCGTACGCCACACGCAAACATATCGATTTTCCGGGCCGTACGGCGTTTAAAATTACTTAACAAATGCTTGGCAAAAACTGCGTCACGCTTACACGGGGACCGGAGTCCTTGCGCTTTGTGGAGGGAGAGTGGGGGGGGGGGGGGGGGTCGCGGGTGGACGGAATGTGATGTTGGCATTTTAACAAGAATCAATTTTTAGCATCAAATTTCGGATGAATTTTAGTACAATTATGAAACAGTGAGGCAACACTTTTCCACATTCAACGAACTCAGGTTAGGTGTTGATTGGCTAAACAGGGTGTCCTCTGGGTAAACACTTACTGGAGTACTAACTAATCGCATTCAATGGTATTATTTGATACAAAATTAAATTGAAATGTGTAATTAACACGAAAAATAAAGTTAAATTAGCACATCAATTCAGTTCACTGTCTAACGAGTTCTAAAAAAATGCTCAAACTCTTGACATAACGGCTAACAAATAAGTAACTTGTTGATCCATCCAAGCAGTCATCTCGAATCGAAGAAGTGTTTTACGAGCGCCTTCATTTCCGGATTGAATTGCAAAGGATAATCAGAACTCACTATCGTATCAACATATATTTATTCCCATACGAACGTGGAAGTCAGTTGATCGTCTCCTTTCAAAACTAGCTTCATCACTTGCAGCACCTTGGATGATCAGGATCTTGATGATCTAATAAAAGATCCTCAGCGAAATATTATAGAAAGAATTCCTAAACCACGCTGAATAGAGAACAGAAGACGGAATTCTCTTATTACAGTGGCTACAGTGAAATCTGGCATCTTATTTAAAAAAAAGTCACTATTTAGTCATACAATTCACTATTTATTCGAAGCCATCCTCCTTACAAAATTGGTATTCCGATACATGGTATGCTATATTTTTCTTAAGTTAGATTGGACTGATCTGTTCTGAGGATCGAACAGAGTTCAAAGCTCGGCTGAAACTTCTTCAGTCTTGGTTCCAGTTCTCATAGCTTTATCAATACATCATGCATTGCGTGTTTGTCACTTAGGACACCTTGATCTAATCTGGCCATCATTTTATTGTTTCCAGTTAATAAGTTCAGTTTTCTAGGTGCAGGGATTTTCTATCGAAATATAATGAGGAGAAACATTTTTATTTCAGTAGAAATAGAGAACACCTTCTCTCTCTCTCTCCCTCCCTCTCACTTCTTGACGTAACGACCTACTATGTCATGCTTGCCATTTCTGGCTTACTAGACTTATTTTAACACCTAGCCGAATAGCCAGTCCTTGTTAGGGGGTATTGATCCATATGGGATTTTAGTCCGGTCCGTTCATGTGTAGACTTGCGTCACCACCAGGTGCATCAGAGAGAGAACAATTGCATTAAATTATAAATTTTGTCTAGAAACTTTTGCGACTTTGGTGTATAAGTTTTTTAAAAGAAACCTTGCAATCTTCAAATATCTTTAACAAAATTTCACACAAATTCACAAAGATATAGTGTAAATTACAATCCACAAACACCTTTCGCTATTTCAAACTCCATTCCTTGAACCATATTGTGTGCTTAAAAAAAAAGACATCGTCAAAAACAAAATTACAATACCATGACACTAGTTAAGCGCTATCGCTCCAGCGCTATCGATCGTGCCACCAAGCGCCAGAACAAACATCTTCGCAAAATGTCCCAAACGCATCCGAAAATCCACGGTAATCATGATTTATGAGACCTCTCCCTGCAATCGTCTGAGTGGAAAAGGAGAACAGAAAAGCCGATCGAAAGAATGCAAAGCAAAAAAAACCCCGAAACCGAAAACGGAATCCAACGGAAAGCCACACCTACACTTTCGCCTTACGGAACGACACATCACACGCGTTCGAGTTCTTTAATTTTGATACCAAACTTCCCCAATCAGCCAGTGACAGGCATCCTCCCCGTGTGCAGGAGTATGAAGAGACAATATGAAAAGAAAAACACCAACCAGTAAGCAAACAGAGAACGTACCGGGGTGACGGCAGTGAAGATAAATTTTAATAAAACACGCACAAAAAGCAGGAAAAAGGGAAAGTAAGAGAGAAAAATTGAAACAAGCAGCAAGACAACATTAGAAACTTAAAGCTCCACACAAAAGGGGGACCAACCCGGGGGGGTTTCACCTGCCATCTGCAGTTGACTTTACAATTTTTGTTTGATACTTTTGCACTTTTGGCTTCCGTATGTTCTTTTCTATTGCAATTTAAGATCGTGGAAGAGCGTTTCCTTGACTTTTCCCGAAAACATAACATGCTTTAAATATTCAAACAGAAACGGAAAGCGTCACATCAGTGCACTCCACCATGTGCTTAAAAGACACCGTTGTACAAAACGGATACTACAACCGCAAACTCTTATCCCGGTAGGTTGGTTGGTTAATTTACACCACCAAAAAAAACCCCTTTATTACCAGCACGGTTTATGCTAAAGGTGTGCGACGCATAAGTAGTTAAGCGATAAGCAAAACTCTTTGCACACCGTATCGTCTCATTACCCATCGGTAGAAGACAGTTTTCACAAGCGAAAAAAAAAGAAGCAAGAATTTAAGTTTTCATTTACACTTTCTCACTCTTCCTTCTTGGAGAAGAGATTACTTTTGCTCGCCTTGCTTTTCTCTCGTTTCGTCAATGCTGTTTTGCGCTCTTTTTCAGTATTATCGATTGGAAAAGTTTCATCATGCTCATCCCGCCCGCCTGAAGGGACTGCTGCTGCTGGTTGCTGGTGGGAAATCAATGAAACGAACGTGTGCATAAGAAACTCAACACGAGCCAAAGCCAAACAGCTCCTCCACGGCTTAAGCTCCTGTCCCGAGCCGATCCGATTCAGCACGACATCCTGACCATCCTCAACAACACCAGGAAGCTATCGTGTTCCGGAAGATTAGTCTCGAAGCGGAACGGTATCTCTTCGGTGTATGTAGAATAGCAACCGAGAGGAAGAAAAAAGTACTCTCAAAGACACACACACACCCACACAGCTCAAGCTCAGTTCCTTCGCCCTGAGGGCAGATTTGAAGGATTCAATCCAGTGCTGCTACGATCGTTTTTTTTCCTTGTCCACTTTACTTACAGTTTCTGGTTTCTACTTTGGGGGTTTCTTTTTGTTTATGCGTTGCTCTGGGCATGCATTCGATAGTAAGGATAAGTCGAACACAAACACTATCCGGTGACAATAATGAAAAACCTGCACGGAAAAGGCATGGTACCGATTGAAGCAAAACAAAAAAAAAATAAAACAGGTGGAAGTGCCTGCGAAGCAAAAGCAATTCTCACTCTTGCTCTCGGGTTGTTTTTTTTTTCTTCTTCTGGGGAGGTAAATTTCAATATGTGTCGACTTCGTAGGTGGGTCTGCATATTAGCATACTTTTGGGGGGCGACATTTTTTTTTATTGTTTGGCTTTACCATCTCACTAAGCTGCTGTTCGGTTATCGCTTGTGCGCTTGCGATGGAAAGCATCTCAGGAACGTTTTCGTGTGTACATACGATTGCACTTTAATATTGCTGGTGCAAGTGGAATGCGAAAGCTCAAATAACCCACCCCAGAGCAGGGCACAAACAAACAAATTTGAGATCGAAAATGAGTTTGAAATTGTATCGAGTGTGCTGACTTATGAGCGATGTATATTAAAGTCAAAAGATCACTTATTTCTCATAAGATCAGTTCACGATTCAAAAAAAGTGTTCCTTTTATTTTATGTCATTGCATAACTATTTATTGTTTATTTTTTAAATTTTCTTTAAGCAACAGTTTAATTTAAAAAGCCTGTTGTACGAATAGACATTGGAAAACAGACTCTTTAATGGAAATGTACAGTTCCAAATACTTAGTATTTCCACAGTGCACTTGCTTGCAGACTGTGTCCAATATCAGATCGTGTCCAATATTTAGAAATAACATACCAATATCATCTTGTATTCCTCTTTCAGTTCTTACACGAAGCTAGAGGAGATAGAATATTAGACCTAAATGAATTCAACATGATTGCCAAATAGGATAAACTATTTAGAGATGACGGAACTTATGCATGAGCAGTTTTGAAGGTTTCTGAAACTTTCCTTCTCATAGGTATCGTCTAACGTTTCGTACAACGAAAAAAATGAATTTTCAGTTCTAGATGCACCCCACCACTTCACACGCTCATTTGGAAACTATTTCCAGTGAAATAATATGTGTGGAGTATTAAATGCTAACTTAAACCCAAATCTAAGTAACAAAACTAACTCTACCTAGCTCTTCGTTTAAAGTATCAAGATCTATAGCTAACTACGCCTAAAAGTATGCAATGCTGTTACAGAAGGACTCGAATAATAATATTACACATGAAAAATGTATTATTCTTTATGCTTTTCTAAGAATTTACAATTTAACAATTACCGGTAACGAAATCTTTCTACCATTCCATTCAATCTAACCTACTTCCTGGGAAAAACGGATCATTCATCGAATCAATGCAATACACATTCCAGAAAGCTACACAAACAAACCACACAAACCCCCCCCCCCCCCATCAAACATCCGTCCACTTATACTAAAGTTGCAAACAAAAACCCCATTTCCGGCTGTGATAAACAAAAACACCAAACCCTCCAAAACAGCATCAAATTCCACCAAGCATGAATGAAGTCACTGTTTCACTCAGCTCCCGATAGCGGGATTGATATCGGCGGAACAAATCAAAACGCAATCACCACCCGATAATATCTCAATTTATTTTTCGGGCTTATTGTTTCCAAACAGCGCTCCCGGCACTTGACCACCTGGCGTGTGATCCGTGCGTTATTCCAGGGGTTGTTTTTTTTTTTTTGCAGCACCCCCACACCCAGTATTGGCGGATTTGGAGCAAAAGTTCCACTTCAGTTGCATCGGAAGCCGGGGCACCATGTGGAGTGCATGTTTAAGGGCCGGCCAGTATTGCCGTGCCGTGGAAAAGGTTCCGGGAAAATGCAGCTGCATCAGGTGGGGGAATATTTTCACCTCGCGAACGGGATCACACCGAACGGCCCGGAGTTCGGCCCGGTTGGTTTGATGAATTACTTTACAAAACCCTGCTGCCGGTGGTGGCCGCTAAGGTGGACGACCGCTGTGTGCATATGCTTATCGCTGGCAAAAGAGTCACAATTCGAGTGCCACTTGGGAGGCAGCCCCCGCTAGTCACCGAAAAGACTCCACGGTGGGCGATGAAATGATGCAGGGAGCGGCCTCACGTGCGCGGCCTCGCAGTTTTGGTTGCGAGCCAAATGTTAAATCGATCGATGAAAATCCATTGCTCGGGAGTTCTCTCGCCGCTGCGATGGGGTGATGGATGGATAGATAGATAGATGGATGGATGGATGGATGGATGGATGGATGGATGGCTCGTGTGATTTGATGCCTTCACGTCTAGACTTAATTGTGGATTGATTGAAATTGAATGGTTTCAAATGATGCTGAACGATCAAACCGCCAAACGTTAGTAGGCTCGAAAAATGGTGGCCATCGTTTGCGGTTTCGGAACACCGTTGGGGTTAGAAAAGTCAGCTTTGTTTTTTGCCGATTCGAGTGCGTTTTTTAGACTGTTTTAAAGTATATGTGGTACCATTTTGTTCAATACCGTTTCCGGGAAGATTCTTTGACGCGTTCGGTGTTCGGGAAGTGATCAACCGGAACGAGAACCGCAGACTTAGGAATGCGTTTTATGAACTACGCCAGGCTGTTAGGAGGAAGTTGATACGGTGTGAAAGAGCTTTCCTGCTGTACAATAGAATGGAGGTATTTATTGGTGGCCGCTCCGAGTTTCGAGTTCCGAGTTATCCTTTTACGAAGCTTGTTGAAAAGTTTACAGTAATACGGTTATTTCACACGGTTTTATTCCCTGCAGTTTTATTCTTTCACAATATACATTTCTACTAAAGAATTATTTATTTCTTTTCAAAAATAATTTTAAACCAGTTTTAATTCATCTTTTTTTAAATTATTTTTATAACTTTTCCTTGGTGATATAAAGTTTATCGGTGGTTTATTTTTTTCTCCTGTTTTCGTACATTATTCCGCTTATTCACAGCTTTATATTCACCACAGAAAAGTGGTGCTAAATTACGAGAAAATTTGATAAACTGATTTGTTGCTTTTGTTGAATGAATTGTATGTTTACTGCTTTGGCATTTCATTCTCTATTTTAGAGATCCAATATTTCAATGTTTTTGGGTTAATTATTTAGTTACAGAGGTTTTATTTATGATTGCCTTTCATTAATATTTTTGCTTATATTAATATTATTATATTTATACTAATATAATATAATATTAATATAATACAATAATAAATATAATAATTAATATAATATTATTATATTAATATGAATGCTTAATATAGATAAACCCGTCTCTTTCGGATAAAACAAAGTTAATTCATTCTCCATTTTAAAGATCCGATGTTTCAATGTTTTTTGGGTAAATTATTTAGTTACAGAGGTTTTATTCAATATTGCGGTTATATTAAGGTTTTATTATATTGTTAGGTTATATTGAAGTTATATTAATATATTTCGTCTAACGCTTAACATATATAAACATATTCCGATTCCCAACACCTTTCTGGTGAGAAAAATGGAAAATATTTGAAAGAATCAATAAACCTTTACTGTTTATTAACAACCGCAGCACGTTATGACTCATCCACACGATCCGCGAACTCACCCATCCCAAAACCCTTCCCAACCAGATTGGGCGACCTGGCAAACGACAAGCCACCGATAATCTGGGCCACGCGAGTTTGCTTTGTGTGTTAGTCACATGTCCCAACATAAAAAACCTCACCCCCCCTCCTTGGCCAGCAGAGACAGGAAAGAATATCTATCCTTCCATATCGGTGTCACTAGCAGATCGAAAGGCTCCCGGTGTTGGTGCAGTCACCTTCGGTGTCGGTGTGCATTGTTGAAGGGTAAATGGTGAAGTGCATCTCCTAAACTCCGCAAACCACTCCCCCACGCCGCCGGGGTACGGGTGGCCCACACACAACCCTCACACAAACTAGCATCTTCTGGTCGTTTATCAAAAGCATATAGTTTTATGTTCGAACAGGAAAAATAAATGGAAATTTATGACATTTGCTAACCGACTCTACAACAACACCGCCGACCTGCGCCCCGGGAACCCGATCCGGATGTATACCCCGCCTTGCACACCCCCGGTTGGCATTTACACCGTCCTCGGTACCATCGATGGAGAGGGGCCAGGCCAACCGATGACCTACAGAGACCGCTGGTAGAGAGTGTAAAAATGGTTGCGAGACACAACAACAACAAAAAAAAGCCGGCAAATGACCACCATTTTGTTCCCCTCACTGTTCCGGGAATGGGTGGATTTTATGGAGTTACCAGGCCATTTTGGGGGGGGAGGAGGCGGATTTTTTAATGTGTCGTGTTTCCCGTGTGTAGTGTCCCGCGGTTGATGCGAACATTCGGTTCAAGGTAGTGTTAGCGTTAGCGAGCGCAAGCTAGAGTGCTTGGGTTGGACTTTCCACCATCCAAAACGCTGGCTTGGGTTTGGGTTTGGTGTTGTTCGGTGCATGAGCTTTCGCTGAGTTATGTGCTGGGTCACAGAATGGCGTATTTAAAACAATTTCATCGGTGCCAAACGGCGATTAAGCTCCTGTCGAGTGCGATGAAGTTTATGGATTTAAATATGTACATTCACGCCAACCCCTAACCCCGTCCATCGGCCAGTAGTGGTGGGGGGAGTGCGCTGTTTCAATCGCGTAAAATGGACCGAATATTTGTTATTTAATTTGAATTCAAAGCTTTCAAAACGATGAGCATCGCAAATGCATACTGAAACTGTTGGATCGATTTATATCCACTTATATCCGCGCTTGCAGAAACTTCGGAATTGAGCTCACTAAATTTTTACTCGACACGTTATTAAAAGCTTCAACATGGCGTAATAACAACAGCGAGCAAAAACAAGCACTAATAAAGACATTACCATAAGTTCGGTCGGCACTAATTTGATCAAAGTGCATTACATTTCTTCAAGACTAGCATCCGTTCGCGCTAATGACGCCCGAGCTACAAATGGCACGAGCGCAAAAAGGGCAGACATTTTTTGGCCCCACACTCACCCAAACACATGATGCGAAAGTTGACGGGTCTGAAATGTCGCGACGTCAAAGTGATCCCACGGGAGACGATAAGGATGTTCGTTCGCCTCGGGCTGGGACACTTGATGGGCTGACGGGTGATGGTGATGATGATGATGATGTCGTCGGGAACGATTCTGTCACGGTACGACGCGCCCGTGATTTTCCCCCCTCTTTCCCATGCTGACGCAAAGTGCACCCAGCCCAGACCCAGCGAGTGAGCACGGCACGACAAGGACGTTCCAACCGGAAGGACTTGCCGAAACTATCCCAAAAGCCTTTTCAGAAGTTGCGCCGTTGCAGCCGTCGTGTGGACAAACCTAAAGAACTCGTCTTCTGCAAGAGGAAGAGGACGAACAGAAAAAAAAACGCTCCCGAGCAATTCGGCATCCTGCCGAGTGTGGTGAAGTTATCGCTTCTCGTTAGCCGGAACTGGGAAATGAAAAATTTAATTAGTGAAGCCACATATCTTCACTGCAAGGGTTCAGCATTCCCAAACCCGTGCTTCCAGCTCGCGCACATGACGGTCAACCTGGCCACGGGTTGGATCGGTTTAGTAAACCATCGAATCGAGAAGAACCCCTTCGGAAAGGAACCATGAATAACGTGTGATAAGACAGGCCTAGTAACTGCAGCACCGGCCCCCGCTTAGGTTGGTTCGCGCTGGGTCATAATTTACCTGCTTTATGATGCGATTCAAAAGGACACCGGTACGGTGGTGTGGTGCAACGAAAACAAGCCACCCAGTAATGGTGTTAAAGACGAGGTAAAAACGAAACGATCCATAAATATGGGACGTTTCACTGGGGTTTTTGGCTCACAAAAAAATTTTAGATATTTATTCCAAGATGAATGTTCTTCGTGGAAATTAAAGAGCTTAAATTATAGGGATATTACATTCCTAGCTGAATCAATAAGGCTCAGGGGAGAGATTACAGCGTTATTACATCTTCGGGGTACTTTAAAACAAGCTAAACAATCACAGCACTGGGTGAGACATGAGCTCGTTCACCTCGATGCATCCACAAGACATTTTCCATCTTCGAAACCGATCCCCGGTTATAAACCACCATAATAATCCTTCACAGTGTAAGTGTCTAGTGTCCGTTTCATTACACAGCTTCAAAAGCCGGCCAAAGAGTCTGCCCATGCTCATTGATATATGCGATTTGTCATCATGGACTTTCATCGCAACCATCGCCATCGGAGTTTGGAAAATGTACTACCCACTCGAATGTCCTCCCCCAGTAACGACGTTCGCTTTGTGCATTGTAGTGCGCTTATTTCTTTTGCCCACACGTCTCCATAGCAACGTGGCAAACGTGTGTCGGGAAAACTGGCTACTGGATGTGCGGTACGGTCTGATGGCCCGGTGTGTGTGTGTGGTGCGTTGGTGGAATGAATTTTAATTGAAATTTACGATTAACCCTATTGAAACCGATTGTTGGTCATTTGCGTGGAGTGTTTTGCGGTGTGGTTTTTCCACCCCCATCCCCCACTGCCATGTGCCACCCATTTCAATCATTAGCTCACGTACGCGGTGCAGTGCTGTGGGTCGATGCAAGAAGATAACGCATCGAGCAACATCGAGGAAGCAAGATTTCTACAGATCGCTCTTTTGCTTTGGCCAACGCAAACGCCAACACTGTCACTAGCTTCTTATGCTAACATATGTTTTTGCTTTCTACCCTAGCGCTAGGGGGCAATGGGGGTCGGGAAAAGCTGAAAAGCCACCGGTGCAGGAACGCACAAAAGGCATGCGGAATGTATTGGTACCGAACCGGTGCCGTAAAACCGCACGCAGTGAAGTTCGCTTGCGTACGATCAACGCAGCACGCTGCTTGGTCCTTTCATCGATCCTGTTCATCAATATGCGAAAAGGGGGTGGCCCCAAACAAGCAAGCAGTGTATAGGCATGGAGTAAACTAGCCTCCCCTCCCCCTAAAGGAAGGAAACACATAATCGTAAAGCAAACGGCACGGTACGAAGGTGACCCAACGCCGTCGGAAGACTCTCGCTGCCTGCGTAAGAACATTGGGACGAAGTGGAGCTAGGACCGAGTGAAGCTTTATGCTAATACGCATACGCAACACTTGACAGCTAATAAGACAAATCGATAAGCGAGCTACCACCACAAACGGAGCGTGGAGAACCACCCCCACCTACCCCAATCGGACTGACCCCCACCCAGTCCAACCGTTTTGCATGCAACTGCGAATGAATTGTTGTTTGTGGTCAACACCACCGCCGGTTGGGAGAAATTATTTACTCTTGCACGGGCCGGCCCCTTGATGCATGATGTGCGAATTCTTACTTGCAAACTTGCAAATCATGCCAGCCTGATAAGTTCCACCGGCCAACAGGGCCACGGCTTACCGGGTGGATGGAAAATTTTGCCTCTCTACCGCACACGTGTTAATAATATCCCCAAGCATCGAGTGACGGCAACAGTCCTTTCTGCGTTTGGTGCCTTTCTTACGACTGCGAATACTTTACCGCTTTGCCGTGACTCACTTTAATATGTGGTTTGTGGCAAGCGATGCTTCGGGTTTTTGCCATAAACTATCGTTTCGTCAGTGCATCACCATCATCAATCAACCGGACGCTGCGCCCGGTTCGGGGGGGGGGGGGGGGGGGGGGGGGGGGGGGGCATGATGCCGTGTCGTAGCGGAAGATAAGCAGCAGAAACAATAGTGCCACCCCTGGCGCAGGATGTTGGAGCAAGGACATAAACCCATCGGTGCCCGTTCGCACATCGTAAAGCAAGATTAAATGGCGGTGTGTTGGGTCGGTTTTGTGGAAATCATCGCCGAGTTTTGCAGAATGGCAACCGGGGCTCGATTGATGTTTGGTGCAGTGCATGACCTGTGAGATACCGTGCTTTAGATGTTTCCATGTTCCGGTGCAAGAGCCCAGGAATGGTGAACGACGTTTGAAAAGACAGTCTTCATTAGATAAGACTGATAAAGCAATGTCGATAGCTTCTTTTCAATGGTCCATTATGTTTGGAAGGAAGGTTGAAAGCTGTTAGTTGATATATTTACCTAAGGGTTGAAAATGCATTTCGGAACATTTGTTACATTGCATGACGAAAACAGCTTTAAAGGTAATCGTTATAATAATTTATTTATCGTTAATAATCTTTTTATGAGGATGGATCCAATTTCAGCTTCAAGACAACTAAGATGTCCCAGTGTTCTTCGGTTTTCCTGCCGCAATTCTGACGTTTAGACCAAAGCTGAAAAATATGAATAAACTTCCCACGTTTTTATATCCCACCGTGACATAACTCCATTTACCTTGAAGATCGATGGCGAAGACCTGTAAATTCTCACTCACTCATGTCTCATTCACTCACTCACACAAAGCGCAACGGCGTTACGGCAATACTACCTGCAGCAGCTACCCAATACTTACGACACAGATGGCAGGAGTAGTGACGACCCAGCAGAACTTCCACCACGACAGCGGATAGTAGCCGATCATGTCCTTGATGCCGTCATAGAAACGGTCCACACCGTAAGCCCACGAGATCGAGACGCACTCGAAGAACATCAGGAACAGCAAACAGAAGCCACTGACCGCGTACGAGTCAAGGATTTGGAACACGTACATACCGCCCTGTTTTGGAAGGTACGTCACAGAATTGGCACTTTGGTAAACATTTCCACGCCCGCATTTCTACATACCTCCGTAATACACGTCAAGCCAACGAGGTAGCTGATCATACACACGACCGCGATGAAGATTTCCTTACGCTTGCGCAGCAGATGCGGCCACTCGTCGATGACCGCCGTAATGAAGCCCTCCATGGTGCAGAACTGCGAGTCGAGACCGATCAGCAGCAGCATGAAGAAGAACAGACACGACCAGAGCGGTGCACCCGGTAGCTGTAGGACGGCCGATGGATAGGCTAAGAAGGCAAGCCCGGGCCCGGAAGCGGCCACTTCGGCCACCGGACGCTGCTGCTCGTGTGCCATGAAACCGACGACGGAGAAGATCACGAAGCCGGCAAACATACTGGTACTCGAGTTGACGGTACACACAATCAGGGCATCTCTGGCGTGCGTTGAGAGGGAGAATTTAATTAATCGATTAAACTATGCGGGGACAAAGTGGCTCTGCGAGACGACATTAGACGTACTTGTACACATTGTTGTTAAATTTGTTGTAACTGCCGAGGGCAACCAGCGTTCCCAGACCGAGACCGTACGAGAAGAAGATCTGGGTGACTGCATCGATCCACACCTGGTCGAGTTGGGATTGAGAGGGTTTGTTGAGTTCATCCACGTGGTACACACCTCCCACCCTCCCACAGTACGTACCTCCGATTCGGCCAGCTTCGACAGATTAGGACTGACGTAGAATTTGATACCCTCGAAGGCACCTGGTAGCGTAATGCCACGGATCAGCAGGATGGTAAGCAGGAAGTACGGAAACAGGGCGGTAAAGTACACGACCTTGCCAGTCCACTTGACACCCTTCCAGATGCAGAAGTAGCACAAGATCCACACCAGCAGAAGCGTCCCAGCAAGCTCCCAGCGGATCGATCCAACCTGATCAATGCCGCTCGAGATCATCAAGGTGCGGCGTCTTCATATGACGCACAAAGCAAAAAAAAAAAAGACACATTGAGGTTAATAAAGAATTCGCAGAAAAGAGCGGCTGCTAAAGAAGACTTACTCCCAGAACTCTTTCACCGGATCGGCCAAATCCGTCATGGACACGTTGTTCGAGTTTAGTGAGCATATCTTCGTGAGGGTACCGTTCACGCCGAGCGTTTCCCAACACAGCAGGTCCTTGCGATCGTACGGGTTGACGCAGTTGATCGAGTTCCACGCATTATCACACGTTCGCCAGGGTACATCTGGTGGAAGGGAATGGTCTGTATGTGAGAGGGATTTCATCCTACGGTGACTACCCGTAGCAACTGTACCTGCACGCAACGACATGAAGAAGTAAAATATGGCCCACGCAAGGATGACGATGTAGTACACGTTCATCCAACAGGACATCACGGCCGCTGCATAACCGATACCTTTTAAGAAAATATCAATCAATCAAAGCATCAAATTACCAACACTAGCCACCTTCGGAAGGAATCGTTTTGGGAAATCCTTACGATATTCGCCACATTACCTTTGAAAATGGGCGCAATCTTGAAGACACCCAGCCCACCGATCGTCAACATCTGACCGAGTGCCAGCTCCATGAAGAACATCGGTATGCCGGCGAGGAAGAGTGTGACAAAGTACGGGATCAAGAATGCGCCGCCACCGTTCTTGTAGCACAGGTACGGGAAGCGCCACACATTGCCCAACCCGATCGCCAACCCGACCACCGACAGGATAAAGTCCAGCTTCGACCCCCAGGATCCACGCTCCGGGAGGTCTTTTTCCGCCTTCTTTGTACTTTGCGACATCGCGACTGCCTGTTGATGTTGTTGCTGCTGCTGCTGCTGCTGCTGATCGTCCTGAGACTCCTTACCGATAGCGACTAGCTCGACGGAACCTGCCGATGGCGCACTCGTTACCTCGATACGTACACCGACCGTTCCCTGCACCGCCTCCGCGTGTTGCTGATCTTGTTGCTCTTGCTGCTGTTGCTGCTGCTCCTGCTGATCGTTCGGACCGTCCAATGTGTTATCTAAACATTCAACCGTCGGCGCGGTGCCCTCTGTCATAATATTATTCGAATTGCTCGCTGCTGCGACGACTCCGATGGTCGGCGTTGAGTTATAACCGGTGTCACACAGAGAAAAGGATGGATCGGGTATCTTTACAGATGGAGTAGGAAGGTAACAGAGACCAAACGAAACGATCGATTAGTGAGGCTTCGAGTAGGACATTGTGTATTTAAAGAGTAGTTTTAAGGGTTAAGTTCGTAAGCGAAGGATGGTGTGTTGTTCCCGGGTTCTTCGGAGGAGGTGGCTTTCAGGTGGTGGTGGTAATCGTCATCTGAATAGAGAAGAAAGAGAAGAGCTCCACATTTGAAATCTATTGTTCTGAAAAATGCACTTCAACATCTACAGAATGTACATCCACCAGCTCGGCCCATGCAGCTGACCATCAACTGTCATTAGCGGCGGACAGGACACCGGGACAGGTTCTCATCGTGTTTGATGGACGTTTTCGATCGGGCAACAAACTTTTAACGCTGCAAGCATCAAACCGCTCGGCCAACCCTTGTTCGCCCGAGTTCGGTTCTATCAATCAGAATTCTGCCGTGTGTTTGCCGTTGCTCTTTCCAAACGCCCGGTTCAGTGAATGTCTTTGCATTTCCTTTAAACTCCGAACTAGACGTCACACAGAGCAACTGAAATGAAGACGATAAGGCCTCCATCCGTACGCCGGTTCGTTTTGTTAACGGGTATGTGTGCCATGTGCAGGGCCCGCATCGCACATCCTGTGTGACATACGGACGAGTGTGCCCCAGGATTGATGAAATCGTTTGCCACCAGCTGTCGATGACAGTCAGTGCTGCACATAAATCATATTCATCCCGGTACGGTTCGCACAGACGCAAACGGTGCGGTCCCTGTTTGCCTAGCGGTGTGCGAGTGCCAGCGGCCAGGACACGCCAGTGTCTCACACCATCCGTCTTTAATCATTTGCCGAAAGGATTCGAAAGGATGCAGCTGGATGAATGTTGATGGTGCTGTCGAATCCTTCCAACCCGGGGGAGGGGAGAGGGTAAACACAGCGCCGTGCCACCCCCAGTTGTCCAAGTGGAGGCGCGCGTGGAGGAAAAACAATCAGCGTAGATTTTCCCTTTAATTTCCTCGGGGAAATTTGCAACGCTTCCCGGCGCGCTGGCTGTGTGGGCAGCATGGCCATGCAAGATTCATTTTCATCGGCGTTCGATGGCGTTCGTGTACGTGTTCCCGATCGTTCCGGGCGCTTTTCTTGGAAGGTGGCGCTTGATAAGGCCGCTCTACCGATCCACGGCTACCGAAAGCGGCTAGAGCGGAATCCCCACGTCCATCGAAATCCTGCCCATCAGATCATTATAATTTACGGCATGTACTCTTCGCAGCTGATTGAAGCACAGCACTGTTCGAGTGTGTTTGGTATGTGCTGTGGCGTATAACATTGGCGTTCCGGCGGGGTTGTGTATCCGAATACAAAGTATACTAATGTTTGCTGGTTGTGGTTTACTTACTTTCTGTTGCTTAAACATTTTGAAATTGGTAAAGTTTGCCTTCCTAAACGGCAAACTGCAACAAACTACCTCAGGCTCGAAAAAAAGCTTTAACTTAACCAGTGAGCCACATAAAAAGGTGCTTTCCATTTTCATTTTCCTTTTCCTGCACGCGCCGTGCATCATCCGCTTTGACGGGAGCCATTATTTGATGCTTTGTGAAACGTGGTCGCACAGAATTGATTGAGATGAGGCCACAATGAAAATGCACAGCCACCAGGCGATGGGAAAGCTCAAACTCAGGCCAGTAATCTGACTACAACGGATACGGACAAAACGAACGCAAACAAACCAAAGCAACCAGCAACAACAAAAAAAAAATAGCATTTCACCGAGCAGTTTCGAAAGGGAAGAAAATGGGGTTTGGCGAAGCGAAAGTCATTGAAACGAGAAACAATGCCAGCATAAAACCACAATCAGCGCAACAAACAGGCGAATGAATAAATAGAGTTTCGGAATGAGCATACAAAACCAGAAAAGAAAAAAAAGGTAACTTTCATACCATTTCTCTCTCTCTCTCTCTCTTTCACTCTTCCATAGGAATAGTTTTTTCCCAGCTCGCTTGGATGAAACTTTTCCCCCGCTGCTGTTCAGGTTTCACCTCTGCCGGGAAACTCACAACCCACCCCGGACGCTGGAAATGCGAATAATCACGATAATAATCAGAAAATTCGCAACACTACCGGATTTATGCAGAGATTTGTGCGGACGTGCCGTCGTCGTGGTTCGGCGCTCGGTGTTCGGTAAGCACCGTGGAAAACTGGCCCGTGATTTATCAATGCCCCCAAGGATGGGTGAAACCTCGGTGCATTTTTGTATTTGTGCCACGAACGCGAAGCATCATGGGGGGGGGGGGGGGAAACAAGCCCGGAATCAAAATATGAGCCCGGGGATTGGAATTCCGTGGCACGCTGTGGTGGACCGATTTGTGGATGGTGGAAAAAAACAGAATGGTGAGGATGAAATGGCAAACGCGATGGAAGCTTTACTGCAACCCTAGTAGGCCATGTTAAAGGGTATCCGCCCGAACGGTTGCATGCTTGACTCGCTGCACTTTTCCATCATCGGTGGTGGTCCTTAAAAAATGTTCATTGTAACATTCAAATGAACTGCACGATGATGATGCACAATATTGCATTCCTGCCGCACGATGTTACAGTCAACAGGTAGAGCGGTTCGGTTGCTTCGTCACAAAACTCTACTTTACGTGTGACTTATGTTAACTTGTCTGCGCATGAAGCATATATTTTCGCATTGCTTTCTGCACAATCAAACGGGAAAGCGGCCGCCATTGTCAACGCGAAACCTCCACAAGTTCCACGTCACGCGGGAAAAACAATACGGATCCTCGTGGAAAATATTGGAAATTAAAAACGTATTCCCTTCGGGGCGAAGCTGCAATCTTCACAAATGGGGACACAGTTTTACGCGGCCGGAGGATTTACTGCAGTTTTTTTTTGTTTCTTCTGTTCGCTGTTGGTTTGTTTTTCCACACACTCCAACATTGCTGTTTGTGTGTTTTAATGCTTCCATTTTTTTTTATTTTCGTTGTTGTTTTTTAATCTGTTTGCTCTACTCCCATGGTGTCTTTCATTCTTTTTTTTCTCTCTTTTTGGAACACAAAACACAGGCATTTGGTTTCGCTTTTCCAGCGATCCTGTTAAGTCCTGTACATTCTTCCCAACAATGCATAATCGAAAGCGATGCGAAAGGATAACGTAACAATCGGGACGGACAGAGTATTTTCCACTGCCGGCGGTCGTTTTTTTTCTACTTCTTCTTCTTCCGTGAGATGGAAAACTCTAACCAACCCTTGCAGGCATTATGTCCGATCGTGCGGACTATGATAGTCACCCAGTCCGGCCATGACGCGTCATGGACGGTGCCACGGAGAAGATGATGATGAGCACCGTAAAATGATCTAGAAATAAAAGAAATAATGAATTGCGTAGCGATGGCGTGCCAGTGAACGTTGACAGCTTCTGACGTATTACGCTCGGTATTCCACTCGGCTATTGTTGTAATTCCCACCGTGGGGGATAATTTTAACCGAGATGTCTGGTTCCGCGCACTGGGACGGTTTTAATTCCTACACCACCACCACCATGGATGATCACGGTTTGGAGTAGCTCTTCCGTTCCATTCCGGCGAGTCTGTTGAACGTGAGCGATTATTTGTGGAATGTTTGGTTTGAAGTAGTGCACAAAGAAGGCTTAAATCAATAGAGAAAAAAGAGATAAACAGAAGGAGATACAGCTAGCATTCAGCTGATGTGTCTCTAGAGGTTGGTTACGGTTGTGGCGTTTAATTAGAAATGTTAACAATATGCAATGATTTAAGTCACAAATTACGCTTTAATATTTCTTGGAGCTGCAAACAAATCTTCAAAATCGGCTATCAATTTTTCGACAGACAGAGTGGTGGAACATTATTTGCTATCAATCGATAACTAACCTCCAGTGCTCCAGTACTCGAAACATCTTCGCCGGCAGTAAGAGTTCATTCCAATCAATATACCAGACGGCGTTGTGTCCAAACCTCATCACCGCGTACTGCACATTCCAATCTACGCAACCGGAATCACGCCGGCTGTGGGCCTGGAAGACTCGCCTTCGCCCACACAAACACACAGCTCCGCTCCAATAAACTTCAAAAAACCAACACAAAAGGGTTAACCACGACCGCGAGACGACGTCGGATTTGGCCACCGAAAAGCCATCCCACCAGCCCATTCCCCCAGCTCATTCCTTCGAGCATCGTCATTCGCAAAATTGAACCTCGCCCATAAACCTTGCGTCAGTGCGCCGCCAGCTTCCACTACTGCTGGGGCTGTGCCGGCTAACTTCATGCCGTTCGAAGCGAATGCATTCCGACGTTCGGCCAAGAAGAAGTAATAAGTTGCGAATGCTGCATATTTCGTTGATGATAAATTTTATCATCCCATTCCTTTCGACTCGCGGTGCTACCATTTGCTGCCACGTTCCGCACACCAGCAGACGGGGAGATATTCCCCGTCGACTTAGAAGCATCCGCATTCGGTGCCGGTGCATTGTTTGGCGATGGTGCAGCAACATCATCACGGTGCTTTGGGCGGCGAGTGATGGATACTCTGGAGGGTGAATTTGCAGAGAACTGTGGCAAAAAAAACGGGGTGTACTATCCACGATACAAAGGAAAATGGGCTCGTTTCCTGGTTGGATGGGTCGGGGAACTTCTGGTACAACCAGTTTCCCGACCAGTTTCGGTGCTGGAAAGTAGAAGTACTCTCAGTACACTCGTACAGAACAACCTGGAGGAAACTTTTCATTCTTCCCATCCAGCGAATCCGATCCGAAGCTGCGAAGAAGTTCGGTAATCCGTTAGCATGTGCAAAACTCCGGCGCACTACACGTTTATCTTGCCGTGCAGGAACCCCGTCCTTCCACCATCCTTTGCTTAGTCCCCCGGTGCAATAGCATTCCAACGTCCCGTGGAAAAGGAATGCAACGTTTGCGGGCAAGCCGACAAGAATCGGGTACGGATGGGTTCGCCACGGCATCTTGCGCAATGGGAACCTGGTGGCCAAAAGAAAAATAATACGGTCGCGGTCTCTCCACTTGACTGTTACAAACAGTAATAACGCGCTCGTAATACCGCCCCAAACCTCTTTCTCACCTCCTGCGAATGCTCCAGACGGATGCATCAAAATCATTCGGCGTTGTGAATCGGAACGGATTTACCATCCACCAAAATGCCCCTCCCGGTGGAGATCGGATGGAGATGGTGGAGTATGCTTTTATTGTACACTTACACTTACAGCCGCCTAGTTTACACGCGTGTAAGATTCGGAGTGGCATGTGAAAACATATCACCATAACCGGGGCTCCCTAGAACGAAGAGGGACGAGCGAGAAAAAAAAAAAAGAAAAACATACATCCGAGTCTTGCCCAACTTTTCGACACGCAAAAGAAAAAGCGACCAAGAATGGGTAAGAAAAGCAATGAAGATGCTTGCCGGCAGTATCAACCGTTTACCGCAGCACCAGCGGATTCCGAGCGGATGAATTTGAGTGTAATAAATGTCTTTTTCCCTTTAGCTTTCTGGCTGCACACTCACTAGGAGTGCATGAACGATGAGGCTAGGGGTACGATACTGCAAAGGGATCGGTACCACTAACAGCAAAAACTCGTAAATTTCCTGCAGTTAAGCGCGCCAGCCACCCAATACCGCCGGATCGGTGTGTGCGTGACCATAAATCATAAATTCTCCCAAAAAGAGCGACATTGATAAAACGTACTATTCCCGTCTGTACAGCTTTCGCTCAACTTCTGTCGGGCACAACTTTATACACCTTCCACCGTTTTGTGGTCGAAGACGAAAAGGAAGCTTTATCCGGCTGGGAAGATGTGCGGAAAGCGGGAAAATCACATCTGCTACTGCAGCCACACGCTCGACCCGTGGTGCAATGACCTGAACCCATCCCATCCAGGTGCGTCTCGGCGGTAGTATAGAAATAGCCGGCGAAAAGGACGAGACATCCGTCGATACCGGCTGATGGATTCGATCGTGGTCGGTAAGCAAGACAATCAGCGTACCTCCAGCAGGGACACAGCTGCCCACACACTGCCAGGGAAACGTTTTTCTAACATCTCCGCAGATGTCAACATCAACGCCGGGCGCTTGGCTGTCTGCTGTTGCTGGTAATAAACAGCTGCCAGCCAAATTGCATCACCGCCGAGAGTCCTGATTTTTGGTCCCTCAAAGGACACTCTCCCGCAATTCGAAATGTCAGGGAGCAAAGCCCTTTTACTTCGCAGTCTTACGGCTGAATCAATCGGGTGTGGGTTTCGTCCCAATCGTCCTTCAGCTGTCCTTCCTTCCAGGCAGGTAAATATCATCAAAATTGGTCCTTTTTGTCACGGACTACCTGGTCAGAATCAGGCAGAAACATATCACAGAGCTTGTCATAAGTCTGCACATGGATAATGATTTGAAGCTGCGTTTGCGGAAACTAAAATGAAATAAAAATAATAAAATATTTAACAGCAGCCCCTTTCAAAAGCCGTTAGTTTTGTGGAGTTTCATACCGCCATTCGAATGCTTCGGTACTGAATGAATATTACCCTTTGTAACTCAATTTTAAAGCACAGTGCACTTGAACGGGCTCGCGTGTAAGTAGCTGAAATAAGTTAATAAATTAGCATGGTTGAATCGGAAATGATTTATTCAAATAACGACAATTTCTCATCGCTCCTGCAGCAACTACCCGTGGCTGAAAATGGCACGTCAACCATCCTCGCACACACACACAAACCTTCCCTCCCCTGCGCGCCACTTTTTGCAACACCGAGCGTATATTTACCTAATTAACTGCCACTCAACCGTGCGAGCGTGCGCGAGCAGTGGAATTTGTCAAATTAAATGAACACGAAACCGGTAAGCGTACCAAAAAAAAACAAGGCAACCGATTCGAAAGTATGTTAAACAATTTGCTCGTGACAGTAAAAATAATGTACTACCTTCACCGGGCCGCGGGAACGTCATCCACGGCGAATGGTGGCACGCACGGAAACGCGAAGGGACACACTTGGAAGGGTTCGCCCGGGCGCGATCGGTCACCGCACAAAAATTATGATCAATTTCAATCAACACAACAACTGACACAAAAGAGGAACCAAGCATGCCAGGAGGATGCTTATGGTTTATAGGCGGAATCGACAAAAAAAAATACTGAATATGAAATGATAATCTGCAGATAAAATCAATTAAGTGCATTGCGGAGAAGTGCTTCGGATTTTTAATTCCATTCCACCTGGCCCCCGCACATTCCGCCGGTCTACCACGACCGCACCACCGTATCGCACGCGATGCCGCATAAAGAGTACCCAGCGCGGGTAGCATAATTGAGCTCATCCGCATTCTACGCGCACCAACGCGGGCGAAATTGGGTGGTGGAAGGTGTTTGATATGCGCGAGAGTACATTAACATTTTGTATCATAATAATTCGCTCACAATCGGGAATACATTCCCGTCAATCGAGAAGTGGGCCCCATCCATCTCCAAGCGCGGCCTTGCTTGCTTCCTTCCTTTAGCAGTCCGTCGCCCAAATTGGGTTGGGAAACTCGTTAAAATTTTCGCAACTGCAGCTTCGGGGCAGGGTAAATCCGCGGGGCAGCTGGGGGTAACGTTTCAAATACTGCGGGTTTTGTGTGTGTGTGTGTGTGTGTTTTTGTTTTTTTTTTTGCTTCACACTTTGCGGTGGATAAAGAACTTTGCGTTGAGTGAGACACATCCCCGCTGGATTGGGGGGTGGTGAGAAATATCCCGAGGACGGGTGGGGTTTATGTGGCATCGAAAGCATAAACTATAAACCAGAACATAACCGCGGCGTGACAAAGTGTTTCATCGTTATGGTGTGTGTGTGTGCCTCGGCGAACGCAACAAGCAGCAAGGTCTGTTTAAACGATTGGGACAGCGATTGCGTGTGCTGGTGGTGATGGTTGCCACTTAACAACCGCCTTATCGTGCTAGTTCGGAGCGATCGTCTGAGCGTACTGTACCGGGGCGCAAAGTAGAAGTGAGATAACATTTTTTAAAGTAATCTGGATGGCCTAGGCGTTTCGTTCCCACATGTTTAACTATTTCTTAGGCAACTTGTTTGGCAAGATTTCTTACCAAATTCTTGACGGAAACACTTTAGAAAAGTCCTATAATAAGCCTATGTTTAAAAATACTCAAATAATTTTCAATTCCGAGTCCAAAATATCTAAATAAACAGTTTCGAGATAGTAAACTAAATATTTTCCAAAAAAAAAATGTCATAAAACTCATAAAACACAGTGAAACACTAGCATAGCAATTTCAAATAAAATCCGTCAGGCGTAGACAAGTGACATAACTGGCAAACGTTTCCGAAACACACCACAGCAAGTGTTCGGTGTGTTGCTGTTTATCTTATCAGCATAACGAATCAAACCACTCTTTTATGTCACGCACTCTCGGAGTGAAGTTATTCCGCTAGCGAGGCCCTGAACCCACGAAGGTATCATTAAAAGCAACACAACTACCTAAACCGACACAGTAACACAGAACGAGCGGAAGATCTCGTACGGGATCGTATTGTTCACAGTTCTCTCGACGAGCTGTAGATCGTAGAGTCCTTTCTCGCTGGCATCCGAAAGAATGGCAAATGGTTGGCACTACCAATTATCCCACGGTGGGTAAAGGTGACCCGGGCCCTTATCAGTTCTCCGTCCAGTTGTTAGAAAGCACACGGGGCGAAAGAATGATAAGGGTTCGAGTGCACCGGTGCATTTCCGATAAATGAACAACCCCTGAGATCGACCACACCGGGTACGTCGTGGGGGGTGTGTGTTGTGTGGA
Source organism: Anopheles moucheti (assembly GCF_943734755.1). Lineage (NCBI taxonomy): Eukaryota > Metazoa > Arthropoda > Insecta > Diptera > Culicidae > Anopheles > Anopheles moucheti. The sequence goes on from NC_069141.1 coordinate 17,269,156, forward strand.
GGGACTCGGGCAGGTAGGTGGTGGAGGTAGGTTTGGTTGACGTATTTAGCGGCGAAACAGCAGCTGTTACACCGCCAACACATCGGTTTGGTTTGGTGAACGTTTAAGGAACGGAAGGAAGATGAGCACTTTGAGGACACTACACGTTATACACGCACACAAATACACACGGAAACGACACTACGTGGACACTACACTACAATGGAACGGGTACTAAATACTACAGGGTGATAATCATGTGTGCATCAGGAAGTTGGAAACGAACATCACAACACATTTGTGGGAAGTAAACAGCTAGTTGGACACAGGTCTTCAGCTAGTCCGCGTGTCTTCCAATAGAATTCAACGACGGATAAACCACCAACCGGATTGTGGAGGGATGACCACATACAAATGGAAGGGAGTTGTTACTATTTTAAAGGGAAATAAAATAAGGTTAATTATAAAACGAAACAGAAGAACAACTTCACAACAAAGTGCGGGAGCAGTGTGGATATGGGATTTGCTGTTGTACCATTCATTATCAGGAAACACACCGCTTCGACAGTATGCTATGTACACACGCAACGAATAGTTCTTTTTCAATTCTGAATGTTTCAATTCAGAAGCAGCATTACACGGTTTAGTTTCTTACACACTTGCATATTTCTCTCGGCCAATTCACGAGAAAACGAGGACGAGAATGCTCACAATTCGAAACATTCCAACTATTTTCCATCACCGCGATCGATAAAGGTACACACAACCGGTTACGCGTTTGCAATTTCGGTTGAAGGGTTTGTGCTTTGAAATTCTTCGATGGAATGATTCGCAACTTTATCACGAGTGCCGCAAATAACACGTAGTACCAGGGGGCGGTTCACAGTTGTTTAATGAAAATATCATAACGTTGCAGCACCGTTGATGGTTCGACGCCAGAGACCCTGTTTCCTAGGCGAGGAGAGAACTAAAATAGGAAAATATCATTTATTTGCTATTGCCGGTGTGGTGTGTGATTTGTTGGAGGGCATTTGTTGGGAGCAAACACTAGAGGCGGCGCCATCTTCCGAAAACGAAAAACGTTCAATTAAATCGAGTTATCGTCAGCCAATTGAGCAGCAATACCGAATGTCGAAATGTTTCAACGTCATTCCAGATCGTGTAATAAATCCCAGTGCGAAATCACCGAGCACATGTTCGCTGATCCTGGAATGAAAAGGAAAAAAAAACAAATAAAACACGTGATAGATACAAGCATGTGAAGATTAAATTAAAATCATTGCTTTGTACACCCGCGTACAGCGCTCAATTGGAGGGCAAAGGGCAAAGAAAAGGCGCACAACAATCCGGGCGAATTCACTGGAAACACATGCGATTGATTGATAATACAGCTCGACACAAGCGGTGGGAATTGGGCAATCATTCCGATCGATCGATCGATCCCCCTTCCCACGACGCTCCGTGTGTGTGTGTGTGTGTGTGTGTGTGTGTGTGTGTGTGTGTGTGTGTGTGTGTGTGTGTGTGTGTGTGTGTGTGTGTGTGTGTGTGTGTGTGTGTGTGTGTGTGTGTGTGTGTGTGTGTGTTTATGTGTACGTGTGCATTAAAGCCCCCGGAGGCGGAAAATTGGTCAATCACATCGAAGAAGGAAACAAAAAACGAGACGATGCTTTGACAGATTTGGCGGCCCCCAGCGCATGCAAGGACGGGAAACCGGTTGGTTCGAGAGTGCTGTGAAGAGTGTCTCGCCCACCAAGAAAAGCGTACACGATCGAAAATCCTCACGCTCAGTTGTTCGGAAAGCGGACTGATGACTTTCACGCCTGCAACATAAAGACGGACGAGAGACGAAAAGGGCACGGGCGAAAAGGGAGCGAAAAAAAAGGCAAATGGAAAGTTCATGTTCTTTTCCACGACCACGACTTACAGAAGCCACCCAACGCCCAACTCACTTCACCGGCCGAACCGGAAAGAATCCCCCGAAAGAGAAAAAAAAACAAAATTCGGGCCCATTGGGGGTGGCAACAGTTTTGCACTGTCACACGGACGCAGGGCCGGCACACACACACACAAAGCGATAAGAAAAAGTTGTTTTCTCCCATCGGAGCCTGCCTGATAACGATGTGGCCGCGGCTAGTGGGTGGGGGTGAGTGGGTGTATTATGTGCTTGTGCGCGCGCTAATTGAGATGTATTCGTGTGTCTTCTGCCCCCCCCGCCACCGCCACCAAACCCACGAGGCGCGGTGTCGGGTGGAAAAGTAATAGATAAAAGTATCTTTTCGCGTCCACACCACCAAGGTCCCCCCTTCGTTTCATGCGTCGATTAGGTGTGTCTGAAGTGTGCCATTACACAATGAACTTGAAGCACTTTCTCCAACAACAACAACAACAACAACAACAGTTCGGTAGTTTGGTGCGGGGTGAAGAATTTTTTGGAAGATCGACAAGTAATAGCAAAGGACAGATTATGGGATTAGGCTTAAAATAGCGCCCGGAAGATTTATGAAAACATGCCCTAATGTAGCTTAAGTATTGTATTACTTGAATGAAATACAGTAACAGCAGATAAGAGGTAAAGGAAGTATTCAAATAACCGCTTTTATTCTCAAAAACTTCAAACTGCACTCCACATACAGTGTGTTGCATTAATATAAGACCACTAACTGTAAGGTTTTGAACAGTTTGGAAGCGATTTCGATAGAAGTGAAAGAGAAAAATCATCTATCATGTATTACCGCGCATAGCTCATCACATTTGACAGATAGTAAATTGTCATATTAGAATATCAACTTCTCATAAATTATATTATATCTATTCTGTCCAACTTCTAGTCTTGTAAAAACTTTAACCTTTGAACGCTTGTACATCTGACTAACATAACTGAAAATTTTCATGCTTTTAGAAATTTGTAACACATATTAATATAAAAAAAATAATCCAAACATAATCCAAGATTATTTAATTGAATTAAAAAATCAAAACGATCAAAAGAAATCCAGATTTCGCATTGACACCCTTATAATTTTCTAACATCATGATGGAGTTTAAAAGTATAAAATAAATTAATACTATCCAGGATCGTTTAATGTTACATATATTTTTGAATGCATTTTAAAAGAATTACACATAAATAAAGCAATTCTTTTCTTAAACAAGCTTTAAGTTATAGATCAATTGTCTAAGACATAAAAGACGTTCGAACAGGTGTCCGTACAAAAGAATGAAAAGGGTAAGTTTTTACACTATAAAACCATGTACAACATCATACTTCTGTATCTCAACTGTATCTCCCTCATAGTTATGTTACCGACTGTACAATGAATGGTCGGTAATACGAACCATTATCGATCTTTTCCCTCGACAACGATAAATTCATTCAGCCTTGTAACGTAACCCCACCATCAAAAACGCTATCGGACTCCAAATTGAAGTAACGAAGTGGCAGTAGATTGAGTCTTCACGGACCTTTAGCTTACCAGAAACACTTGTAAGATCTCATCGCCATCGGAAGGCATTGGCGATGTGTGTAGCAGAAGCGGACTAAAAAGATGCTTTTAGTGTCGGTTGCAAGTGATCTGCGATGTTACAATCTTTTTGCTCTCTGTATTTTTTATGCTTTCTCAGCAGACCAAAAAAAAAACCCCAATCCACACCACAGACATGTGTTGGAAGCATTACACACTAAAGTTCGTGCTCAGACTTGCTACAGATTGTAAAGCAAAAGTGTGGACGAAAAAGAAAAAAAAATAAGTACACCCTCCTTCTAGTGCTCTTTTTTTGTGTTGGGAATTTTTCCATACTCCGCAGAGACACACGCGGTCAAACAACCCGATTATCAACGTGTGGTCGGAAGCGGCGGAAGCATTGACAGCGCGCTAAGCAGGATAGAAGGCGATGAGCATAAATTGATGGCAATTTGTAAAACCGTTGCCGCCACGCTGGCCAACGCTGTTTACAAACGAATAGCGTTTCCGGTCCCTCGGAGGGATTTGTGAAGCATGTGTGTGGCTCTATTATTGTCGCCCGCAACGCATCCTCCCACCCTAGCAGCGATACACCTAAATTTTACACACGTTGACAAGTAGGCCGCGAGCGCCGGTGTGCGTGTGGGATGACGACGTACACACCAAATGTGGCCAAGTTTTAAAAGCAACCCTCTCCCCCCTCAACAACAAAAAAAATAACCGGAAATGAAACCGGAAGGGGATGATGTTTTGCGCGCGTATATCAGCACATTTCGGCGGTCCCGGTCACTTCGGCAATGGGACTTTCACTCCCTCCCATCGCTAAAAACATTCCATTTATTTTCCTATTTCACCACATTATCGGGTGAAAATTGGTAAAAGCCATAAACTCATTCCCATATCCTGTCCGTTTTTGGGGGTGGGCGGGACGATGAAGTTAAGCGGATCGCCGAGAGTTGAGTGAATTTGACTTCATTTTGGAAGCGGAAAGTAACGCTGGGGACGGGGCCGTATGCTATTGTAATTTCACCTTCCTACCGTGCACGTTATCAGCCCACGTAAATCGATCCTGGGGGCTTGGGTGCATCGAAATGGAGGCGCCTGGTGTCGCTTTCGGGTCGGAAAATTGCAAAAGAGTTGCACATCCAATATCCCACCGGTAGTAGCCCGAGGATTGCATTCGATCGTCCGGTAGAAGAGCATGCTCCATATCGGGGCTCGGAACTAGCGGAGCGACGGACGAAGAAGATGAGGAGAAACGATTCAACACCCCGTGGGGAGCTTTTCATGTCAAGTTCTCCCACCGGACAGCGTGTTCGGCGGTCTCGTTATCCGCACCGAGGCACCGAACACGAACACGCAACATCAGCAACAGAGACTGCTATAAATTATGCTCCCGAAACATGTTGCCGGGGTGCGGCGGTGCTACTGCAGCGCTACCAACGATCAAGTACAAACGACTCGATTTTAGATGACCCTAAGGCTTGGGAGGCAGTGTGTGTGTGCCCACTACCCACTATCCAGAGTGTTGGATTTTTGGAGCGGAAGTAGGGAGGAAAGGGATTTGATCATTTATGGGTCGGGACAGGACAAAGACACCCGCGGAGTGTAGCGACATAGTTGAACGATCAGATTACCAGCTGCCACAGAGAGCACACCAGTAATAATCTGCTCCCGAGTGGCAATACAAACAGTTGCCCGGGTTGCGGGTTTAGCGAGGCAGATGGACGGTGTTGGTGAGCGTGTACATATACAAACAAGCCTGATAACACGAGATTTCACCGTAATCACACGAAATTAGAAACAGACGCTTGTGTCGGACTGGCCCCGGAACACCCCTGGTTTTGCTGGTGGCGGCGTATTCTCTGGATCACACATTTCGGCTCACACCCCCCCCCCCCATCCACAGTAGGGTGAAAACTGTGGACATGGGCTCAAGGGATTCAAATGACAAATCCACATGCTGCCACAATGCTTTTGTTGCTATCTCCCCTCAGACCTTGAAACCCGGGGAGAAGATTTGCGTTTGGTTAAATGATGCGTTTTACATTTTTGTTTTGCACTTCTGTCGCCATGAATGAGCAGCATTTGGAGAGTATCACAAAGTGAACAACACTTGTGCGTCGCTTCCTTTCCAGACCGCAGCCTCCCATCTTCTTAAGTTCCTTCACCCCCGCAAATGCTTCGTTACACGCTTCACACTTGCAACGAGCAGCAACATAGCGTAAACAGCGCATTCCGGAGCAATGGAAAAGAATCGCAGATCACAGCCTGCCCCGACCTCCCCACGCCTCCACTCTCAATGGGTTCCTTTCCCGTCCCTGCCTGGTGTATTCTTTCTTGCACGGGAATGTTTCTCCCAGACGCGCGCGTAGTGTTCTGGCCTTTGGCGTAAACATTTACATAGGTGAAGCGCGTCTGTTCCGCGCGAGATGGTCGTAAGTGTGGGTCGAACCGCGGCGCACACACATCGTTCCGGTGTTATCTCACAGCTGAAATCACCCTGCCCCAAAAGCTACCCTAGCGATTCTGGTCCCACATTTCTTCTCCAGACTAACGCGTCATCACCCCCAATCACGTACACAATCGCCGACTCTCTAACCCAGGCCTATTTAACCTCGATTTTCGATGAACGGTTTCTGGCTTAATATGGGATATGGGCCGGCAATGCTGTGGAAGGGGGTATAATTTTAAGGGGAGCCAAATCTGGAGCAGCTGCTGTCGTATCTATGCGACAAGCGGTTGGGGTTGGGGATATAGGGGATGAGTTGGGGGCAATGTTTGTGCGCTTCTTAAAGATGTTTCCACAGACACGCAAACTCTCACCGTGGCCAACAAATGACGAGCGAGAATTTCGTGGAATGGAGTCCCAAAACCACACGCATTTAGGCTATTTTACTTCCTCCCTCAAATGTGCCATTTTTGCAACTAGAGGAACACAAAAAAGACACTGTTTGTGGTTTTTGAGGCCCCTTCCCTTCTGCCTGGTTTTGCCACAAAATTCGCGCTTCGGTCGTTATCATCGCGGCCATTCGCCCCGCGTGATTTCGCTTGCCTCGCGCGCGCGCTCGCGTCGCTTTCCAACATCATAACAATTTATTTATGTTTTATCTAATCAACTGATTAAATATTTGACGGTGGCAAACACATGCCTAACGCACGCACGGAGCAGACACAGTCAACAGGAGCCTCGCAACCGCGGTTGGTTCGGCCGAAACTCTGGCGCGGAGAGACATGGCAGCAAATGCTTCACCGTAACCTTAAACATCCCGTGCGATCCGTGTGCACCCTTAAGGGATGCTCGGCTCCAAAGTAAACTCTACCCGTGTCTCCCCAAACTCTCGGACACACACACACACACACGTGTGCGTCCATCAGCACGTAAAGTTGGTCCCTTTTTCGGTTCCTCGTGGAGCCTCGTCCGCCTCGGTTACGCCGCTGCTGATACGATTCCGAGATTATTCTAGCTAATACCGTCCGGGTGTGCTGATAGCGCAGAAGACGGGCGAATGTTTGCCCATCGTCGGTAATTCTTCGCATGTAATTATGGCCAGGCTCTCGTGGCAATATTTAGCGACCTTTTCTTCTGGTGGAAAATTATCCTGCTGTAGTGTTGGCAAAAAAAGGTGCAATTTAACCGAAATGTGTCCAATGTGGCTAACAAAACAGAAAGAAAAGCAAACAGACACAGGTTCGTACATAATTAATCACCTCATGATGTGCTTAAATGGAGTAAATTATCTTTTACGTTATTTCTTACGAGTTGGGGCAACGTTTTGGACGCTTTTATCTATTGACAAGATCGAATTTCCGGTTCTCTGTACTTTCCATATTCGCGCAATGCTGTGTATGTTCAAGGAATCCATTTTTTTTCTTCCTCATTTCTTTTCCTGACTATCCCCCGGTCACTTTCGTCTCTGGAATGCCATTTCCTGTGTTTTTCTCGTGAGGCAAACCTTCCCATTGCCAGCTTCCCGCATCTGTTACCATGGTGGGCATGCAGAGAATTCGCCACAGGATTTCCTAAATAAAAGTGACCAAATGTGGACGACAGGAAAGAAAAAATAATAGTTCATATACGCCATCTTACCCATTTCTGCAGCAAAAAAGGTTTCAGCACGGCTGAAATTTGTATGCGCACGTGTGTGTGTGAGAGAGCGCTCCAGATGTGTTCATGGATTTATTTGCGCGGCTTTAAGCGAAGCGGAAACGCAGCCTGACCGTGGGCAACATGCGGTCGATGGCACACTAATTTCCGCTTCCGGCAGCCGGATGTTGATAACCTCACAATGCCCCCCTCCACGTCATCGTCGTTTGCGGTATCGAATTCGCTTTTCGCATCGGATTCTTCGCATCCACCAACGGGCGACGTTCTTTTATTATATTCGCTACACCACCACCAAACACATGCCGCTTGCTTTTCCCCACGGCACAGCGGGCGACAGAAACCACCCTGCAATAGTAAGGGTAAGTCAGTGGCATAGCAACTGGCAGTAGGACATTCTGTCCTACTGGACACACATACTACATACCGGACAGGGGCTCGGGAAAAGGCGGGACTAGAAATAATTGAAGGATGTTGTAAAAGTCATCGATATCACCACAACCTTCGGTTTGATGGGAATGTGCGTGGTTCGCACAAGTATGAGAAACGGCACTTGCCGGAGTGGTTCGAACTTTATCCCATAAATCGTCAGCATAACCAACGCGTCCACATCCCTTTTTGCCAAGAGTTCTTGGGCCCATATCTTGTTGTTTTGTACTGGCAAAAGACGTTCCGTAGGGTGACTTGATGAGAAAATCCCATGTTCGTGTCCCGCTTGAGCGTTGCCAAAGGGAAATACTGGGCGCACCGAATCTCCCAAGAGTAAATCATTTAAATCAATTACACGGTCCCTCCGTTCCTACGGGCACCAACACCGCATTCGCTTGCTTCCTATCCTTCGGGAAACGGATTGCGAGTTACTCCCATGTCTGAATCAATAGTTGCTTGGAAAGTTGAGATGAATCATGGAGTGAAGTTCACTTTGTGGTTTGTAATTGAATTTTCTGGTACATAGATAACCGACCGAATGACTAATGCAATTTGAAAATGATTTAATGAGAATTTAGAAATATTCACCGCAAAAAAAATAAAATCTGGAATGAATATTTGGACGAATGCCTTCTCATGCCATATTGCAAACAGTTTCAATAAGCTTTTTTTTCTCTTTTCGCATTCATTGCCATCAAAGCAACCATACGAATTGGAATTCAAGAAAGTGTCAAACGATCACAGAATCTGGAGTTGCGGCAATATTCTGCAGAATTTTGTCATTCGTCAAACGATTTGCAATTAACTCGTTCCGGAGAACCAACATCCAATCATCAACTTCCATCCAGAGCTGAACGGAGATGTCAAACTGTGTATAGTTTGGATGTGAGGAATTCTTCAAAACTAATCAAAATTTTATTCTCGTGAAACAAGCAACCTTGTAATGAGCAGCGCGCCATTCCCCCACCATACTGAGATGTCACTTGACGAGAAGCTACCCCAGCATATTGTTCCATATGGAAACGCTAAAAACCCTACATTTCCTTCTCTGGGAGAAAGTTCACGAGTTCGGTTCGAAACCGCAATAAAAAAATCATTCCCCTCGCGAAAAATAAGAACATACTTAAGACGCAAGAAATGACGAAAAAAAAAAGCATGGTGATGACGTACACGAGAGCCGTTGTCGAGTGCCATCATGTTGAAACGAGCGCAACAGCATCATCGTCAACGTCGGAGACAACGGCGAATAGTTCAAAATTCCTTCCCAAAATTCGCAACGACGTACGGTACCACACCACCAACACATCACCAAGCCCAGACGACCTCCTCTGGACACTTCCTGCCTTACCCGTGTGCTGGCTACGTTGCTAACCGGATCCTTGCCCTTTTACGCACATACATAAACACACACACACACATACAAAGAGATATGCACGCGATGTAAAAAAAATATATCCTCACACCCTTTTTAGTCTCAACGGTCACAAACCAGACAGGATGAAATGCAGCAGAAGTACCACACGGTGAGGGCGCCCTCTTCCGGCCATTCACGAAAGCCACGAGCCGGTAACAGCTTCCGTCAGTCAGTTTTTTTTCTCTCTATGTTCGCTTGTAGAGATCGTAGCATGCTTCTGCAAAGTAATGTAAGTTCCCTAGTGAGGTGGTTTTCCTTCTTCTGTGCTTTTCTTTGCAAACTGCCGTCACAGATGGATTCCTGCACAATGCACTGAGAATAGTGTTTTTTTTTGCTGTTATAGACACGCACACTACCATTACCGTGACGCACTTACACAGGATATGGTGAAGAAACGCAATGACGGCGGACAAACGCACGTGCGCTATGAAGTGGTTGTAGTTACCCTCGTTACCCATCTGGAAGCAACAGGAAGCATGTGTGCTCGGTTTTGTCTTCTAGCAACGTTCTTTCCACGCAGTATTTCGCAAGAAATGCACGCATTGCCAGACTGAATTTCCCTTTTTTCATCACTACACGTAGATCAGAATAACGCTTTTTTCACGACTCGAATTTCGTACAACGAACTGACCACGGTGTGGTTAGCAACGACCGAGAACACTTCGAAAACTGGGAACACTTTCAACAATCGCGGAACTACGGGTTAAGCACGTCCGCTCGCTAGCGAGTTTGATGACAAAATGGGAGAGTGAAATAAAACCAACCCTTACGCGTACAAAATGAAGCGCAAAAGAGAGCGCAACGGTACGACGATAACGGGCACGAACACGATCCAGAGAGCGCTCGATAGAATGTGTGAGAGGGAATGTTAGCAGCATCCTGTACGGACGCGTTTACTTGCAGGAGAAAACGAGACACCAGATGCAACCACACACACACACACCCTCTCGCACTCAGTTTGAAAAGGACTCTTTTGCAGATGTGTAGAGGTGTTTTTTTTCGTCGTTGCGAATCTTCTCCTGCGATGATGCATCGTCGCTGTGTGAGTGTGTGCGACGGAAAAAAATGCAGTGGTGTGTGTGTGTGCAGCGTATCGCGTTCAAGCGTGTGCGGTAGAAGGAGAGAGAGAGATTATCGGTATTTCTTCCATGTATTCATGTTCGCTCCAGATTCAACCGCTTCATCCATCCTGCCTATCCTTACCCGACGGAAGGATCAACAACGGTAAAACAGCACCGAACACGTTTGTTCCCGTTTTTTTTTTTACCCATCATCCACAAACTACCACGTGCCCTCGCTTGAACTTTGTCCCCCTTGTTCCTTTACACGGTATCGTCCCTACGTGAACACTTTCGAAGCGAACATGATTTGTTTCTTTTTTGTGTTTTGTTTGTCTGTTGCTGTTGATGTTCCATTTCGTTTGTCCAAATATGAAACAACGTGCCCTGGGAGTTCGGGAGGAAAAATCACGCCAAAAACAATCCTTTCCCGAATGGCGGAAAAGTCGAGAGCGGTGGCCGAAAATTCAAGCTGCTTTGATCCATTGTTGTGGGCTTCTTATTCTGTTTGCCTTCGCTATTATTGCGGTTACAGTGGAGTTTAAGCCCTAAAACAAGCAAGCGCTGGAATTTGCTGTGCTATGTGTGTTGCTACTTTAAAAAGCGAGCAAGGACATTCTACCGTCAGTTCTTGAAGATCCTTAACGGCGACTCAGGTAAACGTATACTATTGACTAACTCGCCACCACAATGCATTTATCAAACCTTACTCACCGTGGTACCTTTTGTTCTAGGAAACTCAACGATACATCTGATTTGTCCCAACCCCGGTTAAACCCTTAATCACTGCCGGCATAAATACATAATTACGGGCTACCAACTACCTTCCCGTCCCGAGGTCGATGAACAGAGGGCGGACAGCATAAAGATGCTACTACTCATCCTTCGACTGTATTCATCACTCGTTACACCGTCATACCCCGGTTACGTGTGGCTGGCCATCGTATGTAAGCTTCATCCGTCCGTCCGTATGTGTGTAGGTGGACGGAACTCCGGATGCTTCGGGAACCCTCCTCCCTCCACAATACAGCTGGCACTCGCAGCATAAAAGAACGCAGAACGTCGACGCATGACGGACCGACGAAGAATTGGATAAATGCGTACACAAACGGATAGAAATTCCGCTCAATTATGGATTGTTTCCATTAATTTAAATCCCTTTCATGCTCTCGCACTGTCTCGCACGCTTCGCATGCTTATGCTGGCACCGATATCGGTGCTACCCTTCAACCTTCACGGGATGCTGCTGTTCCGTTCCGCTCGGTACGTTTATATTTCTTTGCATATTTATGCGGCACCGCATTGAGTCAGCCCGTGCGACGATGCTTCATTTCGACGAAAGAAATCCCCGCGGGATTTCTCGGTGGAGTTTTGGATCATTGCATCAAGAGGTAACCCGTCTGTTCTCACACCTCGTAAGTCGTGCTGTTCGGTTTTCTTACGATACGTTTGCTTTCGAATCCTTTCAGTGTGATCGAAAGAAAAAAAACCGTCCATTTTGATGCTGTGTTCATCCGCGGTGCAGGAACATGAACCGAAGGACAAGCACATAAAAGGATCGTTTGCATGAGGTAAGAGGTTTCATGTTTTTTTTTCTTGTCTTCAACGTCAACCTTGTTGTCCCCTGAATGGGAACACGTGCGAGAACCACATAGCATCCCGTCGAGATCCTTAAGTTTGAAGATTCCGTGTCGTGTCGTGGTAGGTGACGCGGATGTAGGAGGGCGTTCGGTGGTAATCTTGATAATTTCCCAGTTCCAAAAGAAACGTCATTACCATGTGAAGTTACCTCTGCCGTAACACGCGGTGGTACATGAGTAACACCAGATTATAGACACCTTCGTGAGATATTCTCACAGTTCTTGGAATAAGGGAAAACCTTCTTAAAGCCTCATTCGCCTTCAGGTTTGTACGGAAAGAAAAGTGAAAGATTAAGCTTCGATTCGAGTGTGCATGAATATTTTATTAGAGCATAATAAAGTAATTACAGCGGGTTTTCCAGGATCAAGCGAAACGCCCGTAAGCGAAGACTGATTCGCTTGACAATACCTCTGTCATTTATCTTCAACCTGAGAAGCACCACTTTCCAGCCATTTCGCTAACGATCCTAACGAGTTGGGAGGGGGGAAAACACTTTGCACATCTGCTTTAAGAACATTTTCCCAACTTTGTACCCAATTTCCACCCGCAATTGTTAGGGAATAGATGTTCCGTTAAAAGATTTGTGTACCGCAAGTGAGCAAATTCCTTACTTCCAAGCCAAATTATTTCTAATCAAAGCGAGAAGACGCCGCACTTCCTGTGCCATTCGAAAGGTTGGATGCGAACGTCGTGGTTTTGTCGAAATCTTGAAATTAACTAAGCGTCAACCGACAGAACCATTCTGCGTTATCCTTCCAATGTGCAGATGGGAACATTGCTGCCTTCCATCGTGGGGGCGTGGGCGTGTGTGTCGGTTGGTGTACCATTGGGGAACAATAGAAAATAACTTTGCCAGCATAATTTCCTTCCTACTAATGAATTATTTCGTGCGCCGGGGTTTTCATCTTATCCATTCCGTGCGCGGTACCTACTTTCTCGGCTTTGGGTAATGTTCTCTCATTCTTCCACATACCCACACTAACACACACACACACACACAAACCTGGGACGCAATCATTATCCTTATCCGGACTTATCCCAACCAGAGTAACCGTCGGACAGGGCGCCGTGAACAATCGTCGAACCTTGGGGAACACTTAAGTGAACCGAAAAGTTGAACACGAACGACTAACACCATTTAATATCTTCTCCAGGTTCCGTTTGTAGGACATGCAGGCCGGTTTACATAGACAACCACACGGCACACATGGACGAAACTGGAAACTGAAGTGTCCAGAAAAGATGACGACGGCTAAGCTGGTTTGCAAAATATTTTCACAATTTGCTGACTCAAATCCGTTGCGAGACGGAAAAAGAAATTCCACATCACGTGGCACACTTGGCCAACTTGGTGTGTTTTTTATTCGCTCCCTTCAAAACTCGATGGGTTTATGCTTTATTGTTCCCAGTAATCCTTTTTTTCGGGGTTGCGACTTTCGCCAGCGAAAGGTCACCGGCACCAGCGAAGGGCAACGCAAGTAACCTGCATGCTTCGGGTTAAATCTGTCGGAAAAGTCTCTCAGTTTTTCCCCGAGATGAACCCAAACGGAGAGCGAAAAGGGGGTGGAGAGTCCTTTGTTGGGCAAGGTGAAAAACGTTGGACCGTCGGTGAGAAGCTGGAAAGCAATCACCGATGCCACCGATGCTTCGTCAAAAAGTCACCCAAACACTCAGGTGTGGCACTAGGGGATGGGATATGTTGAACTATTTTCCAAACCAGCAGACACCGCATAAAATATTAAATCATGCTGCAACCGGAAGATAGGTGAAATCGTCATTGTGTTTGTGCTCAAGTTATGGTTGATACCAAACGGGGATGAATTATTTTACTCCGGGAAATTTTGGCGAAGTTTAGGTGTAAAAGTTGTTCAGGGTGAAAATTAGGTATGAATGGATTTGTTAGCATAACATACTCAGAGTTGCATGTTTTGTTTGATGTGATTTTCATGCCTCAACATCAATTGGTTTATTGAGGTAGACTTTTTTTAATTGCAAGTCTTATAAAGTTACAATTACTCTAATGCCAGGAAGGCATGCTGTCCCACGAAAGTACACTTACAAACTCTCCGTCCACCCAGAACCGATTGAGTGCGAAAGGAAGCATAATACACCCGAAAAGGTGGACAGCTCCGAAGTGTATGCCAAACATCTCTCAGGGTAAAGTGAAGTGATTTATGATGGTCGGCAACACACCGCCCACCACACCACCATCTTACCATGCTTCTTCTCGGCTGTTTGCAAACGGTAGATTAGACCCTCTCTTTGGCTCGGTTTGATACTTCCGAAGTAAGCTCAAGCGCCTGATAATTCTGTAGAAATTCCACCAAAAGGAATGAATGGTCCCAATTTCAAGACTTTCACATACCGAAAGCAAACGACATTGGATGCTTTATTTCGGAGAAGAAAAAAAAAGTGAGGAACTCCACTTAGAAGCTTATACCGCGTGACACCGGAGGATGTACAGCATACAGGAAGCATAAACAAAACATCATCATCATCATGTCGTGCTCTGAGTTTTCCTTACAGCCGATCTTCATTCCGGCATCTAGCATGTGAGCCGTTTCGGTGGTTGTGGATGTGTTACCTCGTGTGGAAACATTTCCAAAAAGAGCGGAAAAGTTAGTCAAACATCTTCTGGTCCCCATATGAGATTGCATAAGCGGTTGCTTCTATTTCTTCCCATCTGGAGGCGAATCTAGTGAAAGGCTCTCCGAAACAACCAGCCAAAAGAAGACGAACGAATTCAACGAGACATGTGTCCCGTTTCGCTTTTTGTTTGGACGAAGCTTTCGAAAATGGTGACCAGCCGTACAGCCGTTTTGTTTATTGTTTATCTAAGGTTATGATGGGGGGTTTTCCCGTTTTGTGGTGGATTCAAATTTTCATTTATCGTTTCCCGGGATAGCAATTGCTAAACGACCGAGAAGGACGATTTGCTCGCTGCCCGCTGCAAAGCATAATCGACAGTGTGGAGTGGACCATTTTCCTTACCGTCACCTTTTTTTCCCGGACATTTTTCCACCCACCCACTGAACCCATCCGATGGTCAGTGAAATGGCAGTTCGAAATGGGGGGGTGGAGGACGAAAAATAAGCTCCTTCCCTTTTTCCTTCGGCCAACCTTCTCTCCTCCGACGGTATACGGCTGCATGGTCATGGACAATTCATTCACACAAATACGATTAATTTCTGCCGTTTTGCCAGTGTCGGAAGCGCCAGTTTACGATAGGGATGGTCCCTTTTTCTGGTCAGCAGAAAAGCAGCAAAACGCTTTTTCACAAATGCCTTCTCGTTCGCTTATCGCACGCTACCCGCTGCTGCTTCCTCGTGGGAGCATTTGAGGTTCGGCTTTAGTTAAGTTCCCGGACAGGGATGGCAGGACAAGAATTAACCACCGAACGAAGCAGCAAGTAAGAGCATCGGAGCAAGCAAGCAAGCGAGAAAAAAAAAGAAACACTCACCGGAAAGAAACGGGACCCGATTTACGAACCGGCCAGAAATGGTTTAGGTAAGGTTTGGTTTCCCGGTGTCCTAAAAACTTTAGTCTCCGTTTTTGTTCTGCCAAAACCAGTACCGATTGGCTTATGGGAAAAGCGCACGTACCGTGTTCGCCCTCGCCCGATTCCCGGTGCCTGGGAACATTCCCCACCAACTTTAGACTGCAGCGGTTGGAATTACCGGAGGATCGCCCACCCGACCGACCGTCCCTAGCCCAATGGGTCGGGGTCCCGTTTCGGATATGACACTTGGGAGAAAGCTCGGACCAATTTGGCACTCCGCCAGGCGTTTGTTATTAAATCTTGATCCAGCAAACTGGAACGAAGTCCTGGTACCGGTTCCATTCCACTACAATTAGCTGGCAGCCGGGGTCTCGGCAATTGTGCAAATGTACTGTGCAAAGGTGTGGATTTTGGGGGTGGGCGCAAGCCGTAGCATTAAATCGTTTTGTCCGGGCACTCTGCTGCATTTGAAATAAATAAGTTCAATTTGTGTCCACCAAAATGGTGGAGTGACCGGATTTAGCTCTTCGAAACCGTTTTGCCAAGGGACGGTTGCCTGCACTGTTCGGGGCGTCTGTTAACGATAAGAACTGTTTCCGGTATATCGGAAGACTTCTCTGTGGTGCAGCCCAGGTACCGGTACACTGTACGGGGCACCAAATTAAGAGACCACTACTTCAGCCATCAGGGCTATGAATTATGTTGCGGAAAAGTATTATGCGCTCGGTTGCGTTTTTTTTTTAGCTTCGGCGCCTCGTTCCTTCTAAGCTCCCAAGCATCATTCATCATTTTTTGTCTGACCGAGGTTGAAAAGCAAATGAGCTCCAAACCTTTGCACTCTTCTACTCATTATGTCGAGGTAACGAGGGACGAGCGAGTGGTTAGCCAGACAGACATCCACATCCACCAGGCGAGATGTCTAAACCATTTATCACTGGTTCTTGTCACTAAACGGTCGTACTTGATGTGGGCCGGTCGGTTTTCGGGGCAAAGATTCGCGCGACAGCGGTCTATCAAAAGATGGCAACATCTTTCCCGACATGCGTTGACCGGATCAACGGATATCGCACCATCCGGACGGGTCGAACGACAAGGCATCAATGCATGCTGTAATCGATGACGGTGAGCCCGTTGCATATGATGTGTCTCATTTATCATGCAAGCGCGATCCGGTCACGTTCGCTTCCCGGCATTAATGTGTGAGATGTTAAATTAAGCCGCTGTCGAGATTCCTGTAGCCATCGCCTAGAACGTTTATCGATTTATTCTCAAACATTTTTCCTGAGTTGAATAATCAGCACCGAGTTTTTGGGATTTGTTATTAAATTGTGAAATCAACAATAATAGAAAAAATATCAATAAACCTAATGGAAAGCACCTTGAATGGAAATTTAAGTGCTGTCCCGTCTTGTCGCATCATTCAATTACGATTCAAGGTAATCACATTTTCATTAACGTCAATCGAATGTTTCTTCCTACCGCTCACGATGGTGGAAGTGTTGAAAAACCCCGGATGTTACGATTCCATCTGTTTTCAAATTAGAATATTTGGTATGTCACATTTTTCTTTGTGCGTTTTTCCTCCTTCAGGCATATGCAACAGGATAGCGGGCGCATATGGTGGCTGCTTATGCATTCTTCCCCAACCCGGTACTTACCTGAAGTAAGGCGTTCGGTTCGACACATATTGCAGAGGTAACCTCCCCGAAAGTGGTTATGGCCGTGTTGCATGTTTAATTCTTTTCCACGCCTCTTTCCAGTGCTCCAACATCCTTCAGCCGGTCGCTCTGTTCCTGGTTGCCAAACACTTCGGTACGCGTCAGTACTTCTGCTCCACAGGTACGCTTCCGTTGGCTGGAGGAGTCCCCTGCAAAACGACGAGAAAATGCAAATCAATTGCTATTTGTTTCGCATAACGAGCATTCTGCTTGCTTGCATAATTTATCGTCCATCATGCTGCTGCTGCTTTGAGTTCGATTGAAGGGACGCATTTTTGGGAGTTAGGAAGGAGGACGGACATTGCGAATGTCTTATACTACTACTACTATTGCTTAAGATTTCATGACGCAACGAGCCTTAAAGCCTCCTGGAATCGACTGCGAATGGTAGCGATGGCCGGTTTTTTTTTTTTTGTTCAAACCATTTCCTGTTTTTGACCATTAGGATTAGGATTTACGCGGAATAAAGTAGACAACAGGAAACCGTCAATAAGATGGAGCGGATATTGGTGGGCTTACTTCCAAGCGGAATTGTGGGTAAAGCAACAGAAAAAAAAACACACACACCCAAGCCGACCAATTCCTTGCTTCCGCCCTGACGTCTTGACGTGGAAGCGATAGCTGAAAGTAGCTCGTTCGTGTAAAGTTCGAACCGTTAATCCGGCCGAAAATGGCTTTTCTACAATATTGAAGCGGCTACTGTTTGGTGAAGGATATCGCATAAGCTGAGCTGCGAAATCCTTGGACAACAGTGTACAGTAAATGGGTGATGGAAGTGTAGGCTGGAAAGGAGAACCTCGGAACATCACCTTGCATAATTATGGATTGATTTGCGCTGGGCCTTAACGGTTACTTTAAAGTACCCGGTGAGGTTAAGAAATTTTGTACTGAATATTTCTAAAAAACATTGAGTTAAAAGGTATATAGAGGGACGAGGTAAGATATTAAAAAGAAATTTTGTAAATGAATGTTTATAACAGTGTCAATTACACTTAAAAATAGTTACAATTTTTTGGCTCTAGCTTGCAAAACGATGTATCGCTACAAAAATTATTCTTAGAGGCTTATCATCTTGAATTAAAGTACTTCTCTTTTAAAATTGAAACGAGTTCTCGGGATATTTATTTTTAATTTTCCTGTATTTTAGCTGCCTTTAATTATGCCCATATTTTGACTCCCTTATGGCCCTCGAGTGCCTTACTTTCGCATCAATTTCAATCTAGAACAAAAAACATACGATCATATATCTGTTTCTATTGCTTATTGGGCAATTTTCTACCACCCCAAAAACTATTGACTTCTCCGAAAAGACTCAGACGGAAGCTCCAAAATTCTGGGAAACTGCTCGCCAATCTCGTACACTTCTTACTGTTCCGAGGTGGTATGGCGTGATAAATAAAATTGATAAACAGTTTACCGTCACCTTTCGCTCACCGGCACAGTACGCCTGGCTCCACGGAGATTCGATGGAAAACTCGGAAAACTCCCATTCTACCCTTCGTTCGCTGATGAGCACAGTGTATGGGTGAAAGTTTTCCACCCGCTTGCCAGCAGGCCAAGTCGCGCCAAGCGGGGAAAAAAGTGGGACTCAATTTTTGCGACACAGATAATTTTCGGGCACCCTGCATTCTCGCGCAGCCCGGACGGTGGGTAAAACTTTCGCTTGTTCTGCGGAAAACGGGAATTAATTTGCATAAACAAAATAACCAACGAACCGACCCGGGTGCTCCGGACCCAACCGAGCCAACGACACCAAGAACGCCTCGGTCCGGGTCACCGAAATTACTCCACACCAAACCAAACAGAGGTGGTTGTAAGCGGGGCCATGGCTGCTGCACGGTTTGCAAGCTAGCGACCCCTAATGACACCACTGCAGCATGACCATTCTCTCATGCCGAAGTGTGCAAATGGGGTAACTTCCCAGCGCAGGAACACACACTGCAGGGAGCATCATTTGGTGATGTATCACTTAGTGTTTACTGCTGCTGCTGCTGCTGCTGCTGGTCTGAGGTTGAGTTGTGTCCACTCGCCTCCACCTCACCGGACCTGCTCCGAAGCTGCTGCGAAATGTGAAGTGGTTCCTCCTCCCAAAGCATGTACCTGCCATCGGAAGACGGTTTGGAAGGACACAATTAATTTGTTTACCAAACCAAACGAGCAAACGGACGGTTTGCAACATTGCAACAATCAAACATTACTGGCACCAGTGCCCGGGGCATCCGGATCCGGGAGTGTCTCATGGGCGGTGGGGATGAAAATTGTAATGCATGAGAAAGCGAACTTCGTAAGCCTACGGAATGGGGGTGGAATTGCTATCATGCTGGTGTTGCGGCCCCCATATGGGTGTGCGCGCGCGTGTGTCGCATCGTAAGGAAGGACTTGGTGATTATTTAGAAGTTACTCCAAACTTCTGGAGAACGCCACCCAGTGGCCAGTGTGGAGAGCATCCATTACGCCGGCAGGCAGCAACGCCGTACCGAAAGGTCAGACAGCGAGTGCGAGTGGGAAAATTAGAATTGGAAATTTGTGTACGAACCGAAAGCCAAAGGGTAGTATCGCAATCAGTGTGTGTGTGTGTGACAGGGCGACTCCCGTACTGGCCTGTAGCCCGTGGCCCGGTGCTCAGAGACTCTGGCAAACAAAAACAAGCTCTCTTCACAAGTTTTTGAAGCAGTAAGTTCATGCGCCACGTACCACCTCCGAAGTGTCTCTGAATGTACAAGTGGACATTCACGGAAACTTTGAACCGATGCAGCAAAGTCAAAGCCAGTCAAAGGAGCCAAAGGGGAGGAGAACAAATCGGAATGTACAAAGTCTCTTGGCTTTGCAAAACTTTGCCGTGCACGCGTACCGGTCTGGGCAGATGTTTCGTTTCGCCGGCAGATTTTCGATTCGCCGGATTGGATTTGCCGAGAGGTTTTCGTGTTCCTGTTTCCGTTCCGGATGGGAGTCTCACTTGTCGGGTGCCCTGGGGTCGATTAATTGCTGTTAAGAGATTTTGTAAAGCCGCGGGGTGGAGATTGTCCCGTCGAAGTAAGGGATGTGTTGCTCTCGCTAAAATCAGTCACTCACTGTAAAATTTGCATGATGAAAATCAACTCAAAACCAAAAGTCAGTAGAGTTCTATTTAACAGCAATAATTTGAAGAATTGTTCGAGGAAGAAGTTGAAAAGTTCTTTCCAACAGCTGATAAATGCATTCGTATGCCGGGCACATTCTGTTGAAACTGGCCGTAAGAACATTTTCAAGCCACCATTTTCCTCTTTTGAGCGTTGGTGAAAAGCGGCCTAAATTTTGCGGGTAGATGTATGTGGAACCTTACCAACAGTGAGAACGGAATTAAAACGAATTAATTAGCTCATTAGCGCCGGAGCGCAATTAATGCTGTCAAACAGCAAAAAAAAAAAAGGCACGGAGGCGTTGCGGTGACTAGTGGTGACGTTTCGCGGTGCCTTAATTCTGAATACTAACTAAGCCGTCGGCTAAGAATAGTGCTAATTTATAAAACGTTTGCTTTTATTACGCTTCTCCGTGAGGGAATTGCTAGTGCCAGTGCACGGGGTTTGCGTTGAAAAGCTTTCATGTATGCAGCTTTCATGTGAAAAAGTCGAAAAATAGAAACAATTAAATGGACTAAACATAGTTAACAAACATTACTTCATTTTTTTATTTTCTTATTGCTTTTTGTTTGATAACTTCCAGATAACACAGGTCCACACAAGTTGCAATGAACTTCGCATAACAAATAAATCTTTTCCCAATTCCCCGAAGGTTTTACGGACAATGTTCATTTTCCCAGGCCCTGCTGACGTCCCTTGATTAGGGAAATCAACACCGATTTTTCCCTTTCGCTTGTTTGCGCTTCACAAAAACCGTCCCACGGATTATCTTCGTCTCTTGCGCCGACCGAAGCACGGGCCAAACCACAGCCAGGCTCTGGAAACGAAATCAGAAATGTGAGTCCGGTTGGAGGCTGTTCATTTCCCTACGCCCTGCGCACGCGGAGAATAGAAACCCGGAAAATCCCTTTAGAGCCCACAGCGTACAGCGTGTCGAAATGTGGGCACGCTGAAAACGGTGCAAAAAGGTTCGGATCGCCGCCCGGTTGAGGTGAGCAAATTTGAAAATTAAACATTCCATTTCTCGTGCCGACAAGCCGGCAATGGCCGGCAGGGTCGGGTGAGCCGTAGAGATTTTCCCCGGAAACGAATCCTCTCGTCGGTGGTGCCGTTTTTGTGTGCCTTGGCTGTCTTGATTTTGTGCCACGACCAAAGCGACCCACTGCCGAATGTGTGGTTACCGGTGGACATTTACGAGAGATCTCACATTTCTACCCTACCGCACGGAATATGCCGTGTCCACACCGAGCGCATCCTGTACTGATGTTCTGGTTTTTTGTTCTACCCTCTAACACTACCGAGGCACCATTCATTTAGCACCCACTCGATTCGTCCACCCCGGTGTGTGTGTGTATAGGGCGAACCAGCGTTGGACCAAAAAGTGACCAAACAGGACTGTTGTAGAAGAAGTGCAATTACAAACGTGAAATCCCACCGGGCCGGAGGAGGGCCAAGGTTTCCTGGGAGATAGGAAAATTTGATAATTCCTTTCACACCGTGCGCGCTCGCCCCCGGACGGGGTAATGGTTACGATGAGATTGTGGGTCATTTGGCAAATAAAAGCGGTTAGCCGTTTGTTGGTGAGTGTTCGCATCGTAACATGTGTGTGTGTGTGTGTGTTTGTGTGACTAAGTCAGGCATTCGGGGGGAGCTTGGGGGCTAATTTAGATTATCTTTTGATTGCAGTACCAACCCAGCACACAAAACGGTCGAGTCGATAATTTTCGCAGTGTTTTGGAGTGTTTAATTTTTATCCATTTGCGGGGAATTCGGAATTCTTCCCTGCTTGCGAAGATTGGTGCAGAAAATCAGTTTTATTAAATGAGTTGTAAGCTGTACGGTCATTAGATTGTTGTTGCAACAATAGCACCGGGAAATGGAGTGCGGCATTCAATTATGATAACGATGCTTGGAAGTGGCTCTGTTTTTAGTTTAATTAATTCACATGTTTACAGAAGTAAATTATTGTAGTCGAGGTGAGTCATTGGCGAGGGCTTGTTTGTATTGTTGAAGGTTTTTTAAAATATTTGTAGTATTTTTGGCTGCAACTGTCTATTGTATCTTGCTATCTAAATCATAAGCCAATAAATGATTTCCTCATTGATGTTTCATTTTTAGATTTATAAGATCTCGTACTAACATGGTTAATTTATAGTATGGAAATCTTTGCCATGATTTCGCATCTTCACCACAAACAACGTTTCTTTTCATTGGATCTCGGGGGGTTTTTCCGTATTCTCACCCCAGTTCGCTCCATCACATTGTGGTTCTACTCGTATCGCTCGGTGATGAGTCGATCGCAGAACAATGAAAAATCCCCTCCTATGTTCCTACGTGCTACCCTTCAATCAGACTTCACTTACAGTTATCACACTCCGGCAACAAACGGCCGGCTCTTTACAGTGCAGATCAATTAGTTTGATGGATTTAATTAGACGCATTTCGACTCGACCATGTGCCAGCCGGGCTGCCTTCCTTCGACACCAAACCTTCGTACACAATCCCGATCCGGTAAGTGTGTGAACCGGAGAGTGAACCTTTTAGCTGGTTCGTAAGTGGATCATGAAGCTATTACTGTGTAATGATACTATTCATTTAGCCAACAGTGACGCAAAGGTTAAATGGGCGTTTGATTACAGTGGTTTTCCTTGCAGACACAGCCGGAGCCATGCTTTTGCCATGATAAAGTGAAGAAGGTGTGTCGGGGTTGGACACAGTCAGAATCTTCGAATTGATTTTCAACTCGATTTAGCTCTGGCTCGGTAAAGGACAACTGGCGGGGTTGTAAAAACCAGCAAACTACACCTTAGTAAACCTGCAATATCTTCGCTACATCCAGCTGCAACCGGGCCGGATTGGCAATTGGGGTTCAATAAGGGGGTTTTGTTGTCCTCCGTCCTGTTTTGGAGTACAAAATACACCCTCGCCCTGATTCGCCCACATTACATGACGCAAGCGGGACGCAATCGTTCCAAACCATTTCATTTCCTGCGGCCGTAGTGCAGACGGTGCAGACCAATTTCAGTGCCGTTTATCGCGCGCTGCAAGAAAGAACTCATCGTATGCATCTCGTTCCACCTCTGCCCATTGCTGCAACCCAGCTGTTCCCGTGTGAGCCCACGTGATGTGCAATCAGTTCGGTGGCCCTTTTTTGTGTGGCGCACTGTTCATGCTGTGAGCATTTTATTTTCACCCGCTGCTGCTACGCTGCAATCGATTCCTGTCGCTTAGTTTTCCACGTGTATTTGTCTATCCGGTGATATCCAACGGCCCAAAGATGAAGAAGAACGGTCCCAGCACGGTGCGCTAGGACGAGGGTGAGGGGTTTCAGACAGTTTCAGAAGTACAGTAAATATACGTTATTGATTTTAGATTCCTCCGGCATCCTCTGGTTGTTCCCCAGCCCCAGGAGTCACCCCAGGAGCTGCATGACGCCTCGGTTCGTTGCTGCTTAGGTGTGACTTGGAGGTTTTTGTGTTTGTCAGACGCTATTTGCATATTTGGAAATTGAAAACAGTTCAGCCATAGATTTCTCGGGACACACATTCAAGAGGCGCTTACGTGTTTTCTGTACCTTGTTCGCCGGGGATGTTTTTTTTTTTTTTTTTTGGTGAGCGATTATGGGTAAAGGGACGCATACATGACCGTGTTGACCGTGAGTGCATGATGAGAGGAGGTCGTGTACAATATATTGCCCGTTGGCTGGATAGAATTTTTTCGAAATCTGATCGTCGTACCTTTCAAAATGGCAGATCGAAACCATTTTGTTCCTTCCTGTTTTTGTAAATTTGTAATAAATAAAAAGTAAATGCAGTGTACCAAAATACTAAGCAGAAAAGGATGTTTATCCTCATTTAAATTAATGTTCTATTGTTGCCACATATTATTATGGTGGACTGGTTTTTACGGAGTTTTAGTACATCGTTAGCATTACTGAAGCTGACCACAATGCTGCCTTACTTTGAAAGTTTTAGATTTAGAGTTTAGAAAATTAATTTAGAATTGAAAAAGGCGACTGTTTGGAGGTATCTAACAACAGTTAGCAGAACCAGGCCCAGGTATAAAAAGAAACATCATTTCTATCATCTGTAAAATCTAATATTTGCCCCACGAATGTTCCAAAGCGTTCTCCATCACAGCACCGATAGGAAAACTGCCCCCAATACGGATGCCTGCAAACCACAACCATACCGGTTGGAAATGTTTTCATCGAGCGTATTCAGAAGAAGTAACACACCGAGAAAAAAAAGTCAGCAAGGCTGCAATAGCCACACAGCAAAAAAAAAAACCTCTACCATATTGCACTGGAATGCGTTTTATCATTCCTTTCCAGCTGGTAACCGAAGCGGAAGGCAAAGGAGAGATGCCCGAGCAGGGGCGGGTGCAGAAACTTCTGCACTCAAAAATGTGCACACCAGATGAGGGACACTGCCAATAATGGGGTGGACGGAATGGGTCCAGGGCACACAAGGCGCGGGAAGGCGAATGGGCGGGTGAGCGAACATAGCGAAATAAAATCCAAACCAACACCACACGGAGCTTGTACAGTGTTATTGGTCGCGGGTGAGTAACAGTGAGATTTTTTTTTTGTTTTGCGTTTTGCCATTTGCTCATGGAACTCACATCGTACAACCACACGGACACAAACGTGCACGAAGTGCTGCGAAACGTGGAACATATAGAGCCCACTCAACATAAAAGTGGTCGGCGAAGACGGCCCGAGAAGGCCTGGCCACACTAGAGCGCCGAAAAAAAAAGGGCCGAATGAAATGTACAGCTGCTGGGCACAATGGAACGGGCGGAATTCCTGGGGATTTCCCGAGGAGGCAAACATGTGGGCATGTGTGTTTGTGTCGCGTCGGTACACCCACGACCACGAGACCAGCATACATGGCCAATGGCGATCATTGGCGGCAGTGGCCAGTGTGTGTGTGCGATACGGCCAAAAATGACGGCATGTTGCTTGCTCATCCAGCTTCTGGCGGTTTTTCGGCCCAAATGTGGGTAGCATATGTTAACAATCTTCGGGGGCCTGTTCGACGGGCGACCGGACAGTGATCGGTGGCTGGAGGCCACGCGCGGTGGCCAAAAAATGAATCCAAAACGATGAACACGACGGACTGCAATCGAAAAATGCGGGCAGTCGTGTAGCAACATTAACGGGGCAGCATTAGAACGACATTGCAGAACTGTGTGTGTGTTTTATGCTTCGGGTAGCATAAAAATGAAACCACAATGCACCACAGTCGGCGTCTGGTAGGGTCTAGTTCTAAGCATCAGTTTCTTCACCGACGTAGATCACCCTCCATCAGCTCATCAGCTCAGCAAAAGGCGTGCAACATTTTATTTATGTCGCACACAATTATGCCCTTTTGCTGTGGGATTGTTTATAGTTTGGAAGGGACCGGAGGATTGGACCATGAAACACGGCCATCGAGTTGGGTTTGTTTGCGGTGGCGTAGAGTAGTGAGGCTGTTGCGATGCATTGCGATGATGTTCTGGCGTTGGTGGCAATGCGATGATGCGTTTCTGTGTTTTCGCGTTAACACCACCGGCTGCGGTTGACCGGCCGTGATTGTCACAACGGATCGGATGCTGTGTTGTGCCGACTGGTCGGTCGGGTCGGAAAAGTTATGCACTTTATGACCATCCGGCGGCCCAATGGCCGGATGACGAACGGAAGGCCAGCATATTCAATTAGCTCGAAATGAGCCAACTAATTTGTGCGCTCAACTTTGACTTTTGGTGCGCAAGACAACCAGCGCCAGCTGCCGGTTTGGTGCAAAGTTTGGCAAAGTACGAATAACAAGCGGCATTAATTGGCCTGGTGGGACTTGATTTTAAATAGGACAACATTTCAATATTGTTCGAAATTCGTTGAAAAGAAATACTGTCAACGTTTTGGAACATTGTTTCGGATGGATAACTCCATGCTGCCATGCCGTACAGTGCCGTCCTACGGGGGAGCTATGAAACGTTTCATTTTTCACCCACAAAATCCCTCACCGTATATGACAGAAGCTTTATTTCATGAAATTAATCAATCCAAGTAACCTTTTCCACCTTGCACCGGGCTGCAGGTGTCAAACGTTGTGTTGGGGTTTTTATTCCCCTCGGGAGAGTGATACAGCCCGACTTGGAAGAATGGGCAACGTATATGAGCAACATAAATCTACCCGTATTCATTTTGTTTCGGTGCTGCTAACCCTGCAACCGGCACTGTATCATTGCACATGAACAAACGCGCAAAGAATATGCATTTTTAATCCACCACTGTAGAATGGATGCAGTGACTGCCAACACCCAACAGCACCGGCACTGGCGTTGCATTATTTACATTTCAAAACTCATTCACTGCCCCGTCCGATTGTCCTGATACCCGCCTCGGATTTTCTCCCTGCACCGGACGGTGATCCAGTGCATCAAGTGGAGCCAAAATGACTGCCGGGAATGAATTTTATGAAATTTACCCCTGGGGGGGAGGGGGGAGGAGGCTTTTGCTTCAGTAAGAGTAAAACAAAATAAATGGGCCCAAATTGTGCACCGCAAGCGCACACAATGGAACACAACTTTTGGGGAGTGTTGTTTCCCGTTGTCCATATGGTCGGATGCAGATAGTACGGTACGGGGATTCATAGTACGGCGATGGTGGATGTTTTTTCTGTTTTATTTGGGGTTTTTTTTTCTCTTCTATTTTATTGCTACGATGAATTCCCCTGTTTCAGCAAATGGTGGTGGCACCACACTCGCTGGCGGGAAGAGTACCAATTTCTTGTATTATTTTTTTTTTTCAAACCATCGTACACTACTAAAGTGGCAAACTTTGTGTGTGAGTGTAGTATGGTGCCTTCCCCCCCATACAGGGTGAACATAAAGCGCCACAGTTGGAAGAAGACTCGGAACATGAACTTGCAACTTGTTGTCGTCATCGCCAGCAGCAAATGATGATGGCGACGGCGGGACGATGCCACAGGATGCATAAGGGAGAGGGTGGCAATCATACCCCGAAAGGGGGGGAGGGATTGACGAAGAAAGGAATCGTTGGGGCGTGCGGCCCTGGATTCAATCACTGAATGAATACTTCAGCGACAGAGTAAATTGATGTTGATTAAAACAATATAAATAAAATTCTCGTTTCGCTCGCAGCATGTCCGCGCGATACGGCACGCCATGCTGTGTGTGGTTGCTGCCTGTACATTTGTGTGTGTGTGTGTGTGTGTGTGTGTGTGTGTGTGTGTGTGTGTGTGTGTGTGGATATATATCAGGTTATTTGTTTTTATTGACGTTTTTTTTTTCTCCTCTCACTCCCCCGTACCATCGGTCCGGTTTTTCCATCGAAACCCATCCATCGTTCGTGTTTGGTGGCCTGATGATTAAACCCAAACCGAACGAACCAAAACCCGCACGGAGCAGGAGGATTGGTGCGAAAGGATGGAGGGAAAACCTCACGTCATCATCTGGACATGCAGCAACTGGCCATTGCTTTTGTGTCCCGCTGCGTAAGCAGGGGATGGGTATTAATTTTTGCTCTTTTTTTTGACGGGTTTTTTTTTCCAATGTTTGGTCCACTCTTGCTTTTTCGTTCTGTTGTGGGCTCTCGCGTCACCTCTAACTTGATGGACGAGTGATACGGACGCGGTAACGCGGCATGATGTAATGAGGAGCTTCCGCACACCGTTGGCAACACGCGTCGGGGGCATCAGACACCGGGTATCATTCCGGATGATCAAACCGACTGTCAAGCGCCATTATCCGGTACCGGAAGCACGGTAAAGCGGGAGTAAGTAAAACAGGATTTTACATTTCCAGTGTTCCACGTATTTTTGGGTTTTTTTTTTTTGGAAATTTCGAAGCTCAATCGTGTGCAATCGAAACGGTATGTGGTAAGATGCGTGGAAACACCACTTCTATACGGTACTTTAGAGGGTTGAGCCGGAAAGCTGAAGATATCGGGATAATACCTTCAGCAAAGCCTCATCCCGGACATTATGCCGTTTTCTCCGAAATGACCAGAGTAGTTAATTCTGAGGAATGATCATAGCCGAATGATGTGAAGCAAAGCAATTGATCACTAAGGTTCACATGGGTTGGTCACGTCATGAAAAATACACCGGACTACCCTGTTCAAATAACAGCAGAGGTTGAGATATACCATAACTGAGATTTCGGGAATATCCTTCAGCAAGTCCTTACAGAACATTATGCCTTGGAGATTATGTAGACTTTTCTCCAGAGTGACCAGAGTAGTTAATTCTGAAGATTGATCTTTAGCCAACTGATAGCCAAGTGATGTGAGATATAATAGATCACTAAGGTTCGCATGGTCACGTCATGAGAATTACTCTGGAATACCCTGTTCAAATAACAGTAGAGGTTGAGTTACAGCTGAGATATCCTCATGTGATCACTAAGATTCACATGGGTTGATCACGTCATGAGAAATACACCGGACTACCCTGTTCGTATAACAGCAGAGGCTGAGATATACCATAACTGAGATTTCGGGAATATCCTTCAGCAAGTCCTAGCAGTATATTATGCCTTGGAGGTTATATAGCCTTTTTTCCAGAGTGACCAGAGTAGTCAATTCTGAGGAATGATCTTGATCATAGCTAAGTGATGTGAAGTATTGTAATAGATCACTAAGGTTCACATGGTCACGTCATGAGAATTACACTGTTCTGTTAAATACTCTGTTGAAATAACAGCAGAGGGTGAGATATAACTGAGATATCTTTAAAGCATAAACTGATTTGACATCATCAGCACCATTTCAGACACTTTAGTGCAAAGCCAAACAGCTGTTGCATCGCCTGATCAGAAGAAGAATTAATCTCATCAAGATGCTGTACTCTAGTCAATTACTACGCGCTACGGGAAACGGTATTACTGACATAATTCTGATTGCTGACCAAAAACCGAAGCGAAACGTGAAACGACAAAAACTCATCAGCCCAACGGAAAGTAATGCAGCCATAAAACACACCACCGAGTTCATCCGAATCTCTGACACTTGCCAACCGTAAGCTCTACAAACGCAGTAATAGGGTGAGGTAAACAGACAAACTTTACAACTTTAACAACGCGCAACCAAACGCGCGGGAAAGCGGGAATTGTGTAAACGCAATCACATTTTGCAGTTGGTAGAACATGTTGGTGCTGCCAGCGAAAAAGCAAACTAAACCAGCAGCAGCAGCAGCAAAAGAAAGAGGAAAAACTCCACACAAATCCAAACACGCATACAGTCAGTCGGGGGGAAAATATCGTACAGCTACGGCATGGCCTTCCGAATGGGCACGGTATGAAAGTTATCATCTGCAATTTCGTTATTTGATACGGTTCCTGCTGCAGGGCCGAAACTCCGGTGGTGGCCAACCCGTTTTGTTTGGTTGCCGTTCCGGAATCCGGCGGAAAATTGTGTGTTGTGCGCGAGTGAAGGCAGAGAAGGAGAGAGAGAGATAGAGAGCTAAAGGGAGGTAAGAGTGAAGAGGAAAAAAAAAGTAACACTGATGGCCAAAGGATGCGCGTGCGGTTTCCATCTCGTTGATGGAAAATGATGAAACCCTCCGCACGTCGACGTCATTACTTTACCTCTTTTATTTCCCTAACCTCACGCTACTCGCTGCAATACCACACACTTAACCGGCCATGTTTACATTGGCATTTATGCTTTCTCTTCTGCCCCGCGGAAGCTCATTCCCGTTGGTTGGTTTGTCCTCCGGTAGGGGGCCCACGCGTCCCTTGCTCCCTGCTGAATGTCCAACGTGTAATGATAAATCCGTGCCCGTTGCGAGCACAAGTCCCGAGCTTTCCGAATTCCGGTGGATTGTGGTGAGCAAAGCAAAAGAAAAGAAAGAAAGAAAAAAAACACACGCGAGGATGCTTTCCGCGGGAAGGAAACAAACACACACACAAAATATCTCATAAAGCACCAAACGCGTAACCTTCGTGCCATGCCCAGCACTCGAATCGAGAATCGAGCATCACGTTGAGCCTGCGAGCAGCGCAAGCAGCACGATTTGTCTGGGCCGCTCTCGTTTGCGCTGTTTATTTTACATTAAAATAATAATTTATACTTTTACGATACGCGTGATGCGTGTGTGTGTGTGTGTGTGAGTGTGATTCTTGTTTGTGAAGGAAAATGGCATGGGAATGGGGGTCGGTATTCGGGAAACATCATTTCAGGGGCACTAGCGCAACTCGCGCGGCCACGGTTTTAATGCTTTCTGTTGGGAAAATTCGTTTGTTTTTTCTTCTTTGAATTTCATGTTTGCATCTGCGTTACTTCAAGCATCGGTTTGACAGTAACGACCCGTAGTACATCGTATTGTACCGGAACTTATCGATCAGTTAATCATGCCATAGCCAACCTCGAAAACACGATCGCCGGTGGCAGGGTGTATTTTTTAACAAATTATTATGCTACAGTGTGCTGTAAACAGACCGCTCCACACGATTGGGTAGATAAAATTTACTTTAATCACATTTAACAAACACAGCGCCTGCTTTGGTAAGTGCGGTCGGTGATAAAGTGATCAAAGAAAAGGAAAAAAAACCCACCACCACAGCCTCCTAGACCGACCGTTTATAATGGCAAATTGAAATGATTTAAGGTGACCAAACGAGAGGGCGGAGGTTGGGTCTTAAATTGCGTTCAAATCGTTTACGTGTCGATTACGAAGGGCAACATTCGGTTTGGCCATGTTGTTATCTGTTTTCTTCTGGCCTTTCATTTTGTTTGATGTGTGTGTGTCTTTCTTTCGCTTTTTTGTTGTGGAAAAGAAGTAATGGAAAATGAAAATTTCATCCTCCTCAGTGGAGACACATTTTCCACCAGCAGCACCAACACTACTCCCCATAGAGGAAAGTGTCTTTTAGTGCGCACGATGGCGTACCATAAAAGTGTTTGAGTTGTCGTAAAATTTTAGTATGGCCGTTTTCTCTCCGGCCATACGGCACGGGCATGTCGGAGAGCTGATCATCTGTTGCTAGTTGCCGCACAGCACAAACTACGGTGCGGGGCCACTGGGCAAGTGGAATTCGTGTCGTTTCGTGTGGACAAGCAACCAACAAGTGGAAAGGATGGTGCATGCAGCTGGACTGGAATCGCAATACATTAGTCGTGAAAATGACGAACCGGAGGGTGTTTTATTTCTGTGCGGTATTATTAGCAATCACTGTTAGTGCGTGTGGACAAACAACTTGATGCTTAGGTAAGGACCGAAAGGGTGTCATGGAAGGGTGAGGATTAATTTTCTCCAAAATCCATCTAAAATCTCCCTCAGTAAATAAGGGAACTTTATGAAATTTGAGATGATTTGTAAAATATTTGTGTATTTTTATGCCAATTGTGTGAAGGGTATTAATGTAGAGAGAGATTATATTTATAAACCGGTGCAATTGACACACAATCTGTTAAACTAAAACTTGGAATGGACGATATCTACACCCTCCCGAGAGACACCCCGAGCTGATTCCTGAGTAACATTTTTTTTTTTGCGGACGGAAAACTCAACGCCCAATTCCGGCATCAACCTTCATCACCTCTCTCACACATGACTTAATCCGTCGAAAAGTCAATTTACCTTCCATCAATGAGGGGCTTTTAAATGGTCGGACCAACCAACCAACCCAAAGGGGGAGGGTTTTTCCACCACCCGGCCGGTACGATTTGCCATCACGTGCCATCCGTTCGGTACAGCGCGCGACGAACAAAAGTACTCGAAAAGGACCATCACGCTACGGTAACAGTATCCTTTTGCGTACAATCGTTTTGCTGGCAAATGGTTTTACTCACGCGCAATTCGGTGTTGTTGCGCTGCTCGGGATGGTTTCACTTTCACCGCCCATTTCTTATCACACGGCTGTTTGGCAGGGGAACCCATGTTCGCACCATTATCGTAAATGGGTTCGACGCCGAGTGTGTGTGTGTCGACCTTATCGATTCTATTCGACATTCCCGACTGCTTCCACTGCCTGGGTGTGGGAGTGTATCGATAAGAAGAGGTCCCTTTCGGGAAGAGGAACGCCGAAGGATTGTGTGGAAAAATCGATCCATCCTGGTGGACAGTCGAAGCCGTAGCCGAAGAAGGCACCCTATTTTATGTCGGTCGTCTTTAGAATGGCGAAGAAGAAATGGAGATCCCACACGGAACGTTTAAATGATAGCAGAGAGCAATGGCACTGACAGGTAGCGTTGGCAGGACGACAGGTCAATTGTTGGGATACACTTCCATGGGGGCAAACGGACATGACTTTTCGCTACGATAGCCGACAGCCTGCCTCGCCTGGCCGCCCTCGGACAATCAGCAAAACAATCGCGACCGTAAATTTGGTCGATAAGTAGCACACGGTGGTCTTTTCTTTCGGTTACAAAACGGTACATCTATCGTCCATTACCCTGGAAGCAAGAATGGCCTCCTGGGGAGGGGGGGGGGGGGTGGGAACTCTCGAGATATGTAGCAAGAAATTACTGCAAGAAGTTGTTAGGTTGTTGTATGCTACTAATAAAGCAGTTACTTTCGTCACTCCTTTGCAGCAAATTCGTGACACAAAAAAAAAGCCCGGAAAGTTCCCGTGCGGAAAGTCCCTGTTGCACCGTGAGCTGTCCAACACTGTCCAACACGGGAAGATGTATTTTCCGTGCGCATGGGGGAAAAAACAAGAACATAAATCGCCCAACTGGTTCACATCCGGTCGGAAAAGGGGGTCGCGCGATATCGTTATCGGATGTGTTTGTGAGCCCGTGGCAAGTGATGTACGTTAACATACCTTGCCGGGCTAGGTGGGATTTTATCTCCTGGGAAGATGTTGTCCTCGGCAGCTTGCCAAGTTGCCTAACACCGAGTTCCTCAGCCCGTGCCCGGGAAGAAGTTTTGGAGGAAAAATTCAATTAAGATATAAAACCTTCTCCAAAAACCCGCCGGCCCCCCCCGTTGGGCTATCTTCCTACGGTGAAAAGGTGACACTAAACTGAGCAAGTCCCAGGGACATGAACTGGCTGTTCGAAACCGTAGGGATAAGCAAGGGTGTCGCCGCCAAGGCAAGTACAAATAGCCGTTCGGTTACGTTTCATTTGCTCCAGACATCGGTCGTTCGGTTCGCTCCTTTACCGTGAACGATGTGTATCTACTTGCCCCAGCCAAAAATAAAGGGACGAGAAGAAAAATGAGCTCCACTTTAGCTGCGGGACTTGCGGGAACGATCTGTAAAACCAACCCCCCCCTGTCCCTGGAGTTCCCTGCTGCAAACTCCAAACTCCGACCCGATGTACTTACGATGTTCGCACCAGGGACATGGTTGGGCACTCGGATGAAGATAATCGTTCCCTCAGCCTCGGCTGTCAAATGGTGATGTCACACTTAAGGGACAACGATTTTCGGACCACCCGTCCACAACACCTGCCCGTGTGGCGTGCGTCCCTTTTACGGCTGTCGCCCTCCGTCGATGGTCGTCTAATTTTATCACCCCTTGCGTCAAAGCTGTGGCCACACCGGGTCCGTATTTCAGAGAGAGAGAGAGAGAGCGGATCGATACTGTAAATAATTGACAAGGCGTCAGTATTCAAACAATGTTCGGGTTAATTAAATTCCCGCCATGTGCCTCCCGACCGACCGACGGGGGTGCTGGCCAAGATGCTGTAGCATCAAACGGATCGGGATGAGCTAGACCATAGTCGGGAGCGGTGCAGACAACGGCCAAGCAAATATTGTGCTTGGGTGTGCGTTTTTTTTTTTTGCTGGCCGACTGAACCGACTGGCGTGACTGATGAGCTGTGGAAAGATTATCGGAGTGTTTTGTCGCCGGGCACGTCGTGCCTTGATGACGTGCCATTTTATGTTATTTGTTGCAAAAACCCCTTAGTACATGATCCGGATGTTTTCGTTTGGAGGAGCTGAAGGAGTGAGGAGGCTTGGATGTTGGAGGTTGTGCCTTTTTAAAGGATGCATCGAGTTTCAATAAAGATTCTCCGAGGTAGTCGCCAAGGCTTACAGAATATTACAGAAGCAAATGACTAATATAAGCTTGCAGTTTTTTTTTTTGCGTCCACCAAGCCTCTAACAAAAAGGTTCTTAACTAGATTTGTAGTGGCCAACAGCATCATCACCGGCGCTTGAAGAATCCGCTTAAAAATGCATCCGACCAAAAACATCGAAAACTGTTTCCTAATTAGCGGCAAAACGGTGCAAAAGGCCACTGAAATTTTAACCCACCCGACCAACCCGACTCGGAGAGTCATCCAAAAACGGGAAGCGAAACGAAGAGCGAATTACCTTTCCCACGATGGGCGATCCACATTTTAATGCCATCAGGAAAAGATCAAAAATTCCAAGTGTGAAATGGCAAAACTCAACAAAAATTCAAAAACTGCCAAAACGTCGTGTTTGTTGGTTGGTGCTGTGTGGCGCTTGGTGCCAGGCGGCTCGATTTCAGCAGAGCCACGGTTTGGTACGTTTCCTTTATTCAACTTCTTCCCGGCGACGCGATTTTCCACTCGCTGTGTTTTATTTTTTTTGGAGGCCGCTTTTAATTCGGACCGTAATTGCTGGGATTCAATTTTAATGAAGTTCAAAGTAGTGAGTGTAATTTTGAGGCTCGCCCTAAGCTCCCGTGGCAGTGGCTGGGGAGGGGGTGGGGGGGGTGGGAGAGGGTTTGGAGTTGACTTTTTCGTTTTTTTCTTTTTTTTTCCTTGTTTGCTGGTTTGTTGCGGGGTCCTTGCATTTTATCCGTTGGTGTCGTGCCATTCCCAGGGTGGCGAGTTGGGGGAGAGTTGGGGGTGGTTTCGTTCCACGCTGAATGGCAGTTGTTTTTCCCGAGCTCGGGCTTAGATGGGATGTAAAAAACGAGGTTTTTATTATTTTTCCCCTTTTAACCCATGCCACGCGTCCATTGTGTGCTGTCGTCTTCGTCGCCATCGTAAACGTCCTTACTGACGGTTACATTTTTCCTGCTCTCTCTCTCTCTCTCTCTCTCTCTCTCTCTCTCTCTCTCACTCTTCCTCTCTCTCTCCTGCTTAGGGATGCCTTTGTCATGACAGTTTTCCACGTCGCTTTGGATGCATTCCACGATCGAAGCGCTTTTCATTATTACTCGTTTCGCATGGGCTTTGCATCGAGGCGGAACTGGCTTCGCCCAGGGTGCTCGGTGGAAAAAAAGGAAAAGCCCACCCACACACACAGACACAAACAAACGCCTCCGGGTCCTTTGCACTCGATGCTTACTTTTTAATTAGGGCAAACTGGTTCCGTCCTCTCGCAAGCCAGTTCCGTCCCATCGGTGGTGTTGCAGTTGAAGCGAACGTGAAAACAGTCAAAGCATTGGGGAAGCATTTTCTTTCGATGGATGGTACAGGTTTTGCTATTCAAACTGAGCAAGGCCGGAAAATTGTCCTTCAATTCCAACCTACAATGACTATGAATTTTGAGTCATAGGCATAGCAGTTAGTGAAGATATTTTAAGTTACAGAAGAATAGAGTTTGTGTAGTTTAGCTTTTAATATATTTAAAGTCGTATGGATAATTTTTGAAGGAGAAAA
Organism: Anopheles moucheti; assembly: GCF_943734755.1. Classification (NCBI taxonomy): domain Eukaryota; kingdom Metazoa; phylum Arthropoda; class Insecta; order Diptera; family Culicidae; genus Anopheles; species Anopheles moucheti. The sequence goes on from NC_069141.1 coordinate 17,305,114, forward strand.
AAATTTTATATGCCATTTCTTTTTCTCTGAACGGGATACATTTTAACACGATCGCGGTATTATGGTGGATGAGGGAAATAAAAAAATGAGCTGCACACAGATTGCTTAACAGTTTGGGGAAACATTTAAAGTGAATAATAAATAACGTACTGAATATTGCACATACGGCACTTGGCTGCACACCCGCACAAGGGGAGCTGCATTCATATTTTAATAAACTCTCGGAGGGCACCACCCATCGATGGTGCATCACGGCACGACACTCTAGCAGCGGACGCAGCGAGGAAATTAAACGTTCGTTATGAATCGAAATGAAACGGAAGTGCGTCAATCACGGTTGGACGCTGGTAGGACGCGCACCACTCTGTACCGGGTGGGTAATTAAATTACTGAGTGCATAATGAGAAAATTAATGCATAAATGAGGGGCGGTGGGGCGGTCGCCTGACGGGCGCACGGGATGGGTGATGGGACAAACAAAGTGCACAATTTGTTCGTCTGACGGCGGTCTGAAGCTATTGCAATGTTTAAAGGATGCACTTAGACAAAAAAAGGGCTCTTTACTAAACTCTCAATCGTCTTGAGGTGTCTTGATTGATTAAAGTGCATTCGCCCTCACTTTTCACTTAACCGTTTTACCACAAACTTCATGCTATCATGCTGTGTGGCCTCCAAATCCTCGACAATTACACCGAGAGGGTTGATGCTTTTGATTCTCTTATGTTTGCTTAACTTTTTTGTTGCTGTTTTAGTCCGTGTGTGAAGCTTCCCGAGTCCCCAGCGCTAAAGTCGTTTTATTTCGTTTAGGTTCCCCAGTCCCAAATGAACGCTCCACACGCGTTTAATATTCATTTAACCCACTTCCGATGCCTTCGCAACCTTCCATCCTTCACCTTGTAGCATCGCAAAAAAAAACTCGAACAAAACCCCAAAGCATCCGATTGCATGCATGTTTTTCCTGGCGCATTAGCAAACTTTTGAAATAGTCTCGTTATTCTTTGTGACGTTTTTTTTTTTTTATTCTCTGGTGCCTTCCATGCTACTGCTTGGGTTCGTTCAATGGTTCTAAAATTTGATAGCGACAACATTTGTTTTTTTTGCCGCTTTGACTTCCGTACCCCTTGCAACCCACTGCGTGACTCGCGGGCACTGAAACTAGGTTTTGTTTGCTCAGTGCCCGATGTGTATAACTATGCTACAGCCATGAAGGAATTCCATCGTCAGCAGCGAGTGTCAAGGAGCAGAGAGAGGGCAATATAGAAGAGGGCAAAACAAAAAATAAATAAAGCACAGAAAGCGAAAAACACAAGAAACAAAAAAAAAAAACCCCCGTTGGAGAACGTATGGTAACCGGTGAAGAGGTCAAATGGCAGCTTCCACCGGGACCGGTGGTGTGGGGTATGTGGGGGGGGGGGGGGGGGGGGAGTGCCGGGCTCAACTGTTTGTAGAGCGATAAGCATGACTTTACATTCATTTGCATGTAAATGCCGGTGACTTCCTTACGGGGGCCGTAGCAACCCGGGCAACGATCGGGAGGATACCCGATTAGAAGGCGGCCCGGGCGGGACGGTACGGTGGAAACGGACGAAAAAGAAGAAAACACACTCACCATACGGTACGGTGGTACGGTGTTCCCTTCTGACGGACTATCGCATTGACGGTGCGGTTCAATGGTGCGGAGAGCTTAAAAAGCGAAGCATTACGAAAAAAACGCAAGCGGGGCTAACGAGTAGTTGTGTTGTGTCACCCCGTAAGGTTATCATCGATTTAGGAAGGAAAGGTTAGATGGGAGCACACACACACACACACACACACACACACACACACACACACACGTTGGGTAAAGAAAAGAAATCCATTCTGACTCCATTCAAAAGTCGCTTCCATATGCTTCCATAGCTGCCATTTGACAGTGGTTTAGATCGGGAACCACGATTATGCGAATGTTCGTCACCCATGTTATCCATTCTTTTTTTTTTTTCTTTGTTCGGTGCAGACAGACACGCCCGGTACAGCGAACATCAAACGATCTCTGCCACCGGGAAACATGCGTTTTCAAATGAGACTAATTTCCATTTCCATGTATGAATGTGCCCGAAGAGGGCGGTTTCCCATTTGAGGTGCCTTGTGTGAACTTACCCAGGAAGTTGGGTGTTGCCCATGCGGACAAACACCAATGCCGCTGATGGTGGTAATTGTTTGTTCGTCAGTTGTCATGGAGATTGCGTGCGTATAGCGTTTTTTTTTTTCTTGTTGCTTTGGTCAAAGACCAGCACAGTGCAACACTAACAAAGCGTCGTTGCGTTAGCAACGGAACCGTGAACTTAGTTGCCCAACAAAACTGGAGCCCTTTCATTGGAGGCACCTTTGAAAAGGGAGTTGGTAAAGTAGGAAAAATGCTCCGCCCTAAAGCGGGGTCACACTGCGTGCAAAGGGTGTCCTTTTTTATTTTTTATGCATGAGTTCCGCGTACGTGGACGTAACGTCAGCTTCAAAATTATACTTCCACACGCAATCCCTTGATTATTGGTCGAATGTTAGAGCCAACCATTGGGAGCCTTGGGTAGCGAATCGGGCTGGTTTTGGATACGCTTTTCCCCCACAAAATGGCCGCTGCATGTTTCAAGCTTGCCCAAAGGTCCAACTTTCTTAAAACCCAAATAGTGCCAACGGGTGAGACGTCCCTGTAACGCCCCCTCACGTTCGCCCAAGTCATTTAGTCGCATTGAAATGACCGTAAGCGAAGGAGCATCAGCTCCCGCAAAGGGAAAAGAAATTTATCGCGTCTGCTGACCATCAACTGCAGACATGCCAGGCGGAATTTAAATCACCCCCTTTGCAGCGTCCATTGTAGGGGTGAAGCCGGCGAAGGATGGATACTCATTAGTCTTAAGTGGATTCGCGGAGCCCGGGAGCTTTGGTGGAGGGTTGTAAGCGGATGCGGGTTGCGTGGGTTAAATTATCAAAACCTTAAATGAATTCTTCCGCTGGCAGTGCAGTACATACCTTCCTCGTGGGGCGCGGGCGAGTGCGCGTGTCTGGCACGTTAAAAGTCTGCAAGTGAAAATGGAAAACGAAAAGATAAACAAAACGAATTAAAACACGATTCCAAGGATTTGCGTTTGAAAGCACACACACACTGCATGAAAGGAAGAGAAAAAAAAACATCCCCCTTTTCTGGGGTCTATGTGTGGAAGTGTGCAAAAGTATAGGAATGGAAATGAAAAAAGAAACAACACTGTTGACGGAATATTGCTTAATAAACAGTCTCGCTTTATCATCATCAAATTACAGTTGTTTCGTTCACGTGCTCCGGCCGGTGGGGTTGGTGGTTGGCGGCTCACATTTCATCATGCTCTGCATCACGGTGATCGTGAACGTCTCCGCGTGTCGGGTGAGTCGGGACACCCCACCGACAAACATACACACTTTCGGTGTGTATCGCTACACCCCAGACCTAAGAAGCGCATTCATCGCGCATTAAAATAAACCTTTTAAGTGTTTCTGGTGGCGCGAAGTGCCACTCCGCAGCACGAACTAAAACAAGGGGGTGGAAAAACCTTCGCCATTCGGGGGAGGGTGGGAATAGTGGGAGGTATGCTAAAGGAATGCTTAAACAAAAGGCAACCCATTAGAAGTTGGATTATGATGATAAAGTAATTTGAGCGGAACCGAGTACGAGTCACGGTCGTAAAACCGCTCGTGAATCATTGAAACGAATCATCGAATCAACCATCGTCAGCAAAGAGGGGGGGGGGGGGGGGGGGGTTTGGTACGGCCCCATCCTGAGCCACCGGGTTCGGTGTTTTTTTCGGCTGTTCCTTTGCCTCATTTGTCCTTTCCGGAAGCCATACGCATTATTTGTCATGCGTGAGTGGTGCGTTTATTTGGAAATGGAGTTTTCTTCCTTTTCTTGACTTTTTCGGAACCACTTTCAGGTCCTAAACGGTGCTCTGACTGTATGAAACTCTGTGCCCGGTACGATAGAGAATGATATATTGATAATGGGTTTCATACCGTACCGATAAGAGATCAGTACCGGAGTTCCGGATAGCATAACCGTTGTGCTATATGCCATAAAGACATATGATGAGCAGACAAGCTCATAAAACAAACAAGAGCATCCTATTAGGGTTGATATTTATTTTATTTATGCACTTTTCTTTTATGTCCACAATCACACCCCGGGACCGCGCGGTGAAAAATGTCCCCCCCTCCCCGGAAGGGCACGGAACAGCGGAGGTGGGAAACTTAAAACGGAAATCTTTTTAAAGCGACAGCGCATAAAATCGGCTTCCGGCAAGCCACAGAAGCTCATAAAGCGGGTGTTTTTATATCAGACTTGGAGATCGGAGATTGCAGACATTCGGTGAATGTTTATTCAAATTTCTATAAACCAACAGCATAAACCCCCCCCCGGTTTGCGATGGAGTATGCCAAAACAAATCCGTCGTCTTGCAGGATTAGACGAGTCGTTCCAATTTCTTCCGTTCGTTTTGCTTTCAGCTGACCAGGAATGGTCGGGTGTGTTGGTGAGCGCGTACGGTTTGGAACTTACTGGTGCTTCCGACTGGTGCCTTTGGGGGTGGATTGTGGCGTATCACTCACATGAGGGAAAAAAAGCCATACACTCACACTAGCACCGCATACAATGCCACCCACATGGTTGTGTCCGTGTGTACTGCCAAAGGGCGACCGATTGTCCATGCGTCTTGCTTTAGCAGCAAAATGCAGCTCCGTCAGGCACTGTGTTGCACCAACAAGCAAGTGTCCCCATTTCCGTCAAGGTACACACACACACACGCACACACGCACACAACTTCGCGTCACGTACACACGCCTCAACAATGGCCGTCATTTGATCTGCTGCAGCTGCAGCTGGCCACTGCACTTTGATGTTGTTGCACGACATATGCGAATTCGCCGTAGCATATGTTACGTTCCGTTTTGGTCGCTTAGATGAGGAACCTTTTGTATCGCTTGGCGTTGTCTTCGCACCTTCGCACATTGTCCGCAGCACGGCACGACGACATCTTGTGTCGCGTTTGTAAAATCTCTGCACTCTTGTCCCCATCTTGCACCCCCTGAATGGACACCCCACCCCCATTCCGGGCGGGTTCACTATCGATCACGTACGGAAGGGCTCGATTTCACGAGACCGTTGGCCCACTGGGACGAACTCCCGGGGAAGCACTTCATCGTGGCTTGCCGCACAAGCGTCAACGGAACAACTGATAACGGTGGCGTCGACGAGCAGTGGAGTTTACTGTTTTGCGACCAACCATACGGTACACGGCTCCGGTTACACGGTTTACGGGCTGCCCAAACGATGATGAACGACGACCGCGATTCGCCCGAGGACGCCCTACACAAACACAGCCAAACACCGTGCAATACATCCGGCACGAAGTGCGTACTCGCGCGTTCTGGCACGCAAGTGAAACGCCACGAAGCCGCCTATCGCTCGACGGTACCGAGACACACGCGGGATTGATCACAACCACGCAGAAACCGTGGCCGCGTATTACTGGGGGGGGAGCACATACATTGACGGTTTCCTCCGTGGCGGCCATCGCGGGATGCAAGTTAAACTTGCTGACTCGATTGGATTCTTCCGGCCCTTCTCGGTCAGGCATCGCGACCAGCTGCCTATGGGATGGTGATGATAAGCGCAAAACGCGCCCCAAAAAAAAGGTGAGGTAGTCTCGTCGGTTATTCAATTGCGTGTGTGTTTCCACCGCTTGTTTTCCTGTTTCCACGTGGTGCACCGGTTGGCGCTTCCTGTGTGTGTCGCACAGTGTGGCAGCACGCGTCACTTACCCAGGAGGATATTCGGAGGATCGAAAGCACAACGGGCCAGTATTGGGCGCTATTTTACTACCAACACCAGTAGTAGCTGTGGCCGGTTAAATCGTTAGACGTTAGAGTAGCCAGTGTCTGTGTGTGGGGAATTGAAGCTCCTCAATGCGGTTTCAGTGCGTCCCCAGCTGCAGGGAGCTTCCAGTAGGTTTTCGACTCCAAAAACCCGAACGCACACGCTTTGACACTTCCCGAGTTCGTCGAGGGGAACAGGCGATATACCCTTCCCCGCCTGGGCGCATGCTCCGTTGTGGACGTAAATCTAACCTTTCACTCACGCAACCAGCGCTGCGTGTTCCTGTTCCATCGCTGGACGAACGATACATGGACAGGAGGCAGCGAGGTCCGGCGTGACGGCAGGATCTGGTCATCGATCCCACCGTACTGATGGACCCGACGCTGGTGCTGGCCACCGCTGGCGAGGCGTTAATCGGTTTTTGAGTTTTCGCAAAGTAAATGCACTAATTATCGACCCGAGTCGACGCCACGGGTGCCCTGTGGATGCTGGGAGGTTTTTGTTGCCACATTCAGGAGCATTTGTGATTTTTGCTAAACTTTGGACGGGAAGCGACCACCGAAGGAATGCTTGGAGCCGGTGATTTTGAAATAACAGCAGTGTTTAAACACGGTAGATACTTGTCTGCTAAGCTGTTAAGCTCTTTCGCTGTAATCACATTTCGGCAACAGTGTGTTTAAAAGACATTACAAGCAGTGCTTTAAAATATCATCACGCATTAAGTGCAACAGAGTCGTGTTTGCTTGTGTCGGTATCAACCATCCGGCAATCTCCCGTAGGATCTAAACACCGACGCTCTAGATTTCTATAGTCCGATAGCGAGCGATAACTTTGCGGTTTTTATTATACCACAAATTAGACACGGTTGAAATGAAATCAAACTGATACGACATACACATATTCTTCCTCATTCCACATCGACATAGACAAAAAGTGACACTCGCAGGAGAAAGTTGTTCGTTCGTTAACAGCTTATCAGTACACTTTATCGCCTCACGATCGACAAGATACGGCACGTTTGGTTTTTCGTACATACGCCAGTGTTGTCCAACATAATAAACGTGTAACATCATTTTTACATGTTTCTGTTTATGTTGAGTAATGTAAATGATTTTTCTGTTTATTTTTTAATCTGTGCTTAAATCGCCCATATTTGTTTACTATTCCTGTATCAGTGATCTCCAAGGATCAAGCTTGATTTTTTCCAAATGGTAAGGAAATCATCTAAAATAATTTTCCTTTTTAACAGTTAGAATTCCTTTTAGTTAAATGATGCATTAGAACTTTAATTCAAATTATGGCAATTAGATTAGAATTGCATGTAGACAGGCCGTCCTGCGAACGGAGGGAAAGAGAATGATCTTTCATTTTTACTTTCGATCTTTCATGTATGATGTTCGATGAAAGATTAACTGAAAATGGAGATGTTTAATTGATTCTCTTTGTGTGATTGTGATGTTATTTTACTATTGTTTAATCGTTAAAGAACCGTACTGTGTTCTGTAAATTTCTTCAACGATAGGTTTCTACAGAAAGATTCTACAGCTGTTACGGATCTGTTAAGGATTCGAAAATTATTAAAAAATATTTTATGTTATGCATCGTAAGAATATGATGATTTATTAATTTTAAATGTTAGTTGAAATTCTGTACTATTTACCCTTGGGGGTTCTGTACTTTATTTGATTTAGACTTATTTTTTTAATTCAATATGTACGGATTCTTAATAAGTAGTGAATTGTGAGACCTATCCCAACCTACCCTAAGGCTTAACATGTAATAGCACCAAATGCCGCGGTGAGACGTGTTGTACAACCCTGACTAAGATTAAAAGTTTTACCAAATCTCATGTAAGCTCAAAGACGTAAGGGAAAACTTGGCAGGCACCAGAAGGAAGGCAATAATTTCCCGTATTTCCTACGCGTGTCCTTCGAAATCACGATGTACCGGGACAGCTTTCCCAAGCTGGGAAAAACTTTTCCACCACACACAAATATACACACTCCCACCGAGAGCATGTTGTTTCGTGGGTTGTTTTTTTTTTTCATTCCCCATCTCCTTGGAATAATACACCGAAAAGAAGATGAAAATCTCGTCCGTTTCAGGCCCCAGCCAACGGTGAAATTACGCGCCTTTCTCCATCCCACATCCATCGGCTGTGGAATGGAACGGAAAGGTGCTGGTGGGGGTCGAAAAGCGGCAAACGCAACATTTCATTTCGTCGACGTTAATTTGGCATCGGCGTTAATGAGTGAATGGGATATCCTTAAATGAATTACGAATTTATGGCACCGAGCGAAACACGTCGTCGATGCTTTTTTGGCCTGCGAGTGCGTGCGTGCGTGGGGGAATGGGAACGGTTTTTCCTGTTTGTGCGTTTCCCACCGCGAAATACCGTGCCGGCAATCCGGATTCCGGTCCATAATTGCACCGTCATATACGTGCGAACACACACACACACACACACACCCAGCGGTACACGTGGTACCGCGGCCACATCACTGCCAATGGTCGGTTGTCAAACTGGGATCGCGCGCTTGACAGCGGCAGCAAACGAAAATATATTACCATTTAACACAGCTGTGTGTCCTCTCCCGCTCGCGCGCTGGTCCGCGTAGCGTGCGAGCTGCGGAAAAAGCAAAAATCAAAAACCTCACAAAACCCGGCCGGCGGAACCGGTCGCGGCCGCTTACAAAGCGAACCCATTTGTGGGGCATTTCCTGTACCTTGTCTGCGTTGTCGGCTGCCGTCTCCTGCCGTTTGGGTTGAAGCGTTAACAAACTTTTTTTTTGTCACCCACCCGGGCGTTTGTTGCGCAACGAAATTCATCTCTGCAAACTGCGGCACTAATGTTTAAACATGTTGACACTTCTGGATCATGTGCGAAATGGATCGTTATCATGTGCTTGCGCTGGTGCAGTGGTTGGTGCTAGCTTCAATCAAGATAAAAAAAGCAACCGTACCGAGCAAGGAACAGCAAGGACAGAAAAAGTCGCCCAAGAATAACAACCGGTCGGTATTAAAATGGAAATTTAAAAGCATTTATCGTTTACCGTGCCAATTTTCTAAGCATTGCTTTGTGCAAATGTGGTCTTTTACTAATTTTGGGGGACGGTTTTGGAGCGAAGGCGAAGGGAACCGACTGCAGAAAAATACATCAGTTGACATGTTTGGCAAAAGCTAATAACTAACAGCATGCCAACGAGCAGGACTTGTTCCGGTGCTGCCACTGAGCGATTGGCTGGGAATCAATTTTAATTATTACGCCATCATTTTCGTCGCCCGTCTCGCGCACTGTGTGCGTCCCGGGACGCCGGGAGTGTTTCCTATCACAGCACAACCACCCGGAGGGCTTATTAATCGGGACACCGGGACACTGAGATCAGGACTTCTGGAGTTTTGTGGTTCATGCGGTTCGTCCATGGATCTAGGATCCATCCATCCATCCAACCATCCATCGACTGTCGTTTTCGAAACCGGTCCGGACGCTTGTTCACTTTTGGATCGCTTCCAGCAGTCAAGCAGTCCGGTCCGTTGCCAAGGTTCCGCAAAAGAGAAGCCCCCTGTTTTAAGCAACCGTCAGCAAAAACGTCCACAATCGAATCGAATCGGCCGTTTCGGGAAGCGCTGGAAGCACCGAAATTAGATTCCCATCACGTTCGCTTATAAATTCTTAATTCCATCGATTGACAAACATGCGGTGGTTCGGTCACCGTTCACGTTCCGTACGGTCCCCTTCGTACGGTCGAGGGTGTCGCGGGAGAGTTTTCGCGAAAAACTTCCCGCGAAGCATCATCACCCGTCCCGGGCTGCCCGCGTCCTGGAGTCCTGGACCTGGTTTCGACAATGCAGAAAAAAACGGCCGGAATGAAAATAAACAAACAAACGGCCAGGACGAACTGGGACCAAACTGCCCCGGAATGGTGCGTAATGCACGCGAATCGGGCAATCTGTTTCGTACGGTACGGTAGCGTGGCGATAATCGAATCCTGTGCTTGTACCGTGTGTAGTTTGTCAGCGAAATGTCAGCAGAAGTTGAGTTGTTTGTGAAGGTGGGGGGGGGGGGGGGGGGGAAGATAGACCACACAAAATGAGAGCAAAAATGGGATCCACCAGGATTGTTGCCAGGACGTTTCGTGGGTACCAAGCTCCGTCAGGCTGCTTCTGGTTTGAGATGTTTTTTTTCCCCTTCATCAACGCACAGATGCATACGACATGTGTTTCTAACGCAGCTTGTTTGATGACAAGAAGCTAGACCAATACGCCGATGAGACGATGCAAACGAGACGAAATTGAGTCAGGATATGGAACGAAAATTGCGTAAAGAAGTGCTGGTTGGAAGTTTAAATAATTGATTCTTTTGAAAGGGAGTTGTTCGTGGAGTTGTGGAGTTGAACGTGAGGAAAATAAACTTTTAATTTGTATGTTGTTTTAATCAACATTTTATAAGTGGAAATACAGCATTGTGGTGCCAATTGATATATAATGCTGTTACAGAAATCATAACTTTAAATTATTTGAATTAAAATTTAATTACCAATTATTTGAATTTGAATTTTAAATTTAATTATTTTAAATGGAAATTATAGATTCTAGACCCAAATCAAATTATCGTCTGGTGATCTCGATGCGTGGCTCTTTGAATTTGATAACTAGGATCGATATTTGCTTGCGGTGTTTTATTTACAAATTCTTCCAAATAAATTTCCTTGAGCAAACGGCAATCTTCAGTTGGGATTTCCTTCTTAATCAAGCACAAAAATAATTATTTCCACAAATGACGCTTATTCGGTCGAAATTTGGCCATAATTTACTAAAAAGCTTCCTGACATAATTGTGCAATATTATCAAATATGATCATGCGATCTAATATTCTGATCTTAGACTAATATATATTTAAATTAAAAGTTTTGTGTAGTCCTTACGGTACCAGCGTTTGCAGAAATATATAAGATAAAAAGACCAGTCACAAAAAATCGTTTTGATTTAATGTGTGCGTAGGTAACGTGAATAGAAAGTCCTTTTTTGGTGGGTCAGCTTACATAAATACATAATTCTAATGATCATTACATTATACTACAGAGTTCGCAGATAGTTTCCATGTTGCACTTATCGTTTATTGTCACAATGTTATGTTAGATTTACTTCCACAATTAAATCACCTTAAAGTTTAAAAAATAATGCTACCAGAAACAGTGCACTAAAGCCTTATCGAAAGCACCATTGTTTAAATGTCTCTTCATTTGTTCACGAAACTTAACCGTCGTATATTAAATTGTACCATAAAACTTGCCCTTTGCATGATCTACCGTAACGAATTCGTAACGCAGCATGGACCTACCCGTTGTACAATGTGCGCTTAAATTCGTTGCCACATAGTTGCGTACGCTGGAGTGTGCCGGCGTGCTTCGCGCTTCGTTAATATTAAATTACTTCACACCCCGTACATTGTGAAGCTGTTAAAAATCTAAATAATTACTAAATAACTCCAGCGTCCACCCTTTTTACCCCTCTTTTCCCGGGCAAAACACTCGCGCAAAACCGCTCGCTGGCGCAAACATCGGTACGATCACGTCATCACACTCGCGCGCGGCACAAGCTTCCCCTTCGGATTGCAAATTTGCCTCATTAAATATCATGAAGTGAAATGCTATTAAGTAGATTTCACCAACCATTCGCGCACTGTGTGCCGGCAGGGGGTGGCAGGGGTGGCGAACGCGTGGAACTGCTGCCACTTCCGCCCTGCATCCTATACGTCACGAAACCAGCAGCAGGAGCAGCAGGTAAAAAAAAGGAAAAAAAAATGGCCGGAAAATCCGTTCACTCCGATGCTGTCGGTCCCTACCACCAGTATCCAGTTCGACTGCTGGGGCATGATGGCGTATTTACATTTCTTTTGTGCTGTGTGCACCCAGCGTTCTCCTCCCGATGTGGGAACCGTTGGTGGCACCGCTACCGCGTTGCATCGCATAATCGTGCCCCAAACGAAATGGCGTAGTGTGGTGTGGTTTGTTTGCACGTTGAGTCGCGGGTCGTGCCTTTGTTCTAGCACCATACAGCACCTCCGAAACTCCGGTGCTCACCCAACTGGCAAAGCGTCTGAACTCTGCCAACCTCAAAGGATATGCGTCCCGCACAAGGACGAATGCCGTGTGTGTGTCGGAGTGTGTTCGAGTGTGTACATAATCCTTTTTGAGAATCGCATTCCACTCATCATCGCTTTAGCCCGCCTCGTTACAGGCAAACGTCGTTCGCTGCTCGAATGGGTCGGCGATGATGCATTCCCAGCTTGTTCCCGATGTTTCTTGCATTTCCACGCGTTGGGAGTACCAACTCCTACCCACCAACGAAAGCAGGGTTTGCCGCTGTTCCAGTTTCAAGTTCCGTTTTTCGTCCCAGTTCCGGATGGCACGGATGGAATTTTTTTTTCGCCTCCCTTTTAGTACCCCTTCCAGCAGTAGGAAATTAAGCGACCTCCCCAAGGCGCGGACCAGGGAAATGCCCAGGGTTTTGTGTGTGTAAAAAGCCCGTGCAGGCGGACGCACACACACACACACACACTGTCCACCCTCTGGTTCTGCGCACCTTCGCACCGACAGCCCTTTATGAATGGTGCCGTCAGGTTTGCGCTTTGCTGTGGCGGGCCACATTAATGCTGCTGCTCGTTTGCATACACCAGTCCTCATTGCATTACTACTTTTTCGTTTTTTGCTGCTACTTCCATCCATTTCGCTCTTTGCAAACACGACTCGGGAGCGCCCTTTTAAAAAAAAAATGTATATGAAAGGATCACGCCCGGACGAGGTAGCGATGGAGGTGCCCAGTACGCGGTATTTGCCTTCTGGTAAGATAATTTTAATTAAGCGACAATTTTTATTTGCAACTTGCAAATCGTTATCACCCACCGGTGGGTGTGTCAACAAGGGAGAAGAGTCCGGTTGGATTATGGAAGAGAGGCGAAAAAACTGCTGTGGAATAGCGCACCCGTTTGGCTTTCCTTTTGCGCAAAGGAATGGCACACACACACTCACAAAAACCCGGCCTTTTATGAGCCGTGAAGCTGTGAACTGCAAAATGCACAAATTTTACCGTCACACCCGTCTGCTAGAATGCACATTAATGGGAAATGATTTAGAAGATATGTTTGTGTGGGTGTGGGTGTGTTTTTTATGTCGATGAGGGTTGAAGAATTTGTCTCCTTCAGGGAGTTTAGGGGAAAACGCATCTTAGGAGGCAGCGCCGTGGTGAATATTAAATCACCAACAGTGAAGATATGCATGAAGAAAACGTTTTTCAAGTAGGGTTTTGATTAAGATTTTCAAATTTATGAACGTACCCAAAAGCCCGGAATCGTACCGGATGGGTAAGGACGTCCATCCCGTAATAAAGCGTGTTTCAGGCAGAAGGAAAATTAATTAAAATTTTCTTTTAACCACCCATAATGGGTCCGTTAGCAAATCACAATCTTAGCCACGTGGGCAGGATGATCTGTCTTGAGCCCGCTTCGCGCACTAAACTGATCTTCTTTCAACGTAAACTTTCGCCCTAAGTGGATGTCGCTGTGTCCCCCGTTGCGATGTCCTGGTTCGAAAAGTCAAACAGCTTCCAGTGTTTTTCCCCGTCACGGTCAACTAATAAAGCTCGAATTAATTAACCCAAGAACCCATTTCCAAGTGAGTGGGTTCTCGAACGGGTACGATCATCACCATCATCATCATCATCGTCGTCGTCGTCGGGCACTGTGACACGAAAGCAAAGCATCGAAATGGTTGTGTCCTCCCGCTTATTTTCCTCTGCATCTGTGTGTGTGTGTGTGTGTGTGTATACTCCACGTTGGCAAACCAAAATGTGTCCACTCTGTCCACGAAATCGCTCCCGAGAGCTGTCCACCAGCAAAACCGACACGAATCGATTAAAGCTTTTCCTGCCGCAGTACGGTTTGCCGAGTGCAGTGTGTGGATAACTCTCGCCAAAAAAAACATAAAAACTCCACTAGCATGACCGACTTTGAGCACGCTGGGGTATGTGTCTTCACGGGGGCCAAAAAAAGCAGACCGGAAAGGCATGAAACAGCAGGACAAACAAGGAAGCAACAAAAAAAAAACACAACATCACCACCACTAGTTTTCAGATTAAACGAAATTTTGTTTATTCATCAAGTGCTGGAACCTTTTCCAAAAACTATCCCGGTCAAAGCTTTTGGGCGGGGCGCCTGCCTACTCCGGTATGATGGGAATGGTCCGGTGGTCGAAACCAGCGCGCGGCTAGTGGGAATCTGTTTTCATTATTTAATAATTGCTCTTTGCCAAAGTGGGCCACTCCACAGCTCCGCCAGAAATGGGAAGCGGGATGACACGAGCCACCGAACATCGTACTTCTCGGTTTGGTGTTTGGTATCTGCGGTACCGGTGCTGCTGAGGGATGATGATGATGATCGTTAGCAGCGTACCGGGGTCACCGACACCGAGCGCAGGCAATCTCGGTCGACTCATCTCGGGTTTGCTGTGTATGTTTGCCGCAAAACGGGAGATTCTTTCTGCCTGATTTCGGGGTTTGGCTCGCACTGTGGGGCTGTACATTTGAACCCGAAAGACCTTCCGTCCTTGGAAGGGCGAGAGAGAGAGAGAGAGAGTGACACGAGCGGAAGAGGTACGATTTATTAATACTGGACACTAAAGGGCATATACCATAACGCCGGTAGCAGTGTCCGTGTTTTGGAGCACCTATCGTTGAGGTGCTGTACCGGACGTTCATTGTCACATTAGCAGCAGTAGTACCAGCTTGGGAAGCGGGATGGCAGTAGTGGCGTACAAGTGAGATGTGAAAATTGTCACCACAGGACAGACAGCCCGACATCCATCACGTACGGTAAGGTCCGAATGCTTTCATCCGATTGGTGTGGATGCCTTGCGGGCTGGCATGTTTGTATTAAACTGTCACAAATATATCTCCTGCCCATAAATATGCTCAACTGTGTGGCCATTCTAGTGGAGGTCAATTTGTTGTGTGCTGCTGTGTGGGGGAGGGATAGTTTCGGTTCAACCCCTTGCCAATCCCGCACACGGGGGTGGATCCGTGGATCCGGAACCGCGATGGGACCGATGATCTCCGCAAAACCCGAACCATTGAATTATGAAGGTTGTAAAATTTTAATTCTATTTATAGCGTTTATCCGCTACCCGGTTGACCTATTCACCCATGGGGGGGGGAGCGGAGGGTGCAAAAGTAACCCCTTCGGGGAGATACGTGCAATGGTCGGTTTTTGTGGGCGAAGCGTGCCGGAATGATCCTCGGGGTGCTAATCGTTGTCAGGTGCTGGCATAACTGGTCCACAAAACACATTGCCGGCTACAAAGTTACATACGGGCACGAAGGAGTTTGTGGATATTCATACATAAATTGTATACATCTTTGATGGGCGCTCCCTTTTCCATGGCACGGCGAAGCCCCGGAATCTTGAGAACTGCGGCGAGAGTGTTCGCCTCTGATGAAACTCCGAGCCACGAGCACGCCTCAAGAAGTTTCGTACTCAAGACGGAGCATTCGCAATAGGGCCTGGGTATCTCGTTGGGGGTTTATAAAATATTCACACACTTATGCCCGCCTGCCAACAGCAACACGGACTTCGCAGGTCAGAACCGGGAAAGCGTTTGGAAAAACGGGGTTCTGCGAGGGTAAGGCGTAAGGCACATAAACACGAACGAACCCCTACACACGTTAGTCGCCTACACACGTGCCAGAGTTATTGGTTCCGTTGGACATGAAACGTCGCCCGGGTTGTCGGTCGAGCTCTCGTGCCACGGCCAAAAGGGGAAAACTGTGCAACCCGCGCCGGCTGATAGCGCGCCGTTACCGTTGCGCCGGAACCACTCGTCATAAAGTGTAATTTATTTTGGAGGAAAATTTATTAGGTCGCCCCGGGATCGACATCCACGGTCGAGACGGCTTAACGCGCGGATCGTGCATGGCAACCAGGGCCAGGGTTTCGATCGATTCCATTAGGAAAATAGTTTATTAGCGATAATGGAAGCCACATACGAACGCCCTCGCTCGGACGGCCTCGGCTCGTACGCTCCGTCGATCGGGAGCGTTTTAAGACGTGTCTTGGTTGAGCTTACCGTGTTTACCCACGGGTAGCTATGGCGGGCTCGCAATTGCGTTTTTGGGGCAAGGTGTCTAATTTGTCAAACAAAATTTGTCTAATGTACTTTGAGGAGATCATTCAAATAGGTATTTTCTGCAGCTATGGGGATCCTGCCATCATGTTGCGCTCTGAGCAAGTTTGCTTCCGAAGGGAACATCACTTGAAGGGGTTGAAACGTTTTGCATAACTTGTTTGTATAAAATAATCATGTATTTATTTAGGAACACTTGTACCAAACTTGAATTCGATATTTCTAATAGTTTTATTTCATTTACATGCTTTACTTTTGGGAGCAAAATATTTGAATTGAAATTATTACGATTGAAGTTTTATAAACCCTCTCATGATTGAAGTTTTCCTCTGTGTTTATTATATATGAGTATTGGATTTTTTATAAAATGTTAAATTTATGGACGATAAGTTAGTTACAATAAATTTCATAATCATTGTGTAAACAATGGTCAAAGGCTATGCATGAAGCGACTGGCAAGATCCAGAAAGTGAAAAAGAACTCGAGAGAAAGACTTCAATTCCCCTTTTTACCTTTTCACTTTATCTTCAAAACCTGAAATGATTCATGTGAGTAAGTCAAACTATTTTTACAAAAATCTATTACATTCTCTAACGATCTTTCAAGATTTTTTGACATTTTTGTCCTTTTAGACATTTTCAGTTGAAAAAGTTAAACATTTTCCAACTTCTTGAAAATTTGCATTGCTTGGAAAATTTTTCTTATTTGTTACGGCAAACATGTGCATTTATATTATTGGATTGCAGTATTATTCATACATCGTTTCTTTAATCTTTATCCGCATTCAATATGGCATATTTGAATGGCGTACCGCAAACAGACCCTCTTATCGGTTTAGCAAACACGTCTGCCAATACGTTTGAAGAAAGGGTTTTTTTATGCATTTTCAAGTGGACCCTCGAGTTTTCCACAGCTTTTATAAGGTCACGTGACAGGTGAAACGAAACATAGAAAGAAAGAAACCCCACATAAAACTCGTGCAAAAATGACATCGATTGGGGACGAAACATGAGTTCAAAAGCAACCGCTTCCGATCGAAAAGAGGACGTATTCGTAACCGTGACTTCCTGCGAGGTCGTCACCTTGCCGTATCAATTGCAATGATGATGGTACTTGGCATTAATTTGCGCTCACAAGCGAGAACTACGCAAACATAACGTAACGATTCATTCAGCCACGTGTTCGTACCGCCAGTAAGTGGCGCTGTAAGAATTGTCGCTGATTAAAGGACGGCAAAAAAACGACGGCAAATTTGGGATCATTTGCTTGAGTGTAAGAAAAATTGATACGTAAATATTACCCATGAATCACATTCAGGCCAAGGCAGACAGCGGGTTGGTTTCGTATTTCGTTGCTAACCTCCAGGCCAAAACGGGGAAAAACCCCCAATGCAGGATGATTTTGATTCACGCGCTAGTAAAACATATTTTAAAGCGCACTCAAATTTCACCAGCAGCAGAAGATAAATCAAAGGTAGGAAAATTTAAATTTTCTCCCCCGCTCGGTCCCGGGAAAGTGTGTGACAATTTTGGCACGCTGGGAAAAATGAGGGAAAGACAACCGTTTTTTTTTTTTTTCGTTCGTCACCATCTTCCTCATCGGGTGGCGGCGAAGATGCAATAAAGTTCACCATAAATCTTCATTTGCCAAGGGTGAAAGTTGCGCGGTGTGCTTTTTTTTCGCTTTAGTTTGGATACGAAAACGCAGACTTGAAACCTGGCTACAATCGAGACGCTTGATGAAAAATTTTCGTAAGCGAATTTTCCGTTTGGAAGAGACTCGCTTCCACGGGAAAGTCCTTCGGTGCTCGGTGAGAAGTTGGTGCAATTTATCTTCCTGTGCTGGCTTATTACATTTCGTTATGATTGTTGCGCCTCCGAATAGGTCTCACACTGGCCGATGACTCGATTTGGACCAACAATGTTAACGAAATTAGAGTATCGATGTGTTGTGGACTTCGCCCTCGCCCCCATACATACGCACCAGATTGCTTTGTCTCTCGGCAGATGATGATGAAAAATTGATGCTTGAACAAACTCCCTCCAGCTTCCCGCTTTCGTGCCTTCTCCCGAGCGCTTACGCTTGTTTTGTTTCCCGGCAATGCCAAGGAATGCCAACGTCCTGCCGGCCCCGGGGTGCCACAAACTTTTGGCAATCTGAATCCGGCGAACCCATCGCATTCCCATCGTAAGGAAACTTTCCCTGGCTAGCCCTTCTTCGATCAAAGGGAGAATGGAACACGGAGGTCGATCGAACGGAGGTCCAGAATGTTCGAACCGTTGTGGAATGCTTGGGCCACAGCGCTCGAATGGAAACCCACCCAGCACTGGACTTATGCGGGTGTCCCGGTCAAAGGAAATTGTGTGATCCAAAAACAGAAATCACCCATACAGTGGTTGGGTTTTGCACCCAAACCCGGCGAGAATGGTGGGAGTTAGGTGGAACGCTGGGAATACATCACAAATTACGAGGAAAATCAATTCCGTAAATATTTTCCCATCTCGACAGCCTCGCTTCTTCCACGGCGCGCGCCACCTTTGCCGTTGTTTATGGTACCAGAAAGTTTCAAAGAGGAAGTTTCCGATTTTCATGTCTTTTTTAGCCCATTTCTCCATGCCTGGACAGGAGGGAAAGGAACGGGAATGGTGGAAGCAACCGGTACGCATAAAATATTTGGAAATATTTGTTTACACAGGATCAGCGACGAAGAGGCCCAAACCAAAGGCCAACAGTGGAGATCGGGCATGGTGTGCGAAAAGGTAGAGTCACAGAAGCAGGTAGCCATCCTATTTTTGTTTTGTATCATACATCCTTTTTACTTTCCGTTTTTGTTTTCCAATCCTTGGGAACCTTTTCTTTTTGCTGTGGGGTGGTAATATTTTTTGCCCCGTGAATGTTTGTGGTGTGCAGAATGCTTTTTGGTTTGGTTTTATTCCCAAAAAAATTCTATTCGAATGCCTCCTTTTAATAGGTTAGGCGTTTGCTGTTTGATGTGTTCTGAAACTTTTACGGAAGTAAAATATCGGTTCCAATCGATTCGGGTTTAAAATTTTGATGAGTTAAAATCTCCTGTTTCCCCTTCCCGGTTTGTTCCCGCAGTGGCGCCGAGAAAAATAAAAAGGTTCCACAAAAGTTTCCGTAAAACAGCAAGACACAAGACTTTGTACGGTGAGGCGTTCTTTTGTGTGATTTGGTGTAGAAAAAAAAATAATACACACAAATCTACAGCGTCCAGATGGTGATCACAAATCATGCAAAACGAACATTTTTACCAGCATGCAACTGTGGTCCTTCGGTTGGGCAATCAATCTAGTACGCGATGAAACATCAACCCATCTCAAGCGGTTGACAGCTGATTTTGTGTTGACTGTTCGCTCCCATTACGGTAGGGAAAACTGCGGAAAGCAAACAGAAAAAAAGGAAGCAATTGTTCCAAGCGTCAAGTAGCTGCCGAGCGCCATTCCTTTGTATCATTAATTAATTATTATTGGACTGGGTTTTTATTTTCATTTTGGGATTTTTTTACACCCTCCCGTTTTCTTGTTTATTTTCTTCCACTTGAGATAAAGCAAAAAACCAAAAAGGAAAACAAATCGTTCCCTGAAGTTGTCCTTTTTCTCGCTTTTACAATCTTGCCGTAAACGACACGAACCGTTTCGTTAAACGGTTAACGGTTGTTGGTCGCTTTTCTAGCGTAAGTTCATTTCTCGATTTCCACTTGGAAAATAGACTGAGAAGATGTGAAAAAAAAGAGTTACACAAGATATGAGTTTCACGATCGGTGAAAAATCCGATTCCGTTTTTCCTTCGATCCTTTTTCTGTTTTTATTTTGGGTGGAAAACTCAAACTTTGCAATTGAATTTTACACCCCAACCTTTTAAATGGGAGGCTTTCGGGTGGCCTTATACTGGGTGAAAATGTAAAGTGCCTCCCGTTCACGGTTGGATGTCCAATAAATGTCCAATCGGGGAAATACACCCCCCCATCCCTTCTTAAACTGTGTGTGTGTGTGTCTGGGTCCTTGTGAGCATCTTAATGGATCCGATCGAAGGTTTTGTACGCCATCGTTTCACACGAATCATGAATCTTGGAAAATTTCCCTCAAATGTCATTTAAAGTTTATGCTTACACTCCAAACACGCTGAGAGTCCCCATTTTCCGGTAGCTTCCACCGACGACCTACATTTCCTGTTTTTTTTTTGTTTTGTTCACCACCAATTTTCTCGCCATCGAAGGCCATCCACCTTTGTGGTGAAGCGTTCACGTTTTGTTTTTTTTTTCAACAATTTTGTGGCGACTCGTTTTTCCATTCGGTACATTTTTCCTCTTCTCTTGGACCAGTTGGACGATGGACAAAAGGGATGGATTGCGATCGGCCATAATTTTACGTTTTACCGTCGTTACCGTCGCTTTCCATGCGCTTTTGCAAGAAGCGGCCACTTTGTACGGTCGATGCCTTTCATTATCAGCATCAACGTTCGTCGATTGCGTCACCCTGCCGCCCTGGGTGGACCAGCGGGAAAAAGAGGAAAACTCGAGACTCACATTTTCTTTCGAGTTTCGCACCACTCCACCGCTCCTGGTTGCTGGCACCTTCATTTGTCCAGACTTTTCCTAAGGGTGAAATGAAAATGTCGTGATATTTTCATAATTTATGATTTGGAAAATGCCGCCTTCAGTCTATTACAACGCAACCGCTTCCGTGGGGACTTCCGGGGGAGGAATGGAATGAAAGAAAGGAAGGAAGGGAGCTTAAAGCCAGCGGGAAATTGAGTGGTAGGTTCGTTTGGAGTGGCTGGCAATTTTCACTGTTTTCACACCATCACAAAACTCTCCGCCCGATGGCGTACGGGCTGGCAGCATGAAGCGCGTTCGGAGTTCGGTTTTTGAGTGGTTGCGTTTTTCTCTATGTAGCTCAACGCAAAGAAAACGCTCCCTTTTCTTCCACCAGCGCGCACCAGGGCCAGACATTCAAAGCAAATCGTTAGCTTTGTGTGTCTTCGCGCCAAACCATCGCTGGAGGCATTACGGATGAGCAAATACCGATGATGAAGAGAAAGGGCTCCCTGATCAATGCCGGGATGCTGATTACTGGGAAGGACGATGACGTTACCGACCCTTAATGGAGAAGGGACCCGGTTGTGTGTGTGTGTGTGTGCGTGGGTAAGCACTCGATTCAATAACGTTTGAACTAGTTTTTCCTCGCGACAGTGCGACACTTTCATCGCGGATGCACGATAAAAAGCGATAGCCGGTTGAAGCTTGGCAAAGGCAACCGATTAGCTGCGATCTTTGATGGGTTGAGACCTCGACGATCCGGCGTACGAACATAATTGTGTCTACGGACCTTTTTTTGCCTTTTCATGATGATATTCTTCGAAGTGCCTGCACTGTACGTTACTAATTGGTTGCTCTTTGTGCTCGAGTCGCTGGCTTTGGGTGGAGTGCGGTCGATACCACTCAATGGATTGACAGAATGATTTGCTCAAATTTTAGTGATTACTTGTCGAAAATTGGCTTTCCAGGAATTAACGGAATTCACTTTACAATGATTAATCGTTTTGTAGGTGATGGTGAGATGAAGCGAGGCAATAGTTGAGATTACACAGTGGTTTATTCGCAAGCCGAGCGCATGTGATTGTTTCTACAACTATTTCAGTGTTTTCACACTTAATACATGAATGACATTAGTTTAACAGTTCCTGATAAATTTTTGGAGAAGGATTAATAAAGAATTTTCTGGAAAGATTCTTTTTAATCGTGTGTCGAATAACAGCCATGAATATCTGAATATTTGTGAACTTTTGAAATCTCAGCAAGACTATGGCCCAGTCACTAAAATAAGACTCCTATATATTCCTAAAAAAATGTATAAAAAGAGCTTATTGATAATTGATCTTGAATGTTCAATGATCCATAAATCTTCTCAATATGTAGAAATTAAGAGTTATTCAGTCGACTCACGATTAATTAAGTTGTTGATCACAAAGCAAAGCTTTTAGCACAATGCCGCAAACGTATGGTTCTATAAAGATTTACGAGGAATTTTAAATTCTATTGAAACAAGACGCCCATGCACCACGTTCCGATCAAACATTCAATGCACAATGCTGGACGTTCAATTTCATTCCGACGATTGGTCCATAAACACTTAACCGCAGCACCGGACTATTACTTACCAATCTTGCAAGGCACCAAAGTCCAAAGAGTGTCCGCAACGAAACCACACCAGCGCAGCAACAGGGTACCGTCCCGGAGTGCATTCAACTTGACCGATAAATGGCCAGCAATCAGCAAAACAGCACTAAGGATCAACCCATTCCAGCAAGCAAGAGGGGAAAAAAAAGCCAGCAAGCAGACACATGGAATGCATATTTTATTTCGCACAAAAGGCTGCAAAACCCTGAAAGAGAGCGAGTGAAAAATGCTGCTTCAGTACCGTAAAGGAGCATACTTCGCGACCGGATTATGGTGGCATTTTGTACTCATGCCACCACACACACACACACGGGAAGGCTTGAACGGAAGTTCACCGGACCGGGAGGATAATCTCGTGGTAAATGTATCGTACCCAGAAGATCAGAAGGTCCTCCAGTATCGTAGGGAGCTGATGCTGCTATCGGTGTTGTTGAAACAACCCGTAAAATGGGAAATCCATTTATCTGCCACCGGCACAAGAAGCGAGAAAGAGGGGGCAAGAAGCACGATTCCCATTGCTACACATGGGAATGATAGTCTCATGTGGGTCCCAGGGCGCACACAAGCACACACATACACAGCGATCAGTGCGATAAGCTCCGTATCGAAATCCTTTAAATCTATACGGTTTTGGAATGGTTTTACATTCACATTGTAGCGGGCACCACCAACACCCCAAAAAAAAAAAAAAACGTCGAAAGGATGGACGATTTGACAGGAGAGAAAAGAAGAATAAACAGAAAATACACATACACAAATGCGACACCATTTACAACGCTGGTAGGTATCGCAAACGCTGGTTCTTTCCCACCCCCAGCCCCCTCACCTTTGTTCCCCAACTGCCAGATGGGTCCTGTGTAATGGTTGGTGTTGCTTGAAAACGGCTACACAAAATACAATTTGCATAAATTTACTTAATTTTATTACATTACGACACCCATCGCAAACGACCGGGTTCGTCGCCGTGCGCCTGTGGGTTATTCACACGGCGTCCCAGTAACGGGGCGGCGTCCACATCCCTTTCCCGTATTTCGCTTAGCGTACTCGGCTGAAGCTTGGCACGCTCGAGCGAAAGCCGGGTTTTCTGCCACCGCCGAAAGATCAGAGAGTATGTTTTGTGGGGCCCATTCGCAATGGAGGCGCATGGTACTTCAGGATTCATCGAAGCATTAGGCGTTGTGGAGGGAGTGGAACTGGAGTTACCACTGTTCGTCGCGTACTCTCGTGGGCCGTTGTCGTCGTCTTAGCGAAGCAACCGTGCTACCACGTCACAAATCGTTACTCGACGAGCGGAAACAGTCTTTCGAAGAATCACAGCGCCTTTCCAATGTGTGCGGCGGTGCGCCATTCCTTTGGCCCTTTGGCACTGGAGTGACAAATTTACAGCGACGTGCCGGACTGCCGTCTTGAGCCACCGGATACGTGTGCACCCGGTTCGTGGCTGTGGTGTACATGAAGACATTCGGTTAATATGGCCACGACCGCCGAAAGACGCTCTGCAATGCAAACCGATAATTTTCCCCCATTCGAGGAGGGCGGGGGAACCAACGGGGTCTGGCGTGGAAAGGTGGAAAGAACGACTCCAAGAACGGTGTGGTTTTTTTTTTGTTATTGTTGCTACTTCTTCCCTTTTGTTCGTCTCAGTGCATCTTCACTAACAATGACGACTTTTCCATCACTTACACTGTCCCGTGCAGAGCGTGGAAAGTTTGCCTTTAATGGACCACTTTCCGTCCTTTTCCGTCGCCGTCCATTTTCCACTCTCATCTATTTTATGTGTGCACGGTGTCGGTGTGTGCGTGCCGGAAAGAGGATTTAAAAGCTGAGATTTTCACGGATCGTTTTCGTCTCGCTTCATGTCGTGTACTCCATTCCTTCGGGGCCATTTAAGATGGAATGAGTAATGACAGGGAAAATATGCTAGAAAAGCGTAAAACAGCAAGAGACAAACACTGGCAACACGGCTGTGGAAATAAAAGCAAAACAAGATGAAACCATCCTAGATAACTAGTGCAGTAACTGTTTTACTTTCTTCTCGCCGAAAGAAAAAAAAACACGAAAACAATCCCAACGATATTTTACGGCAGTGCTTGAAAGTAATGAAAATCTTTATCCCTCCCGCCCCGGCACCGCCCCCAGCACCACCAGCTGGCACCTCTGTCATGGTGGTGGTGGCACGTGCCTCTCGCATTATATTGTATGGTTTTGTTTTTATCATTCCCACAAGACGCACTTTTGCTTGCCGTAAGGCGCTTAGGCGCAAACGAGGACACACTTGGCCTAACGATTGTGTTCGCCGAGTGGAAAAGTTTTTCGCGCGCACAATTTATCAGCCCGGCCGTGTTGGCGTGTTGGGTGTTGGGAATGGTGAAAATATTATCACAAGCATCGCGCTACAGTGCAACAGGGTTCGATGTTTTGATGTGGATTCCAAGCACAAAACTAGCTATAAATGATGTGACGAAAATGAAGGAATGAAACGTAGCGTGAATAAGGGACGAATGAAGTGCTGCGCGCGGTAATGGTAGCGAAATGGGCTGAAGATAGCTGGGAATAAATTGTTAGACAGTAAAATGGTTTCCCATTGGGCAGTCTCCTGATAGATGGTCAAAGTTTTATCAATCATATTTTTGTGTCACGTTGCTACGCCTGCTGGGAACGAACGGGGTAATTTCCATGGCAACTTACGCAATCGTTCATTTGTAATGGTGCCATTAAAATGTGCACTTCTGTGTGTAGTTTTATGCGGAAAATGGTTGTTTGTAAATTTTTAAAATATGTTATAAGTGTACCCATTACTGGTATGCTGAATGAATCTTTTGAGATGCGTGATTAATATGATTCTTCTACAAAGAGTCATTCGAATCATTAGTCGATTCACAGAAATAAGGCCTTAAAGCTCCACGGGTTTTGAAGTTTTACAAATATTAAAAGAAGCTCATGATTCTCCAAACAGTTCTCCATCGAAGAAGAGCTAATTTCTGTGCATTATTATTACTCATTGATGAATCATTCGAATCATGAGTCGACTCACGTAAAAATTCATAAATCGTTAAAGATTTAAGTCGAAAGTTAAATTAATCTTCTAATCCTAGTTCTTCTAAGAATTTCGATTACTTATTAATGAAACTCCAAATTCTACATAGAATTACGAGTCTACAATTAACCCTGGATTGCATGAAATACCCTTGGTTCCTTTGAAGTTTCTCGCGTACTTACATTCTGAATTAAAATATTATTTTGAAAGGTAAATGACAATAATAATCATAGGAGATGCTTGAATCTTCACAAATTAGTTGGATTAGATGGGAAGAACTTAGGTTAAAGATTCAATATACTGAATTTGTTGCACTTTACACGAATAAATATATCTCTCCCTTTCACAACTTAACTAAAGAGCAGGATCACAGTAAAGAGATAAAAATTAAATAAACAACCATACATTTAAAGCGCAAGATAAAAGCAAATGGCTTGAACGTCCCGTATCGATTGAAGCTACAACTTTATAAGCTCTAAACACTTTATTTCGCTTGTCGCTTTTTACTGATAAACAACGCAGGCCCTAATTAGCCCCACCATACTTCAAAGCCATTGTAATCGAAGAACGGTGGATGGTGCCGTTGTACAAATAATTACATCGCGCTTTAGTCTCAATAATCCACTGCGTCAATAGGATCACTTCACCCGAGCGAATCCTTCGTCCGCCGATGAAAGCGGCCACCACCACCACCACCACCGGCGCGGAATGTTTTCTGCGTGCAGCAAGCAACAGCGGCAAAATAATACGGCAGGCAAAGATTATCTTCAGTTCCATGACCGGCAGGCAAAAGTAAATCGGACCCCCCAAAATGAGACAGCCACGACGCGGACCGTAATCAGTGAACAAACTTTCGCAACAGCACAGCACAAAAGCACATCGGAGTCGGAGAACGGAGTGGCCGCAAGCTAACTATCTCGTAACTGGTACTCCCTTTGATCCCGCGCAAGTGAAAAAGCCAGTTCCATTGAACAAAATTTAATAACGCCATTGTTAAGGTGGACATTGCAAAAAAAAAAACGCGACCCGATTCTTTTCTGCCTATTTTTCCTACGGCGCCTTCCGTTGCTGTAATATTGGAACCATCTTTTCGCGCTAATGGTACGATTTTCTGCCTCTACCTGTTTTTCCTGGGACAAAATTCATGCTAATGTTGTGTGTGTGTATTGTCCCAAAAATTAATCTTTAAAGCTGGCACAAAACCAAACAAAATGCACACATACACGCACCGATTCCATTGTGGTGTGAAAGTCGCTTAAGTGAAAAAGGAAAAGATCAGCTCACACGCCCAGTTTTTTTCCGAAGCCCGTCCGACCAAACCAAAGGAAAGACAGAAGAAAATGCTCGCTGGAGGAAAATTTGCGACCACGGAGAAGTTTTCAGCGCGCAATTAATTTCGGTCATCACATGCCATCGTACGGTCGGTGCGCTCAGGGTGACTAAGGCGCCCGGGCAAAAAGTATCCCGGAAGAAATGTGTACCGAAAGAAAAACGGCCTAAAGTGGGCCTTTCAGAAGAAGCACCCCAAAACCAACGGGGCACAGAACTACGGTACGAGAACCAAGGGCAAAAAACAGGCGGGGAGAATCAGAACACACTCCACACGGCACAAACTCAACCAACCCGACCGACCAAACCCGGCCCCGGAATGTTCGTTCGCGTCAATTTGTCCTTTTCCGGGGCATCGGAGGACGAAAAACTTTTTCCCTGCTGGCGTACTCTTTGGAAAGCGGGATGGGTTTTCGGAGAGGCAGGGACGGGTGTGTGGTGTGGTGTGAGGATGCACGTGGTAAAGTGGACGACGCTGCTCACTAACCCGGAACCATTTGTCTTGCTCGTAGCGCACGTCATTTGCTATTCGTGTGCGATGTGGTCCGGGTGGCCCTGGGAAAAACGTGGCCTGATAACATTCTGTTAACATGCAAATAATTTACTCTTACGGTGAAAAGTTTGCTCAGAAGCTGTACTTTTATTTCGGGACACTTTCCCTTTTTGCCGTCCCTTCGTTTTGGAAGCGGAGCGAAGAAGCAAACAGGGCGGGACGAAGTGGTGGTGGTGTTTTTTTGTTACAGGACATCATCTTTTTTCGACTCCGTGACCCATCGTTTGAATGGTTCAGCGTGTGGGTTCAGGACAGTCGTTAACGAAGGACCGAATTTTGTGTATCTTTTCTACTTTTTATGCGTTACTTTTTAAAGGTGTGTGTGTGTGTGTGTGTGTGTGTGGGATTTGTCGCACTTCTGTATTTATGGAGAACAATTCAAAACGTTTAGCTTTCAGCAGTATGAATCAGGGCTATTAGGTTTGTATAATGAGTGAAACAATTTATTAGATTCGTTTTTCATTACTTTTTTGAACTGAAATTCCTATATAAATTATTCACAATTGAAATTTAATTAACATAATGTGGGCATCTTCAACTATGTTGTTGGTGTTGATCTTGCCTATGGTTACTTTGATTGTCAAGGAATTATTTCCTTCTTCAATCATGTCTCAGGTGTACTAACATCATAAATCTTGCTTCGTTTACACTCACAAGCTTGTAGAAACGTTATTTTTATGGGAAAAAGGAAGTCAATAGTGATTTCTTAATAAAGTATACACATTAAAATTTGAATTTTGATTTGTGATATCTGAACAGGCAATATTTTCGCTACTCTTGAATGGCAGTACGATTGTAGATAATATTAATTAAATGTCAGGGGATCTGTCAATAAATAGTTATTGAATTGTTATTCAAACATGAAGAACATGAAGAACTCTTGGGAGTTTCTTAAAGAAAGTCTCAACTATGAACCTTCATTGGTTTGCATTTTACACCCCCTTTTTTATGTTCATAATCATCTCAACCACAAATGATCTTCGTGGACCATGGACACACTAGTGTGATAAATGGGATGGCTATATTTTACAGAAACTTGAACACAGACTCCATCTACTCGTCTTCCTTGTAACACACACACACACACACACAAACACACAGGCTCACACACAATGCAGACAATGTAGAAATGCACACTTGAGTCAAAAGCATCGCCACACAATCGATATTGCTTTGAAAAATAACCAACGCTCAAATGGAGGACATGTTTCTTCGGTTGACCATAGAATAACGAACCATTCGAAACGGGCAATCCTTTTTCCGCCTGGCCGGTCTACACACCCGCCGAAGGAGTTTCCACTTGCCCGTGTCGTTTTGGACAATGGGGTTTCCTAACAATAAAATGTATCGCCACCCTGCATCGCAACCCCATTCCGCCATTCCGCCAGCAGTGGCCAGCAAAGCGAAAGAATCTTGCTGCACCGCACAAGGATGCTTTTGCTTGTCGGTAATTTATCGCAGCACCAGCATTGTTCCACGCATTCGAGTTGCTGCTCCCAGCACACCTTAAGATCGATATCGCACGGTTTCGCACGTCTTTGTCTACTTCCGTACGAAGAGTGTAACCGCACGACCGGTCGACAAACTGTGAAGATCTCCGGGACGGGTTGGTTGTTTTGCTTCCTTTGCTTCCTTTCTCGTATGTTTTCCCCCGTCATCTTGAGTTTCCTTCCCCATAGGGACCGGAAAATAATTCGCTAAAACAAGACAACCACGAGCGATGGAGGTGCGACGGTTGAAAACACTGAAACATTCTCCAAAGCATCACGCTAAATCCAGTGCACACGACCAGTGTGTGTGCATCGATGATGCACTTGTTATTCGCCGTTTTACAACTTTCTTTTCTCTGCCCCGGCTGACAATGGCAGTGCAGCAATCGATCGGTACCTGTGTACGGGTGAAGGATGCGTCGAAGGAAAACGAACGCCAAGGAAAACGATCACCTTTCCGTCGTGTCACAGTTGGTTTTGCTATCTTGCTATCCAACAGTTGATGCCGTTCACACACTTACGGGTTACGCAGACATCTTCCAAGGCGATAGTTGTGTCGCCTGCAATACATATTTTCGCTCTTGCTTCTGCTCTAAATCACCACAAACCCCTTTCTTGACGATGAGAAACTTTCTGCCCAACAAAGCAAAACAAAAAAAAAAAATACCCAACTCAATCTCACCCAATACTACTTACTACCCGTTCTGGTGGTGGTTTTATAACCACTGCCAAGATGCAGCCTGGGCAGTCTCAGCTGCCCGCGTTTTTTTTTTCTGTGCGCCGGCTGCCAAGTGCCAGGGACGAAAAGTTCCAGCAATGGCAAGGACAAACTTTAAATAACTTGATTGCACACAGGTAATTAGATTCTGAGACTGAGCGTCCAACAAACCCTCGGCTTCGGGACCAATCCGTGCTGTAACTACTGTAACGATCGCCAACACTCGAGGCTACTTGCACTGCTTGACTTCCCCACATCCGAACCAACCAAACGGGGCGGCCGTGTGACGGCGTGTGTTTCTTGTTCCTTCCTATCCCCAGCAGTGGGTGGATTTTTCTTAGGAAAGAAACCATCTTACGATTCCCGGCCATCGCATCAGGATCCGGCAAGCTTCTCATAGAGCGTAATGCTCAAGCTTAAAGACAACACTGGCCCAGGACGGAACGATTGCAACCCCCAGACCAACCCGGACTGTTGGAAGGGCAACTCGGAAGGAATTAAAAAAGTTTACCTCCTCTTAAGTTGGTTGTTTGATTAAAAATTATTATGCTTAGCGTAAGCGTAATTTAACTTGATGCTTCATTTAGTTGGCCCAGTTGCGACGGGTAGGTTCAGCGGGCAGTCGCTTATGTGACCTGCCAACAGCGGCACAGCGAAGCTAATCCGCTACCAACGGATTCACGTTAGTTACTGACAGGTGAAATATCCCTTTTTAAATTAATCGTCGCCGTGGTGGGTTTGTTTTTTTTGTTTTGTGGCATTAATGTTGGGATTTGGTTTCGGCAAAACCGATATCGTTTGCGGTGAGATTGGGTTAATAAAAAAAGCAAATGATGTTACATCGCGGTTGCATTATGCTGATACAGTATATTACCGTTGCGGTTCGTAAATAAGTGAACAATTCATTGACTTTTTGATGACCAATCAGTTTGTTCATGAGGATTGAGGGAAGATGATATACATTTCTTAATTAAAAATTGTTAATTTAAATGCTTACCAGAACGTTGCTTTCAATACCGTTTAAACCTTCGCAGGAGTTCTGAAAATAAAATAAAAAATCGTATGATAAGGACTATACTCAAATAGCTATCTATTTACTAGATAAGTGATGCTTTAATAGGTGAGTTAATTAGCGTCTAAAGATATGTTATTTAAAAAATAATCAGTTCTGCTCCATTTGAATTTAAACAACAGAAAAAGCCCTTTGAAAATTAATTTTAAAAATAATTTCTTAATAAAAATATGCCTGTTTCATAGTACAATTCACCAGGCGTTCTTTAAAGTATTTGTTGTACTTCTTCAATGAACTTTTGCGTTATTGTATTCATAAATGTTTAATTATTTTTCGCATGTGACTATAAAGTTTTGTTATGAGCTGTATTGCTATTTAACAACGATATCATACATGTCCCATGTTCACAATGAAAATATAATTATTAATATTGAACAAACTGTACCAGTATTCAAGCTTGTTCAAAGTGATCGTTGATTTTCTGTTTACCGAAACGATAGATCAAATTAATAGCTCCATGGAAATAAAAGTTCCATAGTAAGGAAAGTTCCAAAGTGTTCGAAACATTTTACCTAAATTCTGCTCAAAATGGCCCACCAAAACCATCCTTCCATCTCGTTGAATGATCTGCCCTCAATGCCCTTAAAGCGAGGCGAGTTTTCACACGGTTGAAAAATACCATCCACCCGCAACGCTGCAGAAATAGCGTAGCACGAACGACGAGTGTAAAACTGATGTTCCGCCACCTAAACCATTCCCGGAAAATTCGTCACCCTACCCTATTGCCTATCTGGCGGTGACATTCGGCCCAAGGTTTTCACCTTCATTTCGGTCGCCCATTCGCTCGATGTCGATGTTCACCGAACATTCCGTAACGCGAATGAATAGACGGAAAATTAGGGACCGAGCAGCGACTTTCCCATCCAGTTTTTGTGATGCCGTGTGGTGTGCTTTGCTCACGCCGGATGCGGCTTTCGGTCTATTGTTCCGTGCGCGACGACGGGCATCTTCGTACCCGTGGCTTCCCCGTGGTTCGCCGGCAAGAAAACTTCGCTTTAAAAGCTTCCTGCTTGAGACAGCGATCAGAAGTGTCTCTGAGGGTGAGTGTAAAAGAAGGCCGTATTTTTTGGGCGAAAATGAATGCCATTTAGGCCACGGGAAAATTGTGGTTACTTGCGCTCACCGCAGCACACTTCCTTTGGGTTGTATGTTTTCGGTTGGTTTTTCGCTGCTTCTGCTGCACAGAAGCACCGGCGCAAGGCACTGGTAAGCGGAAAATTAGGTCTCCCTCGATCGTTAACACCGGTTTTGGCGGTCTACCACAGAGCGTAACCCAACGTTCATCCGGCTTTTTGGGGTGGAGCGAAAGAAAAAAAAATACGGAAACCATCCCCATGGTGGGAGATGGCTGATTTGAGAGTTGCAAAGTTTTTCGGGAAGATGTGCCGCGACAATGGCGACCGACTCGGGGAAGGATGCACCGCGGGGGACGCATCCGGTTCCGTTGGGAGAGGAATAAGGGAGGGAAGTTCCGACCGTTCTGATTAGTTGCTGATGCGCGTGAATGGCTCAAGTTTGCCGCCACATGCCATTCGTTTGCCGGAGATATTTTCTGGGCGCGTGTTTTAATGAAGAAAAACGATGGCACAACCGGGCCCAATCGATGGGCACAAGATGAAAGTGGCTGTGAATGAACGTGTGATGTTGTTTATGGGCTGGACGGTAAAGTAGAAAATATTAGCTGCATATTAGTTTGAAGATTACCGTGAAAGAAACTAATTTGTTTATGCTTATTAATATGCAAAAGCTTATTAAGTATAAACTGTTAAGTAATTTATTAAACAAAAACTATTTATAAAATGAAGAATTATGAAGTCGTTCTTCGTTCTTCGTTCAATATTGAAATATATTACTTCTGTATTTCAGAACCTGTATAATTTTTCCTCATCCTCAACCATGGGTGTCAACATACACTCTACGTTTTATTAGTCAAATTTCAACGGAATCTTAATTTTAACTTGAAACAAATTCGAAAGAAATCTAAATGTGGCATAATAAAATTCTGTTTCATGCGAATTATTAAGTTTTCGCTTTTCCCGCTGGCTACGAGACTTCTGGAGGCTTCCAGCTTTGTTTCACGCGCCCACTCACACTTTTTCTCTGGTTGTGCCCATACCTGCGGATAAATGGGCATTCCATATTTCTCCAACTCCATCCACCCCCACAAACACACGCACACACACACACACACACGAGCGAGGGGACGAATTTTCCGAAACACGCTTCCCGATCGCAGTCGAGTTTTGTTTCGGTTTAGCGAAAAACTCAGCATAACAGCCAGTTTTATGATGATTATCGATTTACGGAAGATTTTCTAATTAAATCCCCCGTCCCCGGTGCACCCTTGGACGGTCAATAAAATTTTTATTTCTAATTAAGAAAACCTCCCAAACGTTGCAGCATCACGGCGTGGCACTAGCCGGGAATGGTCCCCCCGCCCGGGTTCCAGGTTTGGGGCGCCAGTTTGAACGACGCCACCCTCACCGGAAGGATGAAGTTTTCCTGAGCACCGAAACAAATGACAGTTTGCTAATAAAATTATAAATGAGTCCAAATTAGCTCGACCATAAAATCGCCCCACCCCCCATCTTTCGGGGGACACTTCCGTGACCCGCGCCACTTTTCTCTCGCCTGTTTTTACGGTGGAAATGGCGAGAGCGTGAACGCGCACGAAAACGTAACTTTGAGCATCGGCGACGTCCCAACAACAGTTGCGGTGTGGCTAAACTAATCACAGCAAAACCATTCCGTGCGACGACCGGACGTTTGGACGGCTCGGGCGTGAAAATGTTGCCGGAAAATTATGCGCCTAAAGCTTTGATTTTTCGTGCTGTTAAATTTAGCGCATCCGAAGACGGGCGCGGAGGTGTGCTTTATTTTTGGAGGCGTAAATTGAAAACAGCTACCCATGTGTATGGCAGCAGCGTCTAAAACATATGAAATTATTCCTGGAATTTTGAGGAAGAAAATCCCATTTCTACATGAATGTGACACACGCAGTCACACACGTTCGTGGCTCAGTTTCCTTACCATGGCCACTTTTCTATCCCACTCGCAAGGAGCAGTTCCGAGAAATGGTTATCGTTTACGTTGCCCTTGCCCTCGGCTTGTACCCAGCTTACAGGGTCCCGGTCGAAAAGGATCCTCCCCCAAACGTAAGGAGCAGAGTAAAAAATACCATCCTCGACGCCTCTCCTCCGCTCGAGCAATATCTTCACCGGCCGGGCCGTTCAATGGGGTGCTCGTTTCCACTCCGGCATTTTTCACACGTCGTTGCGCCCGAGAAACAGCAAAAATCGCTTAAAAATTTAACAGCTTGACTCCCGTGCGGGCGAAGCCAAAACCGTCCGGACCAACCCAACCTGATCCGGGCAGGTTCCTTTTTTTCCCATTATTTTCCCGGTCTCACTTACGCTCACTTACGGGCCTGTGCTAGCTTTTCTCGCTCATTTTTCTAACTTGGCAACTCCCTGTGTGTGTGTGTGTTTGCGTCATATAACATGGGAACGAATGGTAGAAATGCTTGCCGTTTTTCTTTGCCCCAGCTCAGGATTGATGTGTGGTTACCGAGCTGAAAATGTTGAACCATATGGACGGTAAAAGGCAAAGCAAAGGTTTTCTGCCCTATTGCTGATAAGTAGTAGTGCTTATTTTTTTTCAAACTAGTAAAAACCGTATAACACGTGTGA
Source organism: Anopheles moucheti (assembly GCF_943734755.1). Lineage (NCBI taxonomy): Eukaryota > Metazoa > Arthropoda > Insecta > Diptera > Culicidae > Anopheles > Anopheles moucheti. The sequence continues at coordinate 17,339,250 of NC_069141.1, forward strand.
GGGCTTGGTTGTGCAGTTCCGAACGGGATTTTCATCGGCGAACGATCGCTTCGGACGGATACGTGATTCATTTCAGCATCACCTGCCTACGGAAGTGGAAATTAATTAAAATAAATAATTGATGCTGTTTAGGATATCGGAGCCATCGGATTCCCGGGGATCTTCATTCGAGCTCGGCAGAGTTTCCGGAAGCAACCCGGTCGCTCGTCAGGCGATGAGCAGTGAACATAAAACAACGGTCGCTTCGCCAAAGTGGCTTAAGCGATCGGAATTTCGCGGTAGCTTCTTTATTGCTTCTACAAGATTTTATTCATCTCAATCATCTCCCTGCGTTTCCGTTTAAAACTGTTGCTGGATGATTGATGCTGCTGCTGCTGCTTGGCGGACATTTTACGCTTGCTGGTTTAGCTGCTTTTCGTAGTCATCCTTACACTTCCGCTTTGCTTATCGTTCGGCTCATAAAGGCTCCATTTTCATTATGAAGCCCCGACACGCCTTGTTGGGTGTCGTTTTTCCCCGACCCCCAGACTCATCGGAATACAAAATCGATGACTTAAGGCTCGAGCAGCTAGAAAACAAACCCTGTTGTACAAAACAAAAAAACAACAATCTCCTCCGGGCGACAATCACTTGCAAACCCTTGGAGCACCCACGGAGTCCCCGGGAATGTTTCCAGCCCTCCCCGGGCCCCGGGCTACCCCGTGTGGGCCCTTGAGAAACCATCGGTAATCAATCTTCGTGTAATTGGACACACGCTCGTTGTCGCGGGCGGTGGAAATGGAAGCTGTGCATCCATTCGGTGGCGGGATTTATGTGTCCGCGCCGAAGCTCGATGCTCTAGTGCCCCTTTTGGTGAGACTGGCTGGCCTACATAACGCCTTCAACAAGGGTAGTCCCCATTATTTGGATGGGGGATACCGACAGGACCGAGGACTGGTTCACTGAGTGTGGATATTCGACTAATTGGAAAGATAATTAATTAACAGCGAAGAAGCGTGAACACCGGAATCGAGTTCCAGTGGCCTGTTGCAAGTGGGAAAATGGTGGGAAGCAAAAGACCGTACCGTCACCGCTACTCAACCTGGAAGAATCGGTAGAATTCTCGTGCGGAAATAGCTGAACCTGCGATATCGGAAGCTATTTACCATCCAGCACAGCGTGTTAATTGTTGTTGTGCTGACTGCAATTATTGTTCACTAAGGTACGGGTGATCGCGCTTTCGCATGGCATGCAGTGTGTAGACACGCGCGCTCTTGAACGGGTCTTTTGCGCTTTTTTGTTCTCTTTGCATAGTTTGGTAACCTACTTTCTGTCTAAGAAGTAGGAGAATGGCTTCATGCTTTTCTGCTGAGTAGATTAGCCCCGATCACACACAAGCTGCCGTGGGTGTCGCATGGGTGTATCTACTAATTGGAGCTTATTTGCTTGGGTGAATCGGGGCTGGGAGTAGGCATCAAATCAAGAATAGTACTCTAATCACCTTCAACAACAAAGCGTGTCAATAGGTCGAAAGGTGAAAGCTGATGCAGCATAAGCCATGAAAGATCAATAATTATTTTGTTGAAAACTGTTAATAAATACCCATTTGTTCCCTTAACGTAATTTGAAAAATGTTGTTGAATAAAAAAAACCTTTTAGTTAATTAATAATATATTTATTGATTGTTTACTAAACGCATGTTATTCATGTTATTCAAATTTGACTAATCTCAAGAAAGAAATATTGTTTAAAAATATTTTAATCAATTTAGATATAAATAATTTTAATTTTTAATGGTCGGTTCTAAATCAAATCTGGGTTATTCAAAATTTAGCTTAATTGATTAAATTATAATATTTAAATGGCTATAAAATTTCAAAAACTCTGAAACTGTTTTCGAGATTCCCAACAATTATGTAAATTTGTGGAACCTTTCAACCCGTTCTAAAATTCAATTCAGTTCTGAAGATAAACACGGTCTAAACAACCGCATGGATAAAACTTCCATCGTCAGCTCTTATCTGCCCCATGCCAAACGGTTATATAATACACCTTTTTGCCGTGTTACGCATAATCTGCCCCCCCACGATGGGCCACCGTGGTATTTCAATCAATTTTCCCCACGAACGCGGCAGTATAGCGGACTTCGTGCTTATAATCACCTTTTTTCGGTCACTGCTGGACGGCAGGATGTGTTTGCACCGTGTGTGTGTGAGTGTTTGTGTGTGCGAAGACGTCCGGCCGACACAGGAACACGATGGCATTCGAGTGTTGTGTTTGCGTTTTCACTCTCGCGGGAAAAGTTTGTCTCTTTTGGGAGCTGTTCGAATACACGCGGTACATGTGTGGCGGCTCTCTATACATACTAAACCACTAGCACTAACACACACTCCTAGCAGCAGCAGCAAGGATGACTAACGTTTTGACATTTTGTGGTAGGAATTGAATAATACACCTTTCTTGTCTTTTTTGCTTTCCCGAAAAGTCTTCTCCACCCAAAGAGGAGGTGTGTATGATTAAGTTTAATATTGCTCTCGTTCTCTTGCTAAAAACGGGGAAAAACTCTTGCAGAGTTGTGGATCCTAACTGGTTTACTGTCGGTCGGGTTCGGTGTGAGCTTTTGTTAGTATTTGTGTCCAAGGGTGAGAGTATTTTTAAGCAATTGACACGCGGTTTGGGAGCAAGCTTAACCTTATGATGATTCATTTTCCCCTACACTGCCATAAGTGAGTGTGAAAGCTGCTCATTAAAAAGCATAAATCTCCAACAGTGAACAATCTCATTTATTTATGTTGGCGCTATGTTTCTCTTGCACATTTCCATTCTCAATCTTAATGGAAAAAAAGTTAACGTAATCTTTCACTACACAATAGTAATAACTTCCAGCTGTCCGATTCAATAGTGTTCTTTTATAATCATACTTAATGAAAGAAATAGTTATAAGTTAAATTAAATAAGTTTCAAAACTTAACGGCTTATTCTCATTGTTGATTCTCCTATCACAATTTATGTGTTAATTTTTAAACATTTAAACAAAAAATTTAATTGTCTTGACTGTTATATTCTAAAATTATTATCCTTAGCTAGCATCCGCTTAAAGTTCCAATTAATCTCAAACACTAGAATAGCTGCCCGTTTCTAATCACCGAAAAAGTGTTCTATTTCCCTCTAATTGCTGCATTACACTCGCACACACCGGATTGCACTGTTGCACCATTCAAATGCACCGGTCGCATCATTAATTGTCCTGTCCAACGATGCATTCGATGCACGCACGCACGTAATGGTTACGCGATTGCTGCAGTAAACGCACGAATGCATCCGATGCACCAAGCTGCACCTGCAGTTGCAGTGATTGTTTCTAAGCATGCACGCACCCACAAACGCACTTACACAGCCACACATACACGACTCGCCGTGAACGATGCTCCCAGAACTTAAACACACACCAAACGCCAGCGGACGCCGGAATGCTTTCGAACGAACGTCACACGGACGACTTTCGCAGGAAAGATTTTTTCCGGCGCTTTTATACCCCGGGACCCCCTCCTTCGTGTCGGTGTCTGGAAACCGTCCGGTCGGTCCTTTCGCTCGGACGCACAACCAGCATCCCGAGTACCATTTCGGTTTCAACTTTTGCCCATACCCCACTTTTCGCTTATGCCCGCCAAACCCAAGCAGAGGCAAGTCGGTTCTTCTCCAAACGGACGGTATCCTTTTCGCGATGCGCGATGTGTTTCGTTTGGATTTTGTGTGTTTGTGTGCGTTATCTGGAGAGAGAGATGGTTGGAATCGGATGTGTTGGTGTATGCTGGGAGAGAACCAGCACTGTTTGTGTTTGTGCGGGATTTTCCATCCAAGAGATGCTGCAGGTGTACCTTTCTGAAGGGATTTCCCTTCAAAGTGTGGTTTCCCCTTGAAATGGGGAAAAGATGAGATTTTTCTTATGGGGCAAACCTACACTATGTGTCTTAAGAATACAGATAGGAGAATTTTGATAGTATCAAGATGAAAGGCTGATTTTATTTTAAATAACTTCTTCAACATAAAATGCTAAAACATTGCCGTCATAATGGAATTTAAATAAAATAAAATGCTAAGCGACATGGATAGAACATGAATAATTAAATAACAATACCAATTTGTTTTGTTCCAACATATCGAAGGAAAACATAAGGAATCGGAAATGTTTAAATTTTGATACAAGTTAAAAACATCGTAAAAAGTTAACGAGCATAATGCAAAAAGATATCAACAAATGTAAAATGATAATAAAAATGAACACAACTAAATACAAACAAGGATTAATGCAGAAGTTCAAAGACTGTCTAAATAAAGCAACGAATGAAACAAGTTCAAGTATGCATAAAGTTATAAATAACATAAGAAAGAAAGCCAAGAAACCATTAATAAGAAATTTAAAAGTTAAAGCGATTTAAATGCTAAATAGAAATTTAAAGAAAAACATGAAAAAACACCTTAATATGATAAATTTCATTTGAAATTATTGAACATGTTGAATTTTGAAACACATTTTTCATCAAACTGTTATTGAGGCACGAATCTGTAAGAACCTTCATGAACACCCTGTACATATCCTTCCTCGCATAGTCGCTTTGCCTTCCTTCGCACATATGTCCACCCATTCCAAAAGGGATCCATTTTCATTGCATCGGTTTCTGCGCAGCATCATAAGCGTAAATTTTCCCCTCGACCGATGAATCGGTTCGGATGCACGATTTTCCGCACACGATCGAAAATTGGTCGTTTTTCCTCGGCACTTAACAACCGACCCGACCCCGTTCGGGGTTCGGTTCGCGAAACGAAGTCACAGCACAAATCCGACTGCACGCGATGATGCGCAACAACTTGGCGCAAACGGTAACGCATGTACGAGCCCGTTTTACAACATCAGCGCCACGGTCATATAAAAGTTCCACCTCGTGCTGGTTCTTAGTACGTGAGTTGGCCTTTCCGGTGGTTGTAACAAACGCCCAGCCCCTGAGTAGCCAATTTCTATGCCGACCAGCATTCTGCAGCCGCCATTCGAGGTAGTGGTCGAAAAGATGAGCCTCCTATCATCAACCGCGCAATTACCTTTGTCTGCCGTTCTGCTCCTTCGCATGGCTTCTTAACGGCACCGCAAAATGACCAGTGGATGTAGATGGTGTCTTTTTTTTCTGCGCGTTAAGCCTCCGTGCACGTGTATGTAATACACGCCGGTCCGTGCGGTCGAGCAATATGGCCGTAGATTGTTGCACTTTATGAGCTGCGGTGTGTGAACATAACACCCGTAACACTTCACAACCTGCAAACAAGCTAGCAAAATAAAAAAAAAACTGGTCAGGAAACGTGAGAAAGGGATTCTTTTCTTGTTGAACGTGATCTTCAGGATGACTTCACGCTTTTGGGGGAAGGGCGGGAAAAAAGTGCAACATCCGACGGAAGTGAGGCTCGTTTCCGGGCGAAGAAAGGCGGCCCACAAAAACGGCCAACCTACTCCACCGCCAACGAGAAGATATGGATATGATACCTGCACAACCACTAAAGGATAACCACCACCGAGGCAGGAGGAAAACAGGGAAAAACGGGAAAACTTTAGTGGCGTAAGGTTTTACCACCTTCTTTTGAAGCGTTCACGCGTTAAGCACTCCAGCGCAGGAAGTGGCTGCCGAAGTGGGCAAAGTTCATTTTTTAGGTAGATTATGATTATTGCCTTATTTTCAATCCCTAATCTACCTTTAACAAGAGCGTAGAACTCTAGAGTGAGGAAAATTATCAGCGAGAAGACGGTGGGGCTGAAGGAAGTGTGCAGTAAGGAGGGGAATTTCCATTCCATTTTCCTCGCTCAGTTGTTCCGCAGTCTGGCAGTCGTTTCGGAATCGATTTGGATTCCTTTTTTTTTAGTAACGTTTTATGGAGGTTTCGAAGAGGCATATTTAGCTACCTTTACGAGTTAGTTTGTAAGAATCTTTAAAAAAAATCGTCAATTTGATGATGCGTCGATGATGTGAAGTGCTTTTTGATTGAGATGAATTTGGGGACGTAAAAGTAAATGAATTGTTGAACTTACATCGCATGCGTTGAAGCAAATGTAAGTAGATAGTGTATGTTTGTATGCTGTGCCTTCAAGGTACGTCATTAATAGTTGTCTAAACAACAGAATTTATGAGCACGAAATTATGAGTTCCTTTCAGTGCCTTCAATGGTGCTTCAATTCACAGCACCTTGGCATAATAATTAACAATATTATGAGCTATCGCTATTAACGATGTGCAAACCAATTTTGAAAGATTAGCTTCCAATTATGTTTTCTAAGTTATGTGCTTTCGTGGAATAAAACCATCAAAAACCATCCAACCTGTCCTATGACTTTTCCTGATCGTACGTCATGCCGTTTCACAGCTCCGTTACGAAATATCAAAACGACCACCCTCGGCTCCGTCAGGCAGCTCTATCCGGTGTTGGGTGGGAAAGTTTTATGTGGCTCTTGGTTGTTAAGTAGATTGTAAAGTCTACAAAATTACAAAACATTCACATCATCCCGCATAAAATGGGATGGCTCTAAAATAACACGGATAAACAGGGAACCTGCTTCGGAACCTCTTCCGTGCTGATTCCAATCCATTGTGTTCCCCATTGCTTTCACCCAAAAGACACGTGAAGACACTGCGACCGTTTCGGCTCACACACGAAAATACACGAGAAGCCTTGTATTTGCATCATCAGCAACAACGCCGTGTAACATCAACAGGCGGCAGTAAAGCAAAGCCTTCCAGACACGCTTGCAACGGTCGCAAAGGGTCGGGGAAAAACTTTTGCCCAGTAATAAATCCAACGGGCATCGAAATGAAACGAACAGACGGCATGGCCACTGTTGAAAAGGGGTTTCGAAATTTTCAGTACTTGGGTATAGATTCGCTATCGTTTCCCTTTTGCCATCTTCAGCCCTGCTTTCAACAGGAAGCGGAGTACTTCGGGGATGTTCGGACGGTCATGCTGTCGTAGGAAATCCTTTGCTTCGTTTATGGCGAGCCATAAACGGAGACATCTTATGATTTCGATGTGTATCTGTTTTAAAGGATTTGTAAGACAACAGGAAGCGAGGGAATTGATTTTTTTGAGAGTTTTTTTGAAACGTTTCGCTTTGTGAAGTAATTTTAAATTTTGTATACTTAACTGTAACTTATGAGTTTAAATTTTACAATTTTAGTCACTAAATTAAAAAATAACTGTTCTAAGTAAGGAAGTTAAAGGTCACAGCCATGATTTGCGATAACTTTTACATCTTTTGGATGTAGATTAATACGACTAAAGTTATGGGAGGAGAAATGTCCGACCTAGAAGTACGTTTGTAATGGAGTTTATATGGAATATTTATGGCTACAGTAGCCAATATACAACTGACCAAAACGTGACGATCACAGCCCTATTTATTTTTTATTATTAATTATTAAATTCATTTATTTATTTATTTTATTTATTTTGTCACTACTAGTATTTATTTATTCAAGCAAAACGGCCTGGCCGTTCCTGAGTAAATAAAAAAGTATTTATTTATTTATTATTTTGGCCCAATTTATTTATTTTGGCACTACTAATTCAGGAGGTTCTTGGCAGCCATTTGTGATTCTCAATAAAGGTAACAGAGTGTGTAATTTCTTTACTTTGTTTCCTGCTTTATTTTACAGGTCCGCAAATACTCTGGCATGCTCCACTCGAATGAGTTGATGAATAAGTAAAGCCAGAATAATAGTAATTATTTTACATATTAGTACCATTTATTACCTCTAATATTCAATACAACAACCAAATATTCCTGTTCATAAAGCAAAATAGTATTTCAGATCTAACGAACTAAATTAATCAACTATGTTAGCTATTCAGTGCTTCCGCCGAAACACAGCTATGAAAACGGATTATGTCATATAATATGCTTCACGACACACGACACTCACCAAAAGCTGGTCAACTATGGAACTGTATTGTGCAGGTAGTGTACGCTTCGGTCACCGTTCAGGCATCTGATGCAGCCGTAGTGCTTGTTTTATCCCACAAACCATCCCCGAAAAAAAAAACAAAACAAATGGTACTTCTAGCAGCTCAAAAACAATGTTACTCCAAAACACCCAAAAAAAAAGAAACACCCCACACACACATACAAAGATTCATCCGTGCGGTATGGAGGTACTAAGAGCCACCCTAAGACTTAGCCGAAAGTCGCAAAAGGACGCCACGCCGCACGATGGGTGACAAAACCGCGCCATAACTCACGCTCGGGGCGCGCAACAAGAGGATAAACATAAAACCCTAAGCCCTGACCACAATCTCCGGCCGCGGTAGCTGGGTTCGTGCCCATACCACCCGTGGCGTGGGGTGGGGGGGGGGGGGGGGTGTAACGTTCGCGAAGAAGACTGGGCGCCTCCATCGCAGAACCGTAGAACCAACCCACCACGGTCGGTGAAGGCCCCACGAGAAGGATAAATAAGAGTTAGTAGGCATCTTGAGCTCCGTTTATGTATTTCTCTGTATGTGTTGGGTGGTGTGTGTGTGTACGTGTTTGTGAAAATCTTGGCGTGCGTTCCACACCGGAAGATAGTCAAGTTTGTCGGGTTTTTTGTTTCGTGTCCTCCATGTCCCCATTTTACCTTTCCTATAGTAGCGTTCCGGGGATGTTCTCTACCCTCTTCTAGGTGCGATCGTTTTCGGCGTGGGGATAAGTTTTGTAATCTCCGAATTAGAAGGGTATTTTACTCCTGTACCAGCTTGCCATCCAGCCATAATACGAAAGCAGACGTACAAAAGACGGATAAAGGTATGCCGTTTGTCATACCGCTGCGTTGTTCCGGAGCTGGGTTTAGATGTTGTCGTCCACAGGTTTTTTTTTTTGGTTTGTTTTAGCTTCCCCAAAACCGGTGCGAATCAGTCAAACGTGATTATAAACTTTTAAATCTATTAGTTCCACCCATTTCAAATCTCGTCCACCCGTTAGGTGGATCTGTGGCATGAGCACACACACACACAAGGGTTAAAAAAGGCGCTCAAGAGGGTTATCGGAAGGACAGTGGTGAGGAAAATAAAAACGAATTCCATCACAGTGTGCCTAGAAACGGAATTCCCTAACTCTCAATGGAGTCACATTATTTTATTGCGCGGTGTACTTTATGTCTTATTGATAAGTTCCGAACGGGACGAAACTACATGACGGCATGATGATAGTCAAGACCTCGCTGGTAGTGGAATCGAATGACATATTTGATGGGACTGGTGGTGATGGGATCATCAAACGCGTGACGCATGTTCTAGAGCGCAAGAACTAGCTGACACTCTATCAGGACGAAAGAAAGCTCCATCCATCTTTTATGCCATCAACCGGATGGATGGAGACGCTGCCCGGTGCAAAGCAGGGCTAGAACACGATACGACCCCAAAACCAATCACCAACTGTGTGAGCGAATAAGTGCAAAAAATGGACAGAATTTCACAAAAACCGATGAGTTATGGTTGCTTTCCGCAATCCCGATCCGCTGTAGAGGGAAAACTTTCTCGTTGGCGAACAAAACGGGCGTATAATCGGCATTAAATCGATCTCCACTTAGCTGCCGACGATCGAATTGTCAAATGCAAGCAGTTGTTTGTTTTGCAGCACGGTGGAGCAACAAGCTGGTTTTTTTTGTGTCTACCCCAAAACTTATTCCCTTTCCGTACGATTAGTTCGCCATTATTTGAGTGAAACGTTTGTACGGCGCGTTCCGGTGCGCTGGCAACAATGACTGGACATTGTTTGGACCTGGAAAGTGTGCAACGTGTGTGGGAACCTGAGTTTGCCGACTGTTTCTGTTGCTCCGTTGCAGTCCGAAACTATTTGCTAAGTTTTGATTCGCTTTAGCTATTTCAGGTCGTTTCTCCGAATCTTAACTTCACTTTTCCACACTCAACCCCCTGCGGGGCGGAAATGTCTAGCGTAATGTGCGCTGTAACAGCTTACCTTTCCGGTGCAGGTAGAAATATTTGTGCAATTTCATGTTTCAATTAGAATTCCCGATCAGAATTTGCGCGCCCTAATGTGTAACTCCGTGTTGCCTCCGACTTCCGACCATTTCCACCACGTTGAGTGTTGCACACGCAATTGCAGCGCGATGGAATGCAGCGCGCCAATGCACAGATTGATCGGAACGGAATGGGCAAAAGCTTGTTCGCGCCTCGTTCGAGTTCGTGCTGGTGGTTTGTGCGTCTTTCATACAACACGTGAACGCCTTCAGCAGTGTGCTGACCGAATCCTGCATCCGGAACACCTAAGGCAGCAGTAATCGTAGCAGCCGTTGATGTATTTTACACACACACACACACGCACATCGTACTAAACCACCAACGGGACGGATGATCGTCACTATGGAGGCTGCTGGCAGCGTTTCGTCGGGTGCGTATGGTTCGTACATTCATTTAAAACAATTCGCCGCTTCATGCGCATTTATGTCACCTTCGTTCTTCGCCTTCTGCTCCCTCCAAAAAAAAACCTCCCCTTTCTGCGTGGAATGTACGGGGTCGTATTCGCATCGAAACACCGACGGATGTACAGCGGTGTATGGTCACACTGGCGCGATCATCATATCCGAAGCGTTGCTTCCTTCGTGTATCTTTCGTTGTTGCGAACTGTCGCTTCACACTGACAACACATAGCCAACCGCACCCGCCCACCCGCTACCCCGTTCGGACCCCATCGCAAACGGTTACGGGCTCGCCAGTGTTTGGTCTGCTTCATGGCATCGTCATCGTCAACCCTCGGCTCTGTCTGTCCGTGGAACGATGGGCGGGTTTTTGAATGAAATCATATCAGTTCTGCTGATTGCTCGGCAGACCAGCATCTCCATCCCTCCCCGAGTGTGATGTGCACTTATGCACTATTTACATACACTTCCGCTTCTCGTCAACCACCATCCGCTTTCGGCGTGAATGCTCCGCAAACCCCCTTCCAACCCTTTCTTCCTGGCTTTGCTATCATCATCATTATCATCATCATCCATATCGTCAGGCTGTTGCTTCTTCATCACCATCCGGCGAGCTGCAGTTGTCGTGTCGTCTACCACTTCCCCCCCCCGCCGCACGAAACCACCTTCCGGTTAATATTCCGAGCATTAATTGAACGCAGAGCTTGATGTGTAATTAATATTTTCAGCGCTACAGTGCCACGGGGCCATCTTTTTTCTCTCTCCTTCGCGCTACGTCTGTTTTAGTATATTTTTAATTTTTGCGTCCCATCATCATGGCGGTGTGGCTGTTTGCCTACGGGAGCAGGCAAACTAATTCCACCTAATCGTTGCAAGGACGATCTCATGTCAGGGAACATGAGTGATATATTAAGGGAAAATAAGAAGCAGCCCATGTGTGTGGCAAAGAAATAAACAGAATTTTCGTTTAAAAAACAGCACATAAAACATCAGTTGGAACTGTTCCTAACTTCGATAGTATGAGATCAAATCTTAACTATTAGGTATTTGTATTATGTAAGTTTATTATAATTTTTTTCACAGCATTGCAAGAATCGTTGAGACTAAAGTAGGCGAGAATTTGGTTAGCGAATTGTATGAACATTTCCATATGGGTTGGCTTGTCCAAGTTCGAATCACATTTTCGTGAAATGTTTGTTCATTTGTCATTTTGATGTTTTTCGCTTTGCTTTAACTATTTTTATGTAAATAAAAATAACAATGTTTCTTAATGTATGCTGTAATAATTTGTAAATTTAGATTTACCATTTATAATTTATAAGATTCATTTATGTATTAATATCTTCATTTGATTGTTTATATCGATTTGAAAAATAATTATATCTATATTTCATTTTGGATGAAATTTATATATCCTTAAACATTACACATCCCGCACCATTTACTACAGAATGCATTCAAAAGAGACCTGTTCCACCACCACAGGCAATAGGAATGGAGTTTCCGTTACGGCTATTCCTCGCCTGCCCAACCAACTTCCATCCCCTTCATAGACCCATTCTTAAATACCACTCGAGAGTAGTGCCGTAGGCTGGCATTTCATTTTCCGTACTCAGCAGTCCGCACTCCTGCATCGCCCCCCCCGGGCACCCAGGCTCCAGGGTGTAGTTGGCTGTTCCCACATTTCGGTGGATTTGCAGCGTTGCAACGCCCTGACGAAGGTATGCAAAGAAACCTGGTCCGTGTCCGGGCGATGCTACACAATGCCACGACTTGACGGCTCGTGTGAAAGCGTCCTGGGTGCTGATAATATAAATGCCAAAATGCTTCCTGGACATGATATTTCCGATCTCTCTTCGTGCCGTGAATGCTGGCCGCAACCCTTAAACGCAAGCGCCCCCATCGCATACCCGCCCGCGTGTGTTACGGATCACGGTTCGGTTTGGAGTCGTTGCGGAGGAAACAAAATGTCTCGCACGATGAAAAGGTGTTCATATTTTGTGCCAATGAATGAAAGGGAAGATTTTTATATTTATTTTCCGTGGCGTTCAGACGCGTATTAAAATGGTTCCATAGACACCGTCCACATCTCGAGTAACGGGTGTCAAAAATTATAATGTTCCGTTTGTTTGGAATCGAGCGAAGGGAAGCGATACTTATTACCAATCCAACCAAAAAAAAAAAGGACAAGCTATTAATGATTGATTCTGCATCGCATTTATTAAATCTTAACATTCAACATTCAAACGCACCGGGTTCGCATCAACAATCGAAACGTGACGACTCAGCCAAATAATGACATCAAGTGCCGGGATCCGGGTGAGGGATTCGGCAGCATAAAGAAAAAAACAAGCGAAGCACTGTGCAAGTAATAATCTTTGCCCTTTCGTAACGAGAACTATTTAAGGGCTGACGGCTGCAAAACCGGTGCAGTTTTGTTTGTAATGCTGTTCGTTTTATGTCCTGCTGCCTTGAGGTTTTCCTCCCCCCATTATGTTCCCTCCAATGCTTCAATGCACAGCCAGCGGAGGTAGTGGCTTTGTCCCGGGCGGAGGCTTTTGCTCGTCGGCGGTTTTTATTGAATTTTTTCTGCAACAATCAGCAAAAGACAATCCCAATCAGGCGGAGACAAGAAGCGCCACAGAATAATGGCTCGCTTTATCCAGCGACTGCAACCACATTCCGGCTGCGGGTGGAAAATCCTTCACGATACAAGCCGTTACCAACTGTTGGCCAGTGCGGCAGGAATGGAAAAAAAAGGGATGATACTGCCGACACAAATCGTCATCGTTTCGTCATCGTTTGTGTTTGCTGAGCGCGAGTAATCCACCGTTAATTATTTGTATTTTCCACGTGAGTGTTCAACGTTTTTTTTGTGGCCACGTTACGGTACAGGGGTTTCGAGTTCAACTAGCAAAGTTTGAGTGAAGTTGTCCTGAAAGCTATCGAAGTAGGCCTTGAAGGCTGGATTTAATTGAAACTTTATTTGATTTACCTTTAAATGATAGCTTTGCAAATGTGCAAATAAAGAACACTTTGAACAGAATAGACTTTTAGACTGCTTCGCGGTCTTGATCTGCTGCAAGAGTCCTCTAAACCGATCACCATCGAGCGCCGTTGTCTGCCAATCTAATATCCCGCGGTTCCATTCCGTTCCATTCCACTCCATTTCGTATTGGAACTGGCACAACATGTGGACGTCCTCAATGAATTTTTCGGGCTGGGTTGTCCGGAGTCATTTTCATAACATGGCCAGCCCTCCTGGTGAATCTGATTCACTGTACAATAGTGAGCATATTTTTCTTAGAATGTGGAGCGATTCAGATCTAATTAAACACATTCCAGTTCAACTTGAAAAGTATTTCGAACATGAACTTCAAAACCTCGGTATGCTTAAGTTGAACTAGAACATGACGAGATACATTAAAACTTCGTCGTGCTTTTTAGAATTTTTACAACTTAAATAAATAACAAATACAACAAATCCACTCCGCTCATCGTACTTGTTTGGCTGACATACGATACATTGAAGTCACATATTTCCACTGATTCAGTTTGAAAAGCTTCTAAAAGAATTGATTTCTACTCCATTGGAATTAAAGTTTTTGAAAAGTTCATCTTCTACTTATTTTAGTTCTCTCAACACAAAAGTTTAAGAATTTTTTTCACAAATCGCTTGACTTCGTGAAATTTTATAACTTAACCAATTGAAACCAAAACCCCTGTAATGCCCGGTTCCGGTTATGGTGTTACACACTTTGGACGACATTTAAAACATTCATTCCATGTTCTGCCAGCTTGTGAGAGGATTTCACTTGCTAGCCTCTGAGGGTGCTGGCAGTTGTGGAAAATCTATCACATTCAATCGGAAAGTCATGAGTAAACTGTCATGTTTACATTTCCCGTGCCGTACCGGGGGGGGGGGGGGGGGGGGGGGGGGCCGGAAGACGAGGAAAACCCCCTACCCGGTTTCCCCCGAAACAGGTAAACACTCAACACACGAGCACGAACTGCAGTTTTGTGTGGGCTGAAGAAAAAAACGGCTCCGTGCAACATGGAGCGTCAACATGGAGAAAAAATCGGCCTTCATCAGCTCACGTTCCCTGCGCTTCGTGAATGGAAGAAATATTATTTGCCAGTGAGGACACCGCGCCGCAAAGGAAAAACAGCGAGTTGGGCAGATACAAAAAGCACATGAATTTTTTTCCACCCCGTAAGATAGCCTTCATTACCGACTGCGGTGCCGCTGGATTGAACCGAACGCAGCCTGCACGGGAAGCCGCTACGATTTACGATGAATATTAATGAAATAATCACACGGTGTTACATTACCGAAGTGGAAAATAGGCACTATATGGCACGATTCCAATCACATTACCGTACATCAGACGAATCGGTTGCCAAACATCGGCGTAACCATGGGCAACGTAGCAGCCCTGCCCGAAAGCTTCCACCGTGCAGCGTATGTATGAAATATATTTTATTCCGTGGCACTTTCGACTTCTTTCCGCGGCTGCCCTTTGCCTTCGTGTCGCCCGGAACACACGGGAAGCGGAAATGGATGTAACGGAAATCGTATCACACGGTACGATCGAGCACGGGGAAACGCGACTCGCTTCACAGTCAAAAAGGCCGGAAGCGAAATTGGCAGCTTACCCGGAGACCGCAACCGTTCGGGATCATCAGCAACCGGATCGGGCGTGGAGGAATGGCGCGATTCCGAGGCTGCCCGGAACCGGAAACCTTGCGAGATGTCCGTGTCGCTGGCGATGGCGATGAGTGGCTGCGGTTATCACATCATCGACCGGCAAAGTTGAAAACCCTCGACCGGAACACGCGTGCTTATACACAGCCAAACTCACACACGTACCCGTATATAGACTGGGCGTGGGACTCGCGTGAATTTGGTTCACACTCTCACACCCGGGGAAAACCCGTGATGTAGATTAGAGGAAATTGATTTTTCATGTAAACGGGAGACGGCCGATTTGCATTTTTACACACACCTAGTGTGTTGATGTGGTGCTATGCTGTGAAGCGGGAAAAGTGAAGAAGTGTGGGACGGAGGAGGGAGGGTGTTGAGGGGGGCAGGGAGGGATGTTTAAGTGATGCTATTTTAGATGCTAGATTCCACGATTAGATCACAATAAACGGTTCCCCGAGTTTTGTTGGGTGAGCTTGTCGTTTTGAATGAACCTTCGCGGTGCGGATGAGGGTTTTTGTTTTGTTTCTAGAAATCGTTTGAACAAGGACGTAAACCTTTAAGGTGGGAGATGTTCTAGTTTATATCAAGGGAAGCAGATGTTAGCAGATTACCCACGAAATGTCATTGTTTAAAATTTTGGCCGAATGAACAAAGTGTGATTATTTTTTAGTAGCCACCCCTAGGATTTCTGAGTTTGTCAAAAACTATTAACAATCCTTGATTTTTAAATTCAAGCTTCCTTTTATTGTCTAATTGTTTCATAATCCTATACTGTTATGGTCCTCTGAGGACTTTTTATAGAGGATATTCCATTAGCATGTTCCTCAAATCTTGTGATGTTAAAATTTCCTTTAAAAATCTCCTTTATTTATTCTTTAAAACTGTCAGTCCGTATCGACTTATCTTCACCACGACGCTGGCTAGTCCTTGCTACGGGGGTTGGGTCCGGATGGGAATTACCCCCGGTCCTGTCGTGCGCCACAAATTCCTGAAAAATACTAAAATTTCAGCCCATGAATCATGCTTCATCTCCCAGCAAAATCTCAAATGTTTCTCGACATCAATAATGTTTCTGAAATTCCCTCTTCAATAAGTATATTTTCTGTTTTCAAAAATCTGCATTAATTAAAGTTAGCGTGAGATTTGTGTGAATGTGATTGAGGGAGTGTTATTTTATATTTATTAAGTTTTATAGTTTACATTGAACATAACACATCAGTTAATTACAGAAACGTAATTGAACATTTTAGTAAATTATAATAGATGGATGATGAAGATGGAGTATGGATTAGTTCTCATAAACTAATATAAACTTTAAGATCACCTTAAAAACAGCCTGCTTGGATCAGTTATTAAAATATATGGGTTAACTAAAAAGTTAAGTTGATGATTAGTTTGCAAATAAATAAACTACAAAATTATGTTAACTTTTGCTAGGTTCTAAGTACGATTGACCACGAATTGCGACGAATCGTCATGGAAAATATTCAACGAATCCTCGATCGCGCAAAGCAATAAGCCAACAAGGTGTGGATCTCAATTTTTAACCAATCCAAACAATAAACAGCAAAACCAACACTCTGCAAAAATAAGTAATTAACTGCTGCTTTACACTTTCCACCAATTATAAGCTGCTTTTTATCGAGTGTCAAAGCGTGGCGGTAAACTTGCAGCCGTGCCGTAAAACACATTATTTATCACTTCTAATTCGCCTGCTTGGTCTTTTTTGCTCCTAGAAGGGAAGTCATTTTGCACAGCGTACTACCTTTCACATACTTACTTAATTTAGCGTGCCAACGTTTCGGTGCCTTTCGGTGTTGCTTCCCGGTTTGACTTATGGTCCGAAAAGGGAAAATCCAAAGTGAGATCGATACATCGTTTCGATACAAGCAAGGCGAAAGAAAATACCTTTCTTCCCTTTATATTGTAACCTTTCACTGTGCTTTCTCTGCACGAAACCTTTTCTCTCGTTTACCAATGCCGATCGCGAGTGTATGGTGTTACCTTTAGCACCACGCCTCACTCAACTCCCTTAAGAACTGTGCGGTTCCATCATAAGTGAACCGAAGTGATGACGGGCCACGAAGGGGTACGTATAAATAATAATCCCGAAATAAAATATTTTATAAAATTTTATTTCCTCTCCGCAGAATTTATGGTGTATAAACATTTTTACACCCGTGCACATACCCACACACACACACACACACACGACTTGTCGATCGCTTGGCCACCGAGCGGAACGTGTCCCATCCGGTGCTAAAGGCGACCGACGGGGGTTTGAGTTGTGTTGTGTGGGGTGCTGAGGAAAGTTGGTGGATGACACAGGGTACAGGCAACCGCATACATCCGGAACGGAAGCACATTTTTTAACACCGCCGCCCCGTCATTTACCACCCCTTTCGTCCATCCCTCGGTTACGGTGGTCGATTTATTCACTCTCTCCTTCTCTTTCTCTCCTTCTCTCGCTGTCCTTGTCCATCTTCACCCCGATGGCACTGCAGTCATCAATGGGGAAATGAGCGGAAAGGGTACAACAACATATCATTCACTTATTGAAGTGCCGTCCCGGCTGTAGCACGAGGTGAGAGGAGAATCCATTCGGCGAAGGTGGTGCGGTGTTGACGGCGTGGCAAGACGGGAATGCTTATACTGGTTGTTCGTGATGCTGGTTGATGTTGTTGGGTGTTGTACATCAAGATTATTGCCACTTCGGTGTGCCTCCTCACCTTCCCGCCCACACCACCCTGTACTACCCGCCGCGTTCCCGCTTATCGTTCGGATCGTTTAGGGATGTATTCAACGCTATCTGGTCGTTAGGTGGTCAGGATGTGGAGAACAGGGGGTACGAGGATGCGGCCTGATCGGGGTCAGCTCGATGAGGGTTCATCTCGTTTGACGCATTCCAATGGAAGCACGGCTGAGCCGGTGTTGATTAGATGAAAAAAGTGGCCACACCGGTAGTGGGCCGGGATGGGAGAGTGACCTAGAGACCATTACTGTACGTCGGTGAAGAATTGTAGCATATTTCGATTGATGTTCGCTTTTGCATAGATGCCGCTCACGTGCGCCGTGGGTGGTGAAAACAGGAAAGCCAACCCCGCTCACGCACACGCTACGGATTATTGAAATATTCCTTCAAAGATTTTTATTTCTTTAAGCTTACTTTTTTAAACTATAAACAGTTATTTTCTATTTTGAAAATACCACACAGGCCCTAACTCCATTCGCATGTATCACGTGACTGTGGATGACTTCTACGTGTTTTTCGTCAGCCCAACCACACATTCGTGTGCGTAAAACGCGAAAATATGATAAAACACAAACTTCTATGCCCGACGTGCCATACTGTCACATATTTCGCGGATGAAAGTGTCCAGGGGCTTTGGGCATTGATCGATGGGTGCGAAGGTGCCGGTGCTCTTCTCTTTGCCCGTCGAACCTTCAAGCGATATGCATACAACATACTTTTTTTTTCGTTGCTTAAGCTGATGCTAAAGCACGATGTCAAAACGGAGTGTAGTACAACAAACCGCGTATGTGGTTTCGTGTCGTTGTGCAATCATTTGAAGTGTCGCAATAAAAAGGCAATTTAATTTTTATCCCTCCCCAAGTGTCGCGGCTACTATTGCGCTGCGATGGTTATGATGATGGCTGATGGTTGGGATGTTGGCCATTTTTTTTTCGGGCGAGTTACTACCGCTTGTTTCTTTCTTAGAAAGATCAAGACGCGGCTATGAGTGAAGTGCAGTGTGGAAAGTATTTAATTTTTATGTGACAGCTTTTAAAGTCCGTAATGGTGGATTAAAAGATTAATATTAAAGAAATGTTACAACGCACAAGTGAAGGAAGCTGAATTGATAATGAAACTGCTTGAAAATAATAATCTGCAAAGTCTCAAAATTGGAGATCATTTGATAAAATAATTCACACGTAGACTTATTTACTTTTACTTAAAACTTTTTCTATTTATACAACACATGTCTTTGTTGACAGCTCTATCTATTTTGTTTAGCTTTTTTATGTAATAATGTAAGGCATTTTTGATGCATTGTTTATTCGTTAGACTTTCAGAGAACATAATAGTTTATATTTGTGTTTCTACTTAATTGATATGTTAAGTTTAAAGAACCTTTCTGTCTGTGATTTAATGATAATCCAAGAGGAATTATAAATCAAAACATCAATACTTCTACGTTCCTATTTATCACCCTTGGTGATTTTAACATTTTTTTCATATGTTCATGTTTGTTTTCATATGTTACCAATTGAATTAACATATTTTTACATTTCCTTGAATGTGTACGCTTTTTTGTGTTTCTCGGTTCTGATTATTATGTTTTCTTCTTAAAATTATTAATGTACTCTTTTTCATTCAATTTAAATCAAACAAAACACTCATAATGGTTGAACTTCCCTTTCACTACTTCTATTTTTTTATCCACACATGAACCAACCAAAAACATGAACCACCGAAACTACCACCCGATTGACATTCACGTCAAACGCAGCCCTTCCACAATCAACAACCGTAGCAACAAAACACATCACATTTCCTTTGCAGCGCGCCGTTGAGCCACCGTTGCTGCCCGACGGCAACAGAATCTTACCGTCATTTGGCGGCGCAGCATCGAACAAAATAATGCAAGGGCGAATCAATTGAACCCGACCGAACGTTGCCAATGACCGAACGGTGAAACCATTTTACGACCAGCGTCGTCCGGTGCAGAGTCAGTAATTCATCAATTTTGTGCCTCATTGCGTTGGTTTTTGATTATAAAAGGTGAGACCGGGTGCGGAGGGAAATCGAAACGGCAAGAAACGGAAAATGTAAGGATGTCCGATCCGATCCGGCCAGCCGACCAACCGGGCTGGTAAAACACAACCCATTCCTTGTTCGAATGTTTGTCTTGGGAATTTTCCTTGCGATGGGGAAGGCGTGTGAAGTAACAGAATGTAGTGTAACGGAGTAATTTTCATTAGCATTCTTAATCGAACCGATCCGAAGTGTAAAATGTAAATGTGTAGAAGCAGTTAAAGAATTTGATTGTACTGGCACTAATCGATTGAGACAACAACTCTGGGCCACAGCAAGATGGTATGCAGGCCGGCTTTAGCATGGGTAAGAAATATAATCTTAACTCAACGGTTTTCCGTCTATTGACCGATACCATTGAACCACGGTAAATGATGGAATTGATCGGTACGTACGCATTCACGTAAGGAAAATGGATCGTCCGGTACAGCTAGGATATGATTTATCGCTCGCACTGCTCCTGACATTCGCAAACAATCGTACCACCTCCCCATCGCCATTCGCTCCCACCGTACCGCTTTGGGTTGGGTGGAATTTTTCAAACCAATGGCACATTGTGGCTGCAAGGACCGATGCGGCAGGATTCGGTTTTATCGGTTCGCATCAGGGCGTAGGTTTTTTTGTTGCTCTTTCCCTGTGTTCCCTTTTTCTTGCGTTAAGTTTCTTGCGAGGCAACAATTTTATTCTCGCTCCAAGTTTGCGTTACGATTCCCGATCAAATGGACGCTTGATTTACCTTCACATGGGTTTCGATTTCGGAAGTTGCCGGCAATGAAATTCAATTTCGGAAAACAGAAAACCGTTTATCCGTACCTTTGCCACTTCGGTGGCGGGTAGTCATATTTGAGGGTTTAACGATTTGCAATTTCAAACTTATACTTTTATTTATTTTAAATTGACGATTGTTTTTATTGTTTCATTGTATTTGTAGGTTTAGTTGCGGATGAAAGAATCTGTATTTTTTTAGGTAATTTCATAGTTCACGTTTTGAACCTATGAACATTGAGAAGATTTGCTTCGTGCTGCTTCAGCTGTAAATCACTTATTTTTCGGTGTATTGTTTGGAACTTTTAATTTGATTCATATTAATTTGTTCGTACCATGTGGTATGAATATTTTTCCTTATTAGCTAAAGGTAAATACTACACCTTTGTAATACAACTTATTCCTTATTCCTTAGCAATATATTTTAGTGGCGAAGACGTTATATTACACATTAAGAACCCTAATGCAAATCAAAATGCGAAATAGTTGTAGATGTCATTAGCTGCTCAGTGTGCTTTGCTATACGCCTGAAGGTATGCAATATTATGTATCGTCAATTTTCTAGCGGCGTGATGTATTCCAAATTGGCCATCCTTAGTAATGTCTGAGTGTCTGTCTACGTATTGTAAGCCGTTTTAAATTCCAAAATCAAAATTAATTTTAAATTTACCTTCAAAACCATTCGAAGCAAATATTTTAAATTTCTATTGTACATCCTAAGGCAACGTCAGCTCTATAGTTCCACAGTTAAATTGCATCCTTTTCCCACCTTAAAGTACGCATTGGATTAACTATGATCAATTGAATACTTTGCATTCCCAGCGGCTCTTCGCTCACATAAAGACGGTGACCGAGTCCGAGAGTAAATCAATAGGCAGTACAAAATCAATCCGCTCCGGCACCGTAGCTGGACGCTCACACCCACACCTTGGCCACGCATTCCGGAAAGGTAAGGCGTACGAACGAATCCATGTCATACCCTCAGGAGTTAACCTTAATTCGATTGCCCGCTAACGGTCGCTTCCCCCAATCGGTTGGTCGCTCTCCCGAGACCAGCACCGGACCAGAAACTCCCGAAGGGCCGGAAAGATCATTAATCTTTCGGGCTAAGCTCCGTTCTCAGGCCGGTAGCACCGCGGCACCAAACATCTTTCCGCCGGACTTCCGGATAGTGCGGGATGTATGTGGACGTATTTTCCTCTATTTGCACACCGAAGGGAAAACTGAAACTGCCTCTTCCATCTGCTCAGTAGATAGTCATTTTCATCAACTAATTGATGGATGGTACCGCAACGGTTCTAGATGAGTGGGATGCAACGATACTGACCATACCCGTAGCGCAAACCTACTCTGCCGAGTGATCCTTTTTGGTCCGAATTCTTTATGGGTAGCATCCATGGTTTTTTTCCTCCGCACAAATCACTGCTCCATATCACAGATCATTTCTTAAAAGCCAGAGAGCCGTTGAAGCTGTTATTCCTTCAGCTTCAACATTTGGGCAAGAAAATGCGAGCAGGTAGAGAAAAACGACCAACAAAAAAAGGGAAATACGCCGACAGGTAAACGGTTGACTTATTAAATTTGTCACCGAATCCGGTCAGTGCCGTTGCACACCGGTGCTAATTGAAGCCGAGGGGCCGATTCTGGCAATCGCTCACGGTGGCTCCGAGATCGGTCAGAGTTCGTTAGGGTGAGATTGAGATCGGGATCGATTAATTTTATTTGATGCCCCGTTTGGTGCCCCGGAAAATTGTGTGACACCTGCAGTACCGGGTGCCGGGTCGATTTTGGTGAGTGAATTTTGGGACGGGTGATAAGTGAATTTGATGAATGGTTTAAGAATGTGTCGCTACCTTCGGTACGTTGCGGTCCGGGCAAAATTAAATCACCTTCACCCATATCGATTGGGCGCACGGGGAGAATTTAATATTTTGTTTTATTCACGCGAAAATTTCACTAACTACTGAGGGAAAATCAAGAACACAAAATGAACGACCTTCCTAGCAAGGCAGACAGATATTACTGCCGACAAAGTGTATCAAAACATTTGCTTATCATCAATAAGGGTTACTTTAAGATGTGCTACGCCCTCCCCCAAACGGCCTGCTAGAAAAATCAAATTAGAAGCTCATCCTTTACCCCGAACGCAAGCACAATGGACCGAATGGTCTTCCGCCGGCATACACCTGCAGTCCCATTATCAGATCATTGCCGTTCGGACTTGTCTGCAATTTTCTTATCAACATCACCGTCATCACAGTGCTCATTGTTTGGGTCCTCTCGGATACTGCACCGTTCCACTTACTTTGTCAGCTTGGTAGTGGAACTCTTTCCAAAAATGTACGATGCCTGAATGGAGTTGCTTCTGCTGCTGCCGGTGAGGTGTGCAGTAATTTTCCGCCCATAGATAGCAACCGGCTGTGACCATTGTTCGGGGATTCCAGCACCGAAAGAGACGTCCGGTTCTGTTGCAATTTAGTTCTTTCCGTCGACAGGGATGGTAGGGTTTAGAGTGTACCTTCGCGCTACAGGGGCTAAGTTCAGCGAGGCCTTGATGTCAAACAAGTCGGTTGCTTTTCTATACAATTTTACAGATCTAAATCTCTTCCATTGAGCCTTCCCATTTGAATGCTTTCGTGATGTTATGCTCCGTTTGCTGGTGTAATCAGCAAGATTTGTCTTTTTATTTTATTTCTATTGGATTAAATTGAATACATTTTAGTGGTTCTACAAATCTTTTAGGTTTCAAAAATCAATTCAGACTCTTTTCGTAACTTTTTTTTTTGTGGGAAGCACAACGTTTGCTTTGAAATATTGTAGTGTAATTCTATACTTGAGCTTTATTATCAGTCTTAGCAAATTAAAGACCCTCACTAAAGCTTAAAACTCTCAACAAAGTGGAACTCACAACGTATGAAATGGTTCATTATTTTGTTCAATATTATTTTCACTATCTCATTGCGTCCACATTCACATAAGTTGTGAACCCATTCCCTTAGCGTCTTCGTTATGTCTTAATTTGAAACTAATGCTTCATAACTCGTTCCTCGCCGCTTCACATTAAGTTTGAAGACCTCCTCCTTAAAGCACTTGCAGCCGAGCGACGACTTCCTGCTCTTCCGGCCTGCTGTAGAAGAAAATCATCAAATATTCACCGTTTTTAATGCAGCCCGAAAATGTAATCTATACTTACGCTCTCGCCGAACGTTTAAAACCACCGCACCAGTGTTAGCGACCAACAGCAACGAAGGAAAATCCCTCCTACCAGCCTTCATCACGTTGCGAAAGTGCAAAGTGGATCCGAAGATGAGTGCGAAAATGACACTTCCTATTAAACCTGGGCAGAAGATGCAAGAAGCATCTGCACAAAACTTTCGTTTCGCTTAAAATCCCATTGCGAACGGGCAGGCCCAGCCCAGCTCAGCCCAGACCGCGTGTGAGCATGTGAGGTGAGGTGAGAAACGGCTTGAAAGATGCTTTTCTTCTAAGAGCTGCTGCTGTCCACCTGAATTGCAGTGCCAGCGTGCCGGAAACGTGGAATATGTGTGGTGCAGCTTTACGGGTGTGAAAGTGAGTGCATTATGTGAGGTAAAAATGCCGGTTTTGATACGGTGGTATGACAGTAATGCCGGCAACGTACGACAAAATATGGACGGGAAAAAACAGACATGTAAGTAATTCTAATTATTATTTGTTGAAGGCATGATTTAAGTTTGATCAAAACACAATTTCTCCGTCGGGACGTGTTTTGAGACTTTTAAAGTTATTTATAGCATTTAATGATAAACTTCAATATTTTTAAAATGTAACTAATCAAATAATTGGGGCTATGTAGTATTTCGCTTACTTGAACGCATTGATAAACTCCGTCCTATAGAGTGTATCTTTATTATAAATAATATTTTATTCATCATTTAAACGTATTCTTACTACACCGTTCTTTACCGCAACTTAACCAAGCCACAGTAATTATCTTCATAATTTCCACCCATTATCCATTCCTTCGAACATTGCGCCACAGAACGACCACACTTAGATACTTCGAGCGCCGCCAACAGCCCAAAACAAGTCATTGCAAAACGGGTGTTTTTGCGTTGTGCGATGGGGAATATGCGATGCATCCCGATGCAATGAAATATGATAAATATCCTCATTTAAGTGTGTGGTGTGTGTCTCATCGGGACACCGAATGGGAAATTGTAAAAGCAACGCCGCATCTGCACCTGGTAAAGGTGCACGGGTTGCACCTTCGGGGATCTTGGGGATCGTTGTTTTTTTTTTTTGTTTTGTTGCGGGAATAAAATTCTTCACAATCCCCCTAGCGCGAGCGTCGGTTCGATTGTCATTGGAACCCATTTCTTCCACCGTAATATCGGGGAAATACTTAAGGTTAAGGGAAAACATTCTACCAGCGAAATATGACCGAAAGAACAGAACCAGTTTTTTTTCTTCTGTTGAGCGCAATTGAGGAAAAATTTGGAGAAAACTAGAAAAGTTTTCATGCACATTCGGAAAACGCTCGCATCAGTAAATGAAGTCTTTCCCACAGCCCAACCGGGCGAGCTCATTTCAAAACGCGAGCATCAGGTGGCCAAAACAGAAACATTTATACACTTTCCCACAAAGCTGGATATCAATTTCTCCGTTTTCTTTGCCCCGTTTTGTAGCGAGGAAAGCGTTCCCTTGCCTGTTGGCCTCTGGACTGTGGTGTGGCAAACGATAGACTAGACTATAGGTCGGGAAGGAACAGGGATGAAGTCCACGAAGCGAGGAGTGCACTTTCGTGACCATTCTTACGTTTGCTGCCTGCTACGAACTCCCGGCAGTGGCCGAACCCCGGGAAAGGAAGGACCGATTGCCGACGATCGTCCCGCAGGGAATTGACATTTTCCCATCGCCTTAAAGCGTAAAAGCGATAGCCCTAAGTGTAGGTGTTGCTGGCCGGAAGACGCGTTCGCGCCGTTCCAAACTCCGCGCATTTGGTGAAAATAATAAAAATAATGTAATATGTTGTCGTTATTAATTTTACATACTTTCGGGCGGGTATCGACCGACCGCAGTGGGAAACTCGCATGGATAAGCGTGCCCGTGCCGGGGCGAAAGAGATATCATTTTTTATTATAATTCTTTAGCGATTAAGTTTTTCTGCTCGGCGTACGAATTTTCTTTCCTCACTCAGTGGGCACGTTCTGACGTGGGTTTGTTTTTTTTTTTCTTCTTCTTCTCGCGAACCGTGTGTATTTTCGTTTCACTTCCGGTGGCCGCTGCATTGACAGCAGGTTTGTGGATGGCGTTTATGCAGCCACCGTGGTGGAGGAGTTTGTAAATCGTGGTTGTAAAAGTTGAAAGCCCATACCATCAGGGTGAATTGGGAGGGAGTAAATTAAATTAGATTTACTTCCACTTTCACTGCCGCGGCCGCGGCCCAATGATTGGCTGGAATGGACGATCGTTTGTACAACCTTCCGTTCCGTTCCGTTTAAAAATGGCCCCAGAGAGTTCATTATTTTGTTGCTGCGTGTGCTTGCCTTTTTTCTGTATCTGTAGCTTTGTTTGTGGTTCCCGAACCCGCAGAGAATCACAGCGTTGTTATCATATGCTGGCTGCCTTTTTAGCACGCGTGAATTCTGAGACGACAGAACAGAGAAACGAACTTGAGCGAGAAAAGTGAAAACAACATTTAATTATAAGATTAACGTAATACGCCAATAACGCGACACGGTTACGTGCCCTCGGCTGACTACAGTTGCCAGTGGAAAAGCATGGAAACTGAAATGGAAAATAGGATTCTCTTTCTACCGTGTTTTGTTTCTTTTTTATTCGTTCCTTTGCGGTGGAAGCCGCGGAATCAGTTATGGTGGGTGCTTGAGAGCGAGATGAATTTTTGGCGCGTCTGAAGCGAAATCTTCTTCACGCCCGAGCTCCACGTGAGTTGCGCTGCAGCAGGTGAACGATGCCGTGTGCACGTCCCGAACGTCCAATGCATACTCGTTGCATGGCGGACATGGTGCGATGGGTGAAATTGATAAAAATTGGTGCATTTGCTCCGTTTTGTCGCTAAGCAGGATTTACGAAGATCTTTGAATTATTAGACAGCCGGGAGACATCGCTGCTTACATTGGAAGTATTCACTGCAGCCACATGCAATAGACTTGTGCGTTGGCATTGTGCATCAACAAAGAGTTTTCAGCAACAGAATTTTCTGGAAGGATATTTCAATGTAAGGACGAGATATTTTAAAAGCTAGACAAAATCGATCTAATGTGATAGCAACAAAAACCTCTTAATACATTTGAGATATCTGCTCCATAGACTACTTTGATAACACAAATAAAAAACTTATGGCTTGTGTCTTTGTAAGTTTTCGTTTAAAATACTAGATATTTATGGAAGACTGTTCCAAAGCAATGCGTAAACCAACCGTTGCTTGTGCCATATTAACCGCGATCGATCGTTGTCACGGCACCAAATGTACGCAATTGATACATTCGTTATTGTGCAATGTTGCGCTTGCTTTGTCGTGTTTGCAATACTTTTAGTATTATTTGTTAAAATCTATGTTAACTTACTATCTTACTATTTTTTTTACTACCTTTGACACTACAATTTCAGGATATCGTTGTGATCTTTGGCCATTTCTAACTTTCGTTGACTCTGCTTCTTATCCTGAAGGCTACTTAATACTTAATTATTTTCGTTTCTTATGTTAAGCCACGAAACAATACGCTTTGCTGAGCTGTTATATAGCAAAGATTTTATAATTTGCTGATTTATTATTTGTATTTTGTAATTTAAATTTTGTATTTATTTATTGCTTATTTTTCTAATCAAATCTATATTTTTTTACCCATTTCATGTGTAAGATTCTTTTTTCTAAAGTTCTTACAATGAAGAGTTCGAAACAGATGCAAATCCAAACCACAACCTGTGATGTAATATGCTGAACGCCTTATGCAACACTATAGAACCATTGCACGACTGGCAGCATTATTGAACAACTACTGATTTCAGATTAATATTAACGGACCGAATGATAGTCTCAGTAGGATACATCCAACCCTTTAAATTACACTTTAATCTTTTCATGCCATTGCTTTAATGCCCTTTTGCAACAACAAAAAAAGCCTATCGTTATCATTAGATTGGCATTATTTTGCTCTCCAAACAATAACCCCTAACCAGCCCTAAGCAACCCGGCCAGCCAATAGAAATCTTCCCCGAAAATTGCCAAACAAAAAGCCATGAATGAAATTACGATTGGTCTACACGCAACAAAACAAAGCAATACACAACGGCCGACCCTCCCATTTTACCCCCGCGGATGTACGCAGACGTAATTGAAATTAAGCATAACGGCGTGTTAAACTTGCCTTTTGAAATCCTAAAATAACACCTTTTTTCAAATTACTCCTTGGCACGAGCTTAAGCTTAGAACGAATGTAAACCTTCCGTCGTGCTGTTGAAAGGGTTGAATAGAAGAAGAAAAAAGGGATTCGCCTTTTTCTTTTCACGCCTATCTTGTTGTTCCGCACGGTACCGAGCTTTCCTTCAAGAAGAGAGAAGTTTGCTTTAATTTCGTACCTCGATGTTCCTCGTTGAACGGTGTTCAAATTATCATTTTTTTGTGTGCGTTTCGTTGTTGTTTTGTTTGTGAAATAGCTCTACGCAGTGTGAGCTCTGTTTGCTGGTTAGCTTCAGTGTATCGTTTCTTGAGAAGTAGTACGTCCGCACAGGCCGCATCCTTCTGGGACATGTGAAAGACCATCGAAACTTCCCCGAACGGATGAACTTTACGGAGCACAATCGGAACGGCCAAAAGATACGATTACGATCTGATTTTTATTCAATTTAGGCTTCGCGTTGCTTTGGGAACGGTCCGTAGCGGATATTACCACTGGCTCATGTAAGGGCGGCCATCGCACCGAACATGGCACATGGCAGGATCATAATGCTACATAGTTCTACCACCTTCCTCCTCGAGCGAGCCAATTCGTACCATCGAAACTTTGTTTCTTCTCATCCACCTTCAGCATATGTGGAAGAAGCGCAAGAAAGGGCCCGGTACAAAAATTTGTGACCAGGATTACAATTGGCCGAGATTTGCTTTCCTCATTTGCCGTTTGGGTTGTAATTTTGGCACTACTTGAGCCTCGTGACCATCCTTATCATGTTCGTTTTTCTTGCCTTGTGGACACCGTGCAGCGCACAGCACAGCGCACGGCACATCCGGAGAGGCTTCGATTTGCCATTATCATATCATAGTTATCCTTGTTATTATACCACATTATCATCTTGTTACTCGGCACGCCTTCGTGAGCATCGTCTCAACCAGACCGGAAGGGAAAATTACCTGGATTTGACTGTTTTTCCATTTGCTGCAGCCAGTAGAAAAAAGATGCGGAACCCTTTTTCTACGCTACACAACAGCGACAACAACACGTTGGCCCCAAAAATCCGATCGTCTCCACCGTTTCCGTGGTGGTATGTGCGATGCAGAAGGGATTCGTTATCGGTTTTCAATTTATGTTAATAATAGATCTTTTTATGGCCTCCTTGTTTGGTTTGGTTGGATGTGGCTTTTTGGTGGGGTGGTCCAGTGTATACTTAGGTATATTGGTAGCTTCTCACTCACCCTCTCATGTCTCACGGCGACTTTCTCACATTTGCTGGATAATATAAGAAAGGGAATTTTATATTTTAATTCTCTGTTCAACTTTTGTGACAAAATGAAGATTTTTGCGACAAATGTGCAGTTTTTATATTTTTTAAAATTATTCATACCCTCAAGACCAATGACTGATCCGTCTCATTAAAAAGCCCTGTGCGCTCAATTAGGATAACAACCAATTACCTGAGCATCACGGGTTTTTTTTTCCCACAAGTGCCTCATACAGTTGCCATTGAGTGCTGTTTAATTTTCCGGCCTTAATCATGCACCGCTACCGGATCCGCAACACCGCCATGGATCGATTTTTCGCCAATAATCTTCCGGCGACAGTCCAATACTCCGTTACAAATGAGGGGTGACTGTAGCTCAGTATTATTATTATTTTCCACCACCAACCACGCTTTTGCTCGCCCAACAACAACAACACCCCATTCACCCCAAAAACCGGTGCCAAGCGGCACGGGTTTGCCCGAGACTCATTTTTACCGCCTGACAAATGAGCCCTTGCACTCGATGAAGTTCCGGCACCAGCGCACAATTTGGTGGTTGTTGCTTTCGTATCGCGGAAGTTTTGCATCTGCAATTTACACCAAAACCCCACGGCACGGCGCTGATGGCGGATGGTGGATTGACTCATTTTAGCTAACGGCGCATAACGGCGTTCTTCTTGGGGGGGTGTTTATTTCAAGCGCAACCTCGAACGAAATCGGCAAGTGATTATTCGCTCTTTTCGAACGTCCGTTTCCACCCTTATTAACTGCGAGTACGATTTTTCAATAATCCCACTAATGGAACAATGATTGATGGTGATTGTGTCTGCGGGTCTTGGGTCACGTGGGGACCGAGGCGATGGGGGAGGGGAAGAGAACAACTTTGCTTCGGCGACTAAATCGCTATTACGGCACACCATTTACTGCACGCGCCAAGGAAGGGAAAGGAAAAGTAGACAACGGCATAAACCCAGCCACAGCCGCAGCAACAATGCTCTTGAGATGAGGGATGCCGTGCCGGGGCCGGGAAGGGCCAGTGGTGCGCAAAATGGAAAGATAAATATTCGCCGTTAGTCAATTATCAATCTTAGGGCCCGCCATGTCTTTGCCGTCAAGGGAAAAGCTGCTGGTTTTGCTTTTCCCAACCAGGGAAGTATTTTTTTTTCTATTTGTTATTTGTACTGGCAGGAAGAAAACCGTATTGGGATCATATTCAAAGCAGCCTTCTGCGTTCCTTGACCAAACCCGGATGCTCGGCCACCGTAAAGACCTGCGTAGGCTTACAGTGTTACGGAATTGATGCGATTTGGAACTTTTTTGACGGTGACATCGTTGATCATTGTTGTGGTAAACATAAAAATATTACTCCCTGTCATGTAAACAAGTCGAACAAGCAACCGGGGAGACAAATGTTTACCATATTGTGTTTAACAAACGAACAGACAACAACAACCACATCAAAGCAATCAGGGGAAGAAAATGTTCATGCTGGATTGATTTGTTTTTTCCCCACTCGAACAACTTAGCGTGGGTAAATGATTTCGGGGAAACAAACAAGTACTGTACATGGTACAGATGCACCGTATGGTAAGCAGCAATCGTATCATGCTCGATTGAGCACAGGCCTTTCGGTTGCATATTGGAAGCAAAGGTGTAACGGATAGAAGAAAGCAGCATGTTCTTCAAATGTGACATGGAACCACTTTAGGCTGCATAACAATATGTTCTTTAATAAAGTTTTTTTTTGCGATTTTTGCGAGGTTATAACTTGCATTTTTTTACATTTCAAATATTAAAACTCTGATGATGAAAAGTTTGCCATAGTTAGCTTCACAGAAATCTTTAGAGAGGATGAGGAAAAGTTCACAGAAAAAATACAATTATAAACTTGCCACGGTGTGCCAAGATTCTTTTGTAGTATGATTGTTGATGTGGTGTTTACTAAATTAGGGATGTTCTATGATAAATTTAAGCTTTCTTAAGTTCGCCTTTTGTTTTCCCTAAAGACACCGTACAATATCGTACAATTTTGCAGAAGATGCGTAGGACTTAAAGGAATGTTATTGAAGACATACACAGCGGCGGATCAAACGGTAGGTGGTGTAGGCGGTCGCCTAGGGCCTCGCCGTGTTGGGGGCCCCAAACAATTTGTGCCGATTGTGCGATTTTTGGACATTTAGCAGCAGAGTTAATTTGTAGCAAAAAATCTAATTAAAAAGGAAACAATTTGATCGAAAATATCCTTGGATTTTATATATCTCTGGTTATATAAAACATTTTTCCGTGGTTCTGTCTTGTGCAGACTGGCTGCGCTACCAATACACCATCTGGCCGCCCCGTGACCCCTTATTTTCCCTTTTATGTCAACCTACTCATGTATTCTATTTCTTGAACGGGATTTTTTCATCTGTTCGTAAATGATCCTACCGTTAGATGCTAGAATAGAAACCATGCTTGTTTTCACTTGCGTAATATTCGCCATTTCATAGCTCATGGTTCTTGGAATACCATTTCTGTCTTTCTTGATTATTACTTAATCGAAGCTGGATTGTAGGTCCAGCTTATGTCCACCCATCCCAAACTGTCCAAACACTTCATCATATCCCCGTGTAGAATACTGTTCAAACTACATTGTTGTATTCTCGGTAACATTTGCATCGTTGTTAGACTGAAATTGTTTTAAAATTTTCAATTCTAAATCCATACGGTTTAAGATCATCGCCGCGAAATCGTTGATCTGAATTGAAAAAAGAACACGAAAAAAGATATTTGAAGAAATCATGTATGCATTGATATAAAAACGATGCGTTCAGTGAAGAACCTATCATAGTAGTCTTGCTAAAACATTGTCGTGCGTGCTGAAAGCGGTCTCGTTTTTTGAATTGAAAACTCAGTTTGTTTGAGAAAAATTAGTGAGTGCTTTGTGGTGTTGTATCCCTATATTTTGCTACTGACTATCAAATTGTGCCTTAGGAGCACATAGTGTGTTTCATACTGATGTAAATGTGCAAGTATAAATGTGACGAAATGATCGCAAGGGTCTTCACAATGACCGACGAGAACGGCCCAGAAATTCTTGGATTTCTTGACGCACGGACAACCGACCTAAACTTGGAGCATCAAACTTCATACGCGAAAATCAAGCGAACGATCGAAATTCACATTAATATGTGCAGGGCCACAAGAGTTGACAAATTTGTCCAATGACCAAATAAACTGGGCAACTGTAAAAACCACTATACCGTTACCGCGCACACAAATTTCCGATACCAGGAGAGCATGGTTTCCCAGAGGTGTCATCTGCAGCTTGGGACAAATTTGCCCATCACAATTGCTACTGCATACTATCAAACACGTGAGAACGATCGCTAATAAGAAAGATCAATAAAACGGAAAGCATCCTTCATCTCGCTCAAACTTTCCGTCGGTTGGTACGAAATTCCATACAAAACCAGCTGTTTTCCGATTTCCGATACCAGGAAAGCATCCACGGAAGTAGTAGCACCTTGTACAGCAATTTTGCTCGAAAACCGCCTGAAGGTATGCAAAATTTAAACACTAACTTTCCCGTTGGTCGAGCAAAATTTTGCAACAATTTTGCTCAAAAACCGCCGAAAGTTATGCAATGTTTAAACACGAACTTTCCCGTTGGTCGTGAAAAATTTCTTCGAAAACTACCAGTTTCCGAATGTATAGTACCAGGAGAGCATCCACGGAAGAGGTAGCTCATGGTGCTGCGCCGAAAGGTATGCAATCAACTTGCAATGCAATACGCCGAAAGGTATGCAATGTTCATACATTAACTTTTCACACAAACCAGCTGTTTTCAGATTTCCGATACCAGGAGAGCATGTCTCTCAAGAGGAGACATCTTCCTTCCCCATCCCCCCCCTACCCTCGCCCACGGTCCATGGCGGCCAAGATGGCGGACAAGATGGCGACCAAGATGGCAGGCAAGATGGCGGCCAAGATGGCGGCCAAGATGGCGGACAAGATGGCGGACAAGATGGTCGACACAAGATGGCGTCCAAGATGGCGGACAAGATGGCGGACACAAGATGGCGGCCAAGATGGCGGACAAGATGGCGGCCAAGATGGCGGACAAGATGGCGGACAAGATGGCGGACAAGATGGTGGTCAAGATGGCGGCCAAGATGGCGGACAAGATGGCAGACACAAGATGGCGGACACAAGATGGCGGACACAAGATGGCGGACACAAGATGGAGGCCAAGATGGCGGACAAGATGGCGAACAAGATGGCGGACAAGATGGCGGACAAGATGGTGGACAAGATGGCGGCCAAGATGGCGGCCAAGATGGCGGACAAGATGGCGGACAAGATGGCGGACAAGATGGTCGACACAAGATGGCGTCCAAGATGGCGGACAAGATGGCGGACACAAGATGGCGGACACAAGATGGCGGACACAAGATGGAGGCCAAGATGGCGGACAAGATGGCGAACAAGATGGCGGACAAGATGGCGGACAAGATGGCGGACACAAGATGGCGGACACAAGATGGCGGACACAAGATGGAGGCCAAGATGGCGGACAAGATGGCGGCCAAGATGGCGGACAAGATGGTCGACACAAGATGGCGTCCAAGATGGCGGACAAGATGGCGGACACAAGATGGCGGCCAAGATGGCGGACAAGATGGCGGCCAAGATGGCGGACAAGATGGCGGACAAGATGGCGGACAAGATGGTGGACAAGATGGCGGCCAAGATGGCGGACAAGATGGCAGACACAAGATGGCAAACACAAGATGGCGGACACAAGATGGTGGCCAAGATAGCGGACAAGATGGCGAACAAGATGGCGGACAAGATGGCGGACAAGATGGCGGCCAAGATGGCGAACACAAGATGGCGGACACAAGATGGAGGCCAAGATGGCGGACAAGATGGCGGCCAAGATGGCGGACAAGATGGCGGACAAGATGGCGGACAAGATGGCGGACAAGATGGCGGACAAGATGGCGGCCAAGATGGCGGCCAAGATGGCGGACAAGATGGCGGACAAGATGGCGTCCAAGATGGCGGACAAGATGGCGGACACAAGATGGCGGCCAAGATGGCGGACAAGATGGCGGCCAAGATGGCGGCCAAGATGGCGGACAAGATGGCGGACAAGATGGCGGACAAGATGGTGGACAAGATGGCGGCCAAGATGGCGGACAAGATGGCAGACACAAGATGGCGGACACAAGATGGCGGACACAAGATGGTGGCCAAGATGGCGGACAAGATGGCGAACAAGATGGCGGACAAGATGGCGGACAAGATGGCGGACACAAGATGGCGGACACAAGATGGCGGACACAAGATGGAGGCCAAGATGGCGGACAAGATGGCGGCCAAGATGGCGGACAAGATGGCGGACAAGATGGCGGACAAGATGGCGGCCAAGATGGCGGACAAGACGGCGGACAAGATGGCGAACAAGATGGCGGACAAGATGGCGGACAAGATGGCGGACACAAGATGGCGGACACAAGATGGCGGACACAAGATGGAGGCCAAGATGGCGGACAAGATGGCGGCCAAGATGGCGGACAAGATGGCGGACAAGATGGTCGACACAAGATGGCGTCCAAGATGGCGGACAAGATGGCGGACACAAGATGGCGGCCAAGATGGCGGACAAGATGGCGGCCAAGATGGCGGACAAGATGGCGGACAAGATGGCGGACAAGATGGTGGACAAGATGGCGGCCAAGATGGCGGACAAGATGGCGGACACAAGATGGCGGACACAAGATGGCGGACACAAGATGGAGGCCAAGATGGCGGACAAGATGGCGAACAAGATGGCGGACAAGATGGCGGACAAGATGGCGGACACAAGATGGCGGACACAAGATGGAGGCCAAGATGGCGGACAAGATGGCGGCCAAGATGGCGGACAAGATGGCGGACAAGATGGCGGACAAGATGGCGTACAAGATGGCGGACAAAATGGCGGACAAGATGGCGGACAAGAAGGCGGACAAGATGGCGGACGAGATGGCGGACAAGATGGCGGACAAGATGGCGGACAAGATGGTGGACAAGATGGCGGCCAAGATGGCGGACAAGATGGCGGCCAAGATGGCGGACAAGATGGCGGACAAGATGGCAGACAAGATGGTGGACAAGATGGCGGCCAAGATGGCGGACAAGATGGCGGACAAGATGGCGGACACAAGATGGCGGACACAAGATGGAGGCCAAGATGGCGGACAAGATGGCGGCCAAGATGGCGGCCAAGATGGCGGACAAGATGGCGGCCAAGATGGCGGACAAGATGGCGGACAAGATGGCGGACAAGATGGTGGACAAGATGGCGGCCAAGATGGCGGACAAGATGGCGGACAAGATGGCGGACACAAGATGGCGGACACAAGATGGAGGCCAAGATGGCGGACAAGATGGCGGCCAAGATGGCGGCCAAGATGGCGGACAAGATGGCGGCCAAGATGGCGGCCAAGATAGCGGACAAGATGGCGAACAAGATGGCGGACACAAGATGGCGGACAAGATGGCGGACACAAGATGGCGGACACAAGATGGCGGACACAAGATGGAGGCCAAGATGGCGGACAAGATGGCGGCCAAGATGGCGGACAAGATGGCGGACAAGATGGTCGACACAAGATGGCGTCCAAGATGGCGGACAAGATGGCGGACACAAGATGGCGGCCAAGATGGCGGACAAGATGGCGGCCAAGATGGCGGACAAGATGGCGGACAAGATGGCGGACAAGATGGTGGACAAGATGGCGGCCAAGATGGCGGACAAGATGGCAGACACAAGATGGCGGACACAAGATGGCGGACACAAGATGGAGGACAAGATGGCGGACAAGATGGCGAACAAGATGGCGGACAAGATGGCGGACAAGATGGCGGACACAAGATGGCGGACACAAGATGGCGGACACAACATGGCGGACAAGATGGCGGCCAAGATGGCGGACAAGATGGCGGCCAAGATGGCGGACCAGATGGCGGACAAGATGGCGGACAAGATGGCGGACAAGATGGCGGCCAAGATGGCGGACAAGATGGCGGCCAAGATGGCGGACAAGATGGCGGACAAGATGGCGGACAAGATGGCGGACAAGATGACGGCCAAGATGGCGGCCAAGATGGCGGACAAGATGGCGGACAAGATGGCGGTTAAAATGGTTTACAAAATGGTGGCCAAGATGGCGAACACAAAATGGCGGACACAAGATGGCGGACACAAGATGGCGGCCAAGATGGCGGACAAGATGGCGGCCAAGATGGCGGCCAAGATGGCGGCCAAGATGGCGAACAAAATGGCGGACAAGATGGCGGACAAGATGGCGGACAAGATGGCGGACAAGATGGCGGACAAGATGGCGGACAAGATGGCGGACAAAATGGCGGACAAGATGGCGGACAAGAAGGCGGACAAGATGGCGGACGAGATGGCGGACAAGATGGCGGACAAAATGGCGGACAAGATGGCGGACAAGATGGCGGCCAAGATGGTGGGCAAGATGGCGGCCAAGATGGCGGACAAGATGGCGGACAAGATGGCGGACAAGATGGCGGACAAGATGGCGGACAAGATGGCGGCCAAGATGGCGGACAAGATGGCGGACAAGATGGCGGACAAGATGGCGGACAAGATGGCGGACAAGATGGCGGCCAAGATGACGGCCAAGATGGCGGCCAAGATGGCGGACAAGATGGCGGTTAAAATGGTTTACAAAATGGTGGCCAAGATGGCGAACACAAAATGACGGACAAGATGGCGGACACAAGATGGCGGCCAAGATGGCGGACAACATGGCGGACAAGATGGCGGCCAAGATGGCGGCCAAGATGGCGGACAAGATGGCGGCCAAGATGGCGGACAAGATGGCGGACAAGATGGCGGACAAGATGGCGGACACAACATGGCGGACAAGATGGCGGCCAAGATGGCGGACAAGATGGCGGCCAAGATGGCGGACCAGATGGCGGACAAGATGGCGGACAAGATGGCGGACACAAGATGGCGGACAAGATGGTGGACAAGATGGCGGACAAGATGGCGGACAAGATGGCGGACAAAATGGCGGACAAGATGGCGGACAAGATGGCGGAAAAGATGGCGGCCAAGATGGTGGACAAGATGGCGGACAAGATGGCGGACAAGATGGCGGACAAAATGGCGGACAAGATGGCGGACAAGATGGCGGAAAAGATGGCGGCCAAGATGGCGGCCAAGATGGTGGACAAGATGGCGGACAAGATGGCGGACAAGATGGCGGACAAGATGGCGGACAAAATGGCGGACAAGATGGCGGACAAGATGGCGGACACAAGATGGCGGCCAAGATGGCGGACAAGATGGCGGCCAAGATGGCGGACAAGATGGCGGACAAGATGGCGGACAAGATGGCGGACACAAGATGGCGGCCAAGATGGCGGACAAGATGGCGGCCAAGATGGCGGCCAAGATGGCGGACAAGATGGCGGCCAAGATGGCGGACAAGATGGCGGACAAAATGGCGGACAAGATGGCGGACAAGATGGCGGACAAGATGGCGGCCAAGATGGCGGCCAAGATGGCGGACAAGATGGCGGACAAGATGGCGGACAAGATGGCGGACACAAGATGGCGGCCAAGATGGCGAACAAGATGGCGGACAAGATGGCGGCCAAGATGGCGGACAAGATGGCGGCCAAGATGGCGGACAAGATGACGGACAAAATGGCGAACAAGATGGCGGACAAGATGGCGAACAAGATGGCGGACAAGATGGCGGCCAAGATGGCGGACAAGATGGCGGCCACGATGGCGGACAAGATGGCGGACAAGATGGTGGACAAGATGGCGGCCAAGATGGCGGACACAAGATGGCGGACACAAGATGGCGGCCAAGATGGCGGACAAGATGGCGGACAAGATGGCGGACAACATGGCGGACAAGATGGCGGACACAAGATGGAGGCCAAGATGGCGGACAAGATGGCGGACAAGATGGCGGACACAAGATGGCGGACAAGATGGCGGACAAGATGGTGGACAAGATGGCGGCCAAGATGGCGGACAAGATGGCGGACAAGACGGCGGACACAAGATGGCGGACAC
The DNA here is from genome assembly GCF_943734755.1 of Anopheles moucheti. Taxonomy (NCBI): domain Eukaryota; kingdom Metazoa; phylum Arthropoda; class Insecta; order Diptera; family Culicidae; genus Anopheles; species Anopheles moucheti. The sequence continues at coordinate 17,377,718 of NC_069141.1, forward strand.
AAGATGGAGGCCAAGATGGCGGACACAAGATGGAGGCCAAGATGGCGGACAAGATGGCGGCCAAGATGGCGGCCAAGATGGCGGACAAGATGGCGGCCAAGATGGCGGCCAAGATAGCGGACAAGATGGCGAACAAGATGGCGGACACAAGATGGCGGACAAGATGGCGGACACAAGATGGCGGACACAAGATGGAGGACAAGATGGCGGACAAGATGGCGGCCAAGATGGCGGACAAGATGGCGGACAAGATGGTCGACACAAGATGGCGTCCAAGATGGCGGACAAGATGGCGGACACAAGATGGCGGCCAAGATGGCGGACAAGATGGCGGCCAAGATGGCGGACAAGATGGCGGACAAGATGGCGGACAAGATGGTGGACAAGATGGCGGCCAAGATGGCGGACAAGATGGCAGACACAAGATGGCGGACACAAGATGGCGGACACAAGATGGAGGCCAAGATGGCGGACAAGATGGCGAACAAGATGGCGGACAAGATGGCGGACAAGATGGCGGACACAAGATGGCGGACACAAGATGGCGGACACAACATGGCGGACAAGATGGCGGCCAAGATGGCGGACAAGATGGCGGCCAAGATGGCGGACCAGATGGCGGACAAGATGGCGGACAAGATGGCGGCCAAGATGGCGGACAAGATGGCGGCCAAGATGGCGGACAAGATGGCGGACAAGATGGCGGACAAGATGGCGGCCAAGATGACGGCCAAGATGGCGGCCAAGATGGCGGACAAGATGGCGGACAAGATGGTGGTTAAAATGGTTTACAAAATGGTGGCCAAGATGGCGAACACAAAATGGCGGCCAAGATGGCGGACACAAGATGGCGGCCAAGATGGCGGACAAGATGGAGGCCAAGATGGCGGCCAAGATGGCGGCCAAGATGGCGAACAAAATGGCGGACAAGATGGCGGCCAAGATGGCGGACAAGATGGCGGACAAGATGGCGGACAAGATGGCGGACAAGATGGCGGACAAAATGGCGGACAAGATGGCGGACAAGAAGGCGGACAAGATGGCGGACGAGATGGCGGACAAGATGGCGGACAAAATGGCGGACAAGATGGCGGACAAGATGGCGGCCAAGATGGTGGGCAAGATGGCAGCCAAGATGGCGGACAAGATGGCGGACAAGATGGCGGACAAGATGGCGGACAAGATGGCGGACAAGATGGCGGACAAGATGGCGGCCAAGATGGCGGACAAGATGGCGGCCAAGATGGCGGACAAGATGGCGGACAAGATGGCGGACAAGATGGCGGCCAAGATGACGGCCAAGATGGCGGCCAAGATGGCGGACAAGATGGCGGTTAAAATGGTTTACAAAATGGTGGCCAAGATGGCGAACACAAAATGGCGGACAAGATGGCGGACACAAGATGGCGGCCAAGATGGCGGACAACATGGCGGACAAGATGGCGGCCAAGATGGCGGCCAAGATGGCGGACAAGATGGCGGCCAAGATGGCGGACAAGATGGCGGACAAGATGGCGGACAAGATGGCGGACACAACATGGCGGACAAGATGGCGGCCAAGATGGCGGACAAGATGGCGGCCAAGATGGCGGACCAGATGGCGGATAAGATGGCGGACAAAATGGCGGACACAAGATGGCGGACAAGATGGTGGACAAGATGGCGGACAAGATGGCGGACAAGATGGCGGACAAAATGGCGGACAAGATGGCGGACAAGATGGCGGAAAAGATGGCGGCCAAGATGGTGGACAAGATGGCGGACAAAATGGCGGACAAGATGGCGGACAAAATGGCGGACAAGATGGCGGACAAGATGGCGGAAAAGATGGCGGCCAAGATGGCGGCCAAGATGGTGGACAAGATGGCGGACAAGATGGCGGACAAGATGGCGGACAAAATGGCGGACAAGATGGCGGACAAGATGGCGGACACAAGATGGCGGCCAAGATGGCGGACAAGATGGCGGCCAAGATGGCGGCCAAGATGGCGGACAAGATGGCGGACAAGATGGCGGACACAAGATGGCGGCCAAGATGGCGGACAAGATGGCGGCCAAGATGGCGGCCAAGATGGCGGACAAGATGGCGGCCAAGATGGCGGACAAGATGGCGGACAAAATGGCGGACAAGATGGCGGACAAGATGGCGGACAAGATGGCGGCCAAGATGGCGGCCAAGATGGTGGACAAGATGGCGGACAAGATGGCGGACAAGATGGCGGACACAAGATGGCGGCCAAGATGGCGGCCAAGATGGCGAACAAGATGGCGGACAAGATGGCGGCCAAGATGGCGGACAAGATGGCGGCCAAGATGGCGGACAAGATGGCGGACAAAATGGCGGACAAGATGGCGGACAAGATGGCGAACAAGATGGCGGACAAGATGGCGGCCAAGATGGCGGACAAGATGGCGGCCACGATGGCGGACAAGATGGCGGACAAGATGGTGGACAAGATGGCGGCCAAGATGGCGGACACAAGATGGCGGACACAAGATGGCGGCCAAGATGGCGGACAAGATGGCGGACAAGATGGCGGACAACATGGCGGACAAGATGGCGGCCAAGATGGCGGCCAAGATGGCGGACAAGATGGCGGACAAGATGGCGGACACAAGATGGCGGACACAAGATGGAGGCCAAGATGGCGGACAAGATGGCGGCCAAGATGGCGGCCAAGATGGCGGACAAGATGGCGGCCAAGATGGCGGCCAAGATAGCGGACAAGATGGCGAACAAGATGGCGGACACAAGATGGCGGACAAGATGGCGGCCAAGATGGCGGCCAAGATGGCGGACAAGATGGCGGCCAAGATGGCGGACAAGATGGCGGACAAGATGGCGGACAAGATGGCGGACACAACATGGCGGACAAGATGGCGGCCAAGATGGCGGACAAGATGGCGGCCAAGATGGCGGACCAGATGGCGGACAAGATGGCGGACAAGATGGCGGACACAAGATGGCGGACAAGATGGTGGACAAGATGTTGGACAAGATGGCGGACAAGATGGCGGACAAAATGGCGGACAAAATGGCGGACAAGATGGCGGACAAGATGGCGGAAAAGATGGCGGCCAAGATGGTGGACAAGATGGCGGACAAAATGGCGGACAAGATGGCGGACAAAATGGCGGACAAGATGGCGGACAAGATGGCGGCCAAGATGGCGGCCAAGATGGTGGACAAGATGGCGGACAAGATGGCGGACAAGATGGCGGACAAGATGGCGGACAAAATGGCGGACAAGATGGCGGACAAGATGGCGGACACAAGATGGCGGCCAAGATGGCGGACAAGATGGCGGCCAAGATGGCGGCCAAGATGGCGGACAAGATGGCGGACAAGATGGCGGACAAAATGGCGGACAAGATGGCGGACACGATGGCGGCAAAGATGGCGGACACAAGATGGCGGCCAAGATGGCGAACAAGATGGCGGACAAGATGGCGGCCAAGATGGCGGACAAGATGGCGGCCAAGATGGCGGCCACGATGGCGGACAAGATGGCGGACAAAATGGCGGACAAGATGGCGGCCAAGATGGCGAACAAGATGGCGGACAAGATGGCGGACAACATGGCGGACAAGATGGTGGCCAAGATGGAGTCCAAGATGGCGGCCAAGATGGCGAACACAAGATGGCGGCCAAGATGGCGGACAAGATGGCGGCCAAGATGGCGGACAAGATGGCGGACAAGATGGCGGACAAGATGGCGGACAAGATGGCGGCCAAGATGGCGGACAAGATGGCGGACAAAATGGCGGACAAGATGGCGGACACGATGGCGGCCAAGATGGCGGACACAAGATGGCGGCCAAGATGGCGAACAAGATGGCGGACAAGATGGTGGACAAGATGGCGGACAAAATGGCGGACAAGATGGCGGACAAGATGGCGTTCAAGATGGCGGACAAGATGGCGAACAAGATGGCGGACAAGATGGCGGACAAGATGGCGGACAAGATGGCGGACAAGATGGCGGCCAAGATGGCGGACAAGATGGCGGACAAAATGGCGGACAAGATGGCGGACACGATGGCGGCAAAGATGGCGGACACAAGATGGCGGCCAAGATGGCGAACAAGATGGCGGACAAGATGGCGGCCAAGATGGCGGACAAGATGGCGGCCAAGATGGCGGCCACGATGGCGGACAAGATGGCGGACAAAATGGCGGACAAGATGGCGGCCAAGATGGCGAACAAGATGGCGGACAAGATGGCGGACAACATGGCGGACAAGATGGTGGCCAAGATGGAGTCCAAGATGGCGGCCAAGATGGCGAACACAAGATGGCGGCCAAGATGGCGGACAAGATGGCGGCCAAGATGGCGGACAAGATGGCGGACAAGATGGCGGACAAGATGGCGGACAAGATGGCGGACAAGATGGCGGACAAGATGGCGGACAAGATGGCGGACACGATGGCGGCCAAGATGGCGGACACAAGATGGCGGCCAAGATGGCGTACAAGATGGCGGACAAGATGGCGGCCAAGATGGCGGACAAGATGGCGGCCACGATGGCGGACAAGATGGCGGACAAGATGGTGGACAAGATGGCGGCCAAGATGGCGGACAAGATGGCGGACACAAGATGGCAGCCAAGATGGCGGACAAGATGGCGGACACAAGATGGCGGCCAAGATGGCGGCCACGATGGCGGACAAGATGGCGGACAAGATGGCGAACAAGATGGCGGACAAGATGGCGGACAAGATGGCGGACAAGATGGCGGACAAGATGGCGGCCAAGATGGCGGACAAGATGGCGGACAAAATGGCGGACAAGATGGCGGACACGATGGCGGCCAAGATGGCGGACACAAGATGGCGGCCAAGATGGCGAACAAGATGGCGGACAAGATGGCGGCCAAGATGGCGGACAAGATGGCGGCCAAGATGGCGGCCACGATGGCGGACAAGATGGCGGACAAAATGGCGGACAAGATGGCGGCCAAGATGGCGAACAAGATGGCGGACAAGATGGCGGACAACATGGCGGACAAGATGGTGGCCAAGATGGAGTCCAAGATGGCGGCCAAGATGGCGAACACAAGATGGCGGCCAAGATGGCGGACAAGATGGCGGCCAAGATGGCGGACAAGATGGCGGCCAAGATGGCGGACAAGATGGCGGACAAGATGGCGGACAAGATGGCGGACAAGATGGCGGACAAGATGGCGGACACGATGGCGGCCAAGATGGCGGACACAAGATGGCGGCCAAGATGGCGTACAAGATGGCGGACAAGATGGCGGCCAAGATGGCGGACAAGATGGCGGCCACGATGGCGGACAAGATGGCGGACAAGATGGTGGACAAGATGGCGGCCAAGATGGCGGACAAGATGGCGGACACAAGATGGCAGCCAAGATGGCGGACAAGATGGCGGACACAAGATGGCGGCCAAGATGGCGGCCACGATGGCGGACAAGATGGCGGACAAGATGGCGGACAAGATGGGGGACAAGATCGCGGACAAGATGGCGGACAAGATGGCGGACTCAAGATGGCGGCCAAGATGGCGGACAAGATGGCGGACAAAATGGCGGACAAGATGGCGGATAAGATGGCGGCCAAGATGGTGGGCAAGATGGCGGCCAAGATGGCGGACAAGATGGCGGACAAGATGGCGGACAAGATGGCGGACAAGATGGCGGACAAGATGGCGGACAAGATGGCGGACAAGATGGCGGACAAGATGGCGGACAAGATGGCGGACAAGACGGCGGACAAGACGGCGGACAAGATGGCGGACAAAATGGCGGACAAGATGGCGGACAAGATGGCGGCCAAGATGGCGGTCAAGATGGCGGTCAAGATGGTGGACAAGATGGCTGCCAAGATGGCGGACAAGATGGCGGACAAGATGGCGGACAAGATGGCGGACAAGATGGCGGACAAGATGGCGGCCAAGATGGTGGACAAGATGGCGGCCAAGATGGCGGACAAGATGGCGGACAAGATGGCGTACAAGATGGCGGACACAAGATGGCGGCCAAGATGGCGAACAAGATGGCGGACACAAGATGACGGCCAAGATGGCGGCCACGATGGCGGACAAGATGGCGGACAAGATGGCGGACAAGATGGCGGACAAGATGGCGGACAAGATGGCGGACTCAAGATGGCGGCCAAGATGGCGGACAAGATGGCGGACAAAATGGCGGACAATATGGCGAACAAGATGGCGGACAAGATGGCGGCCAAGATAGCGGCCAAGATGGCGGACAAGATGGTGGCCATGATGGCTGCTAAGATGGCGGACAAGATGGCGGACAAGATGGCGGACAAGATGGCGGACAAGATGGCGGACAAAATGGTGGACAAGATGGCGGTCAAGATGGCGGACAAGATGGCGGACAAGATGGCGGCCAAGATGGCGGACAAGATGGCGGACAAGATGGCGGATAAGACGGCGGACAAGATGGCGGACAAGATGGCGGACAAGATGGCGGCCAAGATGGTGGGCAAGATGGCGGCCAAGATGACGGACAAGATGGCGGACAAGATGGCGGACAAGATGGCGGACAAGATGGCGGACAAGATGGCGGACAAGATGGCGGACTCAAGATGGCGGCCAAGATGGCGGACAAGATGGTGGACAAGATGGCGGACAAGATGGCGGACAAGATGGCGGACACAAGATGGCGGCCAAGATGGCGAACAAGATGGCGGACACAAGATGACGGCCAAGATGGCGGCCACGATGGCGGACAAGATGGCGGACAAGATGGCGGACAAGATGGCGGACAAGATGGCGTACAAGATGGCGGACAAGATGGCGGACTCAAGATGGCGGACAAGATGGCGGACAAGATGGCGGACAAGATGGCGGACAAGATGGCGGACAAAATGGCGGACAAGATGGCGGACAAGATGGTTGGCAAGATGGCGGCCAAGATGGCGGACAAGATGGCGGACAAGATGGTGGCCACGATGGCGGACAACATGGCGGACAAGATGGCGGACAAGATGGCGGACAAAATGGCGGACAAGATGGCGGACAAGATGGTTGGCAAGATGGCGGACACAAGATGACGGCCAAGATGGCGGCCAAGATGGCGGACACAAGATGGCGGCCAAGATGGCGAACAAGATGGCGGACAAGATGGTGGACAAGATGGCGGACTCAAGATGGCGGCCAAGATGGCGGACAAGATGGCGGACAAAATGGCGGACAAGATGGCGGACAAGATGGTTGGCAAGATGGCGGCCAAGATGGCGGACAAGATGGCGGACAAGATGGTGGCCACGATGGCGGACAACATGGCGGACAAGATGGCGGACAAGATGGCGGACAAAATGGCGGACAAGATGGCGGACAAGATGGTTGGCAAGATGGCGGACACAAGATGACGGCCAAGATGGCGGCCAAGATGGCGGACACAAGATGGCGGACAAGATGGCGGACAAGATGGCGGACAAGATGGCGGACAAGATGGCGGACTCAAGATGGCGGCCAAGATGGCGGACAAGATGGCGGACAAAATGGCGGACAAGATGGCGGACAAGATGGTTGGCAAGATGGCGGCCAAGATGGCGGACAAGATGGCGGACAAGATGGTGGCCACGATGGCGGACAACATGGCGGACAAGATGGCGGACAAGATGGCGGACAAAATGGCGGACAAGATGGCGGACAAGATGGTTGGCAAGATGGCGGACACAAGATGACGGCCAAGATGGCGGCCAAGATGGCGGACACAAGATGGCGGCCAAGATGGCGAACAAGATGGCGGACAAGATGGTGGACAAGATGGCGGACAAAATGGCGGACAAGATGGCGGACAAGATGGCGTTCAAGATGGCGGACAAGATGGCGGACAAGATGGCGGACAAGATGGCGGACAAGATGGCGTTCAAGATGGCGGACAAGATGGCGAACAAGATGGCGGACAAGATGGCGGACAAGATGGCGGACAAGATGGCGGACAAGATGGCGGCCAAGATGGCGGACAAGATGGCGGACAAAATGGCGGACAAGATGGCGGACACGATGGCGGCCAAGATGGCGGACACAAGATGGCGGCCAAGATGGCGAACAAGATGGCGGACAAGATGGCGGCCAAGATGGCGGACAAGATGGCGGCCAAGATGGCGGCCACGATGGCGGACAAGATGGCGGACAAAATGGCGGACAAGATGGCGGCCAAGATGGCGAACAAGATGGCGGACAAGATGGCGGACAACATGGCGGACAAGATGGTGGCCAAGATGGAGTCCAAGATGGCGGCCAAGATGGCGAACACAAGATGGCGGCCAAGATGGCGGACAAGATGGCGGCCAAGATGGCGGACAAGATGGCGGACAAGATGGCGGACAAGATGGCGGACAAGATGGCGGACAAGATGGCGGACAAGATGGCGGACACGATGGCGGCCAAGATGGCGGACACAAGATGGCGGACAAGATGGCGTACAAGATGGCGGACAAGATGGCGGCCAAGATGGCGGACAAGATGGCGGCCACGATGGCGGACAAGATGGCGGACAAGATGGTGGACAAGATGGTGGCCAAGATGGCGGACAAGATGGCGGACACAAGATGGCAGCCAAGATGGCGGACAAGATGGCGGACACAAGATGGCGGCCAAGATGGCGGCCACGATGGCGGACAAGATGGCGGACAAGATGGCGAACAAGATGGCGGACAAGATGGCGGACAAGATGGCGGACAAGATGGCGGACAAGATGGCGGCCAAGATGGCGGACACGATGGCGGACAAAATGGCGGACAAGATGGCGGACACGATGGCGGCCAAGATGGCGGACACAAGATGGCGGCCAAGATGGCGAACAAGATGGCGGACAAGATGGCGGCCAAGATGGCGGACAAGATGGCGGCCAAGATGGCGGCCACGATGGCGGACAAGATGGCGGACAAAATGGCGGACAAGATGGCGGCCAAGATGGCGAACAAGATGGCGGACAAGATGGCGGACAACATGGCGGACAAGATGGTGGCCAAGATGGAGTCCAAGATGGCGGCCAAGATGGCGAACACAAGATGGCGGCCAAGATGGCGGACAAGATGGCGGCCAAGATGGCGGACAAGATGGCGGCCAAGATGGCGGACAAGATGGCGGACAAGATGGCGGACAAGATGGCGGACAAGATGGCGGACAAGATGGCGGACACGATGGCGGCCAAGATGGCGGACACAAGATGGCGGCCAAGATGGCGTACAAGATGGCGGACAAGATGGCGGCCAAGATGGCGGACAAGATGGCGGCCACGATGGCGGACAAGATGGCGGACAAGATGGTGGACAAGATGGCGGCCAAGATGGCGGACAAGATGGCGGACACAAGATGGCAGCCAAGATGGCGGACAAGATGGCGGACACAAGATGGCGGCCAAGATGGCGGCCACGATGGCGGACAAGATGGCGGACAAGATGGCGGACAAGATGGGGGACAAGATCGCGGACAAGATGGCGGACAAGATGGCGGACTCAAGATGGCGGCCAAGATGGCGGACAAGATGGCGGACAAAATGGCGGACAAGATGGCGGATAAGATGGCGGCCAAGATGGTGGGCAAGATGGCGGCCAAGATGGCGGACAAGATGGCGGACAAGATGGCGGACAAGATGGCGGACAAGATGGCGGACAAGATGGCGGACAAGATGGCGGACAAGATGGCGGACAAGATGGCGGACAAGATGGCGGACAAGACGGCGGACAAGACGGCGGACAAGATGGCGGACAAAATGGCGGACAAGATGGCGGACAAGATGGCGGCCAAGATGGCGGTCAAGATGGTGGACAAGATGGCTGCCAAGATGGCGGACAAGATGGCGGACAAGATGGCGGACAAGATGGCGGACAAGATGGCGGACAAGATGGCGGACAAGATGGCGGCCAAGATGGTGGACAAGATGGCGGCCAAGATGGCGGACAAGATGGCGGACAAGATGGCGGACAAGATGGCGGACACAAGATGGCGGCCAAGATGGCGAACAAGATGGCGGACACAAGATGACGGCCAAGATGGCGGCCACGATGGCGGACAAGATGGCGGACAAGATGGCGGACAAGATGGCGGACAAGATGGCGGACAAGATGGCGGACTCAAGATGGCGGCCAAGATGGCGGACAAGATGGCGGACAAGATGGCGGACAAGATGGCGGACAAGATGGCGGACAAAATGGTGGACAAGATGGCGGTCAAGATGGCGGACAAGATGGTGGCCATGATGGCTGCTAAGATGGCGGACAAGATGGCGGACAAGATGGCGGACAAGATGGCGGACAAGATGGCGGACAAAATGGTGGACAAGATGGCGGTCAAGATGGCGGACAAGATGGCGGACAAGATGGCGGCCAAGATGGCGGACAAGATGGCGGACAAGATGGCGGATAAGACGGCGGACAAGATGGCGGACAAGATGGCGGACAAGATGGCGGCCAAGATGGTGGGCAAGATGGCGGCCAAGATGACGGACAAGATGGAGGCCAAGATGGCGGACAAGATGGCGGACAAGATGGCGGACAAGATGGCGGACAAGATGGCGGACTCAAGATGGCGGCCAAGATGGCGGACAAGATGGTGGACAAGATGGCGGACAAGATGGCGGACAAGATGGCGGACACAAGATGGCGGCCAAGATGGCGAACAAGATGGCGGACACAAGATGACGGCCAAGATGGCGGCCACGATGGCGGACAAGATGGCGGACAAGATGGCGGACAAGATGGCGGACAAGATGGCGGACAAGATGGCGTACAAGATGGCGGACAAGATGGCGGACTCAAGATGGCGGACAAGATGGCGGACAAGATGGCGGACAAGATGGCGGACAAGATGGCGGACAAGATGGCGGACAAGATGGCGGACAAGATGGCGGACAAGATGGCGGACAAGATGGCGGACTCAAGATGGCGGCCAAGATGGCGGACAAGATGGCGGACAAAATGGCGGACAATATGGCGAACAAGATGGCGGACAAGATGGCGGCCAAGATAGCGGCCAAGATGGCGGACAAGATGGTGGCCATGATGGCTGCTAAGATGGCGGACAAGATGGCGGACAAGATGGCGGACAAGATGGCGGACAAGATGGCGGACAAAATGGTGGACAAGATGGCGGTCAAGATGGCGGACAAGATGGCGGACAAGATGGCGGCCAAGATGGCGGACAAGATGGCGGACAAGATGGCGGATAAGACGGCGGACAAGATGGCGGACAAGATGGCGGACAAGATGGCGGCCAAGATGGTGGGCAAGATGGCGGCCAAGATGACGGACAAGATGGCGGACAAGATGGCGGACAAGATGGCGGACAAGATGGCGGACAAGATGGCGGACAAGATGGCGGACTCAAGATGGCGGCCAAGATGGCGGACAAGATGGTGGACAAGATGGCGGACAAGATGGCGGACAAGATGGCGGACAAGATGGCGGACAAGATGGCGGACAAAATGGCGGACAAGATGGCGGACACGATGGCGGCCAAGATGGCGGACACAAGATGGCGGCCAAGATGGCGAACAAGATGGCGGGCAAGATGGCGGCCAAGATGGCGGCCAAGATGGCGGACAAGATGGCGGCCAAGATGGCGGACAAGATGGCGGACAAGATGGCGGACACAACATGGCGGACAAGATGGCGGCCAAGATGGCGGACAAGATGGCGGCCAAGATGGCGGACCAGATGGCGGACAAGATGGCGGACAAGATGGCGGACAAGATGGCGGACACAACATGGCGGACAAGATGGCGGCCAAGATGGCGGACAAGATGGCGGACAAAATGGCGGACACGATGGCGGACAAGATGGCGGACAAAATGGCGGACAAGATGGCGGACAAGATGGCGGACAAGATGGCGGACAAGATGGCGGCCAAGATGGCGGACAAGATGGCGGCCAAGATGGTGGCCAAGATGGCGGACAAGATGGCGGACAAGATGGCGGACAAGATGGCGGACAAGATGGCGGACAAGATTGCGGACACGATGGCGGCCAAGATGGCGGCCAAGATGGCGGCCACGATGGCGGACAAGATGGCGGACAAAATGGCGGACAAGATGGCGGCCAAGATGGCGGACAAGATGGCGGACAAGATGGCGGACAACATGGCGGACAAGATGGTGGCCAAGATGGAGTCCAAGATGGCGGCCAAGATGGCGAACACAAGATGGCGGCCAAAATGGCGGACAAGATGGCGGCCAAGATGGCGGACAAGATGGCGGACAAGATGGCGGACAAGATGGCGGACAAGATGGCGGAAAAGATGGCGGACAAGATGGCGGACAAGATGGCGGACAAGATGGCGGACAAGATGGCGGACAAAATGGCGGACAAGATGGCGGACAAGATGGCGGACAAAATGGCGGACAAGATGGCGGACAAGATGGCGGACAAGATGGCGGACAAGATGGCGGACAAGATGGCGGACAAAATGGCGGACAAGATGGCGGACAAGATGGTTGGCAAGATGGCGGCCAAGATGGCGAACACAAGATGGCGGCCAAGATGGCGGACAAGATGGCGGCCAAGATGGCGGACAAGATGGCGGACAAAATGGCGAACAAGATGGCGGACAAGATGGCGGACAAGATGGCGGACAAGATGGCGGACAAGATGGCGGACAAGATGGCGGCCAAGATGGCGGACAAGATGGCGGACAAAATGGCGGACAAGATGGCGGACACGATGGCGGCCAAGATGGCGGACACAAGATGGCGGCCAAGATGGCGAACAAGATGGCGGACAAGATGGTGGACAAGATGGCGGACAAAATGGCGGACAAGATGGCGGACAAGATGGCGTTCAAGATGGCGGACAAGATGGCGAACAAGATGGCGGACAAGATGGCGGACAAGATGGCGGACAAGATGGCGGACAAGATGGCGGCCAAGATGGCGGACAAGATGGCGGACAAAATGGCGGACAAGATGGCGGACACGATGGCGGCCAAGATGGCGGACACAAGATGGCGGCCAAGATGGCGAACAAGATGGCGGACAAGATGGCGGCCAAGATGGCGGACAAGATGGCGGCCAAGATGGCGGCCACGATGGCGGACAAGATGGCGGACAAAATGGCGGACAAGATGGCGGCCAAGATGGCGAACAAGATGGCGGACAAGATGGCGGACAACATGGCGGACAAGATGGTGGCCAAGATGGAGTCCAAGATGGCGGCCAAGATGGCGAACACAAGATGGCGGCCAAGATGGCGGACAAGATGGCGGCCAAGATGGCGGACAAGATGGCGGACAAGATGGCGGACAAGATGGCGGACAAGATGGCGGACAAGATGGCGGACAAGATGGCGGACAAGATGGCGGACACGATGGCGGCCAAGATGGCGGACACAAGATGGCGGCCAAGATGGCGTACAAGATGGCGGACAAGATGGCGGCCAAGATGGCGGACAAGATGGCGGCCACGATGGCGGACAAGATGGCGGACAAGATGGTGGACAAGATGGCGGCCAAGATGGCGGACAAGATGGCGGACACAAGATGGCAGCCAAGATGGCGGACAAGATGGCGGACACAAGATGGCGGCCAAGATGGCGGCCACGATGGCGGACAAGATGGCGGACAAGATGGCGAACAAGATGGCGGACAAGATGGCGGACAAGATGGCGGACAAGATGGCGGACAAGATGGCGGCCAAGATGGCGGACAAGATGGCGGACAAAATGGCGGACAAGATGGCGGACACGATGGCGGCCAAGATGGCGGACACAAGATGGCGGCCAAGATGGCGAACAAGATGGCGGACAAGATGGCGGCCAAGATGGCGGACAAGATGGCGGCCAAGATGGCGGCCACGATGGCGGACAAGATGGCGGACAAAATGGCGGACAAGATGGCGGCCAAGATGGCGAACAAGATGGCGGACAAGATGGCGGACAACATGGCGGACAAGATGGTGGCCAAGATGGAGTCCAAGATGGCGGCCAAGATGGCGAACACAAGATGGCGGACAAGATGGCGGACAAAATGGCGAACAAGATGGCGGACAAGATGGCGGACAAGATGGCGGACAAGATGGCGGACAAGATGGCGGACAAGATGGCGGACACGATGGCGGCCAAGATGGCGGACACAAGATGGCGGCCAAGATGGCGTACAAGATGGCGGACAAGATGGCGGCCAAGATGGCGGACAAGATGGCGGCCACGATGGCGGACAAGATGGCGGACAAGATGGTGGACAAGATGGCGGCCAAGATGGCGGACAAGATGGCGGACACAAGATGGCAGCCAAGATGGCGGACAAGATGGCGGACACAAGATGGCGGCCAAGATGGCGGCCACGATGGCGGACAAGATGGCGGACAAGATGGCGAACAAGATGGCGGACAAGATGGCGGACAAGATGGCGGACAAGATGGCGGCCAAGATGGCGGACAAGATGGCGGACAAAATGGCGGACAAGATGGCGGACACGATGGCGGCCAAGATGGCGGACACAAGATGGCGGCCAAGATGGCGAACAAGATGGCGGACAAGATGGCGGACAAGATGGCGGACACAAGATGGCGGCCAAGATGGCGGCCACGATGGCGGACAAGATGGCGGACAAGATGGCGAACAAGATGGCGGACAAGATGGCGGACAAGATGGCGGACAAGATGGCGGACAAGATGGCGGCCAAGATGGCGGACAAGATGGCGGCCAAGATGGCGGACAAGATGGCGGCCACGATGGCGGCCAAGATGGCGGACACAAGATGGCGGCCAAGATGGCGAACAAGATGGCGGACAAGATGGCGGACAAGATGGCGGACAAGATGGCGGCCAAGATGGCGGCCACGATGGCGGACAAGATGGCGGACAAAATGGCGGACAAGATGGCGGCCAAGATGGCGAACAAGATGGCGGACAAGATGGCGGACAACATGGCGGACAAGATGGTGGCCAAGATGGAGTCCAAGATGGCGGCCAAGATGGCGAACACAAGATGGCGGCCAAGATGGCGGACAAGATGGCGGCCAAGATGGCGGACAAGATGGCGGCCAAGATGGCGGACAAAATGGCGGACAAGATGGCGGACAAAATGGCGGACAAGATGGCGGACAAGATGGCGGACACGATGGCGGCCAAGATGGCGGACACAAGATGGCGGCCAAGATGGCGTACAAGATGGCGGACAAGATGGCGGCCAAGATGGCGGACAAGATGGCGGCCACGATGGCGGACAAGATGGCGGACAAGATGGTGGACAAGATGGCGGCCAAGATGGCGGACAAGATGGCGGACACAAGATGGCAGCCAAGATGGCGGACAAGATGGCGGACACAAGATGGCAGCCAAGATGGCGGCCACGATGGCGGACAAGATGGCGGACAAGATGGCGGACAAGATGGGGGACAAGATCGCGGACAAGATGGCGGACAAGATGGCGGACTCAAGATGGCGGCCAAGATGGCGGACAAGATGGCGGACAAAATGGCGGACAAGATGGCGGATAAGATGGCGGCCAAGATGGTGGGCAAGATGGCGGCCAAGATGGCGGACAAGATGGCGGACAAGATGGCGGACAAGATGGCGGACAAGATGGCGGACAAGATGGCGGACAAGATGGCGGACAAGATGGCGGACAAGATGGCGGACAAGATGGCGGACAAGACGGCGGACAAGACGGCGGACAAGATGGCGGACAAAATGGCGGACAAGATGGCGGACAAGATGGCGGACACGATGGCGGCCAAGATGGCGGACACAAGATGGCGGCCAAGATGGCGAACAAGATGGCGGACAAGATGGCGGACAAAATGGCGGACAAGATGGCGGACAAGATGGCGTTCAAGATGGCGGACAAGATGGCGAACAAGATGGCGGACAAGATGGCGGACAAGATGGCGGACAAGATGGCGGACAAGATGGCGGCCAAGATGGCGGACAAGATGGCGGACAAAATGGCGGACAAGATGGCGGACACGATGGCGGCCAAGATGGCGGACACAAGATGGCGGCCAAGATGGCGAACAAGATGGCGGACAAGATGGCGGCCAAGATGGCGGACAAGATGGCGGCCAAGATGGCGGCCACGATGGCGGACAAGATGGCGGACAAAATGGCGGACAAGATGGCGGCCAAGATGGCGAACAAGATGGCGGACAAGATGGCGGACAACATGGCGGACAAGATGGTGGCCAAGATGGAGTCCAAGATGGCGGCCAAGATGGCGAACACAAGATGGCGGCCAAGATGGCGGACAAGATGGCGGCCAAGATGGCGGACAAGATGGCGGACAAGATGGCGGACAAGATGGCGGACAAGATGGCGGACAAGATGGCGGACAAGATGGCGGACAAGATGGCGGACACGATGGCGGCCAAGATGGCGGACACAAGATGGCGGCCAAGATGGCGTACAAGATGGCGGACAAGATGGCGGACAAGATGGCGGCCACGATGGCGGACAAGATGGCGGACAAGATGGTGGACAAGATGGCGGCCAAGATGGCGGACAAGATGGCGGACACAAGATGGCAGCCAAGATGGCGGACAAGATGGCGGACACAAGATGGCGGCCAAGATGGCGGCCACGATGGCGGACAAGATGGCGGACAAGATGGCGGACACGATGGCGGCCAAGATGGCGGACACAAGATGGCGGCCAAGATGGCGAACAAGATGGCGGAGAAGATGGCGGCCAAGATGGCGGACACGATGGCGGCCAAGATGGCGGACACAAGATGGCGGCCAAGATGGCGAACAAGATGGCGGACAAGATGGCGGCCAAGATGGCGGACAAGATGGCGGCCAAGATGGCGGCCACGATGGCGGACAAGATGGCGGACAAAATGGCGGACAAGATGGCGGCCAAGATGGCGAACAAGATGGCGGACAAGATGGCGGACAACATGGCGGACAAGATGGTGGCCAAGATGGAGTCCAAGATGGCGGCCAAGATGGCGAACACAAGATGGCGGACAAGATGGCGGACAAAATGGCGAACAAGATGGCGGACAAGATGGCGGACAAGATGGCGGACAACATGGCGGACAAGATGGTGGCCAAGATGGAGTCCAAGATGGCGGCCAAGATGGCGAACACAAGATGGCGGCCAAGATGGCGGACAAGATGGCGGCCAAGATGGCGGACAAGATGGCGGCCAAGATGGCGGACAAGATGGCGGCCAAGATGGCGGCCACGATGGCGGACAAGATGGCGGACAAAATGGCGGACAAGATGGCGGCCAAGATGGCGAACAAGATGGCGGACAAGATGGCGGACAACATGGCGGACAAGATGGTGGCCAAGATGGAGTCCAAGATGGCGGCCAAGATGGCGAACACAAGATGGCGGCCAAGATGGCGGACAAGATGGCGGCCAAGATGGCGGACAAGATGGCGGCCAAGATGGCGGACAAGATGGCGGACAAGATGGCGGACAAGATGGCGGACAAGATGGCGGACAAGATGGCGGACACGATGGCGGCCAAGATGGCGGACACAAGATGGCGGCCAAGATGGCGTACAAGATGGCGGACAAGATGGCGGCCAAGATGGCGGACAAGATGGCGGCCACGATGGCGGACAAGATGGCGGACAAGATGGTGGACAAGATGGCGGCCAAGATGGCGGACAAGATGGCGGACAAGATGGCGGACAAGATGGCGGACAAGATGGCGGACACAAGATGGCGGCCAAGATGGCGGCCACGATGGCGGACAAGATGGCGGACAAGATGGCGGACAAGATGGGGGACAAGATCGCGGACAAGATGGCGGACAAGATGGCGGACTCAAGATGGCGGCCAAGATGGCGGACAAGATGGCGGACAAGATGGTGGGCAAGATGGCGGCCAAGATGGCGTACAAGATGGCGAACACAAGATGGCGGCCAAGATGGCGGACAAGATGGCGGACAAGATGGCGGACAAGATGGCGGACAAGATGGCGGACAAGATGGCGGACAAGATGGCGGATAAGACGGCGGACAAGATGGCGGACAAGATGGCGGACAAGATGGCGGCCAAGATGGTGGGCAAGATGGCGGCCAAGATGACGGACAAGATGGCGGACAAGATGGCGGACAAGATGGCGTACAAGATGGCGGACAAGATGGCGGACAAGATGGCGGACTCAAGATGGCGGCCAAGATGGCGGACAAGATGGTGGACAAGATGGCGGACAAGATGGCGGACAAGATGGCGGACACAAGATGGCGGCCAAGATGGCGAACAAGATGGCGGACACAAGATGACGGCCAAGATGGCGGCCACGATGGCGGACAAGATGGCGGACAAGATGGCGGACAAGATGGCGGACAAGATGGCGTACAAGATGGCGGACAAGATGGCGGACTCAAGATGGCGGACAAGATGGCGGACAAGATGGCGGACAAGATGGCGGACAAGATGGCGGACAAGATGGCGGACAAGATGGCGGACAAGATGGCGGACAAGATGGCGGACAAGATGGCGGACTCAAGATGGCGGCCAAGATGGCGGACAAGATGGCGGACAAAATGGCGAACAAGATGGCGGACAAGATGGTTGGCAAGATGGCGGCCAAGATGGCGGACAAGATGGCGGACAAGATGGTGGCCACGATGGCGGACAACATGGCGGACAAGATGGCGGACAAGATGGCGGACAAAATGGCGGACAAGATGGCGGACAAGATGGTTGGCAAGATGGCGGACACAAGATGACGGCCAAGATGGCGGACAAGATGGCGGACAAGATGGCGGACAAGACGGCGGACAAGATGGCGGACAAGATGGCGGACAAAATGGCGGACAAGATGGCGGACAAGATGGTTGGCAAGATGGCGGCCAAGATGGCGGACAAGATGGCGGACAAGATGGTGGCCACGATGGCGAACAAGATGGCGGACAAGATGGCGGACAAGATGGCGGACAAACTGGCGGCCAAGGTGGCGGCCAAGATGGCGGACAAGATGGCGGACAAGATGGCGGACAAGATGGCGGACACAAGATGGCGGCCAAGATGGCGGACAAGATGGCGGACAAGATGGCGGACAAGATGGCGGACAAGATGGCGGACACAAGATGACGGCCAAGATGGCGGACAAGATGGCGGACAAGATGGCGGACAAGATGGCGGACAAGATGGCGGACAAGATGGCGGACAAGATGGCGGACAAGATGGCGGACAAGATGGCGGACACAAGATGGCGGACAAGATGGCGGACAAGATGGCAAACACAAGATGACGGCCAAGATGGCGGACAAGATGGCAGACACAAGATGGCGGCCAAGATGGCGGCCAAGATGGCGGCCAAGATGGCGGCCATGATGGCTGCCATAATGGCTGCCAAGATGGCGGACAAAATGGGGGACAAGATGGCGGACAAGATGGCGGACAAGATGGCGGCCAAGATGGCGGACAAAATGGCGGACAATATGGCGAACAAGATGGCGGACAAGATGGCGGCAAAGATAGCGGCCAAGATGGCGGACAAGATGGCGGCCATGATGGCTGCCAAGATGGCGGACAAGATGGCGGACAAGATGGCGGACAAGATGGCGGACAAAATGGTGGACAAGATGGCGGACAAGATGGCGGACAAGATGGCGGACAAGATGGCGGACAAAATGGCGGACAAGATGGCGGACAAAATGGCGGATAAGACGGCGGACAAGATGGCGGACAAGATGGCGGACACAAGTTGGCGGCCAAGATGGCGGACAAGATGGCGGACACAAGATTGCGGCGAAGATGGCGGACAAGATGGCGGACAAGATGGCAGACAAGATGGCGGACAAGATGGCGGACAAAATGGCGGACAAGATGGCGGACATAATATGGCGGCCTAGATGGAGGACAAGATGGCGGACAAGATGGCGGCCAAGATGGCGGACAAGATGGCGGTGTTGACCCGTGGGAGGTGACACTTGGGAGGTGGGTGAGGACCCGTGGGAGATGGGTGGTGACCCGTGGGAGGTGGATGGTAACCCGTGGGAGGTGGGTTGGGACACTTGGGAGGCGGTTGGTGACCCGTGGGAGGTGGGCGGTGATCCGTGGGAGGTGAAAGGTGACCCGTGGAAGGTGACCTGTGGGTGGTGACCTGTGGGTGGTTACCCGTGGGAAGTGACCCGTTGGTGGTGGGTGGTGATCCGTGGGAAGTGACCCGTGGGAGGTGGGTGGTGACCCGTGGGATGTGGGTGATGTCCCGTGAGTGATAAAAGGGGGCTCGCGGGAGATGGGTGGTGACCCATGGGAGGTGAGTGGTGACCCGTGGGAGGTGGGTGGTTACACTTGGGAGGTGGGTGGTGACCGGTGGGTGGTGGGTGGTGACTTGTGGGAGGTGGGTGGGGATCCGCCATCTTGTCCGCCATCTTGTCCGCCATTTGGTCCGCCATCTTGTCCGCCATCTTGTCCGCCATCTTGTCCGCCATCTTGGCCGCCATCGTGGCCGCCATCGTGTCCACCATCTTGGCCGCCATCTTGTTCGCCATCTTGGCCGCCATCTTGTCCGCCATCTTGTCCGCCATCTTGGCCGCCATCTTGTCCGCCATCTTGTTCGCCATCTTGTCCGCCATCTTGTCCGCCATTTGGTCCGCCATCTTGTCCGCCATCTTGTCCACCATCTTGGCCGTCATCTTGTGTCCGCCATCTTGTCCACCATCTTGTCCGCCATCTTGTCCACCATCTTGGCCGCCATCTTGTCCGCCATCTTGTCCGCCATCTTGGCCGCCATCTTGTCCGCCATCTTGTTCGCCATCTTGGCCGCCATCTTGTCCGCCATCTTGTCCGCCATCTTGGCCACCATCTTGACCGCCATCTTGTGTCCGCCATCTTGACCGCCATCTTGTCCGCCATCTTGTCCGCCATCTTGTCCGCTATCTTGTCCGCCATCTTGGCAGCCACCTTGGCCGCCATCTTGGCCGCCATCTTGCCCACCATCTTGTCCGCCATCTTGTCCGCCATCGTGGCCGCCATCTTGGCCGCCATCTTGTCCGCCATCTTGTCCG
This sequence comes from Anopheles moucheti, assembly GCF_943734755.1. Lineage (NCBI taxonomy): Eukaryota > Metazoa > Arthropoda > Insecta > Diptera > Culicidae > Anopheles > Anopheles moucheti. The sequence goes on from NC_069141.1 coordinate 17,398,629, forward strand.
CCATCTTGGCCGCCATTTTGTGTCCGCCATCTTGTGTCCGCCATCTTGTCCGCCATCTTAGCAGCCATCTTGTGTCCGCTATCTTGTGTCCGCCATCTTTTCCGCCATTTTGTGTCCGCCATCTTGTCCGCCGTCTTGTCCGCCATCTCTTCCCCCATTTGTCCGCCATCTTGTCCGCCATATTGGCCGCCATCTTGTGTCCGCCAGCTTGTGTCCGCCATCTTGGCCGCCATCTTGTGTCCGCCATATTGACCGCCATCTTGGCCGCCATCTTGTCCGCCATCTTGTCCGCCATCTTGTCCGCCATCTTGTGTCCGCCATCTTGTCCGCCATCTTGGCCGCCATCTTGTGTCCGCCATCTTGGCCGCCATCTTGTCCGCCATCTTGGCAGCCATCTTGTGTCCGCCATCTGGTCCGCCATTTGGTCCGCCATCTTGTCCGCCATCTTGTCCGCCATTTGGTCCGCCATCTTGTCCGCCATCTTGTCCGCCATCTTGGCCGCCATCTTGTCCGCCATCTTGTCCGCCATCTTCTCCGCCATCTTGTCCGCCATCTTGGCCACCATCTTGTCCGCCATCTTGTGTTCGCCATCTTGTGTCCACCATTTTGTCCGCCATCTTGTCCGCCATATTGGCCGCCATCTTGTGTCCGCCATCTTGTCCGCCATCTTGGCCGCCATCTTGTCCGCCATTTTGTCCGCCATCTTGTCCGCCATATTGGCCGCCATCTTGTGTCCGCCATCTTGTCCGCCATCTTGGCCGTCATCTTGTGTCCGCCATCTTGTCCGCCATCTTGTCCGCCATCTTGTGTCCGCCATCTTGTCCGCCATCTTGTCCGCCATCTTGGCCGCCATCTTGTGTCCGCCATCTTGACCGCCATCTTGTCCGCCATCTTGTCCGCTATCTTGTCCGCCATCTTGGCAGCCACCTTGGCCGCCATCTTGGCCACCATCTTGTCCGCCATCCTGGCCGCCATCTTGTCCACCATCTTGGCCGCCATCTTGTCCGCCAACTTGGCCGCCATCTTGTCCGCCATCTTGGCCGCCATCGTGGCCGCCATCTTGTCCACCATCTTGGCCGCCATCTTGTCCGCCATCTTGGCCGCCATCTTGTCCGCCATCTTGTCCGCAATCTTGTCCGCCATTTTGTCCGCCATCTTGTCCGCCATCTTGTCCGCCATCTTGCCCACCATCTTGTCCGCCATCTTGTCCGCCATCTTGTCCGCCATTTTGTCCGCCATCTTGTCCGCCATCTTGGCCGCCATCTTGTCCGCCATCTTGTCCGCCATCTTGGCCGCCATCTTGCCCACCATCTTGTCCGCCATCTTGTCCGCCATCTTGTCCGCCATTTTGTCCGCCATCTTGTCCGCCATCTTGGCCGCCATCTTGAGTCCGCCATCTTGTCCGCCATCTTGTCCGCCATCTTGTCCGCCTTCTTGTCCGCCATCGTGGCCGCCATCTTGGCCGCCATCATGTGTCCGCCATCTTGTGTCCGCCATCTTGGCCGCCATCTTGTGTCCGCCATCTTGTGTCCGCCATCTTGTCCGCCATCTTGGCAGCCATCTTGTGTCCGCCATCTTGTGTCCGCCATCTTGTCCGCCATCTTGTCCGCCATCTTGTCCGCCATATTGGCCGCCATCTTGTGTCCGCCATCTTGTCCGCCATCTTGTGTCCGCCATCTTGTCCGCCATCTTGGCCGCCATCTTGTGTCCGCCATCTTGTCCGCCATCTTGTCCGCCATCTTGGCCGCCATCTTGGCCGCCATCTTGTCCGCCATCTTGTCCGCCATTTTGTCCGCCATTTTGTCCGCCATCTTGTCCGCCATCTTGGCCGCCATCCTGTGTCCGCCTTCTTGGCCGCCATCTTGTGTCCGCCATCTTGTCCGCCATCTTGTCCGCCATCTTGTGCGCCATTTTGTCCGCCATTTTGGCCGCCATCTTGTCCGCCATCTTGGCCGCCATCTTGTCCGCCATCTTGTCCGCCATCTTGGCAGCCATTATGGCAGCCATCATGGCCGCCATCTTGTCCGCCATCTTGGCCGCCATCTTGGCCGCCATCTTGGCCGCCATCTTGTGTCCGCTATCTTGTCCGCCATCTTGTCCGCCATCTTGTCCGCCATCTTGGCCGCCATCTTGTCCGCCATCTTGGCCGCCATCTTGGCCGTCATCTTGTTTCCGCCATCTTGTCCGCCATCTTGTCCGCCATCTTGTCCGCCATCTTGTCCGCCATCTTGTCCGCCATCTTGTTCGCCATCTTGTGTTTGCCATCTTGTCCGCCATCTTGTGTCCGCCATCTTGTCCGCCATCTTGTCCGCCATCTTGTCCGCCATTTTGTCCGCCATCTTGTCCGCCATCTTGTTCGCCATTTTGTCCGCCATCTTGTCCGCCATCTTGGCCGCCATCTTGTCCGCCATCTTGGCCGCCATCTTGTGTTCGCCATCTTGGCCGCCATCTTGCCAACCATCTTGTCCGCCATCTTGTCCGCCATTTTGTCCGCCATCTTGTCCGCCATCTTGTCCGCCATCTTGTCCGCCATCTTGTCCGCCATCTTGGTTGCCATCTTGTGTCCGCCATCTTGGCCGCCATCGTGTCCGCCATCTTGTCCGCCATTTTGTCCGCCATCTTGTCCGCCATCTTGTCCGCCATCTTGTTCGCCATCTTGTCCGCCATCTTGTCCGCCATCTTGGCCGCCATCTTGTCCGCCATCTTGGCCGCCATCTTGTCCGCCATCTTGGCCGCCATCTTGTGTCCGCCATCTTGTCCGCCATCTTGGACGCCATCTTGTGTCGACCATCTTGTCCGCCATCTTGTCCGCCATCTTGGCCGCCATCTTGTCCGCCATCTTGTCCGCCATCTTGTCCGCCATCTTGGCCGCCATCTTGTCCGCCATTTTGTCCGCCATCTTGTCCGCCATCGTGGCCGCCATCTTGGCCGCCATCTTGTGTCCGCCATCTTGGCCGCCATCTTGTCCGCCATCTTGTTCGCCATCTTGTCCGCCATCTTGTCCGCCATCTTGTCCGCCATCTTGGCCACCATCTTGGCCGCCATCTTGTCCGCCATCTTGGCCGCCATCTTGTCCGCCATCTTGTCCGCCATCTTGTCCGCCATCTTGGCCGCCATTTTGTCCGCCATCTTGTCCGCCATCGTGGCCGCCATCTTGTCCGCCATCTTGTCCGCCATCTTGTCCGCCATCTTGGCCGCCATCTTGTCCGCCATCTTGTCCGCCATCTTGTCCGCCATCTTGTCCGCCATCTTGTCCGCCATCTTGTCCGCCATCTTGGCCGCCATATTGCCCACCATCTTGGCCGCCATCTTGTCCGCCATCTTGTCCGCCATTTTGTCCGCCATCTTGTCCGCCATCTCGTCCGCCATCTTGTCCGCCTTCTTGTCCGCCATCTTGTCCGCCATTTTGTCCGCCATCTTGTCCGCCATCTTGTCCGCCATCTTGTCCGCCATCTTGTCCGCCATTTTGTTCGCCATCTTGGCCGCCATCTTGGCCGCCATCTTGGCCGCCATCTTGTCCGCCATCTTGTCCGCCATCTTGTGTCCGCCATCTTGTCCGCCATTTTGTGTTCGCCATCTTGGCCACCATTTTGTAAACCATTTTAACCGCCATCTTGTCCGCCATCTTGTCCGCCATCTTGGCCGCCATCTTGGCCGTCATCTTGGCCGCCATCTTGTCCGCCATCTTGTCCGCCATCTTGTCCGCCATCTTGGCCGCCATCTTGTCCGCCATCTTGGCCGCCATCTTGTCCGCCATCTTGTCCGCCATCTGGTCCGCCATCTTGGCCGCCATCTTGTCCGCCATCTTGGCCGCCATCTTGTCCGCCATGTTGTGTCCGCCATCTTGTGTCCGCCATCTTGTGTCCGCCATCTTGGCCGCCATCTTGTCCGCCATCTTGTTCGCCATCTTGTCCGCCATCTTGGCCTCCATCTTGTGTCCGCCATCTTGTGTCCGCCATCTTGTGTCTGCCATCTTGTCCGCCATCTTGGCCGCCATCTTGTCCACCATCTTGTCCGCCATCTTGTCCGCCATCTTGTCCGCCATCTTGGCCGCCATCTTGTCCGCCATCTTGGCCGCCATCTTGTGTCCGCCATCTTGTCCGCCATCTTGGACGCCATCTTGTGTCGACCATCTTGTCCGCCATCTTGTCCGCCATCTTGGCCGCCATCTTGTCCGCCATCTTGGCCTCCATCTTGTGTCCGCCATCTTGTGTCCGCCATCTTGTGTCCGCCATCTTGTCCGCCATCTTGTGTCCGCCATCTTGTTCGCCATCTTGGCCGCCATCTTGGCCGCCATCTTGGCCGCCATCTTGTCCGCCATCTTGGCCGCCATCTTGGCCGCCATCTTGTCCGCCATCTTGGCCTCCATCTTGTGTCCGCCATCTTGTGTCCGCCATCTTGTCCGCCATCTTGTCCGCCATCTTGGCAGCCATTATGGCAGCCATCATGGCCGCCATCTTGTCCGCCATCTTGGCCGCCATCTTGGCCGCCATCTTGGCCGCCATCTTGTGTCCGCTATCTTGTCCGCCATCTTGTCCGCCATCTTGTCCGCCATCTTGGCCGCCATCTTGTCCGCCATCTTGGCCGCCATCTTGGCCGTCATCTTGTTTCCGCCATCTTGTCCGCCATCTTGTCCGCCATCTTGTCCGCCATCTTGTCCGCCATCTTGTTCGCCATCTTGTGTCCGCCATCTTGTCCGCCATCTTGTGTCCGCCATCTTGTCCGCCATCTTGTGTCCGCCATCTTGTCCGCCATCTTGGCCGCCATGTTGTGTCCGCCATCTTGTCCGCCATCTTGTCCGCCATCTTGGCAGCCATCTTGTGTCCGCCATCTTGTCCGTCATTTGGTCCACCATCTTGTCCGCCATCTTCTCCGCCATCTTGTCCGCCATTTGGTCCGCCATCTTGTCCGCCATCTTGTCTGCCATCTTGTGTCCGCCATCTTGTCCGCCATCTTGTCCGCCATCTTGTCCGCCATTTTGTCCGCCATCTTGTCCGCCATTTTGTTCGCCATTTTGTCCGCCATCTTGTCCGCCATCTTGGCCGCCATCTTGTCCGCCATCTTGGCCGCCATCTTGTGTTCGCCATCTTGGCCGCCATCTTGCCAACCATCTTGTCCGCCATCTTGTCCGCCATTTTGTCCGCCATCTTGTCCGCCATCTTGTCCGCCATCTTGTCCGCCATCTTGTCCGCCATCTTGGTTGCCATCTTGTGTCCGCCATCTTGGCCGCCATCGTGTCCGCCATCTTGTCCGCCATTTTGTCCGCCATCTTGTCCGCCATCTTGTCCGCCATCTTGTCCGCCATCTTGTCCGCCATCTTTTCCGCCATCTTGTCCGCCATCTTGTCCGCCATCTTGGCCGCCATCTTGTCCGCCATCTTGGCCGCCATCTTGTGTCCGCCATCTTGTCCGCCATCTTGGACGCCATCTTGTGTCGACCATCTTGTCCGCCATCTTGTCCGCCATCTTGGCCGCCATCTTGTCCGCCATCTTGTCCGCCATCTTGTCCGCCATCTTGGCCGCCATCTTGTCCGCCATCTTGGCCGCCATCTTGTCCGCCATCGTGGCCGCCATCTTGGCCGCCATCTTGTGTCCGCCATCTTGGCCGCCATCTTGTCCGCCATCTTGTTCGCCATCTTGTCCGCCATCTTGTCCGCCATCTTGTCCGCCATCTTGTCCGCCATCTTGTCCGCCATCTTGGCCACCATCTTGGCCGCCATCTTGTCCGCCATCTTGGCCGCCATCTTGTCCGCCATCTTGTCCGCCATCTTGTCCGCCATCTTGTCCGCCATTTTGTCCGCCATCTTGTCCGCCATCGTGGCCGCCATCTTGTCCGCCATCTTGTCCGCCATCTTGTCCGCCATCTTGGCCGCCATCTTGTCCGCCATCTTGTCCGCCATCTTGTCCGCCATCTTGTCCGCCATCTTGTCCGCCATCTTGGCCACCATATTGCCCACCATCTTGGCCGCCATCTTGTCCGCCATCTTGTCCGCCATTTTGTCCGCCATCTTGTCCGCCATCTCGTCCGCCATCTTGTCCGCCTTCTTGTCCGCCATCTTGTCCGCCATTTTGTCCGCCATCTTGTCCGCCATCTTGTCCGCCATCTTGTCCGCCATCTTGTCCGCCATTTTGTTCGCCATCTTGGCCGCCATCTTGGCCGCCATCTTGTCCGCCATCTTGTCCGCCATCTTGTGTCCGCCATCTTGTCCGCCATTTTGTGTTCGCCATCTTGGCCACCATTTTGTAAACCATTTTAACCGCCATCTTGTCCGCCATCTTGTCCGCCATCTTGGCCGCCATCTTGGCCGTCATCTTGGCCGCCATCTTGTCCGCCATCTTGTCCGCCATCTTGTCCGCCATCTTGGCCGCCATCTTGTCCGCCATCTTGGCCGCCATCTTGTCCGCCATCTTGTCCGCCATCTGGTCCGCCATCTTGGCCGCCATCTTGTCCGCCATCTTGGCCGCCATCTTGTCCGCCATGTTGTGTCCGCCATCTTGTGTCCGCCATCTTGTGTCCGCCATCTTGTCCGCCATCTTGTCCGCCATCTTGTTCGCCATCTTGTCCGCCATCTTGGCCTCCATCTTGTGTCCGCCATCTTGTGTCCGCCATCTTGTGTCTGCCATCTTGTCCGCCATCTTGGCCGCCATCTTGTCCACCATCTTGTCCGCCATCTTGTCCGCCATCTTGTCCGCCATCTTGGCCGCCATCTTGTCCGCCATCTTGGCCGCCATCTTGTGTCCGCCATCTTGTCCGCCATCTTGGACGCCATCTTGTGTCGACCATCTTGTCCGCCATCTTGTCCGCCATCTTGGCCGCCATCTTGTCCGCCATCTTGGCCTCCATCTTGTGTCCGCCATCTTGTGTCCGCCATCTTGTGTCCGCCATCTTGTCCGCCATCTTGTGTCCGCCATCTTGTTCGCCATCTTGGCCGCCATCTTGGCCGCCATCTTGGCCGCCATCTTGGCCGCCATCTTGGCCGCCATCTTGGCCGCCATCTTGTCCGCCATCTTGGCCTCCATCTTGTGTCCGCCATCTTGTGTCCGCCATCTTGTCCGCCATCTTGTCCGCCATCTTGGCCGCCATCTTGTCCACCATCTTGTCCGCCATCTTGTCCGCCATCTTGGCCGCCATTTTGTCCGCCATCTTGGCCGCCATCTTGGCCGCCATCTTGTCCGCCATCTTGGCCTCCATCTTGTGTCCGCCATCTTGTGTCCGCCATCTTGTCCGCCATCTTGTCCGCCATCTTGGCCGCCATCTTGTCCACCATCTTGTCTGCCATCTTGTCCGCCATCTTGTCCGCCATCTTGTCCGCCATCTTGTCCGCCATCTTGGCCGCCATCTTGTCCACCATCTTGTCCGCCATCTTGTCCGCCATCTTGTCCGCCATCTCGTCCGCCATCTTGTCCGCCTTCTTGTCCGCCATCTTGTCCGCCATTTTGTCCGCCATCTTGTACGCCATCTTGTCCGCCATCTTGTCCGCCATCTTGGCCGCCATCTTGGCCGCCATCTTGTCCGCCATCTTGGCCTCCATCTTGGCCGCCATCTTGTGTCCGCCATCTTGTGTCCGCCATCTTGTCCGCCATCTTGTCCGCCATCTTGTTCGCCATCTTGTCCGCCATCTTGGCCTCCATCTTGTGTCCGCCATCTTGTGTCCGCCATCTTGTGTCTGCCATCTTGTCCGCCATCTTGGCCGCCATCTTGTCCACCATCTTGTCCGCCATCTTGTCCGCCATCTTGTCCGCCATCTTGGCCGCCATCTTGTCCGCCATCTTGGCCGCCATCTTGTGTCCGCCATCTTGTCCGCCATCTTGGACGCCATCTTGTGTCGACCATCTTGTCCGCCATCTTGTCCGCCATCTTGTCCGCCATCTTGGCCGCCATCTTGTCCGCCATCTTGGCCTCCATCTTGTGTCCGCCATCTTGTGTCCGCCATCTTGTGTCCGCCATCTTGTCCGCCATCTTGTCCGCCATCTTGTTCGCCATCTTGTCCGCCATCTTGGCCTCCATCTTGTGTCCGCCATCTTGTGTCCGCCATCTTGTGTCTGCCATCTTGTCCGCCATCTTGGCCGCCATCTTGTCCACCATCTTGTCCGCCATCTTGTCCGCCATCTTGGCCGCCATCTTGGCCGCCATCTTGTCCGCCATCTTGGCCGCCATCTTGTGTCCGCCATCTTGTCCGCCATCTTGGACGCCATCTTGTGTCGACCATCTTGTCCGCCATCTTGTCCGCCATCTTGGCCGCCATCTTGGCCGCCATCTTGTCCACCATCTTGTCCGCCATCTTGTCCGCCATCTTGTTCGCCATCTTGTCCGCCATCTTGGCCTCCATCTTGTGTCCGCCATCTTGTGTCCGCCATCTTGTGTCCGCCATCTTGTGTCTGCCATCTTGTCCGCCATCTTGGCCGCCATCTTGTCCACCATCTTGTCCGCCATCTTGTCCGCCATCTTGTCCGCCATCTTGGCCGCCATCTTGTCCGCCATCTTGGCCGCCATCTTGTGTCCGCCATCTTGTCCGCCATCTTGGACGCCATCTTGTGTCGACCATCTTGTCCGCCATCTTGTCCGCCATCTTGGCCGCCATCTTGGCCGCCATCTTGCCTGCCATCTTGGTCGCCATCTTGTCCGCCATCTTGGCCGCCATGGACCGTGGGCGAGGGTAGGGGGGGGATGGGGAAGGAAGATGTCTCCTCTTGAGAGACATGCTCTCCTGGTATCGGAAATCTGAAAACAGCTGGTTTGTGTGAAAAGTTAATGTATGAACATTGCATACCTTTCGGCGTATTGCATTGCAAGTTGATTGCATACCTTTCGGCGCAGCACCATGAGCTACCTCTTCCGTGGATGCTCTCCTGGTACTATACATTCGGAAACTGGTAGTTTTCGAAGAAATTTTTCACGACCAACGGGAAAGTTCGTGTTTAAACATTGCATAACTTTCGGCGGTTTTTGAGCAAAATTGTTGCAAAATTTTGCTCGACCAACGGGAAAGTTAGTGTTTAAATTTTGCATACCTTCAGGCGGTTTTCGAGCAAAATTGCTGTACAAGGTGCTACTACTTCCGTGGATGCTTTCCTGGTATCGGAAATCGGAAAACAGCTGGTTTTGTATGGAATTTCGTACCAACCGACGGAAAGTTTGAGCGAGATGAAGGATGCTTTCCGTTTTATTGATCTTTCTTATTAGCGATCGTTCTCACGTGTTTGATAGTATGCAGTAGCAATTGTGATGGGCAAATTTGTCCCAAGCTGCAGATGACACCTCTGGGAAACCATGCTCTCCTGGTAACGGAAATTTGTGTGCGCGGTAACGGTATAGTGGTTTTTACAGTTGCCCAGTTTATTTGGTCATTGGACAAATTTGTCAACTCTTATGGCCCTGCACATATTAATGTGAATTTCGATCGTTCGCTTGATTTTCGCGTATGAAGTTTGATGCTCCAAGTTTAGGTCGGTTGTCCGTGCGTCAAGAAATCCAAGAATTTCTGGGCCGTTCTCGTCGGTCATTGTGAAGACCCTTGCGATCATTTCGTCACATTTATACTTGCACATTTACATCAGTATGAAACACACTATGTGCTCCTAAGGCACAATTTGATAGTCAGTAGCAAAATATAGGGATACAACACCACAAAGCACTCACTAATTTTTCTCAAACAAACTGAGTTTTCAATTCAAAAAACGAGACCGCTTTCAGCACGCACGACAATGTTTTAGCAAGACTACTATGATAGGTTCTTCACTGAACGCATCGTTTTTATATCAATGCATACATGATTTCTTCAAATATCTTTTTTCGTGTTCTTTTTTCAATTCAGATCAACGATTTCGCGGCGATGATCTTAAACCGTATGGATTTAGAATTGAAAATTTTAAAACAATTTCAGTCTAACAACGATGCAAATGTTACCGAGAATACAACAATGTAGTTTGAACAGTATTCTACACGGGGATATGATGAAGTGTTTGGACAGTTTGGGATGGGTGGACATAAGCTGGACCTACAATCCAGCTTCGATTAAGTAATAATCAAGAAAGACAGAAATGGTATTCCAAGAACCATGAGCTATGAAATGGCGAATATTACGCAAGTGAAAACAAGCATGGTTTCTATTCTAGCATCTAACGGTAGGATCATTTACGAACAGATGAAAAAATCCCGTTCAAGAAATAGAATACATGAGTAGGTTGACATAAAAGGGAAAATAAGGGGTCACGGGGCGGCCAGATGGTGTATTGGTAGCGCAGCCAGTCTGCACAAGACAGAACCACGGAAAAATGTTTTATATAACCAGAGATATATAAAATCCAAGGATATTTTCGATCAAATTGTTTCCTTTTTAATTAGATTTTTTGCTACAAATTAACTCTGCTGCTAAATGTCCAAAAATCGCACAATCGGCACAAATTGTTTGGGGCCCCCAACACGACGAGGCCCTAGGCGGCCGCCTACACCGCCTACCGTTTGATCCGCCGCTGTCAATACCTGGTATACGTGAAAGGAGGCAAAGGCGCAGCTCATCGCGAACAGACATGCGTTCATACGCATGACTGAACATCCGAGTAAGGAAATTGCGAGTGATAAATAGCTGCTGCAGGATAAACAATAGCAATTAAGTTCACCACCAACTACTGGTGCTTGAATGTTTTGTAAAGTTAAGTTAAGATCGAAGAAGTATAACTGAGTGTTGCATGGCGAATCTCCCGAAAGCACAGCGAGCGAACCAATTCGATGGCAAAGTGCTCCTTGGATGCTGTAGTTGTAAATACCACCACGTGCAGCTTCTCGAAGTTGGCGCACGTATGATTGTAGCTCCATTTAGAAGAGTACAGATACAGTGGTAACTGGTGTTGGTGGTGATTAGGGACGGCCCAGCCGCGGATCAAACGGTCTCATTTTAAGTCCTCTCAATGTCCCCCTTCTCTCCAGCATCTTTTTTTTTAAATTAGAGGCCCCAACTATTATTCCGCCCTGGGCCTCCAAGGAGATTGATCCTCCACTGTCTCTAGCGCTAGGGTGATGAGTAGACAAGCTAGCCTGTCTCCTTGGCGCTGACCCTTGGTGGTAGCAAAGGGCTCTGTTCCATCCACCATCACCTGGCATGTGACGTTGGTCATATTCATTCGTACGAGTCTGGTAAGTTTGGCCGGGATTCCAAAAGTGCTCATTGCGTCGTAAAGCTTTACTCTGGCTATGCTGTCATATGTGGTCTTGAAGTCAATCATGAGATGGAAGGAATGTATCTGCCATTTTCTCCATGATTTGCCGCATGGTGAAGATCTGATCAGTGGTTGATTTTCCGTTGCGAAATACCCTCTGGTAGTTTCCAGTAACCTTTTCTACGAGTGGGAAAAGACGGTCTTGTAGTATAAAGGAGAATATCTTGTAGGAGGTATTCATGTTATTATTATGTTATTGAATACATTTTGAAGATAAATGGAATTATTCTTATAACTTTAATTTCGATACATGTGATTATGCTCGTTATAACTCTAATAAAATCTCCTTCCAGTTTGCAGAAGCTCACAAAATATTGTGACTTAATTTCCTATACCAAATGCTAAGACTTTTAACACAAATTTAACCAAACATAACCCCCCACGTTTATTCATTGGAACGAAATACAAGCAGTAACGTTCACACTGCCCGCTTGTACAGGTATAGTTCTTTATTCATATTCTCACTCACCAACGCTGGGACATGGGAGGAAAAATGAAGAAAAAATAACCGATCACAAAGAATCCTCCCCCGATTAGTGCGCCAAACCCCTTCGCACAAGGACACACGATGATGGACAGCAGCACAGAGACAGCGGTAAAGAGTTCGGATAGGGTGGGGGCGAGGGTTGCTTTCGTTAATGAAAGAGTTGTTTTTAGAAGTGGACGATGCCTGTTGTCTCCTGTTGCGCTTCAACGCAATAATCCGTACCAGCCGTTCCGCGCGCTTGTCGTTTCATTTCGTCCTTGCCTTGAGTTGATTGTCATCCATCCAAACATGCCTCTGCACCGGGCTTCCCGCGCATACCTTATGCAGTTCCCTTCGAGCGGAATGGGAGTGGAGAAAAATATATTCAACTCTGGTTTTTTTTGCCCCACACTCGGAATCCCGCTTTTCTCTGCATCACCCGAATGCCACCGGAAATGCGTTCGGTTTCGTGTAGACTGTGAGTGAATATTTGTACGCCCTAGTCCTTCCTAGTCCGTGTTTTTTTTTTTTTTTTTTGCGCCACGGCCCAAGGCGCATTGTATCTTTTTTGTTTTGTTTTCGGTGTTGTCCGTTGTTTAGTACTGCTGTACCGCTTAATAGCGCCACAGTGACAGTTTTTTGAGTGATTAAATGCTCCAGCTGAGGGAAACGCAGCATCCTTTTTGTTTTTCTTGGCCGTGCTCTTCTCCTCCGTATACTCCTCCCAAGAACTACCTTTTGTTGGAGTTGATGAGTCGTTGATGGCCGGAAGGATAGTTAACAGCACCGTGCCGAGATCAGAGAAGAAAGGCACACACACAAAAAGGTGAGAAGCTGGTGAGACGAAATGGGAAGAAGCAAAAAGTTTCCTTGTTTTTTTCCTTTTTGTTATGTAGAGTAAGTTCCAAGGTTTGGACATTTTTAAAGTAGCCTCATCGTGACAAACTTTCCCCCCTCCTCCCAAGGATTTCCTCTGTTTGGCGCGTTGACAGTGTCTCATGGTCAGATGGAGTTTTTCTCGTCCACAACCCCCCATCCCCAAACACACCCAACTTTTCCAGCTCACTCACATCGCCGGGCAATGGTCGAAAGTTTTCATCGCCCACTCCCCCCACAGGACCAGTTTTCCATTGTTGCGGCCTTTGTTGCGATTATGCAAGGAAGCGCGCACCTTGCCGGAAGTTATGCTTTTAAGATGATTGATATAACAACAGTGCTCATTGTGCCGGTCCGCCAATCCGGCCCCCGCGCACTGTTAGTGCTGGCACCGAGTGCGCCACAATAAAAGGAAATAAAATCTTGTTTTCGCAGAAATCAAAAGCTCGTCCCATTTTAACCGGGAACCGGGCCCTTTGGTACGTTTGTTTTGGGTTGTTCCATTATTTTCGGCCCACCGCGATACGCGGTAAAGATGAGATCATTGTAATCTACCCGTCCGACATTTTGGTGGCTTTCATTTGTCGCGGCTAGGCAGCGGGAAACATATTTACCGCATCGTGCACCGGCTCACGCGACTGGAATGGAATTGTTCGTGGTTGGATAGTTTCGGGAATCTAGAATAACAACCCCCCAGTACCTGTCGCGTATTGGAGCTTCGGAAGCCAACAGCAGCAATCACAACCTTCAACCTGCCTTCCGTACGGACGCGTCATGTTTTCCGATTGTTTGCTTTAAGGTTGCCCTTCAGCTGCTGCAACGAGCGGCTCTTGTTGATCTATTCCTTGGAAAATATGAATCGTTATTGATCTGTGCCCCCCCCCGAAAACAGGAACCCGCAAACAGACAGACGCTGCAGGACGAACGCAATCAGTGGTGGATCAGATTGGCGAATGTTGTTGGCCCCTTTTCCCTATATGCACCCCCTTACCGTTCGGGTTGGTTTTGATTTTTCCACGACAAACAATAAAACCACCCTTAAGATTTTGCTTCTTTTATTTTCCATCTAGCCTTCTTCCCTAATCTCGTCCTGCTTTGCATACATGGGTGGTACGGTTTCCGTGCAAATATGGGTTTGAAGTAAAATCAAGGGTAAAATGAACTCGAGTATCGGGGACACCGCCATCAGTTGGTGGGTGGTGTGGTACGAGACGGATCGTTATTATTGTTATTATTATTGTTAATACAATGATCTACTCCTTGTCCACCTCGGAACACAGGTAAACTGCCGTGATGCGCCTGACATTCGTTACGTCGATACGCTCTGCACCTGTACGTTTAGCGACGTAACGAGCAACCTAACAGTCCCAACCACCAACAGCGCCTCCCATTCCGATTCCAAACTTTAAAAAAAAGCTAAAGAAAGACAGCAAATAAAAATGCAAAAAGCAGAAAAGGGTACAAAACCAGCAGCAGAAGACGAACCGCCTCGCGTGAGCAAACAGAGCGAAAGAAAATAATGCACCCGAGTGCATCGTAGTGCAGCAGGATTATGATGATCACGCTCGAGGCTCAATGATAGCTCTCCCATCCGGAAGAAAAGAAAAGGAGAGCACAAAACATGCGATAGTTTTCGTTTTGCTTTTTACTGCAGCAACCCACGGAACTGTCGTTGGCGGTAGTTACCTCTGGATGGAAAATTGTTCTCTCCTGCAGCAGGTTGAAACTGTTTGATGGAAGCAAGACGCATTCCAGCTCGACGCAAAAGTTGAAACGCTAGAAATTGTACGCACAAACAATCACCGGCAATCGCTTGTGAAGTAATAGCGTTGTGCTTTGTAGACGCTGTTGTTGTATGTAAAAGCGGATTATTTGCGTACTACGATTATTTGTTGCAATTAACATCACTTTTTATTGTGTTTTTGTAGTCGTCCAAGAAAAATAGGAATTTTGCTTTGAATTTTTGCCTTTCTTTAGAAAATTTTGCGCATTTTACTTCAGAATTTGTATCTACTTAATTGGTTAAATGATGTATTTGGTAATATCTGTCATTAGTTTCCGAAATAGACTAATTTTCATCCGTTATGACCATCCTACATCCGACCTGGAAATCCTTTCCAGATTTTCATATTTTATTTTGGATCTCGGGATATTGGATATTGGATCTCGGGATTTGTTACGAAAACGGACATGTTTATTGACACTTGGAAACGAATAAAATGTTGATAGAAAAATATGGTGTATATTTCCATACAAACTATGATGTGTCTTTAAGAATTTCACATGTGAAGTTTCATAAAGATCCGGTTCGATTACGATGCCACAAGAATTTAGAGTAGCTTTTCGAATTTCTGAAAGGAGTAGACCTAATGCGGGTTTTTATATTCAAACTTTTTCCCCGCACAACTCCCGTCACAGCGCCTAAACAGGTAACTAAAATCAACAACGACAAGCTCAAAGATTTGTTACAAATAACGAGGAACGACAGATTCGAATCCGTTACATAATTATCAAATAATGTGTACACTGTACTAATTAATGTTGCTATCAAATATATTCTTCTACTACTACTAGTACTGAAAGGAGTAGTACGCCACTGCCATTAAACGTTGTCGTCATTTATTCATTTGGTTAATGCATTTCAAACGTATGATTATTGCATAGTTTTTGTATGAAGTAAAGCTCAAAAGCTGCTTAAATTTACGCTCGCCATTCATTCGCATTGATGAGTAAATTATAAACTGTTCGATCAATACTTTGTTTAAACGATTTCCGTTGGTGCTTTAAAGCGAAAGTCATACATTACCCTTTTCCCATGCGCTCACATTAAAAGAATCAACAACAGCAACAGCTCAAATCTGAGCCACAGAAATGATTAGCCTGCTGTCCAATTTGTTGTTTGTTAGCCTTTCATTTAGCTCGGTTTTTTTTTTTTTTGCTGCAATGATGATATGCTAAAACAAAACCAACACACACTGCTACACCGGAAGCAACGTGCCGTGCCAAGCAGTAATCAAATGTTTTGTTGCAAAAAATAAAACAGCAAAAACGAAACGGCATAAGTAAAACCATAACCATACATGCGCACATAACAAACCGGTCAGCTTATCTCGGTTCCACCTTCCGGTTCCAGGGGTGGGCAGGAAAAATTGGTGGGGTTGTGGGTTTTAATAATACGCCACACGAAACACACTGTGAACAATGTGTTGATGGATGAAAGGAGTTTTGTTTTATGTTTATTTCGACTGAGTCCAGGACGGCAACAGCAGCGGCAAAATGGTTGCGATGTGATCTAAAATAAAAATATTAACCAGGACCATACAGTATGGTGAGTTCCCTTAAAGGGTTCATTTCGAAAGGGAGGTGAAATCAAGGGAGGGAAGCTTTTGCTTTCCGCAGGGATAGATAGTTAACTAAAACAGCATGCAAAAAGGGTGAGGTTTGTTCCTTTTTACTCACCAAGAATCAAACGAACCCCGTATGAGAAAATGGTTCCAGTACAGCTGGAAAATACGCCTCAGGTGAGACAGGCTGGATGTGTCACCGGACTGTTTCGAGTTCATCTATCAAATCGCTTCTGCTACACAATCACAGGTAACTGATTATCCAGCCAGATGTGTTTCTTGTGCAAATGTTTTATTACTTTCCAAACCAATCTGCATTGCGCTGAAGCCGCAGCATCTGAGTCAAATGTCAAATCACATCCAGCCCAGACATTTCCCATTCCCTGCATACGATCTGGACATTCCGCGATGAAAAGCTTGCTTTGCGGGATTGATTACAAGTTTCCTCTTTCATCCTTTCGCTTTCATTCTCCTTCCTCAAACTATTCTTCTTTTATTTCATTTCATTTGTGGTACCTAATAAAAATGTTACCTTAAAATTTAATCATGCAGTAAATATGGTTCATCAGACTGCCGGAACAATACATACTGTTTGCGCGCGAGACTAACCATCGGCACAAACCGCTAGAGATTTTGCTGAACGATCCGATAGCAATGGAACGGCAGAAACAGTGAAGCAATCATCAACACAGACACAATACGAGTGTTGTCAGCAAAAGGTGGAAATAAAAATTCAGAATCACATCAGTGGAAGACAATCGGGGAGTTGAAGCAACGCGTTAATCAAATCCCCCTAAAAGCATGTAACATTATCATACAGTTGACAAACATACGATAAAATGTGAAAAATACCTAATAAAAATATATAAATACAATACAAATCAATAAATCAATTACAAATTAACAAACATGTGAAATAAATAAATGAAAAAAACAAAAACTCAAATAAATAAAACGGATAAGTAAGTATACAAACAAATAAATAAGCTAATGAATTGATTAAGTAACTCCTAAATATAAATTTAGGAAAACGAATGGAAATAAACCATCAAAAGTAACATTTAATCTTTTAATTGAAAAACAACACAAGAGACTTAACAAAACCGGATGGAAATTAAGTTTTGTTTTACTGAGATGAAAACATTTCCATTCTTTTGTAATGCTGAGTGTGTTGAAAAAATAATGAACAAGGAGTTTTCAAAACTCACGAACATACATTCCGTAGCCCTGGTCATTGGAGGCGAGCATAAAAACAATCCTTCCTTGTGCAACTCGTCCACCGATCGTCCAACACCGCCCATATTAGTGTCTCCATACTGTCAAAGACACAAAGCATGATCACGGGAAGGAAGAAAAACAAAACCACCAAACCGTGCCGAACAAAACAAACTATTGGCAAGTAAGTAAGACCGGGCAGCCTGAAACAAAATTGGAAGCGAAGCATAAACTCGCCGAAACGAGCTGCATTTTATAGTAAGCGCACCGAACGGAAAGCTCCAACAATAACCGAAATTCAAGGACGAAGGTGTTCGATGGACGGTGCCGGTGGTTTCGGCGCGCGGTTGCTTACACCGAATCCATCCCTAGATTGAACCAACCCGGGCTGGTATTCAATGATGCTGTTTACCGGGCAAACGCTAACAAGCCACCCGAATGCACGGACGGAATCCACCTTTTCGGTACCGGTGCGAAGGCGCAGGAACCGCAGGGGAGGTTGTGGAGTGGTGTGGTGTCTGGATCTCGATTCCATCTGCACCAACCACCACAGAAATGGGCATTTACTAGCTTCATCTATAAACAGCACGCTATCACACTGGGGGTTAGGATTCGTGTTTTTTTTTTGTTCGGGAGGATTGTATAGGAAAAAAAAACACCAAACCACCCCCAAAACAATCTCCAGCGGCAAAGCAGGGTTTCGTTTTCGATTTGTCTTGCCCGGTGGATGTGTGACTTTACCTTGCGAGGGATCGCATGCTGAGAAATAAAACATTACTCCACCACCACAAAGGACCACACCTTGCCAAGATGCCCACCTTCAGGGATGCACCGAAAATGCAACCTTCCCAAACCTTTTCCTCCTTCGACCGCGAACAGGTGCGCACAGAGCGAAAGAGAAGTCAAAAGGTATCCGCAAAATAAACATAAAACAACTACCGTGCTCCGACATCGAACCGGATTGTGTACTAGTAAATTTGTTTCCTTCCTGACGGGCACACCCCCTCCTATTCCGACCCTTCAGTACGTCGAACCCTGCACTGGCGTACAGCGCCTGCGGTCCGATGCGCATCCCGGTACGGTGCATCCATAAAATGGAATAAAAAATAACCGTTGAATATTTAAAAATATTTTTAAATTCAACACGATACGGGACACCTTCGCGCACACCGGGTATCGCACAAGATCTTACGATCGTTCGCGTACGATCCTGCTTAAGGTGTGTGCATCCGCAATACAAAACTACGGGACAGTACAACTCACCCCGTTTCACTGCGTCTGCGATGGAACGAAACACAGCGCACGAAGGGCATGGGTTTAATGGACCCAGTAGTGTACGTAACTTCCCGCTTCTTTCGTACCGGCATCGACCCATTCAACCCATCGTATGCAAACCGTTACGATCAATTCCGAACGATGGTTTCCGTTCGTGAGTTTTATCGTGAGTCGTGGTGGAATTATTTTACCGCCATCGAATGACCTTCCGATGGTCGGTGCCGTAAAACACATGTTAATTCATCCCCATTTGGTGGTCGAATGGGCGATTAGGTTGTGTTTACGATCCTGTGGGCTAGAACAGGTTACGAATGCTTTCAAATAGAAATTAAGTTAAGCAGTTTTGTCTATTACGAAAATGACTGAAAAAGCTAATATAAAACGCAAGGACAGCGGTCACAATAATGTAAGCGAAATGTGCTATAGATTTATTTATTTATCAGTATTTCACCTTTTATTTCGAACTAAATATTCAGTCGTCTTATACAACATAATTTTGGAAAATATCGTAGCACAGTTTTGCAGAATTCTGGGGGGATATTTTTATATTTTGCAATTGCATAACATGTGCAATTATGAAACAAATAATTAATAAAACAGGCATCCCATCATTCCTTTAAATAATTCTATACGTGCTGCTTTCAACTTATTTGTGTTTATTGAATAATAGTGGTTTTTTGTCTTTGATCACTTTTTTATTTCTTCCGGACAATCTTTGATCACCTAATATCCCTAAATTTATTTAAGGCTTTACGTCTTTTTGTAGTGTTTAACAATATTCAGCACATTTATTGATAATTCGTTATTTATTCCCTTATTATATACAATTTTTTCCATTTATCCTCTAATAGTATTTCATCACAGTTAAATTTATTTATCTCTTCTAGCTCAATTTATTTATATAGAATTAAAACACTTGTTTCGTGTTGCTTTTATTTATTTAATTTCTATTTTATTCCATCGCTTCCAATTTGAACTCTCAGGTTATTTGTTGTAAACATCCTTTAAACAGCTTATCAATTAATATATTTCATAGTAACACCGTGAATAAAATCGTTTCTTCATCACTAACAATGTTTATTTTTCGTCAGCCACAAACGCGTTAAATAGAAACTTTTGCTGCACAATATAACACCAACGACGTCCACTCCATGGAATTCCATCGACTGGCAGCAGAAGAAATGCAATACGGTGAAACCAACAAAGTGCAAAACAGTTCGTACATAAGTAATGGACCCAAAATGTTTAACCCATAACTTTCAAGCGGTTCAGTATTTCTTCTCACGTTTCGTTGCTGAACCATTCTAAACGTCTGGACGAGTTTGGCTAGATACATTAGACGGGGTTTATCGAAGAATGTTAAACTTTGTATTCTTTTTCATTTAAAAAAATACTAAACAAAAACAAACTTTTAAATTGAAGTTTTTAAATTAAAGATCAATTTTGGTAAAGAACAACCGCAAGTGAAACAATTTCGGTCAAACAAAACAGTTCCACAACGCTTGCGCTAGAGAAAGCTATGCAATTGTTTTTAAATATTTAAAAACAGCAGCACAAACATCGCTCTCGAGCATGAAAAAAAAACCACAAACACACACGTCAACCTGGAACAGACAACTCGGAAGCACTATTTAGGGGTGGAAATGAACACGTAAATTTCAAATAACAATGTTTATGATCACCGTCGTCCACCAGTGCCAGCGCCGTTTGTTCGTCTGAGTGGTGCAGTGCATTTGTTCCCCCGACGGACCATAATGTGCTTTCTTTTCGTGGATGCGACTACAAGTGATTATGCTTGCCACCCATTAGAAGGACCCTTTTTTTTGCTCACAAGCCGAGCCCCAATGACAAGCACCACGCTGGGTATGAATGTGTGTTTGACTGTTCTTGCTCTTGAGGCGACTCTATTAAATCTGCCAGTAGGAGAAAAAAAAGCGAACGCACGCCGAGAAAAATGCCCCCAGAATGATGCCAGCTTCGTGATTAAAAGTCATCCAAGGTTTTCTTGGCACAGCGGAGTAGCAACCGTTTCGTGCTCGGAATTGGAACCGCGTGAAAATTTAAACGCTGTAGCAAAAAGCACATACGCTTTTTCTGTGAGAAGCGTCCAGGTCCAGAAAAAAGGGTTTCTTTCCGAACAAACGAACAAAAAAAAAACGACAAAGCACCCCGGGCCTAGTTCGTTTTCTTCTAAAACAATTATTTCCACCACTCACTCGGCAGGCCATGCGAAGATGAAGCGTTTTGTGCAGTGCACATTACACCAGAACCAGAAGGACCACTAACGGAAGGAGCAACAAATATTTGATAGACATACAGAGTAAAAAACGAAAGCTCCAGCAGAACTAAAAACAACCAAACACAAACTTGCATTCTACCGGTGGCTGCAGATGGCACCCGTGACTGCTTACGTGACGCACCATTGCAAGGAAGGCTAATAGAGGCAGCAGTGAAAACCTCCTCGTTGTTCCGCCTTCGGGGTGAAGAATAGCGGAGTGCAATTTGAATATATTTTTTCTTCTTGTAAGACTGTGTTTTTTGGTCTCCCTTTTCCCGGAAAGCATTTTGTACATTTCTTATCGCATGCATGAGTTTAATGAGGAAGTTTGTCCGGGCCGATGATGCTGTGGAATGTACGGTGCGGGCGACAGTGGAGCATAGTTGCTCACGTACCGCATAAACATGTGTACTGCTTTAGTTGATTATTATTTTCATACGGAGATGCAAAATACTTTTTATTATCACTAATTTTGTCAATTTTGTAAAATTGTGTCTCTTCGGTTATGCTTTATTATGTCAAAGTTATAGCATTGATTTAAGTATTTTTTCTGGTAGTTATATTTTAGGAAAGCTAGGTAATTTTATAGCAGATCTTGTACCACACCCAACGTCTCTTCGATTACACTCAAGCGCTTCAGTTCCCTCGCAGCGCGTACGGTCCGTAAAACAGGTTCCGCCGAGAACTCACCTAGTCGCCCATCGTCTCGAGTGTGGAATTGAGTAAGACAACCCTTACGTTCCACTCCCACTGCAACTGTTCTGTGTGCCTGGGTTCTTAAATTCCATGTTTATTGTCTACTTTACAACATCGCCCCTACGACCGGCGAAAATGAAGGGAGGCTTTCTTCAAATGACTGTCCCCACCCGGTCAACAGTAAACCTCGTGAGACCACTTCCCAAACCGGTAGCTTCCTGTCCGACAACCAAACGGGCAGCGAGCAACCCGAATCCTAATAGCATTGATGACGAAAATTATTTACACCTCACCCACCGATCTTTGCAATCATCAACGCGTTCCGTTCCGTGGGGGGTGGACGTGGGCCCCCGGTTCATCGAGAGCGGAAATATACGATCGTGTATGACATCGATGTCGCCATCATCGTCGGCTGAGATGGCTGAGATGATGATGATGATGAGAGTATCTGGAAAAGATATTGCTTCACTTTGACCCCACCGTCACCGCCGAAGATAAACTTTTGCGCAGGGAAAAGCTTACGATAAAAACAATGAAATTTTGCTCTCCACCACAAAACGCCGGATCGACACACCGACGGGCGGACACAAAGAAACGGTTTTCATTCGGTCCATCGGGAAGAGTGCTAAATTTGTGCCGGGCAGCACACAGGGAACTAAAATCGGAAAATTGCATCTTCCCGCTGGGTCCACGTGAGTGAGGGAAGCGGTAACTACTAGCCCTCCGAAGCCGAACCTGTTTTCCCGGGAGTTTTCACACGTCACGGACGGACAGCGAACGACAGATGCATTCGAAAATCGGAAACGAGGAAAACCGTCGCATGCGGCACTTACCAACAGGGTGAGTAGGGAGACGGAGAGAGAGAGAGAAAGTAGTGACCGGAGGAAATATTTTTACGGTCAAGTTTTACTCGTCAGGTAGCCATAAAGTAACGAAATTTACGAGCATGAGCATCAGTTTCTTCGGTTTTCTAGTCATTTGTGGTGACGGGTTTTTCTTTTCGTGGGCGCTTTCTGGTGTTTTTCGATGGAGCCGAGAAACTGGCCACGATATGCCAGTGAACAGTCGTCGTCGTCGTCGTCGTATTGATTTCGTTGGGTAAAAGGTACGATGGCAAAAAGCAGGCGAGCGAAAGATAACGTGCACTGCAAGTATAATTATGAGTTTTGTTGTGAATATTTTCGTACGACGAATTCGATGGTTCCATGGCAATCGCTGACGTTGTTTTGCTATGCAAACATTAATAATCCATCCAGTAAATAATTAATCAAGAATAACTGACATCCCAGGCGGGTTGGATGACAATTGATCTTCAGTAGCTGTGTTGTTACTGTGATTACATACCTTCAGGCGTTTAGTACGCAACAATAATTCGTGAGTTTTAGTACATCGATTCAGCGTGTCGCTAGGAATGTTGAATTCTTTCGGTTCTCGGATTTCTTTCGGTTCTAATTGATAAATGCTTTTTTAAAACAATATTTACTAAGTATTATCTAATCTACTTCAATATTTGTTCGATAAAGCTATTCCATTATAAGTTATTCCAGTAAAGATCAATACATTGTCTCAGAAGAATGCAGACTCTAGCAACGATTAGTTGCTTTGTAGTCCTTCGAAGTACTGAGTCCTGTCTGATAACTGATTATATCCTCAACTTCAAAACACATCTTTCCAAAACTCAAAAATCTTCTGTAATGCCACACAAAATGCGTTATAAAATTCAACTCCAAATAGTAATTTATTTAACAAACAGGAACATAAAATTACCTCCTAATTTTGCTGTCCCTACCCTATTGCCTGATCCAGCTCACTATAATGCAGCTTCCATTAAATGCGCACTTAATTAAATTACCTGTATTGTTTCACTCATTACAGCAATGGGCGCCTCGGGTGCTCCGGTTCGGCTCTAATTGCCAGCATCATTCAAATGCGATTTGTACTAATCCCAACCTGCTACCGTTGTGTGCTGCTCCCAACCCCTGGAACAAACCTCACCATTCATTGATTTTCTCCCATTACTGTCGCGTCACAAACTTTGCTCCACACCTGCATTTGCAAACACTCCTTGGCGCGAACGGAACTCTCGCGCACCGCGCTCGAACAGCATGCTTCACGCGGGATGAATGATGGATAAATTAATAATAACAATAAAAGCTAAACTACTCACGGCCGCAATAATACAGCGACACAATTTTGCCCCATCCCTCCGTGACATGGCTCGGGACACCACAAAGAACCTATGAGCGAACCGTGAACCGTCTTCTTCACGTACCATAAGCTACCGTCTTACGGTTCCTGTCCTGCCACCCGGGCCGAGTCACATCGACTACGTGTCGGGACACAGGTGAGAAAATTTATACCCTCCCGTGCACTGATTTATTCCGATATAAAAATAAATCACTCCGGAAAGTGGAAAAGTGGGAACGACTTTCTTCGTGGCTGCGTAAACGCCACGTCCCATCCACAACCCCCATCCATCGCACACCATTTTCGGTTTCAAAAGACGATGGAGAAAGTTTGTCCTTTCCCGCAGGGTGTAGGATTTGTGCGCTTTTCCGCGTGGGAAAAGGGAAATGCCCCGGGGAGCCGCCAGAAACGTGGGGACGTTTCATATTTTCCTTGCGGGTCACCGCGTTGCCCGCGTTCGACAATGTGGCGCGCGCGTGCGGTTAAGTTTGTGCGGTATTGAATGAAATGGACGCTTTAATTAAAAAGCCATGACTTAAGGGTGTATCGCGGGGTTTGGAACGAAATTGTGGGGTGGGCATGCGTGGATGTGTGAGACGGTATGCGTATAAAATGGTGCGGTTTGCGTAGGTAATCGCGTAGCACAACCTGTTGAAGTGTTCAATTAGATTAAAATGTTAATTATATAAACAGGGCGGGGTTGATTTTGAAGTGTATTAATTTGTTTAAAAATAAATTAATTTAAAAATTGAGTAAAATCTGGAAAATCCTAAACATATTTCACACAAACAAATAAGTTTGAAAAGAACAATAAGTTACAAATTTTGAAACTATAACCTTAGGAAAATGTAAAACCAGAAAAGACACGAGTTTAATTGGAAAAAAATCAACAAACTAAATTAAACAAAAAAGAAATCAAATGAATCTTTAAAAACGCATCATAACTTCCAAACACTGCTCAAAGAATTCACTAGCATATTAATTCCCGACGCCTTATCTAACCCATTGCACAACGCATCATAAACTCCATACATTTCATTAAGCAATCGGTTCCCTCCTTCCAACGGCAAGACTGTTGCACTACACCGAGGAAAACGAACCGGCGGGTGCCAGCTGCCTTCTCGCATAAAAAGAGCAACAGTCTTAATTTCCTGTGGCTTTTCAATTGTATCGGAAACTTAATTTCCATCAACTCAACTTCTGATTTGTAGCCAATGAACTGTACGACCTCGCCCGGTAGGATTCGTCTGACAATCGAGCAACAACTCGCTACACTCGCAAGACGAAAACTCGACGTGCGGTGTGTTTGTGAGTACGTAAGTAAGCGATAGGCTTATCTCACCTTAGTATAATAGTTTTGCGCCCCCGAAATGGGCGCGTTAATTTTGAACACCCCCTGCAAAACAAGGGCTGACGAGAACGGATCGGTCCCATTTCGTTGCCAGTTTGGGGAAGATTATGAATGGCTTTTCCGAAACGGTGACTACCAAACGTCGCCCCTGAGTTGTGTCGCCTTTTCCCTCTTGCTTTTGCGGCCTGCAATATAATGCACCTGGCTCAAGTGTGGTTCTTACGCGGTAACTAGCTCCCCCGGGTGGGTGTGAAATACGTACCAGCTCATTCACATTGTACTGCGCGTGGCATTGTGTTTTAATCATTGGCAAGAAAGTGAACAGACATTAAGCATACGGGTGCTGTCTGGTTGCTGCTTCCCCAGAAGGATCCCCGGTCTCTTTCACCTTTTCGCCCAAAAAACCAAATCAGTGCTAGAAGTTTCACTCAATCGCAACAAAACACACGATACGATACCCAGCAGCAAGAAAAAAGTCGTCGAAAGTCGTGTCGGAATAGAGTCACCAGTAGAGTGGGTTCTAGGTGGGATGGGGCGAACAAAAACAAAAAAAGGCGAAAAGTTGTTCGTCGCTTGTTCAAGATTTTAACACCGTTTTTATGCCGAGATAGCGGCCGAGTGCTTAGTCTACCAGGGGGAGAGACAGACGAGCTGGGGGTTGTTTAAGTGAAGACGAAGTTGGAAGGAAGTAGTATCATGTAGTGTTGTTCGTGTAGCAAGCGCGGATAACACGGCAAGGAAACAACAACCGCACCGAAAGTTCGTCGAAAGTTATTCAAATGAAAAACAAATTGATTATTGTGTTCGGCACTGTGCGCTGCCTTCGCACCGAGCTCGTTTAGCAGCTGGTCCTTGTGCACGCTCCACTATTCCTATCCGAACCATTGTTTATCTCAGTTTATTAGTACGGGCTTAGACGGGTGACGACGACTTGCAGTAGTAACTATAGTGTCAACCGACTTCCATCTCTGACTCACATACAAATGGTTGGAGGGTTAGCAATTCTTTAAGAAACTCCTCCGAATCGGTACAGAGAAAGAGATTTAAATACAATCATTTATGTACGAAAAATTATTATTTAGTATTTTAATGCAAAACAAAAGTTGCGAAGTCAGTAATTTTCGTTGCGAAGTCAGTAAAACATCATATCTAACATCATCATCTTAATTTTTCGTAACTATTTTCTTATTTTTTCATTCATGTATGTATTACTTCTTTATTTATTTATTTATTTACTAAATTATGCTCCCTTTTTTGCTTATTTAGTTATTCGTCTGTTTATTTATTTTATGTTTTTATCTCAAGCCATACAGTTTTTCTTTTTTTTTCTTGTATTTTCATCTCTTCATTGTATTTTTCCTTATCGCCGACATGTTTGGATTAAGTTAAAAAAATCGACATTAAAGAAGCAAAGAAAGAAAAAGAACTCGTTAAACTGGGTAAAGAAAGCAAATGGTGTAAAACAACTTCATAATCTAATCTATCGCTTACAACAACATTTAAGTCAAACAATCCCAATCTCGTTAAGTCTTTAGATATAAGACCACGATACCATAATCGTACCGTACAACCGAGCGTTGGCCAGATTGTGGCCCAATTGTTCACAAAAGCATCCTTTAAATACCATTCCATTATCCAGCACCAATTGATTATCACAACAAAACTCCATAAACCCGGTGTTCCGCTCAACGAAGCAGCGGACAGGAGGTGGATGAAACGTATTCATTCCGCTCAACCCATGGTCCACGGCTGGACACGTCCGTTCTAGAACTTGCTTCCGCTGGGGAATGTGTTGCGCTGCTGAAAATCCCGAAATCCCTGGACCTTCTGCATCCCGTGCACACACACACACCCGATACACACCAAAGTCGGAACACGGAACGGCACGGCAGTACTAAATCACAGCGGAAAATTGTTCCGGAGCTAAACTCCATCGAGAGATGAACCCTCGCAAAGGAGTGCCACGCTGAACGCCACGCTGGATGCAAGGAGAGCGGGAGTCAAACCGGGCGGACAAAAGCTGACCAGTTCGCATGGTTCGCGTACGAAGGACGAATGTGAAATTAAGCATCGTTTTGGAAAGTGCAACCACCGGCGCGTGCTGCCCCTATTGTTACTCGTTCCGGGTT
Organism: Anopheles moucheti; assembly: GCF_943734755.1. Lineage (NCBI taxonomy): Eukaryota > Metazoa > Arthropoda > Insecta > Diptera > Culicidae > Anopheles > Anopheles moucheti. The sequence goes on from NC_069141.1 coordinate 17,425,662, forward strand.
AAGGAAGCTAGCTTCCTTTGGTGTCGACCAAGGAAAAACCCACCTGCTTCCGTGTGTGCGAGTGTGGGGAGTCGATGTGCCGTACCAAAGAACGATACAAAGCGCAAGTTGTACGGTATCGCAAGACAACCGTCTCACATCTTTCTCGAGTTCGCGTGGATTGTGTTTGGAGTTTGAACGAATTGGGAAGGGGAGGGCGAAAACCTCCCGTTGGCAATGGAACAGATTGTAAATTATTTCATTACTTCAACACCTGTTGCAGTTTGGGATATATATTTTCGCCTTCCTTTCCGGGTTGTGGTGGTGTGGTGGAGTCTCGCTAGAGAATTGAGCGTATGGAGGAGAAATGAATCTTTCATCTGCTTTCTTTTTCAATTTGGTCGGAACAGGGATGAAAAGCGTAATGGAAAGAGCTGATTGGGAAGAAACTCAGTTACTCGTATGTATCGTAAAGTAATAGTTTCGAGATATTAAACGGCTTTAAACATTCTATGATGCCAATTTCAATCCTTTAAAAACAGTACTGTATTAAATAGTTTCAGATAAGTTATGAAATAAAAGTATTATGGATTGATTTAGCTAATTTAATAATTTTCCTGTAAAAACTAATTTCATTATGCAAGAAAACACCATCAAGAATTCATAAATGTTTGATGTTCGGTACCCACTAGCGTTCCCGGTCTCTAACCCTAGTACTGCTTACTATGTCCCAGGGCAGAATTATTGTTGGGGCCTCTAATTTTAAAAACGATGAAGGGAGTGCGGGCATTGAGGCCCTTGAAATGAGACAAAGCGAAAAGCGCAGTAAGAAGCGACCCCTGAACTCACTTTGAGTTATCCCACGGGGGCATTAGGAGGAGCATTAGGAGGAGCATTTTGTTAATTTATTATTTAGTGAATTGTTTAACAATGTGTATCCCATTAAACAAATAACGCAAATTTTGTATAATAATAATAATTTGTGTTATGCTAAATTTGAAAACTAAAATGCTAGGTCAAGTTTTTGTGTTGAAAGACTACCTCCATGATCATTCGCTCACGTCGATGTTTTAGGCGATGAACAAAAAGTAACGGTTGATTTCTGTGGTGAGCTTCTACCTACTGAACTTTTTCAACAATTTATCATGTTTTATAGCATTTTTTTATCCATTAGGTGCAGGGCCACGAGAGTTGCCAAATTGCTGACAAACTTGTCCAATGACCAAATCAGCTGGTCAACTGTGAAAACCACTATACCGTAGCCGCGCACACAATTGTTTTCAGATTTCCGATACAAGGAGAGCATGTTTTTCAAGAGGTGACATCTGCAGCTTGGGACAAATTTGCCCATCACTATTGCTATTGCATACTATCAAACACGTGAGAACGATCGTTAATAAGTAAGATCAATAAAACGGAAAGCATCCTTTATTTCGCTCAAACTTTCCGTCGGCTGGTATGAAATTCCATACAAAACTAGCTGTTTTCAGATTTCCGATACCAGGAAAGCATCCACGGAAGAGGTAGCACCTTGTACAGCAATTTTGGTCGAAAACCGCCGAAAGGTATGTAATGTTTAAACACTAACTTTTCAAACAAACCAACTGTTTTCAGGATTCCGATACCAGGAGAGCATGTTTTTCAAGAGGTGCGCGCAACTTCGTATGCAATGTTGAGCAACACTGCATACAACAAACTTGCATGTAACAAACTTGCATGCAAGAAATCTCCAAAGTTCATTGAACTATACATTAGCAAATCTACTATCTCAAACACACACACTCCCTTCCAAAGCCATCTTCTTCTTAAGTAATCGGCAATCGTCATGACAAGCAAATGGCCGGAGCGCTTGCCGGCTTCCCATCGATTTGTTTGCAGTTCGAGTTTGGAGTTGGAGGTTTTGCTGAAACAACTTATTTCCCCCCGTCAGGAGGAACGTTGGCGCCATCGAGTTACGGCACCAGCAATACACCGGACTGCAAATAGTGCTCTTCACTGTCATGTTCGAGAGCCACTAATCGATCTCGAGTGTGATGAATGAATGGTGTTCATGAAGGCACTCGAAACTTCGTTATGATGGAGTCTGGTTCCTCGTACCGAGTGAGCAGGGAGGTTTTTTTTGTTAAAAATTTAAATCTAAATTAATTTTACCTAATATCCTTACACGCTTTAAAAAAAATAGAAACATTTTGCTATTTAATTCTAGAAAAAAAAACCGCCCACGATCCTTCCTTCCACAAGAGATCCTCGGGCAACCGAAGAGCTGTTACGTAACGACACATTCATGTTTTAAACCACTCTCACCTTCCATTGTGTTCGCAATGGTTTGTTCTGTGGCGTTTATTTTTTATCGTTATTATTGACTCTTGCCACACCTCCGACACCCCAAACAAAAAAAACCCGATCACTCCTCCACGTGCTCCCCGCATTAACTGCCACCCGCGCCAAACAGTACCAAAGTGACACATTTCACGATGATGTCAACATTATGGTGGGTATTTATTTTTTTTTTGTCGTGGGTTCGCGTACAGAATTACAAGAAAGCACCACGGCACGGAACGAACACGGCCGGAGCGTTGCGTGGTGCACCGATTGCACCCACAAAGTGTGGGAAATTTTGCTGCCCAACTATCCTTGAAGTTGTTTGCCTCTGTGTATCGTTCGGTGTGTTTTATTCATCAAATCCTACCGAAGCGGGCGACAAAAATGGTGCGTAACCGGCATTAAGCTGCTGAAGGAATTATGGATTGCCGGCTTAGTATTCCAGCTGTTCTTTAAATAGTATGGATTATTTATTGACAGCAACTGCTCACTATAGGCCCTTGTCGATTGCCTTATGGTTCCCCAGTATGATCGATGACGTCAATGCGCAAAATACCCATCATTTTTGCAGTGCGATCCCGGCGAATTCACCGGTACGCGTAATGGTTTATTCATACCGATTGGAATTCGCACCAAAGTCCCACCATTCGGGATGGTTGACGACGTGACGTCGTGCTGCAAGGGGCGGCCTCGTTTGTGACTAGCATTAGGAAACAGTTACTCAATATGTTTACCCACCCGGAGTAGTAGTGATCCGGTCTGCTTGTTTCTTCCTTCTTTCGCACCCTATCTCACACCCCATCCCTAGTGTTCGGGTTGTTTGTTGTGCGCTGTGACACGTATCCCATGGTCACTGTTGTGTGCGGGGCTGGCCACAGGCGACGCTCAAACTGTGCCATGCCCGTTTGACAGACTCGACGTCAGTAGTGTAACGCGACGGATTTTCCCCCATCTCCCCCCCCTGAAAACGGAACCGATCGCAGCTGATTCGATCGGATCTGTGCTGATCGGTGTGATGGAGAAGAGAAAATTCCGGCGCTTTCTATTTTCCGTATTTCCCCCAGGCTGCCGACTGTTTCCGACAGCCACGCCATTTGTCTGTCAACCACAAATCGATCGAATAGTGAAGCAATCACCCCGTACCCGTACGGGCACCGCTTTCGTTTGAATGTCAACATACAAAACAGCGCCCCGAAACCGAAAGCGCATAATATGATTCACTACGCGCGCGCTACACGCGGTCAACGGCCGGTGACCGTGCAGCATATCATGTCAGCACAGCAACCACCATTCCATTGCCAGCTCCCAAACAAATGCCAAACAAAGTCCGCCTTCTGCGCCTTTTTCGCCCGACCGCCACCCCAAAGGGGTTCGTCGCTTGATGCAACGTTGCGATCGTTCGTACGGTGCGTTGCAGTCACGCTAATCTCGACGGGGAAGGGGTGCCATACATACGGCTTATACCGGTTTTGGTGGTTTTGTCGCTGCTGTCGTCATCGTTTGTTGTTTTGTACCCAGCCTGCAGCATCCGTGACGTGACGCGGACCGAACGCGAGCGAAAACAAATATAAGATCGCACGGTGCGTACGAACGCGAACTCAGTTGCAAATGTGAATTGTGTCCGAACGGATCGAAAACAGAGTGACACAGAGAAGTGTTTTTACTGGCGAGTGATTAAGTACCAGTTTGACCATTGCGAAAAGTGTTGTGGTGGAAAGCATTTTACCGTGAATCCTAATTCCAAATAGCACAAAATGTTTTATCGGAATAGAAACTGCAACCCAACCGTGTCGATCACCGTGGCCAGTATTCTGCTGCTCGGTAGTGTAGTGCTCATCTCTCTGCTTGCTACACCAACCACCGCGCAACCGATCGATATGTTGGATCAAATCGGTTCGGAAAGTAGACGAATGTTCTACAAAATGCTCGAATATCTCGGCGACTACGACGAGCTGGAGGATGACGGTGCGCAGGAGCGCGAAGAAAAGGGTGGCTCGTTACCGCTGCAGACGAGCAATCGGGTCGAGGTGGCCGGACGCGATGAACAGTGCAAGTTGCCACCGAGACGTGGTGTGTGCCGTGCACTGCTGCCCCGCTACAGGTAAGGATCTGGCAGGAAATTAGCGGACGGAACCGAACATCTTCCCTGCTCGAGCTCTTTTCCTCGTTGATGCTTTCTCGGTGGGTACGTTTCTGTTGTGTGGCGTTTCAAACACGGCATCCAAGACCCCGAGGGAGGTTGCGCAGATGATCATGCGCCAAACGGTGGCGAACCGATGCTGTGGAAATGATTGTCAGTGAAAGTTGTGCTGAATTGTCGCGATGTGCACCACAGGCCACCGTTTTTTTTTCTTCTTCTTCCACCACTTTTGGTGCCAATTACACCACCACCTCCCTCCCTTGGTCGGTTCCCGCGAACATGTGTTACGTGGAGCTAAATGATTGAATTTGTTTACCCGATCGATCATCACATCGGGCCAATCGATCAAGGTGATAAAATGGGTGAGCATTTTCTCCCATGCAGGGTGAAAGATGTTATCACGTTTTCGTCCGGAGTTGTTTATTATTTAATCGGGGACACCTCTAGCGGGGGTTCGTAATCGTATGCAAATACGATTACAACACTTCAGAATTAGGAGCATTTGCGGTGTTCGAGACGATATTTTATTGATTAATTATGAAATAATTATTCTTATTCATACTTGTGCAAATCTGTTCACTAATAAGCTTTCTTTGCATTTACTTCCAACTTCAACCTCAGATACGACCCGTCCCAGAAGGAATGCATCGAGTTCAAGTTTGGTGGATGTGACGGAAATGCGAACAACTTCATGTCCTACAAGCAGTGTATGGAAGCATGCAAAGGTGTCTGAACGATCAAGCAATCGATCGGCGTCAATTTTAGAACCTCCACCCCCCCCACCAAGTGATATGTAGTGTGTTAAGAACCAGCTGACCCGGGGCGAAATGGAAAACCCGCTGGACGATTTCCCGAACGGCGGGAAAGAATGTCAAGCTTCACTCAGCTCCATCTTCCTATTGTTAGTATTTATTCAGTCACCTGTTCGAAGCCGTTACATTGTGGTAATAAATGTCGAATCTGGGTTGTTTTTTTATATAATGGATGTATTCTCTTTACTGATTACTTGCATGGACTCCCGTCAACGGTCATCATGTTTAATCGATAGAAAGAAAATTCCACTCATACAACAGCGCTTAGTATACCGCAAAGCTTATTCGCTTGGCTCGTTTGTGGTTAATAGTTTATCATTTGTGGTTTGTAAATTTATAACGTTTAACTTTCATTTTGCATCATCATCATCATCATCAAGCCATTTTTATCGTTTCCTAGGTACGGGGTACACATACCGCATGATTTAAATCCTGACGGCAATTGCTAGCTTGTCCCCCTTTTTATGCCTTTCCAGTACAATGTTTTGGTCATTGCTAATACGACTATGCCATCGTTTATTCATACGCTTACGTACGGATGAATTAAAATCAATAAACTACACTAGAGCAATTGTTTGCCATTGTATAACTTCCCTAATGGTATTCGTTCCCCGTTCCACTAACCGCATCAAATGGTCAACCGGCATCCCGTGTAGTATCACGCACAGTGTATCATTTTTCACACCCTTTCGTTAGGAGCCACATGCTTTAGAACCGTTCAGTGAGCGTTTTTACCCACACTCGCTCGCTTACTGTTATTATTGCCTGGTTTTCGTAGCTAATCGCTTTTAAGTCTTCCACCAATATCATTCAGCAGCTTTATATTGCAGCCAAATCGGTTGCTACATTTGTGGACTGATTGGATAAATTTGCTACTAACTGGTGTTAGATCGCTAGCTACACTCATTGAGATAAAGTATGATCGATTAATACACAACAGAAGCGAAAAGCAAACACGCAAATGTACGCAAGAGAATGAATTCCTTGAAACAAATTACAACATACAAAAATATAGCATCTTCAATGGGAATGCATACATCGAAAGGTTTTACAAAACATATGTTGCTTTACTGTACAATACCAAAAAAGTCTGATAAAAAACATATTACAAAATGCCCAGTAAAGCGTTGCATAAATTAAGTAAAGATAAACTAGTACACAAAAAATAATATTCTAACACAATGCCCCTTCCTCCATATTGTCTCTTGTTACGCTAAACTGCTAGTAATGTTGTGCCGAAGAGGTTAGATCGCAGGGAAGAAGCGAATGGTTGAAACTACCGGAAAACGATTGACAGGGTTGGGAACAACAAACGGTAATGTTAACAAACGATCTCGGCACTGACGCCCTTTATCGTTTCGGAACTAAAGTGTACACAGCCTGCCTTGCATACGAGCGTCCAGACGTAAGGGATGAAGAATTCTTCCGGCGCATCCTCCTCGACGTATTTGAATTTAAGGTCAGGAAATTTCTGGCGAAGGAAGCAAATAGTTACACTGATTAATTTCCACTAAAATGGTGTAGTGTAATGAACGTACCCGTAAGCGATCACTCGACCACTGGCTCGCTCCCTTCGAGATCACTTCAAGCACTTCAGTAACACCAAGCTCACCGCGCTGCTCTTGAACTCGTTGCAGTCGGGAGGAGAAGAATCCAACCACCTAAGGAAAATTATCATGCTTAGATTTATCTGTTCAATCCATACTCTATCTTTCTGCACTTACCATGTCTATATTCTGTATGATATCCTGAAATGCCGAATGACTTCGGAAGGCCTCGAAGACGTTGCGTTTGTATAGCAAAGTGTATACCAAGTTAGGACAGTACACTAATTGATGCGACAGGCAGGAATTTAAAATTTCCAGCACCATACGTAGCACTTCCTCCAACACGGACAAATCCTGCAACTGAAAAACATGAGACATATGTTGCTTGTGTTTAACAGAAATATTTAATAGACGCACACACTGCACTTACCATATCTTCAGACGTTAACCCACCACCAATCGGTATGGACACGTCCGGATCACCGTTGGGACCATTCGGTTGTTTGAGCTGCTGGTCTAATCGGGCATGTTTCTTTGCTAAGGTTTCGAACAAACTCACCAATCGCTGCGCTACGTACGGGTGGAGCGATTGGAACTGACCGGACATGTTGGCCAACGCGGCGAGACAATTTGTATGCAAGTACTTATCCCTCATCTTCAACATGTTGTACTGAATCGTCCTGATGACAACCAATATCAGTAATCCACCGAGCGAAATCTCGCTGATCGAACGCTCCGTGTACCAGGTAATATTTTTCAACATCTGCAAAGAAATATTTAATATTAACTAATACCAACACATGGTATTGATTCTATCACATACAATCTGATGAACGCTCTTGTTAAAGTTGTCATCTTCGCTAAGAATTAGCAAAACTATTAGCGACATATAAATGTGATGTGAAGTACTATCCGGTGCATTGTAAAGGGTTTGCAGGATCGGAATAACCTAAAATCAGACAACAAAAATGGTTGCTGAAACCAAAGATCCAATTTACCAAACAATTGAGACACTTACAAGCTGCTGTAGGTTCTGTTGTGCCATTACATACTTCTGGAATCTTTGGTTTCGATAGAGCAGCAGATAGAGCAGTAAGGTTGCCTGATCAATAGTCACTATTCGGCACAGGGTGTTGTACAGGGAGGAAAAGTCTATCTTGAACGTTGCCGGATCCTCTTTCGGCGAATCTAAATCGAAAAGACAGGAAACAAATGGTTAAAATTCAGATAACAAAAAATCTTTCCTGCTTTACCTTGTGAATCCGAACATCCAAACAGACTAATCCGATACGGATTATCTTTAGTCGCGTGGTGGTTGGTAAGGATCAAAATTAACAGCAAGCTTTGATTGGCCAACGGGTAGTGCTCCCGGAAGGCTGTCGGAAGATCATGTGCGGTCAGTATGTCCGGCTGCTTACGGGCAAACGTTAATATGGACCAAAGCGATTCGGCGATGCCGAACACAAACGAACCGCCCGTCCCAAAGCCGAACATTGTCTGCGGAGCTTGGCTCATGCGGCTAAGAAAATGCAACAGCGCACTCATCAACGTGTTCGCATGCTGGCAACGGTAGATCGTTCGGTAGATGGTGGATTTCTCCATCGTTTGCTGCGAAAAAAGGCTCACCGAGAGCAAAATTATCATACAATTAACCGCCTCCAGATGAAGGTGATATGTGAATTCTCTGAAAAACCAAGAAAACAAACAGTTTAAGAAGTTACCCCGAAACGTATGGCGTTTTACGCAATAAATGACTTACTTCACCGGTATCACCACAATAATGTTAACCAGTGCCTCAAGAAACGTTTCGAATTTTGTGCCATCGACCAGCTTTGCAACGGCTGATTTCGTTTCTTCTATCGCACGAACGTCTATGGGAATAGCCGTACTCGTACCGGCCGCATTTGCTTCGTTCGATGTTGAATCAATATCTGACGCTTGGACAGGCAATGCTTCAAAGTGCTGCAATAGCTGATACTCCGAACCCGTTTCGATCATGTACTTCACCAAGCAACGGATGATGAACAGTGCATTAAAGGCGTGCCATATGTGAACGTTACTGAAAGGATAACAAAATGAGTTTATGCTTTACAGACACGCAACAAAAGAATTGCGTTATTGACTCACCTTTCCGTATCGGAGAGTGTAAGCAGCTCAGAAACCTTCAGCAGAAATACGTTTATCAACGAACCAAAGTTGCCGGTGTGTAGATTGTGACTGATAAAGCTCTGGCATAGCGATTCCAGACGCGAATCGAGACTCAACTGTTCCTGGCTGAAAATCACAACATAACGATGACGTTCAGGAAAACTTTAAGGGATTAGAGTAACAAACTTACCTGTTTGTCGGTAGATTGATGTGGTATTGCAGGAAGTTGTTCCAAAAATCATCATCGTAAGCAGGGACGTGCGTTTTGCCGACGAACCGCTGCAGATATTCGTTTTCTGTTAGGTCCACCTGACGACTCACGTTCATACCCATCCTGTTATACGTGCAATATTGTTCGGCTAGCACGTTTTACTCTCCCCCAACACGTTGACACACTGCACAGTCGATTTTTGTTATTTTTTACAAGCAGAAAAGCCTTATTTTCTCTACAAACGCATCGAAAAGTGCCAGCGAAGAAAGTTGCTAGTAAATAAGTTGTCTATTTATTGCATCCACAAAAGTGACACGACGGAGATTTTCATCTGACAGCTGTTCACGTCAACAAAGCGGTGCTGACGGTTGAGCATCGAGTCCACATTGGAAAGGTTAGCTCATCATCTCAAGCGTTGTGCGTTGCGGATATTTTATTGCGAAATTCCTCTAAATTAAGACATTTGGAACATTTCATTTCAATTTGTAATATGGTATCTAATCGTCCTAGTCGAAAAGAAGCAGGAGGTGTCTCCAGAAACAAAATTAACAGCATTCGAAAGCATGAGCGTGCCCCGTATTTGAACATTTGGAATGCGATGAGCCGAACGGAGAAGAAACTCTTTCTTACGAGCTGGAAACAACCCTACGGCAGGCCACTAAACAAAGAAGCTAGGGATCGAATGCTGCACTTTATCTGGGCTCTTCAGAAGCATGTTTCGTGCTAAATGTTTGTGCCGAAATTAGGCCGTTGAAATTCTGGTACTGGCAGTTCCCATCATCTGATTCGCGGGATAAATTAAGTTCACAGAAGGAAGTCGACTCTGTGATTTTGAAGCATATACGAAATTGTACCAGGATTCGACTTACGCGTAAATTCGAGATACGCGGATTTTTTCCGGTTTATAGCGGTTCGCTATAATAGCGTATCTGGGAGACAGCCTGTACTTGTTTTGACATTTGCTGTTCGTCTCGTAAACGTAAATAAACCCTTCGGTGCCCATTTTTATAACATTGTTTACCGGTGAACAGCTGTTCGTTTCGTGGAAAATTTATCTGATTGTTTCTTAAATGCAATGGCCGGGAAAACTCGTGATGTGTGTCGTTTGTGCCTCAGTGGATCCTCGTTGTTGGACATATTTTGTGAAACGGATCTAAATGGCTTGATAGCAACATTGCTTTCAATCACGGTATGTTAGTTTTGCTCCTAGTCGACTGATCAAAATATTATTGATTTTAATATCATTTCTAGATAACGAAATATGACCACTATTCCTCCAAAGTTTGCCAAGGCTGCTTTACAACGCTGTGTGATTTCAGAAATTACCGAGAACGTTGTCTGGAAGTATAGCATTTTTTCAATAATCCATCCCAAGATCACACAGAGAATGTTCCAACTGTGGAGGCAGATCTGCCGAGCCCACTGGAGACCTGTAATGTTGAAGATTCTTCAGTCCCCATAGCCACACAAGAAGACTTGAATCCTGTCCCAATTACCTCATCGAAAAGATTTCAAGCAATTGTTACATCCTCCAAGGGTAAAAAGCGATACATTTACGACTGTAAGCAAACCTATCGGAAGCAGCTGGTCGAGTGTGATATTTGTCACAAAAGCTTACCGAAAACTCGTCTGGAAGGACACCGAAATGTTCACCTTGGTTTAAGACCTCTGAAATGTGAGCGAGGATGTGAACAGAGTTTTCACTGTAAGCAGCTTCTATTGCACCATTATCGAAACGCACACAATGGTGAAACATATTGTTGCGATGTTTGTGGCAAGGTGTTACGCTCAAAGCGCAGCCTCGGATACCATAAGAGAGACAGCCATGGGGAGAAGAAATATCCTTGCAGTTTTTGTGATCAGCTGTTTGTCTCTAAGTAAGTTGTTATTGCTCTTCTATTTATAACCTGTCTAACGTGGCTGATTGTTTCCTCTTAGTGCCCGTCTGAATCAACATTTAAAATATCATCGAGGGGAACGCAAATATCCTTGCAACCTGTGTGAATATTCGTTCTACTCGAGCAATGATCTAAAGAAGCATCTTACTACCCATCGCTCACTTTAGTAGTCCTGAAGCAACCAAGCGTAGAAGGTAAATTGTTTGTTTCTTTAAATGTTTATGATAGAGAGAAAAAGCATCTTACATGTTTCATCTTTTGATAAAGCTTTTATGAAACAGACCAGCAAAAAGCAAACCGTTCAATCAGCGCCAATTTTTCCCTTCCAGGATCATACAGAGAATTGAGCCCGATTGTTAGCAAAACAACAGCACTGAAAGTGGCAGTTTCAAAAATATTATCAATTTCATCAATCGCAACAAAGCGACAACCAGTCTTACTGATTTTCAAATCAAACGACCAAATTCAGCATCCAAACCGATTAGAGCGTCGTTAGTCATCTTATTGACCTATATAAAACAAACACCGGCGAGGGTCACGTGATAAGCGTTGGCCTTAGGAACCCTGACCGAACATAAATCCAATCCAAACACTATTGATGTTGAATGCCATTGAATGTTTTTCGGTGGTAGACCGTTGCTGTTGAATTCCCGAACATCCTGGTGACAGAAATTGTTATTTGTACGTTCCTGCCGTTCACTTCATTGCTATTATGACGCCAATGGTCGCACGGTATCGCGATCAATCTGTGTGTTTTTTACATTTCCTTTCTATTAGAATCGGAAAAAGACGCGGTACCCTTATCACTGGCATTTGTTATGCTTCGCTCGTTGCAATTGTCACGTTCTTTTTGCCCCAAACGATCACATTAATCTTTTGTTTTTCCTTGTACGGCCGTATTGCTACATAAATCATCCTAAATATAACAAAAACTAACTTTAGTTAGTAGTTGCAATGTGATTTTAAAATTTTGAGCACCTTATTATTATAACTAGCTTCGTTTTATCATACAACACAGAAAATTGCTGTTTAATATTACTATTTTAACTTACCGTTTGTGAATGAAAATGTTTAAATCACTCCAACACTACAGATCTTCAGCTCTTGGAACGCGAACCAAGATTACTCAACCCAGCACGACATAGCCTTCCCGTCATGGCCAGAAAACTAATCGTTTGACTGAAAAAAGCAATTAAGATTACACGAAAAAACAAGGGTTGAGGGCATGTCGCGTCGCGCTCTTCGACAATTTCGTAATTCCCCAATCCAACCAAACCAACCGATAACCAATCTGGTGACGGTTGACTAAACACTGGTCAAACGGTCAAGTGGAATGCTGTTTTTTCCTGCTTCGTTTGCAACAATCTTCTCCCGAAGAATTGGTTCTTTTGCTTTTCTGAAGCAGACTACTGATTAGCATTCCACGGGCCCGAAATTTACCACTCCCCTGAAGCTTCCCGCCGCTGCGGAATTGATGCGTATGAAGTTGCGTTTTAAATCATTGATCGTTGGGACTGCTCAGTAACGAATTGGGGATCGTAGCACGATCACACATTCTTCTGTACTCGGGCCAGTCGGTCTGGTTTGTTCTGGTGGGGTTCTAATCCGTTGGAGAAGTTCTGGCAATATGGGGCAACTTTCGAATGCCATTTCCAGGCGGTTCCCTTTGTCGCTGATGGTCGGCTCTTGGTGTCTGGTTTGGGTTTTGTTCCAGTTGGTAGTTCCGTCAGTAGTGGCCGTTGAAAAGTTGTGCTACGAAGAGGAAAAGTATGTGCTTGGATGAAATTGTTCGTAAACGTGGCTGTGGCTCTTACGTTTCACATGTTTGTTTGTTGCAGAGTGCCTAAGTTGGTGGAAAATAAAAGCCAAATCATAAAGTACGGTGAAGGAACGTACTACTGCATGTTTAGCGAATATTCTATGCGCATTCCAATCATGGTGGATGGTTTGAGTTGTTCGGTGAGTGTAATAATAAGTTCGAATAATGTCTCTAGTGCAATAAGGTCTCATTCAACAGTCAAGTCTTCTTGCAGATAAGCTACGATGTGCGCAAGAAACGAACCTGTTGCGAAGGTTACCATGCAGTCGGGGACGTGTGTTTGCCATCCTGTCGGCTGAAGTGCATCTATGGCGAGTGCATTGCACCTGATACGTGTGATTGCTACGGTGGCTACAAGAAAGTGAACGATCATCGGTAATGCAGTAAAATAGGCTTATGTTTGGAATTGTAACAAACGTTTCTAATTGGTTTTACAGCTGCGAACCGGTTTGTGAAGTAGCTTGTGAAAACGGTCAATGCGTGGCCCCGAACGTGTGCCTTTGCGATGTGGGCTTCGAGCGAGATGTAACGAGTGGATCCTGTCGCCGGAAGTGTGATCGTACGTGTCGATTCGGACGATGTATCGATGATGTCTGCGAGTGTGACGAGGGCTACCGATCGGATCCTAATGATAGAAATGGTTGCGTTGCACACTGCACGGAAGAGTGTCAGCATGGCGTTTGCGTGCTGCCCAATGTGTGTCAGTGTGAGGCAGGTCAGTGGTACCAAAGAAGTCAACTGTTTCGATCACACACATTGCTTATAGATCACTTCTCCCATTGCTTTCTTTTTCAGGGTATACACTCTCAACGCAATCAAATTTCACCTGCGAACCCGTCTGTCCCGATGGATGTGCCAATGGGAACTGTATCGGACCGCATCAGTGTGCCTGCCATGAAGGGTATGAGCTGGACGATAGCAATCACTGTGTGCCGGTGTGTTTAAAACCTTGCCAGGGTGGTCGATGTGTTGCACCGGGAAAATGTAGCTGTGGCGAAGGATACAGTCCAGCCGAGAACGATGAGTCGGTCTGCATGCCCAGCTGTTCCGAAACTTGCATCAATGGAGACTGCGTGGCGCCAAACACTTGTCTGTGCCACAGGAACTTTCGTCCACGGGATGACCAATCGCCTAACGTTTGCGTTCCGGAATGTCGCAACGGATGCGTGAACGGGCTGTGTACCGGGGCGGGAGTTTGTAAATGTGCTGAAGGGTTCCTATACAATGAAACGATTGGTCTTTGTGAACCATTCTGTAACCAGCCCTGTGCGAATGGTGTCTGTATAGGCGGGAATCAATGCCAATGTCGTGAAGGTTATCAGCTCGATCTGAAGATGGGCAGCAAATGTGTACCACACTGTTCGAAACCCTGTGTGCATGGAATTTGCGTGGCCCCAGATGTTTGTGATTGTAAAAAAGGTGCGTTGAAGTGAAGTGACGGAGGTGACGGATTTGGAAGACCTAAGGACTTATATTTTTTTTTATGCCTCTTATTCAGGTTACGTCAAGAGTGAGAACAGCAGGAATGTCTGTGAGCCTAAATGCTCGAAAGGTTGCTCCAATGGACGATGCGTTGCGCCGGATCACTGTGAATGTCTTAAGGGTTATATCGCAACTACAAGCTGTAAGTAGCCCGATTGTCATCATTACCACTCCTAGAAACACAGTTATGCTAATGGAATCTTTTTCTATTCGACCAGCAATAAATTCAAAATCCTCAATATGTACGCCATACTGCAGGAACAAATGTGTTAACGCTTACTGCATCCGGCCGAACGTGTGTCAATGTCTGGCCGGGCATCGCTTTGCGGAGAACAGTACGAGTGTATGCGAACCGATCTGCGAGGAAAGCCTGGTGGACTGCACTAATGGTCGCTGTACGCAACCGAACGTATGTGAGTGTAACGAGGGTTACACGCTTGCCATCCGCAATGGTCGAATGTTGTGTGAACCGGTAACCTGCCGGGAGCAGTGCGTCAACGGTTACTGTGTGGAGGAGGGTCGTTGCGAATGCCACCCGGGCTATCGTCCCTCGGAGCAATTTCATGCGATTTGTGAACCTACTTGTGAGGGTGGTTGCGAGCATGGAGCCTGCATTGCACCGAACACCTGCGTGTGTAATGCGGGATTCGTACGACCTCCTGGAGGTGATCGATGCGAGGCAAGCTGTGATCCGAATGTGGTCGATTGCTACAACGGAGTTTGTCACGGTTCGAATCAATGCCAGTGTCTGGAGGGGTACTATTTGCGCGTTCCACTGAACGGTAGAGCAGCGGAATGTGCTCCGGTATGTAGCAATGGATGTGCTAATGGACGCTGTCTAGCACCGAACGAGTGTCTGTGCAACGATGGTTACGAGTATCGGGAAGAATCAGACCAATGTGAGCCGGTCTGTGCGCCTGGTTGTGTGAATGGTATTTGCATTGCGCCGAATGTATGCCAATGTCTGGAAGGATATACCCCCATAGAGGACCCTGCATCATTGGAGGAGTCACGTTTTGAGTGTACCCCGTACTGCGATCCGCAAGTAGTGAATTGCACTTTCGGCATCTGTGGTGGTCCTAATGTTTGTCGATGCTTTGATGATTTCTACTCCACTACGGACTCGCTTGGTAGACAAACGTGTGAACTCGTCCCCGAACCGGCCGAGTGCGGTAAGGACGTCATCATCTATGAGGTGGAAAATGTCTCAAATGGATGTGTCTGTAAGGAGCCAAAGGATTGTCCCGCTTTGAGCTGTCCCGAGATCCAGCCGCCCGTTTACAATGTAACGTGTCCTGCATCGCTGCCACCTCCAACTCCATGTCCAAAAGTTCCATGTCCCACGGTTCCTCCCACCAAACAAACTACTAAACCACCAGCAGTTTTTCCGGTAACTTGCCCACCTGTTCCGTCCTGTCCGGATGTGGTTTGTCCAACTGTGGCACCTCCGGAATGTCCCACGACTCCAGCACCAGAAGCCATCTGCGATGAACTGTACGTGCAGTGCGAGCACGGTGATTGTATCGAAAACAATGTTTGCGCTTGCCACAAAGGTTACCAGTTGGCAATTGGTCCGGAATCGATAGTGTACTGTCAGCCTGTGTGTAGTGGTGCGTATATTAACGGGATCTGCACCGAACCGGATGTATGGGTTTGCCTACCCGGATTCGTCGAAACGTTTGATGGGCAGTGTGAACCGTACTGTGAGGAACCGTGCGGAAAGGGATCGTATTGTGCGCAGCCCAACGTTTGCGTTTGTCAGAAAGGATTGATCGCCGATGGGAATGGCAACTGTGAACATCCATGCCAGCCGGCATGTGTCAATGGAGAATGCATTGATGGACGATGCTTCTGTATGCCAGGAACCGTACTCCGTAGTGGGCACGTGTGCGTTGAGGCGCAGGTGGAAGTGGAGGATCTTTTCATTAGAAGCCGCTTCGCTGACCAAGATGGCGAGGATGAGGAGGAGGAAGAAGAAGATGATGACGACGAACGGGAGGAGCATATCGAAGAACCATTGAACTGTCCGGATGGGTTCCGATCCGTACCGGCAACGGGTGAATGCATTTGCGATTCTGGAACTATTGCTGCGGATGGCACGTGCATCAGTACGAGCACGTTCAATGAGGTAAAGCTGCTTGATTTGGCCATGCAGCGGATGGTAGTGGAACGTGAACAGGTAGCCGACCCAACCAACGAAAGCATCACACAGCCAGCATCAGTTCAGCCGACCGAGTCAAGCCTTTTATCAGCAATTGGTAGTGATCAATGGATCATCATAGCGGCAGTCATCTGTGGAACAATATTGATCGTTACCGCGTCTGTTTTGGTATGGAAGTGCTGCACAAAGCGAAACTCGATCGAAACAGACATACATTAGCAGCTGACCGGCGTTACGATCAGGTACGTTTGGGAAAACAGATTGCAGTGTTTTAAGTACATTAATCGACTCTTTTTCTTTATTTTGCAGTATTCATCCCATCATAACTCGCCACTGGATCGCTTTGTTAGAGTGCAGTTCTAGGATTATTTATTAAAATTGTCGAAAAAGTCAAATTAGAAATGGCGTTTTTATTACGACTCGAGGAGTATGAAAATGAGAAAAAAGGACGGCAGTGCAGAAGTAGAGAACCAGGTAAGTTCGACGTGTTTGTCTATTTATTTCACTTAGCTTTGTAGTATATCAAAATCTTTGCTAAATTTCTACCAACTAAACTACGTTCTAAACTACGAAATTGGAGTCACTTCCTAAGAAGCAACATTGGTACACATATATACAGAGGCAAAAATGGAAAACCGATGCGTGTCTCGCCTGTCCAAGGTATCGTCCCCAATCTCCCCATCCATCACTGAGGAGCGTGGCGTGGTCGAGCGTATTGCGAATTTGGTTGGAAGCTTACCGTACGACTTTGGTTCGCTTGAATTGTTTGTTATGATTTCCAAAATCTCAAAAGCCGGCGGTCTTTAGATGGTTTCAATTTCGAGATTCAATTTTGTGAGCTCGTTCGTCTTGGAGTCCGGTTTCGGCATGAAGTAGACACAGTTTTCCTTGCTCTCTGTAGGGAAGAGAACGACCAGATTGTAATCGTTATAATCGGTGGTGCGGTTAGCAGTGTCGCGCTTGCTGGCCCTGTTGCTGGTCGACTTTCGGCGCCGCTGTACATTACCGAGCTTGCCGACGTGATAGTCCTTCTGCCGGTTCCGCACAATCATCTTCACCACCAGGACGGCTACGATCAGTGCGACGGCTGCGATCACTGGGATGAAGTAATGTATGTAGGACATCTTGTAGTAATCGCCACCGGAGTTGCTGTGGAGTAGAAGAAGCGGAGTTGAGTTTGATTAACGGTGTCACTCGCCTGTGTTTCTTACCCCTGCTCATGCATCTGTTGAATGACGCTCAGCTCTCGGTGACAGAGTAGCGGGTCGTCCTGATCCTGGTAGTACCCATCCAGGCAGCTGCATTCATTTGGTCCTACACAAACACCATTGGTGCAGCCTTCTTCGCCACACACCGGTTCGCACACGTTGCTCGAACCGTTCACCATTTCGTACCCATCGTGACAGCGGCAGAGATCCGGTGCCGCACAGTATCCTCGTACACAATCCCCGCTGCAGATGGGTCCGCACACGAACGCTTCGACGAGCTCATGCCGAACGAGACATTCGCAAGTGTTGTTCCCAATGCAGCGGCCCATCTCACACGCTCTCTCACAGTACGGTTCGCAGTGGAACGTGTTATTATTTTCGTGATAGAAACCTTCCACACAACGACACTCGCCCTGCTCACACCAACCGTTCGAGCATTCTCGTTCACATGTTAGCTGACGTAGACGAGCCGTTCGCTCGTCAGGAGTTTCCTCCTTTACGCAGATGTGGTTGCTGTCCTCGGCCAGGATATATCCTCCCCGACATGCGCACAGTTCCGGACCAATGCAATCCCCATCAATGCACGCAGCCGTACAGATCGGGTTACAGACATGGTTATCTTCAGCATCCATTTCATAACCCTCCCAACAGTGACAGCGATCGTTTCCGGCGCACGTTCCATTGATGCAGGGTCGCTCACAAACCGGCTGACAATCGTACGGATCCAAATCGGTGGCCTTATAACCCAGCATACACAAACACCGATCACCGTGGCAGTCACCATTCCGACACCGACCCCTGCACCGTTCGTACGCTTCCCGCAACAGTTCTTCCTCCGATCGGCAGTGGCTTAAGCTACCCTCGACAAACACAAACCCCGATTTACACTCGCACTGATCCGGCCGGACACAGGTCCCATTCCGGCACGGTTCCTCACACACCGGTTTGCAGCTGAGCTTGTTCCCCTCCGGATGTGCATATCCCTCGTTACACCGACACTCACCCGCCAGACACTTTCCATTCCGACACCTTCTCCGACACTCGGCCATCCGTTCCTGGGCCAACCGTTGGCGGGTGAGCTCTTCCACCGATTCGCACCGCGTTTGGTTCGTATCCACAAACTCGTAGCCCTCGTCACACTGGCACACATTCGGCCGGATGCACCGCCCGTTGATGCAACTGGGACTGCTGTAATCGTAGTCTTCGCCACAAATCGGTTCACACACGGACACATTGTCCAGCGATAGGCGGTAGCCATCGTGGCAGAAACATTCACCGCCGTTGCAATCACCGTACGTGCAGCCGTTGGGGCAGGTTTTCTCACAATGGCCGTCGATGGGATGCTTTATGTAGCCCGCGTCGCAGATACATTCCGCACCGCGACAATGTCCGTTGGTGCACTTCATGCGGCACAAATCATCCGGATGGATGCATGTATTTTCCTCGTCCGGTATGTACCCTGCATGGGGATGAAGATAACACAAATGAAATAGTGGAAGTTGTCGCATTTGTGAAGAGTATTCTAACCAAATTAGTTTTCTATTTGTTAAATTTACCTAATTCTATTTAAATTTTTTCTGTTTACAACTCAAAATATGCCGAAATATCAGAAAATTCTGGTAATTTCTTTTATCATTTTGATTTTTTATAATGAAATTTATCCAATTATTTATACAGGTTAAGAACAAAACAAACATTAATTGAAATTTATCCAATAATTAGTTTAGGAATACATTAAACTTTAATCGGAATTTATCGAATAATTAATCAGTTAGAAAATACAGTTTTTTAACTTGCGATGAGAAGAAACGAGGTCACGCTGAGATTTTGTATCGGTCCGGCTGTGTGAAGATCTACGCCTCTAGTACCTTAACCATCTCACTCACTCGCTTGGACGTAGGTTAACTTTTCATATAGAGATCACAGTTACTCAAGCACTCACTCTGTTACTCAGCAATTTCACACTGATCATGCATTAATGATAATCCTTAAGTAAATATCAATTGCAGCAACTATCCACCCCAACTCACCTTCATTACATTCACACTTCTCCGGCGCGACACATCGCCCATTGACGCATTCCATCTCGCAAACCGGCAAACAATCAAACAGTGCATTAATATCGGTGTAATTGTACCCCGGCAGGCAGGTGCACGCGTTCGGCCCGGTACAGATCGCATTAATGCATTCCGTCTCGCAGATCGGCTCACAATCCCCGTCAATCAACCGATAGCCCCGATCGCAAACGCACACATTCGGCTGCACACAGTGTCCCAGCGTGCAGCGTTCACAGAGCGGTATGCACTCGTCACCGATCTTCCCGTACTGTGCGTGACAGATGCAAACACCCGGCGCAATACAATCGCCATTGCTACAGCCTCCGTTGCAGAGCGGCTCGCACGCGTACGGTGTGCTGGCGTTATCGTTTGAATATCCCGGAAAACACTCGCACTGGTCCGGTCCCATGCAGGTCCCGTTCTGGCAGGGTTGCGAACATACCGGGCGACACCCACCGGATTCCTCCTCGTATCCTTCCGGACAGCGGGGTGCCGGTGTGGTCGGGAGAACACATTCTCCGTACGGTGAAAGAGTGAATTCTGCCCCACACAGACACTCATCCGGGGCGACACATTGCCCATTGCGACAGCCTCCTTCACATACGGGTCTACAGGACCGTTTGCCATCGAGTTCGAGCAGCTCGTAACCGTCGTAACATTGGCAGGCATCTGGCAGCGCACAGAACCCATTCGCACAGTTGTTACACTCGGCCACACACGTGCCATTGTCGGCCCGAGTATAACCGGTATGGCACTGGCAGTAGCCCGGCTTCGTGCAGATACCATTATCGCAATCGCTGCAGTGTGGAATGCATCTGTGTGTTTTTTTTTTTGCAGTGAAGAAGAAAGTGCGAGTGAGTTGATAAGCGTTGATGCATGCACGCACCACACGGGAAGGAAGAACTGCAAAATGTCTCACCCGTCTGTGTGACTTCCGCTAGCAGTTGTCGCTGTCGCTTTTACTTACCGATGATCGGACAGCTTCTCGTAACCCGCGTTGCAGGTGCAGACATCCGGTGCGGTACATTTGGCATTCTCGCACGGTAGCGAACAGATCGGCAGACAGCGCAACTTCACCCGTTTGTATCCCTTGCAGCATGGTTGATCGATCACCGTCACGCGTTTGCCATTCTTAATCTCGATCCTCGTTTTCCTGTAGATGTCAGTAGGAGTTGGAGTATTACTTATCACACTTGCGACGTTGCGGGTTTTCACATCCACCTCGGTCACTTACACGTTCGTTTTGGAGCAGGCACCATTAACGGTTGCGGTGGAAAGGATTGCCAGCAGCAATACAGCACCCGTCACAATGATCTTCAGATAAAGCATTGTTGTTGGTTAGGGTTGAAGCACACACTAACACACAAACACACAAACACTCTTCAGGAATCTCTCAACACGAAAGAGAGACAGAGGTTCAAGAATGACGCGAAGCCACCGAAGAACGCGTCCTGTGCGGTTCCTGCCCGTCAACCGACTGAGGATCGACGATCGGTATCGTTCCTGGTGCGGGTCTGGTTTGGAACGTTTCCTTCCTCCAGCGCTAGAGGGTTGTACCAACCCCTTCTCAATCCCAACCCCCCGGGGTTCACTTCCAATCGATGGACGATGCTCGATCGATGGCGTCGAAATTTGTCGCCCCAAAATGATTTATTCCGCTCCGCACGGTCACCGGACGTGCACCGGGGAAAACAGTGTGTGGAAGGCGAGAAACTTATCAGAAATGCTGAAGCCGTTTGCCGCCTTCACGACGGCTTAGTTTGCGCGTTTCTTCTTCCGCACAGAACGACAGAATAATGAGCACACGAGCGAGCATACGAGCGAGAGACGGGCAGAAACTAAAAATATAATCTTTCTTTGACGCGCGGTTCGCCCTTTTTGTTCCCCCTTTTTGTCGTCCGTCACCCGGTGTCGTTTCTACTCGTTCGCGCACTTCGCGGCACCGATCCGTATGCACAATGGAGAAAGATCTTTCCGTGGCTGGAAACGCGGAGAGAAACAAAACAAATATGCGCTATGCTCCTCGGCCTCCGTTTCCCTTTTTCGCCGTCGATTCCTTCCGCAAACACTCACACGCAAGTGCGGATTGCAATTGGAAATGCAACGCACGCACTCGTGCAATCGGTTCCCCCCCCCGGTGATGGAGAGTGTCACTGGCAGCGCCATTACCATCAACGGAACAATCGAACTGTTCTGGCAAATGGGACTGGACTGGTGGCATAGCGAACTTAATGGGCTGTTCTAATGCGTGTTTGGTCGCGCTGGGTTGGTGGCAGAAGAGAAAAGGGAAAGCGCGACAACAACACTCCAAAAGGGTCGTCCCCCCAAAAAAGGGAGGGAATGCTAAGGGAGTGAGGTGGGCCATTGTGTGTGTCATGTTGTGTACTTATGTTGTGCATTAGAAGAGAGTATTTGTATGTAAATATTGCGAGAATTGAACCGATACGGGAATGGGGTGGCTGTGGCGAGATCAAGCATCTTAATCCATGCCCCACAGCGTGTAACTGGGTGTTGGGACCGCATCAACCGCAAGCCCCCGTCGCCCATCAACACCATGCCGATAAGAAATCTCACACATTTCTGGAAATCTCTGGGACTCTCTACCACTTTGCGTTATGATTCATTAGGTCGTGCATGGAGTTTGTGTCGCTTGTAGAGAGCTTGATGTTTATAAATAATGGATTTTTGTCTCGGTGCGAAGACGAAGCAAACAACGTGAAGATCGTTCCAGCATCCAATGGCTTCGAGTGGAGAAGCCATCTGGAAAAAAAAACGCCTGAAGATCTCGATATACAGCCGATTTTCTTTTGGGGAATAAAGACCATTAGACGATTTGGGGTTGGCTCAAAATATTTGCGTTTGGACAGGTTTGGAGTTAAAGAAGTTTAGCTTTAAATTTAACCAAATTGGTTATAGAAGAGATGTTAAAGGTTCCTGCTAAAACAGCTCAAATGTGATA
Organism: Anopheles moucheti; assembly: GCF_943734755.1. NCBI lineage: Eukaryota > Metazoa > Arthropoda > Insecta > Diptera > Culicidae > Anopheles > Anopheles moucheti. The sequence goes on from NC_069141.1 coordinate 17,448,405, forward strand.
ATTATTCAGGGCTCTTAAAACCCCAACGGAAATTTCAGAATTCTTCAACGATTTCAAAAAGAAAAAATATTCCAATCCCATCTCATTATTGCTCCCAGGATCACAGTTCTTTCCTGCTTACACCCTAACCTACATTATATTGATTAAAAACGCATAAACATTCAATTGAAAATGCCTTTCTTTAATGAAGCATACATTACTGCTGATCCGTTACATACATTTATTTTTAATGGTTGTTTGTTTGTTTTTGTTTTATTGCCGCTGCATTCTACACTTCCAACTGCCTGCGCGATAAGCGCTATCAATTACAGCAATGGCGCAGTGCAGCGCGAAATCGTCGACTTCGGTTGAGGAATTCCGTTGTGCAAAAGCGATCCCCTCCCTATGGCATATGGTACTGGTTATCTGTATTCGCGGGTACTGTTTTACTGGCAGCTTGTTTAAGATTTGACTCCATCGAAGCGCTTGACGCACGCTTGACTTCCTTTCAGCGAGCGATCCTTAACGTATCCTGCATTGCAGAGGCACATGTTGGGCCCGGAACAGACACCATTTGGGCAACCGTTGGGACAGTGGGGAATGCAGCTGGAAATAAAAGACATTGTCGATATAGATTGCACAACACATGAAGGAGATTCTCGCAAGCAGAAACACTCACTGGAAGGAGTTGGCCAAGTCGAGGATGTAGCCTCGGTTACAGCTGCACACATTCGGTCCAGTACACTCGCCATTGAGACAGGGACTATCGCAAGTTGCGGTGCATTGATCACCGACCTTCTGGTATCCTGGCTTACAGGAACACGTATCCGGGGCGGTACATACACCGTGGAAGCATCCGCTAAAAGAAATTGAGCAGCAATCAGTAAGAATCTTCTTTTGCTTGGCGAAACGCTCACTCACTCGCTGCAAACTGGCTCACAGCCCACTTCCGACATCTGATAGCCCGCTTCACACCTGCAGACACCCGGCGCGACGCATCGCCCATTCTGACAACCTCCCTCACAGTGGGGAGCACATTTCACCTTCGGATCGAACGAATATCCCTCGCTGCACACGCAACGCTCCACGTCCACACAGCGACCCTCATCGCCACAGCCTCCCGTACACTTGGGCACACACAGCTGATTGCTGGTGCGATCCAACTCGTAACCCTCGTGGCAGCGACATTCACCCGTCCCGATCACACACTCCCCATGATCACACCCGATCGGACACGTCGGAACGCACCGTCCCTGGACGTTCCGTACAAAGTCCGGATAGCACTCGCAGGTGTTCGGTCCAACGCATAGCCCATTCTGGCACGGTTCCTCGCACACCGGTTCGCACTTCCTGAAGTTGTGTACATTACGCTCATACCCCGGACAGCAAACCTGGATGCGGCTGAGGGATGGATTTGACTGGAAAGAAAAGGGAATTTGGGAAAGATATAGCCCAAACAATCAATTTTTAAATGTCGCTGAATGCCCCCACTTACCCCATTGCCTTGCGGGACATCACCCCGAGGATTGTACTTCAACAGCGACACGGTGGGCACCTCCGTAAAGCACACACCGACCGGAATTTGTGCCTTGGTTTTGTTCATGAATCGATCGAGCGCACTAACCGACTCGTTCGAACGGTGCAGATTCATCATGGTCGCGTTCGGACGCAAAGGTTCCATCGCGATGAAACTCTCGTTGACGAACGTTGGATGGTGGGAAGCTACCTGTACATCACCACCTTTGCGCCATGTTTTCACACCTTCCTGGCCGGGTGCGATCCCGAACTGGCACACTAAAGCCAAACCGACCAGTAGGCACCACTTGACAGCTTCCATAGCTGTGATACGAACTTTCTGTAGAATCTTTACGAGCTCCAAACGCAACTCTTACCGCACGGAAGGCTCCGATAGGATTAACGCAACTGGTGAGTTCTCAGCGAATTTCTAACGAACGCTGTTACGCGATAATATCGTACGGAAGCATTGTTAAGAGTGGGCTAGTGTGGGTATTTCCGTTTGGGGTTGGATTGTCCGTTAGTGTTTCTCAATCGGCATGATAGCATGTACGATGTGGTTGGCTCTCCGATTCTAAGGTCCGATCTTGGTGGGATTTTATGTGATCTTGCGAGTTTTAAGCTGCATCACACACACACGCTCTCGCGGACAAGTTTGACGCATTGTGACGAGATGACGAAGACGACTTGTTTGATGCAACAAAAGGCGAAGGAATTCCATACGGAACGTGTGAAGCAGCGCAGTAAAAAGGGGTTGATTGATCGTTCGTCAAGAAATTCATATTTCATGTGGCTAATGAAGCATTTCAAATGCATAAATCAGTAGCTGGTGAACGTTCGCATCAAGAGGAGGATTTAGCTCACAAAAGAACGAAGCGAGAGATACAAAGTCAAAACAAGTTTATTACCTTAAAAAAAATAGCCCAAAATAAAAGCTTATTTCTACGTAAGAACGATCGGCTTGGTGTAGCTTTCATCCTTCTCACCCAGCTGATCCGGTTGCTTATCTGGCTGGATCGTACCATTCGCCACTTCCGCCAACGGTGGATACTGGATTTCATCGTAAATATGCTCCAGACTGTACTTTCGGGGTGGATGCTTTTGATTGATCGTAAAGTTGTAATTGTACGGGGACGATTTAGCCCGATGAATGAAGCTGTTGTTTGCCGGGACGTCGTAGTGTTCTGTGAAGAATTTGCGTGTGAGATCGTTACGTTCTACTGCAGCCAGATATAACAGGTGGGCTAATATTTGTTTGGCCTAAGACAGTAAAACACTTTTTGTTTTTGCAAAATTATTTTTTTAAGGGTGTTCAAGGGTGTTTCACCGATTATAGCCGGTTTTCAAATTTTCGTTACTATATTTGTAGTAGCATTTGTCATTTGCCTCAAGAAAGGTCTTAGTTTCGGTGATCACCTTTTCATCCGAAGAAATTTCTTCCCAGCGAGCATCCGTTTTGAGATCTGAGAAAAGGAAATAGTCACTGGGAGCCAGATCTACGAAATACGGTGGGTGGCGAAGCAATTCAGAGACTAATTCATGTATTTTGCCATTGTTTTCACTGATTTGTGGCACGGTGCGTTGTCTTGATGAAACAAAACTTTTCTTTCTACAATTGTGGCCGTTTTTTGGCGATTTCGTCCTTCAAACGATCCAATAACTTGATATAATAGTTGCTGTTAATGGTCTTTCCTTTCTCAAAATAGTCGATGAAGATTATTCCTAAATCTGTTAAATCTTCTTGCGCGATCTATGTGTTCGGCCAAACAATTATCAGCCGACCTGTTAACTCACCGATATCTCCATTTCTTTGCAGCTTTGGCTTTACTCTCGTGTACGTCACGTGCGGCAAATCTGGAAGTGGATCAGACGATCGATTCGAGTCGGACCCCGTTTGGACACTCTCGTCAACGATCTTTACTGGCGGTGGAGTACTGGGTGCCGGTTTGGCTAGCGTTTTCCTATTCAAACGCTTCATGTAAAAGACCACCGATAGGAGCAGGGCTAGCGTGATCAGCAGGCAGGAGATCGTCACGAACGCTTGCCGATCGTTGGCTTCACTTTGTGCCGTACCTTCGCCGGATATGTCCACCAGCACGGGATGGTTTTCCGATTCCAGATACACGAGCTGTGTGTCCGTTTCGTTCGTGGTGTCGTTCGATGGGGAAGGCAAGTCTTCCTCCTCCTCCTGGGTCGTGTTGTTGGCCGTGGAGGGATCTTCAATTTTTTTCACCGCCGTATCGATGAAGGTGATCTCGACGCGTGAGGTGGTCGTAACCAGCTCGTACATACTTTCGTTGCTGGCCGTGCGGGAGTGACCTTTGGTGAGGACCATGCTCATTTCCGTGTTGTTCGGCAGATACTCGTGGTAAGACTCGGCGTAGGTCGCATTCGGTAGCATTTGTCCGGCAGCTTCCGTTGTGGATGTGGTGGGTATCTCCGAAGATGTACTGGAAGTGCTAATAGTGGTCTTGGAAATATCCGCATTGTCGGTGGTAGTACTGCTGGTAGTCGAATGGGTTACGTTCTCGACTTTGATCCACTGTTCAGCCGATATTCGCTCAGTGCTTTCGGCGGAGTAACTGTTCTCCACCGTTCGGGTGATGTTATCAAACATTACTATCTCATCGTCCGGCATACAGACTCCTGTTTGAGGATGACACGACCGAGTATTACAGCTACACTTGCTAACGCACATCGTCCCAAAGTACCCTGCCGCACAAGGAGCTTCACAGCTGCAAAAGGATGTAAGCGACATTTAAAAAATTTATTCCAAAACGCGCCCAATGTCCCTTTCTTGTACTCAACTATCTTCCCATCCAACCCTCGTTGCAGCGACAGTGTCCAGTTTTTGTGTCGCAATGGGCAAAGTTCTGACAATGGCATCGATTCCGACAGTTCACACCCCACGTTCCATTGCGGCATCCTGAAAGTAATCACTCACAGCGCTTCGTTAAGTATCGGGACAACGTAAACCCGCCCAACCGAACCTTCCGAAAGGGCACCTACTCTGCAGACAATATTTGCCCCCGAAGCCAGCCTCGCAAGTGCACACGTTCGGTGCCGTACACTCGCCATGGATGCATCCACCCCGGCATATTGGACGACACTCGCCGGTGGTTCCGTTTCCGGTGCGCCGTTCCTGATACCCTTCGCAGCAGAACTCCACCCGCCGTGTCTTGGTGACGTTCTGGAAGCATATTGAGGTGTGTGAGGTTATTTTAAGCGAATAGCATCGTTAAAGTTTCCTGTCCGTTATTGCCAACTTTTGCGGACATTCGTAAGGTTAATACACCATACTGCTACACACGTCATGATCATATGATTGGGGTGCGTGAGTTAATGGTTCACAGTGACAGTAAGGGAACAGGTTTTATGGACATTCAGACACCACGACATGATGACCGGAAGTCACGTTCCTAACATGGTTGTGACGCAATAAACACGATCGCCATGCATACAAACAGAGGGGCACAGATTTATGGCGAAAATGCATCAAACTTAGGTTAGGTTTGATGATAAAAAAAACTTTACTTTCATGAAGTTCACAAGAAGTAATGTATTTTTGTGATTCAATCGAAAAGGAAGGAATTATTTATTCACAAACTTATTACTCTTCTCTCTATTATAAACAACACCTATTACAGGCAGCGCAAGGTTCTGAGGAAATGTGGTGGCAAATGCGGGCAATTAAATATACAATTGTTGATGGAAGCGGGTAGACTACATTGTTATAATTATGTTACATTTTACAGATAAATATAAAATTTAAAATGAAAGCTTTCGATAAGTACTATTTGTGCAGCTTATCTGGCGAAATGTTTAAGCCAATCGGATCACAGGTGTTCAGAAAATGATGAATTAAAACTTTTTTTTACTAAAAATTTCGGAATGTTTAAGCTACTACAATTTGTAGTAATTGTTTTACAGACCAAGTCTAACTTATTGACTGTATTGAGTTATTATTTGTTTCTATTCTTTTAATTACACAAACGCCTTAAAAAAGCTGAATTCTGAAGCTGTGCTAAATTCAAGTTTTTCATTTTGAACTAACATGATCCAAATGCAGGCAATGTAGGCAGGAAATATTTATTCACAAACATATTACTGTACCCTCTATTAAAAGTAACACCTTTTACACCAATGGACATTTCAAAGCGTTTTCGGAAGCGGTTTAGAGCATTTAAATTACTCGTTTTTTTAATAATATGCTACCCCTTCCATTCACTCGCAGTCGGAAGTCTTCAATGAGGTGTTCCTAACTCTGGTTTGTCTTATGTTTGTGCTTGTTTTTATGAACACATCCCTTCGGTATTAGCATTTTCATTTCCCAGGCTCCTCGACCATAATACACGCCGATCATGTATGCGACCGATCAGTTACAATCCCGAATCACCACTTCAAACCCATTAAAACACATCCCCAAACCCGGGCACGATCTACCCGCCTTGGTTGGCTGATTAAATTAAAGCCCTCCCTGTCGCTGGCGGGAAAAGGAAACAAAAGGCGGACGTAGCCGAAACTTGCCGAGACTCCGAAACCGAATACTAACTAGCGGCGCAACGGTGCAGAGGATTCGCTCACAAAGGAAAGATAGCAACCGGCAGATAGGCTTGTCTTTGCGCGATGTGATGGGCTTTTGTTTCGCTCGTTTACTTTCAACCGGGCGCGGCATGCTGACAGATAGTGTGAACGATTCAACCACCAGCGCCGTTCGCTTCCTGTTCTTGAGGGGTGTCTACCGTCTTGTTGTGGCTTGGTGCGTTTATCGGCCTTCCACTGCTCCCGTACGCTCCGCGTTCTCGGCGGGAGTTTTTACAGATGACGAGCAGAAGACAAAGAAGCGTCCCTACTCGAAACCCCACTGCTGCACTCAGCAAGGGCGGAAGTGACAATATGAAATAATGGATGAGACATTTTATGTTTGGGGCACATTCAAACGCGGGGGGAGCTCCGACCGGCCCGACCCCTATTGCGCCCGCTAAATCTAATAGCGGTAATTGATGTTTACGATCTGCTATGGGCGCACACTCCTTTTGCATGTGGTGGAGCGATCATTTTTGGGGTTGTGTGTTTTTTGGCGCACAAAAGCAGCATAATGTTTTTTAGATTGTGAATAGCAATTTGGCGGCACATTTGCCTGTTTGTGTCAAACGGCGTCGTTTTTTACGGCATCTTGATGGGTGGGTTAACGGGCTATTAGCGAAGATTGTAGCATGACTCGGATTAGTACTGCAGCAGTAGCGAAATGTCACTAGGGGTTGTTTTTTTGTTTGCATTAATAGAGCTATAAAACCGAAAAGTAATGTTTGGCTAATGAGAGTAAAATTATTCTTACCTGTTTCACGAACACTTCTTTCATTTCTGTTCGATACGAGGTGCATCTCGGTGGGATCTCCAGGCACCACTGTCGCGTTAGCACCTGCACTGTTTGATTGCGTGGAATGGTTTCCGTTTCGGTATAGCTGCAATGTTGAAAACATGCGTAAAAAAACACTTAAAAATATCATTAGCCTAATGGCAACTCTTTGCCCCTTTTGGAGGCCCGATTATATGAAAATGTTTCGAGTACACGATCGACACCAACTACCACAACTTTAACCCAAATCGACACAAGCAAAGAAAGTCATTACATTGCGGAGCCTCCTGGGAGCAGCACGAAGGAGAGGTGATTTTTTTCACTCTCCATTTTATTCAAATGCCATAACGAGATCGGTCCCTAGTTTGCGGACCAGAACAAACTCCCGATCGCTTCCCGCCGCACTGTGGTGGGACGCCACACGCCATCGCCATTCGATTGCATCACTCACGATGTTCACATTTAGTTGCTCCAGCATCCCCCGTTCGTTCGTCCGCATGGTGGCCCACATTCGGGTTGGATTTTGGTGGGTTTTTCTTTGCCCTGCCTTTTAATTGCGCTGCGCCGTCAGCAATCGCGCACCCGACCCAGCACCGGGAGATAAAAATGCGTTCGCGCTGTTAAGATTTTTCAGCCAGCGGTTGGCCAAACAGCTTCGTTCGTCGTATTGCGCACATGACTGATTCGACAATTGCGGGATGCGAGGGTTGTTTAAAGGGTGCCGAGAAGCAGCGTTTTTCGCTGCTCGTTTTCGCATGCGATCATACAAACGAATCTCGGTGGGTTTTATGCAGGAGGAAAGCGTGCACCGTGTTACGGCAACGCAAGGTTCTGGGTGAAATGCTGAGGTGGCAAATGCAGACAATTAAATATACATTTGTTGATGGAAGCGGGAAGACTACATTGTTATAGTTATGTTACATTTGCAAATACAGATAAATATCAAAGTGAAAATGAAAGCTCGCGGCAAGTACTATTTGTGCAGCATATCTGGCGAAGTGTTCAAATTAATCGGATCACAGGTGTTTGAAAAATGCTAATTTTAAACATTTTTTTTTACTTGAAATTTCTGAATTGAACAATTTAGCACAGAGCTACTACAATCTACAGTAATTATTTTACAGATCATGTCTAACTTACTGACTGTAGTGAGTTATTATTTGTTTCCAATTTTTAATTTAATTATAATCGGAGTTAATTATAATTTTATTCTGAACTAACATGATCCAAATTGAGGCAACACTTCAAACAGCGGCGGATCAAACGGTAGGCGGAGTAGGAAATTGCACCAGGATTTCCGAATGTATAGTACCAGGAGAGCATCCACGGAAGAGGTAGCACCTTGTACAGCAATTTTGGTCGAAAACCGTCGAAAGGTATGCAATATTTAAACACTAATTTTCCCGTTGGTCGAGAAAAATTTCTTTGAAAACTACCAGTTTCCGAATGTAAAGTACCAGGAGAGCATCCACGGAAGAGGTAGCTCCTGGTACTGCGCCGTAAGGTATGCAATGTTTATACACTAACTTTGCAACAAACTTGCAATGCAATGCGCCGTAAGGTATGCAATGTTTTTACACTAACTTTGGAACCAACTTGCATGTACCAGCTGAGCAAGATGGCGCGCAATATGGCGCCCAACTTCGTACTTGTATGCAACAAACTTGCTGGCAAGTTTACATGCAAGATCTTGCGTGCAAGTTTGCATGCAAGTTTGTTGCATGCAAGTTAGTTGTATGCAGTGTTGCGTCCTCTTGTGCGCCATCTTGCTCGGCTGGTACATGCAAGTTGGTTCCAAAGTTAGTGTATAAACATTGCATACCTTACGACGCATTGCATTGCAAGTTGATTGCATACCTTCCGGCGCAGTACCAGGAGCTACCTCTTCCGTGCATGCTCTCCTGGTACTATACATTCGAAAACTGGTAGTTTTCGAAGAAATTTTTCTCGACCAACGGGAAAGTTAGTGTTTAAATATTGCATTTCGGCGGTTTTCGAACTCTCCAAGAGGATTGATCCTCCAGTGACTTCAAATATAATTGAACGAAATTAAAGATGTTTATTAAAATTTATTAATTTAAAACTTATGCCAAAAATGGGAAAAATCTTGTGATTAAATTTTTTTCAAAACAAAAGTGTCAGATTTTTTTTTTACCAATTATTGCCATCGGCATCATCTTAATCATCGCCGCCTGAGTCACTGTTCACCGAAACACCCAAGAATGAATTGCCGTGGTAATTGAATTTCGGTTGGGCTTAAGTGCAAATAATCTGTACAACTGCCACAATGAAACTGTTTGTCATTGGCGCAATTGAGGCTGATTTATGTTCCGCGTGCTCCACACGCAAGACGCTTAATCACAGCCACGTTACGCAAGTGCTCACTAGCTCCACTGCGCCTTAACCCACCTGTTCGGGTGTCTGCTTGCGCCCCCCAAAACTGTAACACGTCCCTTTCCGCGTCCCTTTCCGTACGCGCTCTCTCACAAACCGTTCGCATCAGGCTATCAAATTTGTGACTGATTTTACACACCATTTAGCTGCAACTCCGTTCAACCCCACATCGTGACACACGCTCGGATCCTTTCCACACGCTCGTTAGTGTCCGCTGGATGCGTTCGACAGTGTTCGCATCAATCATAGTGATGGCGTGATTGGAAAAATGACCGACTCACCTCCGTCAGGTGAGTGCGCGGGAAAAATGAGATGAAAAGCTGGCCAGCCGGGCGGTTGTGCAACAACATAGCGACACCCAATACTGGGAAAACGGCGCGTCTACTTTCGTTGCCAAAGAACGGTACAAAAATGCGGAAGCATCATCCCATCGGGAGCAAAAGCTCCCAGTTTTTGGAAGCAACTAACAGCGTACTTTGCCGTTATTATGCGGCTCGTTACTTAAGGGCCCAACTATTAGTGAAAAGGAAAGCTAAACCAGCAACTGCAGCCTCCAGCGCTGGGGCGTTGATTACGGAGCTGGGGAAAGAAGAAAAAATAACAGCTGAATGCCTCCTTCGTCGACACACAATCGACGGTCCACAGCTGACGGGTCAGTGGTGTTGTAGCTATTTTGTAGCAAAGCACAACAAACTACTGCCGTCCCCCCTTGTAGTCTGACCGATCCAATTGTTCGGCAAAGCGGCGAGGTCGTCAGGGAAAATGCAACGCTACTGCAGCGTGTCAACTACAAAACGGGCGGAGGTCCGTCTGGTCCGGTCTGCCAGACTGTGGACGAGATCGTTCGCCCAAGGCAAAGGTGTTATTTTATTGCCATTCCTTTTGGGGGGAGGCAATACTTTTTCCGCACCGGCTCCGCACGTGGTGGAGACCTAAGTGCGGTTCTCATAGCGAATTACGATCCATTACATTATCCAATTAATAAGGTGGCTATTGACACCCGGGAGGGAAATTGACAGTGAACCTTTCGGGGTGCGGCGCTTTGTTCATGGGGAAAGACATAATGGCTCGTTTAATGAATTAACGGTTTAAAATTATGAACCCACTTATGATTTGCGTTAATATTTCCACTTCATTCTCTCTTTTCCAGTTTCAATGTCTTGAATATCTCCGCAAGACCTTGCAAGTGGAGGTATAGAGTTACATAAATAACCACGTGTCTAACAACAATTTGCCTCTTTAGTTTACCTCTCGTATCGATAGCACACATTGTCACCTTGCAAAGAACAGACTTGGGATGTGAGCAGTAGTAGCACCAGCAGTACCGAAACGACTCCACACTGCACAGGACGCTTGTTGAGGTGAATCTTCATCATGCCTTCATCCACATATAAATCCACATAATTAGGCACCAACCACCATCACTACTGCACATTGAGTGAGTTCCCTTCAACACGGTTCTGTAGTTAAGTTATGTATCACTTTTTCAGAAAATTTTCACAAAAGTTCACTCAAAATATTCCTTCACTTTTCGTACAAAACTCGATCTCACAAAACGCGACCCGCGCTTATCCCGTTTCGCATCGGTCAGAAGTCAACGGAACACTGATAGCGTGCGACAGATCCGGCCGACGATGCGGATTGCTCACCGCTTCCTCGTACGCACCAATCGTCGACAATTCTCGAGGATCATCAACATCTTGCCTCGGAAATGGAACGAGATGAAGCACGATCAAATTCAATTTAGCGCTCCCATCGCGGCGCACTCGATGTGGCCGTCCCTTCGAACCTCGCCGTGACGCCTTTTGGGTTTCGCATTTGTCACACATAAGGCAGTGCGCGTATGCACTTGATCTTGGCCGCGGCTCCGGTTGGGGATGACCGTTAAAGGGATGTTGTTTGAGCGTTGGGTCGATGTCACGCACGCCAGGTCAGCATATCCGAAGTTCGTGCTGGTGTGTGTCAGCGTGTCCATTCCTTAGTCGGCAAGCGTAGTCTGTGAAGTGGCCTTTGGAAGTCTATATTTATCAAAGCGGACAACTTGGTTTAAATTTTGGCGCGCGAAAGGGTTCCAATGGTGGACAGATTTTAACTAGAAAACCCTTTTTTATTCTGAGTTAATTTCTTAATAATTTCTTTCCAGAGCTCTATTTATACATCAAAGAATAAGTTCGCTGTGATAACACACCGAAAATGTCCTCCTGGACAGCTTAAAGTGGCAGAAATGAATCAACGTCTCGTAGATATCCAACCGTCATCGTCGTTCTCCTCAAATGCGGCTTCGATTGCAACACCCTCCACCGCCGAGTGCATCACACTTAAGGAATACGTCGACCGAAAACAAAACATAGAAACCGCTCGACTCAATTGAGGCAAATTGTTGCCCACCGCCAACTGGCCACCGTCTCAAGCGTCCAAGTTGACTGGCCCTGTAAGTTCCGATTTCCTGGATGCAGCGACCGTACGACAATGAACTTGACGAGTCATTTTGGACGAGTGGGTTTCATGCGACTGGCAGGATGTTTTATTACTTATTAACTTATGTCTAACACTACTGTGCCCAACAGCTCGACGTGACGTGTTGCGCCACACTAAAGCGTCCATATCTCGGGGTGCATAAGGCGCTGGCGATCACCTTTATTTGCAACGTCTGACACCTATCTTAGTTGATGATGGTGCACCAGTGCACCGATGAGGCAGGAAATCGTAAGCACCAGCCAGCTGGTTAGCTGCAGCTCGACCGCTACATTGTAGAACCCGCCGAACACTTGCAGATTGGCCGTCTCGATGCTGTGCTTGCAGTAGTCACCGTCGTAGATCCAACCGACGTACTCGTTGTTGCGCAGGTTTTCATTCCGCAGCCATTCCTCGAGCGGTCGGAAAAACTCACGCAATGCCGAACCGTCCAGCCGGCCTTCGCCGATCACCTCCTGCAGGACCTGCTGCCACGGTTGCGAAGCACCCCGTTCCATCAGCTTTCTGCATTTGTTTTTGTGCCCCCAACAAAGGAGAGAAGGGAAAGAAAGAGAACCGAAGAGAAGCGTTCGTTAAATCGGGGGAGTTGAGATTCGTTGGATGATAGTCATGGTGAGTTGTGGGTTGTAAATTAAATTTGCACAGCGTTGAGATCGGCACTGATCGGCCGTTTGGTGGACAAAAGCGCTCTGCTAAAAAGGCACCACTAATGCAAGGATAAAGCAGGGCAAAAATAGTGTTCATTAAGCATCGAGCGAGTAAATAGCACCGTTCTGTACGATTCACCTCTTACGTTTCTCCCGGCCTGCGTACTACTTACGATCATCTTTCGCCATGCCACAGCATCTTATCCCATCTCCCGTTTTTCAACACGAACACCTGCAGGCGATGCACATGCGCATGCGAGTGGAGCGTTAAGTGACCGCCGTATTGCAGCGACCTGCATGTTGGTACGCATTACGCAACCGCGGTACACCGTTGCTGGTCGCTGATGCTTAGGTTCCTCCGGTTCCCAGCGGGTGCCCAAATCAAACGTCAAAAACCACAATTACCCCCGTCCGATGGATCATCGGCATCTGCGAGGCTGCTTTCGCTTTCTATGTCAAGTGTTTCACTTGACGCGAAGAATTATAGGCCAATTCATGTGTGAATAACGCTGAACGTAGCCCGGGCTGAAGGCTACGGAGCGAGTGAGTGGGTGTTTTAAGACGTTCTTAAAGTGCATTTTTTGTAATTAATTTGAAACATTTAAACTCGTAAATAAAGCTGCTGGATACGTAATACCTTGACGAATCGGGCCCCGGTGGTGGATAAATCGTTGCCTAATCAATAAGTTATCTTCGTACAACTTAAGCACACGGCTAATACCGGCTCGCCCAACCGGGATTAGGCTTGCTTCCCGATGGCGTGACCTTATTATCGGTGAGCCGATTCGAATTACCTAAAAAACAAGACCTCGAATGCTCGAACGCCTCATGCCAACCGGGCGGCGAATGGATGGCCGGTTAACATGTGTCCCTCGTCAAACGCCTCTGACCAGTTTTGTTTTTTTTTTTTCGGTCAGTTGATGTAACGATGCTTGGAACCCGTGATGGTCGAAGATGAAAGATTGATGTAATAAGTGAACTGTAACACACATTAGTCCCCCCCCCGATCCTTAACGAGGCCCAGTACGAACGTGCCCAAATTCTTCAAACGTCAGCCTCAGTAATCAGTGACATTTCCACCTGGGCCCGGGCCGGGAAAAGTAGTCCATTTAGCTTATTTAATCCCGTCCATCGATGTCCAGAAGCGCGATATGAGGGAAAATGATGAATTGGGTGCAACTCACTTGAGAATGTTACCGGCCGCCGGTTGGCGATAGATGTCACACTTATGCAACGGTTTGGTGGGATCCTGCGGAACGTACTGACCGGAGGCGGTGCACAGGGCACGGTAGATTTGGAACTGCAGCACATTGGAGAAGAAATATCTGGAAGATGGAATAGAAATAGGGAATCATAATTACTAGGGGTGCAACGTTCAAACATGGAACCCAATTCACCCCCTATATGACATCGACGAGACATCGTGTAGATTGCATTCATGTTGGTGATCTTGGTCGTTTGATAACCAGCCACAGTGTAACGGTGTTTCACTGTTGTCTAATGTGTTTATTTCGTCGCTACACCATTGTGGGTTACAATGCTGCCCGAACTCGATACCCCGAATCGATCCTCCATGATTGGGCTCCATGAAACGCAACCGCCTGCCCACCAGACACAACATAGGGCAAATAATGATTAGCCCAAAAACATGCGCTGGGTAGAAATAGGTGCAAACATTCACCTGGAACGGTGAAGTTCGGGGGCATTGCACAATGCTGCATGCCACCGTTATGATGCTGTGAGTGCATCGAACGGCGCCATCCATGTAGGCCACTCATTGTATTTCGGGTGGATTGTTTCGAGGGTTTTTTTAACATCGCGAACGGAGAGCGTTTTCGAATGGTCCACATTAGGTACGGGTTGAAATTGAACCGCTCGTTCCGATCGCTCCCAACGCTGTGTCGACAACAAAAGAGTCAATAATTTAATTGCTATGCGAATAAGTGATAATGTCGCTTATTAGCTTGCACCAGCGTTTTCAAACCATAATAATGGAACGTTTTATTCGCAGTGTGATTGCTAATTTAATCTTTCAACGGTTCGTTGCTTTGCGATCGTTCAACTCTTTTGATCAGCAATGAAAAACGGTTGCTTCATTCACTGTTGACCAACTGCGGGCTGCGGGCTGATTTGTCGCGAAGTTTTATCGATTACTGATGATTGATTGTGCGGTTCACCACACATTCTTTCGGGTACCTTGAACTGTGACTTAATGCACCAGTTATTCCCGTTCCCAGCGTGGGGGCCAACGTCCTTTCATCGCCTCCACCGTCGAGTGGGGGCTTTTTTTTGGCTGATTGATAATTCTGATCAATCAATTTCAACCACGCAGGCAGGGTACGATCGCCTTGATTGATAGATGCCGGTAGTGTTGCAGCAAAAGCCCGGTAGCGCAGCACCATAGTCCGGCCCGGTTACGATCTCAATCTGCAACTTGAGCCGAAACAGTCGACTTTTCTTTTCTCGCCCACCCCCCACACTGTGAGCGCTTTTCATCGCGGTACTGATGTTAATGCAGGATTATTTTCCCGAACGATTAAGCACGAGATAGACGGTGAAGAAAAGAGTCCGAGCTGACAAACGATAGAATGCGGCGAAATAATAACAGACATTGCGGATAGTTCACTTTTGCATAATAAATGCTTGCCATTGATCGTTGTCCTGGTGCTGGAACAGCAAGGGATTCGGTTATCATGGGCATAATGTTATGCGAGAGAAAGGAGTATCAGTGGCACGTTTATTATAGCGCGTCGTATAAAGGCTTAAAACGAATCATTAAATCACACCCCCGTTTAGCGGAGTGTACTTATCTTGACGGACGATAAATAAGATACGAGCTGAAATATTTCTTTGCTAAAATAAAATGATCTCCTCGTTTGAAAGGAATGTCCTGATGTTTCACAAATAGCGTTTGAAATATTACCTACTTGGTAGCTTTTAATTTGTCCCTAATCCGATCCACCCGATCCAAGACGACAAATGCTAAATGGTAAGAGTGTTCAGAGGTCAACTAATGATCAAAAGCCTTAAAACGGCACGACGGGCGGTTAAAACCGGGCTCGTCCATTTCGGCTCCATTCGAGCATCGTGCATCCCGGGTAACCTTGAGTTCGATTTGCAAATGTGACGAAAAGAAATGTCATAAGCGGGCACGATGCATCTCCGCCGTTCGTGAGTTGCTATTCATTGGATTATGGAATTGAGACGCTCGCATCAATTGCGCTGTGTCGACACATTTCGGTGGCTTCGGTGTAGAGTGCAGCATTTGTTATACGGGCGCTGGAATTGCTTTCAGTTAGCGGCGGAACTAAATGTAGTTGAAGTACTGAAAAGGATGTAAATTAATTTTGTTTCCTTCACCAATGTGATGCACAACGGCTCCATGAGTCGACAAGTCTTTAAATATCAAGGTAACGACTGGTTGACGACTCTATTCACATTCACCCTAACCATTATTCGGGCACATTTTTATCAAATCAGTTCATCTGCTCTGCTAAAAAACTACCAAAATGTCGAACTGAACGATCCCATTTCATAATAATGATGCGAGTTGTCGCCTCAAATGAAAAGCGAACACATGATTTGTGTTGTACTCATATCATCCCGAAAGTGGATTGGCAAATCTTGTGATGCTTGGCTTTGGGGACGACAAAAAATTCAACTGAATCAACCCACAGTGTCGCGTAGAAAAGTTTGATTTGACAGTGACATTTTGCGGTAATTGCTTCGGTTGCGCTGCGATGTGCATTGCCATGGTACACGCTCCTTAGAACTGTCATGCCGAGCGGAGACATGCGAGCAGAAGCGAAACGATACACCGTAACGCGTGCTCGGCTGCATTAAAAAGCCTTTCTGTCTGAACCTGTTGATTGACAATTTGTCATGAAGAATTTTGTCGCAATGCGAGCAACAGCATGCATCGGTCATGCGTCAATGAGGCGAATGCTTGCAAATGACGACACGATAAAAGCCGCCGACCGTTCAACAGCAGCAACATCATCATCATCGTGATGGTTTGATGCTTAATTAGCCAGTACGCTAAACTATGGTCCGAATTTACGTAATTTTCTTTGTCCGGTTCGAATGCATGCGGTTTGGTTTTTTTTTTGGGACGCCAATTCCATTCGGCCCTTTGCCAACTTTTGTGGTTGGTTTCGATTTGTCATCGCTTCTGGGTTGACCTACATCGCCATGCTCATCGCTTTTGTCCGTCCGCATGAGTAGGTCCCGGACGAGTGCCCTTCATTTATGCACTGCAGCACCTGTGGCTTTATCGAACGTGTCGTACGACATGTCGGCGTACCGTAACCGTCAATACACTTTATTTTATTTTGGATATACCTTCCTTTTCTGTGCGATCTTCATACCCGACTGGAGTTGTGGTTTAAAGAAAACGGAAAACACGGCGTAAATGGAGAAGCATAACAACAGTTCAAGGCCGTGTCCCTGTTTTAACGGCTTCCCTATTAATCGGTGGCCTGATTTTGGTTTCCTTCCAACAGTCCTCGTCGTTGCTCTTCCAACATGCCAAGGGCTTTCACTTTGTACCGATGAATCGTGCTTTTCCGCTCACCGAGCAAGAGTTGGAATTATATGTCCGGTGCGGCGATCGGAGCACGAGCAGCCGACAATCGATTGCCCCATCGAGTTTCGTAGTCGATCGATAGATCCAATCATCGATCGCGAGCTTAGCAGCGACCTCAAGATATATTTCTGGCCCATTCTGCGTCACCGGAACGGACATGGCATCGTGTCCAGACCTTGCTGTTTGTCTGGGCAAACAATTACTGGTGATGATCCGTGCATTCACGAAGAGTTTCAAAATGCTCGACGAACTTCAGAGCCACAGTGATCACCTACAAAATGTTGGATGATAATCTTCTGATCATAAATCTTCGGTAGCTTTTCATGCCTAACAAACGTGAAATGATCGGTGCCGTTTAATTTCATTGCCGACGATGATCTTTCGTTGATACGATCAATCAGGTATAGCAAGCGAGAAGTGTGAGATTTTAAGATAATCTTGAGTTTTTGAATGGATATCAGCATACAATAATAATGAAAAGAAGAAAAGCATTATTTAATTTAGATTACAACGTTTTAAAATATAACCCAAACTGACCAATTTGAAAACGGCACACTGTTTTGAGCTCAGAATACTTTCACACGCACTCCGCGAGAGCGTCGTGAGGATGCACTTAGACGTCGGCAGACCTTGAATTAATGTAGTAATGCACTTGCGCTACTAACCATTCCCGATTGACCAACTCGTTTCACTCTCGTCGGGTTCGTTTTTCCATACCATTCCTTTCCTTGTTCGATTGCCTTATTGGTGAGTGGTCATTCAAAGGTATGCTCATCCATAAAGTTGATGTTGACGTTAAAAAGTGTTCAATCTGAGGACCTTTTTATGGTAAGCATTGTTGCAGCAATATTTTGACACATTCGAATGAAAGTTTGGTGTTTATAGATTGTAGGTTTTAAATAAGAATTAAATAGTTACATTAACTAGTAATTTAAGTGGATATATTATTCTAATAAAAAACTGATTTCTCTACAGACTCGAAAATCAATCGACCTCGTTTGTGCTGTGCTGCAAATCTCTCGCCTCAATTCGTTCACCATTCGCTCAGCGGTTGATGAAATCGTTTGATGTACGATTCCATACCAGCCCATGATTTATGCCCGTTAATAAACAAGCAATCCTTAATCATATCACACCTCCGATCCAGCCCTGTAACGATTGCTCTCCGCGAGATGCGATGGTGGCGGGTACGGGATTGAATATTGGTGATCAATTTATTACACCTGGCGTCACCACCCAAAGCACCGATTATCGGTGCCTCTCCGCCCTGGAGTGGCTACGGCGATCGCATAATTGTTGCTTCGTGCCCCAAGCGGGAGCGCTTTGGGGGGGGGGTTCGTCGCTTATTGGCACGCGGTTTCTTTCACGAAATCGTTTGATTTATTGTTTATTTGCTCGGTGCATTTCAGCAAGGTGCCCGATCGATACGGGCGATCAATGGGGAATTATGAAAAGTCAGCGTACCGAGGATGCTCCATTGGTGTGAGATTGCAATGGAGCAGCGTTGATAAAAGTGTAGGGGAAGCAGTAGCAAACGCTGCACACTGCGAGCATAAATCAGGGCACAAAGATTTAGCCAAGAAATAAAAAAAAAACGAAACGAAACAAAACAGACGATGAAATTCGGTGAAGGTAGTCTCGGTGATTCTACCAGCAGTAGGTAAACAAGTCAAGCGATTGCGAAAATATTTCCAAACCATCACACCGCACTCAAATAGCGATCTTTATGCTTTTGTTGTGCTTTGGTTGAGGCTGCGATCGCGAAGGCAGAGACGCGCGGTGCAGCTCGCGAATAGTACACCGGTCTTTTCTTTCGTTCGGTGTCATTAGTGCGGTAGTAACTTGAGCGCTTCAATGAGCGGATTTTAAATGGCCGAACGGTTGCAGCTCGTTCGCTCAAGGAAATGACCCTACCGCAGCATGCGTGTGCAGGCGAGCCGTCGCCGTAGAACGAAGAGTAAGGAAGCAAAAGTAGAAATGTGTTTCACACACATGAAAGAACGCGGGCAGCCTCGGTTGGTATGTCGCTGTGTCCTAAATGGATTCTGTCCGCTAGTAGTGAGCGCAAAAACGGCTCCTCGTACACGCGCCTGATCAGGTAGGACAAGCATTAGCGCTAAGGGTAATTAAATCGCTCAACGCGCGATCGGCAGACGATCGTGGCGGGGTGGAGGGTGACGATCATGGATGGTCTGCTATGGGGTTTTTTTGTTTCTTCTCGCTCTCTACTAGGCATTCGGTTTGAAAAATGGTGCGCTCCCACAGCAATAAACTTGCAATGTACGCGGGAGATGGAAAAGAGTTTCCCCCCGGTTGGTTGACAATGTCGTTAAATTTCTTTACCTTCGCGAACCACTCGAGACACGGCGAGCGCTAAGAATGTTGGCCCGTTTAGGTTCAAGTACGTTCGATGATCGACATACGGTTGCTGTGGAGATGCAAAAGCAGCAAAAAAAACAGCCTCCCAACATCCGCGTGCTGTGGGCAACGGCAGTAGTGTCGCGACCCACCAGCGTGTGGAAGGAGTCGCGCGCGTATGCGTGGGCATAAGAAATGAAGCAAGACGAGCTGCCGATTTTCGATTGCAAAGAACACATACCGTTGTGCGGTGTTCTTTGGTACGGTGACAGCCGAAGACTTTCAACCAATCGATCAGACTGTGTTTGCTGTGCTGCTGCGGGTGACAAACCACCGTGGCGGGTGGGTATTTAATGTGCATTTATGCACGGCTACCGCCACGCTACTCGGTATCAATCATATTTTATGTGCTCTTCTAAGCTTGTAATTATTGGGAATGCAAACACGGTCGCTCGATCGCGGGCACTGTCTGTCCGGAGGTGCGTTGTGTAATTGAAATTAGTTCTTTCAATTGCCCGAACGATTTATTGCTGCTGGTCAGTGATGGTTTGCGTTTGCGAGGGAAGAATCTAGCGAGATCTATACATTAAAGAAAACCCATCGGTACGGCTTATTGAGACACAACCTCTGCTTCAGTGTGTAATGTTGCCTGCAGGACGTGGTAGTCTGCTTGAGCTAAACACATAATTCCTTTCTCCTGCATTCACATGGGAAGTTGCTCCACAATAATTAGGTAATGTGTTCCCCATATATTTTTTTTACACGTTGCGTCATAAACATGACATTAGCGTTACGCTTCAACCAACTGCACTAAATTACTTCCAGTTAGCAAGCGTATTTGCAAACCTCGAAAAAACGCCAAAGTGCCGAAGAGTTGTTGCGAGTTGTTTGTTTGCAAACAATAATCAAACTAGCAAAAACATCTTTCCCTTCAAATAAAATGCAAATCCTCGACTGACCCTCTGCTGCTTGTTGCTAAAATGTTGCGCCCAAGGCTACCACGAAGATCACGACAACTGAGGAAAAGAGTATCTTTCATACACAATGGCTAAGCTACCGCCGACTACTTCCTACTAGCGCACTGGATGCATTGCCTCTTTTTTAATACACTGTGCTGTACAACATTTCGCAAAAGCATTTGGGGTTTTCGTCATATATTTGCCCACTAGCTACAATCGGTAGCCTACCCCCGGTCCCCGGTCGGTATTGATGCCGAAACTGTAGCTGCTAGCCAGATCAAGTACACCCGGTAGCATCATCTTGTGATGTGATGTTGTTGCGGTGCCGTTGTTCGCCGCACTTCTATCGCCATCGTGACTGACCGTGATCCTATCGTGGTAAGGTGTCTTGCGAATAAACTTGTAAGACTCTTGAACAACCATTCGGTATACCCCAACGATACTCCTTGCCGATTGGTTTTGGTGCTTTAGCATGATTTTCCCAGCATCTTGCCCACATTGGCTCCTTCGCCGTGATCCGCGTTAAAACGCGTAAGACATCATAACCTATTTTTTTCTTTGCTTTCTATCTCCACCAAGCTCCAGAAGGTTGCTGGAAACTGTTGCCTGTTCCTGGTAGAGCTCATTACGTAATACGTACTCCCATTTACGTACCGGGGCGTTCAATATATGTTCATTATTAAAACAAACGCCCTGCCTTTGAGTGTGCATAGCCTGGCCGCTTGATGTTGGATAGCTTACGCTGGTTCAATACCTGATACACGAGAGAAGTAAAAAATCGATCGTTTTGTAGCTGGGATAAGTGATCAATTGCTGCAGTTTCATTACATACTCGCAGTCATCCATAGTGCGCCTGAGCTTACAATACACCATTGGCCAATAGTGGCGCAAATGCAAACAAACAACTGATTGTTTATCCTCTCAAGCCGTTTTCAGAATCTCTCAGACCGGTTGTGCTATTTAGCAATGTCGAACTCCCTATCAAGCACATTATCGAAACGTACGATCGTCGCGGAGCTTTGTGACAACTGTAAGGTTCCATGTTTTTTTCTTTTGTTGCTGAATGAAAAGAGCAAAACAAAAAGATTTGTGGTGGCCGCAAAAATGTACGAAACGAAATTCTGATTTCATTCCACCCGCATACATTCGCCACACCTGACTTGGTTGACACAGGATCCGATCGGACAATAGCAAACTGTCCTTTTCCCTTTTGTCCTGTCGGTTTTGATTTGAGCATTCCCTATACGAAAGCGTACAGTGGCCTGGTGTGCGAAATAATTCGCGTTCGAATTTACCCACTTCGTTGGGAATAACCCATCCATCGTTGTTCGTGAATGGCGCGCAGAAAACTGTGTCATTTCTGTTATGCAATCCGCGTGTGGGGCTGTTGACCATCGGGAAGAAACAGGGGGTGTTACATGTGGGTGTGTGTGTGTGTGTGTGTGTGTGTGTGTTTGCCTGCAAAGCCTTGCCCAAGTCGTAAATTGATATTGTGTGAGATTTATTGCACTTCCGTGGATGTTTTTATCGCTTTGCCGTACCTGACTGTAAAATAACTGACCGGCGGCCCATGAATGGTGTTTTTTTATATTTAATTCTATTTTTGGTGAATAAATAACATCGTTTTCGTATCAAAAGATGGTAACGTAATTGTAAGGTGGGTTGTTGCTTCATGAAACTATTTTACATTAAAGTGTGTCAGTACCGGTGATAACTGTGATAAAGCCTCAACTCCAATAGCTCTTTTGTAATGAATTCGGTCACTTCCAACGGGAAGGTTACACCGGATCGGAGATGCATAAATAATCATTCATTTCCATTTGCCTGGATGGAATATTAAAATGTGTACGCATATATGAATCTTGCCCGCTTTCATCACTCGCTGCTCTTTTTTGTGTTTTGTGTTTCCTCCCCGTATGACCCAGTGAGTATGGTGGTGTATGAATTCGGCAAACCGCCACGAATCGAAAGGAAGTTGACATTCTCGGAAGGCGTTGGACACATTCCAACGACGAGTGTAAATGCAGCGACCAAAGCGACCGCGAAAGGGTTCGTCGCTTGCCGCCGGGTGGTGAAATCTTTCGATTGAAACTTGATTATAATTTACTTACCGCGAAACCGTACCGTGGTACACGGTATACCGAACGCTGGCAGATGATGCAATGTGCATCGTCTGCGATGACAGTTGCCAGTGTGCAGTGGCATATTATATTATGCTACCTTGTACTAGCATGTACATGGTGGCTCGTGCACTCCAGCACTGCGCTTGTGCGTAACGTGAGGAGGCGCGGAGCGAAGGGCCGGTTTGATGGGGTTTCGGGACGACGAGCAGTACAGCAAAGTTCGATTGAGCGCATCGGTTAAATGCAGAGCTGTGCCAGAAGCTCTGCAGACTGCAATTTATTTCGCCAACAACTTCTCGCGATGATTGTAACTATTGCAACGGTAGCTAGGTGTAGGAGCTGCTATGCTGCTCCCCAAGAGGTAAAGAAGTAGTACTGTTTTTTGTGGCTTTTGCTGTGCATCCCGCATGGAGGATGAACCATTTACATGAAATAGTGAATCTAACGACACCAATAAAAATTTCCCAAAAGCAAAACACCACCAAAAATGGGCGCCAAAATAAAAAAAAACCCTCCCGCATCGTTACACAAACGCAATTTACCTTCGCAGCTCTTTAATCGCGCGGTTCAACCCCGCTGACCTATGGTGGGCAAATGAAGCAATAGATAATTAGCAACAAACTAGCAGCGTCCTCGTCCGACAGCGAAATCTTTGCATTTGCATTTTCATCTGCATTATTTTGTCTTCCCTGTCACAATCCACCCGAAAGCATATTATTATGTACAAAAGCGAGGTTTCGAGGAAACCGATCCGAACCGGTGGTAAACGGCAGCATAGGTCGATGAAACAAATAAATCGGTATGCTGTAAATACGAGCACTCGCACGAAAGCCCTCGGTCCGCGCATCTTCCCACCCCAACCCACGGTACGTGGTGTGCTAAAGAAATGGCCCGAGATCCATGCATCGTCTGCCGCCGGGTTGGATTGGTTCTCTCCCGTGTGATTCTCGCGCAGTTTGCAACCGTTCGTTTGCTCATTCATGCATACGTACGTGTGTGTACACGGAGGGGTTTGTGAAGATGTTCGCTGAAGGGAAGATTAAATCATCTTTTGCTTAAGGTTTCTTCTGATGCCTTCTGCGGGCAGTAAATGTGTTGCGTTCGCATCGTTCCATGCGAGTGCATCGTAAATCAGCGGCGTGAATCTCACCCAACCACGTTCATTATCTCGCACCAAACGTGGATGATGAATGAACTTATCATTGCTAGTAAATTGTAGCAAATGACGGTAGTCGCTATGATGTCTTGTGGTTTATAGTTTGATTAGATGATAAATTTTGTAATTATTTTTCCCCCAAAAGGTCACTCGAAAGGAATGTTAAAGTTAGGAGTTCCGTTTAAGTGTTCTAACTAATCAATACCTTCTAATTTGCTGCAATAAAAGCCCAAATATACAAAGATCTCATTTTTTATAAATTTCTTGCATACAACAATCTCATTTTAATGAGCAATTTCGACATGGGTTTGCCCGAAAGAGTACACAATGTTTTATTATGTGCAACTTTATCAATCCCACTCAGTCAAACGCAACAACATCAGCCCCAAAATCAACCACACGCGCCAGTTACATCGAGGTTCGTGTATCACACGCGTACTGATAGCGTGCAAACGGCTCTCCTAGCACACATTGGCGGGCTCTTTCCTTTGTAGCTTGTATGTTTTGCAAAACGCATCCAAAAACCCGCTCACGATATAAGCCGCTACCGGCTCACGCGCGGAGTGCGTGAGTCGAATGGTTGAGAAAAGCACACACACAGGGCTGTGTTGCACCGATGACGCATAATATCGTTCGCATAAGTTTTATCTACCGGTCTACCGGAAGATGGGGGCATCGCGAATAAGCAGAAAAGGGGGGTGATGTGCATCGATCGGCAAGCGCGAGTGTTGTCATTTTCGATTATGCTTTCGTCCGGGCGCCAACCGGGCGAACTTCAGTGACGGATGACGCTTGTTTACTTCAAGCAGATTGTGCCAAAGGGGGTGGCCGGCACGGTGACATCATCGAAGAGGTTTTGAGCAATGCCTCAATTGTGGGCCACTTGTCGACATGCGACAGTCGGAGTTGATAATGTGTGCAAACCGATGCGTGGTTGTGATGAAGTCTTCCTGAGACAAGTTGTCCCGACGGAGACGGTCCTGACGGTAATCAAGTCGTAAATTTCAGAACATCCATCCACCAA
This sequence comes from Anopheles moucheti, assembly GCF_943734755.1. Classification (NCBI taxonomy): domain Eukaryota; kingdom Metazoa; phylum Arthropoda; class Insecta; order Diptera; family Culicidae; genus Anopheles; species Anopheles moucheti. The sequence goes on from NC_069141.1 coordinate 17,472,979, forward strand.
CGAATTGTTTGCTTATCGGCAGCATGAGATGGATGGGGAAGCATATGAAATTAATACATCGTTGACTCCTTTTATAATGGGGGATTTTTAAAAATTACCGTTTTTGAATAAAAGCTTTGTTTGAAGCTATAAACAACTGAAAATAAAACCACAACCGAATTGATGATGTATTGCAATTAAAATGAGGAACGAAAGTACGATCAATCAATTACGATAACGTGTAACCTTTCCGAAATCATGTACTAATTTGTAGCAGGAAAAACAACATGCAAAGACCCTACCGAAACCACACCTCTCCGTGTAAGATCGCTCCAGACAACACGACCATACATTACCGATTCTACGTCAGTTAAACGGATGGGAGGGTTTCTTGCTTGTTTGCCAATGTCCCCTTCTTGAGCTTCTGTTTACATACGACACACCAAGGGGTTTTGTGAGTCATGAGCCAACAAAGGACAATTATCTCACCATTTAATTTATACCAACAACACCTTGTTCTTTTTTCCTGCGCTGCGTACCACTCAACCCCGGCACAACACAGCTGGGAGGTTGTTGCATTTATCGTTTGCTAAAACGGTGCACACCGGCCACCATGATCTGATTCCGGAGCAGCGATAACATTGAGACCTCCAGGGGGGTGGGCGCCATTTAATGCTCGCTTACTGTAACACGAAGAACTTCTCAGCATGTGCCACGATCACGGTAGCAGTCGGCCGAAAGCATGATGCAGAACGCGAGGGCCCAGTTTCCGCGGTGGTTCTTCTGGGTCACACACCAGCGGTCACAGATCATGTGTGAAACATGTGTGTGCCTTTTGCCATGAAGCGTATTATCAACCGGCAGTATGGAAACGCGCGAGTTCTCTGAGCTGCACGTTCGCTTGCTGTTGAGCAACGATCGCGCGATCTGTGTTCTTGTTGGAGGTGAGATGCGAGCACTTTGCCAAATTCGCTTCGAACCTAAGACCTGGCCTAAGGATTGGCCCGCATGATTTTCAATATTGTTTTTCTATTAGCCCGCAAAGGTCGCACACGGTGACCGACTTCTCAGCGACTCGAGTGCATAGATCTCGTGGTTATGTTGCGCAGAAATTATTCCGACCACCAACACCAACCCGTGTTGTGTGTCCACCAATACGCATTTGTTCCACAAACAAAACACAACAACACAAATATTGCACACCACCACCAAGTGGCGCGGAATTGCGCGATCGCACGGAACAATTCGTCCGGTGTGGCACGTGGTTAATTAATTTATGAATGGTCATTGGGCCAACCTCCCCCTCCCAGCTGGTGTTTAAGATTATGCTTGAGCGATGTGGCAGTCCACTCATGTTCTCTCCCTTGCACATCGAAATAAAATCATATCGCAATCGTGCTCTTAATCTTGAAGCTAATTATGTATCGCGCCCGAGTGTGGGTGCTTGCGGGTGCATCACATTGTCACGATGGTCCGCTCGTGAGGCGATCACAGTTCAAGGCTGAGAAATTGTGGGTCCGAATGGGTCGGTCTTTTCACGCTCGCACGATGCTTGATTTATGCTGCGCAGCTACGGACCATTTCACGCCTGTCAACGTTTTTTGGACACCGTTTTTGACTTGAGATTGTTTTAAAGCGCGTTATGTTTTTGGCCATGCTTGATGCACCGAAGCATGCAAGAGTCGACATCAAGGACACATTTGGGCTAACCTTGAAAGACCTTGCCGCTGTGTGGGAAAAAGAGAGCAATGGAGAGCTACTTCAAAAGCTTATTGAATGTTGATTTGATGATCTCCTCAGACGACACGAAATCATTTATGGTAGGAAATTTATGAGTCTATTGCACTAATCAACCAAATGGGGCGGTCTGTTTGAGGCTTATTTGTTCTCAAATAACTCGTAGCTCAAAATGGCCCGATTATCTATTGTTGCGCTAGGACTTACACTTTCAACAAGTGTACACGAAGGCTAACGTACAACTAGATTGCTGATGGTACGTCGTATTGTGGATTATTCCCCACAGTTGACACTGACACTGATGCGTTTTGAATGAAGAGCCCAAACGAAGGCCAGGCCCACTTTGGGCCCCAATCAATCTGCACCAATTAGTGAGCAATGCTAGGAATTTGCTTCTAGGCCACCATGGTGTTGCGGTTCATTTACGCACACTACGCCAAGGACAAGTCCTTCCGAAAAAAAAACTGCCCCATTACCGAGTGTCACCTGTCAACGGAACTAATTGCAAGAAGAAAACCAAAATCTGCAGCATCCTTCACCCGTGTGCGTTTAGGTGGAAGCAATTTGCTTGACGAGCATACAATTAGCTTGTTTTTGCTGTTGTCAAAGTATGTTTGCTGCATGTTTTTTTAAAACTGGGTCGACATTAAGTCTGCTTCTGAACACTTCACTCTAATGCAGAAGATGTTGATGTTGGTAGAGCTAAGTTTATGAGGTCGGACTTCTTCGGAGAACAATCATAATTCCTCACAAGCCGGAGGAATGATCATAAACGAAACACACACACGCACTCACAAAACAGAACTGCAATTTTTACGGAAGTGGACTTCCTCAGCTGGACGGCCGTTGTAGTAACAAAACCCCCCAACCGTCTTGCAACACCAACACGATCCCACGTAAGGTTGCGATCGAACTGTCAGGACTAGTTCCGCACGCAACAGCGCGCCCAATTAACTAAACCAACATCGCTGCAGGGCGACGGGTTTCGCACTATTGTGTGCACTATTGGTTCAAGGTTTGCTCTCATGCAAAATTCCAATCAACCAACAATCAACTCAAACCGCCCCCCGGGGAGGTGCTTATTGTGGAGCGAGCACATTCAAAAAGTGCCATGGAAAGCGATTCTTGATTTGGGTGGTGTTGGAAAATGATCCCTTCTTTGGCCACTTCCTGGAAATCGTGCTCGGAAAACAAAAAAAAAAAACAAGTCCAACCCCAGAATGAGAAGAATTAAGTCATCAGTTTGCAGATATGCAGAGGGCCGTTGCAACTGCTCCGGAACTAGACAATGTCGCGCCCGGTAGATCCCTGGAAGAGGGGGTGCTACCATTGCTAGCGAGTAGTTACGGTGGAACCGGGTCAGTTTTCCATCTCTCTTCGAACAAAAAAATACAAAACAACAGACACACTTTGCAAGGAGGGGTCTTGGGCACGTTTTCGATCGAGATCCCGAGCAACTACGTCATTGGCGCAGGCTATGGCCACTCACCCGTTCGTTCGTGTTCGCGAAGAGTTACTTCTCTGACGTGCAAGTCGCTCACAAGTCGTAGGGGTCGACCAACCCCCAGCCAATGCTTCGCCGACCACTCACGAGCGCTTCACGCACGTCCGTGAGTGGTCGGGGCAATTTTCTCAGACCACGAACGACGAGCTTTCGGTTTCGTTTGGCGGGGGACGCGCACACCCGCGTTTGGCGGGGGGTCGACCAAACGGCACAGAATCGGATGAAAGTGAATTTCGTCGTTTTAAGTAGTATAAAAGCGGCGACTTAGCACAAATCAGCATCCAGTTCAGTGTCTGGAACCGCACAGTTGCGCATCGTGGTTTCGCTAACCAGTCCGTCGCAGAGTCGCAATGAAGTTTTTTGTGAGTACGGACGGTGGACAAGTGTTACAGTTTTTGAATTCCGCGGGGAACAAAATGGCACTGAAGCGTTTGGTGGATGTTTTTTGAAGTGAAAAGTTCTGGCTGATTTCGTTACGTTTTATGGTGGTGAAAAATAGAACAATACGCCCGGTGAATAGTAACTGAGGAAAAGAATTGAACAGTGTTCCATTGATTACGTACAAAATGTTTACAATTTTTTTTATAAATCTGCAAAGTTTATAGTAAAGAAAAGTGATTTTCTCCAGTTTAATTCAATTCTTTTTAGAACTTTTGCGAGTTTTTTTCTTAAAAGATAAATTCCAATTTTCAATCCAAACATCTCAAACTTCAGTTTATTCACTCAAGCGCTCAAGTGTCTCAACCAAATTTTTGCAAATTCTAGCGTAGTAGGCTGTGCCCTTCCTATACTCAATGAAAAATGTTTTGTTCGGTTATTTTTATCCCCCGTCTAATAGATCTGTTTGTCGGCGCTTTTGTTGGTTTCGGCAAATGCCGAATCAGAGCAGAAGAAGTCCGCAGCCGATGGCAAGGTCGCCGTCCCGCTCGAGAAGAAGCTGGACAAACGGGGCCTGCTGAGTCTCGGCTATGGCTACGGCATTAACGGGCTGGACGTGGGCTACATCGGTGGTGGCCATCTCGGTGGTGCGTACCATGAGGGACACGATCACCATTACGGGCACGGGGTGTACCTCGGTGGGCACACGGACGTCACCAAGACGGTGACGCTTGTGAAGGGTGTCCCGGTGCCGTACACGGTCGAGAAGCACGTACCGTACACGGTTGAGAAGCATGTGCCGTACCCCGTGAAGGTACCGGTCCCGCAGCCCTACGAAGTCGTCAAACACGTCCCGGTCCACGTCAAGGAGTACGTGAAGGTGCCGGTCCATGTGCCGCAGCCATACCCGGTCGAGAAGAAGGTGCCCTATCCGGTGCACGTTCCGGTCGATCGTCCCTACCCCGTGAAGGTGTTCGTGCCGCAGCCATACGAGGTGACCAAACACGTGCCGTACCCGGTCAAGGTGCCAGTCCCGCAGCCCTACGAAGTTACCAAGCATGTGCCGGTTCCGGTGAAGGTAGAAGTCCCCGTCCCGGTGCCGTACACCGTTGAGCGGAAGGTCCCGGTGCACGTGAAGGTCCCCGTCGATCGTCCTTATCCTGTCCATGTGCCAGCTCCATACCCGGTTGAGGTGGAGAAACCCGTCCCGTACACGGTGGAGAAGCCCGTCCCATACGAGGTGAAAGTTCCCGTCGACCGTCCCTATCCAGTGCCGGTGGAGAAGCCCGTCCCCTACCCGGTTAAGGTTCCCGTCCCGCAGCCCTACTACGTCGAGAAGCACGTTCCGTACACGGTTGAGAAGCCGGTCCCGGTCCCGGTCAAGGTACCGATCGACCGTCCGTACCCCGTTACGGTTGAGAAGCACATCCCAGTCGAGAAGCCGGTCCCAGTCCCAGTGAAGGTGCCGGTGGCTGTCCCAGTGCCAGTGCACCACGACCATCACCATCACCATCTGGAGCATTTGCACGAGCCGCATCACCATCATCATGATGTGAGCTATACCAGCTTCAGCGGATACGGACACGACTACAGCTACCACCACTAGGCGAGGTGGACGGAATTTGTAACATAAAGTAGATGGACTCTAGCGTATTATACCCTACGGTTCTAATTGCACTCCCGTTAAGGAACGTTAAGGAGCACCTACCAACTCTCGGAACACGCCGAAATCTGGAGCGCTGTTTCGCTTTAATAGCTATTATCACCATCGAAAGTCACGTATCTTATCACCGACACTCACAAACACACACCCACACATCAATCACATGCTCACCCTTTCTTAACAAATGCTCATACTCAAATGATCTTCTTACCTTCATAAAGACACAAAAACAAAACAAAACATCGATCAGTCGATCCCAAATTTCGAAGGATCGCGATGTTGTGCACCGCTGATGTGATAATTTGTAAACGTACACGCACTGCCCCTCACCACTATCTCTATTTCGTTTCGCTGTTCCGTGCTGGAACGGAACGGCTTCGACGCACCGTAAACAAAATGGCCCACAGCCCCCCCGGTGACAACCTGCTGCCAAATGCACGCCCGCCAAAACTCGATGGAGGCGCCTAATTCGCCGCTTAAAGGAAAAGATCGCTCAGTGAGATCGTTTGGATGGGGCTCCCCGAACCGAAAATTGATTTTAATTTTGGGCTCGCTTTATCTCTATCCTCCAAAAAACACCCTTGGGACAACGCTTTTTTGACATTTTTGTGAAAAAAATTGCCAAAAAAACATGATTTTAGACTAAACTACTCGCACGATCCTCCAACGATCAGCACGAGGCCAGTTGTAGTATGCGGATGCAGGCTGGTGCATTTTGCGGCAGGCTGACACCGTGCACACTGGGCACGATGTACTTTTTTATATTATATTTTTATTGTAAATAAGACGAAAAATAAAACGAAACAAAGATTGTTGTACAAAAAAAAAAAACTCATCAAACTCATTCACTCTCTCTCATCAGTTTTTGTTTGTCTTCCGGATTCTGCTGTTTCTTTGTTGCGGGTTCTGATCGCAGAAGAAAAATGCATGAGTTTCGTTTTGCAATGGGGTGTTTGGTGCTTTGGTCGAGAATAGTTTTTCCGTTCACATAGTTCAAGGATTTTCCCACCGCCACCATAATAGACAAACAACCAAGCACGTACACTGAGCGGAAACCGTCACCCAACGGCACGGCAAGCTGACCACTCAAGGGCCACCAGAATGACAGATTAAATAGTCGTAAAACTTCGTAAATCATTCTTCTCCACCGGGGGCAGAAGCACGAAGCGTTTCACGGATAAATATGGGCTCGTCCGAGACATTCGTTATGGACGCGTCGTTGTGTTTTTCTTTTTTCGGTGGCAAAGGTTTGTCGCTTGTTGCGCGGTTGAAGTCTTTCCACAGTGACATACATGGTTTGTTCTTAAAACTCTACTCCGTTGTGTGGGTGGGTGTGTTTGGTGCGACAGGGGATTCGAGATGCGAAGCGGTGTGCTTCCCACCTTCCCCGGACGCTAGATGACGTCTGTAAAGTATTCGCGCGCGGCTTGCATAACCAATTGTGCATCGTTGCACACACATGCATAACAGCCGCGCGACCCGACCAGCTTGTTGTAAATTTTGCGGCCGTCTCGCGCTCTACTATTTGCAAACAGTCGAACAATCCACCACCGGCTTGGGTTGGAATGTGTGGCTCACGCGCCTCAGAACAGAGCGCATCTTCCCATCGCATCTGCTGCAGAACCGCTGCACAAACCGATCGTTACCGACCGCACCGAGGCATGCGTTTCGGTCGTAAACGCTGCTCAATAGCACCGCGAGCAGCGTCTCGTGGCGTATTTGTTTTGCTGTACGATCGCACCTCAAAAACCGATTGAACATCTGTTCCACCGGCGCTTCAGGGAAAAGAGGTTGAAAATGAAAATAGGGAGAATGAAAAGTAAAACAGATCCCACCGATCGTAACACCGCAACGCTGGCTGCCGAGAAAAAGGGTAACCACCGGGGGAGGACTGATGGATGCCACGTGCGATGCGGTAATGAGGGTCGATCGGAGCCAGCATCGTTTGCCCGGTTGGCGGATGGCGTAAATGTTGTGCCCGCCGCGCAAAATGCCGACAAAGGTCAAGTGATAGTTTTCGGGGGTGCTATAACGCGCCTGGCACCAAACAAAGAGGCGAAGAGTGCACCGGAGGAGGAGGTATCATTTTGGTTTCGATTTTTCCGGCTCCCCGTGCCGTTCCCACCGGGTACGGTTGTTTCATTGTTGTTTGGTTGAGCGAAATGAGCTGGTTTCTCAATTGTAAATTGTATGGCATAATCATTTATTGGCCCGATGGAGCTGTGGGGATTTATTCGCTTTTTTTTTGTCAGGTGGTTACACGCAGCCAGGGCAGCAGCATAATGTATTAAGTGTTTGGGTCGCAACGAAGGCGAGACGAGTTGATCTTTATCCGAACGATAAGGAAGTGATATTTATCTTCACAAATTTGTGGGTATCGCTCCAAATGGAGCACATCGCTTTTGTTTGAATGGAAATTTATCAATTACGGCGTTTTGTGTGCAATCGTTTCAGATCTTCAGCTATAATGGGGGAGGGTAGCGAGACACACAGCCAAACATAAATTTGAAAATAGACGCCATTTTGATTTTTTGTTTGATGTAGTTAAATTTAATTCATTTAAATTAAGAGAGCATTTTCCTCTATAACATAAAAAGCAATTAAATGAATCATATTTTGAAGTAATGTTTAACGCCATAAACATCGCTCAGCGTGACCTCTATCACATTAAGATGCTAATCAAATAATTCATCTTCGGGCTAACAACAATGTTTCATAATCCAACGTATAGATGTTTAGCACTTGAAACGTCACCATCGCTAAACCGATCGTTATACCCATAGGCCATTGTTTTTATTGTGTCTCATTAATATTAATGTCCAGTACCAGTACCCACCTACGGGGGGTTTTTTTTTTTCATCTAACCCACCCACCTAAGTCCTGTTACACAAACGAGAGAGAGAAAAAACACACAGCATTGACCAGGAAAACGTTTTGCTGGTCAACTTTTACTTTCATCTAATCCGGGTATCAATCGTAATGCGAATGCAACGTGCCACGATCAGGTTACGTGGCTCACGAGCGGCCTCGTTGTTGGTCTGGTCCACCGTCAACCATCGAGGACCTTGCACGCCATATACTCATCTAAGAACGTACCCCCCACACACCAACCCACCCACAGCGCTGGTCACATCCATACGACCGGATTAGAATCCTGCTTTAATTGCCACCACCATCGACGTTGCGGATCCGCATTGCGATCAATTATCGCACACATATCTAGGGCATCTAGGGTCGGATGCTTTGTTGCCTTGGTTTGTGCCAACTCCACTTACCGGATCGTGTTGTCGTCGACTTCGAAGGAGGGTCGATTACGATTAAGAATATGCATTGGCCTGCCTTGGTCAAGGTCGCATCCAGGTCGCTCGTTTGACGCGGGCACCATCGCCGATCGCGCGAAGGGATGCTGTAACACCCGCGATCTGGTAACGAGCACGGCCTGAGATCCGCCTGAGAAAATAAACCAACCGGACTGGATATAATTGGAAGGCCAAATAATAATGTTGGCGGTTCGCTTCAGTTTCACGTTCAGCAGCGGATGAATGAAACCGTGTGGCAACGGGTAGGAAACCAATTTAAACTACCGAGGGAAATTAGCTCCATTTAGGTGCATTTTCATGCTTCCACCTTACGTTCGGTCACACAATTTTCCTCGCCAGCATTACGCGACGTGACCTTCCGTACGCGTTTATGATCGCGCTTGGTCTGCGCACTTGCCTACAACAACAAACGGCAGCACAGCTTGACTTTGACCCACGAGTACCCGGAAAGCACACCGGTAACGCGTACGCGGTGGAGTCTGCACCAGACCGGAGCACGGTCCGGTGTCCGAAAGTGGCCTTGAAGTGAATCGAAAACTCCAACACTACCTTTCCCTTTACGTTTTCGTCGTTTAACTGTTTTCGATCAAGCTTTTTTTTCTCCACCTGACACCTGTCTGGAATGAGCAACGTGCGTGTGGGAAACCGTTACGTTACGTCACATTGATCGAATGTGTACGATCAAAATCATTCACAAAAACGCAACATGATCCATGTCCAACTGTGCATGACCTTGAGCAACTTCCCAACAAAATCCATTTTCCAATGCACACCATTATGCTGCTGCCCGTACGCCCTAACGTCTTAATTAATGTAATTCGCATTCGGCTCTTGTCAACGAAACGCGAAATTAGTGCTTTGTTTCTTCTGTCGCTACTCAACGGATTAAAATGGTGCACAAATAGCGCCACACGTTGATTGCTTTCCGTTCCATTTTTTCGCAGATTCATGCTTCTTCCCTCTCTCGCTCTGTTTGGCTCTCCGTGTGTTTCGGGAGCTTTCTGCACGATTCGATTGCTTTATTAGTTACTGATTATTAGCGCTGCGGCTACCTTCGTTTCGAATGCCCTCTGGGGCCCTCTGAGCTGTCATTGGTGGAGCGCCAGTGGATAATCAACGATTGATTGCCGACCGCGTCACACTGCGATCGGCAGCAATAATTTTATACAACACATTTGCAAACCGAACTCGGGCACCGGGCAGGATGATCGGAATCGGTGACACTGATCGTTGATTAGATATATTTATGGATCAATTTTTGCCTCAAGAAAACCGGAATGCGTTACGCCATGTGTGAGCGTTACCTTGTTGGAGCTGAAATAAAGTAGAAATTATGTGACAAAAATGACGCTCGCAAAGCTTCGCTAATTAGGGACCGTTCTGTTCACCTAAATTAGATTTTCCGCAAAAATACGGAACTGGGTCTTTTAGAATTTTTATAAAAAAAATGGGGATACAAAAAAGACATAACACTTAACACCAGAGATGGTAAAAATGCCTTTAATACAGCACCAAACGCAAGATTTCTAATCGATGTTAACAAAGCTAATGATTAGTCGTTTTCAATGTGTCAATCAAACAAACCCTTCGCACGTTCCATGCCCATTAACAAATCACCGGTTTGCCAAACTAATCAATATTTGACCGGTCCGGTTGAGATCGATCCCACGAACCAAGTGGGTGTAGAAAAAGCAGTCGGCTAAACGTAATGAGCTTCCAATAGGCCCCGCCGAACAACGGCGTGGAACGTTTTGTTTCCACGCGCCACGACAAACGGTGCAATGAAACAGAAGACTTGCGCGAGCTATCAGCACACGAACCCGTTATTAGGTCGACCGGGTCTCCTGGCTTCTGCTCGCCCGACTGGCGGGCCGTTTTTGCCCCTTCGGTTACATAAATTCTTTACCAACAGTTTCACTTCCAGTCCCGGGAAACGATGCAATTCACGTCACGTTCCTTCGCATCCACCGCGGGTCGAGCTTACCGGGGGATGGGCATGCCAACCTGATTTGAATACAGTGGGGCCTAACGTGGTGGTCAATAAAATGTGCGAAAAAAAAACAACCACATGCGTCAAATACGCGCCATTGCATTCGGGGGGGGATCGACGTTTTGCACGTCAACGTTTAATCCCATAAAACTGACACGGCCACAGAAATCAAACGGGGAATGATCCCTACAGGCGTGCTAGGCTACGGTCTATCCCCGGCGTAGAAGTAACGTACCGCAAAATTATCTAATATCCAACAGAACAAGTTTAGTTTCTGCCGGTGCTGGTGCTACCCTTTCGGTGCAGTTCACCCAGATTGCATGATTATGCTTTACCGCGGCCGGTACCGAGCGAAAAAGCTCGTGGTCCATTTATTTCGTTTGCCTGGCGCTCGTTAATTTTCCTACCTCATTTGAAACTGGAGCCACCAAAACAGGGAACCGGGACGAACGAAGCAACATTTATTTAACGAGTAACAGCTGTAATGCTTCCTTGTTGCGTTTGGAGCTCCCGCTGGTGTTGTCTGCCGATAAATACCCGGCCGGTAACCGCCGGTAACAGACAACAACAAAAAATCAACCCGCAGCAGCAGGATAAGAAAGCCTTGTGGGACAACGTGTGGGGAAGGTGAGTTTTACCTTTCTTCCAGTTGGTTGCTCAAATTTGCTCCCGTTTCAGTTACACAAGCGGCACATATGTGCGTAAGGGAAGGTGCCCTGGTAATGTAAATGAGTCCAACCAGGAACAGTGGGTGAGTGACGGTGCGTATGTCGTTTTAAATCTGGATAAACTAACGCCTCGTTGCGCAACTCGTGGGAAAAGGACGTGCGTAAACAATTGTCCCCAGCGCAAGCGTTTGTCTTTAATGACAGTACGGCACATGGTTTGCCTGTAGAAGAAAGTATGCTGGAAAAAAATCTTCTCTACATACTAACCCCTCTAGTAATTACTTCCCATCTGCACTCTGCACTGTCAGTTTTACAATGAAGTCATCACAACTACGCACGCATTCGCTTATAAATGCATAACAGAAAATGGGTTTTAATCATTCTGTCCGCAAACCCGTTCCCTTCGCCAACGACAATTTGTTTCTTCGGCATTATTTCATACCTCTTTTTGCTACCGTAACAAGCCGCCGACCTGTAGTGATAAAGATGCAAGTTACATAAAAAAACAACACCGCTCAAAGTGCTGATCTGAAAGATCAAACCAATTATCGGTTGATTGAGGAGGCTTCAGCGCGTTCGCTGGCACACGCTGTACGAAGGAATTCGCAATTTCGCAGGTCGAATTGATGGTGTGTTTTTGTTGCTTCGAGCGAATAAGTATGAGGTACAAAGTGTGAAGCACGTCGTCTTTAATGTATGAGGTGGTCATGGGAAGAATGTTGTAATAACCATTTACCAATTAACGATGACGGTCTGTTTTTTTTATTCAATGATTATTGTGATAAATATGCCTTCTATTATTTATATAAAATAGTTATTAGAGTGATTGAAATTAACATTTTTTGTTTATTTTTGTATGTTTAATGATCCTTCTAAAGAATAAAATTTCATTAACAACAGTGCGTAAAGTAAATCGAAGCAAAGTATGTAATGAACCAACCAGCTTTACCGCAAATACACGGGTAACTAAAATGGGTAAGCGCAATCATTTCCTTCCTTGCGTTCCTACGCCGGAGCATTGCTAATTAACATTTTCAAATAAACTTCATCCGTCGCTTAAATCAGGCAAGAGCGCGTTCATCAAACCGAACGCAGCCGTTGCCCACTCAGAAAACGGTTTTGCGCTTGCTGCGTGACACGATGCGGAATTATGTGTGTTGGCAAACGGGTAATTACTGAGATTGATTCCGTTTGAAACATTCTGCCATCAGCCCTTTGCTTCTGTCCTCGTATGTGTGCGAGAGTGAGTCCCCACATATTTCAAACCGGGTGCCTTCATTTGGTAGCTGAAGGTCTCCGAAAGGTGGCACAATACTAAAGCGATCGACCGATGTGCGGCGGTTGTGAATGAGCGCACGATGCAATCTTCGCCATTCGACCCGACCCGATCTCCCCGGGACGGGGGTTCGTTAATCATAACTCGGTCGCGCCAGCCAAACGGTCGGAATGGGCATAAGACATTATGTATAATAACAGTCACATTAAACGAAAGCAAATTAATTTATTGCAACATACGTTCGGGTCGAACAGGGAGTCAGGGAGCGGTGGTATGCCCAGCACGGTGACAGATCGGTGGCAGAATGACAGTAGAGTGAGCGATTTGTAGCAAGCTCACTGACAAACTGACTTACTAACTCGTATGCCGACAAACAAGCTGACGTTGATGGAAAAAGCAAGAAAACACTCAATAGCTACTACTTCTCCATTTAGGACATTTTGTGTGGAACCAGAACTAGACCTCTAATTATCGTGCGTTAAATGATACAAAGTTTCACCCCAAACGCGTACGCTAACGGCTAAAGCTTTAAAAAAAGAACCAATAGAAACACACACGTTGAAATGTTTCAATGGCTCGCGGCATTGTTTGAAACATTTCAAACTCGATCGCAACAACATTGCCTACCTGCAAGGGCAAACTTTCAAACACGTTGTTGGCGAAAAATCACCCCCCGGTTCATCGTATAAAACCCACCCATTCTTCAAACCGACCGGGTAACGATCAAAACAACGATCACTCGCAGGCACAAACCCCGGCGCACATCGCTTATCACAAAATCCACTCACTCTCTGCAAACTAAAACTCTCACTCTCGCTGTTAGTTTTCCCCACCCCGGCTGGGGTCGCGTCTGCCGCGGGAGATTTTCCACGAGTGGCCAACACCTTCCCAACGCACTCTTGCCATTTGAGTGGTCGCTTTACAATGGGATAAGAGGCTTTTAGGTTTTGCGCTACCCCCTTTGCTGGAGGTTCGATCATCAGATATCGTACAGTACGGTGCCGATCAGCTGGTCGTGAAGAAGCTGGTCTACTGCCGCAGTATACTGTAGAAGTACCGAGCTGCGCTCAAATCACATTCATCGATCATCGGACTCGTGCTTATGTAAGCCTGGTACGGTCAGCACACTACTAACATAGTTATTTTCCCTCTTTTCAAGTTCTTTTCATTCTCGTTTCGCCGTTACACACTGGATCGTTCACTTTCCTTGGAGCCTGTTTTTCCGTACATGTGGCGGCAGTGTGGCCGTAAACGAGTTTTGCTTTGTTCTTCCCGTTCACCCCGTGTGCAGTGCATCCGTGTTAAACCACCCACTGCCCATCATCATCCACAACTGAGTAAAAGGATGTCGATGCTAGCGAATTTGCTTGAATTCACAGCACCGTGCCCGGTGGAGGTTTGCTGGATCATTTCTGCCCGATCGTTATTACGTTCCGAGGTTCCCTCGCTCGATAAATTGCCATCCACGTATATTTTTTATCGTCCATATATACGTGTGATGTCGGTTTCGTTGTGCTGCCGTTTCAATTGATTATTTATTGAGCTCACGCGTAACGCGATGTGGGTTTGGTATTTTAGGGGTGGTACAGTGGTGCTGCTGATAGCATTAAGTTGCAGTAGTTGCAAGGCTTTTCCTGGCAAACTAGTTCGTCCATCGCCGTAGCCCAAGGCCATCATGATCGCTTGTCCGGGGCGGACAGTGAAAGCAACTAAACTTCTTTTCGTGTCTGAAGCGGATTCATGTTACTCTTTTTAGAAAGGGTTAATTTAATTTTAAATTTTGTTGACATTTGGCCGCCCTTTCTACACCCTTTTCGTACCGCCACGAATAACATTCGTCTCACCATGTTTTGCCTTTTTTAAACCTATTTTTAAAAATAATTTATCTTTTGACGATGAAGGTTATTGGGGTATTTTTAGTGAAACTAAAGAAAATTAATGTTTTATGCAAGAAAGCTTCTTCCTTTGGAGTAGATGTGGGCTTACCGCATTCTAAGTTGCTTATCAATTTCTCTGAATTCTATAAGCAATTTAATTTAAACACGGTTTTTGATCTGTTATTCCTGAAGTACCTCATGATTTCTTTAATACCACAGTCCTTAAAATGTTTTTGGTACCTTTTAAAAATCATTAAACCTATATAGCTGCTAAAACTCGGTACGTTATGCGATTTACTCTACCTAAAAGACCTTATTCATTATGTCTGGGTAAGGATCCGGAGGTGTATTGGACTTCTAGACGTATTCCTCGTCCATTCCTGCTTGTATATTTCGATGTTTCTTTTTTGTGGTTTGATCTTCTTGTTTTTGGTAATTTTAATGGAGTATTCTATTCTTAGCTTATTTTCAAGCCTTCTAATGTATTGGAGATGTTTTAGTATGTGACTACTACGCTTAAGTCACTCACAAGTGACAGGAGATCGCCATCTGACGTGCGCGAAATCTCACACTCTCTGTCTTCTACGTGCCTTCGCGGAGACTTCCTCTTCGTGCAATATATTTTATCAATTGTAACAGTAGCTTTCAATTGTAGAAAGAAATGTTGTATTAGTAACACAACATAATGACCTTCTAGATGCTAATTGAGTAATAGTTCTTTATTGCTGTCCTTGATTAAATCTTCTGCATTTTTGAATATCGATTTATATTTTTTTAATACAATTGCTTGAATGGACTGAATTGATAAATTATTTGCGATTCGTAACATATATAAAAAGTGCGTGTCGTGAAGTATTATATAATCCCTATGTCGGCTGTGTCAATAAGCAAATAAGAATAAATTCTCTAGCACAACACATAATTAACCGTTTGCCGTACGTTTTCCTTTATTTCCACACCGACCGAGTCGCACCCGCACGAGATGTTTCGTGCTGATGCGTGTGCCGTACTGCATCGTCATGTGCTATTTACTAACCCACCTGCACACATGGCAACACAAACGCACCAGAGACACTTGGAAAACGAAGGAAAACACCCATAAACCACCGTCGATTGCGAGCGCGGCAAAAAGTGAAAAAATGCACCTGTAACAAAACAAAATCACCCACTCCCCCGCTCGTTCGAATGCGCAGGGGAGGGTGGAGTAATAAAATGCCAATAAATTAATTTACCACTGCCGCGGTCTAAGCGGTTCCGTCCGCGACGCGACGGAAAAGATGAACGACGCCCCGGTTGTGCGGGATGGCGATCGTGCCATGAAATGTTGTCTCATTAGCTAACAAGTTTCTGCGTCAAGGGTGTTTGTGCGAATGATATTTTCGTCGGGTAGAGTGGATCTATTTGATTTTTTATTTTTCCGATCGTGGTTTTGCGGGCAGACCTGATCTGTTTCATTCGCTATTTCCGATGAATAGCGGTACGGAGCAGTTTTGAAAACACCGGACGTATTCCGCCGTTACAATGCTTCCGTTTTCCGGCACGATCGTAGCCTTCGTACGGTTCGGATCGAAAGAGAAAAGATCACATCCTTCTACTTTTGAAGTGGCCTCCAACGGGTTGAAAAATATTTTTCTCATTCAACGATCAGCGAAGGAAATGTAAATAAATCGAAAAAATTATATCAGATCGACACGTTGTAGATGGTCATAAACACACTCTCTTGCAATTATGGAGTGGTGATGAGCCAACAGAAAGGGAGAAGAAAACAGAACCACACAACACAACAAACCTTTAATTGGATTAATAGACAATATGTGTAAAATGTGCATGAAATTAGCTCACGCAGACTGGCATAGTATGGCACAACATAATACAAACAGCACGAGTCAGTGAATCACATAAACTAATGACGACCGAACAGTGGCAAAACTGTGGCAATCGGACCCCAGTGCCGCAGAGAAGCCACAAACGGGTCGCCTTTTATGTGGTGTGCCACCAAAGCACCACAAAACAGCTGCCGAATGCTCCCATTTCGTGTCGGCAATGTACCGTCCATATGCATACGCGTACATCTGCTTTGTCGGTACTCCCCCCGGCATGTGGGTACTGTGTGGGAAAGGAGGGAGTAGGGAGGTTTCGCATAAAATCTGCCCGCTCACCTGTAAGGTCGCCACAATGTACTTTTCCCTTGTACGGAAAAGGTTTTCACCCGCAAGCCATCTCGCATCTGGAGCGACTTCTCGCATCTGAAGCGATTGTTTGTGAGAGTTGGTTCGCGTTTTTTTTTTGGTTTTTTGCTTCACCTACGCACACGTTCTGCATTCCGATGGATGCACCCGAAGCAGACGTTGGCAGATCGAGTGAAACTGCACCCTCTGTTTCCAAACCCTTTTTCCTCAATGGTTTCACTTTCCGCGAAGGGTACGATTGAAAAATCGCATCTGGGTAACACGGACACACACACACTGACTGAGATGTTACGATTTTGTAGCACTGATGCTGCTGCCCATTACCGTTCTTCATGAAAACAGGTGCAGAAAGGAATGTGCACCGGCAATGGGATGGGAGTAGGGGGTGAAATAACTTAAAGAGTAGCGGACTTAAAAACAAAAGTGAAGTAATAGGAGCACCCGAGCGGCAATGGGATTGGCCGGCTCCCGCAGGGTACGCACGCATCGGCGGACGTGGAATGGGGTGGAACGTGGCAAACGAGAGCGAAAGTTATGTTGCGTCGTTACCCGTTTGCAGCCGTGCCGCGGCTGTGTCGCGTACGTGCAACGACGACGCCGCCAACGTCATCGATCGGTTTGGCGGGGTTGCCTAATTGCGAGTGCCGAGAGTGCCAAGGTTAGCGGACGCGGCTTTTGGTCGGATGGATCCAATTGGGCGCTACTAATGTGTCGCAGTGGATCGAATGTCAGGTGCTTTCGCTTAGATGGCGTGCCGTGCTGTTTGACCGATTGATCGTTTCTTTGTCTTCAATGTGTTGTCTTTTTTTGTGGAGTTCAAGTATGGTTTGTTTTTAATTTGGACCGATATCTTCGGTCCAATGTAATGAATTAGTGAACCACAGCAGTCAATTTAATATGTTCTAATGTCCAGTTAGCAACGAAGTCTTGAGGATCTTTCTTTAATGAGCGATGTAAAACATGGAATCTTAAAAGTAAGAAATATTTCACACATACTTCTTCATGCTCTCAATAGAGCACTAATTTAATGTCAATAAACCCGATAATGATCACTAAAAAATACAGAAATGACCCTCAACAAACGAATCCTTCGAGGATGTGCTCAAATTGTTTAGTAAAAGGATTGAAGAAGATCTAAAGAGATGAGGAATTGAAACTGAACAACTGAATCACGGTGTGCATTCAAATTTCGATCAGAAGTTGTGATCTTATAGAATAGAATTGAAGTCACTGAGAGTTCTGCAATACGTTAAATCCATATAAGAATAAATAAAAACTTTACTAGCAACCGTACAACAAGAATGTCCATTCTTTCTTCTTCTAAAGAAACTAATCTTCTTCTTCATCGACACAACAACCTAAGGGGGTCTAGGTCTGACATTTCTGGCTTTCTTTGACTATATTCACTCGTATACGGATAATTAGTCCTGCGTACGAAGGATTGGTCCGGATGGGATTTTGGACGGGTTCTATCGTGTAAAGACCTGCGCCACTACCAATACACTACCGAGTCGTCATAAGATACTAATAATAACCTGAAATATTGTGTTCCAACTAAGCAAAGATCAAAGATCTTTGCTGTTTTGCTCATAAGATTGAAGCAAAACCTCATCGGTCTCCAATTTAAAAATCGCATAACCTCAAATATATCAGTAATACTTAACTAGTCCCACATATGAGTGTAGCCATTAAATACACTAGCTAATGGGAGTACTTCAAGAGAACAGTTTCAAAGCACTGTGTACAATGAAGGGTCATACAAACCAATCGTCGAAACTCGCGAATCAGACCATGCCAGACCACGACAAATCATTGCCTTAATTGGTAGGTGTAAAAACATAATTCTTAACCCCAAACTACCAACCTGAAGCACCATTCCACGATGACGATTATTGTCGCGCACGCATTTCCTCACTAAACAAACAACCTTACCGTCGAGTCAAGTGCATTGCGGTAATTAAGCTTAAAATCGTTTCTTCGTTTAAACGATGTCACGTCGACCTCATCGAAACCGCGACAACCCTCACACTATCCTTTCGCTTGTAATCGAGTTGTACTCGCTTCCCGTACATCCCAACCCCCCCGACGATCCTCCCGACTCACGTTACGCAATTGAAAATGCAGCTTTTATGCGCTCGCGCGAGTCCTTGAGTTGCATCGCAAAAAGAGAGGAAATCAAGAGATCGACAGTTAGAGATCGGAGCGGACCGAAAAGAAAAATGGAGTAGCTGTTGCTTTCATCCCGCGATCCAACCATACCGGACACAACAGGATGGCGGTAGGCAAATAAATGATTCCCAGCGTGTTGGCGATTGAATTGGCGACACCAAACGTTACGAAAGTTCGGCCGGGTTCTGGCTTTCTGGATTAAAAAGAAAAGCCTCCATTCAATGCAATGGTGCACGATTTGCGAAGAAGGTCAACGGTGCAGTTTGTTTTCATCTCGACAACACTTCTATTCATCCGGCGCCATAGAAAAATGTGCTGCTGCGTGTGTTTGGGATCGTGCAATAGGAAAGAGAATGCGATTCGATTTATGTAATGAAAGGCCTCTTGTCAAGTCCACCCTGATGTGTATCGCATTGTCCAGCGCGGTCGTTTGGTGCATTTTTCTCGACCTCCTAGCGATTGGACGACGACGCCGTCAAACAGTTACCAAAAGGGGTGGGTTGTGCCCAGTTCCTAATAAATATGTTTTACAGATCACCGTTAGGTGGGAAACAAATGTTAAATAAGCTATAAAGCGAATCGTTTCAAGAGGTGCAGTATAATTAAGTCGGGGTGATAGTAAGGAATGGGTTTGGGTTTGCCTCTTTAACATGTAGTTACGGGGTAATAGTTTTTCTGTGAGAAATGTACCAGCATAATATTCAATAAGTCGTTTAGACTAGTTTTCGGCATTAAAATTGCATTTCCTGTAAGTCGTAATGGCGGTTGGAAAATCTGTTCGATCGATTGATGCCAACCTTCACGGTGTGCTACTGCTGTCACCAACGACAATGACTCTATCCGCCCCCCAGTTAAACATCTTTAATGCAACTGTTGAATCTAAAATTCATATTGCTCGTTGCAGACCCGTAGAACAAGCTCTACTGCGTTACTTCATCGGCAGCCTTACTGGAGGCCCAAAAAATTAAATCAACATGTAACAGAAAACTACTTCCTTATGTCAGTGCAGCGACGATTCGCACTTTTTTCGTTTCTTCTGCCGACGGATGTGGCTGACGGATAGTACACCGAGATTAGGCATACTTTGGGGTAGGTTTTTACGATCCCCCGAGACGATGGCCCTGAAAACGTTCTCAGCGAACCATGAAGAGATTCCAACCGTTAACTATTGCTTTGTTTGCTTTAACGTTCTACCAGACCAGTGGAGGAGTGAGTTATTATTAAATGACAATAAGCCATTAACACCATACGAGAGTTCTTTTCCGGGCATGAAATTTGGAATTCTTTTAGATTCATTTTTCAAACAAACTGCTTTCCATAGACATGGTTAGTACATAAATCAATTTTATCGAACCATCCCTCTTCCACAAAACTGCTCAACCGTATCCGCTGAATGATGAACACAACGTCTCAATTAGTAATCATGACACAATTTTCACTCACCCTCTAACCACATCGTTTGTTTGCTTCGCTTTTTTTTTCTTCCCCGTCCACGTCCCTTATGCCGTCCACTCTTCCGCCCTTCCGTCATCGTTGAGGAAATCTGGGCCGTTGTGAAAGGAAAAGTAAACTCCCAAAGCGCATTGGATTAATTTAATCCACCACTGTTGAGGGCTTCCTTTAGGGAGAAGCGTACCTCCTCAACCGGAATGCATGCCGCGCACTGCGGTAGCAGTTGCAACGATGCAAATGCACCGCACTCTTTCCCCGCACCCGTATTGCACACATTTGCGCCAGCCAAAGGACGTCCCTGCTTCGGGTAATTAGTTCGACTTTTGCCGTGACCGTCATCGTGGAAGGAAGGCGCACGGAATGGTTGATGGTGAGGAAAAAAATGTTGCACCTGCTGCTGCACGGACCCCAACAACGGGGTCCGCGATCGTCGCAAAAGCGCGATTATGTCATCCCGTACCGGTAAAGCTTCAATCCTTCGAAACTGGTGGGCTGCCTGTGGTGAGCGGGACAGAGCAATAGCACCCTTGATTAGCTGACGGACGGGGCATAGGCAACGGCCGTGTGTGGGGTGAGAGTGAAATGGTTGGAAAAATGGTTGGAAAATCAATGAAATTAACACGGTTCAAACCGCGCACGAAAAACCTGAAACAACTGAAGGCAAACGCAGGCAAACGCAGGCCGTGCGGGCGGCGATTGGTGCTGATGGCGATGACGATAGGAAGAATGATTGATGGAGCGCACACGCTCGGGAGTTTATTTATTTATTTCGTTTTTCCTTCATTTTTCCGCCTGCCTGTGCGGTTTTCCGCGCGCGCGATGCCTTTAAACGTGGCTTTTCATTCGTCGTCGAAACGTGCCAAGCCACATTCGCCACATCGTGGCGGTGAATGTGAACCGTAAAAAAAACATTTCCACTGGAAATTAAACCACCGGTGCGCGGAATCAATTTGAAGATGTTTGCCTAATTTATGCAACACGGCTAGGAGTTGGGTTATACTTTGTTTGCTTTTCGACGAACAGGTATAGAGTGGAGCGTTTTTATTGAAAAAATACTATCTTTACATTCGGTTCCATAACGAAAAAATCAGACCTGCAGCTTCTAAAGGTGTAATAAGCACTTGAAATATGGAGAAAAAGTCCTTGCCAACCATATTACCGACCCGTCGTAATAATATCGACATGCTCGCCACCTTGACACATGCCATTTTTTAGCCCAAGTAACAATCTTAACTACGCTGACCCACTTTGACCGGTGGGTTCGTGCTTGTGCGATCGATTGAATCTTCCATCACCATCACCCGAAAGCATCCGTGATGCGATCGTCACGATCGCATTTGGTGGCAAATGGATCAGTGGCATCTGGGCAAGAAAAAAAAGGGGGTACCCTTCCGTTCAGATTCCATGCCGATCGCAAAACTCCGATTGACATCTACCGCAGTCAGGATGGGACACTCGGACGGGCTTGTTCCATACCTGGGATCCAATTCCCCGGCGACATCAAGCGAAAGTGGAGCCATAAAGTGTACCACAACAAGTGCCATTACACGACCAATACTCCTGCTTACCCTCGGTGGCCTTGATGAATCATTCGACAAGCCCCGAGTCCGGACGGCTTTTAGGGTTTAATATTGTTTTCCTTTATTTATATTACGCACCCCGGTCGGTCCGGTACCATTATCGATAGCTGATAATTGAATTGAATTTTATTGAAATGCTCCACACACGTTGCTGTAGAAAGCTGAGACACCCGGTCGGGGTAATGCCACACCAGCGCGTGGTGACCAATCGTAAAAGTGGGCCCGACCGGTCCGGTCGATACTTTCTTATCGTTTTGGGGCGCTCGGTTCACAAAAAAACTTCTCCTCAATTACGCGAAGTCGGAAGAAAATCGGCTCCGATTACCCGACCCAACGTTGGTTTCGGGGTTCGTCGCTTCTGTGGCTGCGCAAGTCGAGTGATATGCGCTGTGGGCATTGAGCGGGTCGCCTGCCTGTTGAGGAAATTGTACGCAGCAACCGTACTCGTAACGCAGTGCCCGGAATGGGGCGAAACGTACGGGGAATGTTGTTGTTTTTCCTCGCACGGTTGTTGTTTTTCTTCTCTCCACTACCGTCCTTAGCTTTTGGTGGTTATGTGGGCTTCGGGTAGGCACCCATATGGCACTTCACACGCGATGTTAACTGCCCGCTGTCCAGAGCAGAGTGGTGGAATTTGTACGCACCGTTTCGTGTGGTGCCGTTTTTCCTTGGTGGAGAGAATTTTCCCACCCTGTGCTGAGCACGGCACCCCTTCGCGGGTGTGGTGACGATACCGATTCCGGGTTTTTTTTGTGGTGCTGGTCATCCACGTTAGCGTAACCCCGCGTTGTTACAATTGAACCGTACGAACATCGGCAATGGGACGCGACGTAAATTCATCAATTATGTACCACTTATGAGACTCCTTTTGTTTTGTTTCGTGGATAGATTTCCGGTTACGACCCGCACCAAACTGGGTTGTTCAGATGGGTAACAGGTAGGGATAAAGTAAACCGTACTGGAGCTTCACATAAATCTAGATCACTTGATAAACAGCTCTGGCGATCTTCTTTACAGACCAGAGCATTGCATTGTAGCTACAGAATTTATTCTTATTCTCAACCTGTGATACACCGTTCGTGCCCCTGAAACACATTCTCAGATTTACTTCCTCTTCCGCTTTGCTGAGACAATGGTGCGGAGATATTAAAAAACCACCGGTGGGTGGAATTAATTCGCCACTTTATGTCTAGACCGTAGCGTCTCTCGGTGATACATTTTCGGCTAAACAAAATTGAGCTACCAAACAGAAGGGCCCTAAACCTGGAACCGGATTATACATTGAACGGTTTTATTTGTTGCTTGTTTTTTGGGTGGAGGGTTTTAATTTAACCATTTTTCACACACTAAAACATTTCTTGTTGGTAATTTAAAATTTGGTTTGCGGGTTTAACAGCGCATTGTTGGTGCCTAAACACAAGCGACGAGTGATGCAATCGATCGTTTGTGGTCAAGCCTTCTACTAAGACGCTTTGCTCATCCCATCCTGGTGCAGCTGCCATGTGGAATACTTTCATAGGTTCCGTACTAAAAGATCACGTCGCTATACAAACAAGTTGGTAATTCCACCGGGATGATTATTGTGCGCATTTGTGCGCAACAAAATAAGAAATTTAATAATGGCCACGTGTTAACTCAAATACCGGACCGATTAAATCACACCAAAAACAATTATTAACCAACGCTTTGCACCGACAAATAATCGTCCGTCTTGCAACAATGCCAAAGCAAGCCGAACATTTTATTTTCCATTTTCGAAGTCGTTTCGGATGATGACCAAATCTAAAGCTTCTCCTTGTAGCTCACATCCAAACCCGCGAAGGTCACTGTGCGTTTTCTTCTTGAAATCGGTAGACCTGTCGGTACCCCTTCACGGCTGCCGAACGAGAAAAAAAAAACACTGGATTCCGAGCTGGGCTTTAATGTGCAAACCGGCAAACAAGGGATATGTCGCAACTCCCATCTCGTAGTCCGTTTCTAACCGCTTGGACCATTCCCGTTCGGCTAGACAATTTCTGTGTTTTTGTCCACCATGTTGGTTGAGCATTTTCGTGCTCCACCGTGTCCGACGTACCTTCTGCGCGTCCTCCATCTCGTTACGCTCCACGCAGGATTATGCTCCTCCGTTCCGCCTGCATCCCCGCGACGGCGGTGCCCACATGCAGCGAAGGAAAAAGAGAGCTAACGGTTGGCGCCTTGCGTGACCTTGCGGCTGGGTGGTGATCTGATGTTTTGCAGCACGATCACGATGGTGACGCGCATTGATGGCGCTTTTCCTAACGCACCACACACACACACACCGGTACGGTGGAAGTACGGCCGAAGTGACACGAAAAACACGATGCTTTAAGCAGGACGTGATTTCTAATTTTCCAAACACCTCCATCGAATCCGGCACGTACGAGGACCGACTATAATGCAAGCAGACAACAAACAAACAAAGAAAAACACCAACGCCTTCTGATGGAAATGTGAACGAAAGTCATGCCTGTCCGGCGAGACGTCCAATTGAGCGAAATTGGCAACGCACTATCTTAAAACACGGGGCCAAACATCTGCGGTTAGCTAATGAGTGGCCAGATTATCGGCACTGCGTAACATTAACGCGATGTTTTCGTGCACTTGTACCGACATGTGTCAGCGTCGGGAATCGTCACAGCGGTTACGCTCATGGCTACGTGATGGTCGTTTATCATGCCGCACCGGATTGCAGCATGGCGATACAGTTTTGGGCCACGCGGGGACACGATCGTCAAGGATTTTTAATTAGCCTTTTTGAGAGGGGTCCGAAGTCATAATTTTGGTCATGAATTGAGGATAAACGAGGGAAGCGTTTAAGTGTAATAGCAACTTTAGTTATTCGACTACTGAAAAGGTGAGAAATGCTTCACTAAATCATTGCCCTCAATCCTTTTTTGAAAGGATTTTATATACCTGTATCAGCTTGATCGCTTAAATTATCGGTACGGAGGAGATATTTCTTGACTTTTTCAATAAAAACTGACATTTTATAATGTTTACCACGCAAGTCTATTTGTAAACAACAAATTCTAGCAATGTATGAAATTCATTCATCTTTTTCACGATGTGCAGACCATGAAGTACACTTCCGCTATTTTCAAACATCCGTCCCAAGTCCCAACTCCACCCCACTGCGGGCACAAAGAAATTAGCAAAACTAGCATAGGAACAAATTTTGCAACATGAGATCCAAGCAACCACAACAATCTTCCTCGCATAATGCATCCGACCTTCGAATGATTTCCGAAAAAGCGCATCGCACAACGAAACGGTTCAACGAACGGTCACAAAAACTAGGGAAGTACAGTGAAGCGTACCGGGGCATTCTACCATCGGGTGGCTACAACAATCTGAAAGCTCCACACGCATATGTTTAGGGGTTGGTGTTTGCAGGCTTCCCAAATAGGACTCACCACTCACGAAATGCCCTACCACGCTGAGTAACCGGTGCACTAGGGCACACGAAAAGCTGTAAGGTCTCTTGCAAACTTGCCACTCGCAACACTTGAGCCCCCCCTATTGGGGAGTTACTTGAATACTCCCTCGAGGGAGGGGGATACCGGGGCCCGGTCGAGCGAATCGCGAGTTGCTGGTAGGGGACCGGCTGCGACCGAAGCGCGAGTGTGAGCGAGTGAAAAGTGTATCATAAAGTGGCTTTTGTATAAAAGACGTTTGCGACCCACCGACATCATCCAGTATCTTTTTGGACTCTGGTATTCCAGTATCCACCGTACAGTGCAGTACAGTTTGTAAGCGTATCACAATGAAGTCTCTGGTACGTGAAGATGAGTTTGATTTTTCCTTAGGTTTATACAGTGGTTTCATCCTGCCAAGCAAATAAAACGGGCGAACAGATCAGTGTGCATAGTGATCGTGCTTCGGTTTTCGGTGATCAGGACATTGGAATACGAACATTAAGTGAAACGCTCACCAGCGACGGATGTGTTTGAAGTTCATCATCACGCATTATAACTACCGTGTGGATCGTGCACCAAGAAACTTCGCCCACAAATTGTGCGCTGGAAGTTATGCGTTCATTTGCATGCAAACTGCAACGTTGGACGATTGGCACGAGTTCCGCGACTGGAAACTTGGTGAAACGTGTTTTTGTCTCCTTCGAGGAGGTGGAGGCAACCACTCCTTTGCCTCCTTTGATCAAGTTACGTTAGCTTGATCATCGTAGTTCATTTTTTTTGTTACTGCCGTTGTGCGAACTGCATCGTGACAAGTGAAAACGAGTCCACCCCGCTGGGAAAACGTGGGGATCGGTGGCTTGAATCACTTCCGCCTCGTTAATCGATGGGAAGTTAATGGAAATGATAACGGGGCGAAGGGAAATTGATCCCGACGTACGATCCGATCCGTTCAGAACCACTTTCGATGATATCTCACTGCGCTTCGCATACATGTAACTCAACACATAACGCGTAATGTTTGCATTCGTTTTCCCCTTTCGCAGGTGTTGTTGGGTTTGACCACCCTGCTGGTCTTGAGTTCAGCGGCCGAACAGAAGCAGCAGGCGGCGGCCGAAGAAGCGAAACTAGCGGAGCAGGGTGAAAAGCGCCATGATAAGCGTGGGCTGTTCGAGCACGACTTTGGCGGGCATGACTTTGGTGGACATCATTTCGAATCGTACGGCCATGGGCATCATCATGTGGATTTCCATCCACATCACGAGAAGACACTGACCGTCGTGAAGAAGGTCCCGGTCCCATACCCAGTGGAGAAGCACATCCCAGTGCCTGTGGAGAAGCACATCCCCGTCCCGGTGAAGGTTGGAGTGCCGAAGCCTTACCCAGTGTACAAGACCGTCCACTACCCAGTCAAGGAGATCGTCAAGGTGCCCGTGCACGTTCCGGCTCCGTACCCGGTGGAGAAGAAGGTCCCCTACCCGGTCCATGTTCCGTACGATCGTCCCGTCCCGGTGAAGGTGTACGTGCCCGCTCCTTACCCAGTGGAGAAGAAGGTCCCGGTCCCGGTGAAGGTCCATGTCCCAGCTCCTTACCCAGTGGAGAAGAAGATCCATGTCCCTGTCAAGGTTCCGGTCCATGTTGAGAAGCCGTACCCGGTGGAGAAGATCGTCCACTACCCGGTCCATGTTCCAGTCGATCGCCCAGTCCCGGTCCATGTCGAGAAGCCAGTGCCAGTCCCGGTGGAGAAGCCAGTGCCGTATGAGGTCATCAAGAAGGTCCCATACCCAGTGCATGTCCCGTACGATCGTCCAGTGCCGGTGCACGTTGAGAAGCCAGTGCCAGTCCCGGTGAAGGTCCCAGTCCCACAGCCCTACCCAGTGTACAAGCACATCCCGTACCCAGTGGAGAAGCACGTCCCATACCCCGTGAAGGTCCCGGTCGAACGTCCGGTCCCATACACCGTGGAGAAGCACGTCCCTTATGAGGTCGAGAAGCCAGTGCCGTACCCGGTCAAGGTCCCGGTCCATGTGCCAGTGCACCATCATCACGAGGAGTACCACCACGATCATGTTGAGCTTGACCTGCACCATCACCATCACTAGAGATAAACGTATTAGCATTGTGATAACCATAGGAATACCTTTTCCCCTCCTTCCTTTACGACAAGAAATCTCCTCCCCCACGACGACTCCCATTACCTCCGGTTAATGCCCGTTATGTAATAGCTAAGTGAATCCAACAGGACCAATGCCCACAATTCACACCACAACGCCCCACACACACAGAAGACACGCGGTAGGAGCATTACGACAAACAAACAAACAAACACACGAACAATAGTTTTACTCACTCGATGAGTGGTATCGATCGTCGATTTCAGCTCGATTGATAAGCATAATGTTAGTGGTTAGGCGATACGCAATATCGCATGCGGCCAAAACCTCGGCCCCCGAGAGAAAGCTGATGAAACATGTCATAATTTCTTCTTCGTAAAGTCTCACATAAAACTTTTGAATGCGGAAACTGCAAAAACCAGAGCAAAACGCGGTCAAAAACGAAACGAAACCAACAATCGAAACCACGGCCGATTGCGTTTTGGCACTTTGGATTGTTAGGATTATTGCCCGAAAGAGTGAAGAGAGTGTGGAACTATGGTCGAAAAGACTTAACTAATATGATGAACCACGATGAAAGCGGAAGAAATACAAAACGAAAAGTTGAATTACAAAAAAAAGAAGAAAATAAAATCATTGTTGAAACCAAATAATCCCTCCCGTGTGTATTGTTATTTTAATCTTTTTGACGAAAAATTATGCTAATCTTTGAAATAGAGTTGTGAGCGAATGGGTTGCTTTTCATTATTGCTTGTTATGAGACAACGGCGGATGAGATAATTTTGTGTTAAAGAAATTTCTTTTCCCTTTGCTGCGTAAGCTTCGCTAAATCAAACTGAGTTCGTTTGCGTACAATCTAGCAACAGTGAGCTAAGATAGACAACATCACAACATATATTAAGCAAGAATGTTATAAATGCCTGCCATCTCCCAACATACGCCAATTTCCTGCCAGCACACACGGCTTGATCCTTGCACTCGCGATTGGTTCACCATTTAGCTCCACTTAAATGTATGATCGACGGATTACATGCACGATCCAGCGGTTGAAGAAATGTTGAGCAATCCTAACCCACAGACCTTGCACCATCAACCGCAAACCGACGGAAGGCACACAAGCGCATGCAGAAAACCATACGTTCTCGTGCAGTGTTTTTCGATCCAGTTTCCTTCGATCTCCGCCAACGATCGCAATTAACCGTCACTAGCTTGGTTGCGCTAGCATTTCCTTTCCGTTCGCCATATGCGCACTAGAACCGTGCTCGATCAGCACCCGATGTCGTAACACATTCCCAACACAGCCGTCTCCGGTTCGCTGCGGTGGCCAGGTGCCTTTCCGAGGTCCGGCTGACTTCGGCCCAAGCATGTGTGGTTTGTCTCACGATTCTAGCGTACTGTTGAAATATGGCTTCCTGGCGATCGCGGCAGGCTCACCGCACGATTTACACGGCGTCGACCAAAGCGCCGTGACATATCGCAGAACGCCGAGAAGCCTTCGGCTTGCTTCTGCGTGCTTTCCACAGCCATGGAGTGGTCGACGATCGATTCCTTTCGATTTCATCCGTAAGGGAAAACAATGTCTATTCTTAACCATTTGTCCCACCAGCAGCAGTGTGCGCTCGGAGGGTAACATCGAAGAATTTCAATGTTCCAGTTTGCGACAGCAATCGTTTGAAAGGCTTTGGGATTAGAACGTGACCGTATCGTTGCTGGACGATCTTTACATGAAGCGATTGAAAGAAAAAGTGAAGTAGCAATGTTGCCTTGATGAGAAACTGGTTCATCTTGTTCTGACGGTTGCCATACATTAGATGCACGGTGAAGATTAATTAAAGCTTTAAAGAAGTAGAGCTACTGGACACCTAACTGAGCATTAGTCGCAATTATCATGTAACTGTTTCCAAAGCATAATAAATTAACAACGCATTTTAGTTCTAATGATGTTCTAATGATCGCGATTAAAGTCACTTGAGTATTTTAAACCTCTGAAGTAAACTTTAAAAATATTTGTTTTTTGAAAAAGATCGAAATTGCTGGTTGCAATTAATTTTTTACTAAGTTTAATTAGAAGAAAAACTAATTAATTTAAACTTTATAACTTTCACGAAGATATCCGTGAGTAAACATTGCTTTCTATAACAGATTTTGCTCCACACGTGCTTAAATTCAAATCATGAAATGTGTTGAAATATTTCAATGAAACCTGGTGTGAAATATTTCAATATCATAACTTCATTTTGCATACTTTCAGGCTGAGTAACGCCATGCAGCACAATGTTTAGTACAATGTACAGTGTTGTGCATATCATCAGCTTTTCTATTAATTAAGACGAGCTTGAGCTCCATTTGTCCAAAATAAAAAAAAAAACTAATAGCTAAGTAATTAAATAATTCACACTAATAAGATAATAAAAACCAAGAAAACATAAAAATATTAACACTCATAACCCTTACTCGTGCAAGATACGATCGATATAAATAATGTCGAACTTTTCTAAAATGAATAAAGTAAAATATATCGTTGATAATCAAAAAGAGAAACAATGCAACAATTTAATAACAACATAATTAATTTGAATCGATGCATTGCTATAGTTTGGTAGAACAATTTTGTTGTTATCTATTTATCTGAAATTTTATCTTTATATAGCTTTTGACTTAATTTTAATCCATAGTGAATATTCCGCACGTGTTCAGCTCCTAGATTTTGAAATCAATTTTTTAACCATCTTTCAAAATTATTGAACCATGCAATTAAAATGCACTAATAATTTACATTAAATCATTATTAATTAACATTAAATCAAAGTTAAAAATTTTAAAATGTTTGTGCTACATTCAGGCCTAATTCCTCTATTTATACACCATTTTATTCGTGTTTAAAAGAAGGGAGCATTGCTGCCGTACACTTAGCCAGAAAGGTGAAGAAGGAGACATGCATCACAGTGTTGAGGAGAATTCCCAAGCTCACGCTCTCCGTCACAACACCAGTGCTGCATGCGATCATATTTACTTATGATCGCTCGTTCGGTAATTGCATAATTTATGAACACAGCCGCAAGTTTGTATGTGCTGAAGAGCCTTATGTGTGCCGGATGGCTCGGTGCTAGGGGAGCCGATTGATTGATGCGAGTTATTTAGAGGATTGGTGTCATTATTACGGATACCGCATTACCTTGAAGCCGACAGGACGCGATCAGTTTAGAGGAAAGAGTAGTTTCTTCGTGGCCCATTTTGATCGATTGCTCTCAATCGATCCGATCTGCATATGAAAAAGGGCTAAGGGTTTAAGCGGGATTGTTGGGACTTGTCTGTACCGGAGAGCGGTTTTGTTTCAGCTATTACTGTCGCACCGTTACATACTCACAATATCAATAATACCGTGATTGGATGCAAAAACTTCACTCGAACCACGAACCACGGGATGAAAGTGAATGAACGGGAGAAAGATCGCGATGGCGAGCATTACCGCGCACACACATACAGCCCGTGCAGTGGGGCAGAGTGTTTTGTTCGTGGTGGTAATAATAGTTGCATTCGCACACACAACACAACAAAAAACCGGGGCGCCATCAGCCATCACGCCGCACCACCCATGCTCACCATCCCAGACCGAAACGATCGCACAATTCGCGTTCGGGGTGGTTTGGCGGATGATATAAGCGAACATTTAGAAGAGCACATAATTGACTGTATCTCGCAGCCAGGTTTGCCTGCCGGAGTCTCGCAGATTGGGCGACACTAATCGATGCGAGGTCGGTGCGCTGTGTTTGCACCCAGAAAAGGATTACGAACTGTGAGGGGTTTGCAAGTACACCGAACAGGAGCCGATCGGTCCAAAAACGGTCTGCTACCAGTTCGCATTTCCACCTGGGGTTTTGTTTCACACCCGATCGTTCTGTGCGAATCGGGGTCGATCTGTGCGGCTAGGATTCCCGGGGAGAAGTAATCGATGGTATGGCGCTACTGCACCTTTCTCGGTGCATTGTGTGGACGTGTGTCGCAATGGGGCCGGCGTGTGCAGCGTGAAAGAAAATGCAACGAATCGAGAACGGTTACGGGTGTAAAATTTTCTTTTTACCATTAAGAATCTTGTTTGGCGATTTAGCTCTCGGTCGCTCGCATGCTGCAATAAACGGCCTCCAACGGGTTCAATCGGGTGGGCTTTATGGGCTAGATTTGCGAAGCGGCCAATAAATGGCCACCCGGGACGGGTTCGCAGTTCGCGAATCGTTAGATAATTTTGTGTATGATCTCCGGGCGGCCCGGTGTCTGCCTTATGTAATGTTGCTCCTGCACAAACGTGCGCAAGTACAGACCCGGTGTGTATGCATACCCTGGCGCTTGATGCACACTCGAGCGTAAATGACGTGCGGTAGGCGGTTTGTGAGAGCGAAAAAAAAGGATGCAGCATGGATGCGTGAGAAAAGGCATACAATGTCACTCAACCGATGGTGGGAATAGGATTGTGAAACATTCGTGAACTCGTTCACTAATTGGATTGAGGGAAAATAATAAGTAGCTTTTTCTGCTGGTTTGAATTAATTCTCTCGTTGTTACCAAAATTGCAACAAATGATTTAAAAAAAAATTAAATTATTTGGAAACTTTCATAAAGTCCGTAACATGTTCAAAGGGCCTATTATTTTATTATTTGTTTTAAACAAAAGAAGAAGTTTAAGATATTGTTATACATAATGCTCTTCGAAGGGCTAAAATATTTTTATTAACATTTTTTTAACAAACAAATAGCCACTTACGAAAAATTCGCTTTTCCGATACGAATAATCCTCGCATAACTTAAGTAAATTATAATACAATTTCCATCATGTCTTCAAATGATTCTTGACATTTAATTAACAAAATTTCATTGCAACATTTATTGTATGTAACTGTGTTCTTCAAAGTATTATTTCAATCTCGAGAAACATGTGGCATTATAGTTATGTTACCTACTGTACACCGTCTCCGAAAGGAGTTATAAATTGTCCAGACAATTGTCCGATAAAACTGCAAACATATATGATGCAATGACGCTCGTCTTTATCCGCACGGCCACATATTGTTCGATAAGCAGCACAGACCCACAGCAGGAAATTCGAAAATGTGCGAAAATACCCCACCCATCCAACATTACGTGCACCCGACTGCGCACGCTATTCGCATTTCGTTCGATCATGCATCGTGGCCTCATTTCAATCGCCGAAAGGCGTTCGATCGAAGTCCAATACATTTTCCTGCTAGCTACCTGGTGCCTGTTACTACTAACGACCGAAATGCCACCTCACTTGGTGTTATTTTCCCATAAACATTCACCCTCTGACGATTGATGTGACCGACAAGATACGACGCTTTTCTTCGGGAAAATTGAAAAATTTTCTGCCTCATAAAAAGTTTTCCCGTACTGTTTGTCCGTAAAGCGACTAATTAATTCGATCGTTGGAGGGAATTTCACCAAAGTTTGATTGAAAGAGAGAAAAAAAAAAGTAATAGACATCGATTTCCTGTCAGTTTTGCACCATCCTCGTTACGCACAAGCGGCCAAAATAATATTGCACCGTTGGGGAATGTTTCGATGTTCGCTTTTCTTTCGATTTCGACGTTTGGTTTAATTTATTACACCGTTGCAGCACCAGCGATAAAAAAATGGGTGGTCGAAACAGTGCCCAACCGAGTAGACCAGACCATTTTACGTACCATAAAGGCAGCCACTAAATCGAAAATCGGTCTACTACCAACCCCACCAACACCGCCAAGTGATGCTATCCATCCGGCGGAGCATCTTTTTCCAAGTGTCCGTCCAAGGTGCACAGAAAGAAAATGAAGTTACACCGTCGGTGTAGCCGAGAAGGAGGAAAACTAATAAATTTAATTGACTTGCGTTGCGTGGCAAGGTGCTTACATCAGGTACGAAAAGTGCTTCGACAATTTGTGCGATATAATCGTACAGACTACTCGTGGCGATATCAAATAAGAGAAGAAAGACGGGTACAAAATACATTAAGTTCGAAAAATGCACTCATCGGAGGCGAAAGGTTTCTTTTCACGTCGGTTGGCAAGGGATGTCCATGCAGAAGCCAAAAGGCCGAACGAAGAAGAGTCACTAATTCATGCGAACAATTCAATGCTGTCCGTGGTGTACCGATGAATCTTGAGGCATCTAACAGTGCGGCAGCAGCGGCAACAGCAAATCGCTCAACCGTAGCAAGTGAAATTTTCCGACGACCTCGCTCAAGGAGAGACTTCTGGCTGACCTATAATCTGCCGGTTAGCCTTTTGAGGATATACAATTTATTTTTGCCACGCTTTGCCATCGATTAGATACAGAAACAGCTTTATTTTCGCAATACTTTACGAAGAGACTTACAAAAATGATTTGATCTGCAATGAAATCTTCTACGACACGATGATGAAAAAGGTTAAATATTATCCGCTCTCATGTCTTAACGGTATGCAGAACAGTACGTATTTACTGAGATGCTTCCACCATGTCAGCTGAGGCAGGAGGTGTTGTTTTTTTCTCTCCTCTCACTCGTGTTGGTCATTGTTTTATGTAATCATAGAGGTAGAAATTCGGTCGCTCCATGACGGTATGGACGGAAAATGAAACTGAGCGGAAACCACATTACCCAATCTTCGGCCAGCGCACGTGTGCTTCGATTCGAAATGTATGAAATGCATCCGCAGCAGGGACACTGATCGTAAACAAAAGTGCTACATTTCACTCATCGATTAGATGTCCGCTCAAGGCTGACTTCAGAATGAAGGACATTCGGTCAGAGGAAATGTCCAACACGAATGGTGTCGGTGTTGTATCGAAACAAAGAAAAACAAATCAACTAACATCTGGTACGATCAGTTTTTCAAACAAACAAAAGCATTCGATGAGTTCGGTTCGATGGAATTGAATGGTTTGCGGAGGATGAACATCACACCACGCAAACCCGGCGGCTGCCCTATTCTTTCTGGTGTTGTTGCAAAACTGTTCACCTCCCCAAAACGCTGTCAATCATCGATCGCCACGCCACGATGCTACAAACCACTAATCCCGCTTGTTTACGTAAGCCCTAATAATAGTAAACATTGGTCCCAACCCCCCGGCCCAATGTCCAAACGAAAGACTTCAATGAGCGCAACACATCCCTAAAGCGACGAACCCGCCCTGAATTCATCACCGTGTGCCAAACCAATGGTTCCATTTCATGCCATTGCTCCAAATACCGATCGACCCAGTTTTTGTTTTCTATCTCATCAGCAAGCCCTCCGAACGCTCCCGCTTTTTCGGGTGGGGAGCAAGGTGTTGCCGGACTGTTGCTGTAAACTTTGCAAACCTCTCGTCGCTCTCTGCGCGACGTCTATCTATGGGACGGTTGTTTTTATGCTGTAGACAACCCACCTTAGCGCTTAGCGCCATGTCTCCGCCTGACCGCTTCAAATTCACCTCCCACTGGGGGCGGGCGAGTGGGTGCCTGAGGGCTTAGCAGCATCTCCCACAGTTAAAACGATGCCCATGCGACATGGCTTTAGTTTCACGGGCTTCGGATCGGGGACGATCGGTTGCGTCCCGGTCCCTTCCGGTCCTACATCGTTTACATCGAATCGACGTGAGGTTAATAACTTGAAGGGATTGCGATGCCAAAGGGCAAAACATAACGATCAAACTAATGCTACAAAACTGTAGAGGACAAAAAACACTTTCAAGAGTAGAACTAATAAATTTACTTACGTCCAAATATTTCAAGCCACAGACAGAGAGACTCCTCCTTCCAAGCTTAGATTATGAAGTTGCATGGCACATGTGCGTTTTTTTTTTCGCTCTTCTACCGGCCTACCATGAAAAGTGAAAGCATGGCAGGTCAACGCCATTTGGCCAAGTTACCTAGTGTCCGGCTTGGCAGTACCCTGCGTGCCCTGCCACTTTGGCGCATGTTCATTATGACTTCATGAGGTGGTTCACTCTTCACGTGCCTTCGCTAGCACCCTGGCCCAACATGAGGCTGACCTACCGGTGGCCGGTGGTAGCATAATGTGTGCCATCGTGGTGTTTAATTTTTTGCATTATTTTCTCCTCCGTTGGCCCATCAACCTCGAAAACCCGCAATGATCTTCATGACCGATCCGAAAGGGAGATGAAGAGAGCAACATCAAGCAGCTACAAAATAATGCAAGAAGTAAATACACGCGTGCGCGAACGCTACTAACACGATTACGATAGCCGTGTGGCTACCATGCTGCGTGCCCACCAGGACGGATGGGAATGGTAAAACCATTAGCCACGGAGAGTTTCTGGCCGGTAGGGAGAAAGGTAGGGTTGTAAAAGAAGAGGAAAAGTGCAGAAGCAAAAACGCAATAACAGCGTAGTGATGGTGAAAAAAAAAATAAACGAAAAGGAAAAACGCTACGGCATTGTTGCATAATAAAAATCTATCATCAAGACCGTATAACCTATATCTAGCTAATTAATCGTACAGGGAGACGGCGAGAGAGCGAGAGCGAGTGAACAAGAATAAGAGAAGATAGAAACAGTCACAGACGAAAACAAAAATTGTATGCCCAATGTATGCAATCGGGTAAATTGGAAAAATTTATGCTGCTGCACAAATAAGCAAAACGGACGCAGCGCACACACCGAGCTTCATTAGACCGACCACAATGCGCATCTTTCGGCAGCTAAATTGTCCAATTTTATCTCCCCATTAGGTCGGCTTCACACCTTCAATTGTTGGGGATGATATGGGAAGGGGAAACTAGTGCAGCTATTGTTCTGCAATGCAGTAGGCCGGGGGTACGCTGTGCCTTTGCGTTTTAATTCCGCACTTTAGCTGTCATCATATGCAGCTAATTGGTGGAAGATTTTGATGCTGATTTGACACCCAATCGTACGGGTTTGCATTATGTTGGCATGTTGGGGTGTGTAACCCAAAACTCACAAACCCGCGCATTACCATTGGTTACGCATGTTCGGGTTCTTGCTTGCTTGATTGTAATTGTTGATGACTACATGGACAAGAAATAGTAATTACAGCAAACGGCCGTACTGTTAGGTACGCTGAAAAGTTACTTTCAGAGACGACTACTCTAAAAAAGACATTTTTGTGTATAAAGAAAGTAAATTATTGAAGATATTTGTCTAAAATTTAAGATTTCCGATAATTTCAGAAAAAATATAATTAATTTTGAAACATAGTAATGTAATCAATAGGTTTAGGTACTTATTGGACGTGGTCTTTTAAAAGATTTTTTTTTTATTTCTTCAGGAACGGCGTATTGCTAAAAGAAATTTTATAAAATATATAGAATATATCAGTTATATATCTTTGTATCTCCTCTTAAAGAGAGCTTTTGAAAATTATAATAAGAAAATATTGAATAAGCTTTAATAATAAGCCCTTTAATAAGCCTTTAAATTATTTATCACTTGAAAACATCAAACATTTAAATCAAATAAAGTTGATCCTTTGCATTCAGACATTTCTAAGTTATTTCAAAAATATAACGTTATTTAAGAAATAATTGTATCAGAAACTATATAAATGTGATTGTATAACCACAAAGATTGGCTAAAACACATCCGATACTCCGTTACCAATGCAATGAATTACTCGTTAATAAAGTGCTTTCAATGCGATATCTCTACAAGCGATCTCGTCTAAAACCCCGCAAAACGTTCTTAAAAACCTAACACAGCAGCAAAAAAAAGTGGCTACTCCACGGCAACCAATTTCCAAGATTGCATTCATTTGTGTTCACCCAAGGTACATGTTAAATCTGACCACAAGCTACCCTACCGTTGCGTCCACGTGAAGGCCTTTCCAAGGGGCGAGGAATTTTCCTCCATACACCGCCCAGCCAGCAGCGAACACACAATAGTAATTATGATGATTTATGTGACACCTTCGTGTGATGGGCAGCCGAAGTAGTGGAAACAGCTTGCCAGTCATGTTTTGTTGGTGCGAGTCTCGTGCACTTATGCAGCTGGGTGCAACATGAATGTCGCCTCCCCATCGGGAACATCGGTGAGGTAATCGAATCAATTAAACATTTATTCTGCTCGGCATGTCACGCCGAGAGCGTGTCGGTTGTTGTACCCAAAGTCAGCGAACTGTAACACTCGAAAAGTATATAAATTTGAAGCTTAGATATGTATTATGAGATGAAGATGTCTATCAACACCCAAAGGAGTCCTGGCTTCTACACGGAGATAACCGTACGTCGGTGTAACCTTATGTGTGTTGTATCACATCGATGGTTAACAGCGTGGGGTGCGATAATGTTACCAACCGATTTGGATGGTGAATTACGTGACGATGCTTATGGTAAATCGCACATAAAGCTCTACAGTCATGTATTACCGATCGGCACACACGTTCACCTCAAAATTGCGCACCCAGTCCAGCCAAAATCAATTACGCTCTTGCTGCTCATACATTAGCAATAATGCTCGTTTTGCGAACTAGATCATTACTAAACTTCCGCGGGATTTAGCCATCCCGTGTACTAGCATGAGGTCCGGTTCGTTGACACGCGCTGGGTGGAAAAATAACCCAAACCAACGGACCCAGCCAACGCCGAAGCTACGCACACACAACAGTGGCGGAAAAATTGTTACCAGTTTGCCAATTTTTGCCGATTTGTTTTTCGTCATCTTCCTTTCCACAAAGTGAATCCACCACTACCTTCGCGCTGTTTCCTATGTACTTACGATCGTAGCCTTTTTTTTGTTGTCTTGTTGTTTCAGACACCTTATGTACCGCCGGCACGATCGACAAATCGATTGCATACTGGCAGGCTTTTGGTCGCATCAGTGCGGTACGGGGATTGCGCTTTTTCTCTTCATTGTTGTACCTTTCGCTGGACCTCCATTTGCACGGCGATAGAGCGGAAAGAAAGAGAGAAGTTACATTTACTTCGCCCTTGCTATGATGATCGAGCACGCCGTAAAAACCAACATTTTGCGTTAGATTTCCCACTATCTTAGCCCGTTTTCTTTTGGCCTCGCGTCACATCGCGTACATCGGTTGCTTCTGCTTGTTGTTTCTATTTGCGCAACGAACTGGTCACATTTATTTTCCACCCATTGAATTTATATATTTCAGCAACGGCATAACCACATTTACATTTACTTCGTTCTTTTCCGGTGTTCTTTTTTCCCCCCCAGCGTCTAATTGCCGGTTCGATAGGCACTGCTCGTTGTGGTTAGCTGGCAAAACTTTACGCGCAGCTCGAAATTACTCCCGAAATGAGTGATTTTCATCAAACTGTGTGTAGCGTCTACGTGTCGGAGACGATCTTGATCGAAAGCTACGATTGCATTGAACGCACTGCTACGCTTTTTCGGGTCGGGGAGTGTCGGCCAGGGGGTTTTTTTTCCTAACCAGCTCGGATTGGTTTCGGAAGGCCGTTGGCTCATCACTTAGGAAAGCAATAGAATTCATAATCCGGATGCGCTCGGCCGAGGCAAAGATCTCACCGCAGGCAGGAGGCGAAAAAGGATGACGAAAAGAAAGAAAACTGTTTGACGCAACCATTAAATGTAATCAATGCCCGCAGCCGGAAAATGAGAATTTCCCCCCCTATAAAGAGGAAGATTTTAATCAAAACCCACAAAATGAAATGCATTGCAAACTCGCATTTAATTGACTAAACATCATTTCCATCCTGTTTTATAGGGCTTTTCTCATCGTACTTGATTTGCTTAATGTTTTGTTTTGTGCAAATGATTTATTTTGGGGTTTCCCATCCCGAATTTAATTTATTTAAGGGTCATGTAAAGGATATTGAATGATTGAGGAGGTGTTTTTTTTGTCTCTCCCTCCTATCAATCGTCTAATAGTTCCTAATTACTAATTATCCGCTATCAAATCATTGCCGATTAATTATACCGGTAGATCACAGCGAATATGCCCCAATCATCCCTGCAGGCAGGAAGACACTTGCATATGGTTCGATTCACCACCGCGGAGTGCAACACAGCAAACCACACACCATTACACCTTTCATCTGTTACACCTGTAACAAACTGCACTGTGCCGTCACAATGGGCCCGGCCCCGGGAGCCTTACGCGACCGCTCTATTGGATCGGAAAACTTTATGCATACAGCATGGTTACGACCGTGCTGCATTTTGTGGGTAGTTACGACGGTACATTGCACAGTTTTACGTATGTTTTTTTTTTCTTTCGCTTTGCTACCAACCTTTCGGTAGGTTCAACCCCCGGTGGTCAGCCACGGATCATATGTTTCTGGCTTCTTTCTCGAAGGCTCCAAGGCTTTTGCTTTCCTGCACCGTACACCGCTCGCCACACGATGCCACCCCGTCCTCACCGTACGGGGTGGTTGAGATCATCAAATTTTACACCCCATGACCGATCGCGGGGGCGAAAGATTGGAGGGGCGAATGGTGCGAGGGGGGGGAGGGGTGAGGAATCTGCCTTCGTTGGGCTGCGTTAGTAATGCTGTCGTAGAATCAGCACACTGCCCCAAACCGAAATGTACTACAATCCCTCGTCCTGTCCCTTCGTTTCAGCCTTTCTTTTGCAACCCAATAGCTCACCCGAGCCCACGATTCACCTGGTAGAAGCGAAAAGCGAAACCGAAGCGAAACGAGATGGCCAAACGAAAAGAAACAACACAAAAAAAAAAACAACCACAGCCAACCCGATGGCCCGAGGAAAAGAAGTCGTCACCAGGTGCTGGGTGCGCTTCGGGTGCGCTTATTGCCCTGGCCGTACGGTACGGCCGGGCAAAGAAAATGGCCATGGGTAATGGGGTGGAAATGGCGCTACGGAAAAAAGGGGGCCAAACGCGTGTGACGGGGACGAAAGCGAGCGAGCGAGCGAGCGAGTGAGAGGACGACACGAGAGGGTGGTATGAAAATGGCGTTATTCACTCTCTTTCTATCGGCGTCCGGATCGGGGTGTATAATCCACCCCTGGTGCATTCCCTTCCCCTTTCGCTTGACTTTGGGGCTCGGGAAGCGTAACGGTGGCCGAGCCTCCCTCCGAACGCAAGGCGAAGGCTCCGAACGATCGGCACCAAAATCGTACCAAGAGAAAACCCGTGGAGGAGCCGAGACGTGCGGGCGACGGTGATGCGCTGGCGATCGGAGTGGTGGCCGGAGGAGAAACCTGTCTGTATAAAAACCATCGGCAGCGTCAAACTCACCATCAGTTGTCTACTTGCTTGTTTTACAGAACACATTTCGCTCGGATTAAATATGAAATTGTTGGTAAGCAAACAATCGGTTGGTGTTGTTGTTGTCTGGGAGGTGAAGTTTCGTGAAGCCAAACAGTTCACCGAGTGTGAGAGGCATGGACTTGTGACGGTGTGCCCACTAAGTGCACTAAGTGCGATCCAAAGAATCAGAACGAATATCAGCATTATCGTGACATCGTGATCCAAAGTGTTCCGACATTGTTTCAACAGTGCAAGAGTGCCCCTGAATATCTCCACTCCCGGGTGTGCGACTATCTCCAACGACTCGTACTATCCAGTCAGCGTGCACTGATGATCGTTCATATTCCCAACAGGAAGGAAAATCATTGCGCACGGTCGAGTAGCTTTAAAGTACAAGATTAAATCTCCAACTAAAAAACAAAACAGAAAAGAAACAGATCTTCTTCAACCGCACCAGGTTGGAATGGCTTCGCAGTGTGCTTTTGCTTCCAAAAAACTTTCGAAACGAAATGGACGAGAGCACCAAAATTGGCGCCCGCGTTTCCCTTTCACGCTTCCGTGCACCGGTCGGGTTGCAAACCAAAAGCAACTTTCGTTTCATTTGGAACGGAAACATTCCGTTCCATTTAATTAACTGGTTAGCCTCTCACTCTTTCTCAACCATTTCCTGCTCCGGTGTTGGTACCGGTGTTCAGCTTCTTGCAGTACGCACATTATTGCCTTGGCAATTGTAATTGTGGCACGATCGCATAAACAATACCCATTCCGACAAGGTCGTTGAGCTTCCGGGGTTTTTTTTTTTTGGAAGTGTATATAACGCAACCTGAACGACGTTCATTAGCGAATGAATCTATTCGTGGAGTCGAATTAAATCGACTCCGAATCGAGCCTCAGTTTAGACCTCAGACCTCAGGGTATCGATTGTCTTGAGAAGATCATTAGCAGAAATGTTGGGATCATTGTCCAAATACCAGAAATCATTCGCACATCTCCTATAACATCCCACTGAAAATTAAAATTTATCTCTTCTTCCAACTCCGTGTTTTTCCCAGGGCGTTGTCTGCCTACTTGCCCTGGTGCTTTTCGCATCGGCCGAAGATGAAAAGAAACCAGTGGTGGAGGCCAAAGTAGATGACAACAAGGCAGCCGAAACTCAGGCGCTCGATGACAAGAAACAGGACAAGCGTGGACTGCACGGCTGGACCGGTAGCTTCGGTGGCTTCGATGAACACCATGAGGTGCCACACTTTGAAACCCACGAGGAAAAGACGCTGACCGTCGTCAAGAAGGTCCCGGTCCCATACCCAGTGGAGAAGCACATCCCGGTGCCAGTGGAGAAGCACATCCCCGTCCCGGTGAAGGTTGGAGTGCCGAAGCCTTACCCAGTGTACAAGACCGTCCACTACCCAGTCAAGGAGATCGTCAAGGTGCCCGTGCACGTTCCGGCTCCGTACCCGGTGGAGAAGAAGGTCCCCTACCCGGTCCATGTTCCGTACGATCGTCCCGTCCCGGTGAAGGTGTACGTGCCCGCTCCTTACCCAGTGGAGAAGAAGGTCCCGGTCCCGGTGAAGGTCCACGTTCCAGCTCCTTACCCAGTGGAGAAGAAGATCCATGTCCCGGTCAAGGTTCCGGTCCATGTTGAGAAGCCGTACCCGGTGGAGAAGATCGTCCACTACCCGGTCCATGTTCCAGTCGATCGCCCAGTCCCGGTCCATGTCGAGAAGCCAGTGCCAGTCCCGGTGGAGAAGCCAGTGCCGTATGAGGTCATCAAGAAGGTCCCATACCCAGTGCATGTCCCGTACGATCGTCCAGTGCCGGTGCACGTTGAGAAGCCAGTGCCAGTCCCGGTGAAGGTCCCAGTCCCACAGCCCTACCCGGTTGAGAAGCACATCCCGTACCCAGTGGAGAAGCACGTCCCATACCCCGTGAAGGTCCCGGTTGAGCGTCCGGTCCCGGTCGAGATTGAGAAGCACGTCCCGTATGAGGTCGAGAAGCCAGTGCCGTACCCGGTCAAGGTTCCGGTCCATGTGCCGGTGCACCATCACGAGGAGGAACACCATCACGAGGAGGTCCACTCCGAGGATCTGAGCGAACACCACGACTTCGGTTCTCATCACTAAGCCAAGAAGAGCTCCCATCATTTCATTATTTATATCGCAAAACTTGTGATCTTAGTTGCTAGCATACCCAACAGCGCTCCAACCATCCAACCAACACCCTCCCCCCCCTTCGTTCATCTGCCGTCATCTGCCGTAAGATCGATACAACTGACAACTAGCTCAAGATTCATCACCCTAAAGGCTCGGAAAGGAAAACAGAATGGAGGAAAAAAAAAACGCAAGCCAACGCTCTGTAAA
Organism: Anopheles moucheti; assembly: GCF_943734755.1. NCBI lineage: Eukaryota > Metazoa > Arthropoda > Insecta > Diptera > Culicidae > Anopheles > Anopheles moucheti. The sequence continues at coordinate 17,515,841 of NC_069141.1, forward strand.
GTAATGTCGAAAAACTGATCAAACCCGAACATCTACGAAACAACACCCGGATGAATGATGTATGGTGGGCGGGTGGCGCGGCGAAAGCAGGAAAGCCCAGTTCTCTGGTGCGTTTCAGCGCAATCGGGGTCAGCTTGTCACCTCGATTTGGCGGGAAACGAGCGTCACTACCGTCCGGTTGACCCACCAGAGTACCACATGTTTGCCACGCTTAAGCCACGCCAAACCTCACCATCTCCAGCATATCGGACGCGTTCTATCCACAAGCAAAAAAAAAAAAAAAACAGGCATGCGGGAGAAATAGGCACAGTGTTTTAGTCTGCCCCAAAAGTGGAAGAAACCCACCGCCGGAAAGCGGCCACCTTAGCCACCGTGGTTCCAACATTCACGTTCCTACCATCTGCTCGGCGGGACCGCAACCAAGGGTGGTCGGTTTCCGGTGGGTGGGTTCCCACCTTTGGACAGAGAAAGCCTTGCCTCGCACCCCCTCCCCTAGCCCTCCCCAATTTCCTGGCGTTTCCCAGGTAAGCAAATCTCTCTTACTAAAGACGAATGTTGCGGAAGCGGAAAACAAGCAGCAATAATACCAGCAAACTTCCTCATGCATAGATGCACACCATCGTCTCGCCCGTCGCATGCGTTCTTGACGCGTGTCTGAGAGCAGAGGGTGGTGCGAAAAGCAACATTGTTTTCTTGTTATATAGATTTTTAAACAAACTAATACGCGAACAAAACGCAATACCGACCAGGTCCCGCGCAGTCAAGAAGACCGGACTAGAAACGAAAAAAAACACACTACCAAAATGCAAATGTCGGTATAGTGCGCAGAAACCGGAATGGGGGGGGGGGAGAACGATAAGTGGGGCCGTGGAAAGTTGTGCGCCCGGTGCGCTAATAGTTTCCGTCCCAAACTGTCACTCCTCCCTCCCCCCACTGCCAACCCCTTTTCTGGGCGCCACCACCAGGGCCCTCAAATGCGGGGTGGCAGAAGAAGTGCTGTAAATATCGAAGTGCCGAACATTTCAAGATTTTTTGTTTTATTCTCGCCCCGCGGTTTAAAGAAGAAGTGTTAGAGGAAGAAGAAGAAAAAAAAACCAAAACGCCGCTTTAGCAGACGGAAATGCAGTAAAAGTTATAGAAAAACGCATCCCAGGAAGAAGGAGAAGTAAAAGGAACCCCAACAGAGGCCAGCTCAATTGTAACTGAACGTGGTTTTTCTTAGCTTTGCGCTCGTTCTCATATGCATTGATTGTTGTTTATTTTTTGTTTTTTTTAAATGTTTTTCTTTGCTCTGTTTACGATGTAAAAAAGAAAGGAAAAAATGAAATAAAAAAAAATGTGATTGTAAAAAAAAGCCACCACCCTTCAGCGCACCCTTCATTCCACCGACAGTACCCCAATCGGTGGTGTCATTTGGTCCGAACATACTAGAAACAAGCGATGGAAAGTATGCCTACGCCTCGGCAGCTTCCGTGTGTGCAAAAGGAAAACAGTGTTGCGCTGAAAACAAAGCAAAACAATCAGGCGAAGGCATGGTGCTCCGAAGCGAGCACCCGCATCCGATTGCGCAAGGTCGCTTGCCCATGCGCCTTACAAAAGAAGACATATCCAAGAGCGCCATGAAATTATGCGCATTATGATTACACCACCAACCTCGATGCGGTTTCGATTTCGGTTAAGCGGCGAAGAAGTACGCTTTTCTTTCAGCACTTATCGGCCCGATGCTTCGTGTTTAATCCGGAACGGCTTCATCACCGAAAACAATCCAAATTGCATCCACTTCATGGCCGGTGAACGGTGAAGTAATCCGCTGCAAGCAGGCCAACAGAAACTTCCTATCAATTTTACCCTCCAGATGGGATTACGTTTTGTGCCGTCGGTTGGTCTGCGGCCGGCCGAAATGTTGAAACATTTTTGGCCAACCGATCACACGCACAGCCCGATCGGGCCCTCGCGATGCTAAGCGTTTGCGCAAGATAATGAGCAAATGTGTCAGTTTGCGCTGGTTGCGCGAATTCGAGAGAAGCCCGGTAGCGATCGAGTGGTATTTTGTAACGCCTTGTATGATGAGAAAGTGCATGAATGCAACGCAACACAGCCCGAACTGTTGCAACCAGTTCGCAACCCAGACGGTTCCCCAGGCACGAGCGAACCGATGCGCATCGTACGCGGTAATAACCCGTTTGAGCCAGGCTGTAAGGGAAATCCTTCAGTGTCTGGCCCACCTTACCCCAATCGACGGTCCACCCGGCCTGTGGAAAAGCTTTCGCAAAGCGTCACTTCACTACAGCCGCCTATCGACGGTGCGTTAGCGTTCATGACTGTCACGTGCCTTCCAATCGGAGGCAAACTGATCTTTTTTGACAGGCGCTCGTTTGTGCTGGTCCGATGCCGATGTTGAATCATTTCGAAACGAGATCGAGTTTCAGTGCAGATTAAGCATGTGTCTGCCATTACAAAACAGTTTTCCTTTCGTGCGTGGTGTGTAAGGGATCGGTTTTTAGTGTATGGTAGTTAGCGTGATTAATTTTCACGCTAATCAAAATAGTCAAGGGCCCTTTTCGAGGTTTTCTGTTTATGATTGTTACATGAACAAATATTAGCGAGAGTTCTACAAGCCTATCGAAACGATCTTTGAATGACCATCAAGATATTAACGAAGATTGGAATTGTTGGGACAAGAGCCTTGGGAAATTGGCCCTTGAGGAAACTCATCACGAAGTCTGTTTTCTTATGATTGACTGACAAAATCGCTTAAAAATTAACATACATTTATTTTGCTGACTTCACTAGAGTTCTAAAGAGTTCCTTCAAAGATACTCAAAATTCAGTTCAAAGTTACTCTATCTCCACGTATTTTAAATAAAATCAAATTAAATTCACAAATCATGCATGTACTCACTTGATGTAAGGGATGTTTGCTGCCACGTGGTACTTTGCCCCAGGGTCAAAGTCAAGTTCGGACCTAAGCACCGGTGGTTTTACACCGCCATACTCTTCCCTGTCCATGAAGATGATTGGAAGAAAATAGAGAGCAACTATAGCCATGACTTTGCTACCGGAAAAAAAGAGCTCCGCTTCCAACACGAATTCCTACTGCGACCACATCGCCATACCACCCGCTCATACATACCGTAGCAACCACCAGTGGCAGTTGTACTGCTCCTTACGGACACGCTTGCTGAAGACGTCATACCGCCAGGCCTCAAGGGCGAGGGCAAACGGTAGAAACACTACCTTTTCCATCGCCAGTGAAAACAGGAAATTAATGTCGTGCGCCGTATCATCGACGGACTTCTGGACAAGGCCCAGATTTTGCAGATGCTTGGGCGAAGCGACGGAGAGCGAGATTGCATCACCGATCGCTTCGTGGAAACCTGCACAAAACCAGTGGAACGGAAATATTAAAAGAAAGTTAATTGAGCGCGTCTGGTGTGGTGGAGAAGGGTTCCGATTCCCTTACCCGGATTAGCTCCATCTCGGAACACCTTCGGATTGTTACGATAGTTCAGGAAGTACTGTATGTGCGCCAGCTCGTGATGCACGGTAATGAAATCCTTGTGCGTCACCTGCGTACACATCTTGACGCGATAATCCTTCCCGGTGCAGAAATCCCACGAAGATGGCTGACAAAGCACTGGTCGATTGGGCGGTTGCGTCAGTATCGAGGAGGCCCAGAAGTCCGGTGGCATGGCGGACATGTTCATCGATACGAAAAATTCTTCCGCAATCTGGAACATCACCAGCGGGTTGTAGCCTTGCTTCTGCATTTCCGGAGTGACTTCGAGAAAGCTACGTCCAGGGTACGGTATGACAATGTCCAGTATGTTCTGCCAGCTCTGTCCGTACATATCACCGAGTATGTGGTCCGGGATTGGGGCATTCTTGTTGATCTTATCCGGACCGTAGAACTCGCGCAACTTTCGACGCACGTACGCGTGAATCATTTCGTAGAGTGGCAGTATCTCACGCCATACCTGTTCCATTTCCTCCCGGAAATTGCGCGACTCGTACGGGAACGTCCAATAGGCAGCAGCATCCGTGAAGTCTACAACACCAAGAAATGCTCTACGTTAGGAAGTACTCTTATCGATAGGTACATGGATGCATGATACACACTATTAACACGCCCTGCATCATTCGTAAGATCTACCAGCTGTTCGAATAGATCGCGCATATTTCGACCAGATTTACGACGCCACTCGAGCCAAGTATACTGCAGCTCGTTCCAATCCCGGCTCTTCGCCATTATCTTCGAGAAACGAAAAAGATCGTTTAACATTCTACTTCTCGCCGAACCATCCCATCAAAGGCATTGTTTTACTACTTACATCCTTCAGATGGGGTTGCAGTCGAAGACCACACTCGAACGGTTGCTCGTACGCACAGATGGCAGCACCGTTAAAGATGGCCAGCATATCATTTACGATTCTATTGTACTGTGCGTGAGAAAAAGCGGTTGTAAGTTCGTGAATCACACACTAGCACGCAAAAGACGCACGCAAAGGGGGACGAATTAAGAAGATACCTACCCTGTCGAGCTGATCTGGTGGCAGTGCACTAGGACCGATGATTGACATAAGCCGCACCTGGCGGTACAGCTTGTCATCGAATATTTTCGTTTGATCGATACGACGCATTTGGTCCCACAGTAGGCGCTGGAAGTCGTTGTACCTTTGTTGAGCTGCAAGCTACGAACAGGGTGGACATAAAGAAACCTCAAAACGTTTTACTTACAAATTATATCAAATTAATTTATAATGCTCCTAGCTATTTCTTCTATTTTTTAAATTGAAAATAATCACTAACAAGCCTCCTAATGCAGTTTCTAATGAATGATTCTGTTTCTTTAATTGCCTTAATTTTTTTCCTCAATGACTCAAAGACAAAATCAAAGTCGCAGAATTGTCAAACAAACTACAATTAATATTTCCTTGTTGCTAATTAATGCAACCAAGCGCATTTTTCATTAAAGTGTCTCCAAAACCACAAAGTTACATTGCCGTTCAAGCTAAACCTTATTTCAACTGGTTTGTCTATGAAAATTCCAACTCTGCGCAGGCACAGCGCACCTGTTGCACGCTAAAAAAAAACACAATGCTAACGTCTGCATCTCAAATTCTCTCAGCCTTACCAGTTGATGCATAAATTAACCGCAAGCCAGTTCACTCGCACAGTTGTTGGTTCGTGAACTACCACTCTCTAGATGTCACTAATCTGCGCTCTATGTCAATGTCAAATCCCGTCAAGCCACAATTTTCCCACCATCCAATTTTCGCTTTCCACGGTAGCGGATGGAATTGTTTGCAGTACGATCATTACCAACTCATAAACAGCTACCCGGTACGTAAAACATGCAGGCGCAACCGTTTAAAAAGGTACCGTTCGTTCGGCTTCTGTGTGACCTTAGAACCTTCGTCTTTTTTTTTTTTTTGTTGTTGTAAAAACACCGCTATGCTTACCGCTTCGACCTGTGTTGCATCGTTGACGTTTGTCTCAAAGTTCCACTGTGCCGCAACGTTCAGCGAACACTCCAGCGAGCTTTTCCGATCGATCTCGGCAAGGAACGAACGCAACTTTTCCGTTTCCGCCCGAAACCGGCGCTCGTTCTCCAAGCGGAACCGTTCCTCTTCCGGGCTGCGATACGGGTAGTTAGGATCATCCGAGAACCGGTTCCGATCACGATAGGCTGGATCATCGTTCGGGAAACGTTGCGCGGGATCTCGGAAACCCTGACCTTGATCACGGTAGTTAGGATCACGAAAACCGGGCTCGCGATAGTTGGGATCGGGATTACGACCTCCGAAACCCGGATCATTCGGGTTGTAAGGTCTTCCGTTGGGAGTGTACCGGTTACGTTCATTTTCATCATCCCGGTTAGGATTGTACGGTGTACGATCGCGGTAGAGTAATGGATTTTCTACATCCGACACGTATCTGTTCCGATTGCGATCACCTCCATCCCGGTACAGCAATGGATTGTCTACATCGGAAACGGAAGGGTTGGGACTCCGATCACCCGGATATCTTTCCCGATTTGAATTGCGCGATGGATCAAATTGACGACCACCACCGTACCTGTCGCGATCGTTATAAGAATAGGGCTAACGGAAACAGATCAGTAAAATAAAATAGAAACAACTATTCTTGATCATCCACCAGTTTCTATCCAATGTTAGATCACTCACCGAGTCCGCTCCGGCTCTTCGATCGTAGTCGTTATTCGCACGACCTTGCGGTTGTGCCGGATAGTTCGGACGATCGTCCTCCTCGTCATCGTCACCATCGTAAGGAGGACCGAAACGTTCGCTTCTGCTGCGATCATACACACTGCTGCCATCCCCACTGACTACACCATCCACACCCAGGGGGACTCGCGTTGGAGATCCATCCCCATTGGGGAACGTCACTGGCCGACGCCCTTCAATTCCCGGCGGTGCCAAAGGTGGAAGGTTAAGCTGTGGATCTGCCTCACAATGGATCGATTGTAGTACCAACACCGCAACGATGGTGCATTTTATCAACAGGTTCAACATTGCGCAACGTTGTTGTCGTACATGTGCTAGGGTAATTTTACACTATTTGGAAGGATTATGCAAATCGAATGTGGGTGTTTATTTCGGCTATCGTAATGTTTTCACTTTCACTAAGTTTTAATATATTCCACTGTTCACTCGAACTGTTACACTGGCTACATACATCCAAACAATACATAACTCCGACTCCGTAAACAAACGAAAATAACTGAGACACTTTGTCACTTTCAATAAACTTCACTAATTCACAACAATGGATCAAGTATTTGGTGTGAGTTTTTTGTCTGCCTTTAATGCATCTTATCTTACACTTTCTAGAGTTCTAGAGAAATCTGAAGAAGAGAAATATTGAGCAGCTGTTTGAGATATTATTCGAATATTTGTAATCATTCCAATAGATTCATTTCTGATAGATGTAATTCCAAACTATTAGAAAAGGGAATTATGTACTCGATTTCTTCCCATTAGAACTACTTTAGAATTGATCACGTATAATAGTTATTTCACTCTTTTCAAATACAATTTCCACAGAGCTCACAGGAACATAAGAACCCCGAGTTAGAACACACTGCACACCTTATTTGATAGAATGACTCAGATTCGACACCTCATCAGATACACCAACGACACCTAAACTTCCACCACCGAAAGGGATTCTTACGAAATTGTCCATCCGCGACGAGCAACCGAACGAAACTGAAAGCTCCCGGTGCGCAATCCTATCGGTCCCTGTCAAACCGTGCGGGTCCCAGCATACTGCACCTGCCCCAACTCGGAAGTCAGCAGGTCCCCAGCAATCAAACCAATTGTGTACTGTGCACGCTGTTTACAGCGGGAAATATTGTTTTCCCTCCATTCCCCGTTCGAGACCTGCCCCATGGAGGAACCTTCGGTTTCCGTCCAGGTGCTTAACAACGTTCCTCTAATGGTATTCAAATTAAGTGTCAAAGTGAAACGGCAGTAGGTACGGTACGCCTACCGACCCCACGGCCATTTGGTGTTTTCTCACTTGCGCAGGGAAAACAATTACTCTGCCAACCGTACATTCAGCACACTGATAGACACTGATACGACACGGGAGATGGCAACTTCTAGTCGCCGTTCTTGCCGGTACGTGTGTGTGGGTGTGTGGTGACTCAGTTGCAGTGTGCCCTGCCCGGGAAGGCACACTTACGCACTAGCAGCGCAGTCCAACATCTAGTCTACACCCCCATTCAAAGTCTCCACAGATGAGATAAGAATAGAAGCATTCACATATGGAGAGCGCATGTTAATGAAAATTAAACCTAACCGCGCCGCGCATGACTCCACCAAAAAAAAAAGGGGCAATGTGTGGTTGCCTCCATACAACAATGCAGTACCAGGCCCATACCCTATCAGACCGTAGATACAGGTCACGCGCACTCGACAGTGTGGTAGGTAGGGCGGCCACAACGTCGTGGGAAACCTTTGGGAACCCGGCCGGTGTGCGATACGTGATAGCAAACAACCTGCCGACCGGGGCCTGGTGGAACAATAAGATTCTTTCTGTGGTTACGTGGCAAACCGCCAGTAACCGTGGGTTCGGGTTACGGTTGCGGATCGCGTGAGGCACTACAAAAACTGTCAACCAATTTTTATGACCCCGGTGGCATGTTCGCATGTGCAGGCGGTGACCACAGGAACATTCTTCCGAATGACCGTGAAACCGGTCGCACTGACCACCGCGCGTGCCACGGGCACAAGGGGGAAAAATATGGTTGCAAACGTAATTTACAGCATTACCGGCGGTTTGACACATCGACGAAATGTGTTTTATGCAAAGTTGCGCCGAGATGCCGATCGTGCAAATGAAGCTGTCAATGATTCACGCAATTTATAGGTTAGGTAAATGTTAAACGGCATGAAAGGATCGTTTATTTCCATACAGTCGATGCGCTTGTTTTTGGCATGCCATTGTTGTCCGAGGCTGGTGCGGTGCATCTCAAATATGTGACATAGTTGGCTGTGCGGTACGGTAATAAAAACTCGTGCTGTAACTGAACCTCCCGGCAGGCATAAAAGCAAACACTGAAAACCCTACGGATAATGTCACGTCAAAGCTTAGCTGACATGAACAAAGCATCTCGGCTAAGGCTTCTGTTCCTTTTCCTACAGCATGGGCTCGCAATGGGCAACCTGCTCAACTACTGCTGTTACGCAATCATTAACAACAAAACGCATGAATTTCTAGTGCCCAGCGATATCGTGGATGCGGGTGAGAACGACAACCAGTACGCGGTGGCATCGAAGAGTAGCGGCTTTGCAAGTACCTGGAGGCTCTCCCAGCGTCAGGTGAATGGCGAGCTGCTAGTCACTTTTCAGAATCTTCAGAGCAAACAGTTCCTGTTCACCGGGGCACACAATCTGCTCTACAGCAGCGATATACCGAACGGTGTCAGTTCCTACTATTCTCTTCCGTTGGGAATCTCAGGTGGTTTGATCAGCCAGCGTAATACCTTTGGTGGATATTATGAGTATGTACGTGCGGAAAAGTATCCAGGATACAGTCATGGGTTTGTGAAACTTGCAAAGCTCATTGAAAGAAGTCATTGGACATTTGTTCATCGACCGTGTATTTGTTAGGTTATGATATTGGGTTCACAACTGAGGTGCTACAAAGATCCTGACAGTTCGTCTACAGAAAACTTGAAGAGTTGTGTTACGCAGGAGGTCTATGATGAGATACACTCTGAAATAAACAATGTTTTCAATTAACATAAAACTTTCCGCTACTTTATTGGTTGAATGACTTACTTTTGGTTTCTTCCCATCCAACATGTGCTCCAATGCGCTCGTTCTCCACGACCAACCAATCGTACAGCGGTTGGAAGTACTCAATCAATGCATCGGCACTCATACGTCTTACACCAGTCAGAACTTCCATCGCATCTGGCCACGGTTTCGATGATCCGAGCTCCAACATTGCCTTAATAGCATTACCAGCCTCAACGCTCTGGTAAATGTCACAATCGTTCAATGTCTTCTCCGGATCTCCCTTCACGTATTCTCCAGCCTTCTCACAAGCAGATCGGTGGAACTGGAACTGAATGATGAACGATACAAAGTAGCGCAGATACTCCACATCGGCTGACACGTGGTATTTGGCTGGTGCATCCAAATCAGCTTCCGTTCGGACTACCGGAGGTTCTACACCGGAGTACTTCGAGCGCATCTCCCAGAATTTGCAGTTGTACTCTTCGGGCTTAATCTCTCCACGGAAGATTCCCCACCGATACTTGTCCAGCGTGTAGGCGAACGGTAGGAATACCAACTTGTTCAATGCAGATCCATAAAATTGATTCAGCTTAGATTCCTCATCGAGCACAAAGTCCTTCAGTAGACCGATCTTTGCGAGATGCTTCGGAGTGGAAACGGACAAGGAGAGGACATCGCCAACGGCCTCATGAAAACCAGGATTCGCTCCGTCCCGGTACATGCTCGGAAGGTGTTGATACTGCAAGAAGTACTGTACATGACCGAGCTCGTGATGAGCCGTAAAGAACTGATCCATGGTCACACGGGTACATTGTTTAATGCGCACGTCATCAGGTTTTGAGAACTCCCAAGCACTGGCGTGACACACCAAGTCTCTACCATCGTCCGGCTTCTCGAGGATACTCTTTTCCCAGAAGGAACTGTAAAACGTAAATTTAGTTCAGTTATTGTTAAAAGAAAACTAAATCTAATGCATTTATAATCACTTACGGAGGTACCTTGGTCATGTTCATTGATTGGAAAAACTCATCACCCATCTCGAACATTTGTATCGGTGTGTATCCTTGACGGACCATCTCTTCCGTTACATCCAGCAGCTGACGGTCAGGGAACGGACTAGTAATGTCGGCCACACCTGCCCAATCCTGTGCCCACATGTTACCGAGCAGATGCATTGGAATTGGTCCCTTCTCCGACACCACCTCGTCACCGTAATACTTCCGAAGCTGATGACGAACATTAGCATGGATCTGTTCGTAAAGAGGACGCAGCTCCTCAATAACAGCATCGACCTGTTCCTCGAACGTGTCGTCCTCGTACGCACTCAACCAATATTCCGCACCCGACGCATAATCTGCAATTCATTTCAAAGCAAACGGGTTAGCACTCTGAAACCGATGACACTACGGTTCATGATCAACGCAACTGTTCATCCTTGCCGCTTCTCCGTTGAGATCGACGTATTTTTGGAAGTCTTCTCTCGTCGGTGCACCTGCAGCGTCGTACCACTGCTGCCAATAGTATTTCAGCTCCTCAGGGTCACGGCTGTTGGCCAAGATCTCTGTCAGCTCCGGTTCCAATGCCAAATCACATTTGCTGCTATCGTGATAGTCACACACCTTCACCTTGGCATAGTTCTCCTGCATTCGATTGAGAGCATCCAGCATCTCGGCGAACGTGTCCTCCGACAGCACGGAGTATCCTACCTTGGTAAGTTTACGAATTTTGCGTTTCAAATCCTCATCGCTAAAGCTTTCGTAATCGTACTTGCTCAGTGTGTTGGCCACTTCCTTTAAAGGGAAACAAATAAAACACCACCGCGTATCATTATCAGTTACGTAACACTCACTCATTACGGTCACGCGCATCGCCTACTTTCGTAAACACAGCATTCGTAGCCGCTACATCATTTTTCACCAACAAATTGTCCTCGTTGATGTTCGAATCGTAGGCCCATTCGGCTTCTGTGCCAACGTTTCGGCGTGCTAATATTTCTTCATCAATCCGCTCTACGTATTGCCGGGCCTCGAGCTCCTCCTCGCTGGCAGACCGTGGCGTGTGGAGTTTGCCACCGATAACACAACACACTAGACCAAACGCTAGCAACACAATCGCAAAGGTCCTCATCTTGGTGAGGCGTGGTTCCAAACTTTACCAACAACCTCGTTTTGCATCTGCTTTTATAGCTTTCATCTCATCTCGCTTTGCGTCTCGCGTTTCATGTTTCCGCGTGTCTCGTTGACGGCTAAAGTTGTTCTTATAGATAATGGAATTGTCATCGATGGTTCATTCAATTCATCAATGGGGGGTTTCGAAATATTATCTTTGTGTTATCTGACATTTGTGAAGAGGTGTGATTGAAATGCAGAAATTTAATTCCATGCCTACATGAATGGAGGATAGCTTATTATCTTCCAAGCAGCTCATGGCGCGGTATTCTAGAGATAGTCAAACATCATTCCAATCAAGAAAGAGTAATCTGTTTTTTTTTTTAATACAATGAGCCTTGCATGACATAACGTAACTTATACCACAGACATGTTTTCTAACGGATCAATCTTTTATTTTCCTCGTTTGGTAATTTGATACGATTCATTTATATTTGAAACACGGGGCTAATAACCCTACCTTTCTCGATAGCTCAAACGAAAGCAGGTTATCTTATACATTATGCAAAAAATTAGCAGATGTTCTCGCTCTGGTGACGAAAGTCAAGAGGAAAAAACGACAAAGTTTGATCTAGGTTTTATTTTACTTTCCTTCGCTGTCTTTTAAGTAAGCCAACGACTTCTTTTCGGATAGAGAAACACCAACCAAGAAAAACTTTTGTATTTTAAATCAAGTTTATTGCACACCCAAAACTACAGCTTTTCCGATTATTCCGAGACACACTCTGAAAGTAAAAGGGAAGAGAAAGATATTAGTGTGACTCTCAGGCCATTTATCCTATGGTTACTTACTGTCAGATTCTTCCCATCCAACATGTGCTCCAATGCGCTCGTTCTCAACGACCAACCAATCGTACAGCGGTTGGAAATACTCAATCATTGCATCGGCACTCATACGTCTTACTCCGGTGAGAACTTCCATCGCATCTGGCCACGGTTTCGATGCTCCGAGCTCCAACATTGCTTTGATAACATTGCCCGCCTCAGCGCTCTGGTAAATGTCACAATCGTTCAATGTCTTCTCCGGATCTCCCTTCACGTATTCTCCAGCCTTCTCACAAGCAGATCGGTGGAACTGGAACTGAATGATGTACGATACAAAGTAGCGCAGATACTCAACATCGGCTGACACGTGGTATTTGGCTGGTGCATCCAAATCAGCTTCCGTTCGGACTACCGGAGGTTCTACACCGGAGTACTTCGAGCGCATCTCCCAGAATTTGCAGTTGTACTCTTCGGGTTTAATCTCTCCACGGAAGATTCCCCACCGATACTTGTCGATAGTGTACGCGAACGGTAAGAATGCTAGCTTGGTCAAAGCCGAACGATAAAATTGATTCAGCTTAGATTCCTCATCGAGCACAAAGTCCTTCAGCAGTCCGATCTTCTCAAGATGTTTTGGTGTAGAAACGGACAAGGAGAGGACATCACCGACGGCCTCATGAAAACCAGGATTAGCACCGCTACGATAAACACTGGGCAAATGTTGATATTGCAAGTAATATTGAATGTGACCCAGCTCGTGATGAACCGTAAAGAACTGCTCCATCGTCACACGGGTACACTGCTTGATACGCACGTCATCCGGTTTTGAGAAATCCCATGCACTGGCATGGCAAATAAGATCCCGCCCATCGTCCGGTTTCTCGAGGATACTTTTCTCCCAGAAGGTTCTGTAAAACAATGTTAACAATACCATCTCTTTTCTAGCTGAAAAGCATCTCATTCATCAAATATGCTTACTGCGGCAGTTTCGTCATGTTTAGTGACTGGAAAAACTCATCCCCCATCTCGAACATCTGGATAGGGTTGTAACCTTGACGCACCATCTCTTCCGTCACGTCAAGCAACTTTCGATCACCGAATGGGCTAGTGATGTCTGCAATGTTACCCCATCCCTGAGCCCACATGTTACCGAGCAAATGCATCGGAATTGGACCCTTCTCCGACACCACACTGTCGCCATAGTACTCGCGCAACTTGTACCGGACATATCCGTGAATCTGTTCATAGAATGGTCTCATCTCCTCGATCACGGCATCGACTTGTTGCTCGAACGTTTCATCCTCGTAAGCACTCAGCCAAGATTCAGCTCCGGATTCGTAATCTGTGCATGAAAAAAGATTTTCAAACTATCCTAAACCATTCGAAAGGCATTGACTCAACTATTCAGCAAGGCCGCTTCTCCATTGAGATCGACGTAGGTTTGGAAGTCTTCTCTCGTTGGTGCCCCAGCAGCATCGTACCATTGCTGCCAGTAGTACTTTAGCTCCTCCGAATCCCGGCTATTGGCCAAGATCTCCGTCAGCTCCGGTTCCAACGCCAAATCGCATTTGCTGCTATCGTGATAGTCACACACCTTGATTTTAGCATAATTTTCCTTCATATTGTTAATTGCATCCAGCATGATGGTAAACTTTTCTTCCGGCAGCGCAGAATACCCCAAACCAACCAGTTTCATCACCCGACGCTTCAGATTCTCATCCTCAAAGCTTTCATAGTCGAACTGAGCGAGGTGTTCCGAAATTTGCTAAACAAATATCAGAGAAAGAACATCTACATTGTTAAGTGCACTGAAATGCTCCGCCCATTCCTTCCTACCTTAAAGAAGGCGGCATTTTCAGTTGCGACTTCATTTTTCACATCCAAATTATCGTCCGTTATGTTGGAATCGTACGCCCAGTTTGCCTCGCTGGCCGCGTTACGGTGGGCCAAAATTTCCGCCTCAATATCCTCCAAATACTGCAACACTTCCTGCTCTTGGATCTGCGAGACCCGACGAGGGATTCTACTAGCACTCACGTGACACACGAGGCCAATGGCCAACGAAAGCAACAAAACGCACCTCATCCTGGTTCACCAATCGTACGAAAAGTGATACTGCGCCGGCGTACTCCATTTGCATACGTATTTATTTACGTTTCTTATCATCTTATCACACTGCTGGACAGGTGAGCCAGATAGGCGGGAGTAGCTAATTATTTACGCTCAATTTGTTATGCAAACGATTTGTTGCCAGTTCTACCGATAACAGATGACAATAAACAATCCACGATATCGATAGTACTGGCCAGCGATAAGATGAGTTTGAGTTGTAAGAAAGAAGCTTGAATAACATAAATGGTTCTTCTCATTTCAATAGCCCATAAAAAGAACAAAGAGGAAACAACAGTAAGTGTACGTGTCTTACTTTATTGAGAAGTTCAACGATAACGTTCTACTCCAGAAGATTAGCAATATCCTGGCGTCGACATGCGTCGACACCTTTTAATGGTCTGGAGATCATAAATGGGCGATGCATTATTCTGCGTAATGTAGTTGCAATGGTTTAAGATGATTTGCATTCTAGAAAGAAAATCAAATATTAGTGATTATGGAATATCATACTGCTTGGAATGATCGTTGATACTCACTAGATTTTTCCTCCCATCCAACGAAAGCTCCAAGGGCTTTATTCTCCTTTAGCAACCAATCGTAAAGTGGCTGGAAGTATTCGATCAACGCATCGGCACTCATCTTACGCTGCCCAGTCAGCACTTCCATCGCATCCGGCCACGGTTTGGAAGATCCCATTGCCAACATAGCCTTCAGCGCATTGCCCGCCTCAGCACTCTGGTAGATATCGCAGTTGTTAAGCGTCTTCTCTGGATCACCCTTTACGTACTGTCCTGCCTTTTGGCAAGCAGCCCGATGGAACTGGAACTGTACAATGTACGACACAAAGTAGCGCAGATACTCAACATCCGCCGAAACGTGATACTTCGCCGCAGCATCAAAATCACTCTCGCTCCTGTCTACCGGGGGCTCCAAACCGGAGTATTTCGAGCGCATCTCCCAGAACTTACAGTTGTAATGTTCCGGCTTAACATCACCGCGGAAAATTTCCCACCGATACTTGTCCAGCGTGTAGGCGAATGGCAGGAACACCAGCTTCGATAGACCCGCCTGATAGAACTGGTTCAGTTTCGATTCCTCGTCCAGCACAAAGCCCTTCAGCAGGCCGATCTTCTCGAGATGCTTTGGTGTAGAAACGGACAAGGAAAGGACATCACCGACCGCCTCATGGAAACCAGGATTAGCTCCCTCGCGATAAACGCTTGGCAGATGCTGATACTGCAGATAGTACTGGATGTGTCCTAGCTCATGGTGCACCGTGAAGAAGTCCTCCATGTTAATGCGCGTGCACTGTTTAATGCGTACATCGTCCTTCTTGTAGAAATCCCATGCACTGGCATGACACACTAGCTCACGACCGTCATCCGGTTTCTCCAAGATGCTCTTCTCCCAGAAAGTGCTGAAAGAGAATAAATTCTTTAGTGTTGCTTCGCTAAATAAAATCTCTATCTACGACTGTCTTCTTACGGTGGCAGCTTGGTCATGTTCAGCGACTGGAAGAACTCATCGCCCATTTGGAACATCTTTACCGCCGTGTAACCTTGGCGCACCATCTCTTCGGTAACATCAAGCAGCTTTTTATTAGGGAAGGGAGTCGTAATATCGGCAATGTTATCCCACGTTTGTCCCCACATGTTGCCTAGCAGATGGATCGGTATCGGTCCCTTCTCAGACACAATGTCACTGCCATAGTGTTTCCTTAGCTTGTACCGAACATAACCATGGATTTGTTCGTACAGAGGACGGATCTGTTCAATCGCGGCGTCAACCTGTTGCTCGAATGTATCATCCTCGTAAGCATCTAGCCAGTACTCAGCCCCGGAGGTGAAATCTACAAGATGTAATCATTTAGCATGGGGATTTCATCTCGAAACATGAATGTTTTACTCACTGTTCAGTTGAGCGGCCTCTCTGTTCAACGCCACGTACTCATCAAAGTCTTTACGTACCGGCTTACCAGCAACTTCGTGCCACTGCACCCAATAATACTTAAGCTCTTCAGGGTCGCGACTCTTCGCCAATGTCTCAGTTAGTTCCGGTTCCAGCCCGAAGTTGCAGTTCGTTGCGTTCCGATATTGGCACACCTTCGCAGTAGCATAGTTCTCCTGCATACGCGAGATAGCGTCTACGAGCTGGGAGAACTTGTCCTCATCGAGGGCCGCATATCCCAGATCGGTAAGCTTCTTGATACGACGCTTTAGATCGGCATCCTTGAAGCTGTTAAAATCGTACAGCCGTAACTCCCGGGCCACTTCCTGTGAAAGTACAAATAGAATAAGATGAGGCTCTCTTGATTTGTAACTCAGAAAACTGTTTGCACCACTGTATGCAACTCTTCGTATCGTTTAGCACCCGCGTTTAGCACCTTCCAAAATACCGCATTGTCCAGTGCCACCTTCATCGAGATTTCCCCCGTGTAATCGGTAATGTTCGATTCGTAGTCCCACGAGGCAACGGTTTCATCGTACGTGTGTTGCAAAATTGTCGATTCAATCGAACGCAAATATTTCCAAACCGCTCGCACACTGCGCTGTGCATGGTTTCGGCGCACTGCCCCACTTCCGTTCACTAGCAACACTAGACAGCACCAGAAAATGTGCCGCATCATAGTGCGCCGGATTTTCGATGACAAACCACCACCGGAAAGCACCAGCGTGCTCCACTCTCACCGTACAACAGACGATGAATGAATTGTGTTCGGCCGCTCGACCATAACCGCGCGATCAAAATCATTCTGAACGATCACGTGCGTTACGAAATGGGATGAAGATGGTTTGGTCACAGTAGGCACAGCAAAAAAATAAAACGCATCGAAATTTTACTCCCTTCCTCTGCGTTATATCAATCGACCTTGGTGAATCTCTCGCACACGAATGCTTTATCGCTGGGAAGCAAAGTAGTTAGTGGATTTTTTTTTGTTTGCCCCCGAGCAATGCTTGATGATATGTAAATACTGAGAATAGCGTACGAAAGTTTTCAAGCTGATAGACGCCGAAAGGAAGCCATCAACTTTGTTGGCGCCGGCTTTTTTTTACGCTCTCTATCTCGATCTCTTCCAGTGACTGATATGCTCATGTATCGGATGTCGATGATCACAGATGACACGATCTTCCGTCTGCGGATCACTGTCTGGACAAGTTATGCGCGGTGATTGTTATCACAAACCCACACGGGATGAAAGCAATAAATATCTGACCGTGCTCGCAGATTCAACCGGTTCGTGGTGGTTAATGCCGGTCCAGATGAGACCAAAAACTGTGACCAAGAATAGCCATCTTTAGCTGATAGTGAGCCCTTACAATTGCGCGTACCGTATCAAGATGTGGCGGAATTCATGTGGAGAAGAGAGAACTTCAAGAGATCCACTCCACAACCATCGATAAACGACGTTGAAGGTTTCGACGGCGGACCTTGCCTGATGCTATCAACGAGGATGACCCGAACCACCCTTCCTCTCGACTCGACTCCCTCCTCATCACCCTCACTAGAGGAGATGTTTATACACTGAGTCAAAACTTGCGAACTCGCTAATGACATGCATACAAACTAAGCACCGGTTACGTTTTACGAGGCACAATTTGTGGTGTTCCGCTCACACACAAGCACACAGAACACTCGTCGGATCTGATACTGCCCCATCTCAGAACTGCCCAACAAGCGCACCTTGAAAAAGTTCGCATTTCGCGATGCGGCCTCATTGCGCTGCTTCAATGCCTCCTCGGTGATGTTTGATTCGTAGGCCCACGAAAGCTCGGTCGCGTTGTTGTTGCGCCCCAGTATCTCCTCCTCCAGGTCGGTTACATAGCGCTGGGCGGCCAACTCGCTGCGTTCTAGCTCGGGATCCGTGGCACCTACCGATGCCCCGAAGGCAATCAACAGCAACAGTGGGAGAACCATACGGTTCGTTCTGGCAATTACTCGGACCATTTGGTTACACGTATCCAACCCTGCTGGCGGTCGTGTGACAACTGAACTAAGCGCACTGCAGCGAAAGCTCTCTTATAGCTCCGTAACATCACACGCCCGCTTTAATTCTGCTCGCGTGCATTAAAACAATAGAAGAAGAACGGGTTCGCCAAGAAGGAGAACCGGCACCTTGGTGCTTGGTTTGGTGCTGAGGGATCCGGACACTCGTGACTGGCAAACTGGATTGGAGCGATTTGTGCGTACAATTATGTCGTATTAAAAAGGGCATTGCACCTGTGTCGTCCGGATCCGATATGTACTGGGCGTCGGATACTAGTTGCGTTATTAGTCGTTGCACTAGAGCAGGGGTCTCCAAACTTTTCAGTCCAAGGGGCCGCGTTGGTTGAAACTAATGTAGTTGGGGGCCATTTACACATTTACACAGAGGCTGGAGGTTCTAGAGGGCCGCAGCTTAGAGGTCTCTGCCCTAGAGCGTTTAAGTATCGGTCATCAATAACAACAAGCTCTCAGCCAGAAGAAGATGTTGAGAGAATCGTTTAAATCTCGTCTAATAAGATCAAAATTTGATCAAAAACCATGGAAATTGTTAGATTTGTTCCAGGTTTATTTTCAAAAGTAACCAAAAAGAAAACTGTTCTGCTTTCTTCCGAACACACGACACTTTCACGAACCGGGAATGACTTAAAAGCTGAAAAGTCATAAACGTCAACAAAATAAAAAAAGTTCTCCAGTACATTGAAATATCCGGTTTCAAACCCCGCGGACAGCTGAGCGGTTCCTAAGTGTACGATCAGAAAAAGGAAACAGGAGTCGATCAGGGGGGGGTACTTTATCCCAAAACTTGTTTTCGAACACGAAAGAAGAGCCAAAGCAAAGAACAAAACACTAAAGGCCCCCCAAAACGAGTCTAACCAGTCCAACGAAAGTGA
Organism: Anopheles moucheti; assembly: GCF_943734755.1. NCBI lineage: Eukaryota > Metazoa > Arthropoda > Insecta > Diptera > Culicidae > Anopheles > Anopheles moucheti. The sequence goes on from NC_069141.1 coordinate 17,535,032, forward strand.
TGCAAAATGTGGATCACACCAAGACCCCAAGAAGACCCCATCATTATCAATCCCCGTCACGTCCAAGTTTGAGCAACTACTGAAAGCCGATTCTATAAATGTAGCGATCATAGAACTGATTATTTGTTTAGAACCGTACGTTAATCCGCACTCCCGTTAGTTCTGTGATGTAACCGTCGCATTGGTTCTGATGTTAGTGTACCTTCAAGAATCGAGACTGATCGTCAACGGCATCGTTACGCATATCGAGCGAATCGTCGGTAATATTCGTCTCATAGTTCCAAGACTGCAGCGTGGTGTTGTAGTTGATCTCCAGAATGTCGTCCTCCAGGTCGTTAAGAAAGTTACGTGCCGTCGACTCACTCACTTCCACCTCATTTAAATCGTTCGCCGACAGTGCTACTACTGTCGACCTCAGCCCAATTAACACCAGCACCACGATCACTTCCTTCACCCCAAGCTTAGCCATGGTACCCCTGACGGTACGTTCGCTTCCACGGGTTGATCGATTGCAGTGATCGATCGAAATTGGTTCACCTATTCTTCACTGAATTCCGCGTTACTCTGACAAGGGTTGTGCCGTCGTTACCGTTTTTATAGCGCCCGTATTTACGTTCATCCGGTACGGAACGATGGTGACGTATGCTGGATAAAAAAAGATGACAATCTAGATGATATTTATCACATCACGAGATGTTTATCTGCTTCCACGTACTGTGCTCACATCAGTGCTACATGTCCGATCGATCACTTTGTCTCCCGTTTATATTTATATCGATAATCGGTTGCTGCGCTGCGAAGGGCTTTCAACGATACAATCTGCTACGGGCGTAGAGTGAAATCATTTGGTGTTTCCCTTTATGTTGCACACAAATTTTCAACATTAGCATTTCGGCGAATGATTGTGCTATGCGCACCAAACCCCAACGAAAAGACATACAATAAACATTCGCGCGTTATCGCTTGTTTCACATTAATTTCTTACAATGTCCTACCGGCCATTAAATGGAATGACGCAAGTGAAGATGTGTTTCGAGCGGACTTGGTGAATTTTTGGAACTCAATCAGTAACCGGTTCCCATCGATGGTCAATAAAGGCTCGATTTATTTGTCTCGAGCGTCCTTTGCGTCCGCTGGCATGCTGACTTTGTAAAGCAGAAAAATGATTTCATTTTCATTCTAAAATCCTCGTACTTGCATTTATTCGTTATTTAAAGCAAAAGGCATCATTGATTTGCTCTAGTCTATTTATTCGTGGTCCATATATTAAATCAAAATCAGGTTAAAATTACGTTATTATCCAACAACATTTCGGTTGCGAACAGAGTTCAACTTCTAAGACTCCAAGAAATCAATAGGTTCAGTTGTAGTAGTAGCAGTAGTAGCAATAGTAGAGACGCATTCTGCAAGATGGAACAGTGTAATTAACATGTAAACGTTTATAACAAAAGAATCAACACAAGACACTTACTTTGGGAGTCGGTCCAGCCAACGTGCGCTCCGAGACGAGCATTCTCCTCCAGTAACCACCGGTAGAGTGGATCAAAGTATTCCAAAATGGCATCGGCACTCATCTTACGCTCACCGGTAAGCACTTCCATTGCATCTGGCCACGGTTTCGATGATCCAAGTGCAAGCATTTCCCTGCAAATAGTGTCCATGTGTTAGCTCGACTCACCTTTCCTTGCTAAATGGCTCTACTACTTACTTCAGCTTATTACCAGCAACCGTGCTCTGATAAATGTCACAATTGTTGAGCGTTTTCTCCGGATCACCCTTCACGTACTCGCCAGCCAGCGCACATGCCGCCCGGTGGAACTGGAACTGTATGACGTACGATACGAAATAGCGCAGATACTCCACATCGGCCGACACATGGTATTTGGCCGGTGGATCAAAGTCCGCCTCCGATCGGACGACCGGTGGTTCAACGCCAGAATAACGCGATCGCATCTCCCAGAACTTGCAGTTGTAATCCTTGGGCTTGATCTCACCACGGAACACACCCCATCGGTATTTGTCCAGCGTGTAGGCAAACGGTAAAAACACCAGCTTCGTTACACCGGCACGGTAAAACTGGTTGATCCGAACCTGTTCGTCCTCTACGTAATCCTTCAGCAGGCCAACCTTCTTCAGATGCTTCGGTGTCGATACGGAGAGCGAAAGGACATCACCGACCGCTTCGTGGAAGCCGGGATTTGCTCCACCACGAAACTCTACAGGTTGATGCTGATACTGCAGATAGTACTGGATGTGTCCTAGCTCATGATGTACCACGAAAAACTCGCGCATATTTACACGCGTGCACTGTTTGATCCGTACGTCGTTAACTGAGAAAAAGTCCCATGCACTGGCATGGCAAACTAGATCGCGGCCATCGGCTGGTTTCTCTAGGATGCTCTTTTCCCAAAATGATCTGTGAGAAGTTTTAGTAACAGTTAGCTTTTGATAGAAACTTTTGTAAATACCTTCACAATAAACGACTACAATTGATCTACTTACTGAGGAAGCTTTGTCATGTTGAGTGAGGTAAAGAAATCGTCTCCCATCTGGAACATCTTGATCGGCGTATATCCCTGACGGATCATTTCATCCGTAACGTCCAGTAGCTTTTTCTCGGGGAATGGTGTAGTAAAGTCGGCGATCTTTAAATAAAAGCATGTACATCATACTACTTGCACTAGGAACTAGAGGGAAAGGATACCTACATTATCCCAAGTCTGTGCCCACAGATTACCGAGCAGATGCATCGGGATGGGACCCGTTGGGGACACCAACTTATCGCCATACTTCTGGCGCAGCTTGTACCGCACGTAAGCGTGCAGCTGTTCGTACAGAGGTCGTATCTGTTCGATCACGTCATCGACCTGCTGCTCGAACGTGCTATCATCGTACTCGCTTAGCCAAACGTCCGCACCGGAGCTGAAATCTGAAGGGCACAACAAATTCAAACCCAACTCCCATTTAACAACCGTCATCAAAGCACTGCCGCGCACTACTTACTATTCCGAAGGGCCGCTTGTCTGTTTAGATCAACGTACTGCTGGAAGGACTCACGCACAGGTGCACCGGTGGCATTATGCCACTGTACCCAGTAGTACTTCAATTCCTCCGCATCGCGATGATTGGCTAAGATTTCCGTCAACTCCGGGTCGAGCGAAAGGTCACATTTGGTCGAATCGCCGTAAGCACAGAACTTTGCCTTTGCGTAGTTCGATTCCATGTTGGCGATCGCTCCAAGCAGCTGCCGGAACTGATCCGCGGGCAGTACGGCATACTTTAGTTTGGATAGTCTTTGAATGCGACGCTTTAGATTATCGTCCGTTAGCTGAGCGATCGGCAATTGGCGGAGTTCTTGAGCAATTATCTGTCGAAATTGGTAGTAATTGCGATGAAATGCAATAAAAAGTCCGATCGAAAATGGCCGCATCACCATTTTACATTTCACCTACCTTCGCTATTTCAGCAAACTCGGCAGCAGCTTTCGTCTTCTTCGACAGATTAATCTGTGTTAAGTTCGATCCGTACTCCCAGGCCGCTAACGTTTGTAGCGCTTTCGCTTGCTGATAACGTTGCTCGAGCAATTCCAGCGAATGGCGAACTTCGGTTTCGGATGGTGTATTTTCATGGTCAGGCGTGTGAACGGGTAGGGGACCGGCTGCGATGGCGGCCACTAGCAGCAACACTAGCCATACGGTAGACGATCGGACGCTGTGCGTCATGTTGAACCTTTCACAGCAAGAGCACATAATAAGATTATTCATAGTCTCACATAAAAGCGGCCTCTAATTACTTTTTACACTGTATTTCGCGCAGTTACGTATAGAAACTCTCCAATGCCATTTAGTTGTTTTGAACCGTAATCAGTACTTTCTGGCTGGAACACTTGTAGAGAGATGCTGCTGTCGCTATCACCGCCACTCACGTACTGATCTGAACGGACCGAATAATGAACCTGGTGTTGATTTCAATTGGATTTAACCTTTTGAACTAATCTATTCAGATTAGAGGATGCTGGGGCCGTGAGGGACAGTTAGTTATTCTTGCTTTGTTGCTGTGAGTTATACATGAATATATTGCTCCTTTAAAAAATAATTAATATAAATTTATATTTTTTAACAAGTAGATAAACTACTAAAAACAGAAATAACATACTTACCGATCTTTTCTCTTTAACCGTTGCACGCATAAAACTAATAATACTTTAAAGTTTGTTAGAATTTTTTATTGGTGATTTTGTTGTTGTTTATCTTAAGGACGGGAAATAAGTTTACTTGATCCGAATTCTTCGAGCTGGACATATCGAATTTCTGTTTTTTGCTTAATCTGTACGTACGTACAGGTGTACGTACGACTCAATACTTAAGTGGCTTAAGTGGCTTAAGTGACCACTACTACTGGCACGTACCGCCGTGAGATCAAAATGTTTTCGATTGATTAGAGATTAACGTGGCCTTCCAATACCTGCGTTGCGGTTGATTTGTGTACTCTCATTTGCGTTTGCCATTTTAAAAAATCTAGACAACAAAATTGTACTACCGATAAAAGTATTAGTAAAACTGCTAATAGTGTTAATCGCTTAACTGCACATTTCGCCCGTGTGGCGATGGTTTGATCTGTTTTGAAATATATGCTACCGTTTCTGCTGATTAACCAATCCAATTGCAACCTTTATTACACTGATTCCTCCAGTGAGGAACACACAGTGGAGTTTTTTTTTGGTTCGTGGTTCGTGATTTCCTTAAAGTTTAGCAACGAATTGCAGCTAGCGCACTGGCAATAAGAATAGTCTTCTGCGTTACAGCTGTGGCCCTGTGTGGTTGAGGTTCCTTCGCCCGAAGGAAACCGTAAATGTGTGCAAAGTAGCGTTTGCCAATCCGATCTCAACGAAACGAATGCGTTGTAAAATATCTGCCAACCATTTACCATTAGCGCGTAAGTCTTTCCGTTGTTAAAGTAGTATCTTTATAAACTTCATAGTTGGCTAGAGCCTTTCTACCTCGCAAGATCAAAAGCTACCGCTTCTTCCTCTATTACGCTAACACCATTGATTGCATTGAATTTCTACCTAAAACGTGCACCTGGAGTATTTGATTGAAAAACTGGGAAAAATCGGCAATCGGAAGGAAGTGCCGACATCACTGAGTCGGAGCTCGACGTCTGGTATTTCCAAGACATCCGGCACGGCTGAGTAGGTGACGCTTCCAGCCACCGTCCAGTGGCAGTAGCACATCATCGTGGCACAGTGGACATCGGGCTGCCCCTGTGGTAAGCTCTGTAATGATATGTGTGGTAACCGAAACTTACTTCTCCTTCCTTTTATGACGCGAAGATTTGTTAAAGCTCACCTCTGCAAAAGTCCTCCATCAGGTGATACTCGTAGAGATCCTTGTGGACCGATTCCGTGCATCGTTCACAGGACAAGTAGCTGGTTTTGGCCTCACATTCGTCTGGAAATAGAATTCGTTTCCATTAGGACACAGCGTCTTAAGCTTGTGGAAGCATCACAAATCTTACGAATCAAATGTCCGGAGAGTGCCGCCACTTCTAGAATTTGGCTACACTGTGGACATTTGGTCAGCACGGGACAAGCCTTCCAGTAGTGCTTATCCAGCTGGGTGGGATCTCCATGGCAAATCCAATCACAGAACGGACATCGGCTAGAACGATACCCAGAAACATTGATCATTAAACACCCCAGCATCCAACTAGTTTAGAATCACTCACATCTCACTCTCGATGCCATCGAACGAATCTGAATTGGAGCTCTTGCGTGACCCACTTCCATTCTCAGGTCCCGTCGCCCCCGGCAGAAATCCGATCGTACTGTCGTACATGGCTGTCTTGTGTTGGGACAGTTTTGGGCGATCCTTCCCATTGCAGTGGCCACCGACCGAATCCAGTTTGTCGTAATACGCACCACCATTACTATCCCGCGCACCTTCCAAGTCTACGGTCGCACTCGTAATGGGTGCGTCCGCCATTGTCCATGGGGTGTGATGTCCAATGGCGTGTCCGCTTTTGCTCTTGATAATGCCAGCCGTTGTCGCGTCCAGCCGTCTTACCGGGCTCGAGTGGGTATCCTGCAATTTCATGGAACTGAAACTAGACTGCCAACTACCGGTCTGTGTGTCGGAGAAACTGACGATTGTGCGGCCATCGTAGCGATTCTTGTTGCGAATCTCCACCGGTGGGGAACTCTTCGAGCTGCTAGACATCGGTGGCGAACAGATGCCGGCAAACGATACTGGTCCGCAGAACTGTTTGTTCTCCAACATATCCTTCTTGCGCTGTTAAGGTGATTCGGGAATGTTGTAGGTCGTTAATGATTTCTTGACATTAGAATATATGTCCCAAGAGTGCTTACCTGCAGGTCGATTTTATCGAACTCAGCGAACAGCTGCCGGTAGAGTAGATTCCTTCGGGTGATGTCATCATCCGGTGGGAGCTGTTTGCGCACCAACCGCGGGTTCACCTTGTACACCAGCAGCAGCACCCGCTCGGCGACCTTTCGCACCGACTCGGCCGGATGGTGGATGCCGGAGCAGCCGGCCTCCGAGAGCGTTCGACAGGCGAGCCCGCTCTGTTTGTCGTTCGAGATGCCCTGGCTCAGCACGAGCTGCTCCAGCATCTGCATGCGACTCAGCGCCAGGCGGGGATGTGTCCCGTTGCCTACCGGGCGCGATAGGGCCGGTGCGATGAGGTGTTGCTCGCGCACCTCCGGACAAGCCGCGATGCTAAGGATCGTGTGCTGTGCTAGTGTGTGAACGCGCGCGGACGGATCGCCACTCTTGGACAGCAGTTCCGGTAAGAGCCGATCGACTGATCGCGCCACCTCACTGGGTGATACTCTGCGAAGAAGAAGAGCAAATCTCATTACAACGGCTTGTCAGATTCATTTCCACTGAACACTTACCGATTGGGAACAAACTCCATAAATAAGCTTCGAACCGTTTCTGTAGCTTGACTAAACACAGAAAATACCGCATCGCGGACACCGCGGTGTAGCAGTAGGGTCGCTCCTCGGCATATCTTGTTCGGACCAGCTTGAGCCGCTTGAATCTGTGGTTCCGGCTCGATTTCTTGCTTCAAAATATCTCTCAACCGTATCAATCCTTCCTCACGGTCCGTGTACTGACGTGAGTAAATTAATTCAACTAGTTCCATTCCGAAGATCAATATCGGTAGCGCAGCTTGGCGACGTTCACGATCATTTAGCTTGCAGCGAATCTTCCCACCTTCCTGTTCGATCATGGCCGTACCTTGACATTCCCGCAGGAAGTCGTTCGTGTGTGTACTGTAAACGAGGAAGTTGGATTAACTTTTGCCCTCTACCCGTGATGCACATCATCAACTTACCTGAGTGTAGGAATTGCTCGTTCGTCGTAATCTTCGTAACTGTTGCGCGGAGCACTCTTGTTCCGTCGACGCAACGATCCCGTGTTTGTTGGTGACCGCATCGGACTGCGTCCCTTGTGGCTCAGCAGAGGTGAGCTCTGTGCCAGTTCCTCCGGACGGGTAAGACTTTGCTGGGATATTCGTCCGTCCGCCTTCACCGTGGTGCTGCCGGCACTCGATGCGGACACAATAGTAGCCGTGGAGTTACTGGTGGTAGAATCCGTCGCATCACCGGCCGGTAGCTTCGTGCCGTCTTGTCCAACCTGTGTATGTAGGTGGTGTGCATGCGGTAGCGTAGAGTCACCCGATAACGCACTGGCCACATCCTGCAGGCTGGGCGGTGAAGGCAACGTTGGCTTAGAAGCGTACAGTTCCGAACAGGAATCGTTACTCGTGACGCTCTTATCACTCCGCAGTAGTAGCTCCACTCGCAACTGGTCAAACACAGCCTTACGGTACATCTCGATCTGTTCCTTGCGTAAGCGCGCGGTGGTAAAATCCTCTGCCTGCACAGCCTGTCTCTTGGCCAGTGCGTAACGTCCAAGTCGTTCACCGGCCGTGCGAAGAGCGCCCATACATAGCTTCAGCTTTCGTGCATACTCGAAACGTTCGTCTACAAAACGTAGGTCATTAGTTTCAAAGGATCTTTCGCAGCACTTTTAAGATTGTGGCGACTCACCTTGGACAGCTTGCACCTTCAGGAGCTCCATCTTGCGGACAACCTCACAGATACTTTCCTCCACGTACATGGAGTAGGACAGATCGTCACAAGCTGACGCTAGCGTACTGTTCAAAGTGTCGATGTTGGCTGGTACCGCATTCAGAAGGGATGTTACATTACCCTGCGATGCGGCCAACTCCTCGGCAGACAGTTCCTCGCCCAGTATGTTGATTGCAAGCAGGGCCACCTGATTATCCTTGTTGAATTGGTTCGGATGTGCGGGACCGAGGCGTAGCTTTAGGTGGGAACCAACCTTCGGTGCGACGGACACACTTTGCAGCTCTCGCGAGGTATAGTTGGTGCTGGCATTGTCCGACAATGCCACAAAGCCCATGTACTCGAAGCTTTGGCTGGAGGGCGTACTGGGAGCACTTTTGCTCGAGTAATGTATCCATAGTTCGATGCGTTCGGCTAAAATCGAAAAAAACATGTCCTTAATATTATTACAAACATTTAGCGGCGATTTTAACAAGGTGTGAAGTGACGTTTAGTGTTTGATCAATTGCGTCGATAAGGCTTTGAAACTAAGATTAATATGGCGAGTGTAATCAATATCTAACGGGCATAATTTGATTTTTTAGGGCGAAATTCCGATCCTTGTGGGTATTATTCACCAAAACAATTAAGTTTTGCACACCATTCATTAATTTCTGCATGTTTACTAGAGTCTTTAGCTAGTCACGGCGAAAACCGGAAACGGCCGGTAGTCACAAACACTCTCACGTGCGCCGGACATAAACAGCAATAAAATCCACGCCACGTGTTTGCCATGGCGAGCGAGAGATGGCGAGTTGAGATTTCACTATGGGAGCGAACACGGGTTCATTGGGAAAACAACAACATTTCGCGCGTGTTCATTGTGATGAACACCCGCATGAACACGCGTGCCATTGGCCCTTTTTGCTCCCAGCACCCCTTTTCCGGTACGAGCTGTCCTCGACGTTTCCGGGCTCGGCAGATGATACTTACGAATGTAATACTGATGTGCCAGCACCTGTATCCGTACGATGCGTGCTGGATGGAAGAACCGCAGCACGATTTCTTTCGGACTGACGGAACTGTCGGCATTCGAGCGCCATCCGTGCACGGTTGGGCTGTGGCTGTTCAACTCGCTCGCCGGATAGTCCGAATCTTCGTCTAAGTTGGAAAAACGAACGAAACCTTAGTTCCAAACGCTGGGGCCTGTCGTACACCCCATCAACCGACGGGGGTGCGGGTGTTGATACAATTTTAATGCCACCATACCTGAAGCAAACACTACTTTGAATGGAATTTTGCGAGCCATGGTCCGGCTGGTAGGTTGGGAGGTTGAAGGAAACTTTATCCGTCGTTTTGCATACTAAGCGAGCACGAGAAGAATTAGTTTTTGCAACTTTAATTAAACAACGTTATATAATATTCTTCCACCGCGGGTCGGACGAACGGGACCTGCAGCTACTTCGCGCGAGTAGTAATGGATCACGGGTCGTTCGCCGTACTGCCTCCCTGAAGGGAAGTCTAGTGTATCGGGTATCCTCACATACTTGTTGGTGATGATTTAAGGCTCCCTTTAAATTACGTATACACCAGTTCACCTGTCCATTATCGATTAAGAATTGGTCGAGGAGCGAAGAAATTTACATACTGATCGATAGAAATGCACCGTTCCACCAACGACATCGTCATAATTGACCGATTAGGCTAGACACTTTTTTCTTATTGCTGGACCCACGCAGAAACTGATGCACATCCCTTCGTGTGCAAAATGGCAAAAGAGCCCAATAAAGCAAACACAAGCTAGCACAATACAGCAAGCACGCACAGAAAAACGTTTTAGAAGGCAACTGTAGGAATAACGAGGAGGTTTAGGAAGCAACTTGTGAAGATTCTTCAATCCAGTAGATAGAATTGGCCACTTGGAAGGCGACGGATTGTCGCCTATGCGACTTGCAGTCAATTTTTCACTTCTAGTCCTCGCCGAACCGTGTCTGGGTAAGATCTAAGCTTTGGATGGAAAATGGTGGAAATGAACTGGGAAGGAAAACCCGTTGCCAGTGTCATGCGCACATGGTACGGTTTTTTTTTGGGGGAGATAGCACGGTGCAGTTTAATTGTCAATTGTTCGGAAGGGATTCATCCCTGCCAACACATTGAAGCTCGTTGATGATAAGCTGTTTCAGACGAAAAAAAACACCTGGGAAGATTGTGAAACGCTTTATCGATACGGTAAGTCATAGCTTATAATGAATGCGGATATCGTCGGTGTGGGGTTCAGCAGCTTCTAATAAACAATTCTAATGAACTGAATTACCAGTGATTAACTCCGAGAGCTTCAATTTCCATCAATAAAGTAAAAATCACTTAAAACGATCGCTTTGAAGTCCATATTTTAAACATTTGTGCATGATCGATTTTCTTTAAAACAACTCCGAAATGTTCTATCTAAATCCTTTTACGATGTTTTAGGCTTTTACTAATATTTTTTGTAAGAAAACAAGCCCGGGAACAACCGTTTTCAGTCGTGGAGTTTGATTTTATTGCGCCAATCAGTTAGAATAAATGTGGTTGGAGTTGAAAATAATTAACAATAAAATTTGAATTTGAACTAGTGTGTGCCTGAACTCATCCCATAGTGCATTGGCAAGAAAATAGTAACACATCTACCATTTTCAAGCAAATTGAAAGAGCAATAGTTTGACAGCATTTTCCCAGTGAACAATTCATTGTCAGGTTAAAAAAATAAAAAGAGCGGCGCATTATACGGTATATTTGGAAGTGATAGGTTTTAAGGGGACTTTGCACGTTAACCACATATCCATTTACGATAAGAACTAAAGGAGCTAGTGTTGAGTGAATATAATTCAGAATCATGAAGCGGAATGATTATTTGAACTTTATTATTATTAATAAATAATCGATTATTGGAATCGATAAGCTGACAGCATTTCGGATGTTGCACACCAATATTTTCTGCCAATGCTGTCAAACTGCTTAATGTTACTTGGGTAACATAGCGTTTGTTTTGTTTTGAAATTGGCGATCAAAATCGATGAAGTGTTTTTTTCAGCTGTCAAAAGTGTTCGATTTTTGTGTGTGTGTGCTCTTCGCCCACAAATTTGTCCTCACGGCTCTCCCGTGCCCAGGTGTAGTGGTTGTGTGAATCGTAGCGTGCAGAAAAAGCGTGAAACCTCGTGCGATTTGTGTGAAAAACGTGACAAATTCGTGTGCCCAGAGCCAAGCATTCGTAGTGCAGCGATTTCAGCTTATGTCGACAATAGCCCAAACGTACGCTTCCTCATCGTCAGGTAAGTCAAGGTGGCATAAACCACCTTACGAAAGTCCGTGCCGTATTCCAGCCCGTGGCGTCTGTACGTATTTCGGTTCGAATGGTTACATGTGTGCTGGGACGGGGTGAAATGTTGCTGAGCGGAGTAGAGATTTAAACGATTTCGAACGACAGTGAAGGATTCATCTGTGAAAAGTGCGTAATATGGTTCTAAATAAACTCTTCCGAGGACAGTGATTTGTTGTGCCGCTAAAAATCCGTGTGGACGTCTCTGTGTAGTGTTTCGGTGCATGCGTACAACCACACAAAAACCATCATCGTAGTAATCGCGGTTAGTTTTTTTTTCTTCCGCAAATCTCCAACCGAATACAGTAAAGGTTTCGTCCCCGAAAAGGATTCTTGTAAGTGCGTTCTGTGTTCTGTAAGCGAGATAAAGAAGGTCGGGCGTATGCGTGTGATTCTTTTGTTATGTAAACAAGCGTGTGCTCATGAGATCGTGAAGCATAATTATGTATCTCCAGGGGATGACACTGTATGCGTAGCCCACGTTGCGCGTGTGTGCGTGTGTGTTGATGTGTGAAAGAGAGTGTCGTCCGCAAGACAACAAAACGCACGCAATATTGCATCTTCATCCCTTGCGTAAAAAGGGAACGAATGCAGTGTTTTAATGCATCGCACTGTCACATGCATTGCTATCGTTCGCTTTTGTTTTGCTCGTTGAGTTCTCTCATTTTTTACATCCCACCACGCCGATGGTCAAGTTCAGTTGTAATCAGCACCCTGCTCTAATTGTCGTCACCACCATCTCTATGAGTGTTGTTTCTTTTACAGCTTTTTAGCCTTTGCCTACTGTGATGGGTCTCGCAGTGGGCTGTTATTACGATAACCAGCTCGATCGACACGAATAAGAGCTTGGAAGATCATTACAAACGAATTGCAGAAAGCCTCTGCTGGGACAGCGAGCTGAAGCTATGTTTAGATACTTCGCCTGATGTTGTGGAGTGGGAGTAAACATAAGCGCTGACCCGGATTACGAGTTATACGAAGTTCCTCTCGACGGACGACTTTGTAGCACCCTTTTGGTTCGACGTGGTCGCGATCGCGAAGAGGTCACTCGCTCGCGGATTATGGAAACTCTCGAGTTAAACGCTCCGCTTTATTGAGAAGGCCGTTTTGCAGCCGTACTGTGGCGGGCAGGGAGAGACTTTGTGAAGGGTCAGGAAGGTGGGAACTCTTCCCCGGGAATGTCGACCCCTTTTGCTTGGTGTGTTGTGTACGAACGCGCACCCTCTGTTGTCCACCTCGGGGTATACACCAAACCAGACGTCTACCGATCCCCTTGGCCAACGTCGGTGTTCCATGCAACCTACCGAGCAGGGGCCACCAGTAGGAGTAGGATAGCCGGCGAACAAAAAGTGGAAATGACAGAGAGGGAACAATCGGAATCAAGTCACGATTTTCCCGTGGCCCCGGCTATACCACCCGTTCTCCACGTTTTTGGGGAGCGGTTTGGCGCTAAGCGCAGGCTATGCTTTCGATGCTGCCAAGGCGCGATCAACATTGCACGAGATGATGATCCTCACCGGCGGGGAAATACCGCCGTGGGAAGGGAGGAACAGCATATAGCATACTGGCTGTGGAGCATAAAGAAGAAAGAGGCCTCGGTCTGAGTTACACTCTCAGGGTATATGGTCACGATGGAAGACGCAGACAGTTTCATCACCTTTTCGGGGCACAAGAGCAAAAAAGAAAAGCAGAAAAAAGCACTGTACCCACACTAACAAACAGCAAGGCACCCATCGAGTACAAATGGACGGGATCGCCTTCGGGAAGCTGGCAAAGCATAATTTCCTTTGCCTCAACATACTCAACAGAACAGCACCACACACCGAACATAAGTCGAACGGAATGAAATGGAATTTTCATTTGCTCGGACTCAACCGAATGCCGATTCACCACCGGTGGTGCCTTATGTTTCTGGGCGTTATTTTGTGTGTGCGTTTTGGGGTTTTTTATTGAGCATAAGCAGGCTTAAAATTTGGCGCCACGCCACGTTGTGTCACTGACCCTGATAAGCCTGCTGGACGCTAATCTATAACCGCTCAGATTCGGTCATTTTGATCGCGCTGGGTACGTCAATATTCGCTCCGCCAGTTTCGTCACCCAGCATGGGAACTGGGTTGGTTAGCTTATGACCGGGGGAGGTTTATTAAACGTCGAATGTCCACGGAGCGTCTTGTTGCCATCGTCTGTGCAGTTCGCTATCATTTGCGAGCTGATCGTACAGTGATAATTTCCACAGCGTTCCAGTCGAATTGAAGGGGAGCTAAAGCTCAACGGACTTTATCACCGTGCGTCAACGGTTGATAAGTCGATAGTTTTTTTTTATGAGCCGCATTATTAAAACTAAAAATTTCATCGTTTTTAAATTTGTATTCCATACTAAAAGGTTTATTTCAAATTAAAATTGAAATCATGGAGATGGAGATCTCTACCGTAAGTTATGTGTCTGATGATTTTTTTCTACAGTTCGTTAAACCTGTTTGTGGAAGTTATCTATAAATTTAATTGTTCTATATTTATGTTAAATAATACATAATACGTAATAGATGATGATAAAGGATGATCAATTTTTGCTTGTTTGCTTAAAATTCATATTTTTTGCAATATTTCCTAAATACGCCTGTTTGAGATTTTGGCATTTTTACTAAATACTACAATACTAAACTACTACAGGTGTAAATTAAAATGTTAATTCAAATAAAATTCGATCAATGACTACCGTATCGAATGTTGCAGCTTTGGACATTTAGCCCTGATAGGCTGTACATAAATAACGTAATCTTATTTAATTGCCTTATCTCGTATTTCTTTTTGTTGTCAGAATGATAACAATTTTATTGGCAGGCTTGACATCGTCTATTTCTTCGTTTATTTTACCATTTCCCTTATACATTCCTGACATTCAAGACATAGTTTGGTTTCAACAACAATGATTTTTTACTAAAAAGTACATATGTTAGCTGATGCAATCACGACTATAATATATCATCAATATAAAAGATGTACTGTTTCAAAAAATTGGGTATAAAAGTTTGTTTTCTTCAAATCTTCATTACCTTGTCTTTAGAACATTACCTTGTCAATGATCGTCGATCGCATTTAAGTCGTCAAATAGATCGTCAATGATAAGAATTGCATTTAGATGTTTCGCTATAGATAAGACTTTTTTTTGGTGATTTTAGTACATATTTTTTAGCGACTTAATTTTAGTGCAAAAATTCCTGGATTTAGAAAGAATAGATTCCATCAAATTCTTCTAAGAATCTAACTTAGTTAGGGCTCAACTTATTAGAATTTTAAAGATGTAAGCGCAAGTCTTTTAACAAACATTGCTTGCACTCTTTCTTGCAGATATAACCACACGATCCAAAATGTTTAAAGGTGTACAAAAGATTTTCATAATCTTTAAAAAGAAAATATAATTGTAAAATAATATGTCAAATACCGTACATACATTACGCTCAGCAGTGGGGCATCAGCTGACGGAGAAGATCGGCCTCATCATTCCCGGCCATCGCCATTTGCACAATGACAAAGTAGCGATGCAATTGCACCCCTCTCAACTATCAGTAGTTCGCCACTGCAATGCATTGCTACAAAAAAACAACGCGACCTGCTTTGGGCCTATTTTTAGCGACACAATTTAAAACCATCCCGTCGCCCCTGCAAAACATCTTCGTAATTTGTTTTGCATTTGAGTGGATAATTTTAGTTGAGGGCTCACCTGGAGACGGTCTTGGTGTTGTTGGTGGCAAGACAGCGAGTACTTTTTTTATGGCCATTGTCAACTGTGGACTGTGAGCGGGTTTGAGTTTGGCGAAGGGAAACACCGTCACCGTCAGTCCGCCATCAGCTTATTATATATTGATGATTTACGGTTCATTAAAACTGCTGCTGCCGGCTTACCTCAAACCGTGCCCTTGCACCGGGAATAGCAATGAGTAAATCAAAAAGGCGAAATTATAATTGTTCTGGGATGGGCTGTCTGTTTAGGCGTTCGCTTGAAACCGACCGATGTCTCGTGCCTGGTTGGAACAGCAGCGAAGCTTTAATCAAATTATTTCCCAGCTAATGGTGCACTGGTTGTAGATAAGGTGCTGCGGTTGAAAATACCTTTCACATGCGTACAGTGGGACATAGGGCACATAAATAAAATGTTTTATTCTCACCTTCATCGAGATGGGCTTTCGCTGATGATAAAACACTTCGTTCCCGTTCCGCTGTAGTGTGATATGGTAATGAAGCATGATAAGCACCGCTGGTGAGCATTAAATGTTACCCAGTACAAAAGCTTTCCACGATGACGACACACTCATACACACAGAGCAGAAGAAAAGGTACGGTCAGGTCGCCGTTCCCTATCTGCTAGATCCATCTGGCTGGACTGGAGTGGCCGGAACATTGCGATAATTCAAGATTTACTATTGCCATAACTATTTCCAAAACG
Source organism: Anopheles moucheti (assembly GCF_943734755.1). Taxonomy (NCBI): domain Eukaryota; kingdom Metazoa; phylum Arthropoda; class Insecta; order Diptera; family Culicidae; genus Anopheles; species Anopheles moucheti. Next base: position 17,550,926 of record NC_069141.1, read on the forward strand.
CGAATGGCCCGTGACACGGTGAGTCGCGGACACTTTAGAAATTAAAACCCCGAAAACCTTCCTCGCATATTGCTGCGGGGTTCCGATGAAGCGAATTCTCTTTCGTGGTCGTCGAAACTTTCCGAAAGGACATTCTGTAGCGTTGCGTTTTTTTTTTGTTCAGTTGGTTGGTAAACAAATACCGTCTGCTTCATTACATGTTCCACCATAGGTGAACGTATATTGGGGTTTTGTGTTGTGCTGTTGTTGTTGCTCCTCTCACCGTATGGAGACCGTATTTTGACAAACTAATTCATTTCTTACCTAATTTATTAGCATATATGCACCCTTCGGACGGTGAAGCACGGCCACTGGAACGCCGGTACCGGACCACGTTCGGTCGCACCGCTTCGGTTGACTTCAATTTTGTTAATTAATCCTAATTTTATGAACTTTTATTATTCCTCCACCGTGCGTTTTTTGTTGTTGCTCTCCTTCCCTCCTCCTCCTGGTGGCATCTCAATCCGTGGATGGATGGTTTTGCTGTTTTGGTGGGTCTTCATTTTATCGTTCCCGTTCTGACTGTTTGCGCGCATATGTCTTTTTTTTGCCTTTTTTATGATTATCATGTGTGCATTTTGCTCGCATTTTTATGTCACGTGTCACGTGTTTTGTTTGGTTTAGAAACATTCCGGGGAAGCAAACGAATGGGACTCGTGAATGATTTCTTCAGGAACTTTTTTTTTATTACTGTTGTATTTTTCTCTCAGTAGGTCATATTGTTTAATAGTTTTAGTATTTATAAAGTTTTATCTACTTATGCATTTCTTATTTCTTTGTTTTGTTTTTTAATGTAGTATTTTTTTTCCTTATTAATATTCTAATGCCAACTGGAAAGTGACTTATTTTATTTACTTAAATGGAATTTGTTTTGAAATTATATCTAGTTATATTGTTCCTAATGATCTTTGGGAATTTTGATACGTCGTTATAGTTTTCATAGGTGCCAAGTATTGTGATTTTCCTATAAATTTACTAAAATACTACACCCAACACTGTCACCTGTCAAACAAGTGTCAAATCAGGGACTGTCAAAATCGGGTTGAAAATGGCACAGATATAACATAGCTATCAAATCAAGTCGTAAATATACAGACACTTACTCAGTGACCTAATATTTACAACGTATTTCTTGCGCAACCAATTACAGTACATTCTTCAATTTTTTACGCACGTGTTTGCACAAATGTTGGACTTACTTTTTAATGCTTCTTTCTCACTCTCTCTCTCTCTCTCGCTTGCATCTTCGTCCTTTTTTGGGGTCTCGTTGAGCGATAAACAAGGGCAGTAATAAATTAAAAGTGTCAGTTTCGGCTCGCTATCGAAATAATTGATCTCCAAAGCTGACGACTGTTAGTCGTCCAGCACCGGTACGGCAACACGCTACGTCCCTTCTATCGGTGGAGTGCGCCCCCAGTGGTGGAATAGTTTTCGCATCAGCCAATGTACCTCCTCGAACCTTGCCTACAGGGGGAACCGGCTTCTTATCCGGTGTGTGTTTCAATCGATTGGGAAGTAATATCGTGCGGTATCACCTGCCCGGGGATCTGCAGGTTTAGTTGGCCGAAGCGAAAAGTGTCGCATTGAGCGGCCCTGTGCAATTGAAGGTGCCATGATCTTACGGTGGAGAAGGGTGATTATGATAAGTCGTGTCCATTTCTTGGTCTTTGGGGATGGTTTTTCTCGTTTTTTTCTGCCTGTTGCAGGCTTACTACGGCAACGGTAAAAACAAGGGACAATCGTGACGCATGCAGTTGAACTTCTTAGCACTTTTTATTATTTCAGTTTAATTCCCGAAGTGGAAATTCATTTTTTATTATTTATGAGTTATCGGATGATACACCGGTTAGCTGCAAGGAAGGAAGATGTTTTTTTTTGTTGCTTTTTCATTCATTTTGGAATTCAATTTATCTGCCCAGCTCTTAATCGGAGAACTCCGCCCCGTAAGACCATCGGACCAGCGGTCTGTTGGCGTTCGGACTTCCTACGTGTGGCGTAATCGGTTGTCGATGAGAACAAAACCTATTGCCACGTGTCCCGGCCACGAGGGGTTGGTCTCTAGTGGGTTGGATAAAGGTAGTAAAATTGGAAGATGGATGGGAAAATATGGCAAAATTAAGTTTTTTTGTTGTTAATGTTTTGGAAGATTATTTTCTAGCCTTTGCTGCAAGGCTTATTTATGAGCTTGTTAAACACGGTATATTATTAGTCGAGTTGTATTTCTTTTTTCCCTGCACTTGTATAGTGCATCAATAAAAAGGGATGCCCGTTTTGTGAGGTGATAATGGTCGGTTAGTGCAAAAGCATTCCGGACACATTTCCAGATGCTTTTTTCATCTGCCCCGTACGGCAGCGGCTCACTCAATGTTCCACATTTTATTGAATATTCATTTGCAAACGAATGTTTCTTTACAATTCTTTTTAAGTGCGCTGCGATCGCTTTATTAAAGGCAATGGCAATTCGCACGGATCGCGATCGGTTGCGATCTTTAATTAAGATATTAAATGTAATATAATTCCTAGCACGGCCACTGCCATGTGAGATGGTTTGAAATGTAGAATATAAATTAAAAAATGGAAGTACACTTTTTCACCTTTCGCTTAACGCCCTACCGCGGCCAGCAATTTCTAAGAGAACTTAAAATTGAGGAGAAGAAATACATATTGATAGAGAAAGAGAAAAAATAACGAGTGTATAATCCGACTGCGGGATATACTGATAAATAATGAAGCAGTTAGCAAGTCCAAAGCACCACCGATCCATCGTCTTACGCGCGTAAGGGCGGTGTGTGTTGGTTATTTTTTTTTCAGTACTTGCCCTTTTTTTCTTACCCTTTTCGCACAATGCGCAACCATTCCCGTACACCGAGGTGTCCGGCTCTTTGGGGCCCGAATGTATTAAATAATAATTATAAATTATGGAACAGCGAATAAAAAATGAGCCACATAAAAACCGACAACTCTCACACCGGCATACGGACGGCCGGGGTCGGTTAAATATTTTGCAACCGCTTGCGACCGCATGCTACCGGCCCGCGGAGACTGAAGCGACCCCAACCGGTCTGGTTAAGGAAAGAAAGTGAATCGATGCGCAGCGAGAGGATGAAAAATTCGCTAAACGTTTCATTACGCACATTCTTTTCATATTTCATCGCCGACCCCGCTGAAGGCCCCGCCGGTTGTTTGCTTGGGGCAGTGGAAGATAAAATGATAAGAATGAGGAAAAAAGGTACGGGTTTGCACACACATAGACACACAGACCGACCCGTTCGACATTCTTGGCGGATGCGAATTGATGTGCGTCGTCGGGAGGGCAAGCGGAATGCAAAATTGGTATGTTCGTGTTAATGTGCCAGCAAACGGACGGGCGCATTCGGCGGAAGGTGACGATGATGAAATATGTTTCCGATCTCTTCGGCTATCGAATATCGTCAATCGTGGAGGCTTACGCGCGTGTATGTGTGTGTGGGGCGTGGTAGTGAGACAGGATAATTCGAACCCAATGATCGTACGATTATCCATCCACGTGGTGGCAGCTTGACCCGCCGGTGTGTGGTGCAGGATAGTGCAATCGATTAAGCGCTCGCTGTGTGCCTGTGGATTAACCGGTGTTGGTGCATTTTATTTAAATTGGTTTCAGACCTTTGCAAATTATTTACGACACAGCTGCAAGTACAGGTACGATTTGTGTGCAGCCCTTTTACTTCTTAAAAGTTTCAGCTCCAATAAAAGGTGTGGGAAACCATGTGCAAAGGTTACAGAGAGGGTAACTAATATATGTTTAAGGATTTTTAAGCAAATATATGTTTGATAATGATACACTCATTCCAATGTTTTGTGTTTGTTTTTAAAATAGTCTTTAACCTCAATATTTTCATGTCTATGTCTATGTCTATGGCTATTCACTAGGATCAGATCTTTAGATTACAGATTTATCTATGCACCAACTTATCAAACATTGCCAAACATTTGTAAGAGGTTACTCCGACTTTCGCGGAGGACTACTTCTTTAGCTATAAATGTGCACTTCTTATTCTTCGAGGTAATGCCACGGTACCACATAGAAATCCAGCTTCCTGGGCTTTCCCCAGCTCCTCCGTGGATATGGATTGTTACCATTACCTTTAGTGATCTACGTGCCGGCTACTGAGGCCATATGTCCTAACAGGTCGGCTGATAATTGTTTGGCCTAGCACATAGATCGTGCTAGTAGACTTAAATCCATATCATTTTTAGTTTGTAGCAACCTTCAAACGAATTCTGTCAAAATTTGACAGCTCTCGGACAATAATCTAGTAGGCTAAAGCATTTTGTGTGACGCAATTTTTGTGTTTTTAGTAAGCAAGGAAAAGAAGGAATTTCGCGTGATGATAAAATATTGCTTTTTGAAGGGGAAAAATACAGTCGAAGCGTAAAATTGGCTCGATGAAGAGTTTTTGGACACTGCTCCACCAAAATCAACCATCAAATATTGGTATGCTAAATTTAAATGTGGTAAAATGAGCCCTGAGGACGATGAACACAGTGGAAGCCTAAAAGAGGTGGTTACAGACAAAAACATTAAAAAAATCACAAAATTATTAAAAGCAACCATTATGTGAAGTTGATCGAGATAGTTGACACCCTAAAGATGTCTTAGGAACGTGTTGGACATATCTTTCACGAGTATTTGGATATGAGAAAGCTCTGTGCAAAATGGCTGCCGCGTGAGCTCACATTTGACCAAAAACAACAACGAGTTGATGATTCGGAGCAGAGTTTGGAGCTGTGTAAGCGAAATAAATCCGAGTTTTTGCGTCGGTATGTTACCATGGATGAGTCTTGCCTTCTCCACGTCACTCCAAAGTCCAATAGACAGTCATCCGAGTGGACTGGACGCGAAGAACCTGCTCCAAAGCGGGGAAAACGCAACAATCAGGTGGGAAGGTTATGACGTCAGGTTTTTGGGATTCGCAAGGAATAATCTTCATCGAGTATCTTGAAAAAGGAAAAACCATTAATTAGGACTACTATATCAAGTTATTGGAGCGTTTGAAGGACGAAATCGCCAAAAAATGGCCATATTTAAAGAGAAAAGAAAATTGCTTCACCAAGACAACGCACCGTGCCACAAATCAGTGAAAACAATGGCAAAAAATCATGAATTAGGCTACAAATGGTTTCCCTACCCATCGTATTCACCAGATATGGCTCCCAGTGACAATTTCCATTTGTCAGATCTCAGAAGAATGCTCTTTGGGAAGAAATTTTCGTCGGATGAAGAGGTGATCGCCGAAACAAAGGCCTTTTTTGAGGCAAAGGACAAATACTACTACAAAAAGGGTATCGAAAAATTTAAATACCGCTAAAATCGGTGTATCGCCCTTGAAGGGACGTATGTTGAATACAAAAAAAATAATTTGGCCAAAAAAGAGTGTTTTACTGTCATAGGCCAAACAATTATCAGCCCACCTGTTACATGTAGTACACGAAACGAAGATATAATCGAAATTTCAAAGATCGAAAGATCAAATAATCTGAATAATAATCTGAACAATACACAGGACTAACATAATATAAGCACAGTAAATGCATTAGCCAAGTAGAAATAGTATACTTCTGGACCAACTGTAACTACTCGCCAGAACTACTCACCAGAACTATTGACTCATTTACTTATCATGCGTTAAACCTGCTTAGTGATCTTGGGCAGATGCAGGAGTGCTCAAAGCAACTCACAATCGAGAGCACTTGCCGATTCAGTGTTCTGATGTTTCTAGTGAGCTTATCACTTCAAGTCAACTTAAACCTAGTCCCTCATCCCTTTTTTAAAGCTGAATTGCTGAATAGCTTAAACAAATACTTTACCAAACAGGTTGTCTGGATATGACAAATCCTCGGAAAACTGACGATTGAAGTAGCGAGTTCGATAGAGCACAGTCTGCAGTGTGCTAGCTGTAAAACTACCGTATTTTAGCGTATATAACAACTACGCGTGTATAACGACTCTCCAGATGAATTATCAATTATAAAAAAAAGATGTTTTTCCTTTTTCTAAACAATTTAATTGTTATAATTAATTTGGAACATTACGATTCATAATATTCTTCCATATCCTCCATACCATCCTCGTCATCAGTATCTTCATAAATTGCATCACCCTCAGTTACACGATTGTTACTCATTCCGTTTTTTTTTTTAAAGGATTTGGCGACAATCGCTTCGCTGACACCTCTTCATGTAGAAAAGACCCCATTTTTGTTTTTCCTGAAGGAGTCAGATTGTAATCAGCCCCTTGTATCCACTTGCTCCATTCTTCTGTTATAAAACTCTTAAACGGTTTGTTGAGGCGAACGTCCAGTGGTTGCAGTTGACTGGTAAGACCTCTATAAAAGACTTCCAGATACTTTTTGTTTTGAGCAGCAAATTGTTTAACTTCTGCTGTCAGATGACCTCTAAATGCATGCAGTACAAGTATTGCAGTTTTTTTTACATAAGAGCTCCCGATCTTTTGTTCCAAACGTTTTGAAAACTTTCTAAACAAATGAAATTCAATTCAATCTATTCTCTTCTGGTTATTCTTTCCCACGCAACAAGCTCAGGAAGATGATCCATATAACAGTATAGAGCTGTACTGTACTGTATCTGGCATTGTTTTAAATTATTTTGATGTTCTGGATACTCTGTTCGTAATCGTTCATCAACTGTTTAGCACGGGCGTGCCATTTCTGTCTTTTGCTCAACGAATTCTAACGTGCCATTTCATTACACTCTCGAAGTAGGTTGAACTATGAAGTCCTGCGCCACTTAGAAGTCCCCAACAAACCACCAACCCCCGCACCCCTGCACGAATACCGATTGGCATGCACTTTCGCTTTCAATATTTGCAACACGTCAACGAACCGCGTGGTGTCCGTGCGGGTAGCATGAGTTTTTTTTTTTGCCGCAGGTCAACCCACAGTTTTCCCTGATACTCACCCGATATTGACATATTTTGTGTTCGTTTCTCCAGTGACCCACTGTGTGTTGCACGAGCGGAAAAATCTCACCCCGGAAGCGAAACACCGCCAACGTGTCCAATGACACACGGGATGGGTTAGCAACGATCGTCTCTTACCGCTTGGGCTAATGACGGAACCGTGGCGTGGTGTGACACGAATGTCACACGAATGTCTCGGATATGTATTTTGCCGACCTTTTTTGTGGTTCGTGTCCCTCGTGCTTCGTTGGTGGGAAGGCGTGTGGTGGTGATGGAGCCTGCTTGTGGCCACAAAAATTGTGAATGAACCGTCACGAACCGGGGTGGTTCGTCCGTGTTTTCCGTCTTTTAATCCCAGTCTGCCGAACCGCCAATTGAATGTGCCACCCTGCCGGGTGTCGGGTGCCGGGATGGTGGACGGGACGGGAAGCGGTACACACGTAGTAGTTGTTCGTAGTATTACGGTGTGATGAAAAGATCCGACCTTGAACCATATTTCGTTTCATCGACTGTGTTTGAGAGGAAGAGAGACAGAGAGAGAGAGAGAGAGAGAGAGAGCGAGCGAGTGCTAGCAGGGAGTTCCCTGTCTGGAGGAGTGGGCGATTCGGTGGGCGGGAAGGGTATGATTGGCCGTTTTCGTGCCGAACGTGCGCCATCGCGGTTTTGCTCGAGTTGAGAGTGTCCTGATCCGCCAACACACCCCATCATCAACCCCCCCCACCGTTCGACACCTCAACGACACAACTTTCCTCCGTAATGGGAGCGTTTGTGTGTGTGTGTGGGGGGCATGTCCAGACGGCAGGCACTTTTTTAACGCGGGGTTTTTGCAATGCGGAAGTGGATGCCGGTGAACGTGCTGCAAAAGCTGTACGGAAGAGAACCCGAACAGAAAGAGCAATGGAAAACCCCGATCCCCCCCTCCCCCCGACATAGCCGGCGGTTCCGTTCCGTTTTTCGTTCCTGTTCAGAAATTTAATGAAATCGATGATTCGCCACCGGATTCGCCCGGCCATCCGCCGGTGCGCCGGGTCGGTAGATAATGTCCGGTAAAGCGCGGTCGGGCGAGAACACATCCTCTAAACGGAGATAGCATCCACGGTGGATCGTGCTCGCCGTTGTTTCTTATTGTGGTTTGATCCGTGTTCTGCATATAACACATATGGTGGTGGTACTGGGAGCAGGCTTGTCCTTTCGGTCGGATTCGCTCGGTGCGTGAACTGGTTCGACAAACGGTGGGAGACATATTTCAAGGACGCACGCAGGTTCAAGCAAGGAAACAGTCCAAAGAAAAAAAAAAGGCAGAAGGTTGACCCACCGTTACCTGCGAAGTGAACGCTCTCCTCCGTATCCTTGACCGTACACACCCGCACTCGGCCGGTCGGGAGGGCACGAAAAGTATAATGCATGCTGCCGCACATATTAACTAAGAAAAGCTAAGAAAGACCACCACCGCCTTGCTCCCGTGTCCTCCCACTAGCACTATCGCACGGATATTGGGTATATGGGGCGCGTGTTCCGTGATTCGGGTTGCGTTACGTTTCTTCGGTGAGCTTCTCCCCCTTTTTCGTATTGGTCGTTGTTACCATTCCCGTTCCGAACGTGTATTTCTGCTCCATGTTGGGCCTGGTCGTGGCCAGTTCCACCCATGCCCACCACGGGCCACGTTTCGGCACGTTTGCTCAAAAGGGCAACGAAACGGTTTGGGACGTGAAAGACATTCATTCGGCCCTTGACGCGCCCGGTGATGATGATGTCCTGTCTGGAGCGGTTTTTGTGCTGGGATACACCGCGCACCGCGGGGGGTTTTGTGTCGGTGTATGGCGCCTGTCGATATGACGGCATGACGGTTGCATCCTAATTTTTGTTATAATTCCAATCATGCGCCACGGTCGCGTGAGAGGCACACGCTCCACGATCACGTTTGCTGGCGGAAGTAGAACGTCCCATGTGTTTGTGTGCGTGTGCGGCTGTGTGTTGGATGGACTTGTTTTTCCTTTCGGTTTTGGAACAGGTTCCTTTCCGAGCATCCGAGTGCTCCTCCTGGTGCAGTTGAAGATGGGAGAACGAGGGCCTTGAAACGCTGGTGTACGTGGTAATTATTGGTTGATCGGTTTGTGCACGTGCACACGGACATGTTTCGGCGGGCTTTTTTCTTCTTCTTCCGGAGCAACGATCCGACTTAGGCGTCATCAACAAAGGGTAAGCAACTTTCAGATGGGTTATTTGGTCTCCGGATCAGCTGACCGCTAATAGACTTGATAGCGGCAAAATAATATTTCTTATTCTCATTTTAGATGAATAAACGTACAGCGTCACTGAGAAAGGTGTGAGAAAGGTCCAATCTTTGAGCATTGAAGCACATCTGCAGCAGTATGTAATTAAGTGCACTACTGTGTTTGTTTTACATGTGAAGAAAAAGAAGGACCCAACAAGACCCATCTAAAGGATTATCAACTGCATTCGGCAACACACTGTGCTCATCTTGGTCCGGTAGCAAAAGGTTCTTACTCCATCCTGCCACACTGCCCGTGCACTGCCCGTGCAAAACCCCAACCCGCATCCGGGGCGCATCCGTTGGCTTCAAAGTAAAGGGCCAGTTGGTTTTTGGGGATGGTTGCTACCGGAAGTTTTACGTCCCCGTGCCATGGGTACAACACGTGAGACACGGGTATATACTGTGCATATCGTGGTTTGCATACTAATGGACCTAATCTAATCAACCTCCACACGGCTCTCGCTTTCATCCCCAAACCGGCCCCGTGCCGCTCACGACTGTCGCCCCAAAAGGTTGGCAGATCGGGCGAACAACGATTTGGGGTGTCGTAGTCGGTACTGTGCGCAGCAGCATAGCAATACCTGCGGGGCAGGTAACGTTGAGATATCCTTCGCACATCCCAGTGCTCCCCCAAGCCACCCCGGGTGGACGGGTTTTTGGGGAAAAGCGCCTTACGATTCCGTTTGAATGACTCCAGGCGGCAGCCTGGCTTGGTCTGGCGTTGTTATCACGAACGGTACAGGTCATGCGCATTTCCCGAGAACCGATAAAATGGACAGCAGCGTGCCAGCGTCGTTGCTGGTGGGTTGAATGGTGTCTCCCTACACCGGGGCACTTTCAGCTCTCCTTTTTTGGTGGTGGAGCATTCCGGGGACGAGGGGAGGCGAGTGGGGAGTGGGAGTGAACCATTTGCTCACGCGTGCATTTTCCGTTCCTTATGGCAAACGAGTGAGTGACTTAGTTCGTTCGCGTCCAGAAAGGGGAAGAAGTGTTGCTTTCTGAGAGAGCGCGAGCATCTTCCTGGATGCGGATCGAGATGATGGAACGTTGTGAGACCGAATCTCGTTTCAAAGGGATTTTTTCTTGTTGTCAGCGTCCGGTTTCGGTTGTGTGCGTGACTCGAGCCGGGACCCCTCGTAGTCGTTTTTCCTGCATTCTTTCGCCAGCTCAAACTCATCATCTCTGATGTCCGTACCTTGTTTTTTTTTTTCGCCGAACGACGAAACGCTTTCCCGATTGTGTCCTGCGAGAGAGCAAACAAAAATGTGCGCGTCTAGTCTGTGTGCGTGGTGGTGGCGTGCGGTGTTGATTGGCGATATCGATGGTTCGATTTTAATTAGCCCCCGTTAGAAGTGCTGTGTTGCGGGTTACCCTAAACCGACCGGGGCAATTGAAAACTGTACGCGATCCAATCAATTAAAGGGGATTTGTGCTTGTGTTCTGGTTTGTTTTCCGGCTTTTCTTGCAAATTCTTCTGCGTAGGAAGCTGTAATACAGCAATAGACAGGACAATCTTCGTTATTTTTTTTCTTCTGTTGCTTATTACGCCCCGCACAGGTGGTTGCGAGAACTGGGGAGAATAATTGAAAGTAAAAAAAGTGCTGCCAGATTGGTAGAATTTTCGCACCCCACATTCCAAATCGGCACCATTCATTCGCTGTCAGTTCAGGCGCTAACCGGATTCGGTGGACAGTTGTTTATCCCCCTTTCGCGAACCAGGGGGGGGGGGACACGATGTGGGGCTACGGAGTTTATGGCTTTGATACGGCATACGCCGGCACCACCGGTAAGTGTGTGTGTGTGTGTGCACACCATTGAAATAGGCATCCGAGCGTCCAGAAAGTGTGCCGGTCGCGGGTGCTTTTGATGTGACAGTTGTGTGTGTGTGTGTGTCAGGGGCGTGTGAAAATGATTCCGGATTTGTTTACCCATCAATAACACGGGGTTCGGGTGGGAGATTGTTACCTTTGTGCTGATGTTGATTTGCATGTTCTCAAGTGGATTTTAATTTTCGTCTATTTATTTTACCCTTTCCGTTCTTTCCTGTTTTTTTTTTCTTCCAGTGGCTGACCCCAATCAAGTGGTCGCGCAGCAGAAGCGTCGAGTTGAAGGGACTACCGCGGGGTAAGTGATAGACTTATTGGTTTAGCTGTACCTAAGGAATAATCACACACCACATCAAATGCAGCTGTTAAAGAACGTTATGATAATATCGGAAAGTATGAATCCCAGGAGAAAATTGTGGTAAAATAGCCATTAAAAGAACATTCAACAACCACAACTGGAACCCCTTTAGCTGGAATCAACAGGAGAGGTCAATTTGAATAAATTTTTCCTTTGAAAATTCGAAGACATTTTTCGGACGTCCGATTTGAACGCCTTCCCGCATTTGCCGAGAGAGAGAGAGGGGTCTGATAATCATTCTCCGGTGTTCACATCTGCTGACCCCGGAATACAGCGCACCAGCAATTCCGAGGCATTCGATGTGTAAATAAAATCAATAAAAATTTAAATCGAATTCAATAGCGCATCCACCCGTGTCTTGTTCCCCGTTGGATACAACCCCGGGGAAGACATTCATGCATTCTCCTGAGGGATCTGAGTAAACCGGCAACCGAACATCGAGACACCTTGTGGAGGTAGGTGTGAGATTTGGTGGTGTACAGGGCACGGCCGTAATGGTGATTTCCATTTCCTTGCATATTTTCCCACCCAGTAGTGATCGTTCGTATTGCTTACCTTTGGAATTCAGCCGCCCCCGGGTCGGTGTGGCTTTCAGTTCTAGTGTGAAACGATATTTGTTTCTGGCTCTTTTTGACTGTTCGCTCCGTGAAAATGTGTAGTCATGCTTTAATGTAATTTTATTTCTCTTGATAATAATGAATTTTTAGAATAATATCCTTAAATTGAATTCTTTATGGTGAGATGCTATAAGAATGATATTGATTATGATAAACTTGTATGATATGGTTTTGTAACTTAGAATAATGACACAACCTCCGACCAGGCGTCTCCATAGGAATCAGAATTGGTAGCATTCGAAGTCATAATCACTTCCAAACTGCACACTGTCCGGTCGAATGCCCTTTTGGGTGTCCCATCTTGCAGTAGTGTTGAACCCGGATCGATTCAATCCCGGTTTCATTCCTTGGGGGTGTTTTTTTTTTTTTTACGATCATCGTATTGCCCTGAAGGCACCATTTCAAGTATATTGCACCCGGTTGCCCCACATTGCCCCTTTCATTTCATAAGTGCTTACTTGTGCAGTTCCAGCTGGTTCCGTGTGCTCTTTGGTGGTTGCATTCGAAGAATTCGATTACTGTGCCTTCTGTCCGGTTTTCGGTATGTGTGTGTGTGTGTAGCACGTGGTGGAAAAATTAGGAAACTTTCAACACCTGCCCAAAACTAGTGCCTCCTCGCAGTGGGTTTGAAATACTGTGCAACATATCGCCATATCGTTAAAGTGGTCGAGTAGCTTCTTGAAAGAAATCGAAATTGGGTTGCTTCATAGGTTGGGGGCTCTACTCCAAGGGTATATCAGAATGTCCTGAACGTTGCTGTGTATGTGTGAGGGCAAGACACCGAAGCAGCAAGTAACAGTCAACGCTACAATCCACCATGATGTGGAATTAAATCGAATTGAACTGGAGATTTTTCTTGCTGTTGTTGTTTCTTATCGAACGGCTTCTGTCGGAAGTGGAAATAGCAAAGGAGGCAAACTCGATGCAGGGAAAAAACGGGCAGGAAACGACCATCTCCTGCTGCTTGCACAATACGTAGCGTTAGATCACATTTCTTGGATCGTTTTCCCACAAAGCAGACGCGGGCAGGCAAAATCGGCCCCGAATGGTAGTAACGACTATTGCCACATCTTGATCTGTGTTTTCCGTTCCTTGTCAGTTCCAATCGTCACTACGTTGAGAAGGCATCCGCTCGTCGGGGCCACTCACCGTGGGTGATAATACCATAGTTTACGCTTGCTGTAAACCACTACGCCGCCGACTGTGCTTTGCTACCACCGGCAAACGGTGTGGTAACGGGTGTTCCGAACGGTATGGCCCGGCGAGAGGGTATGGCACGTCCTTGGAGCGCTTGGTCGGCTTTGGTGTGTTTTGAGCTATTACTGCAAACCCCCACTCCCCACAGCATTGTCGTTGGCACCATTACCGTTCCGTTTTGTCGTTGTTTTTATTTCGGGGCAATAACGATTCTTTGTCTTTATGTGTGCACTTTTTCCTCCTTTTTTTTTGGTATCATCGTTGTACCCATCCGGAGTCAGCACCGCCCGCTTTTGGGGCATCTCTCGGGTGTGTGGAAAGTGGTGGTTAAGTGCACCGGCACCCACCATGCTGTCATATCGCGCACTTTTACCGAACTTGGACGGTTGATGAGCAATGGGAGAAAGGACATCTAGCGAGTTCTAGGGATCCAAGTTGTTTTCTTTCTTGCAACATCTCCTTGCTCCTCACTTTCCCTGTGGACATGGAAAAGGGGGAATTCCAGTACGGGATGATGATGATGCTGATGGTGACGATAACTGTTTCTGCGTATTTGCACAAGATCCGTACCGTGGGTGTGTAGATGGCTTTTTCAAGCATTTCACCTTGCGTCCAGGGGCGTTTGTTTTGTTTGCCAAGCAAACGATCTCGCTGACTACGAGGAATAAGAGGTAGCGGGTCGTAGTGCTTTGTGTCATCTCACTTAAAGTCTACTAAAAAGGATGTTTACTTGTGTCTGATCTTCACGATAAAGCCTTACGAAAGTATTCCGCGATGTTAGACGAGTTTATTGAGGTTTTCAATATTATAGAACATTCCTTCAGTGACTTAATTGCTATTGCTAAAATTGCCTTAAAGTTGATTTATTCTTTTTGAAGTTGATAGCATTATGATCGCGATAAAGCATCCCTGCAAACATTCCCCTTCAAGTGTCCAAGTTGTATGGTGCATCTGTGGAACGCCAAGTCCTTTCGAAATTACCCATCCCGGTTTGGTGGTGGTAACTTACCCATTTTTTTTTTCGTCTATTTCCCCACCAAGGTTGCTCACTTGGTACCAACTGGTAGCTACCAACAAGTCCCTTCCAGTGGACCAAACAAACGCCGACTGAAAAAGGGGGTAGGACGGGAGAAGGTAAAGTGCCCACCGTTAGGATAGTGACGCTGTAAAAGCGAAGTTTTAGGGAAGCAAAAATATTTCCATAACACCATGCCACATGTTACGGACATCGTCCTTTTTAACACGGTACACGGGATGTGCTAGTGCGCATGTCCGGGGCCCCGAGAGCCTGCTGCTGCTGAGCAAAACCGTAGGCTCTCCGTCACAACGCAGCAGTTCATTCTCACCTTTTAGTCCGGTTTTTCATCGGCAATTTTCTTTTCACCTTTCACCCAGTATTGCCAGCGCCGAGCGCGTAACAAAGGAAAGAACTAGAGAGACACCATGAGACGGAAAGATTGCAACAACACCGGGGTGTAAGATTGAGTGAGATATAGATAGTTTTGGGTGGAAAATTCGGTGAGAGCGAAACCACTGTAACTCGCTCGGAGGGGAACATCGGGCGAGCGTTGTATTATTATTATTGGAATTGCAAACAAAAAATACATATTTTCCAACTCGTCACTATCGTCCCTTTTCGATCTGGGTGCGATCCTTGCCGTCGACCGGAAGACCAGGGGGGGCGGCATGGGGGGTGTGGATGACAGTAGACAATCGTACACACCCACACCCGTACGTACAGCTTTACATCCCTACTGATGGTTGCGCGCTGTAAGGGTGAGTTTACTAACACCAGCCAGCCACTAGCTGACGCTACACACCACCGCAGACCTTTTGGTCTGTTTTGTGTGTTGTGCTTGGATGCAGTGAGACTTGCAGAGATGCCTGCAACTAGAGAAAGGTATAATGTTCCTGGGGGAGGAGGGCACGATAATGTAAGCTTCACCGTTTCAGATTCTTGAACCCCTCGAACCAGAAGAATCCAGGAGGTTCATCAGCATGTGTGGAGAGAATGAATGCAAAGAACACGCTGTGATGAATGTATGCTGTTGTGGAACCCCTTTTTTCCGTAGATGGATGGAATCCCAAATTCTGCTTGTTATGTTATTCATTTTTACACAAGGATGCATAATTACAAGCGCATTTTTAGTAGCAGTTATGATATTTTTATTAAAAGGTATGACTTATTTGGCTACACTTTTAAGAAATCTCCTGAGAGAGTTGTTTAATTAATGTGTTTTTATTTTTAATATTTATTTCAGTATGAGAATGCTTTCTGTTGTAAAGGCCATACAGGATAGGATGAATCCTTTCTCCACCGATGCACCTAATTTGATAAGAAATCCATCGAGCAGTACAATGAAGGCGCTCTCGACACTGCTGAAAGTAGGTCGACATTCAGCATCCCGTTGGAAAATCACGCATGCCACCACCATGCCTCAACATGCTTACAAACAGCGTGAGCGGCCAATTATGGGCAACTGATTTGCCGGGAGCGGTAGTGACAGGGTTTCGTTCGCTGCATCACCTTACAGGCGCGTAACGGCGCCTAGACATCAATTCCCTCCGTCGCGTTGTTACACGCGCTAGCGGTCCTTTTATCAAACCCACCCTGGGTGTGTGTGTGTGTGTGTCAATGAGATGCGGCCTTTCATCGCACAGAAGATGCGAAGGATCGATAGGTATTTCACATTCATACCATGCAAAGCATCGTAAACTGTCATCCGCTTTGCGAGATTGAGTTGATCTTCCCTGGGCGCATTAAATCCACACACACACACACACACACATACTCGCAAAAATGCTGCATAAACTGGAATGTCTTGGAGAGATTTGCTTGGATCCTTTCGTGCTCGGGTACTTTCATCAAATGTGTGGCTCCCCCTTGACGCGTGGATTCTTCCGAACGTTGGCTGATTAGTATAATTTTTGCTAGCGTCTAGCGACCGGGGAGGACCGAGAGCCGAAGAATCGGCAGGGCACATGAGTGAGGTTTTGCTTTACGTAGAAATTTATTGTACCAAGTGTGTTGAATATGTAAAAGTTTGGTACACACCGCAGTACTTGCTCTGGCCCGTACACTCTATTCTAGTGGTTTTTACATCCTTTTAATCCATGCTTTACACTTTCTGGCGTATGCGTTTAGATTGTTTGTTTTGCTGTAGTGTGATTTTGTGATTTTATTTACACTAGTCGTTAATGTCGTTCGGTTTGCATAAAAATACTTGAAGAGATGGTTTTATTTACTGACGCATTTGCTCGCAGCAGACGCTTAATGTTAGCTGAGACGGTTTGCGTTGCGTAGACTTAAGGACGCCTTTGAGTGGAGGGGAACAAGAAATTTACACTGCGGTGGTGATAAAAAGATAGAAATGCATAACATTTCGTTCGTATGCTGGACGTTTCGACTGCATAAATGATGATTTTGCAGAACTGGACGACTCTGGATGTTATTGAGATGAAGTAAGCCTCAATGGGGAGTGAGTGCATTGAAATTGAATTGTGCCAATTAGGAAGTGTGTAATATAGATGCCTTCCAATATGCGTTTATTGTTGTCGACGAGAAGCAAGTAAGCGACTCGCTGCTTTGTGACCATTAATTATGTTCTTGATTTGAAGCCCCCTCGAAAACGCTTACGGGCTGGAACGAATTCTCGTCAAGTTTAGTGATTGGCTTCGGGTGAAATGTTACACAGCAAACAACAAACACCATGGCGCACCGATGTGCCCTGGAATGAGGGTCCAAACAAACTGGATCATCCATCGCAGTCGTTCGAGCCGTTCTTTTTTTTTCACTTCCCTTCCACCAAACAAATCAATCATCACGGGGCTGTCAGTGGCGTTGCGTTTGGCTTCGGAACGGGGCGTCTTGTGATACGTTCCGTCGGGCTTATAATCATTCCGTTCATCCATCAATATTCGAAACGTATGACGCTCATCGGGTATGGATAGGTTACACCTGGCATTGCACGGTTACCACCACCGGGTGGCTCCGATAGTTCTCCATTCTTCCAACTCCCGGGGGGGGGCACGTGGTGTCACTGAGAGCCGGCTTGTGCGAGGCATCGTCACATAATGGTGCCGGTTGTAAGCATTTAGCTGTAATCTTAACAAGCAATCAAGCGCCGTGTTACATGGGTTTAAGGGGGGCATATGCACATGCTGTACCGGTACAGCGTGGCAGCTAATTGCCGGGAAACGAATGAACCCGCTTTACCGGTGTGTAATGAAAATACGCAGGGTGCATTAGATATGGGGATCCTGGCTATTGGTTTTTCTTTCTTATATCGCAATTCCTGAGCCGCGGCAGGACCTGTGGGTAATGAAGATCTCGCGGATAGTAAGGTTCGACAGGCCGGAACGAAACATAAACACAATGCCGTTTAAGTCCCCGCTCACTACGTATCCACCACCATATACGGTGAGATCCGGAACCATATATACCGGAGAGGTTAGTTTTTAGCTAGTAGAGTCGGGAATTTTGTGGCCCCGTTGGGGGAAGGTGCCAATCAATTAATCATTTTTCTTTACCCAAAAAAAACACACACACAATCTCTTCAAATGTAATGAAAACACGGGAAATCGGGCAGTAGTGTGTGTGTGTAGTTCAATTCCATTCCAAAACGGTACATTGTCGCTGGTTCTTGGGCTCCTTCCCTCGAATATACACCCTCGACGGATACACCTTCGCATCATTTTGAAAGCATTAAACGGTGTAATCGATTGTTATTAATGAACCATAACCATCCGAAGCGCCTGAAACGGGACCTGGGAAATGAGAGCAGAACTTCTTCGCCGAGGGAAGCGTCAGAGGGTCTCTGATTGGTTTGTTGGTGTTGACTGTTTTGTTTTCAGTTTTACCGCTACGAAGAGGCTTGGGTTTCTTTGGATGGAATGTCTCGTACCTCTCGTCCATTTTTCCCCCTAGCAAATGGGGTAGGGCCTATATAGCTGCAAAATGCTGGAAAAGCCAGGCTGTGAGGTTAAATGTAGTGCTGTTTTTATTTTTGGTCCTACTCATTTTTCGATGCCATTTGCCTGATGGTCCTTCGATGATTGATAGAGTTCTGGATGGGTTGTGCGTTCCGGTGGGTATCGGTATCATTGGTACCAGGGTGTCTCGAAGAAGGCACCCGGTGGTTCGGTGTTCGATCGCATATTTCGCTTCCCCTCTGGTTCGTCCTAGAAGAAAACGGAGCGCTTCGGAGCTTTCTTGGACCGGTTTGTTTGTAGGTGCGAACAGGCGGTCCCGGGAGGTGTGAATTGCGAAAGGGGGGAGGGGGTGGTAAAGACTTCCCCCTCCTCTCTCCTCCCCCCCCCCCCCCCCCCCCCCCCGGGTAAAGGGGGCCAGACGATTTATGCGTACAGCAAATGCCGCTCCGTTCACGTCGTGCGGAAGTTCTCATCGTTCCGGTGTTGGCAAAAAGGAACAGGTCTTCAATTCACTGCTGGCCCCCCCCACGTAGAATTGCGTATGGTGTCAAAATGGCTGAAAATAGCTGCATAATTAAGTTGCGTATAAATTGCGTATACGGGTATAACGCTTTTGCTACGGCTCGGCGCTTTCGACGCGGTGCGTAAGCGTACCCGACCGAACGGGGGCGGGGGGAAAAAAAGGAGGTCATGTGGTACCTACCGGGGGATGTGTATTTAGGTTTGGTTTCGGTTGTTTTCGGTCGGTATGTGTATGTGTGGTTAGCAAATGATTGAACGATACCGTACGATTGTGGAAAACGGCAATGCGAACGGAAACCTTCGATGAGCTGTGTGTGTGCGTCCCAAGATTTGCCACCAGGAATCCTTATCCAAAACCCGGGGGTTATCTCTGTTGCGATTCCGGAACCGAACCGGGTAATCGAACGCGCGCCAGTGTGCAGTTGATAGGTTTGAGTGATTGATAATTTCTTGCCCACTCCGGGTATAGAGCTAGGTTGTTTAATCGTCCGCAATCCCGTCTCGTCTAATTGATTGGGTGTCCGTATTCCGATCCCGGGAGTCAATCATTGCCATCGGCTGTGAGGCAAGAACAAAAAACCCTGCGTTTGACGACCGTTGGCCAATAAATTATACTCAGGCACCATATGGTTTAGCCATCGTGCTTTCTGCCAACGTCTGCTTACTGACGACAGGGTAAGGCCGGTACTTTTCGGGCCGGTAGGTATCGGCTCAAGTCAATTCGGAAATGAAAAATTCTTACCCAATGTATCAGTTTCTGCTCGATATTCCACGTTATTATCCCTTTTCTCTGCATCGATCCTCATGTAACGAAGCAGCGTAATTAGCAGCAACGAATGTTCGTGGGAAGTGCTTCCGGATGCTCCTTTTTCACGGCTAAAACAAACATTTCCTATTGGCAAACAAAAAAAAGATTTGTGTATGTTTTTTTTCTGATTGAAGTAAAAATTGATTAAGTTTACACCCGTAACAAGGCGAATTCATACGCGTGAATAAACTGAAACCAGGCGTTATCGGTAATGTGATCCTTCCCGTGCACGGTTTTTCCCATCCATGGGATCGCTCGGATACGGGTTGACACGACTGCGGCACGGTCTATCGATACATACGCATACATACATTAAAGATCCGGCATAATTACGATCTATGTGGTGTGTTTGTGTGTGTGTGGAGTGATGTTTTTTTTTGTTGAGGCCCGCTTCGTTTGCTACTTTATTTTCGTTTTGGTTTGTTGTTCCCAATTTACATCTCATCACATTCAAGCGCTCCCATGCTTCACGGTAGGTAAAAGTTCGTTCCAATTACAACGCTGCTGTGTTTCGTGGAACGCCACGAGATGACACGGGACACGATGAGCAACAACAAAAACAGGGAACAAAAGTGTGTCCCGATCAAAACCGGAGCAGGAACGATGCCTTCCTTTTGCAGCAGGATGTGGAAAAGTAAACAATCGACCAATAATCACTTCCCACCGGATCAGCGGAATGATCGAGCAGCGAGCGAGCAGCTCGGGAAAAAACATGGAACACACACACATGTATGAGCGGCGACCTAAATGAATATCCGCTCAGGGTTCCCAGGATCATGGACCCCCCCCGATATGGGTTTTCCTTTCCACGAATCGCTGATTGTTCGCAATTCGGATTTAGGCACTTCCACCGGGCGCGCAGGATCCTCGAGGGCAGGAGATTCTGCGCCATCCCACGGGTTAAAACTACCACCATCACAACAAGTGTGTCCGGGCACTGGGCACAGGCTTTATTTGTGAGCTACCGTCGCTTCCGTTCTGTTGTATGCTCTCTCACTTCGCTAGGCTTTTCCGGTTCCGGTTGGCGTATGGGAAAAAAAAATGATTTGCGATGCTGTAGATGCGAACTTTTGAATCAATGCGTTTCACACGCCACGCCTGTGGATGTTCCCGATGGGGTGTTTGTTTGTCCCGCCTGGTGGCAAATCCTTTCGGTTTCGGTTGGTGCCTGTGTGTGTGTGTGTGTTGTATTGGCAGGAAACAGGAAATTGAGTTTGCATGAGAAACAATGGCGGGAAAATTTTGGGAAAATAGAACGTCCGTAAGGGGGTGGGTAAGGAAATTGTCTCCAGCGCGCGCCACCGCGTACATTACAAAACCGAAACCGAAGCGGACGCTTTACGACGGTACATGACTAAAAAACTACTCCCGATCAAAAGAACGTTAGTTGGTGGAGTGTGTTTTTTTTTCGCTCTCTTCTTCGGGATGGTCCAATTTTACTGAAGGAGACACATCGGACGGGCAGCAGCACCCAAACGGTGACACTGCGCAGAGACCCCCTCTGTGACGGAAAATGGGCCGAAAAATGGTTTACGATGTGCGTGTTACTGGTTTTTATATTCTCCGGGTTTTTATTTTACTTTATTTTATGACATTTTACTCGAATGAAGAAATTTTGTGGTGGTGCGCACATTTGTGCACTACTAGTCACTCTTAGTCACTTTTACTTGCTTTTACCGACGACGTAAAAGACGTATTGTGCACATTCGCTTCTTCATCTAAACCGGGCTAATGCTCTGTCTTCTAGCTGGCAAAAAGGAAGTACGCAAGTTGTGTTCAACCCGGCGGACAGTGCTGGGAGAAAGTGCTCTTGGGGCCTTAGACAGGGTTAGAACGAAACACGAACTGTTCCCCAGGACGACGACGACGACGGTGAAAGTAAGTAATCCATCGTCCTTAACGTCGTCCCAGCAGTCAGAATGGAACTGTAACGGTTGTGATGCTTCCCTCTGCAGAAAGAAGGGCAAATATTTACTCAACGTGTACACGGCTACCGCTGCTGCTAGCGGTTGGTTCCGCGCTTCCTCATCGCCGTGGATCGGATAAGAGGAGTGTGGCGACTTTTCCCAACTCCCCCGAGACACCCCGGTACAACTGGGGCCATACTGCTGCTGGTGCTCCTCGCTTTGGGGACAGGTTTGTCTCTCTGTTTTTGTTTTTTGGTTGAAGTTCGTACGCGAAAACTACTACCACCGGTATGTGTATCCCGGATGGGTGACGCGTACGAGGTGAATTTGATCAAAATGTTTCGCTTAAATATTTACGCAATAAACATTTCAGATGGATGTCCTTAGATAAAGGTTTTTTTTGCGGTTGGTGGTGGTGGTGGTGTGCTTTCGACCTCGCGGACCGTGGTCCTTTTTTTTTTTTTGCTTTGGGTTGAGGTGAGTGAGTTCCCTTTGTTTTTTTTTTGCTCCAAGAAACACTGCGGTTTGGCGGCCAAATGTGAACTTGCTGGGTTTGCTGTGGGGTGTTTAATATGCCGCTTTGTGGTGGAGTTTCTTTTTTTGTTGGTTGAGTTGGAGTTAGAAGTCCATTGAGAATGTAATTTAATTCTAGCTGGAAAGTGGACAAAATTAAGTTCCGTATATTTAGATTTAATTGTGAAATACTGTGTCGCAACTTTGTTGATATTTTGTTTTCCATTTTAAGAAACTCTTATTCTCTCTCTTTCTCTCTCTCTCTCTCTCTTGGAAAGTATTAATTCACATGTCAAATAGGGTCCCGGTCGCCACGGTGTCGCCATCGTTGCATCTTTATTTGAGACCAATTCCTTCCTGCTGCTGCTGCTGTTGTTACCCTGCCAAAGGGGAAGTTTGTTGTAAAAGTCAATTATTTTTTCCCTGACAGATTTTCCCTTTTTGTAAATTCACAACTCGGAACGGCGGCAAATGATCGCGTTCGCGAGAAAAAACCCCCACGGCTCTGGCTCTCGTTCGCTCAGGATTCGCGCGAACTGTTCGCACGAAGATGTGAAAGGTTCCCGTGGCCGTGTGCCTTGGTGCCGCCGCCGCCGCCGCCGCCGCCGGGTTAAACTTTACCAAACAAACTTGATCCCCAGGAGAACGCACTAACTGACTCGGAGTTCGTTTTGTTCGGTGGCGGGGATCTCCGCTGGGGTCTCTCCTGTGGGTAGAGCAGATTGAAAGTTAGCTAGGCCGCCCTATCGTTCCACAACAGGTGCGGTGATGGTGACGTTCTTCCAGTTCGCCCTTGCGTGAAGGATGTGGCCGCAAATGGAACCGGCATGAAATTTAAATTCAAAACAAATAATGCATTATGCTACCCCGATCTCGTTTGTCGGTTTGATGCGACGCGCGGTGGTTTGGCTTGTGTTGTGTTCGGCAAAATTCTGCCGCATGTTCGGTACGATCTTGATGCGGAGATACCCAACCATGGGCATGCTTCAGTTCTTGCTTGCGCTGGTGTGGTGACACGCGCCCGCTTTCTGATTGAAATTTGTGCAGAAATTTGTTCTGTCGATTCCATTTCTCCGGCGACTGTCGGGCTGCTGTTGGTGTGTAAAAAGTGTAATGGAAATGTGGAATCGAGTTTTTCAATCAGTCGCTGTCGGCTTTGCGGAAGGAATCCATCGTAAACATGTGATGCAGTTTATGCAATGTAACAACTTTTCGACGGATGGATATTTATTCTTATTTTTGCAATAGAATTTTCGTTCGATTGGAGAACGATTTTTGAAGTGGGAATGTTTTGTTGTTCATAACATAAGGTAGTGTTGGCAGATGCGGCCCTTTAGTGTTTATTGTAATTTATAATTATATATTTTAATAATTATTTTATTTATATTTTTTATTTATACTTCCATTATGACGGCTTAAACCGTATTATCATATTTTAATAATTAATAATTGAGAATAAGTGAGTCATATTTGCAACCATCATCATCTCATCTTGAAGGATGAGGACTCTCCTGGAAGTGGTCTGATGGGATATTGAATTACATAAGGATTGTTTGGTTGAAAATGTTACAAATTATTCTGAAAAATGTTATCAAACTGTGTTTCTTGTTACTATTCTCTTCACATCAGCATACTCCAAGCAATTCTCAGCATTCTTTCCATTCTCCCTTTTATTCTTCAACTTCTTATTGTAAGTTTCGTAGAGCTAGAAGCAAGAACACATGTTTTCTTGTCGTGTATCGCATGTCAAAAGTTATAAAACTGGTCAATAATAATTAACAGTAAAGCAATGTGTTTACGGACCCTTCCAATCTCGGGCGGGCGGCGGCGGCGTACCCTGCCAGGGATGGATGGACTCGGGCATTGACTAATCTCGATATGGTACGGTTTTGGTGGTGGTGGTGGTGGTGGTGGTAGAAGTGATTTATGAAATGAGTTCCGGTCTTTAGTCGATGCCGAAATTGAATTCCTCTTCGTTAGCGTCAGAACTCCCCCTTCTTCCCTCCTCCACAAAAAGGGTGAAGAAGAAATGCTTCATGCTCTCTGACCCAAAATGGTGAAAATGTGTAGCGATTGAAGTTGCCCTCGCACGTTGGCGATTTCTCGATGTCGTCGACACAACAAAGGGTTAATATGTGTGTTCGAATGGCCGAGCGTTTGGTATGGAATGGAACGGATTTGGAAATAGTCAATAAAATGTCCCCCCCCTCAACCGTCGTTTTGAATTAATCAGCTCCGCACATGGCAGTTAACCGGGCAAAAACTATAAAAGAAACCATATTTTAAGTGAGAGTTGAATGTAACGCCATAATTTTGCCATTCATTTATGATCAGTAGCGCACCAAGAAACCAAAAGTGAGGAGGGAGGAGATGAATATTCGTACACACATTTGAATACTATGCGCAGTTAGGCCCGTGAGACCGATTCCAATCGATTCCTGACGGGTGTCGGAATGGCACTAGATTAAAACATTATTTATCACTCGCGGAGCACCACCACCTCCGATGGCAGTCGCAGTCCCGAGGCTTTGCGATGAATATTTATCATTTTCTCAACTTTTGTTCCTCTAAAGGAGAAGTGTATGAAGGCATGAAATATTAGTGGCCATCGATGGGAGAAAGTACGGCTATAAGCAGCATTTGTTAAGGTAAGGTGTACCAACAACATCTGCACGCATTTGTCTTAAACCGTACCGAACGCGTGTGGCAAATATTTGATTTGTGTGTCTAATACAAACATTTAGTAGCGTATCAAACGATACGATTTGCACAAATGGTGACCGCCATGCGACCATGGAACCCATGACAGACTGCTGTACCATGTGTACACATCGATTTATTTGTAGCATACGATTTTCTTCCACATCATTCAACCCGGCCCAGGTCGCTGGAGAACAGGGCGTGTTGTGGTACAACGCGGGAACTACTTTGTAATGAAAAAGCAGTAGTTGTAGCGACTTAAGTCCACAACCGGTGTGTGTGTGCACCAACGAATACTTCCTTTTGCGTAAAATGGCCATTTGTGGAGGCGTCTGTAATGCTCCGAACAAATGCGTTCGGTTTTTCGGTGTGTTTTCGTCTTGTTTTTGTACTCCTTTATACTGCGGGGCGCTGATGTTGGGTGTTGGGGACTCTGACATCTACTCAAAGGTAAAGGTACTTTCACTTTCCGCGCCCATTACGGCAGATTATTCGTGTTGCTGTGTGCAAGTCCCTTTTTCGCGGGGGCCCTTTTCCATGACTATGGAGAAGGGAGGGAGGGAGGGAGTTCTAGAGGGGGGAGGGTGGAATGGAAAAGGGTGGTGCGGAATCGTATACATTTCAGATAGAACTGTTTCATATTTTAGTATCATTTGCTTCACATCGTTTGGAGCTTCTCGTGCCACGGTCACCCTCACTGAATAGACAATGCCTCACTGTACACACAGACACACAGAGGCGACTTTAGAAGGTTTTGCTTTCCCCGCAGAAGGATTCCCCTTCGAAAGTGGGGTATAGTTTTTGTTTTTTCACCATAACGATTGCTCGATTTTAGTTTTATGTTGTTCAGACGTTGGTTTGGCTGGCCTCACCCCTTCTTTCACTTTCCCCGTCAGGACCCCCCAAAAACCCTACCTTCTGGTGTGGAAGCTCGTTCTGGTGTGGAAGCTCGTTGATCTCTTACTCCTTCTCGCTGATGTGTAGTTTTTTGTTGCTGTTTATTTCATTCCGCGTGTTACGCCGTCTATCGCCAAATCCGAAAACATTTTCCAAAAACAACGAAAAAAAAAACCTCGCTCTGGAACTGGAGCGATATAGCGCCGCGCATTGGTAAAGGCTAGCGAAGTGGCATTTTTTTTTTTTTGAGGGCGAAGAAAAGCACCAGCACTGCCGGGAGAGAAAGCGGTAGAACGAAGCGGGAACGAAGCGAATGAAAATAGTTCAACTAGGAAAGTAAGGTCCCCCGACGACGCCGTAGAGAACCAAAAGTCATAGAATAATAAATTAGCGAAACTGATGATGCACGACGATGGATGGATAGTACTGGTTTTTTTTCTGTTTGCTGGTTACCTTTTTGGGTCCCGCTTTTTCCCCGCTGTGTGTGTGTGTGTTATTTTGGAGGGTGTGCAACCAGCGGACGACACCATCTCCCCGTCCCCGGTCGCCGTTCGCGTCCTTCCGTCCTTCAGACGGCCATGGCCAGCGTACCGAAGGTTAACTGAGGTGGAAAATTCACCTCGAATATCCTCGAGTCCGCGGATTTTTACGACCGCGCGGCTTCGTCCTTCTTGCTCTACCCCCTTTGTTGTGTGTTGCGTTCGGATTGGCGTTCCAGGATTGTGGTTTTCCGGCGGCCATACGCCACCATAAACGCGCCAACAAAGCAAAAGGGAGTTGTAGAAATCGATTACGTGTCCGCTTTATGTCTCCGGCTGTCGCCATGAAGTTGCGCCTCCAGCTTAACGTGCGCACCTTCTGGAAGGTGCAAGGTGTGTGTGTGTGTGGGTCTGGAGATTAAAGGAACTTTCCCTCCTGGCGTTGTTTGTTTGAATGGGGAGGATGCTTCTTCGCTCGGAGGGTAATAAAACGTCGGTATTAATGACCTGCAATGAGCACTAAAGTGCGTATGTACGTCAGAGTGTTTTCCCCTTTGAAGCGGAGTGGAGTGTGAAAATCCGATCTATGATAGTGAAATATATGACCGTTGTTGGGTTGTAATCTTTATTGGTATTTCAATTGTTGATACTCATGTTCATATTCTTAAATGAGTTTAGAATCCGTTCATTGACTAATCTCCATCTTTCTCTTTTTTCTCCTATTTTTCAGGTGAGTAAACATACTTATTGCTTAAGGATACTCCTGGTGATCAGTGGGTAAGACATCAAGCCCTGTTACCTTTTATTGAGCTAATCAGCAATATACTCGTCACCGATCAATAACGCGCTGTCAAAACATTTGTACAAGAGCGTCGTGTGCTCCACGTGTTCCGGGAATGTTTCGTTTCGATTTTTCGAGTAAGTAGTTTCCTTCTTTCTTCAATGTTCAATGTTCGGCCATGGTGTGCGAGAACCACTCACACACTAACAGCACAACCATTGTGCCGCTGCGTACTCGTAAACATTACACACCAAAGCAACAAAAGTTCCGAAATACACACATTCGACGACTACCAACAACACTACCACATCGATGACGTGTTCGTTTCAATTTAGGTCGAACCGGTGGCTGCGAAAGTCCTTTGGGAATCATTAAAACATCAAACTCGCTTCCACACCCTTTTCCACCGGTTACGCACTCCGTTTCACCGAAAAAAAACGGAAGAAAGCCTCCTTCACATCTTCAACTTTCTTAATTCAGCGCGCTCGGTCTTTCGGGTTAGTTTCAGTTTCCTGCTGACCGGTGGCCAGTTTTCCACCCGTGGTCCCTTCAGCGTTCCGCAATTTTCATGGGCAACTAGGCACCTTCCCAAGCATCTTCCCTTCTCTCCTCTTTCTCTCCCTCTCTCTCTCTCTCTCCTTCGTCCATCAATTGTAGCCGCAATTTCCCAACCCGGGAGTTCGGTTCCTTTTTTTTTGCCGTTTGCCGGAAACGCTTTCGACAGTTCTACTTCATCCGACGGAAATGGATTCGGTGAGGGTTCGAGATGACGATGTGATGCGTCCATGGGCGTCATGTATAAACGGTCCGGGTGGGCACCGACCGGGTGGGTGTGAGTGAAAATGGACCGGGCAAACTTAAACACTACCACTCTCGATAAGAATGGTGAAGTGGGCTCCATTTAGCGTCGCCTTCGTTTATGGGCAAGCTCTCCGGGTTGGCACCTAACGCAGCAGCAGCAGCAGGGTTTCTAGTATACTATTACGTGTAGGGCTGAGGGTATTGCCAAGTAAATGCGAGTAATTTCAGACGAACCACTGCAGTGGTGCTTTAGTTGCAGCGTAGTAACTTTGGTGGAGTGTATCCTCTTACCATTGATCCCTGGCGGAGTTGTTTTGTACTCATTTCGTTGAAGATATTTTCTACAATAAGCCTTGTTTGAGAGTGAAATGAAATGTATTCTGTGCTATAACATCGATATAACCTCATATCGCTTTAATAGTGTGCCTTTAATTCGGACGATTCACTACCATGTGAAGCACACGCATCATCAAATTGGTCGTCTTCACCTACGACTGGTGTGAATCGAAATTCTTGAACTTGTAAAGACACCTAGAAACGAAGGACAACAAGCAAACTAGGTTAAGCATGACGCATGGGATCAGAAGTAAAACTTCTCGGCCGGGCAGGATAGTACCAGGACGCGGCTGGTTACCTTTGCCATACCGAACAACAAAATATATACGGCGTCGGGGCACAAGGACCAAGGGAAGTTTTTTTGTCCCTCCCTGTCTTCTCCCTGCCGAAAGCAACCCGAACGATGAGCGAGAGAAATGAAATAAAACTCCTCGCAGGGAAAACACCTTCCCCAAAACCGTCGTCGTCCGCTTACCGGCAACGAGAGTCGGTTGGAGTGTGTTGTGTGGGCCACCACCACCACCACCATCAACCCAACCACCACCACCGTGTGCGTTCACGGGTGTATGGTGAGCAAAGGCAAATGAAAAAACAATTTTCTTCCATTAGAGAAAATAGATGAAATTTGCACACATTAAATGAAACACACAAGGAGGAGCTGCTGGGTGGACACATAGGGACACGGATATAGAGCAGGACAGCGACCGAAAGGATATACCGCCCTTCTGGGTGGAAAGAAGGGCAAGAATGACTCCGCGCGTGAGTCGTGAGGAAAGAACCTGAGCATTTTCTTACGGCATTTCACCGTCTCCGCCTTGTGCTTGCCTTCCTTTGTGAAATGGTTCTGATCGTCCTGGGTTGTTCTTCTTCTTTTTTTTGTATTTCCCACCCAAAAGTCACCCCCCAACTGGTGATGGCAGCAGCAACAGCAGTAGCAGTAGTGTCGTCTGGTGTGCGCTGGTGGAAAAACTTTGACTTATTAGTTTTGGTCCTTGCCTGGAATTGCTTCCGGCTACGACTACTAGTATTCCGTTTCGGATTGTTACGGGTAACACCACCGGGGGTGGGTGGAAATGGAAGGGAGGGAGGGGTCGGTGTGCCGCAGCGGGGAACCCAATGCGAAAACGGGCAGAAGTGAAAGCGAGACCGATAAAAGTTTACGCTTTGTGCAGAACTATTATCGGAACCGGCGCAAAACTCGCTTCGAATGCCATCGGTGGGCCGCAGGTTGGTCTCGAACTGTTGGACATTTGGTTGGTCTGGGATGAAGTGTCCGAAGAATGCCGCAAGATGTTGAGCGAATGGAATGTCGAGCACACGGTCGTCTGTTTTTTAAAGCTGACAGAATGTAGATATATGTGAGCTGGATAAGGTTTTCAAGGGCTGGTTGATACCATTCGAGTCATTCAATGGAAAAGTACATTATCGAGGAGTTGGAGTAGGATGTCTAGGTGTTCCAATACATATGTGGAGTTAATCATTCCAGATGATAAATTTAAAACTATTTTAAATTGATCGGTCCTTTTTTAAATTAATTTTTTATTACTAAATACTCTCAATTAAACCTTGAATAGACGAAAGTGTTGCAGTTAGGTGCAATTTCAAATAAACATTCTCAAACCCCTGTTCTATTGCATTTTGTGTGTGTTCGACACCTTTGCTCTTGCTGGCTCTCTTTCGGAACAATTTTCCTACTTGTTCTCGCTCTCGTTATTCGTCTCTTTCTATCGCGTTTTTCTCGCTTCATCGCCACAACACAAGGGGTTGCGTTTTCCCCTCACAGGGTTTGCTGTGAGTGGTGAAACAAAACACAAAGAGCCCTCCAAGATGAGCGCGCGCGAGAAAAACGTGGTGCGTTGTGCTCTTTCACTCTCGCTCTCTCACTCTCCGTGAGCGAGGCGAAATGGGCGAAATCAGGCGTTTTGTGCGCTCCGTCGGCCGTTTCGCCGTTTCCGAAGGGCGCTCAGTTGCAGCACAGTCCAGACTGGCAGGGTCGAGCGGTGTGAATTTTCGAATTTTACGTGCGTAATCGGAAAGCTTTCGTCGAGTTCGGACGTGTGTGGAGTGAACGCCGCGTGCGTACGGGTTTTTCCTTTCCCATTCTCGGGTGTTGTGTACGTGTTTTTCCGTGCGTCGAGTGCGGGTTTTTGGTGCAGGCTGGAAGATATTTGCCCGCGTGCCTGGCCTCCTTGCATATCGCGAATCAAACTGCACTGGTAGTGTGAAAAGTGTGTGTGTGTTTTTTTTTCTTTTGCTCAGTCCCGAAATTAACGCTACCCGAAGGCTGTCTAGTTTTGACAATAATAATTTTCTCGCTTGGAAAGCTGCTGTTTTTTTGGGGAATGAAGAATAGTTTTTTCAGTGCAATGTGCAGTGATTTTTTGTTTGTTCAACTGTATAGTTATGAGCGCCTACTGCGACACTTGATCATTCGCCTGCAAACTAGTTTTATCCAAAGATTATCGAACACAGTGTGGGACGATTTTTGCACCTACTTGCACCTTGTCTGTGTGTGCCTCTTTGCCAGACAAAAGCTTTGCAGAAAGAAGCTTCAATGTTCACGTTTTCAATATGTCACGGTTTTCTTTCCCCAATCACATAATGTTGCACTTGACAACATTGGCCCAACTAAACGGGTCTCATCGAGCTGTAAACAAACGCTTCGAATAGCTGCAGCGATAGGAATATTTATGTTGAAACTGTTTGCCATTAAACTAACTGTGAGTTTTAAAAACCAAGTGTGCGTCGATCCACTGATAAGCGAATGATTGGAAATCGAAAAGTTTTACCTGGTTTTTTATTTCCCCCGAATGTCCTTTTGCCAACTTAAAGTGAATGTTTTCAGTGCGAACAGCAATCGCATTTAAAGTAGGAAAAATCCGAAACGAAAGTCTATACCTGACGTCAAATGCCTGAAACCTCTCCGTTCTCTTGACGAAATACACCCGGGTGGTGGAGGTGACCGGAAAATTCCAGCTCATCATCATCAGCACCATTTTCTGCTGCTGCTGCTGCTGCTGCTGCTGCCTGGTGCTACTAGAAACCCGGTGCCACAGCCAGATTGTGTTTGGTGGGTGAAATGGAAAAGTAAAACAGAAGGAACACAACCAATACACCGTGAAAAACGTGTGGAAAAATTGAGTGATGAAGAGAAAAGTAAAGAAGTAAGGGAAAACCAACGAAAACCAACCACCCTTAAAACCTCGAACCGACCGTGTAGCCTCGAACCGACTCCGGTGTGCCGAAGGTGTCGTGTCCTGCACAATACGGAAACCTCTTCCGAAACAACAACAACAAAAAAAAAATTGGTGAACGCGTGTGTGAGTGAAATTGGTGTGGGGCGCGGAAAAATGGAAAATTCCTCCCATTTCGAATGTCTCCCATTCGAACTTCCCTGTCTCAGGCCCGGCAAAAATCCGAAAGCAAAGCCCACCGTAGTGTTGCGGGGGGTTGGGAAAATGCGGCCGTGTTGTGAGTGTTTGTGTTTTTGGGGTCTTTTTTTTTGTTGTTTTTGGCTTTCCATCCTTTAAGGAACAATCGTACAAACGGACGAAGGAGCGAAGGTGTTTTGTCTGTTGCCCGGCCCCGTTGTTGGTGTGTTTGTTTGGTTGGTTCTCGGTGTGCGCGCTTGTGGTTTCTGCTCAGCTCGCTGTGTGTGTGTGTCTGTGCTTCCGTTTGTGTGCCGCTTCGGGGAAGGGATGACAGTGAAAAGGTGGAAAATTTTGGGTTGGAAAATCGGTGCTGCTGCCCGGTTTGCTCGGTTGCCGTCTTCCGGTCGGTTAGTGGTGGAGCATTTGCTTTGAAGAAAGAAGGCAAAAGCACTGTTTTCATCCAATTTTCACTTGCCAAACGTATGTGTGATGTTAGCTGCACGAGCTGGAACATGTGCCGGAACGAAGAACCGCTAGAAAAAAATACCCAATAGGAGCCAATGTGTTAGACAACAGTGTCCGCAACAAGGTTATTGAAGGCACAATAATTACACACGGGAGATGTTTAATGCTCATACTGCAGAATAATGTGCGGAATAGTCTTAATGCAAACAACAGACTTTTCCTGCAAAAAAAAACAACAAGAACGCCATCACTGGCACAAAATTCTTCGCCCAAAATAAAGAGGAAAAATAAATAAACAACACCACAGAGTGTGCAGCAACAACATGGAAGCTCCAGCCGTGGAAAAACTAACTCATTTTCTCAACAATCATTTGCCGTTTGCCGTTTCGACCACTGCAAAGCACCCAGAGAGCAACCTCCTGTTTTTTTTTTGCTACGGGGAAAATTCAACTAACAGAAAAAAACACACAAAAAGGAGTTAAAAAACCAAAGGACTATGCATGTATATTATCCTTTGGATTTTTTTTTTTGGCTAGTTTGTGAAGAAAGTTTTTTTCCTTACTCCTTTTGCATCACACCATCACCTACATCGCGCACAATTCCGCCGCCGGTGTACCGGGGTGCCGCCCTTAGGGTGCGGATTGCAGCAAAACGGTGAACCCGAAATGCACCATTTTTGCCGGTGCTAGTTTTCTTATTTACTCAGCCCACCATCACCACCACCAGATCCTTTTTCTGTTTTGCTGGCTGTGTGTGTGGTGTTGTTTGGTTGCCTTTTGCCAGGCCAGGAGTAATGCTCTTCTCTCGCGCGTTCCTTCGGTGGCAAGAATGGTGATGATGATGGCTCTGTAGGTTAATTTTCGTGCCTCGGTGGAGAGGGGGAGAGATTTTTCTTTTTTTTCGTCCGGATTTTCTTTCGTCCACCCCAAGGTGCGGGAATGGGAAAATTTAAATTAAAAAGGAAATAAATTTCATTTCCCGTGTGTCTCTCCCTCTCTCTGTTTTTGCCCCCGATTTGCACCAACATTCCTTGATGACTGTGCGGATGCTTGGGCCCGTGTTTTATGGACGAAAAGAATTAAATTTGTGTTCGTTTTTTTTTGTTATTATTATTATTATTATCATGTTCAAGGGACACAAGCAAGCGCGATATGCAGAAAGGATATCTGTTGTTGTGTCCGTGCGTTAACTCTATGCGGAGGAAACTTGCTCGCCTGTCGCAATGTGACCGGCAACACTGCTATCCGCAATGATATTTCGGTCAGCGTATAAGCGCACCGTGGAGAGATTTTTTTGCGAAGCATCAGTGCAAGATGCTAGTGCTAAAGCTTAAAAGCGCTAGTAATTAAACGCAAAAATTCACAACTTCCGATGGAAAAACGAGTAATGACAAGTAAACAAAGTGTGTCCTTCCGCGCCTCAGATTACAATCGCGCCTGTGCGCTGACCGTGTGACGATGTGTAACGTTCAATTGCACATGCACTCGCGAGCAAAATCCCATATTGCGCTCCAACTGCCTGGGACTGGGGCTCGTGCGCGCTTCATATAATTAACATTGTAGCATCTTGGGGCTTTTTGTTTTTTGCTCCCTGTTGTTGTTTTGCTGCTACTTTTCCCTGCCATTGTTCCCAAGAAATGGGCCCAAGCGCGCGCGAACATGAGTAAGGGTTGAAATTCTAGAACTAACTCGCGTTCCCGGCTTTTATTTTCCCTTCTACCGAATAACCGGGCAGCTGCCGGTACGCGGACATACGGCAAAACATGCGGTGCGGTGCACAGTTGCAAACGGTGCAGTAAAAAAGTGCAGCAGCAGTTTTGCAGCGCGACTTTACGTCGAAACTGGGGCAAGAATAAAAATGTGCCATTAAAAAAATCGGTACAGCAGAAAGCAACACGGCTCCGCCGGCCTTTCTGTTCTGTTGACTCGAACACTGGACACGCCGCGCAGTGATATAGCTGAGGTCGTTTCAGTTCCGTCGGATCTCTTTGCGTCGGGGGTTTGTTTTTTTTGTTTCACACATTAAATGGCGACTTTTATACTAGTAGCAGCAAACTAGCCCCCCTCTGCTACTACTAGACAAGATGGAATCGCGGAAAAAAGGGAAACCTGCCCTACAGAGAGGCTCCACGATTTAAAGGAGAAAAAGGCAACTTTACAAGTATGCAGTAAGCCACCACCGGCAGCAGTAACAGTAAGAATCAAACAACCTTTTGTTGGGGAAAATGAATGCGAGTAAAAAATGGTAACAAGCACCGCTAAACAAAATGTGCCGCCAGAACGTCTCTTCAAAATTGGATGCAAAAGGCGCGCTGAGGAAGGAAGAATTGGCTGGCGCAAGAAGAAAAATCGAGCCACCTAAGCAGCGGCAAAAAAAGAATTTCCAAGGGTGTGTGTGTGTGTGTGTGTGTGTGTGTGTGCACCCGGTAACCCCCTTTTCCCTCAGGACCTGGGCCCTATACCCTCCCTACCCTGGGTTGGAATGGTTTTGGTGGCTGTTGTGTTTGAACCACACACTCTGTGCTTACTGTTTGATGTTTTGCCTTTTGTGAAGGCTGCAAGTTACAGCACAAAATGTTATTTCTCTCTCCTGCTCTCCTCACTCCAGTCCATTCTGAGATTCCTACCCTTCCCCCCCCCGGGAGGAGGGACGAGGAAAAGAACTCCCGGTTCGACGCGCGAGGAAAACTTTTCATTTCTACGTCTGTGGAAAAACATCATCGACGAGACAGAGTGAGAATAAGGGGGGCCGGGGCCACCCCAAGGGGGGGGTGTACATTTTGTTGTTGTTCGTTGTTACTTTTTTTTGTATTTTGAGTATGTTTTTAGTTACTTTGTTATCATTTTTGTGTGCCACACAAAACGGACAAGAGTCTGTTGTGTGGTGGTGGTTGGTGGTTTGTCGGACGCGAGGCCGCTTCTGCCACCTGGTACTACTGCTGTGGTGCGTGTGTGTGTGTGTGTGAAAAGTGATGATGTCGACGAAAAGAAGTAACCGGAAAAGGTGGCAAAGTGTGGTTGAAAAATACTACTTACTATTGTGCTGCACTACGACGTCCTCACCTGGGGTGTGTTTCTTGTGCCGGAGCAGCTAGTTCAGCAGCTTGCTCTGTTGTCTGTTTGTTCTCCCCGAGGAGGTACCCGAGCTATGAT
Organism: Anopheles moucheti; assembly: GCF_943734755.1. Taxonomy (NCBI): domain Eukaryota; kingdom Metazoa; phylum Arthropoda; class Insecta; order Diptera; family Culicidae; genus Anopheles; species Anopheles moucheti. The sequence goes on from NC_069141.1 coordinate 17,585,860, forward strand.
GGTGCAGCTCATCATCATCATCATCATCATCGTGACGGTGGTTCTGTACTCATCGTATGATCCTCTCCACGTTCTAAGTCATCTGCCGCCTAACCCATTGCATTTCCCGTGCTCTTTCTACTAAGAAACAGAAGAAAATTAGCCTTCTCGGAGTCTCGGAAAGTAAAGAAACAAATGGAAATGGAAAAAAACAGCCCCGCTCTTGAAAACTAGACCACGTCCGCAACTATGTTGTGCTGCTGGCAAGAATGTGTGTTTTTAGTGGTACAAAAGTAACGATAAAAGCGCGCCACCAGCCAGTGTGTGTGTGTGAGGGTGTAATATACACTGTCGAAAAGGGCGCAACCCGCGCCCAAAACCCCGCACGGACGTTGTGTGTATTTATCGTCCATAAACAATCCGGAATTCATCCCACACCCTCCCCTCCGGGAGTTGATTCCCCATGTGGTTGTGCGCAAAAGGAGTTTTACGAATGTTTGTGACAGCTGTCGGCCGAGACCTTTCGAACGCGCGGCTCCTTCAGAAAACGGAGTGGAGATGTCCTTTCCGCGCCGGTGTTTCAGTGTGGAGATATGACTTTGACTGACTGGCTTGACTTGACTGTGACTGGCACGGCTGGATGGACCGATTGGACTAAACCAACAGACCGACAAAATAAATGAATGAGCAGCGAAATAGCTGCTACTGGTGGGTGTCTGCTGCGGACCGAGAAGAATTGGGAACGGTCCAGAACAGGGGCGAGGGATGGTGGAAAGTGGAAAGTGGCGAGTGCGAAAAAAAGGGCTAATTTTCCATTAGTAGCTAGCCCGTGCAGCAGTAGCTTTCGGCACAATTACTACTCCACCTTCCAGCAGCAGTTCTTCGTCTCGTTTCGGAGTATAGACCACTCCAGCACATATTGCGCCACGCTCTCTCTAGCCTGGTCGCAAATCGCAAAGTCTGGATTGGTTTTAATTTTCTTTACCAATTTCTTCCCCCCCATGGTGTGCCCCCCTAGCCGAGCCGGTTTCAAAGTTGTACAAACTACCGTTCCATATGCCATTTCCTTTCGAACCAAGCGGCATCTTCCATCCTTGCCCACACGCACACCTCCACCTCCCGGAGATGGAGGGGAGTCGTCTGGAACATTACTGTTCATTCTCGCTTTGGGTTTTTTTTGTTTAAGGTTCAGTGGGTTTTAGACACCACGCGTCATATCTGGCGCAGAGACGAGCCGCAGGGAAATATATCGGGGAGCGTCTTAATTAGCTTCGTAGCCAGTCGGGCGAAGGATAAGTTCCCATTCAATACAGGGCTGGTGGACATTCGAACATTGCGGATGGGTTTCTCCAAAGCAAGGCAAAAAGGACTTCCAAAAGCGATGACTCCAGTGCTTTTTGGGTGGTGTTAATCGTGGTCAGCCAGCTTTCCACAGACCACCGAGGTAGTAGAGGACGTTGGAACATAATCATCATCATCATCCATTGGTGGTCCAAGTTTTCGGAGATCGTCTGATCTTACCTTCCTTTACACACACCTTAACAAACACACACATACAACAGAAAAAAAAAAACAGGGCGAGCGAGGTCAAACAAATACGGTATCCCCCCCCTTCCCAGGGGTTAATTAACTATCACTTACGGCAGGATATGTCTTCAAAAAAGCGACGATGCGTAAAGTGACCGTCGGCGCGCCAGTTAAAGGGAACACGGGACAGAAAAACAAGGGAACTACACATACATTTTTTGTGGAAAGTATTCCGAAAGCTCAAGGGGTGTCTCGCAGTGCAGCTGATCCACTGGGGTTGTGCTGTGTGGTACCGGCCGGCCGCCGTCAGGCACGGTTGGAGACGTCGTCCTTTTTTCGGTCCCCCGCGGTTCGCTAAAACTCACATCCTGCGTATTATTCTATCACAGCCGAAACTGCTACACACGACACAATGTTGCGCTATGCGCTCAAAATGAAAAGGGGTTTTCCCTCCCGTGTGGCCCTTTTTGTTAGTTTTCGCCTGTAAGTGGTTGATCCTTAAGCCGAATTTTATGAGGTATCAAAAAGCGGACTGTAGCGCGCGCGCATTCGGAATCGCAAGACGAATGTTCGATCGAACCATGAATGCCCTACCCTTGTATTCGTTGGGGGGAGTCCTAGACGTAGAGCCTTGGTCAATAGTCGCAGTTATTAAAACAAACCACTAGTAGCGCTGCCGGGTGAATGTCAAGGAAGGACAAGAGAAGAGGCGTTATAAACGCAGGATGAAAAGGATATACACACGTAAAACACACACACCTGACAAGGGGGGTGATATCAGTTTTTCGAAATCAATTCTTCGTTTCCGGCCCTGTGTGTGTGTGTGTGTGTGAGGGGGTTTTTTTTTTGTTCATTGTCGGATGCCTGGTGAACAGTGCGCGCTCCAGAACTCGTGGAGTCCTTTTTCTGTGTTCGTCCTTTTTGGTGTGGTAGTGTGTGTGTGTGTGTGTGTGCGGTGGCAAGGGGAGGGAAGGGGGGGGCTCGCTTACTGCCGAGCGGATGTCCAGATGGGAGGATAAAGTTTAATTGGTTTCGAAACAGCCCAATACACCACACCAGGACACACACGGGCAGAGTTTATTATGGCAGAGCTGTTTGCTGGCCAGTAAGTTTTGGTGGTGGACAGGCAGGCGGATGGTGGTTCCGTTGCGACGCCGTACCATTTCTGATAGATTTTCTCATTTCATTATTTTCCGTTGCCTTTTGTTGCTTGCTGTTGGTGGCGTTTTTTTTTTTTTGTCGATGACTGACTGGCCGGTCCGCCACCACACACACACCGCTGTGGCCACCCCTTGCCAGCCGGAGCCCGGTACACTATTGGATCAACTGTGTGCGCACGGAGTTGACACATATACAACCCAAAAAAAAAAAAAACCCGGGGCCCCGGCGGTTTCGGATGCCGATCGGTTTAATGCTGTCAGTCTCTTCAGTCCCCGGCGCTGTTCGAGAGGGTGTGTAGTTATGGTTGTTGTTTTTTTTTTGTGCTGGCTTTTATTTTCCCGCGGCATATTTTTCTTTTCCGAAAGCCAATTAAAACAATTTGAAAACGATGGCTCTCCCCCCCCCCCCCCTTCCCCCTCCCCAGTGTGGTCCCGGAGGGAAATTGAGGCCAATTTGAATTGTGTTATTAGAAGCGTTTAACGTGTCCAACCGTGTTGGGTGTGTGTGTGTGTGTGTGAGTGTCGTGGCTGTCTGCCAGTTGATTGATATTTTGATATGTCCGATGATAACCTTGCCGAAAAATGAACCGAACCGAAACAGAGGTTCGACCACAGACGCGGGGGATATATCGCTAACTACGAGATACGACAAACGGTGCTGTGCTGTGCTGTGTGTGGCTCTTGAATCGATCGTAGCTGGGACGAAGTGGTGACTTGGGTCCATCGTTATGGGCTCATCATGGGCTACATATGTTCGCATTATTTCATAATGCAATGCTTCACTATTTTTTCGTTCTCGTTACCTCCGAGTTCCGTTCTTCTGTGCTGTGCAATTTAATATTAATTTGATTATTATTTTAGATGACCCTATAAGCACCGGGTCGTGTACGTATCAACCCTCGCTAGTGTAACGCGCGTTAATAGATGATCGATTACACAGACACACACCGCAGGACTAGAGAGATTGATGTGTGTCAGTGTGCCGGCTGCTTCCCGTGTCGAGTGTCGAGTTAGTAATTTATTACACACCACAAATACGTTCCCAGCTGCTAAGCAGCACTACTGGACGGCCGCACCCGCGTGTTGTATATGCGCTTCATGCTAAATGCTGCTCATTTATTTTTACTGTCCAGTTCTCCATTAAAGAATCAATTCCACACACACACACACACAGGCCACCGGGAGGGTTTTTTTTTTCCTGCTTCTACATAATACACGGCAAAGGGAGGAAAATTTGCAAACTGGACGTTGTACCTTTATTGTTGTATGTGCCGGGACGGGATGTGTGTCTTATTTCCATTTGCTTAAAACAAACGAAAATTAATGCTCCCCATTCGTCTCATTAAAAGCATTACGCGGATGGGATGTGCGGGGAAGTGTTGGAAGCCAGTGGCAACTTTGCATTTAGCACACATTTATTGCATTATTAACGAGAGAGAGAGATAGAGACGCCGCCGCAGCTAATGCTCTGCTGCTGGCTCTGTGTAATCGCGTTAGCGCGAGCGCGCGCGCACACACGTTCGCGCAACCCCCATTATGCTGTTACGCCAATGTTTACGATCGGTGCGAAACGGGTGCTAATCGACTGGCTGTTAGTCAGCATAAGCAGAAAGGTGGCCACCGCCGTCCTCTCGCGGTGCCGTACTCTGCTGGCAAGCTATCACACTTATCCTATCCGGCCTTTTTCCAAACCGCTCTGCTGTCCGTTCGAGTGTGACAAAAGTTCATCCGTGGTGCGGAGGGGGGGGCAGGAATAAATCCGACCGTGCTTGAAAGACAAAGAAGTCGGTGCATCGGAAATGTAATTGCAGTGTGGTAAGCACCCATCCCAAATGCACCCTTTCCACGACGGTGTATGACTGTTGCGCAAGGAATGTGTACATGCCGATTGTATGCTACTCTCTGTGTTTAATTCTTCTCCATTATCGTCTTGTGCATTTCTAGTTGGAAGGTAGACTTTTTTTCACTTCTTTTTATTTTTCTAGTTGTTTTTTTTTCCTTTCCATTTCCGGCTGATGAACACGACGCATAATTACTTACGCATGGACAGTAAAACCTGCCTTGCTGAATAGAGATGGGTGGTAAAAATGTAAATGTGCTAACAATTCGTTATTTTTATGTTTGGCTTCTCGCCACCCGGTGGCAGTAAATCCAAAACGGTGTTAACTAACCTTGTACTGATTCTTGGCAGCAAAACAATCCGCCCCGGGGTGGGGAGGGGGATTGGATGTATGAATTATACACCATGCCGCGATTTAGATATCATCAGGTGTTTTCGAAGGGCCCCCGCGCCAAGAAGAAGAAAATTCATTCATAAACATCGAGAAAATATTAGATTTGTAAGCTTTTATCCCGTGCATGGGGCTCACTTACTAACTACTCGGTGGTTTGAGGAAGATTTACATACGGCCGCCGTAGTTGTCCTTCCAGGAAGATGTCGATCGCCATCGTGTGTTGTACCTGGTTGGATCGACGGGAGGTCCACCGAAAGGAAAACCGGAGTGAGACATAAGGTGTGAAAATAATTAAAAACATATCATCCCGAAAGTCAATAACATTGGAAAATAGGGAAGCGTAAAACCAACCCGAGAAGGAAAGAGCAGGTAAAGGAACTACTACCGGTTCTTCGGTACCTGTTGGGCTGTTTGTTTTCGGTATTGCCCGGTAAACGTATTCGGTAAGGTGATCCTTCCTTTTTGGGACTTTTAAGGAACCCCGTGGATAGCTTTCTTCAGGTGGTCCGGGATCGCTGGAAGAGAACCTACAGGAAGACCCGATAATATATTCCTTCCCTGCTGTGGATAGATTGATTGGTGTGTAGGCAGCATTAAGTAACAACACCCGGGGTCACAAAGGGACTCTGTGATAAATCACACACCTACCGGAAATGGTACTGACGATTGTGTCCCGGGGACACAGCGGGCGAGTATGTGCCGGTGCATAAATGCACACGTAAATTAAATCCAGCAAGGACAGCGGCAGCAGCAAGTGACCGCAGTATCGTCCAAAATCGAAATTAGCAACAAGAAAAAAAAACCTTTTCGGGCTGATGTGCGTTTTTTGTGTTGACACTTTGAAACTTTGTCCGGGACGGGCCTTAAACGGCCTCTATAAAACACGGCAACGGAAGAAATGCATTCGTAATGCAGCTGGGTACATAAATCTCGCTGCAAGCGAGGCGTCGTAAACCCGGGGACGGATGTATCCGATTTGTTGTAAGTACCGGCCATCGGCAACCGGGTTCCTTTTTGCTGGCTCGTGTTCCTCCAACACACAACGCCCCCCGGGTTTACGGTTCAAATTTCAAAAACCGTTCGTTCGGGTCCTGTCAACGCGGGACACAGGATAGCTCTAGCGACCGTCATCCCGGGGGAACATAAATAAAGGACTTTACAGCTTCGAAACCTTCGTCCCGTCCCCGTCATCAGCTGTGAAGGAATGGTTTCACTTTCTGGCATTTTTTCACACACACACACACACCTTCCTTTGGAGCGTTTGGCATATGCACTAATCGATTATAATAGCGGGTTTTACCCAAGGTGGTTCCTTTCGGTGCTTTATTCCACCTGGTAGATAGAAGTCAGGGAAATGATTTTACACTGGGAAAATCCAACCAATTTCCAAGCCTCTTTTACAGCCCGCTCTCTGCCAGCCAGCCAGGTCACATATGGTTCGTTCTGTACGATATGCCAAGAAGCGCTGAAGTTAACAGTACACTGATGGTGGTGGTAGACTAGCAGTAAAGGCGGTATTTTACTGCTGTTTTTCCTAACGCCTCCGGTATGGTCGATCCGCGCGGTGCGGTACGACATTGTAAGGTGGCGGTCGAGCAGAAAGAAAACAATGCAAGCACAAAAATGTGCCTGCAGTGGAAAAGGGAAACAAAAAAAAAAACACATACAGACTCACTCTCTAGGGGGGGGGTGGGTCGGACCATGAGCACAGGGTGGGGTGAGATCTCTCTCAAGGGGGACCCACGAAGTGCCACGAAAAATGCTGTGTTCCGTCAGAATCCGCGGTGCGGTACGCTTTTACTACAGACTTCGGTCCGCTTCGGCCCCCCAAACCCCCCGTTCCCGCGAGGTCAAGTGTTGCAGAAATGTTTACCAATATATAGCTACCACCACAGGCAGACCAACCCCCCATCTCCCACCCCCCAATTCTGCCCGCGGGGAACCTTTCTGGCCTTCGAGTGTTGTGTGTTGTGTTGTGTTGCTGTGCGATGGAAAACGGTTTTGGGTTCGTTGTTTGGAATTGGTGGTGGCAGAAACAAAAAAAAAAAAACAATTCCAAATGCAACGTTTTGCTTGCGAGCGAAATATGTGTGTGTGTGTGTTGCGGTTCTCCGAAGCAAGTGAAGCTTCTCGTTATCAGTGGCAAAGTGGGTTGTTTTAAAATATTAAACTACGCACCATAAAGCGTAGCTCTATATTTGTTCCATCGAATGCCAACAAACGGAAAGCAAAACCACTGTTGGACATCGCTAGTAACCCCATTTTCCCGGTGCCTCCCTCCAATCCAACCCCCCCCACGGCACGATCCGATAGTGATCACTCCAAATTAGATCACTCGGCGAACCTCGCTTATTAACCTCGCGCGTTTACATACCGAGAATTCGAGAGCGTGCTCGAAAAGGTCAACATATCGGAGCATGTTGCCGGGTATAGGGTGAGGGGGTACACGTGGGCCACTACCACACACACCCTCCCCCGTCAATGGTTGTTCTGTTTTATGCATTCGGACGCGATCGCTGTGCACCGTTTTGAAGGCGGCGTGAATAGAGAAAAACAAAAACCCCCCGAACGATAAATGACACAGGAAGCGTGTAGAAGCGACTCGTCCCGTAATGAGGCGCAGCAAATATCAAAATGTGCGGTGTGTGATTTTCAACCTCTTTCCGCGCAGTTGCGCGAATGATCAAGTGTGAAAAGTGTCGCTCGGCAGCAGAAAAACACTCATTTTTATTTGGTGGCTCATTGTATTGTTTTAATCCAATTCAGATTGACGCAGTAGTGTGGCGTTTTTTAATGAATGGTGGTATCATAATAATATCCGAACCCCCCCCGATGCACAGTGCACAAGTGTTTGTGAAAAGTGGAATTTAACAACGACCAAAAAAGGAAAAGGAAAAGCCCAAGTGCAATCCTGCAAAAGCATCGGCAATTCCCCGTCGGCCGTACCCTTTTTGGTTTGAGTGAGTGTACCCTTGCCTAGTGCAGTTGGTGTTTGCATCGGAAGCGAGGCAAAAGAATAAAAATAAAAAGAGTCAAATAACGGTGCGTGTGACAGTGTGCGCGTGTGTGTGTGTGTGACAGTGTTGTTTGTTTTGTTTTGTTTGTTGAGTAAATGAAGTGTATGAAATAATAAAATCGGTGTACTACGACGTATCGGCTTTCACACAGTTGACGACGCATATGCAATGCACCACCGGGTGCAGCTGAATGCATTCGCTGCAAATTGCATCCCCGCCCGGTTAGGGGTGCGATTACGTTAAGCAGTGCTAAATTGTAGTCCTATTTTTTTTTTCGGATGGATAGCAACATGTGGATGTTGGAGATGAAAGATTAATGCAAAAAAAATAAATAAATAACCACCGGCAACTGTGCAACTAACAAGCGTTTGTGTGAGGAAATACGGCGGGTTAAGCAGATCAATTATCGGCGGATGTATCGGATTGGAGCTGTGTAAGTGGGCGCGGGAATCGGAAGCAGAAGCAACGGAACGGGCGGGGGGAGCTTCCGAGATTATTGTGCATTTGCATACACCTTCACATGCATACGCGCGTACGCACACCTCCGGACGGTGGCTGCGGAAGTGCATCTAGTTTCCCGCTGTTGTAGAGAACCTCACTGTGCGATCGAGAGGGAGAGAGAATTAAGGGTGGATTTATATCAAAAGCGGAAACTGTTCTTTCGTTTCCCCCCTTTTTATCACCCTCTTCCGCTTCCTCATCATTTGAAAATTGGAAAAAAGACAAACCACGCATACCCAGGGTCTCGAACTCGAACGTTGCTGCGTGGGCGGACTTTGTGGACGCAACCTAGACCCAAACGTTTTGCAAACTGGAACCATATGACGTAAGCACGATGTACGCGTACGCGCAGGGTGGATCGCAAGGTCCGCCACATTACGCGACACCGGGCAACGCGTACCTGGCCGGACCGCACCATCACCATCCGTACCCGGCCTACCACCACGGTGGTTCACCGACGCCGCCTTCAACCATCACCTCGTTCAACAATGTACCTGGCCCCTCGACGCTGCTCGGTCACCATTACGCCTCGCCACACCATATGCCACCGCCGCCGCCACCGCCCCTGCCGAGTGCCGCCAGTGCGGCGGCCGGTGTGGCCGCGGTCACCCACAATCATCAGGCGGCGGCGGCGGCTGCTGCGGCGGCGGCGGCCGCTGCCGTTGCGGCCGGTGTGTCACCGATGCAAACCGACCCGCAGCTAACGGAGCTGGCGCCCTCGCTCGGCGGAATCACCAAACGAAGAAGGTAAACTATCCGGTACCGTGTGCCCACATAATCCCAGAGGAATGTAATAAAGCTCTGTACTATGGTGGAATGTTATGACAAAATTGATGTCCACTCTTGAAGTAATTGTTGCGTAGCCAAACGTGCTACAGAGGTTTATAGTGACTTCCGATTGGTATATTAGATATTAAGCAGTATCTGTCAAAAAATGAGCAACTATCGCGTGAATATAGCACGAATTGAATTGGTCCTGAAGAATTTGCGATGTTCTTTACGAGACTTTAGATTTCGGAATTTTGCAAAGAACTTCTTTGAAAGTAAAATATAATTCTGAATTATTCAATATTTCTCGATGTTCTTTTCTTTTCCAAGACTTTTTTTCCGAGACTTTTAAAAGTAGCTCAATCCTGCAAAATTTTTTCTTCGAGACATTTATGCGCTCATTGTAGCTCATTGTAGCATTTTTTCTCCGAGACATTTATGCGCTCATTGTAGCTTTATATTTCTTTGTTTACACGATGGTTTGTGGGTGTTTTTATTTTATTTAAAACATAGTGAGTGATGAAGTAAGTTTGTTTTCTTATTATTAACCAGAAAAGCCGCCATTGCCATCATCATCATCCTCACAGCGATGGTACCATTGGCATTCCGCAGGATGGTATCCTGCCATCGAAAAAATAATATAATAAATAAAATAATAAAATAAATAACAATTTCACGACACAACTTGAAATGACGTGTGTTCATGAACAAATAACGGCAGAACGATAGCTAAAATTGAGCTACTTCATACACGCATGCATTTCATAACGGGAAGCCAATTTTTTATATATTGACTTTTCATCGCTTTTCATCGAAATCTCAGGAAAAAAAGTCTCGGAGAAAAGTCTCCAAGACAAATGGAGCAAAGGACAAATTCATTAATTCATTCATCGTTCATTCTTTGGAAGAATTATCTGCATAACATAGCAGATCCAAAATAGACCTTTTTGGTTGTTAGTCGATGTGTTTATTCTAAATAAATGTATAACATGCCATCTTGAAAGGTATGATTTTGGCCAAATGTTTAATGTTGATGAAACGTCAATAGGACACTTTTTACAATTTATGATTTTACGATTAAAGCAACATCTCTCGCACACACACAAGGTGTCACCTATAAAATGTTTCTATTATCTTGCCCATCGATATCCTTCTGCCCAAAATGGATGGGACTCTCAGTGAAATCTAACATAAAACACAAACATTTTGCTGCATAACCAGTGCGCTGTGAAAAAGTGCAAATAAAACTAAGCATTAAGAAAAGGAGGTGGTTCAAACAAAAAAAAAAACATACAATCTCTGCATTCCGTAGCGCGCTGTGTTCGGTGGTGGTGTAAAGAATACTACTGGCTACCGGAATTTATTATCCTATATTAACATAAAAACGTTGCTCGCACCACCACCACCGCTGCGTTGTGGTGAGCGTCTTTCTAAAACCAACACCCCGGCGAGAGGCATTGGGCGAAGGAAGGACAACACAAGAAAAAACAAAACAAAACAAAACCGGGCGATCCGAGTGTCATGTTGCGGACTCTGCGGTGGCAGATAAAAATTGTGTAAGATAAAATGGCAAACGGCTCCGTTTTTTGTGCGGCTGTTTTGCCGAGTTGGGTTTTGCTTCTCTGTTTGTTCCGCTCCCAAGTTCCTTGCTTCCTTTTTTTTAAAGTCATCAATGCCCGCTAATGCAGGAAAGGGGGGTTGGGGCAAAAAATCGATGCAAAAACATAACTACACTTCATAAAAATATATGCCAAAAGACAGCAAAAACTCCCTAAGCGCGCATTGAACAAGTATTAATTTACTTGCCCCGGGATGTGAGCGTTTGGGTAAATGTCTCGCTTATGGCAACGGTTTGCTTTGTGGGGAGGAACACACACTCTCTCGGGTGGGATGCTTTGGTGTTTATTGGTGCAAGTGGTAGAAAAGCAGCACACCGTGTCTGAAGTTTTACACACAAAGCTTGCAATAAACAGCAGGACAGCAGCAGCAGAACAACAGGGCAGCGATGGAGCAATGTGAAAGAACAAAAAATAAACTCTCGCACACACACACAACGGCGAACAAATCTTTTCGCAATTTACACTTTCCGCAACGTCATAAATTGTGCGCCGCCGTTTCGAAAAGGAATCTTTCCGCCGGGGGCCGCATGGCAAGAATGTGCGCGGTTTGGTGGTGGTGGTGGCCAACTGGACACCGAATCGTCCCGCCCAGTGGACAGCCACGGAGCTCGAAAGTAGTAAACCCATCGTCAGTTTCGCGTGGCCTCTGTGGCCCCACTTCGCCCTTCCCTGGGTCATATTTACAAAAATATTATGATAGCAATAAAATTTTATGTACTTCCCTGGTGCGTCCGGGGGCGACCTCCTCTACCGGTGAAAGAAAGGACGATGGGCGCGTCTTGTTAGCGCAAAGTGGACGCTCTTCACATTACCCTATAGCTCCACTGGCCATGCTGAAGGATAAAAATTAAACAAAAAAAAAAACGAAAGCTGTGTGCCAATACGTTAAACATCGTCAAAGTATCGATTACTGATCGCAAACGCAGCAGCCGGGTTATTAGGTGATGCAGTTGCAGTTGCAGTTGCAGCGTCCCGTTTCGTTGCGTCCCCCTTCACCGGGACCACAAGCACAAGTGTGAGTGTGTGCGCGCTTAATTTGGAACGCGAGCGAGATGGGATTGATTTACGCATCCACCAGCTGCGTTACTTCAGCCATAGGTCGCGATCCGCTTTCCAAAGCGTTCGAGCGCCGGGAAAATTGTAGCACCCATTTATTGTTATTATTTATATCTTCGCCTTAACTCGGCCCTTGATAATTGAACCCCTTCCCCGAGGTTTTGTACACACACACCCAACAACCCCGTTTTTGTTGATTTTTGCCAGAATGGTTAGAATGTTTATATTTTCTTACAATCCACCATCTCGGGGGCCTGCGCTTTTCCCGAGGAACGATCGGGGTGCGATCGGGTCGTAAAAGAATATTTCTTCTTTGCTGGTGAAAGCGAGAAATCTAGTGGGAAGTGGGAAGGGTGGTGCATTTTGGGGGATGAAGGGTGAGGAAAATAATTTATTTATTTTCGCCACGGTTGCATTCATCATTCAGCATTTAGTGCATTAATAGATCATCCTTCGGGTGCGTATACGGCGGTACGTCTCACTGTGCTAATAAGCGGAGCGGGAAAGGAAAAGTGGAGTTTATCGCGGTCTAGCGTTATTTATGGAGCGGACAGCCTGTCTCTGTGTGTGTGTGTGTGCGTATGTGTTGCATCTTCATCATGGCCGCCGTAAACCTCGGCCGTAAAAGCGGGGGAACCCGAGTTTTGCATTGTCCAGCTGTGTTCGCGCGTCTCTCGGCTCTCGTCGGTTACTTAAAGCTGTAATAAATTAAATTTAATGTTATTTTATCTTTCCTTCACCTTCACCACCAAACACCCACCCACCCCGTCTCTGACTCTTCGTCCGTTACGCTTGCACCAGTGCACCCCCACCCGTTCGGTGTCTCCCAAATTAGGGATTTGCATGAAACGCGGATCCTCCATCGCGGCACAATTTTCCACCCGGGGGGAGGGAATGCAGTAAACCGCGAGAAAGGATTACAAAGAATGGTCCTGGTGAAACATGCGCCAGTGATTTCACTATCAACCGAAAAGCCCCCAACCGAGGTGCACCGAACACTGTTGCTGTTGTTGTTGATCTTGTTGCGATCGTGATTCTTTGCCGAAACCGCTCGGTATGATGCATGTGTCTTGCGGAAGAACTAAAAAACGGCAAGAAATGAATCAAAAATTGGTGTGACGCACCAGTTAGTGGAATGAAAGAAGTGCACGCGTGCAATCGGTTTTTTTTCTTTCTTCTCTTTCTTTCTTTTCTGTTGTTCTTGTGCATCTTCATGCAGTGAGTCCGATCAACCTGGAGAAAGGGTGAACGTTTATGCTGTCTTACGGCCTTTCCCTGCAACCATTCATCTCTTATTGATAGCGAAGTAAGACCTTCAATTGATTCATTTGCTTTGGTTGTTCCGGTTGTGTGCTGCCTCAAAAGCCCCCATTTAGAGCCGTACAAAGAATCAACGGCTTGAAGATGATTACAGAAGAAACGACGCTCCACACTAACCTTGGTGATGAAAAAGAAGCTGCAGAACGATAAACGTGTGCTTCACGATTCTTGACCACCGTCTCGCTTGTGTGAGACTGTGGGAAGATAAATGTGATCCTCCCCAGTTCCCCCCGGCATATGTACACGACGGCGCATGTGAACTCTTTGGGGTTTTTTGGGTGCAATTTTTAATAATTTTTGCAATATATCAAAATTTAATTTACGAAATGACAATTTCACGACATGGTGCTGCCGGGTGGATGGGCTTGCTTGCTTGCTATGCTGGCCTGGCTTGCTTTACCGGAACAATTGCGGCGTCTGTCGTCGTGGCTTCAGGGTCAGTCATGCTTTTAAGCGTTGACCCCTTGCTTTATTGTGCCATTCCGCTTAATCTCGGCGGTGGTTCGGACCACGGGAATTGTTTTATTCGTTCGACATTGAAAAGACATTTCCACAACTTCCCTTCCAATTCGGCTGACCATCTCTCTCGCTAGGCCTGGTCCGCTTGTTGACGCACCTTGAATGGTGTAACGGGGGGAAATAAGCAACCGGAGGGAAGGTAATCATAATTGGGTTGAAAACAGTGGATGAAAAGGTAGACACATTATTTCATTTATCCGTTGCGTGATGTTTTACCTTTTTTCTGGCCTCTTCATCAACCAAATATCGGCACGAATAAAGAAGATTCGGAATGTGTTGCCTGTACTGCTGACGAAAGGATCCTCTAAACTTCATTTCTTCCTTGATGCTTCCATGATATCGTTTTGCTGACGGGATAATGTTTTATAAATTATTTTATGTAGAAATTGCAGTTGCATACTACTATAATCCATAAATTTTCATACAACAGTTAGGTAGAATCAAAATATTTTATTCAATCCATATGCAGTACTTCAACGGAACAATCAAATGCATTAAATAAGATATTCGATCGCCCAATGAATGCAACTAAATATCAATTCCTCAATTACTCTAAAACCAAAATAAAATCCACATTTCGCTCGATGATCGGTTGGAATGGGGCGTGCCCATTGTGCGCAAAAAAAAACGAAAACAATAAAAAAAAACACACACATTCACACAAACGGAGAGGGTGAGAAAGAAAATTGTACTCCCATGTTGCATTTAGCTCCGCCCACCGGTTCGCGCTCAACACAGGCGCAAAACATTTTTGCATTTTCCGTGCGATTTACGCGCCAAAACTTCGCAGTGGTTGCGTGCGTACGCAAGCGCGCGTGTGTGTGTGTGTGTGTGTGCGTGTGGGGATGTAAGTGGGGGAGCTTGTTTATCCCGGCTGTTTCAATTCGTACAGCTCGCGTCTCCTCAAGCAACCCTTAAGCCACCCAATATCAAGCGTTTATCATTTTAAACCTGTCTATCCGACGGGAGAATTGCAAGTTAATGAGAAGATGTAAACTTGAATGAATGTTTCTTTTTAATGCATAGTACTGGGATAAACATTTTTTTTTATAAATCGCATCCTTTTTATTGTTAGCTTAAAAAAATACATAACATTTATGATTATTTTGAAATTCTACTACTTCAAGAAAATGTCTACTTGGATTTGTAGGAGATACTTTTGAAGGTTCCTTGAATAACAATTAAAATGTTTTCTTTTATCTGATTATGAAATACATATGTATAAATTCAACTTTAAATGAAATAGAATTGTAAAAAAATAATGCAATCAGAAAGCCAGCCCTACCAGCTCAATCAATATGACTCGTCTGGTAGCTCTAGTCCAGGTTAATTTAATCATAATTCAGTAGGTTAACGAATTTTGTCGACGCTTTACCAAGGTGCAGAATGCAAAGGTGTGCGCCTGTCACTAGCGTATCTGATCGCCGTTTTATGCTGGCATGCAACCGTCGATCGAACTGCCGATAAATCAGTGATTCCCATCTGTTCGGGTGCTGCCCAACTGTAGCTGCCTGCTCTTTGAATAGATATCCCATCTTACACCGCATATAATGCCGCTGCATCTATACCAATGCCTATATCCTCATTAATGCGCAGTCACACACGGAATGACACGCTCACATGCTGGAGAAGTGGAATGAAAGAAAAAAAAACCATACACACCCAGACACCTTTATGTGTGTTTTTTTCTTTTTTGTGTAAAAGAGATTTCAATAGCCGGTAGAAAATAAAACAACACTAACGTAACGAGGGTGACGACTTCGAGCGAATTGTATGCGTTTAAATCCTTTTTCGGGTTCCTCCACTGGATGCCTGGTTCCCTGTTGCACAGAAGGCCAGCTCGGCAACCGCATGAAATGATTCGATCTCTCCCGGTCTCCGTGTCCATACCTGCGTCGCTCCAAATCGTCGCTTTTACAGTCCCAAACTGTCGACTGACCGGCCGGCTGGCTGGCTGGCTGGTGTGAGTACATAAATTACGGAACTAAGCATTTGCATATCAATTGACGCTAGTCAGGCACCACACAAACACACTGCCTGCCTGCCCGTGCCACAATTGAGGGTTTCGAGGGTGCTGGGCGCTCATTTAAGCCGCCTAGTTGATGTAGCTGCTCCTGGGCGCGAACGTTCCCCTGAAACGCCCGAAACAACAACATGCGTCCAAGGCGCTGGCTTTTCGCGTGAAAACTGCTCATGTCAAAAGGACCTTCGTACGCACACACCATTCGCCGCATTTTGGGAAGGTGGGCAAGGATGTTTAGACTCCCATTGCTGGCGTGGAGTGCGGTGTGGTTAGTTTCTTCGAAAAACCGTCTGCACGTATATGCCGTGGTGCGGACGTCCCAAGAACGTTTGCTTACAACAAGTGGTCAATTATTACACGCGGAAGCGTA
Organism: Anopheles moucheti; assembly: GCF_943734755.1. Classification (NCBI taxonomy): domain Eukaryota; kingdom Metazoa; phylum Arthropoda; class Insecta; order Diptera; family Culicidae; genus Anopheles; species Anopheles moucheti. Next base: position 17,601,953 of record NC_069141.1, read on the forward strand.
ACATTCCTTGCGGAGTTCGCTTTCCAAGCGTGATTGCGTGTCTCGTGTGGGAGGAAAGCCTGTTTCGTATTGCAAAGGTTCTTCTCTTTATCCCGCGAAAGGTGCAGAAAGAAGGGAGGAGGGTTCGACGTTGTTCATTTCAACTTGAAGAAACGAAGAAAGAAATTTTGAGTTGACTTTCAAACCTTAAATTAGTTTCTTGTGCTTATTAACAAATACAACTAATTGTTTTCTATTTTCGATTGCAGGTACGTTTACGCCACATTTATCCCAAAGGCTTGAATTGTAAAAACAAAAAACACGGAGCGACAATGTGGTATGTTTTTCTTTATGATTTATTATTCTGGTTTGCCGTAGTGTACAGTGTAGAAAATATATTTAGACCTAGCATTTGCTCAAATTTAGAAGCTGATTGATGCGTACTGAAAATAAACGACGACTTCACTTATTCTCCCTTCTACTGAATCATCTGCTGCTGCTGCTGCAAGTGGGTACTACATTGATATGAATGCCTATCTATTCTCAGAGCTTTTCTTGTACCAGGTTCTAATTATAGTACACCTCGAGAATATATACCCACGAGGTGATAGTTGAATAATTAATTGAATTGGCTGGAAAAAGTTCTTCCACCGTTCGTTTCTGGTGAGGTTTTTGTGTTGATTGGCGACATAATTTTCGGACAAAGCGATTCCGTTGAGGCCAAAAATAACTTCCCGGACTCCGGTGTGCAGGTGAATAGTTCACGCTGTAGTGAAGCAACAACCTCTGTCCCGTTTCGGTACGGGTTGGGATAAAATTATCTTAGCAACAATGTTGCCAAACAGTTTTACGTTCGTTAGACACACGTTGAAGCAGAACTAACGATTGCCTGCGAGTCGATTAACTGCCATTTCAGTATGTGTGTGTGTGTGTATCGGTACTTAGTTCCGTGCCCGTAAGCGATACATCCGGAGGGGTATATTATTCGTTTCATTTTTAGCAACCAACGTTACAAATGAACATTGAATAAATAAACGCCACTTGCAGCTGCTCTCATCTCTTCGACCGTAAGCTTATCATCCCGGGGTACCTGCCCGATGTGCCTAATTTTATAGCCAGCGTTTAGAGGTACACATGCTTAATGCTTCGGCGAAGGGGTTACTTACCATAATTTTGTCACCAGTCCGAGCTGCATCGAGCTGGAAATTAAAGGACGTTGGATGGACGAAACTGGAAGCAGAACGCTTTGAAAGATTGCTGTGGTGCAAGATCACGCTTGAAGGGGGTATTATTTATTTGACTAACTGAATCAATAATTATTATTGCGCCAACTGTGTGTATGTGGTCTTGTACATTCTTGCGAAGAAGGCCGACGGTTCCGGCAAGAATTTGTTCCATATCTTAATGAAAATACACAACCCGTTTTCCGAATGTTCTTCGGTCGTGTACCGTTCGTGTGCAGTGCTTAGGGAAAATGCTATCTTGTTACTTGCGAGGTGGTGTGACCGAAGGAGAATGAGGGTTGGTGTAGGACAGAAGGAAGTATTTAGTGGCAGCTGTGAGGAAATTTGTTGGTTCATTTGCGCAGCATAAAACGCCATCGCTAGTGAATGTGGGGCCGTACGTACGGGTGTTGTCTGTGTTCCAGTTAAGGCAGTGTTAGCAGGGTTGATGTGCCGTTCCGTCTCTGACAGAAGGCATCCTGGTGTGTTCTCGCTTGTTCTCGGCAATGAAGAGTAATTATGTATGCATATGAGCCAAATTTGTGCGAGGTTCGCAAATGAAGCCATTTAATATTCAAAATGTTCCCGGACGGAGAAATAGTGCACGAGACGACCCAGCGCCTCAGCCGTGTGCGTCTTTCGCCGTCGACACGCCGGAGACAATAAAGCGATGCAGAGGAAGTGTGAGAATTTCCTTGCTGTATGTGATGATTTCGGAGATTTACCGGGCGAAAGGGAAACGAACCTTTCGTTTACGGAGCGGTGAAGCCCACAGGGGAAGAAGTGTTCCTTATTATAGCTTGATTTTAAATTGAAAGGATAAACATTCACTGTTTCGTGGCGGGAGTTAGACCTCTGTCGTTATGCTGTTCTTATGAGAGAGAGTGTGTGTGTGTGTAGTGAAATAATTAATCCCGCTCATTATGGTGGAAATTGTACGACATTCTTGTTGAAGTGTTTGGTTTGAGGCAGGGATGAAAGACAAATTTTAAACATGCTGCTGTTTTTTTCCCCCTGTGCAATATCACTTATTTGTTCTCATGTTGACAATGACATGAGACGCTTTCTGAGGGGTTTGGTTCGAAATTCCATGTTTTTTTTTTCTGAGTTGATTTATTGTTGTCTTTAGAATGTCATGTTTTTGGTGTTTGATATGTTATTCTTACTTGGTGGCTGAAACATATCCATGCAAATAATAAATAGTAGAAAGAAAACTGAAGATGCGGCAGAGTACCAATGTTACTTCAAGGATTGAGAAAAACCCACTTGGACATTACGAATATCTATTCTTTGGTGGATATATTTCGATTGTCGTTGGTGTATTGTTTGGCATTTTTTTTTTGCCAGATATGCCTTAGACCTGACATATTCCTAAGACCTGAGATATTCCTGAGCTTCAAGAAATTCCTCTATGCCTATTTAGTACTCACCATGTGTCTGTTTGTTGGGTATCTTTGACTTGAGGTTACTCATAAGCAGATAATCAGTGCAAACAGATAGTAGCAATAAATCAATTCATGCTGTGCTCGATTCATCAGACTCCAATTCTCGTCCACACAACATCATTGAATCGATACAGCCATTCGTTTACAATCACTGCATCTCATTTTACATATTCGCACCGAAACGTGGAATCCTGTGCAAGGGGGGTTTTTCCACTCTTCGTCGAACTGGTGGACCAACGGCTCGAAGCATAAATTTAACATAATTTGAATAATTCACTTCCAACGCCTTCTAAGGCCATACCAAACCCTCTTACGGTAGCATATTCACGTAGCACACGCAGACACAACACAGAAGCCTTTGCCGTTGTAGTCAGATTACTTCGACGAATCGATTAACAGCGTATCACATTCCAATCGAGAATCGAATGCTTGGAAGGCGCGATGCAATATACGGTCCGTGGCAACAACGAGCATCTTTAAACGGCGCCAAACACATCCCATTCCGTTTGCGTTTGCTTGTTAGGTTCTAATTTTTATTTTTCATATAAATGTTGCGTTGTTAATAATAATAATAATGAAATTGCAACGTCAAAAAGACACCCATATGCGGCGGCTTGGGCGTAGAATTTGTGGCGCTATCGAATTGAGTCACCAGTTGCGCAACTGAAATACATGTTACGGTGTTGTTTTTTTTTTCTCAATTCGCTTTGAAAATATGCACACCGTGCGGGAAGCGCTTGTTTTCGGACAAGCAGAAGACGATCGTAAATGGAAGCACAGGGAATGCATGTCGATCGGAACAGATGATCCGCACAAAAACCATGCTCAACACAGCAAGAGACGAACAGATCGTCGTGTGCATTGTGCTTTCAATATTCTCCCTTTTTTTGGTGGTGTTTCCGTACGATTCGGGATGGTTTTATAGCGCTCGGCACGAAGCGACTAATCGCCGGTGAGCTTCGATACAAGAGCCATGCTGTGCGAACCATCCGTGGCATGGGCATGGCTGTATGGACGTCAAATTGTCGGTGCATTCATTGCATTTTCTGTGCCTTCTGTCTTGCGTTATGTGACCTTGCAGCTAAAACGAAACTATTTGGAAACATCTTTTAAAACCTTTGGCAATTCGTGGGAGGCCTTTGGAAATCGTTGAGTGAATGCTTTGAGTTTAATTATTTATCTGCAAAATGTAACATCCATTAGATTGACAAAGAATCTCGGCAAACTGCCTGTGAACTCCAATCGAATGGGTGGCAACCCGAAAAGACACAAAAAAACGCGGCATTATCGTGAGTTTTGTCCAAACCGAACTGTTTCGGCGGAAACGAATGCACGCACGTGTGTACATGTAGAGTTTGCATTCAAACCCCCTCCTTTTCGGGCTTCCTTTCCAACCATCCCCGCTGGAATTGGTGACGTTCCAACAATGCACCCGAACCAGCCATGAATTGCACCCGGTGGCCCACCACCGTCGTCATCGTGCACAATACGGCGCAACGATTGCACGCCGGCATGCAAATGCATGCGTGTGCTTTACGGAAGTTCTCGACGCAAAGGGAAATCATCCAACGGCTGTGCGCGTCCCGCCACGCCACCGCAAACAATGCAGCGAAATTTATGGTCGCCCAAAAATTAAATCTTTTCGGCCGGGAAAGCGCGGAAAATGCAACATCGAAGCATCGGAAAATTACCATTCCCGTGATGAGACCCGCGCAACACCAGCGTATACGGCGCTGATGAAGACGAGAGTTTAATTTACCCAATCACAAGTTATTGTAATTTTAATGCAAGTGATTCCGCGCGTAGCGCGCACAGAAACGGGGCGTGCTTTTTCCCCCGGGAAACCCTTTTTTTTGCACAATGAGAGTAGAAGAGGAGAAGGAAGAGGGGGAGTGATGTGAACTCATTGCCTACCACGAGTGATGTTTGCGATGAAATGTCCTTTTTCGAAAATAGCAAAGCCGTTCCCTATCCGAACAGGTACTCCGTGTTGGTGGTGGATTGTTGAACGCATGTGTGTGTGTGCGTGGTTGCGTTTTGCAAACTAACTCCCCGATATTCACCTTCCCGTTCCCGTGTCCTCAAACGGTGAGCGAATTGAAACATCATGTCATTATTGGGCTGTAAAATGGTGACCAATTTTGGAAGGGCACATGAGTACGTCACCGCTGCAAGCTGGCTGCACTTGCAGTCACCACAGGCCTTTGGGAACCGTGCGCGTGCGACATACAACACACATAAACCGGGGCGTTCGCAATTCGCCGGCGCCAGACCATTACGCCCGGGAAAGGAACGGTATTTGTACGGTAGCCCTGGAGAGGGCCATTGTGCATGGTGGGGAGGGGTTGGATTGTTGTGCAAGTGGCCTAAAATAATAAGGGATGATTATGTTGATTACTATTGTATGTAAAACCATTGGCTTCAATGTGGCGTGTGTACGTATGTGTGGCGGATTGTGGACACATCGGTGTCGAATAGGAACGAAGTAGCGAGCCTCTGTCGCGCTGTCCGGCACAAGATTGATGTCACGTAACGGGAACGACACCCCGTATTTGTGGTGCATGTAAACGTATGCTTGCACACCACTTGTCCGCAATTAGTTTTATGGGTTCCCTTTCCCGTATCGCGGCACAGTGCGCTGCTGAAGTTTTGTGTGGATTTTGCTTAATTTTGCCCACCGAAATTGAAGAATTAATTCGACATTTTTTCCAACATTTGTCCTAAATAGTTTGTTTTAAAATCCTCAAAATATGTATTTTTTTATTACTCTTTCGCATCGCGATAAAAATTGTCACGCACTGTATTACACGTTTGATAGCGATACGGTGGCCATGGTGCAAAGAAGCACCAATAAACTTTTAATAACAATAATAAGGCACGCAAATCGGATGACTTTCTTCACGATCACTCTCACTTGTGATGATCGTCCGAACGTCGCCATTATCGTTGCCCTTTTGCCTTTGCAAGCATCCTCGGGGAGTGTGGGACAGATACCTCGAGGGGAAGATCGTATACCGTGTGGCAGTACGATCGACACCCAGTAGGGCTGAATGATCCCGTTAAAATTACACACAAAAAGGGAAAGGATAATAATAATCTCCCCAAAGTTGTTACGGTTAGTAAAAGTAAATGAAGCGAAAAATTTGGTACCGGATAATATTACACATCCGCCTTCAAAAAAAGGGGGGATGATCGTGTATACTAATATCAAACATACAGCAACAAGAGAATACATTTCGACACACACACACACAAGTGTGTGCGTGTGTTATTTCCGCAAGGATATGGAGCGACTGCGTGAAAAGGATAATGCGTAACGGTGGTGGGAAGTATTTTGCCACCGGCATATTACCTGCAGCGAATGCAAATGCGCTATTTATTTGGACTGCAGTTCGCTGAACGCGATACTGTACGCGCGGTGATGATGCACTTGTGGATACATTGTGGCTGTGTTGTATGTATTTAATAACATATATACACATAACAGTGCACACATATAATCACACACGGACCGATTTACCGTCGTACACCGAGACCTGACCGAGCTGAATATGTAAATGAGCGGGATATTCAATTATTGGATTTCTATGTAAATATTTCAATTTGGAATAATTATTATATGCAAATTAGGTAGAGGACATGCTGCTGTTCCTACGCGTTTGTATGCTCTGGTGTATTCAACATGCCCTTACCACTCTGCCACCTCTTTTCATCCAATAGAACAGCAACCCCCGTGACCGATAGCTCCGGTCACAATGGAAAGGATTGCTGCGAATAAACAGTGTACTAATTTACCACCGCAAGATCGTTTTTTTTTTTTAGTTTGGTCTCGGCAATTTGCGATTTAGACCCTGAAGGTCCCTACAGCGCAAGGGGACCTTAAAATTACCCTGCAGGACAAAAAAAAACAACGAAAACCTGACAGGTGACATATGGCCCGAGCGCCCGATCATTAGTGGTTGCGGGTGCAATCGCGATATCAAAATTGCATTACACCTTCTACCTCGAGTCGTCACCTTTCGGTCGTTTTCCTTTCCCTTCCTGTGCGCTAAAGTTTAAACGGGGCACACAACAGGTCTGCAGGGGGAAAATAGTGTCGGGTGAATTCTAAATTTGATGAGCCACAACAATAACATGCAAATCAAATTATCGACCGCAATCAACTGCGCGCTGTAACGGCTAGCAATAAACCTCGTTTATCTGTGGCGCTATTGGCGACGCGCCTGACCTCCTTCACCTGCTCCACCAACGGTGTGTCTCTTCTGTCGCTTGCATATGTGCTGGGTCGATGAGATGCATGTGAGGGCGATTTGAGCGTTTTTATTACCATCGAGTGGAATACTCGCGTTAGGCTAGGAATTGTAGTGCAAGGAAATATGAAAGTTACTCCCTTTAGACATTGCCAGCAAATCCCTATCCAAGTACGAGCACCTGAATGTGGGACAGTTCCACAACATGGCGAGCAGGGGAGGTAAGGAGCGGCGGGAGGATGTGTTTGAAGTTCGACTTTTTATTGCTCACGGACTATATTTAGATTAGACTTCTTAAAATTGACTCTCAAGCTCCCAACTTTATGTCCACATAGGGAAGGTGTGGTGGCTTTAGGACCAAAAAAAAAATCAAATCATCCCATCATACAGACGGATATCCCACGCCGCCCCCCAACAACAGTACCGAGGAGGATTCGGTTTCGGTTTCGGGGATTGCTATGAAAATTAACAGTCGTGACTAATCATCGACGCATTTTTATTGACGTTGTGTGGTGTGGTGTGCCATCGACGAGGGGCGGGCGTGTGTGTTTGTGTGTGTGTGGTGGGTATTGCCGGTCTCCCCGGGTTTTCGTGGGACGGTGTATGAACTTCAATATGTTGCTGGGATTGTTACACGGGACTGCTCCCGTACATGCACACCCCCCATCCCCCCCAACGATTCCTACCCACCCTCGCGCTGTTGGTCCCCCTTTTCTTTGGTAGGGAAATTACGCGACGGTGTGCCTGTGTGTGTGTATGTGTACAACCAAAACCATCAATGCTCGGAAACTCATGAATAACCATGATTCATCCAAATGGGCACCCGAAAGCTCGTACCGAGTCGGAATACTAATTCCCTCCGTTGAAGGTAACGCGCAAGTAACGCTTCACGATCCTGATTTTGGGGCCGCGCCACGGTAAGGTCCTAACGTGTGGGTGCACCCACTCCATCTCTGGTTACCTCCACGGGAAAAAAAATCAGTTCCACTGACATGCTCACGGGAGCATCATTGTGGCCATAGCCTGTAAAAATAAAAAGCTGTGCTGTAGGATAAGTGCCATCTCTGATGGACAAACTGAGCAATGACATTGAAATAGTGCTTATTTTATAAATTGTTAAACTGTAAATAGAAGATAGAGAATATATTTTATATATCAGTAGAAGATGACGCAACTCAGCTCTAGTGCCCATTGAATGTGGTTCGTCCGAAAATAAATCTTCCAACCGGATGCACTGGACAACACCGGAACACCAATTATTTCATCAAATTGGTGTGCGAAATCGGGTGAACGTGTTTGTAAATAAATCGATCCTTTCCTTCAGAGCAGAGTACATCGCAACGTGTCAGCGAGTACCGGCCACACGGCGGGAAAGGATGTCCCAATAAAATTGGGCGGCCATGTGTGTGTTTTCACAATAGACAACATTAGCTTGACTTGTGCTCCTCTCGGGTGTAACGTGTCTGAAAGTTACCCCCCCGGGGGTCTTGACTTCTCACATCACACCTGAAATGGGGGGGAGACCCAGGTACCTGTGTCAAAACTCCATCTAAGGACCAAATGTCACAAATCGAAGGGCAGAAGAACACACCACCCTCTGTCGGTGAATTCTCGTACGGACGAGCGCGTGTACGGAGGTACGCATCGCCGCCCGTTCCCTCAAAAGGGCAACGGTTTTCTAGGCTTTATTTCTCGAATCATTTGAATTTCAAATACCAAATTGTAAAATGCCTTCACCACCGGGGCAGTGTGCAGTGCGTGATTTAAGCGAAAGGGAATGCGCGATGCGGGACGATGGTTGTGGTTGGAGTGGAGGGTGGTGGTGGATATGGGGTTTGGAACTCCTCCACAACACACACACACACACACACCCTCCAACCGCTTCGGAGTGATAGAGAATGTCCCCGAGATGAGCCAGCAACAAATGGAAATAAACGTACAGGAAGAAAACAACGGCAGAGAGAGAGAGAGAGAGAGAGAGCGAGAGAATGAAACAAAAAACACTTTTTTTATTGCCAATATGTGACATGCATAAGCAAGTGCACTTTTTCGCCCGGCTTAAAAGTGGCTACATTTTCATTACGCTTTAGTAAAACGGGCGCGCCTGACCGTTTTCGGTGGCTTGTCTGTCGATGATGGAGGCGCACAGTGCTGTTTGATGTCTGTCTGTCTGTGTGACTCTCCGCAGGGGGGGTTGATTTTTACGAATGTTTGATGTGCTGAAGTGGTTGAGCATCTATTTTTTTTTCAGTGCTGTTCAAATTTTCAATTCACCAGAAAGAAAACAGGCCATTATACACGTGTGGGTAAATATGGTGCGTTGATTGAAACTGCGCTTTGAATGCTTTCCTTGTTCTTTTAATTGTTTTGTTCTGTAAGCAAATATTTTCAAACCTCCACTTTTTTGTGTGGACGTTTTTTTTTCTAGAGAACACAAATTTTAGAAATTTAAATAACTAAAGAGGCCAACAGGGCAACGGCATGAAAAATCGGACTCTCACATAATGAGAGATCATTTCCACGGGGCCCGGGTTATTCCCGGTCATAAAATAATCAGGCCCACATCAAGCGTTAACATGTGAGCGACAAGATGTAAAGATGTGAGTACAGCGAAAGGCTTTAATTTCACTTGACAGAGAAAAAAATGGGAAAGAAACTGTGTAATAACACTTGTCGCGTTCAGCTGTTGTTGGCCGAAACATTTTAACGATGTTGATTTACGATGCAGCTCTCCAGCACACGGCTCCAGTGTGCGCCCGTGGTTCGTACGGAAGCCAATGTTACAGATATCTAAAATCCGAAACCCGACAACAAAATGCTACTAGTTGTTATACTATAAGCTTATGAATGAGCGTTCCGCGAGCGTTTCTTTCACCACTTATACGCACCACAACAAACGATCGAAGTGGCGCGGAGACGACCCATAAACGGAACCCGGCTTCCCTATGGCGTGGGCGGACATTAAATGTTGTGTGTCGGTTTGGTTTATTTTGGCTTTGGCCCCGGGACCGGATTCGGTGGAATCTGGTACACTCTTATCCGAGCATGAAGTGTTTGGTGGTGTTTTATGGGTTCTTTGTTTTATTTTTCGGTATGCAGCCGATTTGTTTTGCGCCGCGCGCACACAAGATGTCAATGGGGAATTTTGGTTTTCGGGACGCTTTCTTTGTTTTATTTTCGCTTCATTTCAATTGTGGTTTCACTGTTGGTTTTTTTTTTTTTGCTTTGTTTCGGGTATTTCCGACCGGGTAAGGGGTAAGTTTAAGTGTAATCCTACCCCTTTGGAACCCCATCGTCCCATTCCCCGCCATGGTGATCATGATGATGAGTGGTATCGATTTAAGTATTCTGTCAACGTTCGCCACTGTTTACGCGTCGCGTCGCGACCATATCATTGGACGGTGATCTTTATGCTCCCGTCCAGGGTTTTCAGTGCTTTCTCTCCGTTTATTTGGCATTTACCTACTTGTTGTGGGTTGCGGATTGATCAGATCATTAAACCGCGGCCACGTCATTCGTCGATCGCGCGGTATGGCGTGGTTGTGGTCTGTCCAAGTGCTGTGTGTTTGATCTATTCAAATTCTCTCGTTACTATCCAGTTCCGTCGAATGGGATAGTAGAAGTTTTAACGTGGAATGGAACGAGAATTTCAATTAGCTTTGTGTCTATTCTACATATCTGTGAAGCGAGGAGAATATAGTGCGTGTGGAATGTGTTGTTTTCCGGATATAATATCATTTGTCTTCAAAGTCGTCCATAAATTAGTATTTAAAGCAATCTTCCAAAAACATTCCCATTTAACACGAAGTTTCTTGGACGTCTTAGACTTCATGCTCGCAGTAAAAATAATGCCTTCATAAAACTATTCCCGATAGCAACCAATTATCCATGGGTGATAATATTCTATCGTTGTCATTAAATTAAATCTTGCATATCAAATTCCTTCGGGTACAGTTCGACCACTTCATCCCCTGCTTCGCTGCGGTAACGGGTAGAGATCCACTTCTAATGAAACAATCAACTAATTTCACATTCATTAGCTTGCTTTTCAACACCGCAAGAGCGAGCAAACTATTGCCGTTTCGGCTTTTTCCATCGTCGTCCAGGGCACAGTGTTGGATGGCAACCTGCCGGCGCTTCCTTCCTTGCCAGGGATATGTATTTAGCATAACTTTCTCCTTCGCTTCCCCTGACCGCTAAGGACGACCGGTCCCCGGTGGTAAGGGATGCTTTTCCCACAATCGTTTCTTAATCTTGCTCTGCTGTATTGTGAGCTCGGGAGCAAACGGGAGCGCAAAATCCGAATGACGCAGCCACCCTCATTGCCGAAATCATCTGGTAAACGTAAAGTTTATCGTAATAGGAAATATATTCAATTACAAATTGAAGCTAATTTCATTTAGCCATTTCAAAGGACCACATCCACACACCCCTCCGTTTTGCTTTGTCAACTCCGCCAGCAAAACATACAATTGGAGCGAATAGAATAATTTGGTTTGCCACAGAATTTGGTTTGACGAGAATTTGGTGTTCCCGGTGTGTTGCTGTTGCGGTGGTCGATTTGTTCGGGTCGGCATCCGTAATCGGATCGGAAATTTAAAACCTTATCCAAATTTGGGTACCGGTCGTTGCTGTTGCGGCGGTATTATGCGGCGGCGCCCGTGTGTATATTCACCCTGCTGTGCTGTGTGGAAAGGAAAATTAACATCCAGTGTCGGGCAACACACAGCGGTGCTGCCGCACTGTTGCCGGTGCCGTTTGCGATAAAATTCAAATCGAGTGGTGGAAATATTTGCCTTTCCACCCTTTATTGGACGTCAGGTTCCGTAACTCCCGCAAAGCACAGCACAATGCTTTTGTGGTTTTTATGTCGGAGCTCAGTGTTTGCCGTGAGGGGGAGGAACAGTTATTTACCAAACTGGACCTAGTGGACCAATGTGTCGGATTGCATTCCATTCCCTTTTCTGACACGCCTCACCGTACCCAATTTTATCACTTTATTCGATAAGAATGGGTGAGAAAAAGCAATACGGCCTGACCGTCCATGAATAAATAAAAAAAAAAAAAAATGGGTGAGAAAGCGCACAGCAAAGAAACAGAATTTTAGTTCGCTTTGGGTGATCTTATGACTGATCATCGATCATCATCAATATCTCCCACTGGAGAACACTATCATGAACGTTAAATTGTATACATTGGTATCATATCTTAATGCTGGTGTCGCGATAAACCGGCGATTTGACTCTAAATATGTTATTAGAGATTGATTCGTTTGCTTTTCCCTTAAATCTACGATGCCCTCTGAAGACGTCGATTCTTGTCTACGAAAGCGTTGTGTTCTATTAAAGATCTGATGAAGGCATCCTCATCCTATTGGAATAAAAATGTAGCATGAAATGATGATAAGATATTCGGCGTGTAGTCACGATGTCCTTCTACTTTATCCATGTCACAAGAGCTTTTTAGAGGGTACACTTCTTTAGTGTTCGGAAAACCAAAGACGTTTAACTGTCTGAATGATATCCAAGATGTTCTTGTTAACATTTGTTCATACAAGACCTCTATAGTCTATAGGGCTCAGTTATGGAAGGTAAAACATAAGGTTTATGTGAAAATTCAATATAAAACAATCAATTGTAGTACCACCGAGACAAAGTACCATTTTTCATGGTACATTAAACGTGTTGAGTTGCCGGATCGAATGGGTATGGTAACCAGCAGCTAATGAAAGATTACATCATAAGAACGTTTGTTAAGCAGCAATTGTATACGATTTCCGGCATAACCAAGAAATTACGCACATTACTATAAGCCAGGGAAATAATTTTCACCCCGCACACAGGTCCGCGGTGGCGGCTTTTCCGAATCGAACTAATTTAATACTTCGACGCGCTAATACCACCCCCTGAAAAGGAAATCTCGACACACACACACATACACACCGAGCAACAACAACGGGTTGGTGTCGCATATCAATTAAGAAATCTCCACCGAGAATTGCCCGGGCGCCTGATTCTTTTCTTCGGGTTAATAAAACTGAACAACCAAGTGGATCGTTGCTGTACGTCGAAATAAACTGGCGTACTTTATTGGTTTTGCTGTTATCGCGACATTTTTCCCCTTTCTCGGTAACTGGTTGGGCTTGTTGCTTCGCGATACCAGCGACAAGGTGGTTAGCTCATGAATATGGATATGCTGCCAGCTGCCACAGCTGCCGGTGGTCAATCGAACAAAGTAAAAGATTTCCCATAGAAAAGGTGCGTAAAGGATTGGTAGTTTTTTGATTAATAAATATTGTTGTTTGCAATAATTAATTAACCTGACAGTGTAACCGTGGTTCATTGCGCTCTCTGTGATGCATATTTAATTGTTTTATTGTAATGAAACGACATCAAGAGAAAAAAAAATGCCGCCAAATGTCAAAACTACTCCCCCTGTTAATGTTTATTTTCTACGTTATGGATCATATCCGGTTGTAGTCAGTAGTGTGATGATTAAAATTAGCGCAACTTTTTAGTTGCAAAAAGGTCGCGGCAAACTTTCACTGTGTGCCTACTGTGTATCCACCCCATAATCATCATCATTATTATCATCGTGATCGTCACCGTGATTATTCGCTTAAATCGAATCAACCCTCTGCCGCAACAACGTGAAACTGTGTGTTGACACCGGCCAGCAAAAGACACATACAGTTTTTTTCGGTTTTAAAGGGAAATGCATTTTAAAAATAAAATAAAAAAACACGCAAACACACACACGATTAAATGGTGACCATTTTAATTGCTATGCAAAAAGGAAATCTACATTAAATTATGGTTGTTCCCTTCGGAAAAGCAAAACAGAGAGCACTAGCCCAGGTAGAAGGTGAGTAATAGCTGCTGTGACTTCTTTGTTTTGTTGCTGTTTTGCTTCCCTCCAGCATATATTGCGTACGCAGAAGTAAAAAAAAAAGCGTCGTGAAAGTGAGTGGAACCGCTTCGTAAGCCATCAGTCACCCGGTGCTACTACTACCACTACTACCACTACTGCCCTCGGATGCTCAAAAGAATGGGGAACGAATTTAATCATTCTTTTTGCGCCGGCTAAGTTAAACGTTTGTTTACCCCTGGCCTGTCCCTGAAGACGTCCATCATAAGGCAGATCGTAATGGAGAAGTAACCCCTTTTTTATTGCAAATGCTCTCTGGCGCTGCTCCCTAGCCCCCGTGCCCGGGTTACGGGGGGGGAGGGCACCCTTTAGAATCATCATTGTGCGTATCTCACACCTCTCGTTCCGTTCGGTGACTTTTACTTTTTACGTCCCTTAAACGCACCGGTTACGGGGCGCCGTAGTTGATGGAGACCGGCACCACCGCTCCCGGAAGGCGTTGTAGCAAGCCCAGAACGGAACCCATTCCTGAGGTAAATGAAAAAAACAAAACAACATGTTATGTTTTTTTTTGCATACACATCATTATTTGCTGGGCGCGCTGCTCACCCAAAGGGCTGAAATCCACCTACCTCGGTGGGTCTCTTTCGTATCTCATCTAGCACCATGTTGATCATTAATTTTCTGTGTCTGTGCGAACGGTGAAAGCAAATGCCAGGGAGGAAGAGGAGGGAGGGGGGAGGACAGAGAAAGAGGTAATTATAACCAATTAAACTCTTGTTTGCAATTTTGTGTATCAATGTAGGTAGGAAGAAAAAAAAAAGTGCCTACGAGAGGTCACAACACACAACAGCTAAATAATAATAGTTTAAGCAGAATGAGCTTGAAGGTGTTGCGAGTTTGCAGCCCTTTTTGCGATCCTGCTGAAGACAATCTGTGTTATCAAGTTGGTGTTTTTCAATTTTTTATAATTTTTCTACGAATCTCTTAAGTGAGAATGTGTTACAAATTGTGTGTCTAAATGTCCTTAAAATGAGCTCAAATGTGACGGACAAAATTTGAAGACTTGTGACGTATTACATAAATGCGTCTCGTTACATAAATACAACTAAATACACCCATATGACGCTGTTTACAATAATGAACGCTTTTATTTCCTCCCTTGATGTTTTGTGCTCTGCCTTATGCACAATGTTGTCGGAGACTTCCGTTGGTGGTGTTTTTTGTACGAATTTTTATCCCGGGTAACATATTTCGCATTCTCGAGTACAGTTTGCTCCGCTGTCGCTTCGGGCGACACGCTGCTGGAAGCGCACACGTCCCAAAGAAGACCAGAAGTCATCTTCTTCCTCGTGAAAGGGTTATCACATTTTGAGGATTTTCTATTCCCCACTGAGTTCGTTCACTAATGAGTTTTTTTTTGAAAAAAAAGGCGAGAATTCCGTCCTTCAAAAAAACGAAAACATTCCACCATTGCTGCTACATTGTTGTACGGGGACGGCATCTTGCTCGCGCCAATAATCGGCCAGTAATTAATTTTATGTCTTGCGCTGCGTGTTGCGCCAAACACAGTGACAAGTGCAATGTGCCCAATGTGACAATTATATTACAGTTTAATTGACTCAAAACCCCCCCCCTCGGGAGGAGAAGAAATTGGAGCGATGGCAGCATGGTTATTGGTAAGCAATTTTCAAATGTTTTTAGCGCCGAACACCTTTCAAGCAAGATTTTATGCTTAATGAGTGCCAAGCGTCGGTCACACATAACAACGGTCAAACCAGACAGAGTTTGCACCCTTGTAGCAGGCCTCCCTTTGTCACCATGGCGGGTGGTGACGTGATGGATGGATGGTAGCAGCGTTAAATGGGAAATATGGAATGCAACATAACTTCAAAACAACAAAAAAAAGGAAAAGGAACGCAACGGAAGGAAAACATTTCCCTTCCAGCAGCCGGACGGGGCGCCACGCACCATCGGGGAAAACGGCAACATAATGAGGATAATGATAATGAGTCGCGCGTAACCACCGCCACACGGTGGATATATACTCTGTTTCTCGCGCGCGCGCGCACATAAAAAAAAACCCCTCCACAAGCTGTGAGCGCCTGTGTGTGTGTGTGAGGTGAAGCATTGCAGCGCAACCCCGCGTGGCACCGCAGGAATGCATACAACGTGCAGCGTCAAGCCTTCAAAGGTGTTGCAAGCTTATGATACATTGTAATGGGGCCCGTTTTTTTTCGCCTTCTTAACAGTTTTTTGTGTTGTTTGTAACGTACATTTCTTGTCGATTTGCCGGCGGCTAAATGAAACATAATTCTAGTGAAAGCACCTCAGTACATGTGCTGAAGACACAGAGGCACACAGAGCACCTCGTAGTGCTCGAACACAGCTCGCCGGCGAGTTTGATTGCTTTGCGCAATTAACTGCAAAGTAAACAATTTTCCTTCCGCTTCCGCCTGCTTCCCTTTGCTGTCACCCGTGTCAGCCGTTGATAAATGGTTCAATAATTAATTTTTATTTAAATACAACCAGCCACCACCTTGCCGCTTCTTGCTTGCTGCTTGCTTGCTGGCCCCATTTTGTCAGCTCATAATCGGCTGACATCGGTGTAAGGCAATTGCGGCTATGATTAATTGAAGAAGGTGTGTGATGGCCGCCTGGTATGAAGATGCTGCTTTGTATGCGTACGATAGAGGGGGAGGATTGGCCCGGTGTTTTTTTTCTCACTCTCTCGTGCTTTTCTCGTTCAATCGATCAAAAATTACTTCCGGAAGTCGCGGAACGACGAGAGGCAGACAGGAACCAGCAACTCATTCCTCCCCCCCTTTCCAGTTCTGGTAGCCAGTTTTGACAGTTCATTACCACCCAAGCGAAGGAGCGGGTGATGGCGGGTGCGGGGGAGTTTTCTTCTTGATTGCCACCCCTTCAGGAAGCTTTTGTTATTTTCTTCGCCGCACGAGGGGAAAATCTTAGCCCAGAGTCCGCACTTGAGTTTTTCTCTCCCGGAGGTGGATGCCTCGGCGGCGATAATTAACCCAAAAGCCCACTAGTACTGTTCTGTCCAGCGGGGCCTGTTTGCAACATACAGCAGCCATAACGGGGTGGTGGTGGTGGTGATTGGTGTTAGTGCTTGGTAATTATAATATACTGCAATAAAATACTGCCCCGTTCTCCCCAGGGCGCACCAACACTGTACTGCGCTGTTGTGCACATACAGCCTACAGCAAACAATGCCTCCTGACGGCGTGTGCGCAAGATAGAGCTGTTGATTGAAGTGATATAACTAGCAAACCATCATCTCCGACCAGACTCTCGACCAGAGGGGTGGTTAGTGCTGAGGTGGTATGTTTTTCGCCGCCACACCGTAGTAGGGCGTGAGTGGGAAGCAGGAAATTCGCTCTCCGCCTTTTAAACCAACCGATCTAATGAGCCTCCGGTCGTCCGTCTACGGCGGGTTCGGATCAGCTTATTAAGATTCATTAGCACTCGGTAAACAGTTCGGTTTACCGGTGGGGGGGGAGTGATGTGGGGGGGTGGATGGGCGAAAGAAACAACACGCCCTGTGGCTGGCCGGGTGGGAAGAAACTATTGTCGCGTTGCCGTCGTGTGATGTTCATTTTGTTGATGCTGTTGCTCCAAGCTCCCTTTCGAATTTATGCATTCTAGTCAATGCAAATCAATGCACAGTGGATAAAAATATTGATTAGCAAACTCGAACACCGAACAATGTCTACGCTTAATGGCCTTTCTGTTTCGTTGACCATGAGAGGAGTGAGATGATAGTAATTATTGAAACTGAGCTACACTTTCTATGCACCACAAAATGTTGGTTAATTATGGGCTGGGTTGTTGCCAAGAACAGATCGTTTTGCAAATTAGTTTTAATTATTATAGCTTCTTGCTATAAAACATACCGTACTACATTAAAACATAAACACTGACCCCGTCCGCTGGGGGACAGCCTTTCAAAAGCTGTATCCGATCTGGAAAAAACCTTTTATTGGACACGCGGTTGTCTTTTCGCTTTCGCTCACAAAATTGCTTACAATAATACACTCCTGACACCGGCAAGTTTATAACAATAACACGTAAAACCAACCCATCTCTTATGGTGCGGGATTATGGTCCGATCTGATGGCAGACAGTGTCATTTAAATTTACTGCCCCTGCGGAGTGCAAGTTATTGTGCGGCGTAAATAATCCATGACCCAATCTATGGCAGCGCCGGGTGACGTCTTGTGTTAGGTGTTAAAATATTTAACGTGTCAATACACGTCATAATACCTCGTACCCAACGGCCGTAATCAACGCTGCCAAATGCGGGCATCCCATTTGATGCCCGGGAATCTATTTTCTGCCCCCACACACACACACACACACCCCGGCACTCGAAACGTTACGCGCGATGGTAATGGAAGCCCAGGTCATGAGGAATCCATTTAGTGTCACCGTTAAATGTTGACGTGGATGAGATTACCGGTGCGGTGCAGGGTGTGTGTGTGTGTGTTGCGAAAATGGTAGCCCGTCCAACCCAGTTTGGTCCCGTGCACCCCGAAGGCTAAAGAGCAAAACCATTTAACATCAATCCCCGACTGCAATCGGGTGGCGGGATGGAGGAGCATGTTAACGCGAAAAGGCGTTTGATGGGCGTGATGTGGCACCGATGTGATAGCCACGATTTATGTTATCGCTCATTCGGACAGCATAACCACATCACATCACCCGGGTCCCCTGCGTCGTAGCCCTGCGAACCGGACGGCTGGGATGTAAAATGTACAATCGTCATAAGGGGCGATGGAGGTTTTTTTTTTTTTTTTT
This sequence comes from Anopheles moucheti, assembly GCF_943734755.1. NCBI lineage: Eukaryota > Metazoa > Arthropoda > Insecta > Diptera > Culicidae > Anopheles > Anopheles moucheti. The sequence continues at coordinate 17,620,535 of NC_069141.1, forward strand.
GGGAACTCAGGTCGAAGGTACGCGGAGAAGAGACAGTGTGTGATAAAATGTCCTTTTGCAAGTGTACCCTTCGTCCAAGAGCGCATCCTTCGTACACGGGACGATGGAAGCTATTAAGATGATGCTTTCTTTTGCCGATACTGCGTTGAAACAATAAAAGATTTATATGACTTCATTGAGGTTCTCGGGGCCAACCATAAACAGCAAAAAAAAAAGAACTCTGTGAAATAGAATCAAAAAACCGAAAAAAAACTAACACACCACCAGTAAGATCATCAAACGCTCTGCCGAAAAGCGGCCACCATCGACAGTAATGCCCGCACGCTGCCAAATCTACCAAATAGTACGCATATGGGAGAGTGATTTTGACGGCTTTTTGTCGTTGGGTATGTTTTATGCCGTTTTTTCTGGTTTTATTTTTATTTTCCGCTCCTTAAAGAAGGACCCTTCCGCCCTTCCGGTCGCTGAGAGGGAATTATCGATGGTGGATAGCATCGGTGGAAAACCTATTTTGTTGATATAGTCCCACTCCTCTCGTGTTCCTTTCGGATTTTTTTTTGGCTTCGTTATTGTGTTTGCGCACAACACGAAGGCCGTTTTGAGATGATGCTTTGCCTTCGCACGTCCACACGGGCGGCAAATCCAATTTTTGCTAGACAGAAACCAGGGAATCAGGAAACGCAGAAGGGGGAATGTCATAAATTGTGGCAAAAGATCGCGAGTTGTTAGAAATTCGCCCCCAGCCTGCCTCTACGGGGGGGACCCTCCTCTTCCTGCCCTAGCAGGGGAAGATTTGGGTCGATTTGGCACGAGGTGCTCTATCACACTGATGAGAAAAAGTTTATTGAATTGTGTGATATATTGAGCGGCCACACCATCATCCACCGCGCGCCCATCGTTTTCACTTTAATGTGGCTGCCCCACAGTAGTTTTGACCCCATCGGCGCGGCGATAGAGATCCAGAACGGTTCGGGTGGCGTCTTCCCCTTTCGGTACGGTTTGCTGCCATTCATCACCGAGGATTCTGGGCGGCACTAGGAACGGTTTCTCGATTGTTTTGTGCGTGCGGACGTGCGCACGTGCTCCACGTGTATGTTGCCCGCACTCCCCCGGTGCGGTGTGGGGGAACAGATAGACAGATGGTAGCTTCAGCACTCCCGCACCGTGCAGACCTGCAGGGTTTCGGAAATCTTTCGGGAACAAATGTTCCGGCTAGCGGGACATAAACGCTTGGATTAAAATATTAAAACGGCTCAAGTGGGCTTTGCCATCTATCTTGTTTAAGGTTCGCGCACTACACTTCCGTTCCTCGGTCCCTGAGGAAGGGGGGGAATGGAGTTGCGTGGTTGGGCTCGCATCTCCTTGCTTTGCAGTTATGTTAGCAGTCAGTTTGTCTTGTCAGTTGATAACTGATGGCCACGAGCTAGCATTCGATGTGGTTAATTGAGGGCGAAAGCATATTGATTTGATTTATTTGCTGTTATTTGCTCCATTTCTTGAGGCCTTTATCCAGATGCGATGTAAAGAGTAGCGTTGTATACAATGAATCTTTTAAGAAGAGTCGTTCATATGAATATTCAAGTCTCCAACGATTCATGAATATCTCAAGATCTTTCTTCAGAGATTTTTCTGGAACTCATGAATCTTTAGAGTTCTATGCATCTTTTGAGTTTCATGATACTGCCTAGTCTGCGATGGTTGACGTATCCTTAGAGTTCCAGGAATCTGTGGTGATCAGGTTTCTTCAATGATTTTTCTGGAACTCATGAATCTTTAGAGTTCTATACATCTTTTGAATTTCATGATACTGCCTAGTCTGCGATGGTTGACGTATCCTTAGAGTTCCAGGAATCTGTGGTGATCAGGTTTCTTCAATGATTTTTTTGGATCTCTTGAATCTTTAGAGTTCTATACATCTTTTGAATTTCATGATACTGCCTAGTCTGCGATGGTTAACGTATCCTTAGAGTTCCAGGAATCTGTGGTGATCAGGTTTCTTCAATGATTTTTTTTGGATCTCTTGAATTTTTAGAGTTCTATAAATCTTTTGAGTTTCATGATACTGCCTAGTCTGCGATGGTTGACGTATCCTTAGAGTTCCAGGAATCTGTGGTGATCCTGTTAGGAATCTTCATATTTAAGATTCGAAATCATTCTTCGGCTTAAAGCTGTATTCAAATTCATAAAACTCTGCTAAAATCCCTAGTAGAACACTGTGTTGGAACAGCACTCTTCCACGCTACTTTAAATGCCTAATTGAGTCTTCGTCTGTACGTATAATCTCCGTTCCAGCAAATGTTTGCTACCCTACCGAAGTGCCAGATATTACCCAACAGCTGCTAAACTACCCTGTCTTAGCAAGAATAACCAACCTTTACCTCCGTTGACAAACAACGTTTATGTGAACTGTGGCGGGTTGTTTTTTCTGGTTTTCGTACCTTTCGTTGCTGAACCAAACCCACCCAGCAAAGAACCAATATATGGCCCAACAGTGACCCCGAGTGTCAAGACAACCGGCACTGGTTACCCCTGTCAAACAACAACAGCAGCAGCGAACGCGTTTGATGTGGGCACCAAAACCCGGGAGCGAGTAATAAACACACGTTTTAGGTGAATATTGACGGGGCTTTTTGTGTGTGTAGAGTGTGTTCCCTTCCAATTGGAACTTCTGGAACTACTTGAAGGATTCTCGCCTATGTGTATGGTGTGGAACATGCTTTTTTTTGTTTGGTTCGGTTTGTTTGTTTGGTTCTTTTTATGATTCATCTGCCTTGTCCTAGTGAAGGATCTCGTTTGCGTTTGCTATGCTTTATGCGATCCTCCCGCGAGACGTCGAACTCTGGTGGTGTGCTTTTGTGGGTTGTCCATGAGAGAGAGAGAGAAAAAAAAAGACACGTGCAAATGATATACATTATGAGCGAAGCATATATATCTACAATAAAAGGGCATAAATCAATCCGCCTTGTTGCGCTCGGAAGGTTCATTGCGAATGTGCGAGGTGTTTGGGTGTTGAGAATCTTCTACCCGAAGAACATTTTTCATACGCTTCCGAACGCTGGTTGGAGTGATTTTCCTTATGGTGGAAAACCATCCACAGAGCGGTTGCCCCCCCGTGTGAAACATGATGGTTTGGGATTTCGTGCAAATTCTGACGAGACCTGTGTGCTGCGCAGACAGTCTTCTTTTTTCGTTCTCCAGCTCTTTTGAATCTCGCAAGAAGCTTGCAAAAATGAAGATCCTTCAAGTGGGATACACACGCAAAAAAAAAACACACACAGCATGGACAACACCGCCGCCGGGGTTTTGGGCACTAGTGATGGCTACTATTCGTGCGCTTTGCTGCCAGAACCAGAAACCATCCTAGACCAGAGGCGGTGGCTGCCAGCAGCACCGTCTGGAGCTGGCATTTTCGCTACCGTGGCGCGCACGTGTGTGTTTTTGGTGGTACATGTGTTAAAATATATTGCAAAACGAGAACGAGAACGACGGGCAGCTACGACGGGATTCGTTCCTGTGGACGAGCGGGAGTAGTAGCGTTCACACATGCAACAGTATAAATTATCTCATAATTTTCCAACGAACACATCCTTCGCCACCACAAGCGTCCCCTTTTGGAACAAGGAGAAACGCCCCAAGAACGCAACGTAAACGAGCAGTTTGGAAGGGAAGGTTTGAAGATTCACTAGAGAATAGTCTGTGATCTGTGTGCTGTGGAACCATTGAGCACCAGAGCGAGCCACCAGGCAGCAGTGTGGTGTGGTTCCGCTGGTTCGTGCATATTTTCGGTTGTGGTTCGTTCACTTTCATTGCAAAGTCCGTGCTGTGGCCACAGGTTGTGCACTGGAGGGACATAATGTATGGAGCATGGTAAGCTTATTGTTTTCTTATTTTGTTAATTTTAAAACATGTAAAAGGAGTTGGTTGGATTGCTGGGGTCTCAAACCGCATTGTTCGAGTCCTTCAAAATGCAGAATTTGTTGGAAAATCCAAAAAAAATGTTATAATGGATCGCGTTTCTGCTCCGATCTAAAAAGTCACAAACACCAAGGCGCTGCTGTGCATTGCGAGTCGGCTATTACACATTCTTATCGAACGGTGCCATACACACGACACATCGGACGAGTCTTCACCGTACTCCCCCGGGATGGAGCGAAACGATTCCCGGGCAACAGCGCCAAATGCCGTCGTTGTCTGTCCATTCCTTGTGAAGCCATGTTTCGGTTTTCCAGCTTCATCTTCCCTGCATTGTCGTCCTGGCGTTCTGGCGAAATAGTCTCTCCGAACCCTCGCAACCCGCGCCGGCCGTCCATCGTGCTCGGTCGCGCATTTCCCTCTATTAAGACCGACCGGCTGTTCATCATCGATTTTGACAATCATTATTTGTTTTCGTCTCTCGCGCTGCTTCCTTCGCGCATCCCTCTTTGTCGGATGCTACCCTGCGAGCATGGTAGCATAAATTGGCCGCCTCGATATGTGGGAGCGTGCGAAGCAGAAGATGGTCGTACGTTTTCGAGCTGTCTTTTCTGGTGAATCGTTTCAAGCAGTGCTGCGTTGTGTGAGATGGGTTTTGGACCATTTTTCGGTGGGGTGAAACGTTGTAAGATCCTAGCCCTGAAACAAACGCCGCAGTGCTTGTGAGCGTGTGTGGTTGAGAACGCAGGAAAGAGGGTGTAGAACACATCCGCGAACATATCGTGCCGCGGCGGTATGCTTTCTTCGAACAGGGTGGGAAGCGGCCAGGAGCCCGAAGTGGGAAAAGCTTAACAAATATTATTTTTATGATAATGAAACATTTGTCATAAATATGTTTCGCCTCACTGTAAACAGGCCCCGCGGTGGTTGATAAAGGGTGCCCCCAGCAAGAAGCGTCGTACCCGGGGGGGGGGGGGGGGGGGGGGTTCAGAAGATCAGCGAAGCCGAGGGAAAATGGACGGACGCTTTGTTACATGTGACGGCTATTGCCGGGAGAAGAAAAGATATGTTGCTTTATCGCACACGCTTCGTACGCAACGCGTACGCAATGCACGTGGTGCTTCTTCGATGCTCCTTTGTTGATAAAGATGTGCGTCCGTGTATGGGCCGCAGCAGATTGAATCTCGAGAAGTTCCCGGCGAGCCTTCTTCATTTTATGACAGCGAACCTCGATGGGAAAATTCGCTCACTCGTCGCACCTCTCGTATGTATCGCGCGTTTTGAATGTGACGCGCGCGCGTTAAGCTCCACCAGGACGACGGTACGGTGGTACAACCGAAATGACAGCCTATGGATCATTTGTCGGAATTAAGGCTTTTCCTTCGCTATAATGGAAGGAAGTTCTCCTTCCGCTTGGCAATTTGTCAGTGGTTTGATATAAAATGGGATAGAAAAATCCTGCTTGCGTTGCGCTTGCCTTTTGGTTGGCTTGGTGGAAGGTGAGAACGTTCGAGCAATGTTCGAGCAAGCAGCCTTTCCTTGCGCTAAAATATCTCAATTTGTTGAATCTCTGCTCTTCTTTGGGTGACATGAAAAATGGTAATGATAAATTTGTTAGCTTTCTAGTTTATTTTGTTGCCCTGTCCATCCCCGCCGGATGGTCTGAACCTACACACTGTTCGTGTACATCATCCAGGGTGGAAAAAAAGGTTCACCGTTCAATAATGGCTAATAATTCCTGAAAGATATCGCGTTAGCGTTTATTAATAGTTAAAAGAAATAAAAGCAACACATCTCTTTGTCTCCTTTTCCCAGACAGACTGTGCAAAGTTTATTAAAACATCTAAATTTATTCAACTGTTGTGCAGTGGTTTGTTTGCTCTTTCACTGGCTGGTGGTGGTACCCTTATCTGTCGCTCATACAGCTTATTTCTGCTTCATGACGCTAATGTCATTGTGCCAAGCGGCACTTTGTGTGGGGCAGTGAGTGGCAAGGGGACCAGCCGGGAACAACCCGGGAACAGAGCAATCGACAGCAAACCTTTTCAAACAGCAATTGTCAAAATCAATATTTAATCAAACGTTGAACGACGCGTTTCTGTCGTGTCCTCCGCTTTTGTCTATCTCTCTCTCTCTCTCTCTCTTTCTCGTTCTCTTTTCCCATCACCACTTATACACATTCTTCTTCGAACGCGCCTCGTTCCAACCCCATCGTCGTGGTTGACAGATATTTACGTGTGTACACAAATCTACGTCAGAATTGTGATATTTTTATTGCGACCCCCTACTTTCCGGTTCGTCTTCCTCATTCCCGCAGCGTGTCCTGGCGATCCTTTGTGTTCCCGGGTCATGCATCCCTCCGGGTACTTTAGGTGGGTCTCGGTCTTTTTTTTTTTGTTGCCAGTTTTCGAGTGGGTGCACGCACGAAATCAGTAGGAGGACCTCCTCACCCGGCGGGAAACACGGGAACTGCGTGGATGAAGTTCTCTCAAGTGATTTTATTTAGTTTACGCGTTTGTCCCGAAACGCGTTTGTCGCGTATGAATGAATGGGTTTGCAGCAGAGTAAAAGCATCGTTTAGTAGTGATGGTGACACAAAAAAAAAAACCGACCCCGGGAGGAAGTGTATGGCATACGGCAGGCAGGCAGCAACATTGAGCAGTGAGCAGCCAAAATAAACAATAATATTTACTCGGCATTAATCTTTTTTCGCGCGCGCGCGCGCGTATTTCCACTGTCGGACTGTTTCTTTTCACTGGCGCTGTTGTGCGTATAATAATGGATGGGAGAGCCGGCAGTATATTCTTCTCGTTCAGGTTTTGATTGGCTGTATTGAAATCCTGATTGTAGTCCTGATCCATTGCTCAATTAGCTCACTTCACGGATGGTAGTGGAATTGTTTCCAGTTGCATTTTCGGTTATCCTTGCTTCAAACACTTTAGTAATAAGGTTTTCCTTTTCTTCTATTTACAGGTAAGACTGTGATGCCTGTGGTGAATTAAGAGCAAAAGCAGCTTACAACGCTATTACAACAATAATGGAGTAAGAAATATCATTGATGATAAACTTTACCGCTAAATATATTTATTGCTTTACCATTATCCTTTGAAATGTTACTAAACTATTCGAAAGGTTATAATTTACTACACTGTTGTGTACACATAAAACAATCCCCTCTATTGTTACAACTAGGTGAGCTTTCAGTTGTATAAACTTCTTTTTATCTGCACTTCTCGCTCTCTACACGTAATAAGATTATCCCGAATAATCCAAACACCTACAGAAAATGGTGTCCTTCCCGCACTCCCATCCTTTCGTGGCCCAGGCCAGGATCGAAGGATCTCCCTCGCGCGTGGGTGAACTATTGCTTTTTATCATCCGCTACACTTACCGCAACCCCGGTGGGGCAGGTTTGTTAAACTCCAGGAGTCCGCTCGCCCTGTGCGGACCTGTCCGTAGGAAAATATCCTTGCTATGTGTGTGTGTGTGTGTTTGCCATCCTCGCGTCATGTTTTGCCATGTGCCACTCACCGCCCGGTTTTGGTTGGGGCACCATTCGACACTCTGGGGACTCCTTTTCACTTACTTTTACGATATGCGTTACGGGTGGTTTGCTTGTTTTAGCAGCCGCCAAACCATTTTTGCCGTCCTGGGGTCCCCTCCATCTCAATTCGCCATCGTTTGATGCTCTTTTCCTCGAGCATCGTTAGGGAAGCGATTGTTGGTGTTGGTGTTTGCGATGCAGGACGAAGATGGCACCGCATCCTCGCAAGGGCGACCAGTGGCAGCAGCTCATCCCAGTGACAGGGATGATGGGCATACATACAAAATGTATGCGCAGCACTTCATATCATTCCCCTTATATTCCTTTTTTTTTTTTTTTGTTGCTTCTCCTATTCGTCAATTCGTCGCTGTCGGTTTACTCCTGTTTCCTCTTCCTGCGACTAACGCACTCTGGGGCCGGCAGAGGGCCGCCGATACCAAGCGGTGATGGATAAAACAACAACTAGCAAGACGTCGGCTGCGATGATGATGATGATGAGGCCAATCAAGTCAAACAAAAAATTGAAGCCACCCTCCTACCTAGGCACCGAAGGGATACAACCGAAGGGCAAAAGGACGCTGGCTGGTGCAGATCGACACGGTTTTGTGGATCTGTCTGGTACCGCACGACTGGGGGTTCGGTTGCACTTCAGCAAGCTTCAAACAACCCCTGCTCTAGGGCACGCAGGCCGGGACACAAACCATCTCCGACCCTAAACCGGACCGATGTGTCCTGAGACAGGCGGATGATTCCGGCGACTGACGTGGGGCGAGAAAACCGAACCCGGAGAGTGAACGGACAGAGGGGTAACATTCTGGTCGCCATTTTCCGACTGCTTCTTGATGTGCGATGTGTAAGGCGAACACATGTATGCGCTTACTCTCCCTCTGCTGTTGATGATGGGGGGTTTTTTTTTCTTTATTGTTGCTGCGGGAATGTGCGGGAGTGTGTATTATTCGATGCTGTCTACACTCTTGTCTTTAACCCCCGGCCGACGATAATGCCGACCGAGGATGGTGTGTGTGTGTGGCAAAGGTGACGGATGTCGAAGCATCGAATACTGCTGACCGTGGCAGGAAGGAAATGCTTCTTACAAGTGCTTTCCACTAGTGGCGCTCCGTGGCGGCTGCCCAGGATACGATCAATTCACCGACGGTTTTAGAGGAAGCCGGGAGGCTGGGGCATGTCATCTTATGACAAGCATCGTCCTTGTTACACGTTTGATGAATAATGTTATGCCCGTGCCCTGGTAGGAAGTATGCCAGTGGTAGTTATGGGGGGAGGGGGGGTGGGGGTGGGGGGGAAGGGATACAAAGAAGCCGAAAGCTAGTCGGGAAAAATACTTCAAAGTAGAGGTGCATTTTGTGGGAATTCGTTGCATATGAAAATGAGTTTACATTTTCGTCTGCACATAGGGAGAGATGGAAAAACTAGACAGAACGAAAATTCGAAGCACATTCATATAATATAAAACATGTAGTGTAGAAATAGTGTTCACGTTTTGTATCCTTTTGTGCTACGGAATGGGGGGGTTTTGAAAATCACAATTTACATAACAAACATTTGCATTCGCGCTCAGTCGTTCGACCAAAACCCTGCTGCACCACAGTGGCTGACAGTTGGTCCCAACAGGATTGCACTTTTCCAAAGCCAATGCAAACGGTGCACGGTGCAGCTAATTTGCATTTTGCAGCTCGAGCAGCTCGCGGGACAGATACAGGTCACACCGGGGGAAGTACATATCACTGACTGAGTGTCCTATTCTTCGTGCGAGACAATTAATAGCATGTCATAAATCTTGAAAAAAAAACAGCCATCTCAAATGCAAGTGCTGCCGAGGGGGGTTTTTCCCTGCACTGGTAAGGGTTCCAGTTTCTCTGTCTGGATTGGGTTTGATTTGGAATACCAATAGTAACTCAGTTCTGTCCTGTAAATATCCTAGGGAGTGCATATACGCAGGGGCACAATTATTGGAAATTAGGACTTATTACTTTGGGACACATTCATGAGTATGAGAAACAGAACTAAAAATTGAATATTTTGACGTTTCTTTTGACCTTTTTCCGAAGCATTTATAAAGGGCACCCGAAAAAAATATGTTTTTCAGCCTATAAATGCACAAATCATCTATAACATGTCCTAAAATCATCAAGATAATTTTTAATCAAAGTTTATTACCTTATTCGTTTACATAAGCTTACATTATGAATTTCCTAATAATGCACCATGCCGTTGTTACCCTGTCAGCTGTTTCAGCTCATCTTTTGAAACGTTCTGATTTAATTCATTATTGAAAACACACTGGACTGGTATTTGCTTAAAATTGACAATATTGTAATTCGTTTTTTTTTGTACTCATCAGTTTTAGCTCCGATGTCATTAGCTGGCTAATTGTAGGCATTTTAATTTCGTGGTCTTTAATGATTTGGCAAAAATAGTTTACAATCCTTTAGTTTGTGTTCAATACTTTCCACACATTGGCAATTTTCGCAGTTAGGATGCTGCACCATTTTATATTTAAATTTTAATTGCTGAGTGTACATTCTTTCATTAGCCAACCAACACAGAATGCTTCTTTCGCTAGAACTAAGCTCCATATCTTGTGCCATTGCAATGTGGGATGTTTTTTGTATTATTTGTGGTGTTGTAATTGTACTAGTGATGGATTTTTGGATTGCTTTTGTGCTTGAGTTTTTAATGATAAGCCTTCTCAATTTTAATAGTTTTGATACACGGATTCTGTTGTGGAATGTCTGCTATGTATGGTGGATTTTGAATGTGATTTAATAATATTCTACTGTATGGAGTGTTTTCCATTTCTTTTAGTTGTCTATTCACTAGTAAGGCTTTGAGCTTTACTTCGGGGATCATGAGGTTTAAATCTCCTTGTTCTTTAGGCAGAGCTAATTGGTGCAATTATTTGAGGGGTATTTTAATTCCAAATTTTCGTCTAATGTTCCAGAGATCTTGAACTTGGAGAAAATTCTTAATATTCGAACATACTGGCTGTATATCTCCCTTTAAACGCTGCTTTAAAGGACAAATTTATTCCCGTTTTGTAATATAATGAATTATTTGTTGCGTTAAATCAATCCTTACGCCCCTTTGTTCATTAATAAGTGATGATATTGCGCTCATTGGCTGTATTTTAGAGTCCATCGTTCGGGATTTATTTACCACCATTATGGATCGATCTTGTTTTTTTTTCCCCTGCTGCATATTGAATTTAATGCATCCGCACGCATCATTCGCATGCGGCGTGGGAGCCAACGTCTCGCTCATTTAAATCGTAAAACAAATCATACGGCCAAGCGAAATAAAGCAATCTCAATAAGTTGCACCGCTGCATGCGACCCGGGGCCCGCGCCCAGCATGCGCCGGCAAAACGAGACGACGACGACGACGACGGTGGACACCCGGTGGTTGTGCAGGCGGGCGGTCCGCTCTGTTGCATTTGAATCCTAAAATCTTTCTCTTCCCTGAGAATGTTTAAAAAAAACCCCCAGCAGTATGATAACAAGGATAAAGTGAATAAACGCACACTAGCAGCAGGAAACAGAAGCATTAAGAAAAACAGTAAAATCAACAACAAAAAAAAATACAAAACGCATTCCTTTCCAAAATGGCCACCGCGAGGGGTGGCGTTGCACATTGTCGAAAGGCCCCCCCGCAACGGGGTACACGTCATGTGTGCGCGCGCGCGTGTGTGTAGCATGTGCACACTGCGCCAACGGCTCTCCCCAGGGCAGAGCCCTTGCGTTTTTTTGTTTGTTCGTTCGTTTCCTTTTTTGTTTAACCATCCCTCGGTTGTGTTTTTTTTTTTGCTTCCAACGATCATTTACACTTTGTTTCATATCCCGCCTGGATGGGATAATTAGTGCCAATGGTAGACAATAAAGCATTTTTCTCCTCTACTGAGCGTTGAAGATGCACACTGTGAGCGCCTTCCGCGTTGGGCCGCGTGTTCGCAGCCTCGCACCGCCCGCGGCCAACATTCGCCAATTTAGTTTTTCGATTCTTTTCTTTTCTTCTTATGTTTCGCTTGTTTTACTGAAGGACATGATTGAGAGGGTGGGGTGTTTTTAGTCCAAAAACTGTACCGCGTTCGGGCTAGAATTCATCTTCGTTTCGCTCGCACGCTCTGCGCACTTCGTAGGTGAAGATTTATGAACTTGGGTGGATCGTATAAATATTCGAGCCCTACCATGCACCATGCGGATAAACACACGGCAAGAAAACTGCGCGCTGTTCCACTAATATTTATGGAACTCTAGAAACCTGTCATGTCGAGTACGGTTTGCGCACATATCGCCATCGATCCACACCACACCGAAGGGGGATGAGCGAATGCATACACACACACACTCAGAACGCGGACCGGTTCACAAATTCCTCATGCGTGTTATCCTATAGTCTCGCTAATGAAGAGTGGAACATATTTGCCGGGATTGTATACACACATTCCTTTTGATCCAAGAATAGTCGCGTCTCATCGCCGTGTCCTCGCCATTTGTTTTTTTTTTGCAAACGACGACAGAAGACGCGAGTCGTCTGCTCCAGAACGCGCGGCCTGCGTGCCAAGCAGCACAATAAGCCCCCTAATGGAATAATAACTTCATGAAGTGTCTCAACGAGCGCGCGCCTCCTCTGCTCGGTGTGTCCCGCTCGAGCGGGGTGGGGTGTATGCAAATTGCGACTGCATCCTCGCCATTATATTGCAGCTGTTTCAGATTTGACGTCCGACGTTCACCGCTGACGGTCCTTCGTGTCCGTTCCGTGTCCGCTTACATACCATGCGGCTGGATTCAATTTCAACATCACCGGGTTCGGAAGAAAAGCCCCCAAGTGTTGACACATTGCGCACGGTTTGTGGTGGCACGCGAATCGCGACCACCGGCACCACTGTCTGTCTCTCCGGCCCAAAAGCAGCGCGCCGCCAGAATCGAGGACATAGACCGGCTGAACGCTCGCACTGCTTTCGTCTCCGCCGTCGTCATCCACCGCCCGGTCCCGATGTGGGGTGGCAGATTGCGTGAAGTGACCGGCACGGCACGAATTCTATGTCAACACGTACGACATAATAGTACGACCATGCGGCCCGGACTCCCTTCGATTGGCGGCTCCCGGAGAACTTCGCCCAATGGTGGCAGTACCTACTTCCCACGCACGCACAAAACAGTTCAGACAAACTACTATATGTCCTCCCACCCCCCGGGCGCGCACCGGTTCGATTCCGTGTTCCAAACCCTACCGTTTCGGTTGATGATCTAGGATAGGAAAGTATGTTTACGATGTCCAAAGTTGTCATCTCGAACCAACCAATGCCCCCGGCCCCGAACGAATCCCGGACGGATGGCGTGAATGCGAAAGTGCCGTCTGTGCCACCAAACATTACCGCGGGGAGTCGCAAATCGTTCACCTATGGGGGGCGCTGTATGGCGTGCCAGCGGTGTAGTGCGAGTTGAAGTACCGAAACCGTGGTGAAGTACAGTTAATTTAGTATGTGCGCACGGTACTGCTACTTTTCACAACTATGGCATCCGCCGACCATGCCGGAATATTAACGAGACACACAACACCGCGAATGGGCGGCCTCACAGGTTTCGAATGGGGTGTAACCGTGTGGTGTACGTTTCTTTGGAGAAAGTGGGACCCGCGATCGGTGAGCTGTGAGTGGCAGGCGCACAGATTGGTTTACCGTGAGCAAAGTGGGCATTCTGACTAATCATTGACTTGCCGTAAGATACAATTGACGACCAGGAGGTTGTGTATTTTTTGTAAGAAGTAGTAAAGGACCTCATCTTTAGTTGGAATTCTTGTTGTCACGTGCTGCTGTGAAGGTAATTCTTCTTTAGTAGATATGTAGGATCAATCTTCACCTGTAGACTCCTTAGAAGTCATAAGCTTGATGAGCATAAGCTTGTCTGATCTTTAACCAGTCTGGAGGTACCAGTCTTCTAGGTTATGTTTTCCATATAACGACTTACGTCGTTATACTCACTCAGGACACTCACTGTATTTGAACTCAGGATATACTACTGTATCCGAAAAAATAAAGTGACTGCGTGAATGAAGGTCATCACCTTCGAAGTAATCCCCTTCCGATGCAATGCATCTCTTCCAGCTCTTCTTCCACTCCTCGAAGTAGGTGGAAAACGCGGATGCTGGGATGTCCTTTCGTTCCTTTCAACCGCCGCATTACGCTTAGATAGTACTCTTTGTTCACCGTTTGGCCCTTCGGAAATAATTCCTTGTGAACCACCACCCCACGGTAATCAAAGAATACCGTTCAGCATCACCTTGATTTTCGTTCGATCGGCTTTGGCGCAACTTCTTGGCCGCAAACATCTTTCAGGATGGTGTTGACCGAGGCTTTGGAAATCCCAACACTTTCGGAAAGGTTTCGTATCGTCAACCGACGATTGTTGACCATCAAATCCTTGGGCATCGTCGGTCCAGGTGGATGGTCCTCGTCTTCGACCTTCTTACGGCCGTTCTTGAGCTCACTGTACCATTTGGTACACATTTTTCTTCGACATAAATTCTTCCCCGAAGCGTTTATTTCATTGCGCAAACCAAATTTGATACATGCGCGCTGATACACAAACAAAAACACTTGGCGCAGCTCCGAAAACAAATTGTCAATCCTAACCGGGTTGATGTGGTGACTTGAAACGTGACAGATCTGTCAAAAACATACAACATTGACAAGCGAAAAATAAAAACAAAGGAGCTTCTTTTGGCGCGCGAAATTTGACATCCAATTGACATTGACAGTAGTCGCTGGACTGGTCCGTTGTCCTTACTTTTCGGACACAGTAGTTAGTACACAACAGGATATATGGCCACTTACGGCCGGTCTTGTAGAATATAGAGGTAGTTGAGCACTTGAAGCTCAAAGCCAGATAGCTGAACACCCCAGTCGTACTGAAATGTCAAAAAAGACATGTAGTTCTCAAGAAAAAGGACATCCCAAATTTCAATAAATCCACCTTTTGAATTGGGTTCCACAGAAAACATTCCAGGTCTGCATTTATCTTTTATTTACCTTCGTACATATCCTGCCAAACTGTTTCCTCAGCTGCTCTTGGCCGTCGCCAGACAGTCTACCCGAAACTGGTGGACCATTCGCCCGTCCAGGGCCACAGGGAACCCTGTGACAGCTCCTTAGACGATGGCAATGATATCAAAGGGAAAAGGCACTGCGAAAGTGGCTGGAAAATAAAATCCAATAAAAATTAGCATAATTTTTCCAAATCCTTTTGTGTGAGTGCTGCCACGACGATAAAGCGGAAGGAGCGGAATAATGCCCCAACGCGCCGTATAGCAGCAGCATACCTTTTTTGGGCATATACCGGGGTCGTTGGCGTTGTGGCAAGGCAGGAAGAAATAAAAAATTGATCCTATCGCCGCCGCCGTGTTTCACCTCTCGAACGGGGGTTTTTTTTTTTGTTATTTCACCCGGTGCTTTATGGGAGACGGTCGGGCTCTCGCGTAAGCATAAAATTCCTGCCTTAAACACACCATTCCCCCGCGCGCGCATACGAAGGTGCATCCTTCGCATCCTAACGCGCATCATCGTACCGAAAGCATAAACTCCGAAACCTTTTTTCTCGAAGCACCTGGCCTCCGGCGGGGTTGGGTTCATTTAATTGTGCAGATTTCCAGCGGGCAAGTATGATTTATGATAACCCCTGACGGATGGATGGATGCCACTGCGGCGGCACCGGTTCGGGTGGGGTGTTCGCCTCTACCTGTGCGCACGGACCGGTGTCGTCCAACGGGCTGCAGTTCGTTGTTACCGTCTCGAGACACACCTTCTTTTCGCACCTTCTACTCCGCAGCCGACCGTCTCGAGCGGCGGGTGTTTTCGATGTGGCTTTTGATTGCTATATGTCACCCCGTTTCCAGTGGCGGCAAGATGGGCTGCAAGAGCGTCCGAACAGGGGGTTGTTGAGAGAAGAAATCGTTCCTTCACTTCCTCGGGCGTAGTGTAGCGGAGACTTGGTGGATCCTGGCGGTGAGAAGATGACATCGTAGCATAAATCGCCCCGCAGCTAACGATCGATGTGTGTATGTGTGTAGACTCAACTTACACCAAGATGTGTACGTGTGTGTGTGTGTGTTGTCGCCTCTCCGGGGATGGTGCAAGGAGATGGGAAATAAAGCGTAAGATAAAAAATGTACTAAAACACCCTTTTTTGTGCTGGTCGGGTGACGTTGTTCCAGGTGGAGATTTATTATATGGTGCTTTAAATTGTGCGATACACATAATTCTCCTGCTTTGCGCCGCTGGCTCCAGCACACGTTATCCTCCGCCTTACGTTAGCGATTTTTTTTTTCGGTTGTTGTTGCGCTATGCGCACCATTATGTTGTTTCGCGTGCTCAGCATCCTGCACCCATTTGCCATAGACAATTGTTCCGTGGGAGTGTTTTGTACTAGATAGCTGTAACACGCTATTTTTGCCCCCCGACTTCTTCGTGATATTCAGCATCCCTACGAGCAGCATCCAATACGGTTGTGGAAAATGTTCATTACCCTATTTGGCAAAGCCCTCTCGGGCCCTGCCCGGTTGGTAGTTGAACGTAACTTAAAAATGTTTGCCATGTTGGAAGTCGAAACAATCTGATAGTGATTTTGAGACTTCTTTCACACCCGGCGCGGTTGAAGACAAAAAACTGTCAAAGCTTGGAGAGTACGCGAACGTATTTATGGTTTTCGCCACAACCACACTGTTTGCGTGTTGTGTTATCTTTTTTTCTCTGTTGAGGGAAATGATATAAGGTGCTTTACCTCCGAGACTGAAATGCTGTGTTTTAGCAGCTTCGGCTGCATCTTAAACGGGACCCCGGGATTTGCTTGATGTTATTCATCGTAATATTCTCCCAACACTCCCCAAACCCGTTGCACTCGTCGAAGGTGTGGGTATCGACATGGACGCGAAGCGCTGGTTGCTCTCAACAGCACTTGCGAAGGCAAAAGGATCCTGTGCACATGTGTAGAGCTAGCGAACGACGAGTACCGTCCGTGTACCGGTAAAGAAACATGCGCGAAACGTACATGCAGCATTTTTCTCGGTCGTTTCTGTGTTTTTGCAAGTTTTTCCTTTTTTTTTTAAATGTTTAACTCCACAGTAGCCAAGCAGCGGTGGAGGCTGTAGGGTTTCACATACGCGTGTACGGTACTGGATATAGGGAGGGAATATTTTTTTTTATGTTGCTGTATTCCCTTCGTTACCAACGTTCGTTGAGTTTTTTGCTTCGTTTCAAACAAAACCGAAAAACTGAGTCATACCACGTAACGTAAAGCAGCTACATCAGCATCGACACAAGAACGATCAGCCGAATCATCATCATCATCATCCATGCACAGGCACAGGATGGTTATGTTTTGTTGCACTGCATGATTATCTCATACCTTTAGGGATTCTGCAGAAATGGTTAAAGGTGAAGGATTATGGGAACCGAACTCCCCCCACCAGCGGATGGTTCTAAAAAAACACACGGGGCCAATGTTCATCGCTGTATCAACAACACAGTCCCGACAGAAGCGAACGGACAGCCATATGTAAATTAGCATTATTATTTCCGACTTCGGTTGCTCCGACATCAATTTATATTGTTACGCTTGCTACTATCGTGTGATCTTCATCGAGCCATTTGTTGTACTTTTGTACACGGCTCCTCCGGAAGCGCCTAGCCTTTATTTGGCTTGAAATAGTTCGGCTCTCGGGAGAATTTGTGAAGAACAATTTTAATTTAACGATTCAAATGTTGTTGTTTTTTTTGTGTGCTGATATCTTCATCTTGCGGTGATAAAGCTGGCTTCATCTCTGGGGAGATGAAGTTAACAAAACGCTGGCAAGATCGTTACATTTTCCGCGCAATTCGTCTCAATTTGTGCAAATTTGTGTGTGACGCCGTAAAAATGCACAACAGTGCCATTGTCTGCAATACATAAATAAATATTGATGATCACGTTGTATGACAAGCTGCTCGTTAGGTGTCTCGTCGTGCGCTTGCGGACACCGGCACAGCGAGCTTTCTGTGGATGGAAAGAGTTTGCATTTTTAGTGTTTGGAAATTGCGGTGAAGTTGCAGAAATGAAATGTTTTGCTAAACGCTTCACTTAAAATAGTATTCTTGAAGAATTCCTGTCTATTTTTCTTGACTGATGTTGCGTTTCTAGAATGGCCTGAATTCGCAATTTTTGCAAAATAACTCCTCCAGTTCCAATGCCTACGCCACAGCTTCGGAGTCTCGCTCATTGTTGACATATCTGCTTAGTAGCGTTGAAATTGGTTCGAATCATTTTCACACCAACTGCCGCCGGACCGCGCGGTATACGGTATTATCCGGCGCGAACTAGTATATCCTGTGTGTATTATTAATGAGTCCTCAATCAAAGCTATTATCACGTCCATCGGATTTACCCGTGCGGTCATTGGATCCGTACCGAGCGCTGCAAGCTGCACCTGATACTGAACCCTGTCCCTGTCCGTGTTGGACCAACCCTTACGCCCAGTGGAAAACCTGGCGCTTGTTTGATCAGCGAGACGATTGGTCCTGCAACGCTTTTCCGCCTGTCGTCGCTAAACGTTGTGAAACCTTTCGTGCAGACACCTTTTTTCACCTCGTCCTCGTGGACGGCCGGGTGGCGTTGTCCACATTTTCCGGTGGACATTTCTTCATTTCGTCGCTACGATGTGACACTGAACACACGGTTCGGTACCGTTTCGGTGGGTAGAGAAAGTAAATTTCCCCATCCCCCCCTTGCAGGCCAACCAATTCTCGTCTGTCTGGTCATCGGTCCGGAACGGTGTGACCGTCGAGTGTGTGTCATAACTAATAAATAAATCATTGCACATGCACCCAGAATGCACACCCCTCTTTTATGGCCGTTGTGCTGCAGCAGGTTAACCCGGTCACGGCTAGTCGTTGAGGAAAATGCAACAACACCGGCCACCCACCGGCGTCGAAGCGTATCATAAATGCGGCACCGGGTGTTTTGAGGCCGGGAAAAGAGGAGTGCGTTCTGCAATGGTACCCATTTGACCGGCCGAGTCAGTCATCGGTCTCCTCGACGGGTCTGTGTATCCATCCAGATCATGTGTCATCGGTTGTTCTACCTTTCTGACCACCGAGCACGACCGTGTCAGTGTCGACAGTCGACCGTCAGCATTGCTTTGAGGCCGATGAAAGTATCGTCCATAGATCCGTAAAAAGGGCAATTGCCGAGCGGAAGGCGACATTGGGCAGGGGGAGATGTATTGCATTGTCCAATGCTAACACTTCCACAGCACGGAGCACCCACAGTCTGTACCCCGGGGTGTGTAAAGCTCAACTCATATAATAATCATAATAAACAAGATATGCAAACAATTACTGTGTTCGTTGCTTCGTTGCACAAAGGGACATGGTTTTCCCCCTTTTGGCTGTGTGTACTACGATGGAACGGCGGCAATGAAAAGGTGTCTGTTTGGAGTGATCAACTATTTAGGGCTCCCACTCTCCACATCGCAAATCGGTTCCGGGGACCATGCACGTGTTTCATTTGTCTACCCATATTGGGAAGCGATAAAATGTTTGTTTTAGATTTTAGAACTCTTCATTCGATGGTGGTGGGAGAAATTGTTCCAGAATGGGATTTGAGTGCCGGATCATTATTTATGATTTGTATTGGGTTTCGTACTTTGATTGCCACATATGATGTCTCGATTATATTGCCCGATGATACTGTCACGAATTCAAACAGCTCGTAGGTGATGTGTGATGTTTGTTATTGAAACAAATATTTTCTCCAAGCTTTGCCCAACTATGTCTGCAGACGCGCATTAGCAAGACCACCCCGAGATCAGCGTTAAGGTTTTTTTTTTTTTGTTCGAGCTACGACGAGAGCCTACGGGCAAATGTTGGAAGATAATTGTTTTCCGTCGGCCATGTAACTCACATTGGCGGGTTGTGTTGCTCTGTCTGTTTCTCTTATTTCGATTTCCGTCGATTCGTTACGCGCCCGGTAATGATTCCATAAGGTTCCTTATTTTTTGCCCTGCTGTGTTCTGTTCCGACGGTGCAAAATACCGATGGAATCATTTCTGTCCCTGTTTTGTACCCACCAATGCGCGTCTACACCTTCTCTACTAACGACTCATCGGCGCTGGTTTCGTCGGCCATGTTTTTCCCTCCAAATGCCGCCTTTTTTTCCCTCATCATCATTTTGACCTTTTCCCTTGTGCGCCCGCCGGATAGCGCATTTGTTGTTTGGGCGAGAAAATTGTGGTCGTTTGGAGAGCTGCGGACGAAAAAGAATACAACTCGTGCTGCATTCGGAAACAGATTTGATTGCAACTTTTGTTGAGTTCTTTACAATATACAAGTGAAATAATCATTAGTAGCCTAACAGCACAGCGCTTCCCTTTCGGTTTTTATAAAGAAGTAATTATAAATCAATCGTTATTCTTGGTAATATTTTCTAACATTCAAGCCTAGCGCATGCCCCGCAGCTATTGCACACCATGAAGGGCGAATAAAGCTCTCTCACACCGTCAACCGCTCGTGCTGATTACATGTATGCAATATTAATAATAATTATTACGATGGAATTATTCCGCACCATTATTTTGCCATCAGAGGTCGCTCGGTGGCTGCGGCACTTGCGGACGACTGAACGAAAAGAATCATGATCGTCGATGGTGTCGATTTCGATTGTGTTTTTCCTCCCACTTTTCGATATATTTTCCACTGTTCCTTCCATTGCCGCAGTGATGTTTGGATGTTTCAATATCGAAATGAAAAGACACACACATAGACACGCAGAGAGAAGCGAGAAGAGCGAAGGTCATTCATATCATAAATGAACATTATGATCTGTGGAGCTCTCGGACGGACGATGGTGAATCATAATCGGACAAGGGCACCCACCTTAGTGCGCGTTGCCTCATCTTGCCCGGCTTGCAACATCTCAAAGCTCGGCGTTGCAGCCGGGTCTTGATAAAGGAAATAAAGCAAGCAAAACAAAACCAAAAAACCCCGGGTTACATGCTATCGCCGATTTCATTCCCTCGCCGTGTTCGCATTGGAATTAGGCCCATGATGATGATTGTCATTTCCAGTTCCCAGCCACATCAACCCCCCCCCCCCTCCCCCGTCCGCAGATGATCGTTTTTCGCGCACAGTCCCACCCGAGCAATTGCATCGATTATGCATTTACAAAAATTGCACAAAATTACAAATTACAAACGATGCGGAAGATCGGGAGTCGCGGATCGCGGAGGAGAGGAGGAGGAGGAGGCTTGCGATGTCCAAACTCGCGGTCGGTGAGGGCAAAATACACCGTTTGCGGGAAAACAAAACCCAGGCCAAGAATCAGGCCTCGGCAATGACACACTCTACGCACTGGCGATGCGCGGTCTCGCGGTCAGCCGAACCAGCCATCGTTTCCAGCAATCGTTGGGTAAAGTGGTCGGTACACATCCAACCCGTGTTCCCGTCGTAACCGCAACGCGGAGTAATGATAATAAATTTCAACCAAATGCGAATAATAAACCAATTTGTGATTTGTTAACGGTAATTTCATTACAAATGAAACTGACGCATTTACTGTAATTTTTTTTTTCGTCCAGTGCACTCTGGAGTATAGACGTGTTTAAAGTGCATCTTTAGCGGAGACGGAATGATGTGCTGACGGTTCTTGCGTTTGAGATGAGAAATTGGTGTAATTTGCGGATATCTTAATATTTTTTAAGCTACTCATGAGAATTAAGAATCGAATTAGCAATAGAAAAAACATGAAGAAATAGAGCCTCAACTTCAAATATCACTATTTCCCAACTGCAAGTTAAAGCGCTTTTTGGGCTTGGACGCAGCAACAAGTGCTTCTCATAGTTTTGAAACAAAAAGTAGATAACGATCAGATCTGGGTGACTATCTTCTCTCTGGCCCATGGTACATTTGCAACACGCGAGCCTTTTGTACACAAATGCGTCTGTGTTCGAAGCACTCGATCGGAACATCGCTGTGCCGGACACTTTGAAACCCATTTAAGACTCCCCCCGCCGAACATAAGCCAGTTGGCGATTTTGCCAAAGATTTTTTACGTGGAAACGATCAAGACCGGCAAGTTGGTCGCTCGGGCGACGAGGGAACCATATTTCGGACCAGCTTGGTGGAACGCTTTACTCTGGCTCCGACGGTCTCCACAAATGGAACGCACCCGGCCAGAACGTGTTTGACCTCATTGTTTCGGATGACAAATGAGAACGTGCCTGTCATCGGCAGTTGTTTGGGTTGAGATTTGGTGTTTTTTTTTTTTTTTTGTTTGGTGGAATTGTTTTGTTGCAACAACGAAAAAAAAAAATAAGCTCTGTTCTCCAAATTTTGACCACTCTTCCCAGCTGTGTGTATCGTCGTTGCGAAATTTGGAGGTTTTTTTTCTCCTGTTTTAGCATGACAGCTTTGTGAAGACCTTTGAAGGCGTAGCTGCCGGTGGTAGAATAAATAACAACATTCAATCACTGTTCCTGTTGTCCGATGGGTTTGATGCAGTTTGTGGCGTGATCATGCGTTAGGAAACGGGAAAAACCAGCGATGTATAACAACAGACAGATATTGGATTTTGCGCTGAAAATAGCTTTCAAATATAAATCTGCAAACTGACCAGTGTTGACAAGGTAGACAAATTTAAAAATGAACTCTTATAGCCAGAAGAGACAGTCTTAATAATGTAAATATATTTCTTAATACAGGCAGTCCCCGAGATACGCGGTTCCTCTTATACGCAATTTTTGAAAATTTGACAGATGAGCTAGTTTATAGAATCAAATTTAAGCAAAATTTTGAAATAATGATCGAAAATACCTTTTATGTCGCATAAAACATTTATTTTTTACTTAA
This sequence comes from Anopheles moucheti, assembly GCF_943734755.1. Classification (NCBI taxonomy): domain Eukaryota; kingdom Metazoa; phylum Arthropoda; class Insecta; order Diptera; family Culicidae; genus Anopheles; species Anopheles moucheti. The sequence continues at coordinate 17,642,884 of NC_069141.1, forward strand.
TTTAATGTAATCTTTCTAAAGATCGCCTGATTCGTTGCATAACTTATGTGCAGAGAAGGAAGTCGACTCTGTGACTTTGAGGTATAAACGAAATTGCACCAGGATTCGACTTACGCGGAAATTCGAACTTATTCGAGATGTCTCGAGGACTGCCTGTATACAAAATTTTGTTTCAAACGCTAGTAACGTTTACGATGAGGATACACAGCCTGTGTTTGGCGTAGAAACGCAACAAACTTGTTGCACAATCTCCTGCCGAGAGTCGGAAATTTCCTGGAACTAGTATTTACCAATAAAGTCACGTAGTAGATAGCGGCAATAGTAAGCGTTAGCAATATCTCATTCCTATCCCCTAGACTATAACGCGCAAAAGTTTAATGACCGCTCACTGTCGATCGTCTAAAGATTGCGGCAGTGCTCTCAGCACTAAATTCTTTCAATCCAGCTGCCAAAACTCATCATCACTTCCCCCCGTAGCATTAGTCAGCTGCATCGCGGAAGTTAAGTCCCGCACCATTGGCGGTTGTCCTTTCCCACCACTGGGTTGACCACGGGTTCCCCTTTCACCTGCGCAATTGCAGCACACGGTCGTCCGTTCGGGAGAGGAGAAATATTTCTCGAAAGCGCGTAATTCACAACCTTCGCCGGGTTTTTGTCCAACATTTGGCCCATCGCTGGTGGAAATTGCTGCCGTATAGAAGCAGCGACGCGCTCCAATACCAAATTGGAGGAGATTTGTGGTTTTTTCGGTTTGCTGAGGCGTTGCGGGCGATGAGTGAACTCGAGGCTCATTGCGAATTCAGGACTCGATCGCTGATGCTGATGCCACTACACCACCAAACACCGTAAAGAGATACATCGGAGGGGGAGGGACGACCGATCGTTGGCGGCAAATCGTCCTTTGAATTACCGGCTGCAACAAAATGTTTCACCACCATTGTGAGCGGAGTGAAGAATGAAATAAAAAGCAGCACACAGATGGAAAAAAAACACCGAGCACGAGAGAAAAAAACAAAACCTCAGATAGGGTGGCATTCGGTGATTCGATAATAAAACATCGACATCGACACACATAGATATGCAATTTCGAATCGTTTTGCGCTGAGCGCGCTGCAAGATGCATCCCAGCACTGCCCGACTGGTGCAGGACGGTGAAATATTAAACACGAAACATAATTACCACCACCATTGGCCTCCAAAATCTCCGCTCGATTTATCCCTTTGTCCTGACCACCGGGACCAGTTGTCATTTGTTGCCTGTTGGAATGTGAAAGTATCATTCCGGTATCGCCGGTTAATGTGACCTCCCGATGTTTGGTGCCGCCAGCAGCACGCCTTATGCTTCTCGGGCGGTGCTTTATGCTGCCCGCGATACCCACCGTGTGGCGTTCTGTGTTGCTGTGTTCCGATCGTGTTCCGACTGTTCGATGGGTTGTAATTGCGTAATCGTCGTCGCCGTCCTCCATCATCATCATCATTCGGACGATGTTCGCGGCGTTTTTAAAGCGGTGCGGTGAAAATTTGGAATGTTTCGATTAAAAGCGAGGACGGGGCGAGCGATCGAGAACGTAATGCAATGTCAATTAGGTAAAGTGGTGTGTTTAATTTTACAAAGTTTGTGGAAGAATTTGATCTACGGTAGAATATTAACTCGGTGACATACGGGGGCTGTATTCTATATTACTTATTTCATGATATTTGAAGAGCAAAAATCATTGTCTTTTCGGAAATAATGAGTAATACTTTGGAGTAAAATCAAACCTTTCCATTCCGTCATCATCCGGTAATTATTTGCACTATTTGACGTCATATCCCTGGACGACAACCCGTTAAATCCCGTGATGCTATCGTTGTCGTGTTCCCGGTTCCACAACTCCACAAATCAGCCGTGAGCCGTCCAGCTCACTTTCAAACGATCGTTGCACAGAACGATTTAATTGATCGCAATTAATTCGTGCGTCACTCATTGCTTCGCTTTCGTCAATGAATATATCGACGCCATCACTTGACGAACCGTTTTCGTCATTGAACTTCATTCGTGCGAGCGGATGAATACAATCAACATGAGCTGAGCACCGTTAGATGTGGTTGTTAGATGGCACATTACAATTGCACACTCACTTGCATTCACCTGCACTTACATCTCTCACACACCACCATCGCCAACGATAAGATGCACCTTCATTTGCCTTCGAACTGCCATTTTGCGCTATCAAGCAAAAGGGCGCACAAAGGTTAGCGTAATTGAATAATTTAAATTAAATAATGAATGGTGTCTCGTTGCGGTTTTTGTTTCGGTTCTGGGCCAACGGTGTTCTCGGTCGCAAACTGCGGAGCACCGCGTTCAATTGTGTTTTGTGTTCAATTGCAAAACTTCAAGTACCGCGCGACTGAATACGGGTGGTGTGCGGTCGTGTCACCCCATTTTTTTTTCTGTGCACCGAACCCGAAACAAACTCTTCAGTGCGCCGTTTGGGCCGCCACAAACACACACCTCTCGCCCGGACGCCTTGCTGCCGTCAGCAATTAATTGGTTAATTGCAGAATGCCGTAGTGCCGGTGTACCGGAAACCGGGAGCCCAAATTTAACCTTGAAGCAGTTTTTCCGGCCACCAGTGAAACGGTTCTAGAGAAGTTTTGGAAACCCCAAAGGAAAAGCTTTACGGGAAAAGCGAAGGTTTCTTTGTACCGTGGTTCAGGGACACCGCTCAATCACTCCAATTTTAACCCCCTGCTGAAGGTGAGACCTCCGCGTTTTCGGGAGAGTGGAAAGTTTTGGACATTTTAATTTACGGTCTCATTGAAATTACATTCAAATTGGGCAGGAAAGGGTCAAGGATGGAGAGACCTTATTGATCAGTGATAAGAAAAGGGGTACTTGTGAGACATCAGCCAAGTAGAACCCAAGCGTACTGCTTTGGGAGGGAGGCCCTACATTAATTAGTAGCACCCCTCTGCACTCGAATGTTTGTGCCAGTTGGCAAGGTGGCTTGGGCACTCTCGTTCATTCATCATCGATTCAATTACTCGCCAAATTGCCCGCGAACCCCTTTCTGCCGGGTTCCATTCTCCAGGACCATCGTTCGTTCTATGATGGTAACCGCGTACATTAGTTCCATCGATTAGATGTTTTTTTTTTTTGTTAGCTTGCCGAGAAGTTCGCCTTGAAGCGAACGGAATCGTCGAATTGGAACGTGTTCGGCTTCATTTAACCTGTCAATAGAATTTTTGAAATATTTCTTTCGTCGTTTTTTTTATTTCCCATTTGCTTGTGTTTTCACTCCCATAGGCTACGCGCTTGAAAGTGAAATTGAACATAGCCTGAAGTCAGTGCTTGAGAGAGAGAGAGCGTATTGCAATATAGGGCGCCCGAGACACACCGAACTAACAGATGGAATGTTTTGCCGTCCCACTTCAAGAATCAAGCACAATAACGATCTAAAATTGACCCACCGTAGGACGACCTGTCCCGAGACTGTGGAACTGCTCGTCTTCGAGACCAGCTGTAATTAATTGAAATTACGCCTCTGCCACAGCATGTCTGACGCACGTCGCTCAGCATAACACTCAGCTGTCGCACGCGTGTATGAGTGTGTGTGTGTGTGTGTGTCTGATGTCCCAACGATCCCCTCGCGCTTAGAACTTCGGACGAAAGGACCCCGAATTGACTGGTGGTGGTGTGCATTTTGCCATTTGGGTCAAGCGGTAACATAATCGATGCAATTTGCTATGCTTTTTACGTGCGCCTTTGTTTACAGCGTTTACGTTTACGTGCGGCATAACGTCTTCTTCCATATGGTTAACGTTGCAAAGCGCGCCCCCGGACCGAATCTAAAAGTGGAACGAATCAGTTTGTCGTTTAATGTCGAAATTGAAATGTAAGTTCCACGTTCAGGTATCAACAAAAGTCCGCTCGCTGTAAGATACATTTTCGTACCGGAATATATTTCTTTTATCGCATCTATCGGCACATCATAATTTACGCGGGTCCTGTCCCAAGTCTGTTGTGGAGCACAATGCTTTAACTCACTACTCACTGTCCGTCCCGAAAATGAAAGCGAAAAAAAAGCTATACCTTCTGTCTCGTAAAAGTTAAACACGATCATAATGTCAGAATATCCTTAAAAGTCCATAAAAACGGCACGCTTGCCCTAAACCGAAAATGTGACGCACCACGCCGCGTAAAGAAATTGGCGACTCCTTAGGAGAAATGATTAATTGCTTCTTGCGCTAGCGTACTGTCATCATTAATTCAGTTTGTTTTGTGTTTATGCTTGCGGTTGTTCTTGTTTTTTTTTTTTTGGTTTTTTTTTGTGTTGTCTCCCTCGCTCCTTCCTTGACGTTATCGGAAAAATTGTTCATTATGCGCTTCTCACCGTTCCGGTCCGTGAGCATTCGAGCAGAAGGGGTTTTTTTTTGTTTTTGCACTCTGGTGCTATTACTTCTTCTTTCCCCACTCGGTAGCACACTCTGCGGCGTCTGCCCCGTCCCGAGGATACGACGCGTTTCCTTTCGTTGAAGCAGGAACTGGTTGTGCGACCAGGTTGGGGTTGCCGTTTTTTTTTTTTTGTTGTTCCCCCCAACTTCCCAGTGGCGCATTTTTGCTCATTAAATTAGCACATTTATTTCTTTCGTCTCGCCGCAAAGCGCATAACTGCTGACGCTAAACCGCACCCCCCCGAGTCCGCGGGCGAAAGGACACGGTGTCCGGTGCCCCCGAGAGAAGGTGGTGTGATGTCGCTTTTGCGTAAGTTTCGTCTTCCCGTGCGCGCGTATCCGTTACTCCAAGGATTGCAATCTCCCTTGCGGTTGGCCGAGTCGTTGCCACCTTTGCAAAACGGTGCGAAGGTGCTTTCCTCCTTTACCGCGCCGGCGTCCGTTCGCGGATGGATCGCGAATTTTCATAATTAATACAATCGCCCCGGTACGATGTGCCCTAATAAGCACTGTCGTCGCGGTATCCGGCGCTGCTTGCTGCAGTTGCGTTGTGGCACCACGGTGTTATGGCACACGGGGTAGAGAGACGCGGCAGCGACCACCATATCCGGAAGATTCCCTTTTTTGGGAACTGCAACAAGGCGGAACACTGAGGGTTTTGGCGCCGGGCTTGCAGAGATTTGCCGGTGCAGGCGGCGTCGGTGCTTCTTTAAGATCCCGCTGTCTGGTTCAAATGTCTAGTCTAACATTAATGTATTCTTGTACAAGTTTAATTTAACGTAAATACTGTTACATAATCTTTGCAAACGATGATGTGATTGATGCAAAGCATAATCCCTCCGTGTCTACAGCAAAAGTACATCACCGCGAGGACAAACCGGCAGCATTCATTCACCTGCTTAACTGGTCCGTCATCAGTATTTCGCGACCGCTGTATGTGACCGTGACCGTCAGGAAATCAGCTCAGCGGTCCCGCCAGTGTACGCTTGTTGGCATGTCTAGACCAATCGTCCAACCATCGCCATTCGTCGTCGGTGGGCAAAAATTGGTGCGTTGCAGTTGTATGTTTTCTGCTCGCACCGAGCTACACTTGTCTACGCTTCGTTGACGTCCACCGATCGCCCCGAACAGCAGGAGCAACTGAAGAGAGGGGAAAAAAATACACCCCCAGAGGCATCATAATTTCTAGTGTCGCGTGCCGTCATCAGTTTGCCACCCTGGTGAAGTCCTTACGAAATGGCGCACGTGCTTCTTGAATGTGCTGCCTACGTAGGAGTGTTTTGATGTGCATTGTGTTTGCAGGGTTTGCGAATTTAACTGGTAAAGTTGAAGCTATTTCTGATCTCATTTTAAGTAGAACTGGGATTTGTAGATTTAGTCGTGGAATCTTTTTCACAATTATCAACCTCCTATGTGGGGAAATCGATAAATTGTAAAGCTCTCTCCACTCAACCTTTCTGACATGTCGAATATGTCAAATACGGAAACTCCAATTCTACCATCTCAGAATTGTTCCAACTCGAACTGGAACTCGAATACCCAACAAAAGATAGAAATAATGGTCTAAAACCACTAAATAACTTCGTTGTTGGTGAGTGTCTTGCCCAAACTATATTATGGGGTCCTTTGCCCAAAGAGTTATGGGGTCCTTTGCCCATAGAGTTTATGTGTAATATTATACTGATGAGGAACAAAGCGTACGGCAAGCTGATCAAAATAACACTAATTTTGTTTCTCTTAATGTTCGTGTGAGTTCTGCGATCGTGAGTTCTGCGATCGTGAGTTCTGCGTGATGCTGCGATCTCGTCTACACTTCGTGTCACCACAATATCTTCGACTTTTATAATATTAATCAATTGTTCAAAAAGACATCTCCCAAATTGCTGCACTGACATTTTAATGATTTCTATTGTTTTGTTTTCTAAATTTCAGGTCTGATGAGGATACATCCAGTGGTAACAAATACAACAGAATGGACGACGACAACGTGCAGGACAAGGAGCGCTTCGCCAGGTTAGTTGATCAGCTTTTCCCTTTAATGTTTGTCATTTGCCTTACACGCATTACAAAATCCCGACATTTTCCACCTCACAATCACCAATAATGTCCTCCTGTCCAGCGAATGTGCAGCGGTTGCAACAAATTGCAATGTATATCGCGCGAGGGTTAACAACAATTCGCCCAATTTTCCCTCTGTACGTTGGCATATTTTCACCGTCGAGTTTCTATCCATGCGGAACGGTGTGGTTGCATCTTTTTGTGAGTTTGTTTTTCCATTGCTAAAAACATATTGACTTTCCACCATGCCCGCACAAATCGGTGTTCGGAACGTCGTAAAACCGGTCATTAAAATCACCGTGTTTTTTTGTTTTCATTTGTGCAAGGATTTCGTGTGGCGGTATTTTTTTGTTTGAGTTTCATTAATTTTCTTTTTACTCTCTACGTATCTCTCTCTCTTTCTTTCTCCCGTTTTATTTTCTCTCGTACACCTTTTTTTCATTCGTCGTATCAGTATTTCTTTCTTTCTTGTTGCGAAGATCATTAAATTTCCAATAAATCGCACATAATAATACCCAATCATTTTGCTGCCATCATCGCAACGTTCCACCGGCGGCTTCTTCGCCCAGAATGCACTTTTTCGATGCTGCTGCTGCTGCTGCCGGTGTGTGCTTTCGGGTCGAAATATCCGATGGAACGGGAGGACGCTGCCGTCGGAATGTTTTTTGTCCCACCTTCTACTACCGTTCGTTCGGTCACCACGGAACGCTTGGTTCGCTAATGATTATAACGACCTTTGTGCGATCATTATGTGTGCTCACCAATGTGCACCCTCACACAGGACATCCTCATCCTGCTACCGTCCCAAAACGGTCCGCGACGGGTGTGCGCGACGGTTGACATTACCGACGGAATGCACTTTATGGTTTGCCGTTTTGCTCTTCTCTCGCGCAGCTCTTCAAGCAGATGGAACGCCGCGATGGAAAAAAAGAGGAACGAGAAGGAAAAAAAAAATCTGTCAAAAAATAAACACGTTGACCCATAAGTAACATGACACGGAACCGCAAAATTACATCGAATAGAGTGAAGACGCACACGAATCCCCCAAGACAATCCGCCATCCTTCTGCTGGGTTGCAACCACCGAAGAGTTATGCGATTGCAGAAAATTGCAACCACCTCCCAAAGGCCCTTCCTTTCGGTACGGTTAACCACAAGTAAACGGCCTCTTAAAGGGTGCCGGAGAAGAACAACCGCGGGGCGAACGATCGGTGGAAAATTAAAACCGATCAAAAAGCATCCATCGCCCATGTGACGGATACCGAAGCGGTGGAGACATTATTGCCCTTCGCTCTAGCGTAAGCGTCCGTACGAGTGTCACCAGAAGGCAAAACCGTGCCCGGTGACCGCCGTACCGCCGTAGAAACCGGAGAAAAAGTGCCACCGCAAAAGGGTGGTGGACCGATGTGGTGGTGGTGGACGGCGTTTGCAATAAGTGTCCGTGTCCGTTTGATTTTATTTCTCAATAATGTTTACATTTGTTCTTATGTTCTGTCGCTAACGTTTTTGTTTTTTTTTTCTTTCTTGCGTGTTGCGCCAGTGAGATGCACTTTCCCTGCACAAAGTTTTGTGTTGCGCTTTTGAAAACTTGCCACACAGAACAACCCCGTCGGGAATTGTGAGCAGCAGCACCATTCCCTTACTCACAACATAATGTCAATCTTTGTTGCCTTTTTTATGCTTCTTTTGAGATGGTTTGAGTGCAAGATCGTTGCACCGTTTCGCATCCATTTCTTCTGCCACTCTGGAGTTGGGTATTGATTGTGAAATTGATACCGAACGGGAGGGGGGAACAAACATACAATAAGCAAACAAAAAACGGAACGCATCTGAAAATGACATTTAATTTAAAATCAATCAATAAATCAACAGTTAGCATTAACCCGGCCGCATGTCCTGTGATGTGGCCAACCATTCTGCGGAGCAGAACAAAAATAAGCTTGAGGTAAAAGGAAATAATTGCGGCATTGAAAAAAAAATCGCTTCACGTTTGAATGACAAACAACGTACAACAAAACAGCGGTGTCGAAATGATTTGCTATCGATAGCTTTGCAACATTTCGTCACAACAAACGTGTCTTGTGTAGTTGATAAAGTCTTTTTTTTTCGTTTGTTTTTCGGCTGTGCACTGCAAATATTAGATGTTAGAAAAGAATGGCATCCTCGCGCGTTGGTCACGAATAATCTCCAGGTAGTCGTCACACGGGTTCCTCATTAAATGCTCAGTACGTATCGGTGCAGGACCGCGTGTCAGCGGCACGTTTTGTTTGGCCCGGTCACGAGTGTTTTTTTTTTTTCATTCATTTGCCATTTTCATTCATCGAACTCTCGAACATCGAGCCCAAAAACTCTTCGCAAACCCCGAACGGAACGGCTTTAAAGCGGAGGGAATGGGAGAATATCGACCACGCGGCGGTCGGGTTGTGTATTCACATCTTAATTTCAATTTCCTTCGTCACGTAAGAGTGGGAGGTAAAATTACCAATTTTTAGAGGGAAGCAGAAAAAAATCCGACACTCATCCACAAAACCATCACCTTCCTCAACACGAGATCTTTAAAAAAGTTGTGGTACCGCCAGGAACTTCCTTGACGACGGCCGCCCAATTCATTGATTGGCCCCACAACATCCCCGGTGGTCACGTGCGGATGGTCGATTTATTTGAATTCACGATCGGTTCACCACCCCGAACTCTCTTAGAAGGGGCCAGGATTCGTGTTTTTTTTTTTGCTTTCTTTCGGACATACGGAAAACCAAAAAAAGCAACCCCGCTTGCAACGGGCGTATGTGCGCGTGCCGCGTCGGTCAGGAATCAATTGCAATCACATCATCTCTTTCGGGGGCCGAAGGGTCGTCCGTTTTTTGGGGATATGCTCCGGTCAGGATACGAACCACCGAGAGGAGCCCTTTCCGTGGAAAATAACAGAGAACAGTGTGTGTGTGTGTGTGTGGGGCACCCTGTACGCTGGGGCACACTGTGGCATCGTGCGTGCCATACCTTTTGCGTGACTCTAGCAGGTTACGCGCTTTAACTTTACAAAATCACGAACCATCCAAGCACACGCTCACGCGCGCGCGCTGGATGAATTTTGCTGTCGTGTACCCAGCAGCCTCCGCCGACCCGCACACGTCCTGTGTGTTCCGTGCGCGCCCTCGGGCTGGGCGCGGGCAATTGTAACTGTTGCGGTTTGGTTGCAGGAGGTGTGCGAACATTTAACTGCCGCCTAAAACTGTCATGCGAACGGAACTTTTTCACGCTCTTCAATCCCCGCCCGGTCGTCGACGGTGGCGAAATCCTTCTGGTGTCGCTCGTGTGGCACGCGCTTCTCGACACGATGCGTGAGCTTACGGTGACAAAAATCATAACATTTTGCTTTTACGCGTGTAGAACGGAGAAAGAAACAAAATCGGGTGGCAGTCAGCCCCTTTGCGTGTGTGTTGTTCGGAGTGTTGGGGTTTCCTGTTCATTGCGCATTGAAATCACTTGATCTTCAATCACTGCAAATGATATCGTTTCGGTGATCGCTGCTTGCTACTTTGTATGCTGTGATTATTTTAAAAGGCATTATTTTTTAATTGCGATCTGATATACCTAGAAACCTGGAGATACTAATACATGTTTGGTGCATTCCAAATAAAATCTTGAAATAATGTTAAACCAGAGATAAGAAGTGATATTCAAAACGATCAACAAACTTTACATTAACAAACATGCAAGGTCAAATGAGTGTGCTACGTATACTGTTTGGAACGTACTGGGAATCTTGTCTATTTAAATTTACACCCCTTTCAATATTCATCCATGATGTTCACGGAAATGAGCTTACATTCACCCGTCTGTGAGATGAATGAAATTTTGTTTATTTTTGCATACAAACACCACACAGCCACAGAATACATGATGCACAACGGTAAACCTTCCCTTTCCAGCTCCATTCCATCGCGATAAAAAAGGGGTGCAATGAGCTTTAAAGTCAACAAATTATTCAAGCCCTTGAAAATGGTATCAGTTTCGCAGAGTGGGGCAGAAAATTAAACGAAATTGCGGTACAAAGTTATAACATTCGCAATCAGTTTACCCAAAAACGCCAGGGCCGGTGCGCGGGAAGGATGTGCGAAAAAGCAATAACGGAATGCGTTGCCGTTTTTCTTCCTCCGCCTTGTGGAAGTTCGAACAACAATACACCTGAAGGACTGATAGCTTTGCTGCTGACTCGAGCATATTGCCGATCGCACACACCCGGGTGAACGGGCGACGTATATCGACCGGAAAGATAGTATGTCGATACCTATATAACATAACAAATTGCGCCAACCTACTAATTAGTTTCCATGGCAAGCCGCAGCCGCAGCATGTTGAAGGTTGGTCTCGTCTCGAGCTGACCAGGCGTCTCCCTGTTACGGGGGGGCATCCTGAGGTTGATGTAGATTGGTTTGGAAAATAAAGGAGAAATAAGAAATACGGTGTGTGGTATAAATATAACGGATCGCCTAAGGCTACACGCGGAATTGGAACGCGAAACATTGGAATTTCTTCTATCGGGATTTTTTTCTGTTATATTTTACATTTTTCTACCAAATTCTTGAAAGGTAAAAAAAATTACCCCCTGAATAAAACGAACAGGAAAAAAAGGAGCCGATGGCCGCCCTCAAATGAATGTGAACTTAAGGAAGAAAACATTCTCGGGTAGTGTTGCTTCAATATTGCAACTAGCTTTTGGGACGTGGCGACGACGCATCGACAAGCCATCAATCGTTCCGATGATCGATCGCTGCGAAAATGGTGCGATGGTGACCAAAAATTCATTTTCTGGACCATTCGCATAAATATATCAATTTTCGACACCTTGCGCGTTTGGTATCCTACGTCTTGCTTTATTTTTTTTTTTTTGAAATTTCATTCCCTAGTACCTGGGGATATTTATTAGGGATCGATAAAAATGGAGCATAAAAGTGTTATCGATTAGCATAATTACTATCATTCCGCGTGCGTCTCAATGCTACCGTGTTTATTGGACATTGAAGGTTGGTGTATTGCAAAGAATAACAAAAGGTTGGTTCTGTTTTTTTTGCTGAAGACATCTCACCCGTCTCGTGGCTCTGAACGAGAGTAATTCTTTTTTTTTTCGTAGCGCATTTCCATCCTTTCTTGCAATATATTTTGCATGAAAATGAAGCTGTTGACGCGCTGCGTGTCCGCCGCATGTGAAACGCTATTACCGCATGGAGATTTAATAATAATAATAAAATTTATGTTGTTATTGATTGATTGTGCGGTATCGCTGCCCGATTAGTAGCTAAATCGACCCTTCGGTTTTTTGGGTAGCCTTAAAGCTTCGCACACAGTGCACGCATTGAACGCCTTTTTGTGTCCAGTACGATGCGCGGTTCTGTCGCGGACATGCAAACAACAGTGATTACATCAAAACATTATAGGCCAACTAATGTCTGTTGATTTATGGCTTGAATGTATAATTTTTAGCACTTTTGAGGCGCGGAAACCCGAACTGGTTTTTAGGTTGGGCGTGAAAAATAATTCAGTTATTAAAAGTTTGGAGGGTTATGCTACACCTTCCCAATGGAAATAGCTTGAGTATAGTTTTAAATGAATTTTCCGATTAAACATTGGTTCGAAATTATTTACATGCAAAATATCGAAAGTTTTCCTGTCAATGTAGCATCAAATTATCGCGCTCTGGAGCATTATCGCATTTAAAGCAAATAGTTGCGTTGCTGAATGTTGACGTTGATGGGCATCATTATATTCTCGTTGTTGTGAAAATAATTGCTTTCCCGGGATTAAGGATGCGGCGAAGACACGATTTTTACCCCGGGCCGGAGCTTTCATTTATCCGACACGAACTTTGCATTTCTTGTCTAATTATGACAGCCGTTTTGATTATAATCCATAATCGACCCGAGTTGATTGGTTGTTATACGGTGTAAATCGTTGGAAAAAATATCCAAAACTCCACTTTTTTTTCGGTATGGTCGTGAAACTTCGCCCTAGATTGATCACTCCATCGTCGACTGCGGCTGGGTACGGGAAAATAAATCAAATTTTTGATTATAATTTGATGAAGTGTCAGCTAGCATGAAATGTAACTAATCTCACTAGCCAACTGAGTAGTGTGCCGGGTTCCTTCCCTTATTTACTTTACTAAGTAACGCAGCAAAAGGACGAAAAAAACAAAAAGCATTTTTTTTTCTTATGCAATGATTGGGTGCAAAACATTCAGCATAATCAACGCAATCATCATCGGCGTATGCTTTATGGGGCCAAATTTACAACTACTCCATTACGCGGCGATATGTAAAAAGATATCCATTCGATCGCCAGTGCCGCCGTACATTCGTTTTTATCACGGTGGTAAATTATACAAATTCAATTATGAATCCCTTAATTTGCACCCATACCGATGGTTGGCAGGAGGGGAGAGGTCCCTGATTGGCCAGTATGCGTGATGACCACCAGTGCACAATTGCAGTCATCCAACGGTATGCAATAACGGAGTTTAACCCGAAAGGACACTGTCTGGTGGGCAAATAATTGCCGATGATAATGCAATCGGAGCGATTGGTTAATGACAAGCACACCAACAACAATCAACCGGAATCGAATCAAAGAAAGAAATCGCACGATTCCAACAGCCTTGAACAAATATACTGACCCGCAAACGAAAAACGGGTTAAATAAGGCACCGCGTACAGTGTGCCGGAAACTGATCGCGGTACGGATTGCTCGATAACAGTTTTCGTAATTAATTGATAATGGTATGATATGTTTATAAAAGCCCTTTGATAATGGTAATGCTAATTAGCATGTTGTGTACTACACGCTCGCTGTTTGCCGCACATCAGAGTGCTGTTAATATCCCGTTTTTTTTTGTTGTTGTTACTGTTGTCGCTCTTCAGCTGCACAATCATTTGCTTGCTTTTGAATGTGTGCAATTGCTGTGCGTTTTAGCTCACCCGTGTTGCAGTACCGTGCCACAATGGGCAGGACATTCAGGCCAAAGTGATGCCAAAGACTGGTAGCCAAAGGCGGCAAACACAGGCTTCCTTTAACCGCGTGCTGAAATGATGCAAGGGATGCCTCAACCCGGTTTCGAACGATCGGCCAAAGAACTGTCTTCCCCCTTGGGGCACTTCATTCGCTAATTGCTACTTTAAATCCCTACTGGATGAATTGAAATGTTGAAATCAGTGTGTATCCGTTCAATGTAAAACCCCCTTTCAGTGTACACACGGGATCGGTTTTAGCGGTTGTTACGATCGCACACAACCCTTTGGAAACTGTTTTGATGGACCGTTTTTCCTTTTTTTTTTGCTTTGAGGCTCGCGCGTGGTAAAGACTTGCTTCACGGTGATAATCGTACGAAGCAACCCGGAACGTGTTTTTATGCTCTGCCTTTTTCATCCCTTCCTGCGCGACCTCGGTTAACCGCAAAAAAAACAGCAGCATGAACTCCCCTTTCGGGTTCTTCGCCGCCAGTGCAAGAACGTCATGTTTTGGTAACTTTGGAAATCAACGGAATGTTTTCCCACTACTACTGGACAGCTTTCATCTTTCACCCGGGACTACCGAATTTAAGCAACCCCTATCTTTTTTTCCATGGGGGACTTTTCCAAACATCAGCAAGAACTTCCCAAAAAAAAAAAACATGCCCCCAACAATGGCCGGGATGGAAATCTGAAGAGTGGTGGCAGAAGGTTAAACGAACGAGACGAAACCTTTTTTCGATCATTTTCGAATTTCGAATTACCCCCGCAGCGAGAAACCGATTCCGTCCGGGGCCACCGCTTGTAATGATAGCGGGTAATTACGGTATGATCCGACAGGGGGGGGGCGGAGATCGAGGTGAAAGGGGTGAGAGGGCGAGAGAGTGTGTATGTGTATAATTAGCATGAAATAAGAATTTCCTACGCTACGCTCACCTACCTATGCTCGGAACGGATCGACTCTACACGGGGCCACGCCACAGCACTGCGACACTCAGAACCTCCCCCCCAAGGAACCCCCAAGATATCCTCTGTGCGAGCCTCCGTAGGTCCCGATTATGTGGAACAAACTCAATTTTCTGCCTGTTATTGTACAACATTCAATTTTAATGTTCACTTGGCCGGTTACATCAATTCAAAGCATCACCCGTTCGAACGTCATCAGGGGTTTTGCGATTGAAAAGAAAATCGACACCCGTGCAATAGAGGAGTACAGCAGACGCTTCTTCCAGCGCTGTGTTCGACAAATTCTCGATAACTGGCCGCAAAACAAATCAATCAATCAACTAACTACACCGGCATTAGCTGATGCGAAGGGGGCCCTCGGCTCGAGCAAATTAACCTTCCGCAAACGGCAGCAGTACGATGAGCGGTTCCACACATGCATTATGGTGCCCCGGACTGCGCAGACGGATGCACAAGATGGACAGTTTGATATCGTACCGAATTTTGGAAAGCCTTTAAGCAAAATTATATGACGCTTAGAGCTTTGCTGCCTTGGTTTGCAGAAGAGCTATGCAGACTTTCGGCATATAATCGGCCTAAGCTAAGCGAAGCTGAACATCCGACGGCTTGGGCAAAGAGACCAAATTTTCGCTAGAGTTTCTTGTTTTTCAGAACTCATCAAAGCAGGCGCATGCTACGAATAGGCACAAAGATCGCTCGAAGGTCGATCGGTTGAGCTTCTTTTCCCACCACCGCTCACTCATCAAAACGTCATGTTTACATGTGTGTTTTTTTTTTTTGCAAGAGGACGACGCGACTGTTCCCAATCCCTTCGCGTCCGGACACCATCCCGGAAACGATATCGATGTTTCTGGAGTGCGGCAAGGAGAGTTAACAAGAAAACAAACGGCCATCCGTTCAAGGGGATCACTCGCCAACCAAATTAAACCCGCTCGCATCCAAACTCCCAAAGAAATCAGAGCAGCGCACTTAAACTACGGCCGCCAAGCACCCAAAAAACCATGCGCCGCGGATGGTTTCACAAACCGTTGCCGGTGGGTTTTCGCTACAACAATGAAGAAACTCCGGAGGGAACGTAGCCAAATATAATAAGATAATAATCGACTTCGAACAGAAAATTATTGACAGATTTTTGAAGAACACACCTATATTTAGGGGGAAATTTCCATTCCTTAGTTTTTCCTGCCTCGCTCTCTCAGCCCCCGATGCTTATTCCGGTTGACTGATATCGGGATCGAGCGGTGGTAGACCCCCGAGTTGGCCCTGCATGGCCCTGCATGGTGGAGGAGGATGGGCCAGGACAGCGAAGTCAATTCAATCGTCAAAATTTCGACAGCCAAAACATAGACTCGGTTCATTTTTCTGTGCCGGAGCGGGCGGTGGCCTTTTTTGTTCTTCAACGTAAGTGTTTCTTTCGTTTTCTTTTAAGGGCCAGTAATATGTTGCAAGCGATACCATGCGATACTGTTTAAAGCAATGCTTTTAACGATTGCCCCAGCCCAATGGTGGAAAAGGCTTTAAAAATCATTGAAAATAACGAAAAAAAGGAAGTGTTTATATCAATTTAAGCTGTTCCAATTTGAACCTAACAAAATTTTCATTCATAATCGCGCTATCATTAACGCTCTAATATTCCATCAATTAAATCTTCCCAGTGTTCGTTTTCGTTCGTCCGCACTCTTGTCGCATTTCCCCGTTTCTCATTCATGATCAAATTGTTCAAACATCGACAAATTGATGAATTCCAGCGCTGAAGAACAGCGCAGCGCCCTTCTTAATCGTGCCGGGAAGGAACGCGCCTTTGTGGCAACTTTTTGCTACAGTTTGACACAGGCGCCCGAAACAAAGAGCAACGAGAATTTGACATGAATCCAATTTTTCAGACATCAATCCCAATTATACTGGAGGATTTTTCGGTTACCTTTTTTCCCCCCCCCCCTAACCCTATCTTCATCCTCATCCGAGCGTATAGTTGGGCCCGAACATCGGAAAGAGCACCACCACACCACGCAAATCGCGTGTGGATCGGGTTTGTGCTGCCGACCGAGGCTTGGCCCTAGTTACGGGGAAACCTCCGGTTTTACGGTTCGAAACAGCAGACTCCTCCTTGTCCAAACCGCACCACCGGATGAGCAACCGAATGCGATCGCACCGGAGATCGGCAGATGCGCAAGGTTAGAGCGAAACAGAAGAACAGGGTAAAAGAGGCCGTGCGGTGGACCGAAAACAAAAACAACACAAAATAAGCATAACAGCTCATAATAATAACGATAATCACAGCAAATTGTCAGGGATTAGAAACCTTTTAAAAGACCGGTGCGCGCACTCCCATCCATCCCCCTTGCCGCAACAGAACAGTCTCCTGCAGTCAGTCCGCGGCACCACTAACTAACCATTATTATATGATCCCAGTCCCTTCGGGCCCGCGGAATGGTGGTGGCAGCCGAACAAAACACAAAAATCGATCCTATTCCCATCCGATTGTGAAGCACAAAGAGGCGGACGAGCGAAGATTGACAACGGGCAGCACTGGACGCGCGGGCCCCCGGAACAGAAACGATCTTCAACCGTGCGGGAAAAAGTTGTGGCGGCAACAGGCGACGAACCCTCTGTTTTTTTTTTCGTGAGATTCCAATATGCGTCCGCTCTGGTTGTGTTGCTTTTATTTTGTTATTTTAATAAACACAAGACCGCCTAACCATTTCCATAGTTGCGGTGTTTTGCTACCGGGGCTTACCTTTGCTTTTAGGGTTTGGGATTTCACTTTGTACTGCTGTGTACTGGGTTGTTCACGTTTTAACACCGCGAGTGATCTCTAGCCTCGAGTGACGGTTAGTACAGAGATAGATACAGCTTTGAAGTTTGTCTAACATATCGGAACGGAACACTAAAACCGCAACCGATAATCAAATCCCGGGAAGGTCGTTGCTGGGACATTCAAAATTACTAAATTATAGATAATTGTCCGATGCGACCGAATCTAAATACTTGGTGGAAAATTGTGTATGCGAGGTTCTCATTCAGCACAATTCCTTTGTTTGCTTGCTTTGCTTAGTTTTTGTTTCATTGTTGTATTCTAACCTTTACCTTTACTCACTTTAAACGCTACTCTATGACTTGCGCTCTTGTGATTTGCGGTTTATCTTTTATTTTATTTTTGTTCGTAACACGGAGCACCAAAATGTTTTGTTTTTTTGTTTTGTACAAAATTTGTTCACGGGATGAAAAACACAGAAGGAAACGACTAATTATGATATCAAAAACTGAAACCGAGTATTCTAATGACCGATGGCACCGTGTTTCATTAGCTGACAAGCTTCGGATGAGATGATAAGAAACGAACTACAGCACGTTAATGATACTAGCAAACAACAAACAAAAAAAAACAGTTTATAAGACACACCGGAGACAGTTGAGCAGACAGGGCAAAGCACATTTAAAAGTCAGAATGAAATGAAGAAACATTTGGAGAAAATTAGGACCATGGGCAATCGCAAGGAATGTAACGATCCAAACATCCAACCAAAGCCCACACCTAAAACAACCAGAAAACAAGTTACCAAACAAATCGGACTAAGTATATCTGAAATAAAACTAATCATCATAATACTGGGAAACGAAATGTGAAGTTAAATTTGTTCGTGGGGTTTTGTTTTTTTTTTTTTTTTGGGGAGTTTTCTGCTGGGTGCCAATTATAATAATTCATACCGAAAAGGAAAACCCCGAAACAAGTCTGTTCACCTTTGGGCTTTTGAATAAAAGAAAACCTCCGACAATCGGAAATGAAACTCTCGGCCCCGGCAGAAGTCGGAATGCGTTCTCCTACCCTTGAGAACACCGTTGGTGTTTAGTTCTGTTTTTTTTTTGGTCTTGCTTTGTGCAAGTGTGTGTTGTTTTCTTGCGCTTCTGGTTTTTGGCTTTTGGTTTTGTTTTTTTTTGTTTTTTTTTGTTTCGTCTAATCCTTCACAGCTAAGCCATTTCGGAATCGGGTTTACCGCATGCCGGCGCGGTGTCTGATAAAGGCGTGCGGTGGCCTTCTACCTTGTTGCGTTGCGGTGAAGCCCCGGCAAGGCTTCAACTAGCCTGTTTATCTGTTTTCTGTGGGGAAACCGTTTCGTTTGGAAGTTTGTTTGGCGCCCTACTGATGTCCGCCCGGGACCTCCTACCAAAAACCCGATGCGGGATCGGATAAATTGATGCCATGAACGCCCAAAAACGGCTACTGTTCTTTTTTTTTGTTGTTTGGGTGAGATTAAAACGCAGCCGTCTTAGTCGGAGGGTTTATTTCGTTTTTCGTTTGTTAAATTTTCTTCACCGTCCGGAACGCTCCGTTACGAGAGCGTGTGTGAATTACGGTTCAGACGGGATCTTGGCTGATAGTGTTGAATTTTTACCATTAACACACCACTCTTCAGTTTATTTTAATGAAGATTGACATGAGAATGTGATTTTGTGAGATATTATTCTTTGCTTGATGCTTAACGATGCCAATTATTGTTGTGACCTCTGTAAACTTCCATTCCTTTTCAAGGATATTAATTCTAGAATTATCAGATTGATCGTCATGATTTTGAAGGTTACTTTGTAACAATTCTAATGTAGTTAATCTAAATGTCCTTTGCATATGTAATTCATTGTAATCTGATCTCTCTTCATTAAGTGTTACAAATTATTGATTTTTTTATTTTAACATATTTATAGATAAGCGAGTTAATTATATAAATAACAATAAAAATTGGTTAAATTTCTTCTGAGTTCTAGTGCTAAATACTTAAAAAGTCTAATACTCTACCTTGTCTTCTATTCTACCACATGTCTAACGTATATTCCAGTACAGAAACTAGTCGAAATTTTATGCCACCCATACACTGCACCTCACTACCACTAGCCTGTTAAGTCGATTTATTCTCACACAACTCATACGCGGTTCGCGGTCCGAATCCGGACGCTGTAATAATAATAACGGCAACTTCTCACAGGTGATTTATGATTACCTTTTTTTTCTCCTTTTTTTTTGCTCTTTCGAATTGTGGAACGTACGAAAAAGATTTTCCAAAAGGTTTTGTACGAAATTGGTTTGCTGCTTAGCCAAACCACCCGCGCGCTTTTCTACCGTTGTGATACCGCAATCGGACCACGATTACAACGAACCGAGCGGTAAATAAGAAAAGGAAAATTTTGAAATAGAATCTTTCTTACCCTGCACACACACACACACATACACACATACATACGTACACGGTGCACTGTGCGCGCTTCGAAAAAGGGTGGCACATAGTAGAACACCACGGTGAACGGTGGGAAAAGCACAGCACTCGACTCACACCGCGTCGAACAGCCGCCGTCTGGCTCTTGAGGACGAGCAAGAAGGACTTTCGCCTTGGTATCGTCTCCTAACCTTTCAACCACCCGCTCGAACGTAGCAGAAGAATGAAAGCGATTTCACATGGCCAACATTCGCAACAATTCCCAAGCTCTCGCTCTCCCACACTGTGTTACACGACACGATGTGTTATGCGTTTGGTTCTTCTTTTAGTTCGCCTTTTTTTTTTATTTCCACCGTTCGCACGGGTTGCAATCTTTCGATTTTCCAACGGCTGTCCTCCGGTGGCGCGC
Organism: Anopheles moucheti; assembly: GCF_943734755.1. Classification (NCBI taxonomy): domain Eukaryota; kingdom Metazoa; phylum Arthropoda; class Insecta; order Diptera; family Culicidae; genus Anopheles; species Anopheles moucheti. Next base: position 17,662,961 of record NC_069141.1, read on the forward strand.
GCGCGCGGCGGAAAGAAGTCCGCGCCTCTCGACGCGATCGCACAAGGAAAAGCGAGCCAAGATGTTGCGAGCGGTTTGAAAAATATGGGAAACTTTCCTAGTCGGTGAAAATTTATGTTACTCTAAAAGTAAATTGCACTCACTGGTTTTATATCGTTCTGTGTCGCGCCTGGCTCACCAACCCGCCGGCACCGCTGCTTCTGTTGGACTTCTTGGGTTTTAAATTCGGATTCCCCCGTCCCGGGCAGGATTGTGGATGCATTTGGGTGGGAGTGGGGCGGCGCGCATTCTACAACTCTTCACCAACAGTGCACGGTGCACAGAAATCGTTCACAATAGGGAACGAAGCGATGCGGTGCGCTGTGCACTGGCAACAGCGAACAAGCGAATATAAGCGAACAACGTAACATCCAGTACTCTAGAAGGTAATCGGAATACCAACGGAACAATGCTTTTTTTATAGCACACACACACACACACAGACACACACAAAAAAAACGATAATAATAAAACTGTAAAGATGGTTACGAGACAAGGGAAAAGAAATCAATGTCCTAGCGGGTTGGAGACCCGAACGGCGGCGGTGGTTCATTCTTTTCGCGAAACATACTTCCCCAAAACTGTTCCACATAAAAATGGCTTGTAAATCAAAACCCGCCGGCGTACCCGTTACTGAGAAATAAAACGATTTTGAAATGGTACACCGCGCTAAATCTTGTGTGTTGTGCATAAAGCGAACATATATTCGCAGTTTGGTTTCGATCGATGCATGCAATCTGAATTCCCCCTTTTTTCCGGGAGTTATGGTGCATTTCTTGCGCTAAATATGTGCAGGTAGTCGCGTCCATAACCTTCCAAAAGTAAAATTTTTAATAATTAAATCAATGACATGGAGCAGCGAAATCATTGAATGAGACAGCGTCAGGACGGCTTGCGCTACACCGTTGCCATCGCCTTCGCTGATGAAACGCACGAAATACGCAGATTATGCCATTCCGGACCACTTTTCCCATGGAATGAATCACCAGCACACGGCACCGTTCCGCGGTAGAGACTTTTTCTGTGCTTCGCTGTTATTATTATTTTGCTTTCGTTCGACAAGCTTATCTCTCGCTGGTGGAGAAACAGCCTCGATCCATTCCATAACGTTCCAAACGGCGTTCTTTTCGCGCGATTCGTACTCCAAGGTATCGGAGTACCCCCTGCGCAGACGGGATCCCGGGACATGCATGCGGCAAGCTAAAGTGGTCCCACAGACTGAACCAGTTTAGTTCGCACTCTTCGCACCGGTCAACCACCATCATCATTCGCTCGGGTTTTCCTCCGCCGGCCAGAACTCTTCTGTCCCTCGCTGTAGGATATCATCATTTGGGTGCAATTGTTATGGGACGGTGCTCCACGAGTTACGGGGCGAGGCTGAGACGCACGGAAGTCTCTCCCGCGCGTCCCGCGGAGTGGCTCAGAAATTGTGGTCAGTTACAGCTCAGTCGTGACTAAAGTTTAAGTAGAGAATAAGATAACTCCCAGGGCGTAAGTGTCCGACCCGGTCAGGCGGGCGGGGGGAGATCGACCGGAGTGGCGGGAACCCGAGGTGGGATTTTGTTTTGCTTTCTCGGCTACATCTTGCATCTTTTCGATTTCCCACCGGACGGACCGGTGCCGCAGCAAAAATCAACGGATCGTGGAGCCCCATTCCCCCATGGTGAAGACGAAAGCTGGCGCGCGCGCGCGCGCTCTCGCACAAATGTCCAGCGCTCGAAGCTGTGGTCAGCTAAACAACAACCGGCAAATGGTGCAGATATGAAAAAAATGTTGTAGCCCACCCCAGCCAAAGTTGTACGCTGGCTACATAAAGGGACGCGCGGACACTCACAGATCGGGACCTGATATGATTTGCCGCGTACGAACTCTCGACTGTAGTGAATCGGGGAAGCTTTTGTCATGCTTTTTTGTATGATACACCACAACCAAATACTGAACTTCTTGGTGGACACATTACTTTTTGGCATGTGGTTCACCCAATGGCAAGCCCAAATGATGAAAGTGCTCTAAAGTGGCTGGAAACACACACAAACTGATAAATCACGCACAAGTTTCTTCGGATATTCAATATCTATTGTGTTGGTTTAATGAACGTTTTGTTACATTGAAATTTAAATTTAACATCAAATGTTTGAAAACATTAAATTGTACTTTCAATAGCTTTTGTCATTCGATTTGTACTTGACGTCAATGACGTTAGCAAAATATCACCCAAAAAGGGGAGCAAAACAGTGCGATTGGCCAATTGATATTCTATGTTTAACAGTTCCCATAATCTTCTGTAAAGCCTTGGGAGTTTTGAAGGTAAAATTACGCGTGGGAATTAATGTATACAATGCCGCTTCGGTCCTCAATGTAGTTTTTCTTCATGTATGGCAGTACACTTTCCTAGGCAATATTCCTTTACTAGGACTGCAATATCAGACAATACAAGGTTTAAGTTAGAGGAGTTGTGCCATGAAGTTGCTTTACTAATTTAGAAAAAGTGTAATAATCTTTACCATGGATGAAATGATGATATCTCCACATTTGCACGAGGATCTGGTAGTGTATGTTGGCCTACCATCTGCAACAGAAAAGATGCTCATATTAAAGTATAGCTCGATCATGTTTACATTCATAAAGGCTCTAACTTTAAGCGTAGCCTAGTGCTAAAGAGAAATGAAAATTTCTAAAACGATCAATCCTGCGCGCGATCACATTTCTGGGGGATGGACTCGTTTAAATGTGCTCAGAGTTGCCATAAAATAAACACTGAGCTTAAGAAAGAACACTTTTCTTTTCACCAACGTGGGGCACCCCAAAACTGTCGTGTCGAACATTCCCTCCATTCGGCTCGACCGCGGACGAGGGAGTTTTGCTTTCTCATCGATCAACAAACAACACTGATCGACATTTCTCCCACAGTCACTCGGTGCCTTAACGAAGAAATATGCTTAATCACTGTGAGAGACACCCCTCGTGGCACTCGTGGTTGAAAAATGATCCTCCGTCGTTTGCTTCGCCCCCTGCGAGAAGCTCTGTGGTGTGTAATCCCGGTGCGATTTTTAACCCCGTGGCATGCTTTGGGGGTGTGCTAAAGATTAATCGAATCGTTATTAATTAAATGATTGGCAATTTAAAAAAAAAACGTGCAGGTAACAAAAACAAGAGAAGTAAACAAAAAGGAGAAAGTACTTTTACTTTCTTGACTATAAGACATGCTTGCAGTTACATTGCTTCGAATAAACAAAACCAGTCAAGAGTTAAGTATTATGAATATTAAAGTTTTTAAGCTTTTGTAACTAATTCTTCCGTAACTACCCTTTAGTTCTCGGGAGTACCACCATAGATTATGCATCTACCGTGTCCTTACACGTGTCCAGCTACAGCAAAGCAAGAAACGACAATGTTGTTCTGCAAGGTCCGATTTGCTACGTTCCTTCGTTTGCATGATCGGTTGGGACGCGTAATTAACGCGGCACATTGCCGCGCTATCTTTCAGCTACCGTAAGGGACAAAATGTTCGCTGCATTAGCTCACAACCCCCCGAAACGATAATTTTCATTCGTCGCGGCCTCATTCGCACTTGCAAACTTGCAGCTGAACGAGATTTCGCCCGTACAGGAATCGTCCCAATTACAAAGATATTTCTGGATTGTCAATTAGAGTATCACTTTTCAATCTTGTACAGCCGCGCACGGTTAGCTTCCGCGGTTTGCGCAAAACCCCGGCAGAAGCTGTGAAGCGTGTAAGCGCCTTTCCTCCCGGCGTATAATACACGGCCTCTGTGCAAAAGAGTTACACGAGCTACGGTACGAACCTGGAACCTCGTCCGTTTCCCAGGAAATCGGTTCAATCTCCAAACGACCAAAGACGAATTTTCTTCCCTTATGTGAACTAAAGCGAAGAGGTCGCGGGGCGCGGTTACCAACAGGGACACAAGGGCGGACATTGTAAACATGCTGTCAGGGATGTACGTACGAAAGCACCGTGCATAGCTCGAAGGCCCAGCGTACATGGCGCAGACATATGTTAGGGTGGTGTGTCGCCCAAAGGTCGCGCGATAATATGGCGATCGGAGTCCGTTCCGTCCCAAGACCTGTAGCCATTTGGAAGATTTGTATGAGATTTTTAGCGTCTCGATGAACAGCAACAAAACGAAGAAATGCGGATGGTCGCGCATGGTGTCTCGGTGTGCAGAAAGTGTTACAATTTATGCATACCTATAGCTAGGCGGAATAAATTTTGCCTGCAACACTTTGGCAGCGCCTGGTCCAGGTTTCCGTCCACGTATGCAAACTTGATGATGAAGCTTGTTTTTGTTTCTCTTTCGCTTAGCTGAATCAAGCTTTTGCAACCGTTCCCCGGTGCGCGAGACACGCGCACAAAAATTCTCACACACAAATCGACGCCCTCCGGTAGGCCCTTCGCCCCTGCCGATGATCAGCAGGTTGTGATCGTTGGGCCGGGAAAAGTGGTTCATTCACCGGAACATTGTGCTCCGGGTGTGGAGTTTGGATAGCTTTGGTCGAAACACTAGCCATAGAGAGGGTAGTCCCGGAATCGAAACACTGAAACCCATCCCTGGGAGAGTGATTTCAGCGGCCGATGGCTGAGGGAATAAGAATGGTGTTGGTGCATGTCAGAAGATTCTACTCCATGCCATCCACCAGCAATAGGGAGAAGGCACAAAATTAACTGATAAAAATGCAGCCACGGTCGAAAAGTGCAGCCAGTTGGTCGAGAGAAATTACGACGATATAACCTCTGCTGTTGACGGTGTTGGAGCATGAAATAAAACAAGCAATGAGACGGTTTCAACTGTTGTTTTAGTCCAAATTAGACCAATTTTAGACCAAAAATGTTTTACTTTTGAATTTACAATTCCACGGAAAGAAAATGATTTGCTTCATCGTGAGAGCCAACTCCCTACAATGGGTTGCTTTGTAGCGATTTTCCCAGCCTTGTTTATCGCAGCCCGCGTTTACAGCGATATTGTCACCCGCTGGTACCTTCGGGTAATATATATATATTTTATATTCCTTCAGCTCTCTCTGTAGGCTTCCCGGCGGCAAAGGTCCTTTATTACCACTCACAAACGAGGCCATAATCCCGCGTCTTGCGCGCTAGCGCTTATCAATGCATTATAACCAGGCACCGGGGGGAGCACATTTGATGATGGTCCGGTTTAGTCGTGTGCCGGCGTGACCGGAAAAAGGCTGTTGCAACAATAAAACACTGGCTAATGTGGCTCGCCTGCTAACGAGCGCACTGGTTTTTAGCAGCAACAAACGACAGCAACATTAGCAGCAGCAGCAGGTCTTTTGCCACCCGATGCCGTCCGACAGAAAAGTTGCTCGAAACCCCAGTTGCTCGCAGTGGAAAAACCCATACATTTTCCGCCCATGCATGTACAACGCGGGCGGGGTGGCGTTTTATCATCATCATGATATGCTCCTGCTAGCTCCACCGTCTGCCCGAAGTTTGCCTGGAAAACGTTCCTTGTACGCTTGGGACGTCAACATCTCTTCCTTACTCGAGGTGGTGGATCACACACACACACACGAGGGATCGGAGTCATCAACAGGGGAAGGGTGGGCCACCCTTTTGCGGTACATGAGGTGGGGCCCACACCGCCCACATCACCGGGCCGCCCATCCGTCATCCGGCGCAAAAACCATTCTAATTAAAGTTTATGCTACCTTCAGACTTTGCTTTTAATTACTCTTTGATTACTTCGGACTGGCTTTTTCCCATCGGGTGCGTTTTGCGTTCGAGTTTTCTCCCGTCCAGCTTGATCCGTCTCAGAAAAATCAGATCGAATAACCGCGTTTGGAGCAGTAGGGAAAATATAGCATAGAGCATTCCACTCCCATGTCCGCCGCTCTCTCCGCCCCTCACACGGTGGAATAGTTTTGCAATATGTCAGTAACGAAAACAACTAAAAGAGTCTCCTGAGGAACAAGCTGTGGTGGCGCCGCTGTATTAGTTTCCATTGCCAATCACCATGTGCGGGGCATTTGCGCGTATTTTATTTAATATTAAAAACTCATTATTTTTTAAAAGCCCCAAAACAGTATAATGGCAATAATCATCAGTTTCATTGGATTTTATGGAGACCATCTCCAGGAAGGAACGCCCAAATGGACGACCATCCCGTGGTGGGTAACGAAATTGTGGAAAAATGAGTCTCCACTTTCTGCTTTCTGCGCAGCTATTAACTCCACAGCCCCACAGTTTATAGGCACTTGAGTCGTTGTTCAATCAACGGCAAAAGTCTTAACAATAACAACGCGTGCAACCCCTGTAGTCAACCTCTGTAAGTCCTTACCGGACCCCGGGCGCGGCGGCGCACGTTCGCGGACGAGTAATAAGCAACTAATTAATGTTGTAGTTCGAGAACCATGCCGATGTTTTCGGGGGCCCCCTCGTCGTGTGTGTGTGTGTTGAGGGGGCGAACGTTTATCGTCATCCTTCAGGTTTGCTCACGACTTTGAAGTCCCGCATGACGATGAACAGGAACAGCCTGTTCTTGATAACAAATCCCGCGGTGAGTCTCGGTCGGGTCGATTTAAAAAACGGGAGTGGAAACAGAATACCAGACCTGAAACTGATTTCTGCCTAAACCACCGGCCCCTCATTGCAGGTGTGAATTGTTTCATCAAAATGCGCTTAACCCCAGTTGTGCAACATAATTCAGCTGTCCGGGCGGGCGCAGGATGGCAAATTGAGTTTGACCTGTCGGTCAAGCAAAGGATATGCTTCACAATTTTCGCCTTGCCGACGAGTTGTGCTAACAAGCGAATGAGAATGAACGATGCGCGTACGATAATCAGGCCAGGAAATGAGGTGTCAAAATAAAAATTCTCCTCAGCCCAAAATCTCACGTTTCGTTGCGTTGCTAATACGTGCGCTCAAGCCGGACATGCAAATGGAAATGAAGTAAATTGGCTTTTGCTGTCAAGTTTTCTGTCGTGTCGTATTTTGATGGGTTTTACCTGCAAATTACGTTCGGATGATGATGTGCTCTAAGAAGCCTAAATTGACGATGCCTCCAAGGTAACAAGAAGAGTTCAATTAGCCTCAATGATTAGCCTCAAAGGTTGAACTAAAGACATCCAGAACCTTCTGGTAAAAGGTTACTTCAAAATTATTTGAAGGATGTGCTTTACTCTGAGACGTTAGGTTTGATGTGAGTTTCTTTAAAACAACTGTCAACCGTATTTCGACAAAAAACCCCCCGGAAATGATTCCCAATAGAACACCTAATGTCGGTACGTGAAAACCCGCCAGTAATGAAGTGTGAGCTTGCGTCGGTAAAGGAACTCTGGACAAAGATGGAACTCCAAGAGTGCACGCCCCAAACCAACCAACAAGAAACATTGGTAAACGATCCGTCCGAAACCGCTGTGGAGCGCCAAGAGCCATTTGGAGATTCGGGCAAAATAATTTAATTGCCACTTTAATGCAAACGGCGGCCCGTAAGCCGCCCAGTGTTGTGTGCAAATGGTGTTGATTCATCAGGAACCTCCCAGAGCTCAAATATCCATCCCATTTACCTTCGTGTGGACGTGGTGGTTTTAGCCGCTGTGAGAGCATACACACAATTATTAATCTTCCCCGAAGCATCCACGTCCACGAACGCGCCGCGGCCAAAGGATTCGTGTCGGTTCCATTAGCAAAGGGAGCAGTCGTTTGTCTTGGTTGGTGGGAAGGTACCGGGCCACCAGTCTTAGGATGAAAATCAAGCGGATACGGCAGCGGATAACGCATGTTTATTAAATGGTATCATTTAGTCGACGTGTGTTTTAAGGGACCGCGCTTAGTGTTTTTAATGTGACAAGATATGATATGATGGTTGCTGCTACCGTTTCACTACAACCAGGACCGCCCGAGGGTCAATTCTCCGTGCATATTCCTGGAGGATTAATGACGCTGTAAAGAATCTATTATCACGAAACACACACGACATCTAACCGCTCGTTTCACGTACCACTATTTAAATGAACCATTATCAATGGCGGTACATTTCAATAATCAAAAGAGAATACTATACATACGGAAAAAATCCAGCTAACCGTGATGTTTTGATTCAGATTCTTAAAGCATGGCTTATACCTAAACTGTTATATGGGATTGAAACTGTATCGATAAACAGACAGAAGTTTGAAAAATCTTTAGCTCCTCTCTATCATACTGCTTTGAGGCACCCTACTGGCCCCTATATCACCAGCCCCACGCTATCGCTGATCTGCGTAAGCGGACTGCTCCCTTTCTCACATATCATTCGACAGAGACTAGTCGGAACTGCTGCTCGTCTCCTAGAAAAAGATATCAAAGCTAACGCCTTTATAAAAAGAACTGAGGATGCCCTTATGGAATTGACAAATCACCGGATACCCTGCATACAAAAAAAAAAACAAACAAGAAATGGGATCCGGCCATGGGATCAACAAAGCCCTAAAATAGATTGGTCGATGATGAATCAGACAACAAAAGGTATCAGACCTGTTATCGGAAGCCTTCGGAAGACCGTTAACTTCGCGACATTGTTGGAAGAAAGATATCAAAGACATCGTCAAATATACACGGATGGATCTGTCTCCAAAAATTAGTGCAGGATGCGGCATAATCTTGTCAAACGTCAGATGCCCTATCAAGCTCCCGGCTCCCGGCTAGATGTAAATACTGTGGGGAAATCGTAACAGTCAGGCATATCCTTGCCGACTGCATAGGATATGTCAAAGAAAGGAAAAACAATAATTTAGATTGTAATTTTGATAGTATATTAGCAAACCAGGATACAAACGAAATAAAAATTATAAACTTTATTAAGGAAATTAAATTATAGAATGAATTAAAAAGAGCAAAGCAAATTGGGGAAGTAAGGAATGTATATGTATTGCCAATTGGCACAAAGCCTCTTTAAAATGAATTAAAAAAAGAGCACTATCTATACATAGAAAAGAAGCGACTCGCTATATCATATATGTTACTTAACAAAATTCAAATATTATTTTCCCACCCTGGCTGTGGCGGTATCACAGGTCGCTCATAGCGTATTTTAACATCCTGCATGGAATGCTTTTATCTTTCCAAACCCGAACCCATCTCGCTTTTGTCGCGCTTTGGCAAACTTTCTCGTGCGGATTAATTGTAAGCCGAGAGAAATGAAGAAATTAGTATGCATTACTGTGCTGCTGCTGTCGCTGCTGCAGTCGAACACCATGAGACCGCAGCGCTAGACCCCGATAAAGCATACTCACTCACAACCGGAAACATAACCATTTGCGAATTGATCTTATGCTTTGGGATGCCTTGATGGGTCTTCACGGGCAAAATGTTCCAATTTCGCGCCAGCAGCTTATTAAGGGAGTCCTATCCGCATAGCTGGATAGGATTTTCCACTTTGATACAATCAATCCCCAGAATATGTGAGAAGAAGAAAAACAAATCCGCAAGAGGATGCGTTCAATACGTCACCTGGCTGTGACTGTATCATTAATTTATTGCTTCCACACCGGTAGAGTGTGTTTCCGCGCTTCTTTGTTGGTTACACATTTACACGCCATATCCCGGCGGCGGCACCCTTTCGGGAAGGAAAGGGTAATCCTTTGCCAGTTTCGTGCTATGTTTGCCAGTGGACCGGTTGCCGCTTGCAGGAGAACTGATTGGTGTTGATCCATTGCCGTGTGCCACTTCGGGGCGCTTGATGTGAAGAACCCATGCGAACGTGTGTGTGTGTGTTGTCCAGTGCGCAACAAGGTATGTGACCGATTGGGGTTTTGCATCGTGTATTCCGTAGGCAAATCAATTACAACCCCACCTCCAGAGGGAAAACTGTAGCAAGGCAAAGGTGCTGGAGCAGCTCCTTCATCACTCAGGCAGTGTTCTTTCGGTTCTGTGGTCAGCTTTGCGCTTCCATGACCGGTTCTGCTGCAGCAGGAAAGTTATACCAGTGATTATGGTAATCACTTATGCATTGGTTGTTTTGTTGCCGTTGTTATACCTCTTCTGTACCCAAGCGTGTACCGAAGCGAACCGAGGAGTTGGGTGTAATACCGCAGAAAAATGCAACTGCTCCCCAAGCACACACGACACACAACAGTGTAAACTGCATCCACCCCGATCCACCGGGCCTTCTTCACAGCTGCAATGGCGGGCGTCGGCCCACAGTGCATGTGACGGAAAAATCGCATGCAAAAGTGTTTATTTCTCGCACCTGGCCCCCCGCACGGCCATTACGAGCGCCCGGGTACGGAAGCTTCCGATTAAAGCTAGGGCATGTGCCAGGCCCTGCAGCTGTGTGTGTGTGTGGTTGAGGGTCGTCGCCATCGTCCCTGCTAGTTAGGGGGTCATCAAATGTGAATGAAGTGAGCATTACTTTGGCACACACACACGGGGGGGGCTGATTGGAGCTTTTCTTCTCCCACATGCGCCCCCACCCCCGCGGTGTCCGGCATCACGCACCTATGTGTATGTGGCTCATACGCCTGCATGTGCCAATGGTGAAGTTACCCAATGAGGCTGAGGAAACAGGAAAAGGATGTAGTATGTTTGCTCACTTTGTTGTCCCCCACCTCTGCCCCGGAGTAAGGATAACTGGGCTGGGATCCTTTACGGGTGCAAAAGTGCAGTTCGACTTGAACACCGAGCTTGAACGCAGATTTGGTGCTGCGGTTATTGGTTAGTTTTGCGTACAGAACCCAATGCCACCCCGGCCCAATTGGAGCGCACCGGACGCACCCGAACCTCGTTGGCACGTTTTGCTGCTTGCGTGTGCCACCGTGCGCTTGAACTGCTCCTAATCACCAGTCCCTTAAAATTTAGCAAATCATCAACACACACACACTAGCATGCAATAGTAGTAGCTACAGGTGGTGCAGGGAAAGCCCATTTTGCTCTTTCCCTTAGCCCAGCTCTCCACCCCATATCATATGCGTCAGTGTGTGCGTCCGGTGTATTCCAATTCACACCCCCATTCCCCCATTCGCAGAGGGTGCCGGGCATGTGGTGTATGTTTGGTCCCCGGATTGTATTTTTCGCCGCGTTTTTGAGTAATGGACATTTCATGTTGCCTTATGCAAATCATACATATTAGCCTCGAAAGATTATGCGGACATAAATCTAAATGGCAGGTCGGTTTCGCGCGCGCATTTTCCCGCCCTGGTACCACCCCCCCTCGTGAGGGGGTTTCGGGTTGGTTGGTGCGATGGTTTGGAACTGTGTTTTTGTGTGAAGCATACCCAGCCCCCCGGACCGTGCATGTGGTGAAAGCGAAATTTTATGGAAACAATTCAACCTCTACCCAAGGATGTTTGGACAGTGGGAGGCGAAGGAAAGAATTCTCGCAGGTCCACTACACAAAGCGGGCAATACATATATTTTGAGCTGTCCGTTTCAAGCCGGATCTGGCACTTACCCCGTTTGTCGTTCCACTGAATCCACTGGACATACATCCTTGCAGTTGTCGTTGTGTGGGTTTCTCGACCGCTCTGCTGTATAATTGTTGCATATCCTTAATAATGCGACGGTTAAGCAAGTCCGATGGAGCGGAAAATTGGCATAGGATTTCGAGGACTCCGAGAGTGACGCTAATCGGTTTGCTTAATGGATTTAAACGGTTCAATAATTCTTGTACCAAAGTGGATACAACAAGTCGGAAAGTGAAAGATGGAGTATTAAAGCAACTTTATGAAATATTATTTATTTAATATTTCGCTCAAACGACTCGAAGGAAACATCAGTTTGATAGATTTTTATCTTAGTAAATATTTTTACTTGATTGTATTTTTTATGGTACGACTCTTCGCTGCAGTCATTTAAAAATTAATGGACATGTCCAAAGGAGCCACAATTTTACGATCCCAAATCAACCAATCAATTCCCGTCGTCTTAGTACGCCCCTGCGCCAGTGGTACCACACTTCTGCTGCACAATTACTATCGTAGTAATTTAATCACCTGCTTTTCTCCACTGCAACACTCGCGCTGAACCCTCGGCGCATAATTCCGTTCCCCCGCAAAAGAAATTGTTATTATTTTACGACCTTTTTGTTCTCCCATAAAAGCGAAACGCGCACCGATCGAAAACCAAAGCAAAGCAAAGAAACAAATGCCGACCCATCACTTAAGTAAACTTTGAACACCTCCGGCCTCGGAGCTCCCGAGCCCGATCGGCGGCAGTCTATCTTCCCGGTAGAAGAGCGTAAGGTTTATGTTCATTGTTTGGCGGATAACCATCATCGCCAGCTAGCTAGCTAGCGCCCAAGTGTTTCGCACGGCGAATGACGCTGGTTGCTTTCTGCACTTCTGTCGTTCAATTATGCGCTGCCTACGGGGCGAGCGCAATATTCAATAGAGTCCACACCCCCCCCCCGAAGAAGACGACCCTCGCATGGGCATCCGAATCGCCTTCCGAACGCGGTCCACAAAGTGAAAGATGTAGCCAATGGATATATGTTGGTACTTTGCTTTTATTTGCATCGAATTTCTTTCACTGTTTCACTGCCAACGGAGGAATCCGAAATCCGACGCTGCAAAAATGATAACTGCCGGCAGATAAGAACGCGGTGCGCGCGTTAGCTGTAATTTGCTTCGATCTTTCCGCCCTAGCCCTAAACCAACAAAACACGGACTCATCGGCTCGATGCGATGTCCGCTGATCCGAAGATTCGATGCGAGTGCACTAGCTCTGAGACGCGGCTTCGCGAGCGCCTGTATCTGCTACGGGTAGAACGGACGTTCTATACGTAGCTCAACACGACGTTACTACCAATCCTGAATTATTACATCCAATCGCGAGAGAGCGTGGAAAATCTTGGCCCTGGATGATGATGGTACGTTGGCTTACAGAAAATTAAAGGCGCATGGGAAGTGAAAAGTAAATGAACCAACTTTACGATTAATCAGTGCAAGGCCACATTTATGGTGAAACGATGTGAATAGAATCGCTTTAATAAGATGGAGGAGGATGGAATTTTTTTCTGGAAGTAGTAACTACAGTTATAGAATTATGCAGAACAACCCTCGTATATTTAAAAAAAACCTTCTGCCTTAATGTTAAATCAGCTACCCTCTTCAAATTCACTGTTCGACACACAAAAAGAAAAACCATACCAAAATTCGGAATGCATCGATGATGTAACGGCCCAGTTACCGTTACCATTGCATTCAACATTCAATTTAAAGCTCATGAATCCGTTCAGGCTGCATGTTGCATTTGCATTTCTTCAACCAGTTGTGGCAACTCTTTTCGCTAAATTGATTTATTGTGTCAGCATTTTGATGAATAGCATTAACACACTTCGGCGCAAATGCAAACGCTGCAAACGGACGTTGCAATTATAAATAATTCATCATTAATTGGACGGTTTAAGTATTTTGCATGAACATGTTGCTCCCTGCGATCGTTTTATTTATTTTTTATATAAATTACTTTTTTTATGGATAAGATTTTCACGTACGTTTTCTAATTCGGAAGAAAAGATTTCGAGCAAAGATTTGTTGAAAATTTTTGCCATTCCAACACTTTCTCAAAAATGGACATCGAACTTTATTGTGGAATATCACATCCTATGCTCTATTTTGTCACACTTTAACTGTGTTACATTTCCGTTCGTTCGTTCGTAGAGAAATGGATGGCGTCATCAGTCTACAGCAGTTGGTCGAAAGCAAACGAAAACAACAGTTGACCGATGGACTGCTCCACTCCATCTTCCAACGGCAGTGGCGCGTCACTGTTGGCGAATGACTAACTGGGAGAGTGATGAATATAGTGTGGCCAAAATTGATTATTTGAAAGTTAGCAAGCTTATGCTAATGAACAATTCAAAGCCACACGATTTGGCAGGGGGCAGTGAGAGAAGCGAGTCTACCGTTGAACGAAACCAGATATGGCTGGTTGAAAAGGTGTTTTTGAATATTTTTCGTTGTGACTTATTTTTGAAGCAAATTGAAAAGTTTATAAAGTTGCAACTACAACCGCTTGTGTTGTGTGTATGAATAATCTAGATTCTTCCGAACCGATTTCATAACAATTCAATCAGAAAAAAAACGAAATTGCCCATCCACACCGTCCATGATCATGCGACTGTGCTTTAATTGTACTCATCCTTCAAGCAAAAGCCTTGCATGTGCAAACACTAATGGTAATCCTGGCTCCCGGATGGAGAAGGGTGCGCGGCGCATGTCAATAATTCATCCAAAAACGGTCCGCCAACTTTCGAAATCAATTCATCATCACTCAAATAGACCGTATCGGCACACTAGTCCTCTCTATTAGCGGGTCGGATCGTGCCCATGCCCAAAACCCAAGTTCCCTATTTTTCTAATGAAAATCAATTAGCACACTTAAGTTAAAACAGCCATCAAAAATTCTGTTGCATGTGCGGGCTCAATCGCGACTGGCAGGCGAGGTTATTTACTCGAGGACAAACGCGCGCGCGCGCGGTGCTGCACGACGGTGGACTTCGTAGCGCCGCGGGATTTATTACAAAACCCGGGAAGCGCAAAATAGAGCCTTCTAGAGAGAAGGTTACTGTGTGCGGAATGGTCCATTGGAAAAATTGCAAATATGCTGCCGTGATCGCGCGCACAGGTCTCTCGTCGCGTTACCCGCAATGGGGTACACGAACGTTCAATGCGATATGGATGCATATTAATGCTTGACGTCGAATCGATAAAAAGAGAAGCACAAGCATTTTTCTGTTGTGTGGCCTTTGCACAATTTACAAAAGATGTGACCGTCGTTTTTAAGCGAGGGAAACCAAATAAAAGCAGACCCCAAAGCCCCATTAGACTAATGGTTGCAAATAAAATGCCGCTTGCGCGTACGGCTGCATCACAGCAGCGGGTGTTGCGTTTTTGGTTGGGCAAATACATATAATAAGCGCCCGGTGTCCTCGTGTTTCGGGTGAGGAAAGAGATTTTTATTTTTTCGTGCAGAAGCCGCTTTCGATTCGAGTGTGGTATCAGCGGTGTAACATAAACCATTAGGCACACATAACCATTACCATACGCGAATCAATAAAATTGTATGACGCAGGGGGAAAAGCCTACCGGTAACTTTGGGGTGTGAAAGTAGAAATGTTCGTTAGAACCGTTTCTAAGATGAAATTTTAAAAACTTTAAAAAACATGGCAACGATTTGCAATATTCTAATGATTCGACGCATGAAAATATGCAATTTAAATGTTTTAGATCCAGCGTTGAACCCTTTGCGTTGAACGATTACTATAAACCATTCCGGGAGACATTGACTTACCCACAACACCAGCCGGAGCCACAACGGAGCAAATGGAGCAAGTATTTCGTTCGTTCCCCCCGTCTGTATCGAACATATTTTTCGCTCATTTTCAATAACTCCAGCATATCGCGTAACCCATAAAGAAAAGATAAAGTAAAATAACAATAATAATAATTGTTACGATTATTACGATACATTGCGGTCTTTTTGATATCGATTTTCTTCGTATCCTTTTCGTACACTAGGGTGTGTGTGTGTTTTCCCTGTGACCGTCTTCTTCCGTTGTTCGGGGCCGCATACTCATAACCTGGTGCCGTTTTCATCATCGCATCATCAATGGCGCACCAGCTCTCTTTCTCTGTCCGCTTCCCGCGCGGGATCCGTACGCGATCCGCACACCATTTTTCGTAACCCGCCCTCGTTCCATCGACAGACAGCTGCAGGATTTTCGAATCCTTTCGCTTACAGTAAAAACCTTCGGAGGAGGGTTGCCTGATGGTTGCCGTTCGTCTTTTCACCGTCGAATTTCATTTCGGGCAGAAGTTTTTCGGGGTGAACTTAAATTCGGCTAAGAGAGCGTAAAAATTTGAACCTTTTTTACCCGCTCGATGGTTGCCGGACCGACCCGGACTCGTGTAGCTATTACTTCATAATAATTCAGCACTTTTATGAGCAGAAACGATGATACTGCCGCGCCCATCATTTCTGGATTTCGGGTTTCGAATATGAAAGTGTTTCAGTTATGATTTCATGGAGATATAGTTTTCCACCGCTATGCTCCGGTCTGTTCCGTTTAAAGCACTCTATGATGCTTGCTTGGAGTTGGGTTCTGTTTTATGATGGCAAACGATTCGCTTCCTTCTTTAGGCGCTTTCCCCGAAGATGAAGAAACTCACTGCCGAATTGTTTTTTTCAGCCGAACCGAAAGGGATCTGTAAAATTCGTAATCTGATTAAGATTATCTTAAACGCTTCTGTACTTGCATGCCCTTGGGGTGCAAGTTAAGACAACCAACCCTCTCGATCTTATTTTCTTCACTACATATTCCCATACAAATTGAATAGGCCTGGGGTTTTTGATCTGCACAATGCAGTTTGATGCACCAGCAACGATGGAACTACCGGAATTAAGTGACCATTATATTCCTGATGGGGATGTATCATTAGCATGTCATTTGTTTATACACATATTCGGGTAGTTCCCGAGATACCTGACATTTCACAGACGCGAGTTCGTATATGTTCAATAATTCTTCTAAGTTCGTTGCAGTTTTTGCTCTGTGAAGTAGACTCAATAATTTACAAATTCGATTTCAAAAGATTAATCGACTTATTGGGAAGGTTCTAGATATGAGATCTCAATTTTCGCTCAACGATGAGTTTCAAAGTTTACTCCTTCCGATGCAACCAACCCTTGACTCCCTTAATTAAATACCTCAAACTCACTTACCACCCCTCCAACATACCATCAGCTTGCCATCCTTTAGTAACACAGCCATATATTTTATTATCACCGTTTGCAGTAGGGAAAACCATTGCGAGATCGAACGGCGGAGGCGAAACAAAATGACTGCCTACATCACGGAGCTGTCGGACATGGTGCCGACCTGCAGTGCCCTCGCGCGGAAACCGGACAAGCTGACGATCCTGCGGATGGCGGTGGCGCACATGAAGGCATTAAGAGGTAAGTTTTGATGAGCTCGCTCTCACTTTATTTTTGTATTGTTTTTTTTTGTTTTTTTGTTTTGTTTTTGTTTTCATTCCTCCGCAAGAAGAAAGCCGTTTTGCTTTTTCATCAAAAGTTTGAAAGTAATTTCCATTGCAAGGTCGTAAAATTTTTATTTCTCATACCAATGATTTCATGCAGCAGAATCGCATTTTCCCATTTCGTGGCCATAAAACCTCCTCGGTACGGTTTGAATTAGTTATGCTGGGTTTTTTTTTGCTGGTTTTGCTTTCGTCTAGAACGAAAAGCAAATTACATGATTGGAATAGTTATGATTCCTAGACGGATGTTTCATACTGTCAGAAGCTTTTATTACCTTGCATGTACTTTAAACCAATGTCAAAACTTTTATTTAGACAGTTTTGTTTCATTAGGTATTTCTCATTCACTTTATTTCAAACCGCTTCTGCTAAATGAAATTATTCGTTTGTAAATCTTCTATATAAAAGTATTGATAAATTGAAGAATAAAACGAAATTATGGACTATTTTCCATTTCATTCTTATTCAACTTTTTTCCATCCTTAAGTCACTTTTACTGCAAGAATTCAGAACTATGTTATTTGCACTGGTTTTGTCTATGCTGAGCTTCATTGCAACAATAAAAACGGTTGGAACGGAGTTGGAAAAACAGCGCTGACATTCTTTCCTGGATCGTTCTTTAGCGTTTTCCTTAGTAAGCGAATACAAAAAGGCCAAAAAAGTCGACAACTCTGACCTCGTAAAAAGCATCTTCGTCGCTCTGCATAGCACTGAAGTATGGATAATTTATTCAAATAATTAGCCAAGAATTTATAACTAGGAGAGCCAGACCTCGGCTCACAACTTTCACCAAACGAGTCATGCGTCGTTTTCGTAAGAAAGATGAACCCCCTTTTTTTGTCCTTCACGTTGTTTTTTTTTTGCTTTGCTACAACACTAGTCTTACAAAGCGAAGACGAATGAAACTAGAACCCCAGCACCACCCAGCGCGCGGAAAAGGCAAGACGAACTCGGCGAACTCTTTTCTAATTATTATCGTTATCTCTATACCAGTTAAAATAATGACTTCTGGATCATTTTCAAAGTCAACAAAAGGGAAACGATCGGGGAGAAAGAAATGAGACATTAAAATGTCTGACCAAACCGACGGCACAACTTTTCTTTCGATCATAATAATTCAATCAATTGACAAGGTGCGCTCGAGACGAAGTTGTTCAGTCGTACGGATAATTAAAGAAAAGGGACACTAGCCCGGTCCCGGAGTTTAACGTACGCTCCATAAATACGCTTTAGATAACGAGCTATCGGGAATACTTTTCGTATAAAGATGTAGCGATAATTTTTAATCGACTAACTAGAAATAAATGCCGGCACTTGACCGATTGTGCTACCTACCCCCCGGTCGGTCATGCTGGAAGAGGAGACGTCTTACTCCGGCGGCGAGATAAAGAAGGTTAAAGGTGTCGGTGTGTTGCTTAGCGCCACACGGCGCACAGCGTAGCAATGCTGGTGTTTGCCCGTCGGCAAAAGAGATTAATTGCTCGATGTAAATCATTATGAAAAATGTCCGATTTTTATCGCACTTTGCTATCAAAAAGAAACAACCAAAAAGTAGCAAAAAATAGCACAGGAAATGCGGGGACAGTCAAAAAGGTTTAAGGAAAGGAATAAACTGTTCTCTAGGCACAGTAATGTGATGTCACAAACACAACATGATCGGGATATTGGTTAGGATTGAATTTATGATGGCTTTTTATTACACATCCAAATGGAAAATATTCTTAAAATTCAATGGAAAATGTTTAGTAAAAAAGAACCCTTTAAATATTAACTAAACTTCAATGTGAAGTTGAACATCCACAAATATTCAATTGGAGTATTTAAAAATGTATTTAATGGGCAGTTAGTCACGTCCGTTGTCCCGGTATCCTCAAACCCCCTTCCAAGGGCCCAGAGCAGAGTGTGTGTACATCCTAGAAAAGTCATTTGGCAAGCAATAAAATGTCTTTTGCCCAAAGCGGACAGGATCGTTCATTTCCTTTTACGCAGCAAAGGAGTTTCCGTGCAACTCCTTCCCCCTACCAGATGAGAGTTTGTTCTCAAACCAGCACACGCACTACAACACACACACACACGCACACAAACAACTCCTGGACGGGGGGGGGGTTGGATACGGGGTTCACAGGGAATGGCATTGTTGCCACCGATGCTGACCAGAACGGGTCAGAAATAATGTCACTCGGACGTCCATATATTTGAATCTAATTCGATTAGTTAATCCCCTGCGGAACAATATCCCAGTGCGGGACCACTAGGACGGGCGTGTGGTGAATAAACCCCGGTGAACACCACCCTTCCCCCCCCGAGGGTGGAACCATCGGTGGTCATCGGACGCCGAAAATGGGAGAGGTTAAATCAACTTTCGCCCAAAATGACCATGGCTTGCTGTTTTTTTCCTCCTTTTCCACCCATATCCCTAGTTTGTTGGCATTTTGTTAGAGTGAAAGTGAAAACAGAGTGAAAAGGATAGCTAGAGCTGGAGCGTTCCGTAAAGACTGTGAAGAGCTCACCGGAAGAAACACCGGACCGGCTCCGGGAAATGTGCGCTCATTGACGTCCGAAACTTGTGCCCTACTGTCCGTGGTAATTCTTTCTACTTTAATGATTAAACTCTACCACCCTCGCGCGAAAACCTCTCCCGTGAGCAGCGGAGTAGAAGCAGACGACAAAAACGCATCGCTTTCCACGGGAAAATTCGTCCCCTTCTTGCTGCTCGCAGAAGAACACGCGGAAATAAAACTTCCATTTCCGCTGGATTCCGTTTCCGTGTCATATTGTTGGAGGCAAGAGAGACACAAACCCATCAGCCACAATGATACTGGTTTTACTTTTCTTTCCCCGTTTTCCCCGAGTTTTGTGTCTACACTTCTACATTCTAGCGCTTTTCCGCTGTGCGCGCGGTTCTTCTAGTATTATTAGCCTTTGTCGTTTGCGAATCCACAAACGCGCGAGAAAGTCATCCTTTCGGTACGCGAGCGCACACTAGAGAGAGAGAGGGAGGGAGCGGAAACAAATCGAAAAAAAAAAGAAATGGTGCTCGTTGCTCAGGGAAAAT
The DNA here is from genome assembly GCF_943734755.1 of Anopheles moucheti. Lineage (NCBI taxonomy): Eukaryota > Metazoa > Arthropoda > Insecta > Diptera > Culicidae > Anopheles > Anopheles moucheti. The sequence continues at coordinate 17,683,052 of NC_069141.1, forward strand.
CATTAAACCAGTTAATTGCTTTCGGACCAACGTTTATTTATGGTGTTATCCCGAATTCAATTTCCTGCCTCCAATGTGTAGCCCAAAACCGAAACAAGATGGCTGGATGTTTGGTGGCCAGAGTGTGTTGCAATCGTCCGGTGTGTGTGTGTTGATGTGTGGTGCAGGAAAAGCACTCGAAAAAGGATACACGACCACTAACAGAGTGGTGCTAAATTATGTGTGTGGGTATGTCTATATGGTAGCTAAAATTCGGCGTACAAATAAAGTAGAACAAACAATTCATCAATCTTAACCCAGATGACCGGAACGCACCCCTCCCGTCCGTCCGTCCGGTCGGGTGCTAAAAGAATAAAAGACTTACGATCGCAAATCATTAGAAAGATACGCAGGGAACAACGTTCCTGTTGACAGGAAAGGACGGGCCTAAAGTTATCTAACGCTCGCTGAAAGTTACGGGAAATGAAAAATTCAGTAGCACACACTTCAGTTGGGGGTTCACCTTCATTAATGGTATTTCTTTCTATTTTTTGCTCCAGAAGATCCATTACATTGATTGTGTTGTTGGGGAGATTTTGTTGGTGTGGACAGTGGAAACAAAATGGAAATGTCATGCATGCAAAGTTTTCGCCAGTGTCAGATATGTTTACCGGTTATTCAATCTGTCCGCTTGCTAATGTTTGTCCACCGGGTGGTGGAGAGGGCACAACATCAGATGAACAGTTGCTTCTTAGGTTTGGTCAAAAATGAAACAGCCAAGCATGACAATATACATTCGTTGTTGCGGGCATCCAAACCACGTGGAAAAACCATAACACTAACGAGCTAAGGAAAAGGAACCTTCTTCTTTGCCTTTTTGGTGCAGTTCGTCCGCCCCGAAGCGGTTGCTGGACAACGACAACGACGACCCACAAGGGAGCAAAGGCAACAAAACTAAATAAACGGTATCATTAGATGTGTACCATTAAACGTTCCGAGGTGGCTTCATTTATCATAATTCTATTTCTATCTTCCACCGCTGTTCTAAACCACCATATCGTGTCCAGAGGATCGTTGTCCTTCGGCACTGCTATTCCATGTTGTTCGCACAGGTTATTTAATGAAAGTCTCGGTAAGAAGCAAAAGGAAAGACCAAAACCATTCAACTGGCAAGATATTTCGCCTAAGATATTGAATTGTTCAAGCTTATTGATTTGATAGATACGCTTCATTTTTCTTCTATTTTCGTCTAAACGATACGGCTGTAGGAGGATTTCACTTGCAGCAGGAAAGGAAAGCATTCTCGTCCAGCTGGTTCACCTTTGTCTCCTAGAAAGTGAACCACTGCTTTCTGTGTTTTCATTTCGCAACAAAAGGTACAGTACAGTTGTGTCGGCTAGCGTGTGGAGGTTCCAATTCGCATCCGTCCCGAAAGGGTATTTCTTCTGCACCCCGTGCGCTGCGCAAAATGAATCGTTAGGACGACACACCGCGACGTTTCTAGCCATCTTCTCGACACAGTTTCCCATAGTTTAGTGCGCCAAATGGTGCCATTTTTGCTCCGTTAGATGACAATCCGTACTGTCCGGCACACACAAAAATACTTGCCTTGGCTGAATGAAAAATGCCAAAGAAAAACCCTCCCCTCCCCGGAAAAGGGGCGAAAGGAAAATGGCGACAAAAAAAATAATAAAAATATCTTTCCCCCTTCCACCGACCGGCGGGGGCGCATGATTTATGACGGTTTTTGGGGTGGGCGAAAGGGCGAAAAATGGTAGTGTGGGGCGGAATTAAAGTGGAAGTCGTTTTAGCGCGTTCCCCCTTCCCGGGGTAAGATAAAACCCGGAACACAGAGTCGGAAAAATGATACGAGAGTCGGTGGTGTGTGAGTGTGTCCTGTGTTTTGTGGCAAGGTGCGAAACGGACTTTCCAAATGTCCTGCGATTCCGTGGAAGGATAAGCAGCAAAAACACTATTTGCGAGGTCACAACAGGGCAAAAGTACCGAAAGTATGCAACGCAAGACGGAAATACCTTCGAGTTCAAGAATTTGTGCTAATTGTGGGATGAAGCACAAGATGAAGTTTAACATAAATTACACATTTTTGGAAGGCGACGTATTTTTAAATGAATTATTCCGTGTCCAACTCCTCATCGTTAGCTTCCTTTAAGTATAATTAAAATAGATTTATTTGCGTTTAAAAATACGCTTACCATTTAACTGTTTATCCGCAAATTTGCCAATAAATGAGATACTCTTCACAGACGCAGCCTGTTTCGCACGTCACATGATTGTGCAAAGATTTTATCATCGAAACGATTATCCACCCCGGTTAACGATTCGGGGCCACCCATCCAATCGTTTCGACCAGACGCATCCAAACGAATGAGATGTTATCGGTCCGGTCATCGATCCCCGAACTATAAAAGGATGCGTAGCGAAGGTAGCAAAACCGCACACATTACGGTGTAACCATTACACCGACCATTTAAACCATCTGGGGCAGGTGGTGGCTGGAACCAAGCACGGCCGGAGGAAGCTGATAGTGGTGGCCCTTTCGGGGTGTATCCTTTTTTTTGTTTGCCCTTCCCAGCGTTCATACAAACGATGCCGATGTACGCATATCCACCGTCATATACGGGAAATTATGAGGCTATTTTATTCGTAAATGGAACGAAATATATTGCTGTCTTCTTTAATAACGCAACCAAAGATTAAAGCTCCACAGTGTTAGTTGTGTGTTAGGAATTTTCCTGCTTTTCATCTGGAATGTTATTTTAATTCTCTTTATTATGACCTGGGAGCTTTTTTTTTTGTTTCAATGTTGAACAATTGTGTGTGCTTGTCTGAAACCCCCGAGAACCAGACGGGCACGACTGGGAAAGCTTAACTTTTTATGCGCATTTATGAAAACACGTCCCAAACCGTACTTGTTTCGGTAGAATGAGGGAGGTTGAAAATTGATCCCAGTCTCTCGTTGGTACTCGTTCACATTTCCCACCCTGTAAAGCGGGAAACACAAACCTCATGATGAAATCCTTAGTTTACAACATTCTTTTGATGAAACATTCTCCTTCGTATTCGCTGGTGGAGGAAGCACCGGATGGTCCATGGAACCATGGCAGTAGAGCATCAAAGCACACGAAAGTGCATTAGCTTACCGCGCTAACACACTGCTGCAGACAGTGAGTGCAAAAGCAACAATGGTCATAAGGTTCCTATTTTTAACAAACGATTCACCCGAATGAAAAGCATATCGCGAGTGGGGGTCCGGGCAATAGCAGCAAGAATACGCCGCCTCTGGTTCACACTCCGGTTTTCGGAGGAGCAAAAAAGAAACTTTCAGCGTGCTATTTTCGTTCTTCGTGGATGTTTGTAGGAGTTTTGCGCTGTGTGTTAGCCCCTTTTCACTAGCTGCTGGATGGAACGATGTGGAAATGGATGCAAAAAAAAAAAAGCCAAATGAAAGCAGATGAACTTCAACACAAAGAACTGTTGTGTGTTACCCTTTTGTGTTGATAGCAACATAAATTTTTCTGTCTGGCTTTAGAATTCCGACACCCCGAAAACAGCGGTGAAACACAAGCAGAAGCTAAACCAAATTTTCCTTCTTTTACGATGGGGAGTTTTTTTTTTCGTTGTTGTTGAAGTGGCTACATACTGGAGCAAATACAAATAAAACCCCCAAAAAAAAGAGAGAAATGGTTGTGCTTCTCCAATGCGACTCCTTCACAATGCCATCCACCTTTATCCTTGGTATGCAAGATTTAAATAAAACGACGAATGGGTTTTGCATTGTTTTTAAGACTTTGTAATGAACTAGAAGGAGCAGGGTGAAGTTGTAAACAGGTCTAAAGCAGAACTTTAAAGGGGTTTTAGCACAAAAGTGATCTCAGTACTAAAAATACTACTGAGAATTAATGGGCAGTACTAAAACGTCAAATATTTAGTACAAGATTTCTGTTCTAATACAAATACCTTTATATCTACATGAATTTAAATAAAGTCTATCTATGCATGAAATCCTTTAAAGCTTGGTCCCGGTAAGTCTCGTTAGAGAACGCTTGCCGCCCACATTCGTAGCCCACTCACACACCCTTCCCGTGCAATATCCACCTGTTTTGTAGCGGCCACTTTCGGTAGCTTTCGGTTAACGGCAACTTACCTCAACTGCGCATTTCGTATGCATCTTGTGTGCAAACCTACCTACCCCTGTACACCCCAATGGGTGCACAATCGATTTCCCGTCCATTGCGAGGCGCACACACGACGTTGTAATCTGCAATGGAGGCGGTACGGTCGGGACACAATCCACCTACCCGCCCCGGTCCCGATACGCTCCTGGCGGACTGAAATGGTGAAGGAAATGCAGCTGCACAGTGGACACACCCGGCGGCAGAACAGAAAGTCCGGGGCAGACGTGGCGGACCGGTGTCTAATTAAAAACAATGGGCATTATAATTTCGCTGTTCCTTGCCAAGCGCGACGGAGTGTTGTTTCGTTCTGCCGGTTCCAAAATGGGAAACGCTTCCATTTTCCCACTTCGTGACAGATACGGGTGGTTTTTATCAGAAATCAAATCGCCAAGCGGGCTGATGCAGCACCGCAAAACAAGCTTGCTAATAATAATAAAAATAATAACGATGATAAAACCGTACCGTGGACGGGCCAACCACCCTTCCAGTGGGCACCCGCCACCGGATAGGTGCCAAGAATCAGCATTCGATTAAACGGGCTTTCTCATATTTTGAGTGGCGGTCAACTGGGCGCACCAGTCGGTTGTTTCTTTTTTTTTATTTATTGCAAGCCAAACACCCTTCAGGGGAAGGTGGAAAACGGAACCTTTGGGAGGAGGCTTGGAAAGAGTTGGAAAAAATGATATCAAACGATATGCCCTCCCGTACACACGCAAACTCCGCGGGCGCACCACTCACTGCACCAGCAAATGCATCAAAAACGAAGGTCCCGGGCCCGGCTAGTTAATTTATTCTTTAATCCATAATTTATTTACCACACTCGAGTGGACGAAACGAGAGAGAGACCCCCCCCCCTCCCCCCTTCACCACACACACACACATTCCAGCCTTGTTGGTGGATCAACCGAATTGCAAATGAAAAAACCGATTCATGCAGCCGCGTTTTTCACGAAATGAAATACAAAATTGAAGAAAAGCATTGCCCCCACCCCATACCCGGTGACGATTGAAGTGTGTGTTTTTTTTATGTGCAAAGTGCGCGGCTCCATATGCTGCTTTCGGTTTGCGATGAATAGTTTAATGTTCATGTTCATCGGTCGAACGAACGAAATTAACAAAAAAAAGTCGCTCGCTATCGCTGTTTGCGTTTGTTTGATGGAAAATAAAACCAAAACATACACACACACACATAAACACGTTGACAATCACGCACAACCGATAAGCGAGGGGGGAAAACAGTTAAAAACTGCAGTCGACAGGGATGCATAACAACTTAATTTTGTGCACTAAGCAGGGGGTGGAAAAACTATCGCTTTTCCCACTGCTTTGAATGCTTTGAATAAAACGCTGCCGTTGTTGTTTAATTGCCGAATGGAAGTCGCAGTAGCAGGACGCTAAATCATGCTCCCGGGGGGTCATTTAGCGATATCCAGTTGCCTTTTCCCCAGACCCGGATTCGTTGGGAAAGACTCCCCAAAGAAAGTGGAAGTTTCGAAAGTGATTATAAACCAACCGGGCTGCTAATAAGCGCAGTAAAGCACTGAGCGCTCCTGGGCGGTTATTTAGTAGTGTTATTAGCCTGGCGATCCTGTGCACTCCGCTGTGCTCAAGGTTTTGCTCGTAAAAAAAAACAGCGTCTGAAGGTATGCTGGAACAAAAAAAATTAGAAGTGGGAATATTCTGGTGCCAGAACATAACAAAGCACATTTGATGAGGCCCTATGGCATCTTTTGCTTCAATCAGAAAATGGTCAATTCCACACATCCAGTGCATGTGCATGTGCGCTTATGCAAATCTAAAGTCACCCAGTCGCCCACGAACCAAATAGGGGGCCGGGGGTTGAACTGTTTTATTACCACCACCTCTCTTTCTCTCTCGAACCTCACCAACTTGAATTTCCAATTGCTTCTTACAGCAACCATTTGCAGTTCCATTCGGTGGGGGAGTGCTTTCGGAACAACTTCCCCAAACACTGACACACATGCCGGCATGAAATAATGTGGAAAAGAAAAGAATTCAACAGCTCCAATCCTGCTACCTACCACCCCGGAACATGAAGTGCTGCCGGGTACTTCGAAGCGTTCACTGGTTCACTGCATTTATGGCTTCTTCCGCTCACCGGACACCGAATGACAAATGCTGGTTAGCTATTGGAAGCAACAAACATACAAGTAGCTGAAGCGAAAAAAAAAATCCTTCAAGAACTTCCGACCATTCCTAACGCGCATGTGAGAGACGAGTGTGGATGTGTGCCTAAGAGCGGGTATGTGGTTTGTGCTTTTGTACAAACAAAAAATAAACCCGGGTTAACCCCCGTAGTACCACGGGAGGGAAATTAGAACGATGCAAACGGGTTGACAAATGGGGACATTCAATGGTTAAATGCGGCACACAAAGTAAGGCCAGGTCGGCGATGGTCGTGTTGCTACAGGAAACACCCAAGCATGAGTTAGTGCAGCGTTAGTATTACCGCGCAACTAAACAGCGATTAGAACAGTTTGTCAACCTTTTGATTTGTTTAGTGCGCAATGGAATGAATGGCCGGGAAACTAAATCATGCTATTGATTGGCACTCTATTTGGTTGCTTTAAAAAATTCTTATTAAAAAGAAAATATATTAAAACTGGTTCTTCTTTAAACTGCTGCCCGTTCGCTCCAACTCCAACGGAATGATTGAATGCAGTAAATTTGCCTGTAGCAAATACTGTTACAATGTTGCCACTTTCGGGGCATCCATCATCTCCTGCTCCTGCTGGGAGTTTTGGGGTTGGCAACGTGAGACGCCGGGGGGAAAAAAAAACACGGACTAATGAAACCAACGTTTGCTTTTGGGACGCGACAAATGAGATGGGGGGCGGACAACCACCCCGGTGCAGCTGCTGGCCACCACTATGCGCCATTTCGGACAGTAGTAAAATGGCAGTCGTCGTCGTCGTCATCCAGCAGAACGTCGACCAGCGGCGAGAGGTGGCAAGCTGTAAACAGCTTTATGACACTCCGCACTTCGGAATCGATTTAAATGTGCGCATTTTGTGAAGCAATGCGCCGCATACCATCGGGTTTTGGGTTTTGCGCTAGGCTGGCCAAGGAAATGAGAAGTTCGTTGCGTGAAGTTCCGTTTTTTGAGACTTTTCGTGTGAGGGTTTTTTTTTGTTTGCTGCTGTTGTCGTTGCTCACTCTCTGGCACTGGCCACTCGTTTATCGCATTGTTTTTATTATGGGGTTTCCTTTACACCAGCAAAAACACTCCTTTTCCCAGCGCTTCATCATCTTCGTATCATTACATTGAAGAAGCGAGAGAGAGAGGAAAAAAAACTACGTCGCTTCTCCCCCGTTAACAAATCCCCCGTGGGCATTATATACACGGGTCGGAAGCAGCGGAAACGAAGCGTAAGTGGAAGTGCGCAAATTTCGGTAGCCAAAGAAAATTTGCATAATAGTTTTAATGGTCTCGGTAATTTATCAGAACCCGGTTTCGAGGGGTTGTCGCACGCGGGGTGGGTCCACCCGGTGGTGGGTGGGTTTTAGTTGCTGATGTCGCATTCTTCGCGGGAAACACATACATTTGCCCAACCCAAAATGCTCGAGAATTGCTTGCCACTGGAAGAGATTAAGGCCTATGGGGTTACATTTTCGTAATTCTCGCTCCACTGTATTTTGTTCGTAGCTGTGTGTGTGTGTGTGGCCAGCCGATATTCGTTAGTGCGCTTACTTTTGCACCGTTCCGTTCGCGGGTCCAAAGCCCACTTTCCCGCTGAGTTTTGAAATCAACGAATGACCAACCATCAATCAACGTCTGGTTGTGAAGTTGCACGGCTACGGGCATAGGTTATACATGGGAGCAAGTAGAACGAGGATGGAGTAGCTCCCTCATGCAAGGGCAGGAAAGGGTGGGAAAGATTAGCCTGCCGGCAGCATGTCGGTCGTAGTTTTGGTCACTGTTAGGAGACGTTTGTTAATTAGGTGGTTTTAAGTAAGCAGTTTTTAATGGGTTTTGCACAGGAGTTGGAGATGGAGAGAGAAGTCCGCCATTTGGGAGTTGGGGGGAGAAAAAGGTTGCATTGTTTTATTTAGCTTAACAGCATAACAGATTGTACAATAATAGCAAATTGAAAAGAACACTCTCGCTAAGTAATTTACTATTGTAATTATGAACTTCAATTCTACAATGTATCAAACAATATTAATTTCATTTTCTTACACCCTCTATAATCTCACTAATGTTACTATTCTTTTATTTTTAGGTATGTCCTGCAAAACCACTTATTACAGCCCCCCCAAAATGCTCCTGTTTTGCGGTAAGCAAAATGCCTATTATTTTATTGGTCAAGTCAGCGCTAATAAACAAATTATTCAAATATTTGCCTATCCACAGCGTTCTACCCCTCCGGGAAAGCGTGTTTGGCAATTGTAGAATTTTCATTTTCACGCATATTTGCAATATCTAAAAAGCATCGCACCATAAACCGTTGGCCAAACCGTAAAAGCTGAAGATTAAGTGCCAAAGATACATTTGCCTTACGCGAGCCATAAAGTGTTGGGTTTTTTTTTTGCTTCTTCTGTTTGCCTAAACACGCTGCTTACACAGTATGTGGGGTCACCACCATTCTGCCATTAGGTCGATTGCGTTCTCCGTTCACGAGAGGCTCTCACGATGGTACAAATATCCATCCTTGCGCAGAGACATAACTTGAAGACTGAATGAATGACGATTGTTTTTTTTTTTTCATGTGTCCAAAGCAAACACTAAAGCGGTACACACACAGTGCTTGTGCTTTGCTGGTCAAGCGAATAAGCTAAAACTGTGCCAAATTTGCTTATGACCTCATTTTTTCTGCTTGAAACCCAACGTTTCCAAAAACCCAAAGAAAATAATAATCTCTTAGAATTCACTCACCCGGGCCGGGCGAGTTCTGTTCGAGTGATGATTGTTCGTACGATTGCGTGATGTTACGGATGTATACATTCGCTCGTTTTTTTTTTCTTTCTCAATCTACCAGTAAGTAACCACCTTCATACTCAACCATGCTTTCTCCCCTTTCCGGGGAATGTGTGCGACATTTTCCGTTCAGTTCCAGAAACCAAAGACTTCAAAATTTATCCCCGAGAACACAAGCTGCGCTCTCGAAAGTGTTTCGCTGCCGTCGCCACACTCTCGCTCGGTTGCATCATTTTCGCAGGGAGGATATAATTGAATTTGATTATTTGCATAAATCTGAATTTCTAATTTCCACAACTGCCGCAGCATTCGGGTTGGACGGTGTATTTGAAGTGGCAGTCGCAACAGCAACAGCAACCGCCGTCATAATCAGTACGCTGCTCGGTGCTCGTTACGTAAATAATCCAAAGAAACTAAATCAGTTCCTTTGGTCGTGGCGTGCTCGTGAGGGAAGGTGGTTGTGTGTGGATGTGGTTATATTCTGTAGGCGAAAAAAAAAAATGATCACCAGGATAGGGAAGAACCCTCTACGTTTCCTATTCTACCAGGCTCTAGTCACCAGCAGATGAAGTAGCCAGGCTTGCGAAGGGTCTACCAAGGGCTGCTGTGCCTTTTTTCCCCTTTAATACAACCAACATTCCTGCAGTTTTCTTCTCCTGTTTGTTGCCAAGCATCACTCAAAGTTTGTCGCCAATTTTGCAAATTAAATAGAACATCGCAATATTGGTGTGTGCATCAACATGAAACCTGGGACGGGGGACAGTCATATTTTTTCGCCACTCTAAAAAAAAAACAAAACAAAATCGTTAAACCGTACCAGAGCAGAATATTTGATCCCGCCCCGAAACGTCAACGCTCATTGCTTATGCTAAGAGACTGGCAAAAGATACTCGCTGACAGCTAAAAATTGGTCCGTGTGTCCTGTCAATAAAATCTTGGCAAACAGACGTTCCAGCCCTGTGTTTCGGTGTGCATTTGTTTTATTTGTTCCCGTCCCTACCGGGAGGGTTGTGTCCGCCCTCTCCCCCGGTTCCGTGGGTTTCCCCTTGCGTTGCGGAAGAAAGATTAGCCCCGGCTTCCTCTCCTCCAAGCCCGAAGAACCGACCGAACCAAAATCACAGCACCATGATGATTGTTTATGATCTGATCATTTGTTTTGTGACGAGATAAAATTGGATTAAATTTGCATAACTCATTTGCCGTTCGGGATTTTTCCGTTCTTCGGTTGCGTTCTTCCACCCGTGGCACCATCAGTGTTTGGTGTTTTCTTGTGAGCCGTTGATGCCCGTTGATGAGGATAAGGTTTGTGCTGATGCTGATGAGATGAACCTGGGCCCCCTGGTCTGCCTCCTGCGGCGTCTACCTTCTGAACACCGTATTGTCGTGTTTTCGCTGCCTTGTCGACAGACGCAAGGATCGGAACCTGACGTTTAATAAAAGAAAGGATACTACGAGCTACGAGAGGGGCGGTGGCCACCACCACTCGTCCTTTCTCGGGTTTCGCAAACCCAGCTTGATAGCAAGTGGTCGTGTGGATGTACACCGGAGATGGGGACGGATTGGAAAATGACTCAATTGTTATCATTCCGACCGATTTTAAGTGATTCCTGGCGTCGGGTTGTGGTGTGTGGTTCTTTTCGCTCCGACCCGAAAGAGCCAGGCCGTAGTTCCTTTTGCAAACGGTTGCTCCGCTCGGGGCTCGGTTTTAGTTTCTATCTACTTTACATTCCACTTTTGCCCTTATCGCCGAAGAGTCAAAACCATGCGTGCATGCACAATTGATGAAATGAGATTGAATATTTAAACGTTTGTTTCCACTTTAGTAGCTCCGAAACGATGACGACGCCCGTCGTGGGGGAAATGTTTCAATCAACCAACAATATGGACACATGTTAGGAGTATCATCTTCTTTTGTATTTTTTCCTAACAGAGACATTTACGTCTTGAATTTTTGTTCTGTGTAGAAGAGTAGAATTTTGCTAGTTTTTTAAACAGGAAATGTGTGTTTTTTTATAAAAAATGCAAAAAAATAACCTGGAATTGTTTAACTCCTCTACTACTGGTTAAATGTTCTTCTTTTGTTGGGGGGAAAAAACATTCAAAGAGTTCATAGCAAAAGCTGTCATCCAGTCATTTCCATTCCATTGCATCGGAGCATTTTTCCCTCCGTTCTCCATTTTGACAAACCCCGGACATTACCGTCCGATGCACCGGGACGTGCCAGGAGCAAGTGCTCCTCTATTGAATGGCTCACGTTCTTGCAGACAGGTTCTCCCGCTTCTCGGTAAGCTATTTTCTTATCCCATTTTTTCCCATTTTCCGCTACGCTCGTTTATCCCCCCCGGCTCCGGCCCCGGCCCGGCGGTAAATGCGATCCTTGTGATTTCTTTCACCCTGCTCCATGAGAGCATAAATTATATGGCAGAAGTCATCGAATCTTTCATTCCACCGTTCAGCGACACCCGGAGGCACCCCAACCGTTCGCTCCACCAAATAGTGCCAGGAAAATGTTCGAATGTTCCATTGCTTTCTTTCGCTTTTTTTATTATTAAGAAAACCCATCCACCGAACGAATGCGAGTGCTTTCGGTCCATTTATCAAGAAGTGATAGGAATTTTCTTGCATATCCTCTTCCCTTGCTGAGGACTTGCCTCCATTGGAAACTGTTCGCCATCCAGGCGATTCTTTTCAATTTCCTTCCAATCGTAACACGATGCTTTCGTACGCGATGGCAGCAAAGCGGGAGCAAAATTCGCCTTCGACGTTCGACGAACAGACGAGCCGTTTCCATTTCCGACCTTTTTTTCGCCCGGCCGGCCCACACACTTCCACCCCCCCCCCTCACGTCGCCCAAACGGAGTGTGAAATTGTTTAAATATTTACCATACTCTGGAGGAGAAAGTCAAAATGATTTGCCATTTTCCGTTTAAAGTGCCTAAGCGTACCTGACGCGTTAAAGGAGTCACACCGACGAAGATGCCTACGGAAAAATACCTTTCGTTTCGATTGATTCGCTCCTCCTCTACACACGAGGTTCGACGGATATAAGCTGCGGCCCCAAACCGAAGCTGGGGCAACATTCTTAAATTGAAGCTTAGATTTATAGACGTCATCCGCATTGAGCAATTGCTAGCCGTGTCTAACGCTATGGATATGGGTTTGTAGTGCAATAAATATCGCAACCTAAATGTGTAAGCAAAATGGTTCGTTCTGTCCTGTAAATGGTACAGCATCTTGCAAAAGTAAATTAAAAATATAAAACTAACACAGAAAGGTGGTAAACCCCTCATGAAACATACAGGAAATACTCTTTACTAAAGATTCTTAAGATGTAATGGTCTAAGAATTGCTAAACGTTAAAAACGTACTTGAAATGTTCGTGTCTCGAGAAATTCCTATAAAAGAACTAGAACTTCCTTCTAAAAAGTGTTTTAAATAACAGTATCTGCAACACTTCATGTATCGTACTCTCATGCTTGTTGCGTCGCACGGAAGACTCAGCATTTAACAGCTTCCAAGCCTTCTCACCTTTTGTCACACGGCAATACACAGCTTCGTTGCAGCAAATAACACATAAAAGCAGATTATTTTCCGGTCCCGATTGATCGCATGATGTTGATGTAAATGATGATGACGGTGGTGTGGAGCAATCGACTGGCAACACATAAATCATGCCGCGTTTCCCATACTTAACCCGCCGCCAGGTAGCTTCATGCAGCTTGGTGGAGCCCTAGGTATAAAGATCCAACTCTCCATCTCATGACGACGGTCGGATGCGCCGCTGGCTTGATGTTGGTTTTTTTTTTATTGTTCGCTTCGCGCGTCGATGCCCATTCATTCCGCATCATTACGTCTTCATTATTTCATAATTTTCACGCGTTTTTCCACGCGGCAGCCGCCAACCCATCGCGGCAGAAATTAACACATTAGCGACTAATTGAGCATCTTGCACGCGCGCGCACTACCACCACCACTGCGCAAACAGTACGCTACCGTATTTCTCCGCTCCGTTATGGCGTTATGGCGAGCAAATAAGCATATGACCGATGGAAAGCTCACGCGCGGGGGGACGAAAGTAACGATCGCGCATTAGTGCATTAAAATCTCTCACCATTTTTGGTAGCGCTCAAACAAAAATCGAAAGAGTTCCACTGGCGTAAAAAGGAGTATACGTACACACGACGGTCCCATCAGTGGCAGTTATAATCGCAGCTAGCAGGCAAACTGCTAATAAAATATAAAAACAAACCCCTTGGCCACCACCGCCATCGCGCAACGGTACCGTTTGCCGACGGTGTCGGACCGAAAAACCGATTAATTTTAACGCTGATTGTATACGCTTGTTGTCGGCTGCGTTTAATGCTCGTGTTCGAATAATTTTTTCGGTCACTCGTTTATTTCACGCCCAAAAAAAAAATTGGGCGCTTTTCAATATTTATATTCGGTAAGTGAGCGATAAATGGGTCCCACAACAGAGTACCAGCAATCGGAGACATCGATTTAGCAGGCGCACCTCCTTCAGCCGGTGGGGGGTTGGTCGTTCGGTGTATTGAGGGTGAGTTGAAATGTCTTTGATTTGATGGAAATTATAATATCTTTCGGCTGTAGAAATAGTGTACCACCTTCCCTGGCCTGTCCCGTGGGGTCCCTCGGGCCGACCTATCGTTCCGGTTGCCCCCGAAATGTCAAACGTGTTCGAGGTCGCTTTTGTTGAGAAGTGGAGTAGAATGTGTCTGCGTTCTGCTGCCGAAACACTCCGAAGGGGTTTGTTTTCATGTCGGGTTCCAATTGTTGTTAACCGTCAAATCGTTTGTTCTCTTTACCAGGTGGATACTCTGGCCACAAATGTCTTTTAAACTTTTTTCGTTTTTTTCACAATATTTGAACTAATTTTTCCTGGAACTTTCAGCGTTCAGCTGCTCTGGAAAACAATGAATATTGAAATAACCGCCATCCGACACCAATTTAGGTTCAATTAATTAAAGCCTTTCTCTAATTACGATCGTTCAATCACTGAACAATTAAATGGGAAAAGCTACGTCAGGTAGCATTTAGGGGGGGGATAATACCTTTCCTTGTTGTGTTTTGCTTTTTTGTCGGAGTTGTACAATACGCGCCGAGCGTAAACATTTAAAAAAAATTGAAATAACTCCCTCAGAAAAGTGTATCATCGTTTTTGCTAACGAATTAAATTAAATTACCAATTAATGAGTAACATTTGGCGTGGGTTCGAGGTGGCACGGATACACACCATTCCGGGGTGCTTTTGGAACAATTTTACCCCGAGTGGATTCATTTCGCTTTGTGTCGCTTTTAATACACAATCCGATTGGCAGTTTGAATTGAATAAAATTCAGAGAAACCTGAACCTGAGTCAAGTTGAAAAGTGTGTTGTTGTGGAAGCGGTTTTTGATGTCATTCTCGTCGTGTCAAGCTGCTCCAGTTGCATGTACTTATTGATGTGTATGACGAAGAAAAAAAACAGATATATTATGCTTTAATTTATAACCTTTAAATTTCTTACAGTTCTTGTAATATTAATGTATAATAGAAAAATATTATTTTAATTAAGCTCAAAAATTAAAACGACTCAACACAAAGGACGGTTCTTCGGATTGGGGAGTGTGTGTTTTTGTACCCACCACTGCAACGAATGGGAGAAACACCAGAGTCTCAGGGAAAATGCGCCATAGGTTTATGCTGGGCCAGTCGGGACGAAGGCATTATTTCAATAAATCATAAATTTAACATTTAATGATCGTAAGCGATACACTGACGCGTCCACCCGTTGTGTATGCGATTGCGTATAAATGCTGCGATGCTCAGCTGGGATTATTTTTCTGCGCCACCAAGCACACCCAAGCCCACGGAACGGTCGTAATCCATCCGCCCCGGCATCACACACCAACAAACGCGCGCGCGCCTGAATCATCAACCCCCGTTGGTTGTCCCGGCGCCCCAAAGGTTCCGTGCGCCGAAGGTGTACACCGCGGACATCTTTGCCGCCGCCGCCAGATGATGAAGGTGATGGGGAAAGCGAGCACAAAAAGTGCATACATTGGTCACTTCTTGCGCCGGAGAATGGGGTTTAAGTACCCCGGGCCTCGGCACGCAAACGATTTATATCCACTTGCCTTTTGTTGGCACACACAACAGTTTGTCTGCTGCATGTATGTGCATAGTAGTGTTTCGCTCTGTGTTTTTCGTTTCTTCTTCACGCTCTCCTTGCTGTGGCTCCCCCTTGTTACAAAAATCCGTTTCGTTGCGAGACGTTATTTTCTTCGGTCTCATTATTTTACATCTTTATTTTCCAAGTTTTTACCTCTTTTTAAGTGGCATTTGTAATTTATTTGTCGAGTTTTACTACCTATCATCCCCATTCGTCCTTCCGCAAGCTTTTGATGTTTCAAGCTATCCTTTCAGCTCATCTTTGGCTTTTGTGGGGAGCTTTATTTGCGTTTGCTGTGTACGTTTCGCAACTGCTTTATTAGCCTTGTACTTGTGACTAATTCGTTGACGAGTACGCGCTTGTACGGTGTGCACTCTTCTTTTACGACCAAAATGTTTCATCAATGCCCTACAATTTCGTTCTATAACAGTTAAAAGGGTTTGTGTGTGTTTATGTATTTTTTTTGCTACTTCTATCCACTATCGCAAGCAATAAAAAGCCTTCACATGAAATGGGGCAAAATATTACAGAACCAAATGCAAAACAAACGCATTACGCACATCTATGCAGCGGCGCGAAGAAAGTTGGTTGTTTCGAGCGCAAGATTTATTAATTCCGCAAGAAAATGCACTATAATTAATGACAAGCGTCTTTAGCGCTTATCTTTTCTTTATGGTTCGATGGCGTTTTACGATAAGGTAGGGAAGCGATTTTTTTTTTTCGAAACAGAATATTAATGACTATAATTTATGCTAAATTATCGACATAAAGTATATCGCTTTTTTTTGTATTAATTTCTACCAGGAATAGTGTTTAAAATTAAAAGGGTCTTGGGGGTAATTTAGTGATTTTTTACCATTCATTATTGTCTCACTTTGAAGCGTTAAAATCAATCATGGAACACTATAACTATTAGTCCCGTCATTTTTCATAAATTTTCCAGTTTAGAGCGATTTCTTTCATACGTAAAATGCATAACTTCCAGCTGCGCCCAAAACACCCCAGTGTGTACCTTTATCCTTTTCCCACCAGTCATCTTGGCGCATCCTTTACGTTTTAGCACACCAAAACACCTAAACGGAAAAGTACACATTAGTGAGCAAAATGCAAACTGACGCCACAAAAAAAAAAAACACACATACACACCGGGGAGCAGCAATATATATGGACGGTGTTGCACACCGATACTGTTCAAACATATTTATACACCGATTACCGGGGGCTTATTTTCCATACTATTACCATAATTATGCTGTCAGTGGTGGTAATAAATACACCCATGCCACATACCGGTACCGGGCCGGGGTGGGGAGGGGTGTTGCTTTTTCGGATATTTTTCCAAACGCCGGTCGGTCGCCCGACGTGTCGCCTAAGACGACGATCTCCCAGCACACTGACGACGACGACGATGGTGGTGGTGGTGGTCACTGTAATGTGTTTTGGTCACCGGTCACCTCATCGTACACTGTCATCATACGGTTACACTCACTCCATGCAACCTCACCCACCACCACCCCCTTTAACCAATACAGCTCGGTTTTATATTCCAAATCCAAGGACCAAATCAGAACGTCAGGGGCAAAAAACCAAACGATCCTCCGGTTCCTAACGAACGAGCCCGGTGCCACGGTGCGCATACATGCATTACACCTTACCCCTCTCCCGCCGGGGGTGGGATGGGATGGAAGGGTAGCAATATGTGCTTCCATTCGGTTCCGAAACGACCGAAACTGACCATCATTTATATTATTCATTTTGCCACCAGCCGACGAAGCGATGGGGGTCTGGTGCCGCCCGTCTTTAATGTGTAGCAAAAGGCACCCGGGGACCTTTTTGCTTGTCCGTTGTCGTAAGACCACTATAATACTGCCAGCACACGACGTAGATTGAGCGCTTCGTTCGATGTGGTTTTTCATTTTTCCACCTTCTCCACTCTGTGGCATCATCCCCCACACGTGTGGTGGAGAAAGCGTTTTGTGTAAAATGCAAGGATTTGAGTAGAAGCAACACAGGAAAGGAAAAAAAGAAAATTCCCATCACCTCCAAACCCCCCCCCCCCGCCCCCTTCCCCCATCCTCTCCTCCAAGCCACCCCACCCCACCAGCTTTTCCACCCATTCGCAGCAGGCGGCACCAACCGGAAAAGAGTTGACAGACATATGTGTGTTTGTACACATGCAAGCCACCCAATGTTGGGGAGGAAAATTCCTCCCCCCTCCCGCCCTCCCTTCTCTCCCCCAGCCCGTCCCCGGCCACTAGTTGCGCACTGCCAGTGAGCGTACGCGCGGACCAGGACAAACATTCAGGCAGGTTTGCTTTCCGTGCGAAACCGACCACGAAAGATTGTGTTTAAAAGCGCGCACTTGCCATAGCGCACTGTGCTGTGTCGTCAGTGTGTGTGTGTATACGGCCCGCCCATCGGGGTGGATCGCATGCGGCCATGCGATGGGGTGGTTTTGGTTCCGGGAAAATGAATAGTGTGTACCACTAGCGGTTCAGGGGGTTTTTTGTTTCCTCCACCATAGTGCAGCAGTGGATGCATTTTTGCAGTGTGGAAAAACGCATTTAATCATCCTCTTATACCCAAAAGCGCACAGGAACTCGCTTGTATCCGGAACGGACTAGCAGCTTTTTTTTTGCGCTCCCGTTTATTGGACGTATTCGATTTTTCCTGTGTCCTGTGTGTTTTTTGTGTGTATTTCTAGAGTTAAATATTCATAGCATAATGAAGGGGGCAGGATTTATGGTTCTCGCGGCTTGAGATGATTCAGTAACGTTCCGAATCAAATCACTCGATCCCCTATTCACACCCTGGCAGTGTAAAGTGGCACCAACACAAAAAAAAAACAAAACAAATGGACACACTCTTGCAAAACCAGTAATATGCACAATTCATTGCACACACTTCCTTCGTTAAATGGGCTCGTTAATTTCCAAGATGCATAAAAAAGCCAAAATGAAACCCATAATTAAAGTAGGCTCTGTTCAAGGTTTGTTTTTTTTTTGTTATCAACCAATCGAACATTTTCTCGTTTTTTATTTACTTTACCGGTATTTTTTTTTCTCGTTTTTAAACGATTTGATTACTTTGCGACTCGTATTAACCCGCATCGGAGGAATGTTTGAGTTACTCTCTTAAAACGCATGGGAATTTTCGCCCTTAAACCCCCAAAACACAACGCACACCCCTGCTGCATGAAGCTCCCAAGGAGCCAAATGTTTGCCTTTATATTATTCTCGTTTCGCCTCTTACGGCCTTACGGCCTGCACAGTTTGCTTCTTTTTGTTTTCTTTTCCCTTTTTGGTCCATTCGCGTCCACAGTTCGCGTGGCCATGCGTAATTGTAGCGATAGGTAGAGATATCAACTGCATTAATAGGTTATCTACCTTGCCGTTCTGGTTACTGCCTTCTGCTTCATGTCTTCCAACTTTATGACTTTCTCTCCTGTGGTGGAGTTGGATAAGTATAGTAAGGGGTGGGGGAAGATGATATGAAGTTAATCATAATTTAATTAGATTCAGTTGCATTCTCTCAAGTATGTGCTTACTTTTTCGAAACACGTTTAAAAGCTGCACACATTAATAAGTTAATGTGCCTGTGCCGTCGCTTCCACGTTCTGGGTCGTCTGCTGGCTTGATTAAGATGCATTGAATGGGTAAATAGTGTTTTTTTTCGCGTTGCGGTAAAAGAAAGGCAGATGCGTTGGCATTTTACAACTTTTTTGCTCAGGAGTGTGATAAAAAATTGTTTGCAAAGTTAATTAAATGGAAGAAAAAACTTATAAAAAAAACCTCCGTTTTTGTCATGTGTTTTTTCCTTTCATTCATGATGATAAGGTTTTGATTAACTGTTTTGATATTTGCGTTTATTAAAAACAAAACGTTAAATAATGTATGCCATAATGTTTAATTTTTTTATGCATAGTTACAAAATATTAGCAAAGTTTAATCCAAAAAATGGGGGCGCCTGGTGTATTTCACCAAGTGGCGGTTCCTGATTTCTATTTCACCTTTTTTGTTTTGCTTACGCTAATTAAATCAAAATGTACAGCGAACCTCTTAGCATTGTGTATTTGCACTCTCACTTGAATTAATTAAAATCAAAATTAACCTTTTGCGCCCAAACGTTTCCTCGCTCGCTCGCGGAGTAATCTTTCCCCCCCCCCCCCCTGGTTTTGTTCGTTTTGCATAATGCATGCTCAATGATTTGTACGAATTTTTGACCGATTTAATTAAACTCGTATTCCGCAGTATTCCGTCATGCACACGAAACTGGGTTCGCTTTCATTTTTTTTTTCCAAGCAAAAGCAAGCGCTTTGGTGTGCGTCCAGAGAAACGCAAGTGCGAAGACTTTTCATGGCTCATAGACTTTGCATAAAACCCTCATCAATCAATCGTCAGCTTCTGATTTTTACCGTGCCAACCTGTCGCAAGGATATTTTCGACCTTCGACCCGGGTGCCGCCTAATCCCGTCGTGCATAGCTTACGCGTCGCGTATCTTCCTCTTTGTTTCGACTTCAAGATGGCGAGAGCTAGAGAGCTCGATTACGGTGCTGCTGCTTGTTTAGCGTGTTTAAAGTGAATGAACGCAGGGAACTCTTTTCTTCCGTATGGCTAAATGTTCTTTTTTTCATAATGAAACAAGAAGCGAAACGTTCCATAATGTTTTGTTTCTTTTTTCTCTCCGTTATGCTCCTAGATCTCCTAGGAAATTTAAATTCCATTTTGTCCCCCTTTTTTCCTGTGCTTCATAGGAACTTTTTTTTTTGTTCCGGTACAATATACCCCGGTAGCTGATGAAAATAAATAGTTTATGTTCATCACTCCCCAACAACCATAATCTAAAACTGCTGATCTCTGTTGGAGGCCAGAGAGGGGGGTGTAGATGTGCCAAAAGTGTCCGGATGCGCTTACGTTTGCGAATAACACGGCAAATGTTTATATCCCGCTAAAACAATCATTCCTACCAACCGTTCCGCCCAAAAACACACACACACCGGTTAGTGGCGTTTCCGTTGCCAATAAACGACAGCATTATCACCTTTACTTGAGTGCCTAATAAACACACGGTTATGTGTTATCCTTATCGCTTTCCGCGCGGTGTTCCACCGTGACGGAGACCAGAGACCCCAACCGTCCCATTCGGGGTGCTTCCTGTTTGCTTTGGTAGACCGGGGGGGTTTGTTTTTTTTTTTTTTTGCTCCTGATGTTATGTCCCGAAAAAAAAAACACTAACCCGATGTCTTCTGCCTTCCGGAACGCGTGCTGTATCGGTATCGGATGACGGTGACGGATGGATTCGTTGCTTGGGCTGTACGGGGAAGCGTCGAACCCATCAAGACCCGGTACAGGTGTGGGAGACGCAATGATAAATGCTTCCGATGATATCGAACATAAAACGGATTAAGATTAAACATATTGACTGTTTTCCTGTCCCCGCCAATTGCGGAAGCTTGTGTGTGTGTGTGCCGATCCTTACTCAAGGATTTATGGAAGCGGGAAAAAGCGGAGACCCAAGGAAGAAGGGAAGGCGCGCAAGGTAATCGTTTTTCTCCGCGATAAGCTCCAGCTAATGGGGGAAGAGCTGAGGTGATTCGTTTGAAGGTGGTGTTTTTTTTTGTCTTCTCTTGCTGTTGGTTGTTGTTGATTTGCTCACTAGAACTCGGGAGCAGTTTATTGATTCGGTTTATGGGACGAGTTTTCACCTTACGGTATAATACACCTAAACAGTCCACATATAAGTTGCTGCGCCTTTCCGAGCTGGGAAGGTTATTTTATTTTCCATTTTTACACACCCCCGTGGGGCGAATGTGGATGTATATGTCGTACTTCGATTTATGGACAAAAATCAATGATCTCATGTACTCTGTTTATGGGCAAAATGGGAAACCTTTGCAAGGGAGAGAGAGAGAGAGAGAGTTACAAACGATCCCGGTGCTGTTTAAGTCATTCTCGTGGGATTTATTATCCTATTCGCGAATTGGTAGTATATATTCCTACGAGCCGATTATTCTGCACGGTAAATCTTTTTCGCTTTTTATATGTTTCGGTAATGACAAAACGGTTGATGTGTTGTTGTAAAATAAAGATCGAATTGTTTAATTATTTACCTTCCACACTCAAGCATGTTTCCACCAATTGTTGCCGATACATTTTAATTGTTTTTAATACACTATGTTACAAATATTTGTAAATATCCTTTTTTAATATTATTAAACTTAACTTAATTTTACCCTAACTGTCACGCGGAGACCTCGTATGTACAGACATTGGGAATAAGAATTCACTAAGATACACTCGAATTTCCGCTGGTATCATGGTGCAATGTCGAATTAGAAGACATTTTCAACACATTTATTGCTAGTGAATTTAAATTTTGTATAAAATATGTTTGTTTTGACAGTCAAATTTGTAAATCTGAGATTCTGCTTCTCTGCTCTAGTCTTCGAGGATATTTGAGGCCCCTGGAAATCTTCTATGGTGTATGCACTTTATAGTGCTTTTAAATTTTCATACAATTGCAAGTTGTTCAAAGGTGTATATAATATGTATATTTCTTAGTTTTCTGACCAATTTGCACATTCTTCTACACCTACAACGTTACGCAAATTAACCCTGACCATAATATACCGAATTCTTCAACGTTCCCGCGCACTATCCGTTCCAATTTAATAACCATTCTTTATGTGACCACCAGAGATAAACTGCCAAGGCACCAACAGCGGGAAGATCCCGCGTAAAAGATGCGCGAAATGCAAATGCTCACGCCCTTTAGAACGAGCTTCCGAGTTTGTCCTTCTTTTAACGGCTTTTAATGCACTTAGAGTCTTATGCACTGGCACCGGATTACTGGCACTTACTAACGCAGGCCCGCAGGATTAGCATTAGGGCTCGGGGGCAGTCCTTGGCAAAAGGGTTCTGCTGTTCCCGCACACCCTGTTATGTAAGCGCCCCGTACATTCTTCGCAACGCGCGTCGTAAACTATCGCTCGCTCATTTACTGCTTCGCACCGCGCCGGGTCGCGGAAAGTGTGAAAATGCATTTCTGCGGTCTCTGCGACCAGCCTGTCCTCCGCGCGCAATAAGTGTCCGCATCCTCGCCAACAAACCCGCACCACCGAACAGGGATGAAAATCTTAACCTTCACCGCGTGCGCTCGGTTCGCGCGAAAACAGAAACACAATGCGCGCGTCCGGCGACACGGACGGAGTGGTGCGAAAAAAACCCGGAGAAGAACTATTATTTATCTGCCTTTCTCGGGCGAATGTGCCTCGCATTTGTAATGTGCCCTTTTGGGTGAGCAAAGCACCCAGGACGCGCAGAACGTGCACAAGCGCGCCGGGAGCAAATGCGGGAAAGATTTATGTTGTCTTAAGATTACAATATTTTTAGTATAAATAATTTCGGTAAAATTATTTCACTATAATTGGATTTTTTATTCCGTCGCCTGGGGGTTTTGCTTGTTGCTGTGCGAAAAATGTCACAAAACACATACACACGCGCGGCCAGAGCCAACGATTGTCCCAATGTGCCGTTGAGCGTGCTGGCAGCAACAATCTGCTGCTGCACCAAATGCTAAACTTTCCCATCCCCAACCGAACGGGGGTGGAACTTCATTACTTTTCGCTTCGTAAATGATGACGGCCATAATGGTTGGAAAATTTAAATTAAACTATTCTATTATGAATAACAATAAATTAAGAGAGCGCCGGCGCTAACAATGCTGAACTCGTCTTTCCTCGTCGCGCTTTTCGCCCCGATCTGATGCTGTTCGCATCTTGGTTCTGCTCGGCCTGCAGGTAATGCAATTTGTATGCCGTCTCGTACCGCCATTGTCAAAACGCCACCCCACCGGGGGGTTCCGTTCCGGTGCGGTGTATTTTTCTCACTTCAACCGTTGTTGTCGAGCGCTAGTGCGCTAGCTACCACGGGGCTTAATATTTTAACCTCGCATTTTACAGTGACTTTAGCAACAAAAATGCCACCCTTTCATTAGGCTTCAGTCCCTGGGGAGGGTTTAAAAAAAAAAAGGGGCATCCGCCGGGTGCATGACAGAGAGCACGAGAATAAAAGATTGAAAGGTGGTAACCCTTGTTTTGTTGGAGCTTATGGGGGGTTGCACAACAACAACAAAAAAAAAGTTGCGTTCGAAAAGAGGGAGTAACGCGAACTGGCAAAAATTAGCACCGCCCATTTAAGCAGACCCTGATACGGGAGGCTCCATAAAATGCTAATACCTCGAGGCCGGGCTAATTCGATAGGAGAATGGTTTCGGTAATGCAATTATCAGTACCCCCCTGCATTGCATGCATTGCAGAAAGTTGGATGCAAGTGCAATGGAAACAAGTAAGAAGCTTCTGTGTATGAAACTATTAATATAATACACAAATCATTACAATTTCTTACTGAAACCCATTTCAGTGGTGCATCCAGTAAACCGTTTGGCACTGTAATGCGATCGTACTTCTCTCGCTAGCGCTCGAACACCGCATGCCCCGCAATGTTGTGTACTTAAATAAATAGCACCAGAGTGGCACATAAGTGAATGATTAATATCCTAATTAGCATAATGAGAATATAATAAGTCATTTGAAGTCCACCACCACTTGATTTCATTGCGAATTCCGGCCATATACGAACGGAAACCCCCCCGGCACCCGAGCGTAAGTTTGTTGCTACCATTTATTTCCGCCCTTTCCTGCACGGGTGGGTTTAAAATTTATGCACACACTGTAGAATTGCATTGTTGCGCTCCTCCCGGTCACTCTTCGATCGTTACGAAGGGGTTTTTGGCTCGAGAACTACTCAAACCCCATCCTCTCGAGGACTTGCGGCGGTATCGTCCTGTTGTGTGTGTATGTGGACCCCGGTTTTGGCATTATGCACCACCGAGGAGGTGTTGATGAGTGGTGCGTGGTGAATTTTTATTGCAAAACCTTTTTTTTCCAGCTTTATGTCCATTTAAAGATGCGAAAACTGATTACCTGGTGCGGCCGGTGAGATCGTTTCGTCCATTTGGGCAATAATTGGGCAGGCACCCCCACAGTCGGCATTCTCCTGACCATCCTCCTTGCCCTTGCCCTCGAAGCTTTCGAATTTCCTGGCGATAAAACGTATATAAGTTTGTGTGTATGTCTGATTGTAAATGTATATGCATCAGAAATTAATGATTATTTGATTATAATGTTTGCGGGTAGTAGTCGGTAGGTAGACGAACGTTTTGGTGGATCCCTTTTTTCGGTGTTTGGTGTACCGCTGGTCGCTGTTAATGCGTTTTTGATATCAAAATCATATGCCCACACGTACATGCCACTCCCCAACCACCCCGGGGGTGCCTGTGCCGTTCGTTTGTTGATAATAGTTGCACGGCAAAAGTGGTGTGAGACCGGCACCAGCAGCGGATTACATTTTGCGGTTGGATGAAGTTTCCGTGAAACTCGAAAACCCGTACACCAGTGGAGAATTGGACGTTTGTGCAGCAGTTCCTTTGCGCGGTGGCTACAAATGCAATGTGTGCTGCTGTCGAACTCAAACGAGATGCGGAGTTCTTGTTCTTAGAAAGTCGAACTAATTGTACAGGTGTCTCTCCACCATTATCGACAGACGCGAGGCACGCCTTTGCGCAGGCGAAATTCCCACGAGTTATGCTGGTTCCGGGAATCAAACATCACCCGGTACGCTGGCCATTTACATTTCGGCTAAAGATGATGGCAGACATATTGGAGAGAGAAATACTCTTCTTCTTCTTCTTCTTCTTCTGTCGACAGTGTTTACCTCCTATGATGCCAGAGGTTGGCTCATAATCAGAGTTTTACTGTCTCTTTAGATTAGACCTGTCAGTCTATTTCTCTTTCTTTTTTGTGTTTGGAATTGCCGTTGGTAGTTTAGATTCTTTGCCTTTTTTTCTATCTATCTATTTTCTTTTCTTCATTTTGTTTGTTCTGTGGGTCTTCTGCTCAATTGTTTTTTTTTTATCTTCTTGTTTGACTAAGCTTTGATTTTTTTTTAAACTACCATGTGTTTTGCTGTGCAAAAGGCATGTAGTTAGAGTCTCTGCCTATTTATTTATTTTTTTCCTGCATTTTTATTTCATTTTTTCTCTTTGATTTATTTATTTATTTTTTTCTTCCTTTGTTTTTTTTTCTGGCAGTTCAGCGATCTTCTTATCATGCTTTTTCCCTGTGTGAAAAAGGTGAAAGAGGTTATGGCCTTCTACTAGTATTTTTTTGTCTAATCTTATATTTCTATATTTTTTTCTGTTATAAAGTTTGTTAGTTTCCTTATTGTATCACCAGTTTTTTCCTTCCATTTTGTTTGTAGTACTTGTTTTGTTATTCTAGCTTTGGTATGGTATTTTGGGCATTCAAAAATCATATGCCATCCTGTCTTTGGTTTATTACTTTAAATACTCAAGGACCGTTAGAAAATGCATACGCCAAAGGAATACAAATACGGCACACTGTGCACTTCACCCGACGGACTTGCCGTTATAGGTGTCAAAATGTGTCCGCTCGCTGCAAAACCAGTGCTTGTGCATCCTGCTAATTTCCTGCCCGTTGAATCATGCAGCAAACCGATGCTTTTCGGCAGTTCGGCGCTCTTTTTCGGGCGTCACGACGCGGGACGGGTAATTGGGTGAGCGCTAATATGCAAGCAATGGTCCATCGCAGTATAAACCGATAGTTAGGCCCATAAAAGGAACCTCTTACGGCGGTCGTGCGGATCGATCAAGCACACGGCGTACACGATTCAATGCACTGCGCGTCATGAATGCCAACATCGCGCACAACAACATCAATCGAAAAGAACCGTTTGACGCAAAGCCGTCAAACGGACAAGACAAGGTGCAAAAAGAAATAGTAAACATTGTCCAAAATAAAAAAACGAAATAAAACAAAAAAAAAACAATCAAACTTTATATAATGACTGCTTGGATGGGGCCTTACACGCTTTTTTTGTTTACACAACCAACCAAGAAGGAACTTTTGTAAATAAAAAAAACTAATAATAAAAGCGATGAGGAAAAAAAACCCAGCATAAGTGACAGTGGATTGGTACTGGCGCTCGAACGACGTGAAGAAAAGCGCAACGAACGAAAAAGAAAAATTCCCCCCGCGTGAACAAGAACAATCGCGGTTGACAGCAAAAACCCAGCAAAGACAGAAAAACATGCACACCGACGGCAACAAAACAAAAAAAAATGCGCGGACTATTGAAATAATAAAAATAAATATAAATGTTATTTACCGGATGCCACCAAATGTGCACCTGAGCGGAATAGTTAATGCGTTTGCCACTTTCCCGCTCGCGACGACCTCGTCGGGCCACGCCACGCCGAGAGTAGTTGCGCTTGCGACGAAAGATAGCGCACCACTTGGCTTGATGAAGAATTTAAACATTTGACCACGGTGGTGGTGGTGGTGGTTGCATCTCGCGACCAAACGAGCGACGGTCCGAAAAACTGTGACGAAGGAATTTCCTTTCGCGGGTTTTTGATGATGCCAGGCCTCGGAATTGGAACGAGCGAAAAGCCGTTCAAAGCTAAGAAACGCATCGCTTGTAGCGATGTGTCCCCGAAAGCGTCAAGTGTAATGCAGGAATTTGGGGAACGTGTGAAGGTAACAAGTGTCCAACAGGGGGGGGACAATTCCACTATCTTATGACTCGCCTGTCGGGTTGGGAGTTTGAACAGAAAATAAACCAATGCTCCAGCTCCAGTTGCGGCCGTTTATAAAAAAGGAGGACGTACCTGCATGTCTTAGCTTGGAGCTTAAAGTGTTGGAATCCATTTCGTTGATATTCCACCGGGTAATGATCATATAATTAGCATCCACGAATAAATCTCCCGAGCGTAATTTGGTTCCCGGTGGGGGGTTGGCGCTCTCTATGTCTTGGCGCAGCTCGGCGTAATGTGAGTAATGTCTCTTTTGTCCTGTCCGGGAGCTTAAAATCGGCTAGCTAGCTTGGATTCTAATTTTATGATACCCGTTTCACAAATCCCACCCCACCGAACCATGTTTTTCCCCCCTCAAAATTCGGGCATTTGTTTCTCACGGGAACACTGTCATCTTCCGGTGACAAGGGATGAATAATTAAGTGCTACCACTCGGTGAAACTCTCCAAACATGGGGCCCCACACCCCCCCATCCCTTTAACAAAATGCAGATGAAGGGAAAAAGTTCTAAAGGAAAGCATTCTCATCTACTCTAATGCATGGCCAACGGAACGGTGGAAAAAGGTATCACAGGATGATGGAGTTGCTGGATGATAATGATGTGGAGGGATTGAGTTAGGGTGCGCAAAAGCAAGGAAGCAGCATCCTTGTATGTGTGCTTGAACTACACAAACACACACACACCAAAAAAAGGCGAATAAGCCATAGAAAAGCCCAACAAACACCCTATGCCCACTTGTTTAAACTTGTATTTCGTGCAGTAGCATAACAGATAGATCATCAGCGTTGCTGTTGCTGGTTGCTGCTGGTATGTGTTGCTTACCTGGTTGCGCGAAGTTTATGCAAATGTTATCTGCCCGGTTTTGCCTCTGCATGGTCGCAACATCAATAGGAATACGTCGCTGTCCTCGAGCGAGACGAGTAACATAAAATTGCATACTTAAATAGCAATTCTTGGATAGATAAAGCAATATTAATATTGAAGAATTACTATTTATATTAGTGTTATATATAAAGGTGTAACTTCCTTTAAAAAATGTTCCCAAATTGTCGCTGTGACACGTGTACAGTACATGGTGAATTCCCAGCGTGTGTTGCACTTTGCCTTTGCACAACCTGAAAAACGCCATCACCCAAGAACGTTCAGCCCCGCGCATCCTTCGTAAAGTTGTCGCGCCGTGTGCGCGTTAAAACTTTGCGCGATTATTCTTCCACCTTTCTTATCGCAAACCCAAAAAAAAAGCGGTAAAACACCGGTGGACGAGAAAAGGGGCCGCGAAAGGTTTGATAAAAATAAACGTTAAAGGTAGCGCGGGCTTAAATCGCTCTGGGACGACGCGTATTATGAAGAGAAAACCCTAACTCGCCTCATTCCACTGGGGAAAACTCCACCGCCGCCGCCCCACCAAAGCCAGTTCGTCTAACTTTTCTTCGAAAGATGTAAGATGCAAACAGAGCACCAACACCACCACCACCACCGGCAAAAGTTTATCGAAGATTTTCGTCATTATACAACGGATGGAACACACCGTTTTACACTGTTATTTTCATCGCAACACTTCTTCGCCAACGCGCCCGGTGTACGGTAAGCAAAACCGAACAGAAAACCCCAAAGTGTCCCCCCCTCATCCCCCCAAAAAGCCATAGATGTCGCGCAAATACTCATAAGTAAATTTTCGCCTCGTACGTGTTCGATATCGTTAGGGAAGTATTTTAAGCTTGTCCCAATATTTCGCTCGCTCGGGAAAAAGGCGATCATCCCTTCGTCACACCACCACCGCACCGGGGGAATGGGGCAAACTCACTCCGAACCGAGTCGCACTCGCAAAAAGATGCAATCGAGCCACACAGGGTAAGGGCGAGGCACTTTTGGGAATTGTGTGGCAAGCGAAAGATCTCATAACGGTGAGGGACGATGTTTAGGGTGGATCTGCCCGAAACAAAACGGATAACGGCACGGCGTCGTCGTTGTCCTTTTCGAAACGAAGGTGCCATTTTGCTCACCAGTGATCCTGTATCTCGAGGTACATGACTTTCGAGCTATCTCCGCCCAAGAAGGAACGTAAGTCATGAGCATAAGATTTGTCTTGAGAACCCTGCCCGCCTTCCGTGCGCTTGCGGATGCATAATACCGATGTCGTCCTGGCGGCTGGAGCTATGCGTCCCAGGGCGCAGTTTAGAACGCAATTTGCACGTTGTTTTATCGAAACGAAACACCGCCCAAGGTGATGATGGTCTCCGGTTGTTGCCGGTTTTCGGAAAGGGGGACACGACCATACATACCATACAGTAAAGTGTAGTATATGCATCATATCTTATGAATTTTTCCGTTCCTCCCGTGCATGTTAAAAGTACCTGTGAGGTTTTTTTTTCTTTGCCTGCTCTCTCTCTCTCTCTCTCTTCTTTGTTGAAACTTTTAGCCTCGGCTTCGGGAAGGATTATTATTGCCACTCACAGCTTTCCAGCTTCCTTACCGGGGGCATTATTTCCCGAAAGCATAAGAAGAACGCTCACCGTTCGGTTCGGTGCCGTTGTCGCGCGTTATCGTAATGGGGATCACTTTTAGGATGGATGGCACGTGGGCCACGCGCGCGGGCTGTTCGAAGGTGTTGTGAGATTTTAAACTTTTCACAAAATAGCAGACAAATATCTCCCATCATCATCATTACGATTATTACGAAAAGACACTGGTGGAGAGAGAGTTGGTGCAAGGAAAGAGGGCACAAAGGAAGGTTGGCTTCTTCACGGCAATTTCGAAAGAAAACCGTGTGTGAGTGTGCGTATATTGCTTTACTTCAATTCCCGACTAGATTTCTACATCCAATTCCATGAGAAAGTCAGCGGATAAGCATAAGTAATGGTGCTGGTGCTTGGGTATGTTTCCTTCATTTGGCTGTAGCGCACAGGAATTATTGCCAACACCCGGTTGTGTCCCCAATTCAAATGGCGAACTTTTGCCCAGCTAATTAAGATAGCTGGTTTTGGCTACGATTTCTTATCCCTACCCGGCATGCCATTTACGTGTGAGCATGAGCTACCATTCCTTTGCCATTTGGAGGAATGGCAGCATCTCCATAAAAATAGTACACTGAACGGTGGTAATATGCTCTTTGGATGCTCCAAAATGCGTTTAATCGTACCGCTTATTATCCTTCTGGTCTGGGTGCTGAAGCAGAAAGGGAAAACTTCTTAACTGCTACTACCCATCGTTGTGTGAGCCGTAAATGGAAAGGAATGGACGAAAATAATGTCCTTTTTTGCTTAAGATTCATTGAACTTTATGAACTTATACGCCGCACTCACCCGGGAACTCTCCAATGGCGGTGGAAAACTTTTTGGAAGAGAAATTCTACGAGTGGAGATCAATATTAATATGGCTAAATATTCTTAATTAAGAGTAGAATTTTATTCTTGTTTGCTATTGTTGTAGATATTGAAGTAAACAAAAAAAGGAATTTGACACTGCTTGACGTTGTATTTAAATGAATTAGCATCTTTGCGTCATTGTGTCAACTGCACTCTTTTCTTCGCTCGTGTTTGTGGAACACCCCAGCCGGACCACTTCTCCGGCCAAGATCCCAGATTTGAACCGTTCGGTTAGTTTATGATTCTACTCAAGTCTCCGGTTGGATTTACGGTTAAAATGCTGTCCGTGTCGTCTGCTGCCCCGCCAGAGAGATCTGATTATCAGCGCCGGTCTCTCATACCCGCATGTAGATATACTGCATCCGCACACACGCCGGTCCCCTTGTACCGGAAACAAACCGATCTATCAGTCGAAAGGACGCACAAAAGAATCGTATTAAACTTTCCATTAACCAACCGATTCCATATCGTTACTTTCATCGCACGGGGACACACACACACACACACACACACACACTGACAGCAAAAAGAAAAGGAAAATTTAACACTCCTGACACTTTGACGTCCAGCAGGCGCTTTTGCTACACTCTTCCCCTGGGGTGTTTGGAGGCAGAATATCTCTTCGGGTGGCGAGTGACAGATTTTTTTGTTGTTTCCTTTCGTCTGCTCTGTGTCGTTCCACTCCATCCACCATCCGGTGATCCTGACGGGCCTACGCCCAAACGCCACAAAGCGAGTGGACCATCAATGCGACACGGGGTAAACCATAAAACACCAGACATAAACCGTATCGAAGAATTGCTGAGAAATAATTAAAATAAATCATGCCGTGAATAGCAAATGAGTGCGAGTCTGATTGTTTCCCCCTTTTGGGGAGGGAAGGAATATCTTTTTTTCTGTTATTATCTTATGCCCCTACTCGAGTGAAAACACTGACACTGAACTGGTCACCTCTTCGCCGTGCAAACCCCGTCGCTCCTTCGCGTTTGTTGTTTGGTTGGCTTTCAATTTTCACCCTTACATTGTTGTCACCACAACCGGCCACAAATGCAAATGCAGAAATGTTTTTATCTTAACCGTTGTGCCCGTCTGGCCACAAATGCACAAAATTTGCGTGAAACGCTCATAATTTATGCACACGCACACGAAGATGGGGGTGCTTGCTTTCTTTGGCTGTCAAATTCGTTATTGGAATTGCTTCATTTTTACAACCTTTACACGCGGTAATATTTTCAGTGTAATATTGTTGTGGAAAAAGATGTCTTTCAAATTTATCAAATCAAGTTGCCCGAGACTTTTTTTTTCGCTGGAGCCAAGGTCTGTGTAGGATAGAGGTCGAGTAATATAGAGCAATTTGACAAGTAGTCAAAAGTTTGTTACACGTGATTTGACGTTTGGACGCCCTTTTCCGTTCAAATGTTTTGTGTGTAGTTGTGTTGATGAATCGGGAAGGAATCTTACACGGGCGACGAAATGTCAAATGAAATCCAAAATGGCGAACCTCTATCTTGGCTATTTTACTCGACCTCTATCCTACACAGACCTTGCGCTGGAGCATTAAAACGACATAGTAGGCCATTGTCTTTCTTGTAAACGCTTGGAAGAATTATTGGTCCAAGATCTAGATGAGATTTGAACCACTACTCTATTGGTGTACTAGATCAAGCTCTAAGTCACAGGGTTATTAAGCATCTCCGACCGATAAACCCGATTTTAGCACCAAAAACACCAACAGACAGAATACGTTCGTTACAGTTTGCTTTGTAAATTTAATTTATGTTTTAGTGTTATGATTTCAACAATTCAATTTTAATACAGACAACCCCATTTACGATGGCTTTATTAACATCAGCAAACCAAATTTGTTTCAACGTATCGCAGTAACAACAACTTTTGCCAGACCATTTCTCTCATCATCTACGCCATAAATTACAAAACTACCCGTCAGACCGGCTAATGGTAGGCCTAACCGTTCCACCAAATCAATTCCCAGTCTTCGAAGGGAAAATGCGGGTGGATGTGCAGAATTTATGACTCCATAATTGGTTGCGCACCTATGAGTACCGTCGACGCGTTTTGGTTGCCTTCATCTAAGCAACCACCGCTGAGCCGCTGCCAATGGAGCCGAAAATCCCTCGAAAACGCCTGAAGACGTCTGTGCAGCTATAATTGTTTCCGCCGTACAATACGTTTGCTGCACCGTGCATCCGCATCTTTCGTACGTGTACGGCTGTACCTTCCATCTTGCCAAACCTAGGCGGCGCGGGTTTTTGAGCCACTCCACGAATGGCCGAGGCGCACACCACCCCATGGTTTGGTTCGGTGTGACGTTTATGGACTTTCGCAAACCGACCGAAGGATGGAAACTGGAAATGCATTACCTACCGCCCACCGCGTGTGGTGTGTGTGTGCCACGCTGATTGTTGTTTATTTTAAAATTTCACGCTGAATTAGGCCAATAAAATAATAGACAATTACTTTATTTCCTTTCCACCCGAGAGCAGGTCCGCAACGATCCCACCGGTTTTTATGAGCATTATATTTCACGCATTTTACGATGTGTGCACTCTCCCAACGCATCTTTCATCGTTTGCCTTCTTTTTTTTGTTCTTCTTTCCATTTCGCCAGGTAAGCATCGTCGTCAGTTGGGGGTGGAAGTCGTGGAAGAGACCCCCGCGCGTTGGTGGTGGGGGAGTGGGCTTTAAAAGCCCGCTGCAACGTTGCGCAACAGTTTGCATCTTCATTGCTGCAATTCATAACTCCGCTCTTGCGGTAAGGTAAGGCGCGTGGAATGAATGAGTAGATGATGATCGGTCGGTGATCTTGTAGTGGAGAGAGAGAAAAAAAAGGGCACACACATACAATGGCTGAGAACTTATCAATATAACACCCAGTTAACCAATCGGTTCGCGCAGATATCGTGTGCTGTTCCGTTGACACGAACGGGAAACGGTGCGCGCAGTGTGGCGTGCCGATGGGACCGCGATCCAGCTGATTCCGCATCATCGTGAGTGCATAATGAATTTTAAATTTTCGGTACCTTCATATTAGATGCGAATCGATGTTTTCTTCTTCGTCGAGCTCTGCACCCTCAAGACACACACACACACGAACTGCGCGCATCCATCCATATGCAATTGCAACGGGCATCGGTGCATAATGCAAGACGCACCGAGCAATTCATTCACTTTTTGGAGCAGCTGCAATTTTGAGCAATTCTTTTCTCAACTCGCTGCTGCCGCTGTGTTTGCTCGGCGGTGGCCAACTCGCTTGTTTACCACCGTTTTGCCATGCCCCATAATTGGCATTAATGATCAAATGCAGTGGCGGGGCTTTGTGGACAGTATCTAAAAATGTTGACCTTCACCCGTTCACGGTAATGGCCGGTTTCGGTGGTTAGCTGTTGCGAATCGAGAACCGTTTGCCAAAACCCGTCCCAAAACGTCGCCTACCCAGGTTGCCCCCATCATGCAGGTATGAACGGGTGAATAAACATTAGGACACCGTTATGGTAATCGGGTGTGTGCATGTGAGAGGCCATGCGGAAATGCACGAAAATAATAAATTGAATAATGTAATTAAAGTGTTATGAAGCCATAAAATTGAACACTCGATAAGTTTGATTAGCATATAAATTATCCACTCATGGTACGGAACTGCTGCTTGCTGCTGCGTGCTCAGTGAGCTTCTCATGGATGATGATGATGAAGAATGGCCGGCAAGAAACAGCTGAAAAAACAGCTGGAATGTGTATTTATTCATTTGAAAACTCTTCTTTATTTTATCGACTTTTTATTCAGCGTGGAATTAATTTAAAAGTTCACCGGAGAATAATAACCCTGCAAATATCTTGAAGCTTTTGAATTTTAATCATGTTTTTTTTATCTTTACTAAACAAATAAGTCTTTGATGCTTAAGGACATTTCGACACATAACCGTAATATATGGGTCACATGATTTAAATGCAAACCAATAAACTCCAAGATGTTCAATAAATTTCCACCGTTAAAACTATACCTTTGACAGCTGTCCTATATTTCGCCTCTCCCTACCATACCCCCATTTGTCACATTCGTTTGCACGAGTGACAGTTGATTTTGGCACCGCTTCAACCACACACCCACTTCCCTTCGATGGTTAAATAAATGCCCGATCAACAACCTATCCTATATTGCGCCCCGGTGGCAAACACTTTTTCGACGATTCAATTACTATGTGCGCGCTCTGCTTCCTGCTACTACAGCAGCAAGCATTAACTTGCTCTGTACAAGCATTAACTTGACGATGACAGCTCAAACAATGGTCAATTGTGAAGTGATGTCATCGCGCGTCCCCGTTTCCTTGCGTACGCGGCCAAGAAAATCACAAACGGCAACATTATATTTATGCGCCGTCCTTCTGTGTTGCGCGGCATGAAGGCAAAGTTTATTTATGCAAAATTGTGCGAAGTTCGCGAGTGAACACACACACACACACACACACAGACAGGAATTGCGGGGGTGTGGTGTACACGGTGGGATAGCATAATATGATGGTAGCATACGGAATTGGGATAGG
This sequence comes from Anopheles moucheti, assembly GCF_943734755.1. Classification (NCBI taxonomy): domain Eukaryota; kingdom Metazoa; phylum Arthropoda; class Insecta; order Diptera; family Culicidae; genus Anopheles; species Anopheles moucheti. The sequence goes on from NC_069141.1 coordinate 17,717,932, forward strand.
AAAGCCAGCGTCGACAAATCATCGTTTTGCGAACACAGGTTGCGAAGAACACACGACGACGCACCCTTTTGCCCGATTCGGTGCGCAATATGTTCAATTTTTTTTCCTGCCCTTCCTTGTGATCATCATCGTTCGGAAGAGCGGCATTATATGAAGTCGATGTCAAGTATTGCTTGATTTTATTCTTTCGTTATTTTGTCCCCTTCGCGCGATATTCACCCGGCGAGAGGGCTAATCAAAATTTCGCTCTCGCTTTATTTATCTTCCCGGCAATCCCAATCATAACTCTATCAATCTTCTGTCAAGCCGGGAACTTTTCGTACAGGGTAACGGTTCGCCTGCGAAGCTGGTTACGCCATACAGGCAGCAGGCAGCAATCCAAAAGAGGACGAACACAGGCGTACGCTAGTGGCCCGGCATTTGTTTGCCGTGTCTTTTGCCCGCGCCATTCTTCTCTAACCATTTATGCTCAATTTATGCTCCGCGGCTTCTTGAAGGGTGCGCAATGTTGCGGGTTTCCCACCCCCCCCCCCCCCCCCCCCCCCCCTTCCCGTTGTTGTGTTCGGTCTTTTGCGGCTTTTGTTCACCTTCATTTTTGCTGATTTTGTTTTGTTATCGCAAACAAAAAATCCTTGCGCGCACATTTTGTCTGCCGCGAACATGCTTTCGATGACTCGTCACACGATTGACACGAGGAGGCAACCAGGGTTCATCAGTGTACTCCGATCGATTGACAAATCCCGTTTCGCCTCGCCGCGCACCTTCCTACCTTCCAGCGTTTGGTGCCTTGCGCCCCAGGAGCCTCATCATTATCAACACCATCAGTGTCACTTCTGAGGCAGAATAAAGATGTTCGTTCGCTTTTTGCATGCCAGCGCTCGGGCACACAAGGCAGCCTCCTCCTCCTGCCCGAAGACACAAACTCGGCGCAAGATCTGATTTGTTCTTACCGTCGCTTGATCCACCATTTGTCAACCATTTTTCGTCACCAGTCGCGGCGGAAGATTGACACGATGTCATCACTTTTTGCTTGGTTGATTTTTGTCAACCGCGGCCTTTCCTTCTCCCGTTGGGGACGTTGTGTCACCATACATGCCGTTTGCTTTGGGCTGCGTTTCTGTCATCAATCTTATCAGCGTGCCGTCTCTAATCCCGGCTTCTTGGCGAAAGTCTTCCCGCTTTATTGGAGTTCGTTTGCCGGGGTGAAGATGTTACGCTGGATGCAAAAATATGACATGACAGCAAGGATTTTCGGTTCCAGGTATACTTTATCGGATTACCTGGTGCCTTCATAATGATCCAACATTTTTGCCGAGGAAAAACTCTTGCCTATTCTTCGACGTTTATGATCGTTCAATTCAGTCAACCAGTGCACTAGTGTTGGGCGGATCGGATCGGATCGGATTCTGGGATTGGATCCTTCATTGGATCAATCCGGATTCGATCCCAGATCCAGATTGGAATCCCAAACAATCCTTTTCGATCCGGATCTGTTATGAGGGAAAACCGGGATCGAAATCCAAAACAAGAGTCCAGATTCGGATCCTTCAGTATCCGGATTCGTCAATACGAGAATCCGGGATCGAAATCCAAAACAAGAGTCCAGATCCCGGATCCGGATCTGTCATGATTGGAATGTGGGATTGTGGTAGGGATTGTTTTCGGATGCGGATATTTTGTGATTTATTGCCTTTTTATTCTGTTCCATGTGAACGTATTTTCTCTAAGGCAGGACAAATTTACACGGACAGAAGAAATAGGCTGCTCCCCAAAAAATGAATGAAATATTATTTCCAAAGCATAATTTAAACGAGGAACACATATAAATAATTGGATAATTTTTTTTTTTTTGATAGAATTGTGATATGCTGATAATCTGCTGATGCTGAAAAATGATAGTCTCATAAATGTTGAGAAATACTGAAATCGATACTGAAAATAATGAATTAAAAAATAAGTATTTTTAAATAATGAATAAAAATAAATAAATTTAATTTTCCTTTTTTTTTGTTTTACAATAGCTCAATTGTGAACCCACTTTTTTAATTCAAGAAAACATGTCGTATTAACATATCCACTATGCATTTTCTTTGTTTACAAAGCAAAGAGTTTTTTTGTGGTCATAAAAAAATCTAGTAGGATTCGGTTCGGATTCGGAGGATCGATCCCAAGGCGGATCCGGATCGGTCGGATCGAATCCCACATGGGAGTGATTTTTCCCATCACTACAGTGCACGGCGTGCTTATCCGGCTAGCTTGACTCATTCAGACATTCCATTTAAAGCCAAGTACACGCCCACAGGCGGTGCTATATGGGACAAACAAACACACACACACCATGTTCGGTTCTAGCAAAACTCAACCATTCCGCGTACGGTCGCGCGCGATATCACATTTCCCGTGAAATCGGCGACAATCGACACCAGGGTGGACCCGTCTCACTAACACCCCCTTCTTCATTGTCTCCCTGGTATCTCACTCGTTACGGTCTCTGTAACGCGGCAAAGGACCGTATGTTGGAATACACACGACCGGTCGCGAATGGCAGAAGATTGTGCGCACACACACAATGCAAGCATAAATAAAGATGTCAGCGTTCTGTAATTAACAATATAATAGAGATTTCGATACATGACATGAATTTCTGTGAGCACCACCACCACCACCACCCGAACACAATAATCACCCACCGAGATCCACCGGGTTTCCCTTCCGATTGCTGGAGGTGGTACGAGATCCCTCTCGTACCTCCCCTCGATTCCTGGAATTGACATCTACATACCACCTTCTCCTCCTGGTCACGGCACCAGCCACACGACCCGGTTGGGAGAGACACGCTGTGTGACAAATAAATAATTTTAATAAACCGACAACGACCGTTGTCAACTGGTCGGTTGGGCTTTGTCCATCTCCCTCGATGGAGACGCGCAAAATGGAACGGACGCGGTTGGAAGTGTGTGTGTGTGTGTGTGTGGATAACTAGTTTTGCTATGAGAGCCACCTTACAGCAAATGGCGGCCGTCGGTAGCAAAGACGACACACGAACCCCATTTGCGTTCCGCGATGGCATCGTGAGTTGAAGGAAAGAGAGGAAACCTAGAGATAGAGAGAGACGGAGGGGCCACAGTGGTGGCAATCACCAGTAACAGAAATAATCCATAAATAATCAATGTATCAATATGTATATTAGCAACGAATGGAGCATTGTTTCAATCCACCGGTTGGGTTTGTGTGGCCTCGTTGAATAGAGGTCTAATCGATACGATGAAATCTTTCGCACGGTGCTGTGGAATCGCTATTTCTCTAGCCTATGGGAATGGCCGCCCGGAGACTAATTGCACGTTGGCGCTGCAGCAGGACGATAGGGGTGGTATCGCCAATAAAGACAGGTACTTCATATTCGCCCTGGCCATGTGTCGTCGAACACCATTGTACTGCGTGCATACCGTGTCCGTTTGACCACCGTATCGGGAGCCGAAGACATGCTTCTAAAAATAAAAACAACCAAAAGGAAAAGATTCCCATCTTTTGGCCAGTCTACTAAACCAGTGAATCATGTATTCTTCTCATGAAAAACGCTTTCATTTCGACTAGCACACTTTTTGTTCGATGGCATGCTTTTTTTTGTTTTGTTGTTTTGGAGAGCGTGAGATATTGGATTCTTGTGGTCTGCTTCAAATCGATGCCATCGAAGACAAAGCGGTATATAACGGTGCTCAGTGGCCAAAAAGGGTTTTCACCTCGTCCTATTTTTTCCGTGTCTTGCCATTGCTTCAATGTACAGCAATCCTGATTGTGGCGTTGCACGATATCACCAAGAATTAATGCTTTCCCAATCGGTTATCAATTAATATCAACGAACGGAGCAATTTTTCATCGCCTTCAGATTGAACTCCCTCCTTTCGCACGTGAGTAATTCCAGAAGAGTAATTGAAAAGTACCTACGCCGTATTAATCAGAATCTGTTGTTATATTTAATGGTTTGATGCTTTACCACCATCACCACAAGAAGTACACCACTGGGTCCATTGGCTACCTTCGCCGTCAATCATATCAGACAGAAGGCCAATTATGTGTGAGAACAACAATGGTTGGTAATGTGAAGCTCCGCAAAATGATCTCCGCAATTCAACTCGATTCGAAGGTGCGGTGTCGGTTACCTCCGTTTTGGGTGGCGGACCACTTGGCGGACGCCATACACAGCTGACAGCAAAGATCTGATCCGGTATCGTTGGACGCGGATAACAAGAAGCCATGAAGCTTCCCTCGCGGCGGCTTTGATCCAACCGGTCCAAGCGGCGGTAGCTGTGATGAAGATTATGACGCCGATTATTGTCAGCGTTGGGCATTGTAGGAGGAGATAAATAAAAATGGCAGTCTTCGCCCCCGGGAGTGGCGTGTGGAAAGACACCAGACCCGCGAAGTGTCGTTAGCTCTCAACTGGCGCTGCGAATCGCTTATCAGCGACACAAGATCGCGGGGTTTGTCTTCCGACGCGTTTGTTGGCACAAGCGAAAAACGTTCTGACACATAATTTTCATTAAAAAACAATATACCATTCAAACAGAAACGGCGGCATCATATTGCCCGCGGAACAACTTTACCTCTGCCGTTGTGGCCATTTATTCGCTTGATTCATTCAACAAGATTAACTTAACTTCTTCCTCCGGTGGTGGATTCGGGTGCGTTAGTCATATTTGTTCGTTCGAAGGAACAAAACATTTAAAATGGAAACAACACCCTATCAAACCCTTTTTCTCTCACTAAGATAAAGCAACAAACTGGACTTGGTGAAGATGACTCACTTTCCGTTTTATCGTAATCAGATGCTCTCGTGCTGGTAGGTTAGTTTAAGAATTACCCATCATCCCCCTTCTCTTTGCCGGCCACTTTTATTGTAACGTGGAGGACTTCACCGAACAAGGGAAGGGAAGCGCTTTATCTTCTGGAAACAGATTAGTCAACACACCAGTTTGCATTTTAAATGAAGCGAAGGTGTGTTAAACGAAACCAACATTCCAGCCTTTCGGTTGTTCATGCTGCTTTTGTCTCGTGTCCAGTTCAGTGTGCAGTTTAAAAAAAAACGGCATAAATAAAATATTTAATCAACCGAGGAATCCCGACGAAAAAAAAAACAGTAGCAATGGAAGCACATTAATTGATCGAAAAATTAAGATCAACAAAAAAGCTTTGCAAAAGTCGATCGTGAGCAACAAAACAGGGGCAATTTGGACGTTTTCCAACCGCAGCAGAGAGTTCAACGAATTAAAATGTCGATGCCATGTAAATCGAAAAAACCTTTTTAACGAGTGAAGCAGATAAGATTGATTTTTGTTTTTTTTTTGGTGTGTGGGGTTTATTTTCATTTGCAAATGGTTGACTGGTAACTCACTGTGTTAATCGGATCTATATAGCAAAAAAAAAAAAAAAACAGAAAGCCCGAGCATCAAATTATTCAAATGTTGGCAAAATGGTGTCAATTAATTCCTTTTTGCCCCGGTCAACTGCCAATGAGCGTTGGATGAATATTTGCACACACCGCAGAGATGCACGCTGTATTTCTTTTCATCGCTTTTTTAAAATCGCATTTTTACCAATCGCAGTAGTAGAAATTCGTTCCTCCGTGGGTGCAGTGATTCTGCATCGAAATGCAAACAATAAGCAAACGGCGAATGCCCACGGGAACAGGAAGCTGCCAGAGCCGCGCGCACTGTCTGTGCCTGTGTGTGGATTTAATTATTTCTTTCCGCCTGACAGAGCTGTTGAACATTTTAACAACCTGTAAACAACGTTATTTAACCCTCCGCAATCAATTTAATCTTCCACCGGCACATTCGCTTACGCGCTCGATCTTTGACTTCTGTCGCCGTCTAAGCGTTCTGTGTTTTTTTGCTTTGTGATCATCCCCAAAGCCTTCCCGTGTTACGGACGGACGGACGTTGTTTTCTGGAGATTCTGGTGCAGACATCATTTATCAAGCGCGCCGGATCTCGCCGCAAGGACCGGCACCGGTCGCGGGGGGCGAAACAGATTTGAATTATTGGACGCAGTTGCAGTGAATTTCAAAAGGATACAAACGCGCTCTCCGGAAGACGCTTGCTCTGGTGCAAGGGTTAGGGCGTAAAATAAGCGATAAAGAAGACCGGTAAGATACGCACCCCAAACCCCCCCTCCCCGGCACACAGTCGCCCTACGCGTAGCCGATCCTACCGATCCTCCGCGATCGTTACGTTCCCGCAGTAGAAGCGCAAACGGAAAGACAGAGCAGAACTAAATCAACTAGCAGCGAACCGAAGTGTCAGCCGGGGAGTCGGCAGTACACAACAACAGTACCCTATTCCTTGGACCGGCCTACCGGTGTTGAATGCGCGCGGATGCACACAGAAGGCGTAAAACAAAGGTGAAAAGTTGTTAAACCTTTACGCTCGCCCGGTTTGGTGGTGGACGGGGGGTGAAGAAGATTCATTTAGCGATTTGGTCACGTCCCAAGCGACGAACCCCCTCCGGGGCAAGGCATGATAATCACCCCGACCCAGCACCCACGCAAGTTAAAGGCGAATGTGAGGTACAAAGTTTTGTATAAATCTTTAAAGAATTTTTCTTCCACTTCACATAAAGAGTTTGTGATATTTACCTGAAGATAAAAAGTGCTCCTTTTTGAATGAATTTGTTTCATTGAATAGGTGTGTGTGTTGACAAGCAAATAAAACGATAATTTCCAGTTCTCCATCCCTATCCCAAGAGATAAAGGGCTACACAACTACAGGGTTCGTTCGGTTATTATTTACGATAATATGAAAATTATTCAAAAGTATCACTCCCGCTAAAAAGGCGTCGTGTAAAGAGAGTGTAAGTGGAACGGAGCTATATAGTGCTCGAAAAAAACAAAACACTCACACACACACACACACTTTTTATTCCAAAGCAACCCAAAGAACTGCTTTAAAGGTGGAGGGAAACAGCTAACAAAGTAACGCTACCATAACGCGCAAAAGAAGCTCGACGATGATCGTCCCTGATTTCTTATATCGTCCCTTTCGGTTGCGTTTAAAAATTGTGTGTATTATTTTTGCTCGTTCTTTTTTTTCCCCCTCTCCGTCCATATGCTTTTCTTTTCGCTTCTTCAACTGTCCTCCGTATCAGTAGCCGCGCGGTGAAACCCTTCGGCAGCAGTAGCCGCGCGGTCGGCGCGATATCAGATTTGATTAATATTTAAATCATTCCCGCCTCACACACACGCGCACGCTTTACGGCCCTTCCGCTGCTGGTTTCTGATCTGACGGGGCTTCAGGTCCCTTTTCACCATTGCCCATGCCCTTCCTCACACCGTTAGCCTTTCCTGCTTTGTTTGATGCATTTGTCTTCGGCTGCTGTTCGGCTGCTTCGGTGAAGCTTTTAACCACACTGCTGGTTGGGGCCGTTCTTAGGACCCATCCAGGTCCTGGGGCAATGACAAAACTGTCCCAAACGCCTCGTAACCTCCCGGCTGCGGTAACAATGATTCATTGACACACGGGTACCTTTCGGGCTGCGGGTTTTTATCCGCTTTTCAGCCCGCGTTGTCCGTTCGCGGATGTCATCGCGCCTCGGGATGGTTTTTTTTTTTATTTCTATATCCGTGAACGAATGGATGAATGAATGCATTATTCATTCAAATCCGTTTTGGCTGTGATTTTTATCCATCCACCCCTTAATTCCCCCTTTCCGTCCGTCTGGCTGGAAGGGTACTTTTAGTTGCCTTTTTGTCCCTATCATTACACCGGGCGACCTAAGAATTACTCATTTCTGTTTCTTGGGTTGATTAGGGGTCGCACAGTAACAAATCAACCATACACACACACCGGTCGGTCACACCGAAACACGATGACGGGCTCCTGCTAAGTATCACTCTTCCAGGGCTACTTACACTACCCCTACAGCACACCACGCTCTGGCGCTTCCTTGACGTCAAAACGAACACGGTTTGATGACGCGGGATAAACCCTCAGGCAATAGTCGGATGTGGTTACACATTGGTGTGGCATTGTTGAGAGCACCGGGCGCAAAGCACCCCGCAAGGCCAGTTATAACTATAGCTCCGTCATCGCACCATCTCAGCAGCACCCCTCTCCCGGGAAGCTCTCGCCTTTATCGGTGAGCTACGATCGATAATTTCTATTTCACGTATGAAATCACCACCGGTCAGCGAAAACACACCAATGCAATGGGAAAACGAAACGTAGTGGGGGAAAAAAAAGAGAAACAATTTAGATTCGATAGGATTTCCCAGGATTGTTGTCGTAGGGGGGAGGCAAAAGGAAAACAGTGGCAAAAAGGAACCTCAAAAGAGATCAGTATAATGGATTTCCTTTCCTGCTACATTTTCATTCCATCCTTACCGTTCTGCCACCGGTGGTGGTTTCCGTTCCATATCAACCCTGTCGAACCACAGTAAGAAATGGACGAAGAACCAAAAAAGCGGAACTCTTCACCCATCGGACAAAAAAAGGGGAGAAAAAAGCGTAAGAAAATCAAAGCGGCCCCCAGTATCCGTATCCGGTTTCGGATGCGGAAACCATCCTTCCTAGTCGTTGGTGCTATAGGTGCCTCGCATCATCATCATCATATCGTCCTTCTTCGTCTCTTTTTCATCCCAATATAGACCGATCTCGACCGATGGCATGTAAGCCACTCCGGGGTAGAAAGATTATTGATTGAGATGAGGGAAAAAGTTTTGAAATGTAATTACCACCGGTGGGTAGTTTCCGCAACGTCTCCACCACCGGGGGTTTCGGTTTTTTGCTTCATTCTGGTCCTTTTCTTCCCTGTTCCATGCTAGATTTTCCACCTTTTCCACCAATTTTGGCTACTCCAAAACGTGGCGTGGGATTGATGTGCTTTTTTTTGTTCGTTGCTCCTCTTCTTTTTGTTGATTTCGCCCTCTCTCCCGCTCGTGTTTCAGGGGGTGTGTTTTTTTCTTCTTTCGGTATCTCTTCATCAGGTTCAAAGTTCGCTTTTGCTCCCCGAGCCCGAGGGAGTGTGTTCCGACGATCGGATCGAACGAAAGATGATGATGATGATGCTGAGCAAAGTTGGACGCAATCCAATGATTATTCCCCGTGCCACATTGATGAAGTTCCTTGAAGGAGTTTTTTTTTTATGTTTGCTTTGTGCGTACTCCCTGTTTTCCTGTCTATGATGTTGCTTATTAGTTGCTACGTTTGTGTTTTTCGTGCTAAGCTATGTGTCAATAGGAAAAAAAAAAGGTCAAACAAACTGTGGTGGGTTTTTATTTTTTGTTGATTTTTACCTCTTAATTGATTTAAAACCTATTAGTTTTTCCCGTTGTTTTTAGTTGGAAAAACGTCCATTAAATAGATGCAATTACATTCGCGCCGATTATTTAACGAAAAATGGAAGAAAACACTGCCTAATTATGGCTTTACAGCTCGGTTTCCCCTCGTGTCCAGGGAGCCAGATAACAAACCAGATTATTATAAGCCTTCGATCATCATTTTACGCTCCGGTCACGCAACACACATTCAAAAGCTTTTAAAACCCATGTACCAGCTAACCTTCCCGTTGGTTTTAGGGGTAAACATTTCCTTAAACTGATTGCACCTATAAATGCAATCGATCTGGCTGCGATTAGATAGCACCTGTATGCACATATGACAGGCCGGCTGGTGGTCGGGCCACAGACACGCACACACTCACAGAGACGTAGAGAGCTCACCAGCTGAAAGCTGAAATACTGGCTGTGTTATCCTAGTTGATTGCTCCATTCGAATCCTTCTCCTTCTGTACCCCGTCACAACAAACTAACGCTTTGACCACACAGTTGACCGGTCGGGTTGCCCGGTTTGGGTAAATACAGAAAAGATTTTATCAGCGGAACACTTCGTGTGGTGACAGCAAATGACTGTCATCATTGAAAAATGTGTCCTCCCATTCCGCCCTACAGGGAAGGAACTGGACATATAGCGGGTTTGCCCTTTTGTGTGTGTTTTTTTTTTGTTTCTCCTACTTGCTGCGCCTGCTGCTGTCACCGAGAAGCACTATCAATTTTCCAAACTGCAACACCACCACGGTTCGGTCCGGTGGCAGTGAGGACAAAAAACATGCCAGAACCATTTACTCTCCGTACAGAGACACACACACACATGCACAACCACTACCAAAACAGATAAGTGCCCCCGGGACAGAACGGGAAACGGCATGATTTAACCTGACAGCTCTCACCGGCGGGGGTGGTTGTGGGTGGGCCACAAGTGAACATAACATTTCATACTACTGATACCGCCAAATGACCGAATAAGTAAAAACAAACACAGCACACACGCCATCACACACAATTCCGCAAGCTGGCGGCGGCGGCGGCGGCTAGTGAAGGAGTGCAGCGAGTAGTAGCGCTCAGTGGACAACAGTGACAACCAAATGCACTTATTTTCGCTTCTCTGCTGTACCTTCTCTGCCGTCAGTTTTTGTTGCTTTTCCTTCTGGAATTTCTTTATAGAAACACTTTTTTTCCAGGGCTTTTCCTTTTTTTTTTGGTGTGTGTGTGTGTGTGTTTGGTTAGTAGTGTCCAGCGGATGTGGAGACTATAATTATGCAGATAAACCCGCTCTCTCCTTAGCCGCAACAGCTACAGGAAAAAAACCTCCACAACAACACTGACCTTCCAAACTCGAGCTCTCTCCCTAGTGAAGGGAATAAAAAGAACTAATGTTTTGTTTGTTCTCTCCCCCCCGGCACAGTTGGGGGACGACGGGTGGGGAACATAGTTTGCATAGAGGAGACCCATGAGTACATACGGACACTACTATGGGGCGGGTACGGACCCCACAACGGGCAGTGGGTGTTCGGTTGTAATGCGCCATTCAAACAGGGTCAACAGTAACGGTGTTGTGTGCTATAGAGTGGAAAAAACTACGCCTCATAATGTTAAAATGATATTAAAACTATGTAAACAGTTGCTGTCCGGTCGGTAGCGCGCCTGGCGGCTCAATTCTCCAAGGATGTGTGTAATGGAAAACAACGCAGAGCAAAATAACGATCCAATTTTTCCCGCTGGGAGAACACACAGCGACGACGAAAAGGGCCGTTGTGGTTTAATTTAGAAAGGCTGTATGTAATCATTCATCGTTGTTTTCCTCTCCTTCTAGTCGCAATGCAATGCAGCAGAAATGAATTTATTTGTCGTTTTCGTCCAAAGTTTGTGATGGGTTGTTTTTTTTTGTTTGTTCCCGTGCGCGACAGTGTTGTGTTGCATATGTAATTGCAATCATTTCAAATGCAGTCATTTGACGCTGCTGTGTAGTGTGCACACACCGGCAGTATACCGGGGTCTAGTCGGGGTGAAAAGATCATGGCCGACAACAATTTCTTGCTGGATCTATAGAAATACCAAAGCAACAAGAGGAAGAGATCGTTGCTACTCGTACGGCAATACCTTAGGGGGTAGTGTATGCATTAAATAGAAATGGACTAGAAGACTAAATATGATTTTTTTTGAATGAATCAAACATTCCTTCACTCCTTCGTCAATCCTTTAAGACGACTAATGCATATGTGATCTGCTGCCAGCTTATCAGAACCTTAGGTGAGGCCGACAACAAAATAAAGATTTGTTTAATGGTCTTCATGATCGACTTCTTCGTTTGTTTTGACCTCCAAATAATAGGGAAACGGTGAAATTTTTTTCTAAAATAGTTCTTTCAGATATATCATCTCAGGGACATTAAAGGGGTTTGACAGTTTCTGCTATATTTATGTGTTCATTAGTCCATCTCCGTCAGTAATCTCTTATCAAACCCAGTTCCGATCATGATCCTTCTGAAGATACTTCTTGATGCAGGCATGGTCAAATATGCGTAAAAAAAAATGCCCGAATGTCCTTTCCGCCTGACCTCCGAATGTCAAAGAAACATCTTCAAGAACATTGTTTGTTAGGCATTAATGCTTACCTGTTTAGTGATGGACACGGTCCTCATTTCAATCAGATGATTCTTTTGTAGTAGATTGAGTTCTATATCAAGACCACGGTACCGCATCAATATCACTAACCACACTTATAGGATGCCAATCCTAACAATGTATTTCCTAACAATATCTATTTTGTCCAGATATTTTTGCAACGTTCAGTTAGAGGCTCCGCAATTCCGCGGTAACGATGAGATCCCTGTTGCTTTTGATCTTCATCTTCATGCTTCTGTTGCAGGTTAAGATCTTGTCTGCTATCAGGGATGCAGAAAGTGGTTTCTGTCTTATGATCTGGAATTTCGTCAGACGTGAGAATGTACTCTGAACACGCTATATACCGCTGACACTTGTACTTTTTCGTACTCCAGAGCGGAACTTGATTGTGCATGCAACACAAATATTACTGTTACTGCTTTCCAGCCTAATTCAATCAATTTAACTGCCGATATTTTAGCCTCTTTTACACACATGTCTTGACGATAATTCACGCCTCACAAAGACCTTTAATGGACGTCTTTCCGGCTTGGGGCTATGATCTGCAATTTCATGTTTATATGCACTTTGAAAATCATATCTTCCCATCCATTCGCAAGCACACATTAAATGCTGCCTTTCCGGAGGAAAAGAAGAACATTTTCATCTTGCCGTTTGGAAATCAATTCCATTCTCCAGTGCTCATGCGAACAACATACGTCGCATCCCACCCTTGCCGGAGATGCGCCACAAATGAAGGCAAACGGATATATCAGAAATCGTAATGTGCATTTAAAGATGGTACGATTCAGCTCAATCACCCCACTATAGAATGAACAGCAGCAGCAGCCGTAGCCTTCGGGGACACATTGTCGCTTTAAAATGCTTGAATAATAATGCTTCGTTAAGGAGCCCGGCAGAACGCACCGATCGTTAGACGACATTCGATCGATTTTCTCTGTTTGCGTGGACTGCGGCACAGTTGCGCGCGCCCCAAGTGCGAATGATAGCGTAATTCCAGCAAACGCGATTCATTTATGGTCCGACTACGACTTGGCTGGCGCTTGGTGGCCAGAAGAAAAATCGTTTTCTTCTCCGTTGCTTTTCCCATCCCATCGCGGCCCATAAAAGGGAGAGAGAAATGTCCTTTGTTGTGTATTGTGCCATTTTACATTTTCTACGACCCTTGAAAAGACCTCCGAAGAAAATCATCTCCAATTATCACACCCACCCACACGCCACGCCAGAACTCTCACGCCATATTACTTTGGTCCTTCTGAAACTGTCACGACGGCCCAACAGAAAGGCAAATTCTCTTCCCTTTAACGATAGTCCAAGACGGTTTGCCTTAGTATATGAGTGTGTGTGTATGTGTCCCACTCGCCTCCCCGCTTGAAACAGTCGTATTTATTTTTTATTGTTATTTTTATACTGTTATGCAAATTAAAATTGAAGAAAATGCTAAACGTCATTTACTTTTACAACTTGTTGTATCTTCGCTTGTTGGGCCCCCGTCCCGTTCTCCATTTCGCTCACCGCGCGATAGGAATTCTTGTTTAATTTTTAAACACTCGCTACTGGGTGGGGACAGTCGAAACAAAAAGAAAAAACGCAAAAGGAAAATTTTAACCCCTTTTTTGTGTTACCGCGACCGTTTCGGCATGAAAAAAAATTGTGGGACCACTGTCCTCAGGAAAATGAAAACAACTCCTTTTTCCTTTCATTACGAATAGTGTTACTGGTTGGTTACGCATTGTTTACTTTAGAGGGCTTTTTTATTTGCCTTCCGGTTTAGCTTATCTGGTCCCCTTGCCTACCTATACCACCCTACCACCCCTATTCCTCGTTTTTGGGATGGTGGGTTCCATCCCATTTGGTTAACATCTTCTTCGCGGGCCCATTATACGGCCAGCGGGGCGAGGCAGGATGGGGAGTTTGAACTGTTTTGATTCGCTTTAAATATGTAACGATTATTACATACCACACACACACACACCATCCGAAAGGCCTTTCGGGTTCCGTTTCCGATGACCCGAAACACGATGCTTAATACGTACACAATTAGACGCGTATATTTGCATACCAAATGGCGGCGCGATGGTCATTTCGCCTATCATCAAACGCGCCACTTTAAAGCGGTGTGTGTGTGGATCTCTCTAATGGAGAGGCGGAAAAGGATTTCTTCACCCCGTTTTGCTTGAATCTGTTTGCTAATGTATATTTTGCTTGTTTTATCTTTTTACTTTTAGGAACCGGCAATACCAACACGGATGGGTCGTACAAACCATCCTTTCTAACCGATCAGGAGCTGAAGCATCTGATACTGGAAGCCGCAGATGGATTTCTGTTTGTGGTAAGTGTACATTTCTTAGTTTCTTTTCAGCCCCAAAGCTTTAATTAAACACGACACATTGGAGCGAACAAACAAAGCAACAGATCCTTTTATGCTATTATAGCCGTTAGAGGGGTAACAAAAAGTAAATTATTACATTAGGCTAATTAGAGTGCACTGCCATTCTGCTTAAAACAGGCAACAAGACAATGAACGAGTTCTTTTGTTGCAATGGAAAGGTAGCTTTAAATCTAACCCCACAATAGGTGCCAATCGAAGGGAAAAGCTTCCTCTAAGAGAAACGAAAGTGTCTGAAAGTGTTCCTTTTTCATTGACGATCGAGTACAACATTAAATGCAGTTTGCAGTTAGGCAGAGAACAGAACCAGCCCCAGCAGTCGGATAGAAGTGGACAGCTGGGATTGCCTCGAACCCAGAGAAAGAGTTGTGGCGGCAGTAGTGTGTATCTTTTTTATGTTGATCGTGCGAATTGCATACTAATTACCGTTTCGCCGTCCATCTGCAAACCACCCGAGTCTGGTGTGCTGCTCTAGAAAATTGCGACAGAATTTTACTACTCTCCTAAAAGGACGGTGTTTGTGAAGCTGTTCCCGCGTAGGATGCAGTCCACCTTCTATACCCGGCTATAGGGTTTTAATAGAATGTTTAATGGAAAGAGATCGAGCGGGGGGTTGCTAAAAGGGGTGGTTGGTCGGAAAATGTGTTTAAATTGCAAAACATTCCAACAAACCCACCGGTGCACACAAAATGTGGCAAAATGTCATGGCAATTCCCTCTGTTAATGAATAAAAAGAACACTGTTTTGTTGCGTAAATTCCTTATTATAAACTTGCAATGTTTTGGATTAAAATTATTTTAAATAAATAGCAGGAAATATGTTTCTAAACTTTAAAGCTTATATTGGAACACATTATAGCCGCTCACGAAGAGGAGGGCTCGTTGCGGGAAACCTTCATCATTTCCTTCATCAATGCGATGATAACGATGAACCTGTTGGGTTGTAAAATTATTCAAAATTTCTCATTAACATTCGCTCCCCGAATCGGGGGGAATAAATATTGGAAATTAAAATTCATCCAAAAACTTATCAATGACTTCCCGGACGCGTTTCCTGATGAACGCTTCCGAGGGCTAGTTGCTGCTGCTGATGCCAATAATCCAACGGCCAGACAAATGGGGGAAGAAGAGAAGCGAAGTAGAGTGGAGACTGTAATGCTAAGAATTTCCATCCCAAAACCGTCACCTCCTCACCTCGGCGTAGAACGAAAGCAGCCGGCAGAGGAGATGCATGAAGTCGGCCAGAATAACCGTCGGTAACACGGAACTCTAGGATGCTTGCGCCGCCGAGGTGTAAAAGAGGAATGCAAATTTGCGTTCAATACATATCAGTAGGATAATTTATTTATTTCATCCCCCGTGCTCGTGCTTCGGTCGTTGTCAGAAGAAGCACATTCCCTGGGAGTTGTCCTCTTTTTTCTGTTTTACTCTTGCACTCCACTTTTATCCTCCACACCCCAACGCCACTCTCGGATAAACACAACTTTGTGTCCGAGGTGCCGATAATTCCATTCCAGCGGTGCAAACACTTGGTCCAGGGCCTACACTTCCAGCGCTATGTCCCAACTGCAACTGAAGGCATCCCAGGCACAGTTCGGCCCCAAAAGTTTGCCCTCTCACGGCAAAGCGGGCAGGCCCCCCCCCCCCCCCCCCCCCCAGTTTCCACTCCGTTCACTCACTGCTCCACCACTGGAGGAAGAACTCCACCGGCCGACGGGCATGTGGAAGCGCGCTGAACTGAAGAAATGCAAAATATCCCAACCCACGGCGCGCGTTCCATCGGTTCCGACGCTTGCCCCCCTCCCCCCGTCCACATGCCCCTCCATGCTCACCATCCTTCATTTGTTTCCGTGGGCGTAAAATCGGTGGCTGGAATTGATAATTTCGCCACGCACGCACTACATTGATTAATGTATTATTTATTCGCGAATGATCCTTTGCGAACGGGCAAGTTCCAGCAGGAAGGAAAGCGAAATCAATGAAGCTGTTTTGAAGCAGCGAGGAGCCACCGCCGAGACCCCGAGATCCTTGTGCGCCCAACCCAAAAACAATGCTAAAGAGTGCGCGTTTTTGTAAAGTCTTAATTAATGCACCTTTGCCGAGAGAGAGAGAGTGAGGGCGAGAGCTTTTCCATTCGGGGCCAATTTGTTTGCAGCCGACTTTATAAATTACTTCATACAAAAGCGTGTACTTTTAATGAAACAGTGTTTTTTAGTGTGCCGGTGCCGTCTTTCCGTAACATAAAATGAAAGCGCTAAAGGTGTGTTTTATTTTGTTTTGTTTTTCCCCAGGCGGGCTGTGATACAGGACGCATCATTTACGTGTCCGATTCGGTGACGCCGGTGCTGAACTACTCCCAGAACGAATGGTACAGCGGGAGCCTTTTCGACCACATCCATCCGGACGATATTGAGAAGGTGCGCGAACAGCTCTCGACCCAGGAACCGGTCAACAGTGGACGGATACTGGACCTCAAAACCGGCACAGTCAAGAAGGAAGGCCATCAATGTGAGTATCCGGGCTCTATTTCCTTTGTAAGCAAATCTAAATGATTGTTTTCTCTCTCTCTCTCTCTCCCTTTCCAACAGCATCGATGAGATTATGTATGGGTTCGAGACGGGGGTTTATCTGTCGGATGCGAATCGGACCACTGACGCCCGAATCGATGGCACTCGGGCATCTGAATCGGCTACGAAGGAAAAACTCACTCGGCCCGTCAACCGACGGTCACAACTACGCGGTAATGCACTGCACAGGGTACATAAAGAACTGGCCACCGACCGGTAAGTATTAACAAGCAAGCAAACAATGGGGGAGCGGGGGAGCGGCCAATTCAAGTTCCAAATGTTTATTCCGTTTTGCTATCCAGCGGTTGTGCCAACAACAGCCTCTGGTACAAAACGATTTCGATTCACACATTAAATCACAAACACACACACACAATTGGAATGCTCCCGGAGACTGTTAATTATGATCCGCCGCAAATTCAGATATGTTTCCAGGTGTAACGATCGATCGGGGGCAGGACGATGAGCTGCACAACACGCACTGCTGTCTGGTGGCGATCGCACGGCTACAGATCACCTCCTCCACCACGGCGAACGATCTGAACTCGAACAATCCGAACGAGTTTATCTCGCGCCACGCCATGTGCGGCAAGTTCACGTTCGTCGACCAGCGGGTGATCGGGGTGCTCGGGTATCAGCCGGTCGATCTGCTCAACAAAAGCTGTTACGATTTCTTCCACCCGGACGACATTGCTCATATGAAGGAAAACTTTGATCAAGGTAATGGGGAGAGGGGCGTTTTTGTTTTCTCCGGTCTTCCGGTTTGTAATGATTTGTCGCCGTGCGTTAGCTAATGTGAACATTTCTTCTTGTTTGATTCCTTGTGCAGTGCTAAAGCAAAAGGGCCAAATGTTCTCCGTCATGTACCGGTTCCGGGCGAAGAACAAGGAGTGGGTTTGGATGAGAACGCAGGCGTACGCCTTCCTCAATCCGTACACGGACGACATCGAGTACGTCGTGTGTACGAACAGCTCAGCAAAGTAGGTGTCGTTGCCACCATGCAAAAGGGAAGCCTTGAGCGTGTACAAGAGCAAACCTAGTAACGTTCGATTTTTCTTCTCCTTCCAAGGGCACTCCATTCGTCCCACGACACGGTAACGGCACCGGAGCAAACGGATACACCGGTCGCGTCCTACCCGGCACCCGGGCTGGATTATACGCTGCCCGGTCGAAGGGATACGACACCGTCGAGCAATATCTACAATCCTCACAATCTGATTTCACACTTGCCATCGCAGCCGCAGACAGCAGCGCAGGCGGCCGCCGCTAGCAGTATTCAACGACCGGAAAGCGCACACAATGCCGTGCAGTACAGCTACAATCCGACCCCATCGCCAATACAGTGAGTAAATGTGATAGTAGCACACGACAAGAGACCGACTAATTGAGAGTGTTTTGTTTCTACGCGTCACTTTTCCAGGTACGGTTCACCGGGAACTCCTAGCGGTGGTGCGACGGGAACGTTGGGGCATATTCCCAAAACTAACAATACCTCGCCAACGCCGGCAGCCACTGCGTGGACCCTGCGACAGGTATGCATCGGAAACTTATTTACTTGTTGACAGTTTAGCGATCTTGAGCTACTGCAAGTGTTTCTAAAACTAGTTACGATAGAGCCCCGTAATTGTGGCTTGTTTAGCATCACACCATCACAGTTTCGGCACACGATGGTAACAGGTGGTCTCATAATTGTTTGGTCTAACACATTTATCGCGCTAGAAGATTTTTATCCATATCATATTTCGTTTGTACCAACCTTCAAAGGAATTCTGTCCAAATTTGACAGCACTCGGGCCACAACCTAATGAGCTAGAGCATTTTGTGTGACGCAACTTTTGTGCTTTGAGTAATCATGGAAAAGAAGGAATTTCGCGTGATGATAAAATATAAGTTTTTGAAGGGGAAACATATAGTTAAAGCCAAAAATTGGCTTGATGAAGAGTCTTTGGACACTGCTCTACCAAAACCAACCATCAGATATTGGTATGCTAAATTTAAACGTAGTGAAATGAGCACTGATGACGGTGTATACAGTGGTCGCCCAAAAGAGGTAGTTACAGGCGAAAACATTAAAAACTCCACAAAATCATCAATTGTGAAGTTGATCGAGATAGGTGACACCCTAAAGATGACATATCATTCACGAGTATTTGGATATGAGAAAGCCCTGTGCAAAATGGCTGCAACGTGAACTCACATTTGACCGAAAACAACAACGAGTTGATGATTCGGAGCAGAGTTTGGAGCTGTTTAAGCGAAATAAATCCGAGTTTTTGCGTCAGTATGTTACCATGGATGAGTGTTGGCTTCTCCACTTCACTCCAAAGTCCAATAGACAGTCATTCGAGTGGACTGGACGCGATGAACTTGCTCCAAAGCGGGGGAAAACGCAACAATCAGCTGGCAAGGTTATGGCGTCAATTTTTTTGGGATTTGCGAGGAATAATCTTAATAATCTATCTTGAGAAAGGAAAAACCATTAACAGCGACTATTACATCAAATTTTTGGAGCGATTGAAGGACGAAATCGCAAAAAACGACCGCATTTGAAGAAAAAAAAGTTTTGTTTCGTCAAGAAAACGCACCGTGCCACAAACCAGTGAAAACAATGGCAAAAATTAATGAATTAGGCTACGAATTGCTTCGCCACCCACCGTATTTCGTAGATCTGGCTTTCAGTGACTAATTCCTATTCTTAGATCCCAAAAAGATGTCCTCTGAGAAGAAATTTTCGTCGGATAAAGAGGTGTTCGCCGAAAGGCATTTTTTGAGGCAAAGGACAAATACTACTACAAAAAGGGTATCGAAAAATTTAAAGTCCGCTAAAATCGGTGTATCGCCCTTGAAGGGACGTATGATGAATACAAAAAAATAATTTGGCCAAAAAAAAGTGTTTTACTGTCATAGGCCAAACAATTATCAGCCCACCTGTTATTTATTGTGCTCTGTGCAGGGAGAATGTTTAAAAAAGCTTTACCAATAAAGTAGTCTGACCATCGACCAACTGTCCAACTTTGACATCCACTGATATATCTGAATCTTTACTTGAGATGTTGCTTCACAAGCGAATAGACCTCTTTAAAGCTGGACAGATTTCACATCTACCTCTGAATGTTCCCTTTTCAACATCAAAATCAGAAATATATTGTCACAACACCCAGACATTTTGTGAAAAATAGTAACGTATGTGCTTTAATCTTCCTACAGCCACAACCCGTCACCGAAGGTTACCAGTACAGTGAACTAAGTCCGAACCGGTCACCGACCGGACCAACCTACACCCAGCTAAACGCATCTCGTCAAACGTCCACCTTCACACCATCGTCGCAAGCCGGACCGGGTAAGTTCGCACTAGCTCTTCCCACAGCTAACTGCTTTCCCAACGCCAGCAACTAATCCGCCATCCTCCTCCCCTAGGTATCTGGAGCGGATGGCAATCGCACCATCACGGAACCGGCCCGGAACCGATGCAAACGGGTGGATCCGGTGGTACGACCAACGGTCCCGGTTCGTCGCACACCTCCGTCGGGCTAGCGCAAGAAATGGCCACCGATAATGCGCAGCAGCACATGCAACAGCAGCAACAGCAACATCCAGCCCTCCACGGCACTGGGGGCGGTGGCGGAGGTAGTGGTGCTGGAACTGGGGGCGGTGGTGGTGGTGCACCACATCATGTGCCACCCCATCCGCAACACCCGCACGCCCATCATCCGGTGCAGCATCCGCACCATCCGCACCACCACCATCATCACCATCCAGGACAGATCCATCCCGGGCATCATCCGGTCGTGGGGCAACATCCCGGCCAGGGCCACGAGCTAACCGACATGCTGCAGATGCTCGACCAGAGCGGGACCACCTCGTTCGAGGACCTTAACATCCACATGTTCAACACACCGTTCGAATGAAACCTGCTCTATTACGGTGGCTACAATAGCTACAACAATAACAGCAACAACAATTCCACACCAGGAGTTGAGCCCACTACCCAGGGCAGCTACTCCATCGGTACGTCGTCCGCTTCCTCCTATTCGTCCACCATCTGCGCTTCCACCGCTTCCAACAACAGCAGCAACTCCGCCACAACGTCCGCCTCCGTCATGGCGGTGGCAGCAGCAGCTGCCGCAGCCGCAGCGGCCATATCATCAACCGCACCTTCCTTCCCGATGCTACCGACGGCGGCAGTGGCCGGTGGTGGTCGTGACGAACCGATGGCACTAGGCGAACCGGCCGGTAGCAGCTTCAATGCGCTCGGGTACGGCATGATGGTGCATGAACATATGTAAATAGCGATACAGAAGCAAACCTCCCGTTTGAAAGGATCACGCGATCAGGATTTGTATGACAGCGAAAGGAGCAAACCAACCACACCACCAAAACCAAAACGCAGATCACCAGCAAAGAATGTTAGCGGGATCGTACGCATCGATCACACACCCCGTGAAAACGAGATCGAGAATTGTATAGTATCTGCCTTTCTTTTGCGATTTTTGTAGCGTAATTGTGGCCAACAATTGAGGTGTGTGAGCTCTTGTGTCGTTTATGTATTACTAGGGTGCTTTTTAGTTGTTGTTTTGTTTAGGAAATAATTTTGTTTTGAGCTTAAATTTAAAATTCGTTTTAATTTCAAGACGGATATTGCTGCAGTACGCGCAATGTTGCACGTACTGTGAGCCTAGTTCCAAGCAATCTTAACTTATTTACCAAACGCGAACAGTAACGCGTAACTTGAAGCGGGTTGAGCAGCGAGAAAAGAAAGAGCTTAAATCGCCCTTTCATTGCCACCCAACCTCCCTATAGGTTAGAAAAGATTTTCATTTCACGACACAAAACACTCAAAACCGGATGGCGAAATTGGTGGCGCGCAATGGCTGCTAATGGTCGGTTTCGTGGAATTTAACCCAAAACACCTAGGAAATATCGGTCCGAGAGACAGTGTACAGTTGTAGTTTTTTTTTTCCTTTTTATCATCTTAACTGTAATGAATAATAGAGAGATATATATACATATGTATAAAATGCAATAGAGCAACAAAACAAACGAACACAGATACTAGCAAGAGAAGGAAAGCTACTGCGTGATGAAGCAAGCAAAGAACGAGCAATCAGCTTTTTTCGCCTACATCGTGCTGCATTAATTACAGCTTACAAGGGAGTAAACTTTCCTTTTTCATCGCACACACATACGCAAAAAGAATGGCAGGTTTAAAAAAAAAATGCAGCGTGCGCATGTTGTGCCGCGCAAGGCGCAATCGGTTTGTTACAAGAAGGTGTGAGATGCGATTTGTACGCATATCAGAGGAAAAGCAAGCAAGCAAGCTTCACTTCCAACTACTCACCACAAAAAAATAAAACCGAAAATGTTACGCGCGACAAATAGGGAGAAACACGAAACAGCTCTAAACATAATTTAAATAATCGTTTTTGAACACTAATTTAAAGAAGTAGATAAGTAAGTAAGTCGATATGGTGCGAAAGAGTAACGTAAACGGACGGATAAGCGGAGTAAGAGCGTGCATAAAGGGAAAAAGAAACGGTTGCTTCATTTGCCAAATGAACAAAGCGGACGCACTCATCTGGATGGTTCTATGCAATACTATGTACATGTTTTAATTTACTTTAACCCACCTGTTACACGGGTTACATCCAATCGTATAAGTTAGTTAATTTGTTTGCCCACCATTTGGGCCCCTGCAAGTGGTCACTCCGTTTGGGGGGCCCGATTTCTTCCGCATTGAACTTCCTTGCGTTGATCGAACACTTCATGTGGCGTGCGAGTGAGAAAGTGTGCAACAACCGGACCCAAACAGCAACACGCACTCTTTATAGCAAACGCTCTTCATTGTATTATAGTAAGCATCACAGGGAAGTGCTTCTCTTTTATCGCGCGGGGTCATTTGGTTCCGGTTTATTTAACCTTCCTTCCCCGAGAGCGAGAAGAACTGTTTTTTTTTTTTAAATTCCTCACGTTTGTATAGATCGATTGTTTTCCCGCGTACCGTACACACCACTTCCAACAACGTCCAACAGGATTCTTTTTTTTTTATTCAATAGAAAAGGCTATAGAACGTTTCCCTTTTTTCGGCCATTCGCGCGAATGAAGAAGAACGACGATTGTAAGAATGTTGCGTCCAGCTTAAAAAGTATGCCACTTTATTGGCCCCACAGTATGCCAATGAAAACAAACGCAAGAAGCGTGCAAGAGGAAAAGAGGAAAAGTGAACGAGGAAAAAGGAACATGTTTAAATATCATGGCAAAAATTATTAGCTTGTTTCGGTTTGTTTTTGTATAAAGCGGAAACTGTTTAGCGGTAGGACGCGCACAGCAAAAGAAAACAACAGAGGAAAACAACAAACAAAACACAAATCTTCGTGCACTAAATCGGAAAAGCGGACGCAAATGAAGAAAGGAAGTGTGAAAGTGTGTGTACACGCAAAAGAATCGGGAAAACAGCATTACTAAGTAGAGGAAACAAAGCGAATGAATAGATTAATGATACAGAAGTAAATAGACGAAAGAAAGTGGAAGTGGAATGAATGAATGAATGAATATGCACATATTACGGCAGATGCTAAAGCGTGAATATATATATAAATATATATAAAAATGCATATAAATATAGATATAACAAGAGGATGATAAAGAAGAGAGAAAAACGCAAGAGCGAATGTGTACTCCTTTTTTAAGTAAACCAATGCGGGATGATATGAGGAGTGAAGAGCAATTTGCATATAACAAAAAAAGGAAAATCTCCCCCCACTCTAACACACCCACGCAGAGGAGGAGAGGGAGGAGCGAGAAAAATGTAGGAACGTACGCTAGGAGAAAATTTTTCATTCAAAAAAAGAAGACACACACACACACACACGCAACAGCAAGTGGAAATCATTGGAAAATAAACGAAAAAAAAACAAGCAAACAGAATGGATAAAATGCTGTGGGTGAAATAGACGATATAAATTACTAATTCAAGGAAGAAAATCAAGTTTAATATAATAAAAGAAAACTTAAAAAATAATTGCCTTTGTGTAGTGATTGCAATTGGTGAACATTTGTTAAAAATGATGGTAAGTATGAAATTGTTCAACGTAAAAACCAACATCGGTAAGTATTTTTATTGATAAAACAATACGTAAGTATAATGGGGGTGTTTTTTATTAATACACGTGGTTATTTTTGAACATTCTGTTTTATGAACTTCATCCTCACCATGTCGATCGTTCCACGCACATTATTTTCGTGTCTTGCGCATGCGTTTAAATCTCCACCAGTCGATGAAAACAGTGCATATCCGAAATCCCATACAAATCAGCTGTTTTCAGATTTCCGATACCAAGAGAACATGTTTTTCAAGAGATGACATCTTCAGTGTGGAATAAATTTGCCCATCCGTATTGCATTGCATACCATCAAACCCGCGTGAGCGACCGCTAGGGTAAGGAAGGTGGATGAAACGGCATCCTCGCTCAAACTTTCCGTTGGCTGCTACGAAATTCCATACAAAACCAACCGTTTTCAGATTTCCAACACCAAGAGAGCATCCAAAACAGGAGGTAACATGTATGTCCCTGCAGCGTGCCTATAGCTGAACCGCTCTCGCGTGTTATCATTGCCCGTGATCGAAGAGTTTCTCTCACGTTGGCTATTATTGCAGGGGTTTTGGGGACTATATTGACATGTTCAGCGTGATGTTGTTTGGCTCGTTTTGGTATCTCATATAATTGTCTCTAATATCTCATATAATATAACATAATATAACCTTTGGCAAGTTATCGTTGCCAGCAACAACATTTGACGGTCATTCGATAGCTCTACCGAATTTGTGAACGCATATAGCCTTTCCCGAACAAAGCAACACCGAGCTGGACTCGTCAATACATACGACGCCAACCCTGCAACGCACACCATCGCTCTCTTCAAAATGAAGAATCCCCTCCCTTATTCGCATACCTGGCTTATCACGCGCTGCTCGCACTTAGCATCGGCAGCCGATCTCGCTCTCACCATTCGAGCGATACGATCGCCGTGTGTGGCTATGTGTAGCGTGTGTGATCTGTATCCACATGTTACTCAGGCGAGAGGAACTGTTTGCTCTCCGGTATGATCGCCTTGTGTGGCTATGTGTTGCGTGTGTGTGGGCAACTGAGATAATCAGCTGCGTACCGTCGGCTGATACGAAATTCCATACAAAACGGGCTGTTTTCAGATTTCCTACACCAAGAGAGCATCCAAAACAGGAGCTGACATCAATTCCCCTCCAGGGTGCATATTCCTGAACCGCTCTCGCGTGTTAACATTGCTCGTGATGGAAGAGTTTCTCACACGTTGGCTATTATTGCAGGGGTTTTGGGGACTATATTGAAATGTTCAGCGTGATGTTGTTTTTCTCGTTTTGTTATCTCATATAATCGTCTAAAAAAGCCAGAAATGGTAGGCTTCAATATCCTGAGAATGTCGTGCCGATAAAGAAGAAGGAGTTTGAGTACACTGCATACTTCTCTTGCGTAGCCGTGTAACCGGGCCGATATAGCTAGTCAAATAGAAACAAATGTTTTATATAACCAAGGATATATAAAATCCAAGGATGTTTTCGATCAAATTGTTTCCTTTTTAATTAGATTTTGTGCTATAAATTAACTCTGCTGCTAAATTTCCAAAAATCGCACAATCGGCAAAAATTGTTTGGAGCCCCCAACACGACGAGGCCCTAGGCGGCCGCCTACTCCGCCTACCGTTTGATCCGCCGCTGGATAGACGAAATGAAATGCATCCTTGATCTCTCGAACATTTATTTTCCGTCGACACATGCGAAATCCCATACAAACGAGCCGATCTCAGATTTCCGATAACAGGAGAGCATCCATCTAGGAGATAACATTGATTCACCAACAGCTGTTTCACTTGCGCATGTATCGTTGAGCGTGTTAGCAGATCTTATGATGGTATGAGTGATGAGCAAACTCGTGAGAACGATTGCTAGTGCAAGGGAGATGGATGACATGGACATGCTTCCGCGATCTCTCTCAAACGCTTCTCAATCGCTTCCCGTCTGCAGATGCAAAATCCCATACAGGAATGAGCCGTTTTCAAATCTCCGATACCAAGAGAGCATGAATGCTTAGGAGGATCCGCTCTGGGCATTGAAATATTTCAATGTGAAATATTGCACTCTTCCATGTTGAACCTCAGTATTTTCACCGGGGTGGAATATTTCAAGCACACGAAAATAGCCGAAGCACGGTGAGTTTGCCCGGATTTTGACAGTTCCATCTTTCAGCAATCGGGCATTTTGATAAGAGACAAAATTTTACAGAATAAGCAGTTCTACTAAATAAAGCGCGAAATACGCGGTTAAAGCTATTTGCAAATAGTTTGTGCAACTGTTGCCCGTTTATTTTCGATTACTCGAACTAAAAAAGCGTGTACCGTACGATTTTTGCTCAATCGTCGTCCACGACGCTTGCTGCTAGTGTTGTTTACAGCTGTAAGCTTTTTTTGTGTTGTTTGGTGTAATGTAACAACGAACCCCTCTTGTAATCAGCGGCCCTGTATCGTGTAGCATCTCTGTTCCTCGCGTCACGGTCAATTTAATCAGTAAAAACATTTTTATCACACCACACCTGCAATACCTCGTTGGTACCACCGGTGGACATTGTGCGTGTGGGCCTGTATAGCTCACGCTGTTGTACACATCATCAATCTCCTCCATTGCTGTGCACGCCATTAATCGATGACTATTGGCGATTAGCGCAGAGTGCTAGATGCAGAAAAGAAGGACGATACTTCCACGTGCAAAGAATACTCTTCATATCAGCAAAAGTGCCCCTTAAAGAGCTGTCCGACACCACCAGCCTACCATGTTCCAGAAACGGCAGCTGCGCATCATCTACCTGATGATTCTAATCATCATGATAGTGTTGATCTACAAAAGCTTCACCCAGAACAAACCGAACGATGATGATGTGGAGCAAACGTCCGGTAGTGACCCTATGCTGAAAGTGAGTGCGCCCGTTTTCGTTGTGGTGTACTACGAGGCACTCTGTCCGGATTCTAAAAACTTTGTCCTGCGTCAACTGCTGCCGGCCTATGAGAGGGCACCGGATCTAATGGATATAGAGTTTGTACCATTTGGTAAAGCTACGGTAAGAAATTGCAATGAAACATCCCGCGCGAAGAGATTCTTAACCATATGTTCTTTTCTTTTCCCGTGCTGGGCCACAGTGGACCACGAAGTCCGACGGATCACTGGAGTTCGATTGTCAGCACGGTCATATAGAGTGTGAAGCCAACACGATCCATGCGTGCGTTGTGGAGGCCGTACGGGAACCCCGTACACGGCTTGACATGGTAACCTGCATGATCGAGAACAATATTATCCCAGTGGACTCATTCCTCCGCTGTGCCAAGCAGCACGGCGTGGATATCGAGTCGATCAAGAAGTGTTACGACAGTCCGCACGGTGCCGAACTGCTAAAGGTTCACGGTGAAGCGACACATGCTCTTCGACCGGCCGTTACGTTCATCCCAACCGTAACGCTCGATGGGGCACAGTACGTTCAGAAGTCGATCCTGAAGGATCTGTTCGGTAATGTGTGTCAGGTGGTGTCGGGTCGTGGACCGAAACCGGATGTGTGTAAATGATAGCAGTTAGTGCTGCACTTCCTTGCCCGCTACCTGCAATCGGAGGTACTGGACGAAGTCCGGCAACTTCCCGGGCAACTGCGGCGAGGATTGTTTTGGCTGCTTAACTAACTTTCCTACACACCCAGAAAGACAGATTAGGGAATTGGGAAGGAATCCTTGTATCGAGTCCATCCAAAGTCATCCGACAACATGCCAGTTTGTCGAACTAAGTCCTCTATTGTAATTTATTTCTTCCTTTCCTTTTGGGCGGGTGAGAACGCTGTGTCCGGAATGTAACCCATACATACCACGCTCCTCCTTTAGCAACTCGATTTGAGCCAAACAACAAACTTATTAGGGTGCATGCTAGAAAAAAGAAAAACAAAATTAAACTAGATCATATATAGTGCAATGTAGTGTGAGGTGTGAAACATTGGACAAGCTGTCGTCCAATGGCTCTCCTCCCAAATAGTCCATATTCCAACCCCGAAGTAGTCAAACAGTGGCAATGCGGCTGCGATACTTAGTAAAGTTCTATTCCACACAGTAACATACGATGCTACCGGCCATATTGCGCCGCGAATAGTTCGGAAGAGGCAACACCGTAGAGCAATACCTGAGTTGTTGAGACTAGAACCAGATAGGAGGGATCGTACAGATATTGAAGGAGGTAGATCCAATTTTTGTTTGTTTCCTTTTGGTGTGCTCGGGCAGGAACTCAGCTACAGTATCTGTTTTCCACGAGATAGAGACTGAGCAAGCACACGTACGTAACGAATTTATGTCCATTGAACGTATTGCAATGCATTTAAGATATAAGGATCGTAAATAGTAGCCATCGGTTCATTGTATCAGTTTCCGGTGTTTCGTTCTATATAGGATTTTCGTTTTGGGTGATATTTACAACTAGTTTCGAACCGCAGATTGTTATTTGGTAAGAAATTATAGTGGATCAATTAGGTTATTAATAAACATTGTTTACCGCTCTATCGTAGCTTTTCTGCGCTTTTTTACGGTTGATCCGAACGATGATATTTCTCTGCTCTTTGGACAAGCTGGTTCTGTGTAATGCTAAAATTTATTCTTGAAGCATTTCAAACACCACGAATACTTTCGAAAAGTGTACATCTTCTGTGAAAGTTTCTTAAATGACACACATGTAAAGATGGAAATTCAACGTCTACTCTTGTCCTTAATTTTCAATCGAATGTGTGCCCCGCTTAGTTGCTCTCAACTTCCATCGCTTGTCCTTGTCGTTCATCGGACGCGGCTTTCGGGAGACTATCATCGTAAAACAGATACTCGTCTTGATATTCCTTCAAAATTTTGCTCGATCGCTTCTCGTCCAGAAACAGGGAGTACACCTTGCGGATGTCTTCGACCGTGATTTCGGCAGCCTTGCGACGTTTGCTCACCAGGCTTGCCGTGGTGATCGATTGAATCGCGTAACGCAGGCTCGTTTCCGTCGCAATACGTCCCAATACCATCAGTGCGTCGTTGTTGATTTGACAGTCTTCCTCTTCGCACCGTATCTTCAGAATCTCCTTAATTTCCTTCTCCGTGTACGGTACAGTACGAATAATGATCATTCGATCGAGCAGATCTATAGGAATTCCGTGCGGACTACGATAGTGAGTGCCCCGGATTTTAGTAATACCTCGGTTGGTAGCCATTACCACCACAGGGGCCATATCGCTTTCGAGGGCCCGGTTCAGGAAGGAGAAACACTCAATATCCAGCATGTGACACTCGTCGATAAACAGCACGCCAGGATTAATTTCCGCCTTGCCCTCTTCGCGCCATTCAATCACTTTGCTGTTAATCTGGTCACGTACTTCCTGCTTGATCTCCCCGGTATCGCCCGAGAACAACGCCAAGAAGCCATGTGTCCGACTGTTAATTACATCGATCTCATGCAGCGACACCGTATGCACCACCTCCTTGCGCTTCTGCAACTCCCCTTCCGGACACTGGACGAAACGGGTCTGCGTACCGGTAGCGTCATAATCACGGGCCCGCGTAAAACTTCGTCCCAGCTTCGACACCTTGCCGGACGCTTTATCGATCGTAATAATATCGCCTGCTTGGATCTTCTCCTTAATGAAACACTCAATAATCTTGTTGCCAAGATCGTAATTCGTCTCCATGTCCGTCGTTTTCATCGTTACCTTGCCCACCTTTTGACCCGTGCCCGTAGCTGGCCGATCGATCTGTATCTCTACCACCTCACCTTCAATGATTTCCGTTTCCTCTTTAATCCGTAGCCCGATGCTTTTACGCAACGCCTGCGACAAGGCTTCCGTTTTGTTCATCTCCAGCGAATAGATTTCCGAGCCGGACATACTGGTAAAAGGTGTCTCGTTACCGAGAGCCTGTGCCATTCCGACAGCGATGGCTGTCTTGCCCGTGCTAGGTTCACCCGCCAGCAAAATACATCGACCGGCGATTTTTCCTTCCCGTACCATCTGCACCACGATGCCGGCAGCACGGCGGGCTTCTTTCTGCCCCACCATACCCTGGGACACGGTGCGTGCTTCGAGGACATCGTCAAGACCAAGGCCCCGGATGTGCGAATGGGCCCCTATACGTTCGATACGGGTTACGTCCCGGATTTCAATCTTCTCTAGATCCGCCATCGCCAATTGTTACTTTGTGACTGGGCTGTTGCGTTGAAAAGAACCTTCGTTTCTGCAGCAACTAATGGCGTTTCGTTACCGTAGCAACAAAACAATCGAGGATTCTACAAAGAAAAACCAATTCGATCCGAAATGATACATTACACAAGGATTTTTACAAAGGGGTACATCGACAATTATTGATTTCTCATAAAATATACCAGGAATTTGTTTTTTTTTAGGGAGAGTCGGGTTTGTTATTGTAAACCGCGTGCTTGCAGGAGAACATGCCGGGATCGTTTCATATAATTGATGGATTTTTAATGATTTTCAGTACATTATTCGCATCTCTAATACCGCTTTCAAACAACTTACCACTCCAGAGGTCTAAATTATGTGTTGGGAAGGAAAAACCGATAATCTATATGTAAATAATTCCACTTTTTCGAGAGAGAACCTTCTGGTTCGCCCAAAAGACGCTTTTATATGTTTTTCACTAGGCCAAGAATTGAATCCGATTATAAACGCGCTTGAAATGCGCCGAGTGAAAAAAATGTATATGGCAGGGTTCGGTCATCTGGTATGCTGTTGACATTATTGGCGATTTTGAAGTTTAAGCTCTGTTTTCCGGAAAACTTTGTAAAGTTTTTGAAAAATTATTGAGGTCTCATGAGCAAGTACAGTTGAATTATATTGAATACATTCTTGAAGTACAAAAATAGCATTGAGATTATTTGAAGAACGATGTAAATATATTTTTTTTAAATCTATGGAGAAAAGTCGAATTGAGATCATTAAACCTAATTGACTAACCTAAATAATAGTGTTGTAATACCAAAGAAAATCTGTGCAAAACTTCTATACAAATTTTTGTTTTGATTAATACCGGTAGACTGCAACAATCTCCCTCAGCATTGAGAAAAACACCCAAGAATAGCGCTGAAATACCAATGGAAAACTTTTGAAAACAATGAGGAAACACAAAATAATGTATTAATAAAATTAGAAAGAAAATTGTTCAAAAACTTGTGGAAATTTTGTTCGGAAAACCATGCACAAGCCATGAAGCTATCAATTCTTGCAGCTATGGAAAAGTGTTGCACAAAGCGAGAAAAGCTACTATAAATCTAATGGAAATCAGAGAAAAGCCTAATTTTAAACCAGTTTGAACCCCCGTAGAACCCCCTGTAGAGGGGAGGTCGACCCTTGAATCCAGTTTTTCGTCGGTGGAGTCGGAGCGGATTCATCATTCTACCCCGGAACTCCCATCACTAGCTGAGGGTTGATGACGACATACCGCAAGCTCGGAACCGGTCGCAGTTACGCTATTCTACGGAACTGTTCATAGCAGCGGGTCCCGTCCATCACGATGCAACAGTTTCTTTGCACACTTTCGCCGTGACGGTTGATATCACGGCTGTTGAGCGATTTGTTTCGCTACCAGTGCGTATGGAATTACGCGTACCGATTCGAATCGAAACACAATCGATTGCAAGTGCCAGGGACAAACGCACCAATCCTTTGTATCGTAACCTGGTTCGTAGTGTGTGACAGTGTATTTTATGTTCCCCTCGAAGGAATCAGTGTCACCACACTGCATTTTGTGTTGACCGTGACCCAGCTAATGCAAAGTGTCCCAGAAGTGGCCGCGGGCTGACAGAGTAAACGGTGCGCAAGAGTCGCGTGGTTTTTGGTTTCACGCTAAATGTAATTAGTTTAACCGCGTTAGACAGAGCGACAGAACAAAAGTTTGTCTAAATTAAATCATAAACCATGCTTAGTGTCTTTTTTTCCTTGTTTTAATGTGACCTAATATAAGTGTTTATACGTATCGTCTGCAAAACAACAAGTAACGCAACACTCTTTCATAGCACTTTGGGAAAAGTTCGCGTGTCTACAACAGTTATCCTTCCGTTCGTGTGTTTGTGGAGTCATTTGTGTCCGTTCGCGCCGACCGAGTAAAGGGCAATCCTAACGTGGAATAGCAACCAAAACCAGTCAGCCGGCAGTTGTTTTGTCGTTTAGTAATTTCTTTCTACCGAGAAAAGATAATTTCACCAGTTCGGTAGACGCTAGCAAACGATAAGTGGCGGTAAACAGGCGGGATCATCGTTCTTTTGCCCTTCCGGTGTGTATTACTGCTACTACACCACTAATCGGTTATCGATTTAACACCCAACAACCAACGGCGGCGCGTATTTGCCCAACACCGTGCCCTAGAGTATGGATCCATTAAGGTAAGGCGTTCATTGTGCGGCCACCAAATATACTGTTCGCCACCGTCGGGAGTACTTCGGGGACATTTTTATTGCGCAAAAACCACGTTGTTGATAACAGAGTTTGGGGAACAGTACGAAATTTCTTGATTAACTTGAATTAATCAATATTTTAACTAACATTCAAATGAAAATTCTCGTGTCAATTTTTAATATTAATTCTTTTTCACGTTTGATGATGCTAATCATTAGTAGAAAACGTCTTGAATATTAACTGAAACGAGTCCTTCATAAATGTTTTAATAATACTTTAAATTTGTTGAAATTCTTCTTAAACTAGTTATGTCTAATCCTTGTATTTATAACATCTTATCATTTGAAAATCTCTTCTATTACAAAATCATTATGCTTTAAAGATGTTTTAAAAAATTCCCGATATACAAGCTTCAACAAACAATTTACTAAAACAGTGATCAAATAAACAGTATTAGAAATAGTTTGAGGTATTATTACTCAACTCTACTTATAATTCATTAACTCATAACTATTACTCTACTTCACCAAATCAATACGAAAACTATTTTTTTACGAGAGCTTTATAAACATTGTCCATCAATTTACATCAAGTTGTGCCTTCACCAGCCTTTTCTCTTTCCCCACTACATCCTGCGGGAAGTTTGTATGGTCACTTATCAAAGAACTCAAAAATCACGTGGTTAGTTTCGTATTGTGTTTCCGAACCACTTACATGAACGTGTCTCCACCGCAAAATTATCATTCAAAATGCATCATCACGTTAAACGCGATTGTGTAACTGTTTACAAATGCATCCATCTCTCTAGCACAGTGTACAATGATATTGACAACAATTCATATCTACGTTGAATTTTTTGTCTTGCTTGTTTAAATCACAGCATGATTCATAACCAAAAACCGGATGATTGGTTCCAAACGAATGCGTACGGTAAGAAATATCCGCTTCGGCTGTAATTTGATGTTACGCTTCAGTTGCAACGGGTTGTTGCACTTTCCGAGTACTTGCTCTCTTGCTGCTGTGTAGTACCAGCTCTACTAGTAACACCATACTCATTTGATGGCACTCGGGTTGCTCGGTAGTTTTGCATACGACGGACCACGTTAATGACTTCCGATCGTCAGTATTTCCGGTTTCGCATAGGGGGTTTGTGTGTGTTTTTGTTTTGCATCTTTCACATTCAAAACTACTGTGTTGAATACATTTGTAGCCTCGGCTAGAAGCCGTTTAACCGCCAAATGCAATAACATAGCTAACCATCTGCTAATCTTAGGGTCTTGGATAAACACGCACGTCTAATAAGCATCCACATGAAGCGTAGGAACATTTCTCAGAATTTCCACAAAGAACTCTTCAGATTCGTACGCCAGAGGTTAAACCGTTCTTCTCAATCTCATCCCAACCACCAAAGAAAGATCTTCCTGAGATGTGCAATTATTCGCCCGAGAACAGGATTCTCGGTACGACGGATGGAATTGACCTCGCCTGAAGCTATCCGTCGTCCGGTCTGTTGATTGAAACCGTAGCTAGAATTAGTAATTAGGTGCGGTATCGTAATGAGATGCCTCTAAGGTTGGCCTTTTTGGTCCCTTGTTGGTCGAAATTGTAACGTCCAACCGAAAACGATTAACTAACGCGAGTTGACATGCGATCAGGTTTCGGTGAATGGAGAAGCATGGAAATACAATACAAACCAAACCAAATAAGAGACGATCAAATGGTCACTCTGAAATGGTGTCCCACAAACATCTCGTATTACTATAATAAAGTGATGAAAATACTTTTTTTTTCGTGGAAAATAGCCACAAATAAAGCTATTTCCGCTTTGTAGACTTAGTTTCCAGACTCTCTATGAAGAACTCTCACACTGGAGGGTCGATAAATGATAAATGACGTATTTCATCATCCCAGACAAAATCTAACGAATTGCGAAAGAACTTTGTGCGAGTTGGTTGGAAAATTGTCTCTAACTCCCAATGTTGTAAACAATGTGTAAACAATCGGGATGTATAGTGGATGGCAGTGCTATGTGGGAAACTTGTCCAAGTTGTCCAAGGTCGACACTACAAGGTCAGCAGTGACAATCGGGACCAAGTTGCCCTGCACGGGAAATATCGTACGCGGGGCAGTAGCGAATGCCATCATCATAAAAGAATTCCTACTGCTACCATTTAGTTCAGTAAGAAATAGACCCTTACAGACAATCAGTGCATGGTGTGTTGATGATCCTTTGCCAACCACTATTAATCGCTTTTATTTCTCCTTTATTTACAGTATCGGATCCAGCGTCCTTAGCTTACACCAACGGTAAGTAACGAGCGACAGTAGTTCCATTTACACCATTACGCCCCAGTAGTCCAACAAAATCGTGAGTCCACTTCCGGTACAACTTTGGTCCGTCCGTGTTGTTTGCCGATGGTTGCATTTGCTTTTAATTTTCCCACCCGCGTCATAAACCCGCGACCCACCTGCCGAGTGGGCTGTGCGCGCGGTAAGAATGCATTTTCGTTTGCTTTGTGCCGGGTTTTCCGCTTTGTGCGTCGAGCGTCGTGTGCCGAACGATGAAAACGAAACCGAAGAACGAAACCGTTCGAATCTTTATAACGCGCTACCGAAGGGCTAGATCGATCGAGTGGGGCAGTGTGGTAAATCGGTGACAGAAGCTGATCAACTGTGTATAACAAACAGCTCCGTTGTTGAGCAAATAGTGCAACGGGGCACGCACACGCCGGTGCCGTCCGCGGTTCTTTTGTGTGAGCGTTGTTGGTTCGATGTGCAACATGCGAATGCACTTACGCGAATCGTTGCCCACCTGGAGATTATGGTGCTCGAGTGTGGTTTGGGGATTATTTGCCGTGGTGGAGCTGTACCGTTTTTTCCCCGCACGAGAGTTCTTCATGTGCTGTTTGCGGCGAGTGCATAACACTAATTTAAAACATATGCTTTGAAAATTATAATACAGTATTTTATGTAAAGTATAACCTCCAAACATCTTTGGGGTTTCATTGAGTTTTATTGAATGAATCCTCAAAGCCAATAAAATACTCTTATCTTCTACTATGAAGAGCTGCAAACGAACATTCTACGCATCTTCAAACTTTCTCTTCTTGGTGTAACGACCTAATAGGCCATTTCTGGCTAACTAGACTTAATTTTACCATGTAGCCGGATTATCAGTCATCTCTACAACTTATTTTATTCTTAAAAATCAAGTAGATGAATATTACTACTGCAATAATACATTGTGATGGGGCGGACCTGTGGCATGATCGTAGCAGTGCCAATAAAATCAAAGAAAGCCAGAACTGGTAGGCCAAGACTTCTTGAGGTTGTAATGCCGATAAAGAATAAGAAGTAGCAACTTTCATAAATATTTGAAGTATTCCACTTAAGTAATTGGAGATTCATGTATCTTTGGAAATACATCCAAGGAATTTATGATTGTTTTGAAACATAAGAAGCTTTGGATTATCTCCTATGTATCGACTTCTGAATCTACACATGAGCTCATGAGTGTCTGAAGATCTAACTCAGAATTCTGATGACTCTTCTCAAAAGATAAATGAGCCTTTTTATCAGCATTAACAACTTTAATCAGCCGTTCAAAGAACCATAGAGGTCATTTTTAATTCCAGTAAGAATTCATTGCAAACACCATAATAGCGTGACGTCTTCTAGCACGCTGCACACGCTCGCGTATCAATGATGTCACACTTCCGGCGGGAAGGGTAGTACTTGAGAGATAAAAAAGCATCACACACATATTCAACAAGCCAGCCATCGAACGCACAACCATCGATTATCAGCATTCGTACGCTCCGAATAAGACTCAAATTACGCCACAAACTCATGTTCCAAGATCGCATTGTGAAGTGTTCGTAATCAGACTAAACTGTACGGTGTTCTTCAGGAATGTGAGTACCTTTGCAGCTTTTGCACCGACTCGTCATCACCTCACGCACCATGTAACCATGGCGGTTTGGTATTGTGTTACACCGTTCGACTAAACTGCTGACTGCGTTGTGAACCATCCGGCGGCACCATCACGTCACCGAAACAAGGGAATAGACGGAGAAGTTTATCGTGACCCGCCCAACTGATCGTGAGGGACAGTTTACGAGGCATGCTGTCAGCATGATGTTTACGGTTTGCTGTTTCCTCTCCCTGCCCCACCACACCCTTCTTACCGTTCCTTCCGCTCAATAGCTTAAACTAGGCTGAAATTGTTCTTATTCTCTGGCGCGCTTTATTTCTCCGACGCTCTACAGTCGCCGGTTTTTTTTTTGCGATAATAATTTCGCCATCTGTAGCAAAAATGAGTCACGATCGGAAACAGTGGAAACTATACTACACGAGAAAACAACGTTCTGCCTGTAGGCAGGCAAATTTACTCGGCAGAAAAAATCAATAAGAATTAGTAACGGATTATGGTAACCCGGCTCGCTTATCGAGCTGAGCTCTAATAAAATAGATAAAGCGAATTAGTGCAACACGATCGACGCTTATCTTTCGCTGTTGATTTGCCCTACAAACACGTTCCGAGTAGTGTTCCACCATTATAAATCATCCACCTGGTTCGATTAATTAAATGACGGAATTAATAACTATCAAATAGCACAAGCGGGTACATGACAGGAAAATAAAAACAACAAAATAACAGAGGCATCCCCATCAGCAGTGACCTCGGACATACGGTTTCCCGAGCAGAGATTCAATGTCGAATGGCTGTACGGCAATGCAAATCATTAACCCCTCTACCACATGAGGGTGGCCGGCAAAAAAAATCAGATCATCATCAGATGAAGGGTTTTAATTTTAACCCACGCTCGATCCGGCATCCGAACGCCGGACGCTCTTTGACGAATTGTTGCGAGTGCGGTTGAAAATGCGGCAATTAAGTAAACACACTGTGAAAGTTGCACGAACACGGGCGATAATTGGGTAGCCATGGGGTGTGGCCAATGTGGCCAACCGGTAATGTGAACCGTGTTTGCAAGGTGTACCGATGAGTTTGATCCATGAAGATGATGGGTGTTGCAGGCTGCTGTTGCTTGTTAGCTCCAATCATTACCGGAAATTAATATCGGTGGGTACAGCGTAAAAAGAGACATGGCAATTACATACATGGCCTCCATATAATACTGGTGATGAATTAAAATCGATGCATTTTATCTGAACAAAAACATTACTTTTAATATGTTGTCCGCCATGATGCCAAGGAAAATGGCCACTAACATCTTACATCATCTTCTGTTTCTATACCTTTAATGGATGCCTACACCGGCTCTGCTGTAGATATAATCATTTGTCCTATGTATATTTTCCCATTAGCGTGCGGCAATGTAAACAGACGCCCCAAAAACCGGCACAGAGAGCAAGAAAAGACATATTGGATCTTTTGCGAGCCTTACATGTTCCGCACCGCGCAACATCAACTTTTCGCCGATCCACGCCAAAAAGGGCCGTTAACATAAATCAAACACGCAGCAACAAACAAACCCAACTACCAGGCGGGCGGAAAATGCCAATGGAGGAATTTTTCTTCTGTGAGATGAAACTTTCATAACGATGACTTCCTGATGTGTGGGTTGCTGCCCCATTCGCACTTGACATTGATGAACTTCCGTGCGTGTGTGTGTGTGTGCGTGTGTTTGTTTTGAGCATGGAAAGGAAAATAGTTTTTCCTTCACGTTCAAAGATCACTTTAATGGCACCCACCCCGAGCACCCCCGGGGCACTCGTTAATAATAGTCCGTCCGTTGGCTGTAAGCAAACACGGCGGAAAAAGATCAAAAACCATTCTCCGTCGATAAAGTCAATAAATTGATCCACAGTTGTTGATAGACGCGCGTTACGTTGGTGTTGCGAATGGCTTTTGCTTCTGTTTTTATGCACGATCATCATGATCTGATACGCGTGCGAGAGGATGGTAGAATATTCCCTCACTGTCGGCAACTGAAGATGTCGATAAAAAACGATAAGCTTCCACGCGGTTCGTGTCTTCGCTGTGTACTATCGATCGCTCACTGTTTGTGGTGCTCCCTGTTTGCCCAATGAAGGTTCAACGTCTGTTCGAGTGCTGGGGCGTTCGTCACCACCGCCAACACCATCCCAACACACACACACACACCCCAGGCAGGTATCCAAATTTGGCATTGAACTTTCACTCCCAGACCATCCGCTAGTCCGTTCTAGCGGCACCATGCTACGGTGGAAAAGCGGTGGAAAACTGGGGGAAAATTCGGCGGTGAGGTGATTTATTTTTGCCTGCCCGAAAGAAAAACACCACCACTGGCACATTCGCCGCACCAGTCCACACGCAAAATGTTCTTCGCGTATATGTGGTGCGGTTGGCGAGTCTCACCAACGCCGATTTTCCCGACGCCGTTCGGTTCTAACCGGCTGCAGTGTCGGTACCGCGTGCCAGCTGATTGCAGTCGTTCGGTCACGGTCGTCCTGACCTAAAGCACACCCATTGCAGGGTCCTTTCCGGCGGTACCGTTCGAGTTCACGCTGGATGACAGTAAGCGTGCGTGCGGGTCGCGTGCAGGCGAAAGGAACAAAGAAATTTCGTCCTTCAAGTGGAAAATCGGTGGAAATGTCATAATGTGAGACGATTTAAACGAGTCTTTACGTACAAATTCCGTTCAAGAAAGTACACGTTACGCGAGTGCGGACGAGAAACAACGACAAAACCTTCAATTGACCGTCCATCGATCCATCGATTCATGAACGCGAACGGTGGCCAGTGACTTTGGTGGTTGTCACTTTTTATTTTGCAATATACGCTCAATTTTATCAAATCAATTTGCTTGTCGACAAATTGCCAGAGTGCATTCGGTGGAAAATCAACGCAAATTGAGCATTCCGACCGATGCAGTTGACATTGCCGTGTGTGGCAAAAGGCCGTTCGAACCATTCAAACCTGCAACTGCATTGTGTAATCGATAGAGCAAACAGTTCCCTCTGCAGCCGGATTACTAATCGGGTTTTGTGTGTGATACTGATATTAGTGGTTTCCCCGTGTTCGTGCACTAGGGCCTCCTCGGGTTCGGGAAACGAAGGTTAAACGCCAGCAGTTCGTCCGGGAAATGGTGCAAAAAGTGAAACAATATCCCTTTCCTCGCACGGAGTGAAACTCCACTCTCACACATCCGCTGATACTGGAACGGGGTTTGACACAAATAAAAGTGTACTTGGGGATACGGTTGTTGTAAAGCGATACCGTTTAAGCACGGTACGGCAGTGATAGAAATTATGGTGCATCCCGATACGTTGATCGTACAATTACTGGCGACCATAATAGCATAACTTACACTCGGAAAAAAGGGTTACATCCTGTAACGACCAGCCACTCGTTGTGCAACATTGTCCTAGGTCGCTGAGGATCTCGACTGGCATTGTCACAACGCTCGTCAACACTATCGGCAATCGGAAAATTCCCAAACATTCATTGAATGGAAATAAGGTACGGAGTTTAGGGGGGATAAGGCTCTACACGCATCGGGAAACGATATCCTGTTAAACCAACATTAAACACGGTTCATGAGCTGGAACAACG
Source organism: Anopheles moucheti (assembly GCF_943734755.1). Classification (NCBI taxonomy): domain Eukaryota; kingdom Metazoa; phylum Arthropoda; class Insecta; order Diptera; family Culicidae; genus Anopheles; species Anopheles moucheti. Next base: position 17,757,891 of record NC_069141.1, read on the forward strand.
CTACGACGAAGGAAATGTGTTTGTCCTTAGGCATGTGTGTATAATCAATCGAACACACACACATTCCTCTCCGATGACACTCGCTGATGGGCGGGGGGTTTATGCGTAGGCATGCCAATATCAACCACATTGCAGGGTCAATGTCATCGTCCCTATTGGGTGGGGGGGTAGCTTAGGTGTTTTATTGTTTTTTTCCCCCATTTTAAATTAAAATCAAACTGCAACTGGTGAATACTGGTTACAGCAGTGGATTGTTTCGATCAAACAGTGCAGCTGGTTCATGCCCACAACCGTGTTCGTCGACGGCACCTTGAACCGTTGCCAGGTTTGTTGTACCGCTGCTCAGCCGGTTGCTTCCGAAACGGAGACGTACACACCTGTCCCAGACGAGCGAGTTACGGCATGTCATTCACTTGCAGATGATTAGATCGCCGATGTGCGGTAGAATACAGCAGTCTAAAGGCATTCCTCCGCGTATGGAGGCGGTTATGCACTTGGCACACCATCGGAAGTTTGTGTACTAGGAACTTATCTGTTCGATCCAACGCTAAATCGCATCGTTTGTCTCCGATATATGATGTTTGCTGTTGAGGTATATAATGCACTATCGGTTCTACGCTCTTTGGAGTCTAATTTATTCCCAAGATAGCTTAGACGACAGGCAATGTCTTCCTGGTGCCGGATATTCCCGTCCAACATTCTACACACCCTAACAGCACACCGCTAAGCCATTTCCGTCACACAATCGGCATCATCGTCAATGTCTGTACGCGATCGGCATACCTGATCAAGGACCCATAACCGCTCCATCCATATCTACCGCACCGCCATCTATAGGTGTTTGGAGATTTTGTTGGACTTGGTTCCGTTCCAGACAAGACAGCCAATCATTGCCACTTTTGCACAAAGTGGCGTCAGTATTTCTAACCTGGCAATGAAATGGAATATAAAAACGATCAATCGATCGCGCACCGATCGTGTCTGATTCCTTCAACCTTTCGTCCAAAAATAGCTTCCGTGGTGAGAGATGCGGTATTCTAACCTGAAAGGTGCACTGGTTGAATCTTGTGGTTGCGCTGGCCGTGGATGGACGTGTTGGGTGTGTGCGCGCGCTGTAATGTAATTAATTATGAATATTTACAGCCCCCGGCTGCTGTATTTGGAGTTATATTTTTCATTACGCTAATTATCGTGCCGTTTTGTATCGGCACAACAAATCCCCTCTCCTAAAACTGCCCAACATGTGCCCAAACACTGTCCAGAAGATGCAGAGGGCGGTGAAATCATTTCTTCAGCTCATCACCTCGCTACAATTGCTGTACATCTCTTGGTACGTTTGTACGACTAGTCGTTTTGCAAACAGCTACAGAAAGGTTGGAAAGTTTGCAGTAATTACCGTTACCGTCGACCGGATGGCTACAGAACCGGTTTTGTGTTCGGCGAGGTGGTTTAGGAAAGACGCATCGGCCAACGTCTTAGGTTCCCGCAGGCGATCTATTCGCTTGGCTTTGCGTGGTGCTTGTTTCGCAATGATTGTACACCATTGTGTGTGCCAGCTGATGGGTTTGTTGCCAGCTGACGTGCGGTTTGGCCGGTTCGAAACGTGATTCAGCATACAGAAAGTGAGCATAAGGCAGGAGACTTTAATGGAGCATGTGCAAACTTTGGCTTGACTGAACCCAGGCGGTTGTCGATCGTTTTGGCTGGGTATTTGATAATACTATGAAGTCAACAGTATGTTTTGAAGTTCCAGCTGAAGTTTACGCGACATAGTCTTGTGTAGCGTTTAAGTTTTTAAATGTTCAATTCTATCCTGAGCTCACTGGGAATGATGAGAAATAAGACATACCGATGCGGAGTGCTGGAATACGAGCTTCAAGTAATGCAACTGGATTGAGATTAATAAAAAATCACAGAAAATCAGCCAAAAAAGAAGGAGATAATGATGATCACTTTTGCTTTTACCACATCTTTGCTGATGGAGATGAGATTCGTTCCAGGGTTTTCTGACCGTGAGACCAAACGCCGAAGAAGACAACCATGAGATCATCCGGGCATTAAAATCATATTTATGCATATTCTTGGTTGTTGTTTGTTTTCGAAGTCCCTGACCAGCCACCATTTTCATTCCTCATAACCGTGTTGTATGAAATTGCTTCGGATCTTTTTAATGTAATTGTTGTTCGTAGACCATTACCATTTTTTTTCAAAAGTGAGTCGTTAAAAGTTATAAATATATCTCAATAACACAAAAAGGCCTCGGCTTTGTCTCGTGTTGATAACAAAAAATAAAACCCCATCGCTTACCCAGCTACCTTCTATCCACTTGAGCGCGTATCAAACAGACAGCATTGATTTACGATTTTGCGCGAGAAGAGAGTGCTAATTGTGGCCTGAATTATACCCGATTACACTCATCATAAATTCTTAAACGCTGATAAGCATTTATCTTAAGATGATTCGTGTGCATATGTGGTTGTGCGTTTAATTGTGGCAGCACACGAGAGGCTTCAGAATCAATGGATAGATCGATCATGTTCCCATGCTTATCAAATAAACAAGGATTTCACATTGTGGGCCCGTGTTGGCGCTTCACGTGACGAACCGTTACGCGTTTTGTACTATACGTACGCGTCAACAAACTTATCATTCATCCGTTTAGCTGGCGATTGGTAGTAAGTGATAATAAATTACGCTTCTTCGTAGCAACCAGTAGCCACCTTCTTGGTGCGTGTGGAGGTGAAGATTTAAATACAGAACGCAACGTGGTAGCAAAGCAGGAGGCTGAGAAGAAGCAGGCTACGCTTCGTGCGTCGAAATCGCCAACTGTCAACTTAATGATGGTTCGATTACCTGATAATAAGACGCCAAGGTCAACGATGTGAAGGCACAATTTCTTCACGCTTCTTCTCTGTTTATCTCCACACAAGATAGGCAGGCGAAACAACATCGTCACCAGGGGCTTTTGCCTTGGACTTTACCAAGCGCCCCATCATATCCGAAACAACCGACATTTTTCTGCGTTTAATCTTTAAAACACGTGCTGCTAACTGATGATAAATACACAATGGGCATTGGTGTTTTTGTAGACAACGGAGCGGTGTGAATTAATTTACACATTTTGGGCTCATTTCTTTTGCCTCCTTCGATCGACACTGGACACGATGAAGGCGACAGTGTATGATAAATATTGCTGTGTGCATTTATGTTTTTCGGGGATGGATGCTGCATCAAACCGGTTTCCCCCGCTGAACGATGCGTCGAAATATCGACCGGCAAACATTTAAACCATTTCGCAGACACCGCGACGCCATCCCATTTCAAGGTCTACGTGGCGCTCCGTTTGTGAGGAACACCTTCTTCCAAGGGTATTTGTTCCTCCCGTTCGCAAGGTTTTTGCTGTTTGTGCAAATATTTTTCGGATAAACGAGACGGTAGAATAGAGAAAGCATAAGACGAATAATAAATGAGCATGATGGGAGAATCTGTACAGAAAGATTCGTACTGTTATGGGGCTTCCCCTCGGGGTGGGGTGGTTGACATTGACTCGGTTTGAAGTGTCAAGAGCCATCGAGTATTGATGGAAAGAGTGGACAACAACAATGAAAAGCGCAGTATCTTTAAAGAAAGTCATTAATGTCGCGTAAGATGGCTCCCGATCGCGACATATAATGGCATGGAGGGTTTTGTAAAGGGAAAATGGCGTGCTGAAGCTGAATTTATTGTTACAAGTTCAACTATACTTTATTGTAAAATCTATTGTAGGTATATTTGCAGCCAGGGAAATGATCTATTTGTGATCTTCATTTCGTATGGAAAGTGTTCTTGTTTCGTGTTGTTATCAACTTTACTATTCGATTAATTAAATATTTGAGAGTACTTAATGAGTCTCAATAATCATTTGGATTTTTTTATACTTATATTAGAAAACTTTGGTTGAATAATTGAATCTTTAATCTTTGAGCGATTGTCTGCATGAGTCTTGACCTGTTGTCAAGTTAAATGCTCATAAAATTCGTTTATCTGATTCATAACACTCTGCAGGCATCTGTTAATGCGTTCTCCGCTGATATACAGCAGGTTTCGCTCAACATACAACAGCACAGATTTCACGTTTAATTCAGACAAGATTTTCCGGTTGTTGGTGCTGTCGAAAATCTTCGGATTCGTACATCAATGACAATCTTTTTACTGCAAACAGACGTTTTCCACCGCACTTCTGGTTACTGTGAAGTTGAAAGGGATATTTGTGGTCATAATGCGATAATTATAGCCACCACTGAGGAGTCTTCGACTAGGTGTTTCTGGTGTTTACTACTCAACCTCATAAATTCAAAAGCTTGCTCATTGCGTAAATAAACTTTAAATAAAACTGTGAAATTCAACTGCCTATCTATTTTTAGGCGTTGTGCATTCAACAATGAGTGATCTGTTTCTTGATCACTTTTAACCTGAACAGCGATCCTGTTGGATATTATTAAAAGCTTAATTAACACTCGAGCCCGTAAATTCCAGTACGTGCTAGTAAAACATGACACATTTGCGACACAAATCAATGAAGATGAGTTGTTTTTGCCTCATACTCCATGTTGTGCGCTACGAGCGCATTGGATACTGTCACATCTAATCGCGGAAGTTACCAGAAACCCATTGCTTGCTTTATTGAGCAACATGCAAGCTCCCTTACCAGCACCTACCAGTGCCAGAATGGTTCGCGATCGTTTAGCAACACACATCGCCAAGCCTTGACCTCGTTTGGTGGGACCAGCGTCAAGCAAACCCAACCAGCGGATCAATTGAGCACAATTTTACTGCAGTAGTTACCCTGGCGCTGCAAGTGACATCGCTCGCCGAACCAGTGTATATTAATCGGTTTTGATTGTGTTTTTTTTTTATCTTCTTGTCTCGTTAATTTCTTTGCTTCACAGAGAAAACAGTGAGCAGCACAAAGACGATGCGTTCCGAGAGATCATTGCGAGCTGCCGGTCGCTGAGCAAGTATGAGACCAACCTCAAGTCCGCACTGCCCCAGATCCTGTCGGCGATTGTGGCCGCCTCGTTTCACATCGTCATCGGCATTTCGCTGGCCTACTCGGCCATCCTGATCCCGCAGCTGGAACAGCCCGGTAGCGACATACCGATCACGAAAGCGCAATCGTCATGGATTGCGTCGATTATCGTGATCATGGTGCCGATCGGTTCGCTGGTGGCGGGTGTGATGATGGAGTTCCTCGGCCGGCTCAACACGATCAAGCTGGCGGCCGTGCCGTGTGTGGCGGGCTGGATTGCTATCGCGCTGGCGAACAACTTCACCTGGATCATGGTTGGGCGTGTGCTGACCGGTTTTGCCTGTGCACTGGGCACCAGCCCGGCGATCGTCTACATTACGGAGGTGGCCCGGCCCGATATGCGCGGATCGCTGATCTCTTCCGGTCCTACGCTAGCTTCGTTGGGTAAGAAAATTCTGCCACGGAACCGAGGATGACAGTGAAACGAAACGTCTAACAGAGGGTTTGTTTGCTTTTAGGAATGGTTATTGCATACGCAAAGGGAGCCTTCATGGATTGGCGGACGGTGTCGTGGATTTGCATCATCTACACCATCGTGCCGGTGCTTCTAATACAGCTGTTCGTTCCGGAATCACCTGTCTGGCTGGTGTCGAAAGGGCGCATAGAGGATGCGGCACGTTCGTTGCGATTCCTGTACAAAAAGTATCCTCAACCGGAGCACACGGTATGATACAATCCTTTTTAGAGCCTCAGATATCAGTATCCAATTATCGTTTATTACTTCAAGCAATCAACTACTGCTCATATCGACGTGTTTATTACACTGGAACCCCATTGACTGTTGAATGATCCATAACGTTTTGTATCGTAAAATTGTCCTCTGTTTGTGTTTCCCTTTTTCATTTACACTCAAGCGTCAAGCTTCCTTCAGGAACTAATCATTTATTTGCTATGTTTTCACTCAGGACCAACCGCTGTCCGAGATGCACCTGAATGCATTGCTGAAGGAACGTGAAACGAAACTTGCCGAAGCGCAGAAAAACGTTAACCGGCACGGTGTGCAGCAGTCGAAGCTTCGCGGCTTCCTAAAACCATCCGGCTACAAACCGATGATTATCCTGTTTTGGTTCTTCCTGATACAGCAGTTCAGTGGCATCTACATAACGCTCTTCTTCGCCGTAACCTTCATCCAAGACGTCGGCACCGAGGTGAACGCGTTCACGGCCTCCATCTTTGTCGGGTTGACGCGCTTCACGATGTCGCTGCTGAACGCATGGCTGCTGAAGCGATTCCCCCGGCGCCAGCTGGTCATGGTCTCCACGACCGGTATGGCCATCTGCATGTTCGTCTCGGGGTTGTTCACGCTGTGGATCAAGGAGGGTACCACCACGCTGACGTGGATACCGGTCGTCGGTCTGCTGTTGTACGTCTGCGCCTCCATGATCGGGCTGCTCACCATACCCTGGACGATGACGGCGGAACTGTTTCCGACGGAAATACGCGGTATCGCACACTCGATATCCTACTCGATGGCAAACCTGTTGATGTTCTTTGCCGTCCAGAGCTACAGGTATAAGCGAATGAGCTATCGACGGTCCGTTTTTGGTACACATTTTTATAACACCTTTTTTTCTTTTTAACTTTCAGAACCATAACGGATCTGCTCGGTGGAGCGTATGCAGTACAGTGGATGTTCGCCGTCGTGTCCGTGATCGGATTTTTCTTCGCACTATTCTTCCTACCGGAAACGCACGGCAAGAGTTTGGCGGAAATAGAAGCATTCTTTGCGGGCAAATCCCAACCGCACCGTGTACCGACTGAACCAGCGGCCAAACCGTCCGTGACGGAGCATCTGATACGTAGCCCGAGCCGGGAGGCCAAGCTGAAAGAGGTTGAACTGATGCTGAAGAACAAAAATGGAGCTTAGATTGGATGGGATGATAGTTAACCCTGTGCACACGATATACGAACTCTAAGGCAGGGACTGACTGCAAAAGTATTGCTAAATGCTGTGTACGAGCAGTTGTACTTAATTTAGCACGCTAAGAAGAAGCACAACAAATTCATCGACAAACTGCCCAGTCTAGAAGTGTGTGCTTCGTACGCTAAGAAGATACTGAGGGTTTATACAGTAACCTTGAACAAAAAAAACACATACAAACACACAAACATATTTATTTTTAGTATTTTGAAATTCCGTAAAAGAAAACCCTTTCGTCGTGTCATGGAAATGGTGGCAGAGGAAAGGATAATTACCCTAACCTGCGCTCGATGATGATTTACCGAAGGTGTACCAAAACATGGTAGTTGTGTTTTCAATTGATTTGATTGACTTTCGCGATGCGACGCGGAACAGTGCATAAATGTTTCGGCAGACTGAGCTTGATGAAGCCATACGCATGACGACAAAAAAAACACCCCCAGCACCAGCCCACCCTGGTGAAGCCATTTAATGCAATCCAAGTTCAAAACACAGTGTATTAATCGTATTTGAAGTATTGCAAGTGCGTAGATTTAGTTCTAAATAAACTGTTGAAGTTGAAAGTGCGAACGAAATGTGTGGGGTTGCGTATTTTGTATGTTGCAATGCTTTCCAGCGACAGGTAAGGGTTTCGGCAGTTTAGTAATTAGATTGTTTGGTTTCTTGTTCAATTGATTTGGCCTTGATCTATGAAAGCTCGTAATAAAACTTGGATAAGATTTAGGAAATTTGAGAATATTTTTATTACAATTTGCATTTTCTTAAATATACTAAGTAATTACATTTATGACTTACCTCAACGATCGAATTAAAACTTCCGCGAAGCATTTTTTTTGCTGAAAAGAACTAAGCTTTCGATAAGCTGCGAATCAACGCAAGGATACATTTATGATTACTGCAGTATAGCTTTTTTCACAGGATAATTAATAATTTACATCTAAAAACAGGAAATTTGAAATATTTTTATTTTAATCTTACACTGGGCATACACCTCGGCCTTTTTAAGGTAAAAAATATTATAGAATCAAGGTTGCCTCTACTGCTCACGAACGACAGATGATTACTGCTCAAATGGGTAAATTCAAAGTTCGCTGTCTGACTGGGATGTTCAAATTGTTACTTGGGAATCAACCATTTCGTGCGGAAAAACTCATCGGAAAAAAACAGTTGCAATAAATTAAGAACATAAATGTTTAAATGCAATTTATGTTGAATCTCGAACTAAATCATGCGTACAAAATTTTATCTAACCTCCATCAGCTTCAACAATCACAAAATTCCTCTTACGTTTTATAAAAGATTTTCCACTGCTATCGCTGTAAAGCTTTCCGCCATTTTTTTGTTTCGGTGGAGCTTTTTAACAAAACCCGTTTCCACCTCTCCGGCGCTCTCGACCATCGCTAACGCTTCCAGTGGCGCGTTCTGTTTACGTGTTTTCCGCAATCCTGCCACAGTGGGCGATTGTATTCCACGCATACATGCGCAGACACATCGTAAACACTCCCCGAAAAAGCGGCATTAAGGGTAGTTTTGTTTTGGGAAACTTTGCCGGAAAGCTCGTAGAAAATAGAGCGACATAAATTATGCTTTCGACTCTTACGGGAGAGCATAAATGGGAGAGCCGAAAGAGCTTCGGCGTTTGGGCTTGTGTTGTTTATATCAAAACACACTCTCTACTGTTCAGGCTCTCGCTGCTCTCTGAAGACAGATTTTCCGATCGGACGAATGTCCTGTTTCCCGAAAGGGATCCGCTCCGGGAGAGGAGCCAAACTTTTCGCAAACTGGAAAAAACTGCAGCATATTCAGCTCTCACGCAGTCAGTCTGCTTGCAACGGTGCCAGGAGTTAGCAACGGAAAACTCAACGTTAGTCGATGTGAATGCGGATAGTGAGGAGTCTTATTTGTGTCCAATAGTTTCTGAGAAGTGCAACAAAAAAAAAGATAGCAAGTGCATTTGATCGTGTACGTGGTCGCAAAGAAGCATGAGTTAAACGTCAAAGGATATACGAGAAAGAAGTTCGTAAGGAAGTAAGTGCGTTACTGCGTAAATAGTGGATTCTATCTGCTGGGAAGAAAACCCACCAATAACGCACTCGTTAACAGCAGTGTCGTTTGTGTGCTGTTCGATGTGACATTCAAATTTTAGTGGCCTGCAAAGGGCACAACACACAACGAGTGTGGGAAAATCGTTCCCAATAGTAAAGCCTCCCTTTTCTGTTCCAACGACGGTAGTTCGGCACGGTATCACGTAGAAAAAAGCACGTACGCAGTCTACCATGGGCGACGGCATCGCTTGCTGCGCCGGTCTTCAAAGTGCCCAGAGAGAAACCCCCAACGGTGACGAAAATTTTCGATAGGAGGAAAATTGGGCACCCCCCTTTGAGAAAATAAAGCCATTAAAGGCGAAGGAACAAGGCACAACATTGTGCGTATCCTAGCAGTTGGAGGAGTTCGATTGGCCAAACCAAAGGCCTAACGAAGAGAAACACTCTAAAGCGCTATCGGTTCGATTCGGAAGTAAGTAGCGGTGGTGTATTGGGAAGAGTTTTATTAGTCCCTTCGCTGGAAAAATCCAATCTTCAAGCACACTTCAACCCCGAATCACAATACAAGAGTTCTACTCTTGCGGATGATGAAAGTTTTCATCATCCAGCCAAAAGTCAAAGTGCATTCGTGTGCGAAGGTGGATTGCGTTCAAGAAGTCCCCACCAGTTGAAAAGCTCCTTCAACTTTCCGGAAAATAGATTGTAAACGAGCCATTGTGAAGCTAGTGAGTGTTTGTAAAAGGATAAAATCGAATCTAATCAATCTAACTGCCATATCACGTGCAGCGCAAAGTTAGAGTGCAGTCCAATTACTGCACACGAATTTCGCACAAAGAAAAAGGTCGTCGTCGGTGTGGTGTGTTCTGCTGTGAAAGTGCGTGTGTGTGTCGCTGTGTTTTTGTGAGTTAATGTGCCACAAGTTCTTTCTTTGCCATCGCCACCTAGCGCTAGAGTGTTGTGCAGGCATCGGTGCATCCGACGGTACATAGTATACAAAGCACTGCACGAGTATACAAACTTGTTTAGACGACCGATTCTACTACTTCGGGTGGGAACGAACGCCAATTAAACGAGGTGAGTTTTATATTAGGGTTTTTTTTGCCTCACATAATATTCTTATACGTCTATGGATTTACCCTGTTCTCCAAGAAATTGCGTTTGGTTAACTCCATCCATTGCCCAACCGAACAAGGACTTCGAAATCGAACAGCGGTGGCGTGAAAATGTAGGTCAATAAACTTGCCATTTAGCTCACCGTAAATACGTTCACTGTTCACAAAAAACTACGCTAAAAGGATCCGATGAAAAGATGGTGAAAGAGAACGCCATAAGGATGCGGAAGGCGCGTGAAGGAGAAAGAGCCTGCCGGCCGGGAAATTGGAGAATATACGGCAGCAAAAACGGAGCGCTTCGAGAGCGAGTTAATCGGTTTTCGATGAGAGAGAAAGCTCTCCTGCACGACCTCCTTTTTTCCCCGACTTTTCACTCACCAGTAGGTGCTTCCCGGTACTTCCTCGTCTAAGGATACTGACAATGGTAAAGCTTGAAGTGGAAAATTGGGGAAACATCTGAGCATCTGAGCAGCTTCGTCTCCGTCCCCCAAACATTGACGGTACCAAGGGTCAGCATATCGGACCGGTGTTAGCAACAAAGACGAGTCGTACCTCGTCACGGTATCCTTTGTCCTTGTTTTCCATTTTGCTTCATTGTTGTCTAAACTTTTGTCCAATTTCCAAACCCCATTAACGCTTAAAACCACAACCATTTCAGTGGCTTTTTTTTAAACGGTTAGCCAATTGAGGAGTGGTGAACAACTCCACATGGTAATTAATACGCCAAAGAGATGGAGAATGGTTGTACAAACAGAAGACCGGATCGTTACCGTCGTACCAAATGGGTAAACATTATTAAACAGAGTCGTCTTTATTTTCTGCCTTTTATATTTGAATCTCATCTTCTGAGTGTGATAATCATGTCCGGCGTCGAAAAAAAGAAAAACGCCTCCCTTACTACTAACATGGCGGATTAATGCTTGTTAAACATCATCAAACAAACAACTCACGTCTTAATGCTGTGTATGTGCGCGAGCGCTGGGTAGCCGTGGTGTATATTGAGCACGTGCGGGAAGCTTTCCTCTGTGATGCCGATGTGACTTTTGTGGTTCATCGTCGAAAGGAATGGCGCAATGTTTTCGCAATTATAACGCCAGTAGTGCTTGTCGGAGGCACATTAACAGAGTCGTACTCCGCAAGCTACACCAGCTAATAGATACCGGCGGTACAGACAGGGTACGTATCCGCAAACACAATCCTAACATAACAGTACTTTTCGTTATTAAAAATACAGTTTCGTGTTCCCTGATGGCCCGAAGCTGGTTTCACATCAGTGCGAATGAATGTTCAGTGCGCGCTCGGCACAATGGGAAGGAAAACTGAGCATGTTTTATCTGGGCGGGCCGGGGTTTTAAGCACAACCGTGGCCACTACTCTTCCTCATCTGGCATCTTTCCGGGGCAGGCTGAGGTGAAGTCTGGCCGGAAGGATGGCTCGGAAAAACAGCGCTTTCGTCGAATCAAAAGTTGTTGGTGCACAGATTTCATCAGGATAAGTATTAGAAATAAAACGGATAAGGGATTGAAAGAAGAAACTTTCCAGCAATTGGGCAAAAGTTTTGTGTGATGGGTTTGTTTCTTCTTCGCATTGTTTTTATTGCCCTTCCTTCGCCGTTAAGGATTCGGGATATTGGGATATCGGTGCTGGAAAAGTAATACCATAACCGGATGCTATATAGTATGGTACGCAGCTGTGAAAACAGCAGATACGCATTACTATTATTTTGATTTATTTGAAGATAATGGATATCCCAAAATATTCGTTGAGGAAATATAGGAAACATATGGAAACTATATTTCAGATAATGTAATTTTATTAATCAAAAGTTAAGATTAACCTTCGTAAGAAGATTAGCACTGCTTTAAAATTATTAAAGCACTACAAAGAAGCTTCAACATTTTGTTAAACGACTTCAACGAATCTTTGGTTGCTTGTTGAAGAAATTAGTCTTTTCGCCCTTTGACCTTACTGAACTGAAGCACCCTGCATTGGGTTCCATAAATAAAGGTGGTTTTTCGCTGCAAAACAAGCTCCCTCTTAGCGCGAGTGCGGTCTGTATCCAATTAAAATGATTAAAGCAAGCGTTTGCCACATCCTGAAACGTGCCTCGTGTCTGGCGAAAAGCTTTATGTGGATATGAATACTAATCTTACTCGCTGTTTTGACCGTTGCATTCGCAGGTAACGAGCTGCCCTTAGGCCTTTCGGGCGAGTTTTCGTTTAATAGAATGTTGCAAATGAAGATATAATGCTGATGTTGGGTAACGATCGCCGCTAAGAATTATCCCGGGCTTTTTTTTTTTGTATAATAAAATGTCTGGTGCTTTTGTAGTGGAAGGTAGGGAGATTTCTTTCAATATCCGAAAAATGGTTAGACAATATTAATATTAGCAGGGGATGGGCAAACTTTGTTTGTTCAATAGGTTAGGTTACGGGGAATTTTTGATTCCACCGGCATGATACCTTCGGAAGGTATCTCAAAGAGAAGATCAATGATTAAGATTTGTTTTTGATTGCTTTTGGATTAATAAAGTATCTAAGATTTGCTTTCTCCAAAGTTCAAGATATTATGTTTATACATTTCAGACGATGTAGACAATACTTACCATGGGTATTCGTTTTCGTTTCGAGAGATAAGCAATAAGACATCGTTTAAAAATGTGATATAAATAGGATGATCCTAGGAAAACGTGGTACTTAACTTTGTATACCGCTTGATTATACCGCAATTTTAAAATAGATTCCACAAATAAAATTTTCCGCGAGGAAAGACAATCAAACGCATCAGATATGCCTCTGTTTTTACCACTTTAACTCAAAAAAACCTTGTCTTATAATGTTAATTTTGCGTGTTACCTTAATTACCTTTCCATTTCCACATAAAAACATCATGCATCAACCCCAAAAAAACAGAGTCCTTGCTTTACATATCAACATGCTGAACTTCTGTTGACAAATTTGACGAGATCAAAATCTGAGAACCCGACATATAGTGGCATCAACTTCGAAGCTGATTGAAATTGATGTAAATTCGGCTTAATTTCATCAGTATCACTGTTCGCTTCATGAATCCGGTTTTACCAAGCTACCATCACGGGGAAACCATTTTACGATGAAAATGGTTCCGAAAATCCCCGCCCCCCACAAACCATTCGCAACTTCACCGATGGACCGAAATCGTTCCCGGTCTCTGCATGAATTCACACGAAATGTCATGCACTAATGAGCAGGTGCGGTGCACAGAAAGCGTGTTGAAAAAGGCGTTGGCAATGTGTGCTTGTCAAATGGTAAGGCAGTAAACTTCTCGAAATGTGCATCATGCAAATCATGCCGTACATTAAGTGTACACCGTCTCATAATGCGATCCAGCAATGGTGAAAAGAGCTTTCCGTATGCACGTATGGCGTGTGTTCCGTAGTTTCGTGTGATTCATGCTTGGAATTTGTAATGCACTGCTCTGTACCTGAACATCAAATCGAGTTAGGAAGATACTGTAGCTGAACTGAATGCAATTACGTATGTTTTGAAAAATGGTATGCAGCTCGTTCACTGCGTTTTTTGAATGTCTATAGCCAAAGGAGCCATACGAGAAGACATTCCCTGGAAGATATAAATCAAATGTACCGGTTCGTACGAAATGTATCGGCTTTCATTAAAAGCATCCCATCCGATTCTATTACTGCAAATCTCTTTCATAGCAAGCTCCATCTCCTGAGCTCCATTATTTCACCAACAATAGTGTGTGCCATATTTGCGGTTAAATTAAACCCACAACCGCACAACCAAGACTCCACTGCAAAGCTGTGCGGAAACGGAACCCACCGCCGGGGATGTCGTTGCCATGTCCATTGTGGTGTCTGTTACGAGACTACGCGCGCATCGGACGGCCGGTAAGGGACACATTCAATATCGCCGACTAATTGAGGCATACTACACCGCGCAATAATTACTCTTTGCGCGGCAACGAACCGAACGTGCAGCGGAATGAAATTCCGTCCGTGCGCTTATCGATATTGTGCCGATTTCGTAACTTTTAGGCGGAAAATAATAAATTTCCCACCGTGATAGCGTTTTGTGCTAGGTCGGTACATAAAGGCAGAAATAGGCCAGCTTATCTAAGCGTAATTGTTTCATGCCATGACCTATTGGATTTATTGGTATCGATTTGAGTAAGTGTTTGCATGGGTACGCGTTGGCGTAAAGGAACATAAATCATTTAGCATGTATGTTGCATATTGTTGTTGATTTTTATTTAAGATTATTAATGTAACATTAATTTCATTATATTAATCAAGCACTTATTAATTATCGATTATAATTGTTTAATAGTTATAATTAAAATTAGTAAATGAATAATTAAATAAAACTCTGCAACTAGCGTCAAACCGGGAGCTCCAATTTTATGTGCAAAACTTTTCTGCAAATGTTTGTACCACACGCACTCGCACCTGTGTTGTTTTTTTTAAATACCCGAGTGCTTCATTAGCCTATTTCCACCGCTACACCTTATCACACATTTCGCTAGTGTCGATCGATTATGCTTGCTGACGAGAATTTTAATTATACCCTGCGTTTGTTGCGAGTGCGAAAGGAAAACAAGACCTGTGTTTGCACTGAAATCCATCCAGCTCAGCTCATTCGATTCGCTCGGTGCCGCGATGGTGTAATAATACCATTGTGCCAAGCCCAAGCACACACAACGACAAAAACTCAACCATGAAATGGGCAAGCAAACGAAAGCAAGTCATTAACTTTTCCCAAGTGGAGGATACAAATATAACCACGGAGAAGAATGAAAAGCTGGAAAAAAATAAACAAGTACAGTCGTACACCACTCGCAACCACAGTGCACACGGGTGTTCTATCACTCGAGGCTGACGCCATTCTGGGGCCCGCTCCAGATCTCTCATGGCGGCACAAAAGGTTGTTTGGTCCCTATTGTTAGAAAGTTTGTACCGCCGAACGACTAAGCAATGTTTTCTTCACTTTGCTCCCGTCCAGTTTTCGATCAAATTAACCTTATAAGCTGCCCTTTGCTTTAGAATTAAGAGCGCCCGCGTTTGCAACCATTCGGGTTGCACAGGGGACTCAGACAATGTAGAAATTAAAACCCTGTACTGTCGGTAACCTGTGGAGCGCAAGGCATCTCGTTAACTTTGCGGCAGAATAAAAAAGCTCTTGCCAAGAGAAGCACTCTTCCTTGATGGAGGCGCCTGGTGCATGGTACACATACACTTTTCCCGGAGAATGGAAATATTGAAGTAACAATTTTCTCCCTCCCTTAAAACCCCCCAGTCCGAGACAACCGTATACCATGCCAGTCGGCAAATTTTGCTACGTAAATTGTGTAAAAATGGCTGCATGATGTGGCGTTCGTTCTTTGTTGGCATGGCATGACGAAGACATCCGCGGTATCCTGCCGAGACAAAATGCGCCTCCAGCCGAAACGGTAATCAGATCGACCATTACTGGCGCGTCTGACAGGCGTGCGAGACCCCGGGTAAACTATTTCGGGCGAAATCCCGTGGATATGGCGTTGGTTGGGTAAATGGCATGGTTATTTGTAACAGGTGTGCCAAAGGCTAGACATCGGTATGGGTCCCAGCGGACCGCAAACAACGCCATGGTTGTTTATTTGGCAATGTGTGAAGGAAAGTTTCCACGTAACAGTAGACATGATGCAGGACAATAATAATAACTCCCATCAGTATAACCCATTACCGGCGATTTCTTCCACTCTCTGTCTGCTTCCGTTCCAAGCTCGTTGCGAATGATTAAAGCTGTCAGGCTAAGTCATCGTGCCATCCGGCAAAACTGTTACTATCAAAAAGCGATCGCGTACACTTGAAACGAACGGTTTTATCACAGATGGAACATACTTTTGCTTGCTGATTGTATTTCAAGGGCCAGCGTCCCTTTGTCCCGTCGAGATGTGCTAACAAAATCTAATATCTTCACTTAAGCAGCACTACACTCAGAGCCGTCCGTTGTTTTGTCCGCCTCGTCTCTGGAGGCTGGAAGCTGAACCGAATGGAAAACCTCAAGTCGTCGCCCGGCAAAGAAATAATAGACGAGCAAAAGTACCAAGTACCGGCGAGATGAGTGTGCTATGTAATCTGTCAAGTTCTAGCATAGTGACACGAGGTTCCGGTGTGTCAGTCATCGTCCATTGTTGGGTATTACCTGGGTGGGACTGCCGCCGAGCGATGGGTCACCGGTTCAAGCATGAATTGTTTTGCACCGCACTGGAAAGTGCAAACGCCATTCAGCAAGCAGCGTAATCCGAGATTAAATGAGGACTGCTCCGACTCTGTGCGAAATATGTCACCAGTACGATCCACTGCTTCAGCCCTGATTGTCGGTCCGTTTTGTCAGTGCCTCGACACAGATAAAAATCAGGGGGAATGGGAGGATGTTTTCTTTTTTTGTTATTGTTGTTATTTGGCTCCCTGTTTGGTCATCGTTCGAAAGCATGACGGCGTCATAACCATTTTGTGGGCCATCCCCCAAATTCGTGTCAATTTGGGTGGGTTCCAACGAATTGACATACTTTTCTAGCCATTTGCCAATGGAGACCGCGGACCGTGGACGGTACCGTTCGTGTACGCTCACAAGAGGAGGGAAAATTTCAGATTTCCCTCGAGATTTCATGCTGGGCCAGCGTCATAGTAATGACAAGGTTAAAAGCGTACCATTTCGCTACCATTGCTTGCGAGAAGGAATCGTACACATCCTTATGCTTTCGATTACAACGCACAGCAAACACTGAATGCGCCATCAGGACAGCGTGGTCCTGCTTCTTTCGGGTGTTTGGTACGTTGATTGGGGCCCATGTGCGTCAGGTTGGGTGGCGATAATTTATGACACTCGGCTACCGGGAGGAGCCCGGCCACATTCATTAGTTCCCATCACTCCCCGGAGACATATGCAAATTTATGCGTCGTATTTTGTTTACCGAATCCACTGCCCCCCCGGGCTGATCGGTGGAGCAGAGGATGTTGCTTCTTCGAAGGACGATTATTTTTTTGTTTGTGTGTGTGGATCGTGTTTTGCTTTTATTTTTACGACATTTTCCCCGCGGGCGTCCCAGATTGACGGGTTGATTGACAATAGGCCGTCCGATGCAGTAAGCGAAACCCATAAATTTTCGGTTGCAAATGAAAAATAATGAAACTGCTCCGATTTGACAGCGCCCGGTTAGCCACATGACGCAACAGGCCTCCGCAAGGATATGCTGGCCAGCTGGTTCTGCAACGTGACAGCACTTGCCGTACAGGAACGTGATTCGAGGTGGGCTGGATGTTGAGGAATCCTATCGAGAAAATTCAGTGTCTTTTTTTCTTCCTTCGTTTTGCTCAAACTCTTCAATCGTGCCGAAAGTAGCTGTTTGGAGCAGCAGGAGAAAAAAATTGGGAGTTGAAATAAATCCACTGAACGGCTGCCATTGACAGCTGTTGCGGGCGGATCTTCTTGCAGGGGAAGTTTCGCTTTTTCCTTCTTCGCAGTTCGCTTCAACTGCCGCGTTGAAGCTCTTCCAAACACACACAAAAGCTATTGACATTTTGGCTCAGGGTGCAACAGAGCAAGTAGTGTTGTTCGCATACTAGCGCGCTGCAGTATTTGCCACTAGTGCATTGAAAATGCACAGCTGAGCTGCTGTTCTGCATGACAAACGACGTAATGGAAGCTGAAGGATGGTTGACCGGGTGCATTACGGTCGCAGACAATGGCTTACGACAGTAGGTTGGCTTTTCGAATCATCTCTCTGGGAAACATGGCCCACCACACACCGTCAAGTACAATGAAACGTTTGGCGTTTGTTTTAGGACGTCCTCGTATGACAGCAGGGCACGAGATTCTCCTTTGTCGCGTGGGTTAACATAGCGGAATGGTGTTTCGGGATCAGTCGGAAGTGGGAGAAATGTTTATTACATCAATAACACGTTCATGGACCCGTTCCTTTTGATAACCGAAGATCCAAACAACGTCCAAACGATCATTCGTAGGTCAACCCACGGGAGCTTGTGAACAAGTGAATAAACATACAACGATATATGTTTGCAGCTCGTTTGAGTTGATTTATTTATTGGAAATTTAATTTCCCAGTGCATATTTTATACGTCGTTTAAATTGGAAAGTAAAACAAAAAGTACGAGCGTGTTCGACCTTTTCAAACGATTACCAACAAAGGTTTTCGACGCTCGAAATGCGGAACACGTTCGGTACCTTTACATTCGATCACAGCCCCTCATGGTTATGGCTATGGTAGTTTGTTTCGAGATTTTTCCCCTTTTCTGAGGTTTCTGCAACAAATCCTACACTCAATAACAATCTAATTAAACATTCATAACCATAAGTCTGGGGGTGCGGTTTAGCTCTTCAAGCATCAAGGTTAAGAAGGGTATTCCTGTCTGAGAAACCGAAAAAGGACAACTGTGGCCTTGGAGAGCACGGAACGGATGAGGCGTATCGTGATGGATAGAAACACTAGCAAGCTCTACCTTTTCAAGCACCTGTTGAAAAAGGGTCGGTTTTGGGTGATTGCAACACACAAGCAGGACTGTGGGAAATAATTACGTGTGTAAGTCGTTTCATCTTCTGTGTGAAAGGATTCCTATGGATGTGACTATCGAATGATCTTAGTTGGTTTGTTAAATTAATGCATACATTTATAAGGATTGGAAGAGTGCATCTTGGATGAGTTTTTATTGCTAAATGTTTAGTTTTCAATTGCTTATTTAGATCTACAGAGCCATACAGCTTCAATTGAATAATAATCTGTTCTACTGACGCTATATTTTCATATGATCTCAACGATTCTTTGCTGTCGTATTTCAGCTTTCTCCGTAACGAAGAATGATTTTCCGGATAAATGTGAAAGCTAATTCTAGTCCGCCATTAATATGACAGATATATATATACCAAAAAGATCGTTAAGCCAAGAAAGAAGAAAAAGTTTCACGTTTCGCTACGATGCTTCGATAAAAGCTAATGGAGTGAAACTCTTCGTAAAAGTTTTGGCTTTTGGTTCGTTTCCCTTTTACTCGTCTACCTAAAAGTCAATTCCACGTACAGGGATTGAGATTTATTCAATCTGTTGTCAGTGGTCCCAATTACCTTATTTATTGTGTGCGTGATACGACGCTCTTTACGCTTTTCCTGTTACACCACCCCGCGTTCAAACAATACACCGGAAACAAACGGAACTAAAACAATTGTCCCGAACACGCTAAAGTGTCGAATCGATCGGACCATTGATAAATGACCATTCACTCACATTAACAATCCAAAAAAAAAAAACGGCATGCATATGTGTGTGTGCGGACGTGATTTCCGGGCGTTGAATTGTAAATGCCGTGACTAAGAGATTTTCCTCTTCCGATGGTATGTCACTCCGGCCGTCCGTCCCTTTTACTTTTAGCCCATTTCCCATCGCACCGGTCATGCACAACTTGGGGGCAAAGCTTGGATGGTTTTCCACACAAGAAGCGCTCATAAATTGTTGGCACTGGGTTTGACAGAGTGTAATGTATTGTATAGTGCGGTGCGATGCGTTTATCTTCATCGTGTTTTTCATCCCTTGTATTTATAATGGTACACTTTAACGCGCGGTGAACCATTGCCTCCAAATATGCCCAACACCGCGCTCCGGTTTGACATCGCACGGAAATACACCATTAATGTGCAAATCACATCTTTTCCCCGCTTAAATTCACTGGGTTGGTACTTTGTGCATAGTGAGCGCACGATACGGCATGATCGATTCGATTTCAAAGCAAATATTTTGTTATCCCTTCGACATTCCAGGACGCGCCCGTCGTTGGTTGTTTCGGCGTGTAGATGACGGGAGCTGCAGAGTTGCGTGACAACGTGCAAAGAACACTTTTAGGCGCCAGTTAAATCACAAGCCAAGGCAAGCAAACATTACACTCTTTGTGTGTGAGTGTGGGGTTGCTTTCTCGGAGAAAATACAACCAAAACTCCGGGCAAAAGAAATTTGCTAATGCCAAACCATTTTTCAGAATTTTCTTGAAGAGTGTCTTCACCGGCATTCTCACCCCGTCCCTACGGTCGTCACCTCGCCGGGAATCTCAGCCCTTATACGTAGAAGGCAAAGGTCCTTGCAAATCCTTGAATCCTTACCAAATTTACTGTTATCAGCAGTGCCGGCCTGTTCGGGTTTCATGATGTCGCCAAGGTCCTCGGAATAGACATAATCAGCATCAGCGTTGAAAATCGGCTTTACCGTGCCAAAGCGTACGAGAAGAAGGAACCAATCGTCAGCAAAGGAATGGTAAACGAAACATGAACCAATAAGCAGCTTCGTTACAATACAACCATCTACAAAAAGGGTCTAATTTGCCACACGCGTTGGATAAAGCTTGCTGGCAAAAAGCGGCCTTTCTCGTGACGTTATAGCGCAAAAACGGAAAACCTACCCGTGGTTGAAATGGATACGCATAAGATGCTGTCTTTCGGCGTACGGGACGGATTCCTTTAATCTTTCTGTTTGGCTCGGGTGCATGTTTTATCCCAGCGCTCCGTTTGATGCTTGTCAGCTTATTTACTCACATTAACCTGCAAGGGATACAATCACACAGCCCCACTGCATGTTTCCGCATGCTTCATTTAGCTGGCACTGGGAACCGGAAGGTTTATCGAAAGTGCCAAATTGATTGTAAAATCAATAGCAAACGCACCGCTGTAAGGGAAAAAAATATACACAAAATAACACACTTTCGGTAGCTTCCAGCTCGGGTGTAACCACAGGCAAACATTAATGTAAATAAGGCACTGTACCAAAATCCCTTCCGTACGCCACAAGTCCCCGGGTCTACGGATCGGGCGACTGACAAACGACAATCGGTGGCAATTCATCCAAAACACGCCACTGACAGCCCGACCCCGATGGTCGACCACCCAACCCCGAAGCGGAAAATACTTGCGGCGGTTGGACGCTTGTGGTTGTAGAGCTGTCAGGAATTATGACCTCAGTGGTTTTTGAGCGAGCTCTAGGCAGTCGGCGGCTCGAATGATTAAACAACCTAGCCACGGGTGACTCGGAAAGCTCGTACATACAACTCGAAATGTTTTGCAGTGTTTCGTTGCTGGGCGATAAGGTGGGTACCTGTCGGTTTCAGTAGAATTTAAAGGTGCATTAGAGGAAGACATAAATATCTTTAATATAATTTAAATTTATTTATCATTTTATTTATACATGATAAACTTTATTTTATTATTTAATTCACGTAGAGAATAATTTATTATTTACAAATTAAATATAATTATTTAGCCTTGTTTTTATAACAACAACTTTTGTCATATAGTTAGCAGCATGAGTGCTGATTTTGCTAGAATGTTTGCTAGTGAGTTCAGTTTTAATAATTTCAGTAATTAAACCATTCCTGCGTCTGTCGTACTAATCAAACTCCCTGCACAGTCAGAAGTGCGATAAATAAACTAAGTTTTATAAGGACAAATGACACTCTCAGACATATTAGCAGGAAAAAAATGCTTCCATCTTTTTCATCAGTTGGAATCGTATCTAAAGTTTCTGCTAACTTCGCACACGCTTGTAATTGACAGTCAAAACAACCGCATCGTCAGCTTCAGAGGACATGCGCGAATCAGTACAAATGCCGACAGGCAACAACAACAAAAAAACAGAAGGTCCTTCCACTATGGGACGACGTTCGAATGGGTGGTGTTGTGTGCGGAAGGATCTCAGATGGGTGGCTAACGTGGCCCCACAGTAATAGCCACCCAAAACGCAATATTACATTGAGTCCCACGCTCGAATCTTTTTTCTCCCTCGTTGCTCGTGTTCTGACTTTGATTGCCGGCTCCAACTCTATGGAAGCTTTTTCACCAGCACGGGTTTGAATCGATGTGTGCCCGTGAATGGTTGGGAGTAGTGAGAGTGGGAAGAGGAAAAAAACCCAACCAAACTCCCTCCATGACTCACTACACAGCGGCTTGATCTGCATGTGGTCGCAGTAGGCCGACGGGTCCTTGAAACCATTTTTTTTTTCAGCGGCCACCCGGTTGACCGATAAACTCGACGGCCAGTAAACGGTTTGTTTTGGAATATTTACCAAATGTCAGCTGCCAAATGCTACCGCTGCCGGGCAATGTGATATCATTACCGCCGGCTAACGATGCGACGCGTTGGTTTGATTGCTTCTTGTGTGGGTTTTTTTCTTGCTCTTCTATCGTTCATTTACAGTGCTCAGTTACGAATAATCATGCAGGTACTGGGGAAACACAGATATATAACAAAAAAATAAATAAACCTGGGGCTCACGGAATTGAATTTCGCACAAAGTTTGACGGAGACACCCCCTAGCGCGAGCGTTCCCAGCCCGTCACAAGTTAGTTCGACAAACATCCACAGTTCCATGCCGGAGCACCGTCCGGAGCACATTCGCAATACGCAGCACACATAATTCAATTCCCAGCGCTTACGCTGTCCGTTTGCGAACGAAACATTCGAATGCCGGGTGGGTTATTTGTGTAGGAAAACCTATCCCCAGAGTGTGTGCGGATGTTTTATTGATTTTCATTTGTGAGTGCGTTCGGTGTTTTGGGTCGTTTGGTTAAAAACTGGAAACCAGCAGCAGCTAGAAACACACCAGAATAATAAGCTTATGAGTGCCAGCACCGGCATATTACTTTATGGTTTTGAAATGAAAAACACCCCTTTATTTGATTAAAGTCAGGCATGGTGGGGTACCGTTGAGAATAATCATTCAGACGCCAAGGTTCATACGTGTCACCGTAGCTACCCGAATGGCCAACACCCCTTTTGGTGGGCGGCATGCATGTTACAGAAATCGGCACCAATTTACATTTAGGTCAATTTATTGCGAAACAAAAAAAAAATCCCGTTGCCCCGCTACAGGGCTAATTGCTTCTGCTTAAGTAAATCGAATTAATTTCGTGATCAATGCGTCTTTGCGTCTCGGCTAACGAAGGGATGAACGCGAAGAGACCATTCAGTAACTAATTGGATCGAATGCGTTTCAATCGAGATGGTTCGTTCGTTCGATTGATGGACGGGCTGGATAATTACGATTGCCATCGCTGGATTTGTCTTTGCCGATTGATTAGGTTAACAGTTGAACGTTGATCGGTGTCATGCTATCGCTTCGTTGTGTGTGCGTGTAGCATTTGCATGCAAGAGTTGTTGTACCTTTAGTTTTTCTTTGGACTATTGCAATTATTGCTACGTCAGTGATGGATCTTTCGATAAATGTTTGTTTTTTGTAATTAGTAATAATCTAAAGGTGGAAAATTATAGCCATATCAGCTCTTTAGTTCACTTTATGTCCGCATAATAGGTGATTTTGAATAATGTAGAGTTGTGCATTAGATGAAACTCAAGCCAAGACTGTCGAAATTCTAGACCAAACAGGTCCGATATCAAACTCGAATTATCCAATGCCACACAAATGGGTTTGAATGGAAAAGAAGCAACTTAGAATTAAGTTTAAAGATGTCCTTTAATGACAGGAAGCAGCTATATCATATGGTGAGATTGAGAGATAGGGAAACATATCATGATTGGATATGACAGTCAACTACGCAACTAAAGTTAAGCCCTACGTGTAGACTCCATCTCATTCCATAATCCCAAAGAGATCTCCAGAGAATCGTACTATAGGTCCAAGGACTCCAATAATCTTAAATTCAAAGATGTTTGAAACGAATTTCTCAGAATGACTACCAACGGGCTTTTGGGAGACATTTTGTAGTCTATTAGAGCTTGGAAGGAGAAGAAAGGCCAGAATCTTCCCTTCTTTGGTGTGGGAAAATGGGTCTCCTAAAACACTTCTTTCGCATTTGCAAAATCGATGGTGCACAACATAGTCACACAAAACGTACGAAAGAAAATGCAAAATGAGAGCTGCAAAACCCAGCCGTTATTATTCAGTTTCAAATGTCTAGCTATAATTTAACAATAACAATAATAATTATAACAATAATTAACAATATCTCATTTGCAGCAGTTAGTAAAATCGTCTTAATAATACGTCTGGGTTTCAAAGTTGAATGGGTTGTGTTTCTCAGAAATGTCAGATAGCAAGGCAAGACCGACCAAGTGGCGCTAACACCAAGCTACTTCCACCATTGCTCTACGAAACCCATTGCTTTGCACAGTCATAAACAAGACTATCAAGCAAATGAAATGTGCTCATTACATATCAAAATCGACAGAATTCAATGTGGAGGAGCTATAAACTATGTTATCTCCCCAGATGCCGCCCACACACTCTGAGATGGGTTGTGAAATACGAAATGTTTCATGAAACACTCAACGCTCGAGAATGCTTTACGACGTTGGCCGCTTGACAGGTTATGAAAGTGGTCTCATTCCTCATTGCTGAAGTCCACCATTGAGCTCCGTCTGCCTGGTCTGTTGCTCGATAGCATTCATTATTGTAAACCATTATCGGATTACTTTTACAACGGTGGTCTACATATCTCCACATCACATATCTTGGCGTTTTCGGGATGCCAGGAAGCCGTATTCCCGTACCCGTACCGGATTATTATAATGGATGAGTTCACTTCACGCGCTGATGATGCTGTGACTTATCAAGTGCATCGATTGTCACCACCACACACACACTCATCGCTGTACTTTGTTTCTCTCGCCAGGACGCAGACATCATCGCAGTAGCAAGGGCTTAAACGACAGTGCAAGATGCATTCGGTGGGCATCCATTCGGCGCTTGCCATCAAACGGCAGCGCAAGAGACGCGACAATCAGCGCAAGGCCCGGGAACGCCGCTACAGCATACAGAGCTCGGAAAGCGGCGACACCCATTCGCCGCACGGTTCAACACGTCGAAAATTCCACCCCCAGAAAGTGCACATCACCGATAATAATAATTTAGATACGAAAGTAAGTACCGGTATGGGTGGATATGGAGTGAGTACACAACCTCATCTTGACTTTGTGACGGTAGATTGAGAAGAATCCTTGCGAGTTCCAAATTCTAGTGTTCGGGTGAATCACCAAACGGACACTTAGCTGTGGGACAGGAAATTAGATTGGACCACATCACGCAACGGAACGGAAATTCATCGACTAACGCTCAAACGCTCCACCCGATTATCCCTCTGTCCTCCACAGGTAGTCACCAGTATTGGTATGCTGCACATAGGAGTCGTGTTCGTAGTTTTCGGAATCTTTTTACTAGGCGCTGGATTTTTTCCAGATAATCTATCCAATCAACCGCAACAATCGTGGCACCTGCTAGGTAAGTGACACACTGTCAAACGCGCGACAACTCACCGTTATCAATGCATAATCCTCTTGCGTTACAGGCAAAGGCTCCTGGTGGAATGAACTGATATGCACGGGACTGTTTGCCGTCGGTCTGGGCATATTTCTAATCATTCTGAACTGTGTGATAAGTAATCGAGAGGAGCAGGATCTCGAGAGCTACGTCCAGCGGCAGCTGACACGTTCCCGATCCGGTAAGTACTCGAACAGCCGCCCCAAAACAATTCCCTCCCCGAGCAGTGGAAACCACTTAGGGAAATCATGACGAGTTAAATGCCACATCCGATTAGTCGACAATCAACCGGCAATTGTTGGTGCAGTTCGAACAGTTCGACGCGCCGGTCGATTCGTTCCATCCGCCAGCGGAGTAAATAAATGATTAGTTGTGGGATTTCTTCCGGAACTCGCAACACGAAACAGCACACTTCTAGCATTTGTGTTGCTGGTGGGATGTTTTTTTTCCCCCGAGCCGTGCAATATTCTGTTCGACAGGAAAAAGGTAGGACAAAAGCACAACAACGCACGTGACACTTCACTTTCGATTGACCTCCGTCAGCTTGAGAACGCCGTTCGGTTGCGTCTTGTGTGTGTAATTTAACCGAAAGCTCCGTTCAGGCCCGTCTAGTCGCTGTCCGTCAGTTCGGCAGCACGACGGCGACGACGGGTCATCGTGCTTCTGTATCTGTGCGCCACTCTCGCACGATAGCAGGAAGTTGCCAAATATGGCTAGCGATGTATTATTCATCGTATCAAAATGCCACCGTTTCATGTTTTCATGGTCAGCATTTTCTTTCTACAATCGTTACACGCCAAATTGATCACAGCCAAGCGCCAAGGTTTGTTTTTGTGCTGCTAGAATTATTGTGCCAAGGTCTTCGAGCTATAAAGAATATCCTTTTAGATTGTGTCGTTTTTTGTTGAATCGTGAAAGGAGAAATTTATTATCAAACGAAACAGAATTTATATCTCCACGTAAAATATCTAAACACATATTTCACATCGTTTTTATTAATGTTTTATTATGGAACTTGGAAATTTGTAAAAAAAAAACATCCAAAAAAATATTAAAAAACGCTCTCCCTTTCATTGAGAATTATGACCTTTCATAAATGGCCTTTAACCATCAATTTATTTCCAAATGGACTAACTTTGTCCCTTGTGCAAGAATGTGGAACCTATTCATCGGTATTAACGCTGGTGAAAGTTCTAATGCCACCGGCAGGAAGCAGCTGGTGCTTTTCTTACCTATCACGTGTCTTTTTCAGCTGCCATCTGTGTAGGGAAGCATGAACACGTTGAGCTTCATTTCACTGGGATCAAACTCAAACCCCAAAATCCACCAAAAGAAACTAGACAAACACTGACACCTTGCCACGATGTGGGTCGACTGTAAAGTGCCATATCACTCCGGAAGCAAAGAAACTCCTCGGGTCCCATATCGGAAAGGCGAAAGGAAAAACCGACAAATATAAATCAATATGCTCACCCATTCAAAGAAGAAGCTTAGATACGTTAGATATCGATTAACGATGCCGTCAATGTGGCCTGGGACGTTCCTTCCGGAGGCTGTTGGGCAATAGAAACTGGCCACGGTTCACATTCCACTCAATCGCATTCCATTTTCGGTGTGGAATTTTCCCATACAGCCGCATGTGCACAACCGGACGTGCCAGCGCGAAGTACGTCATAAAATCGTGGCCCTCTTTTGAATGTCCCATTTGCGGGTTGGTGGGAGGGGGAGTGTTGTTTTTTTTTTTGTTGGGGGGTTAGATTGATCGGTTTCATTATCGATTTGGTCATTTCGTCGTTCTGCTTCGTCATTGAGGGTTTTTTTGCTTTTACTTTATCCCTTCTTCCGTTTCTTCGTACAGGTCATCGACTGGAGCGTGACGTGGAAACTGGCGGTCTGACCACACGCCATCACCGCAAAGCCATGCAGATACAGAAGGGTGCTGCCGAGAGGGGGCTGGACGATCTTTCCAACTCGAATGTGCTGCTGACGCCGACCAGCAGCGAGGTGGTCACTCCGACAACACCGTCCGGAGGTAAGGCGAGCTAGTTGATATCCCCAGCAACGAAGGGCATGACTGACCTTCTGTCGTTGCTTAGCAAACCACCACCACCACCACCATCATCATCACCACCACCACTACCACCGGCACCAATCACCATCCATCACCGCATCCCTTGCTTCCGTTCAAGTTCATTAGTACATTTTATATTCCGCGACTAGCACGTACCCATTATAATAGCACTTCCATCACATTATTAGCTGCAAATATCATCACACACACACAAAAAAACATACAAAAAAACACACACACACATACCGAACTCCGGTTAGTGTTTCTTCTTTTATGGACTAGCCCTTTTCATACCACTGTATAGCACCTCATAAATTGCATCGTATCGTATCCAGGGAAGCGCACATTAATCTTGTTTTATTTCTCGAACTCGGTCATTTTTCTTTTCGATTTTCTATCGCTTTCTTTTCCATTCCCGTTTCATCACTTGACATTTTGGCTTCTTATGCTTCTGAATTTTGTGTTTTTTTTTTTGGTTTTCATTTCGGTATTTTAAGTTTTGTTTAATTTTATAACGTCAACCGGCTGTTCCTCTGGTTGTACCTCGGAATCGTTTGTACGGGAGTTTTGGTCCTCTTGACTCGCAGGCCACAACCGTGGCCCGCGTGGGATACAACTGCAAAGCGGGCCGAGTAACTGCTGTACCACCGTACAGGATGGTGCATTCTCGATCGATAACGACCGGTTGGTGTTTGGATTCAGATGCTGTTCGCCATCCGACATTGTATCCAGATAGCATCAGGCGACGCTCGTGCGCTCGCGTTTTTCCTTTTATGCTGTGCCCTTTCTTTCTCGTGTTTTATTTTCTCCTCTTCCAAACAAACGGGCATTCCGATGCGCGATGTTCAAGGTCTCCGTTTGCCCAGCGGCATATTTCACCCTCCGTTGGGTGGATTAAAAAGAAATTAGTTTTAATCGTGCTTCGGATCCCATCCGGAGGATGATGAAAAATGCAAGCACAACTTGGGGAGGAAAATTGTTATCTTGCTGTTTGCTGGGGAGCACATTTTTGCCGGGGGTCAATTATTATAAAATTACACATTGTACCGTCCTTTCAACAGCAAATCGAATTATGCAAGAAGAAATACTGATAATAGTTTAATGGAGACCGAAGTTTATTAGTCGAAGTTTTAATAATCGATGTGATGTGGTTGGAGATTTATAAGTTTTGAAGCATATTAATAGGGAAGTTAAATATATTTCCAAATAGCAAAATAAATGAGCAAAATAGTTGCTATTTCATTCATCTTTAACATTGTCACTATTGGAATGAAAAGAAAAGATAATCCCCCCGTCAATTAACCTCATGGAGCAAATGAACCGTACACAACATACGACAAATCCGTCCCCCATTTCCCACTGCTCCACTGCTTCGTACCGATTCCACTGTTCTACTGTTTTATTTGTTTCTTTCCCACTGCTCCCACTGCGTCACTCATTACCCGTTGTACGTACGAACAACGGTTCGGCTAGCGCGATGGAGGCGCCCAGTCTGTTTCACAAAGCACCAGGCGCCTCCATCTGCTGGGCGTAATTTGCATCGGTCGTTCGCAATAACGCGACGCGACAGTGATGCAGGCGCGTGATGGTAATGAATATTCAACAGCAACGGCAACGGTTGTAGCCAACCGTTCAAAAAGCGGGGTCGGGAGTGATCCAAATCGAACAAACATTCACTTGTGTATATCAGCATCAGCTCGCATCAGATTAATTCTGACTAATGTCTAACATACGGCGGCAATCGGCTGCCTGTTCACTCTAACACCAACCCGACAAAAAACCTGCCCCGTCCATATGCAACAATTGCAACCACCATGTTCCAATTTCGTACGCTGCCAAATTAATGTCTGATACTGTTATTGAATCATTGTTGAGGTTGAGGAGTTTGGGGTCGTTTCATTTCGACTAACAACCCGTACTGTGGAGCAAAAAACTAGTGTCTAACTAGGCCATATGTATCTTCACGCAACTATAGTCGCAAGCACCCAACACCAGCGTTCGTGTTTCGAAAGGAACGAACCTTGACGAGACTCTGAAACGGAAATTGCACATCACAAAGTGCTTCATACAAAGAGCACCATGATCGTATGCAAATGTTACACTACACCTTGTATCAGGTGTTTGCTTGTCATCTTCTTTAACATTTTTCATGATTTACCAAAACAACAACAACAACAACAATTGCTTCAGCCGGAGAAGAGTTCAAACACCAGCACACCTGTGATACACACACGATTTCATCAAACTTCATGTCTCACGCTCATGATTCGCTATTCTCATCGACACAGCATATATGCTTCCAATTTTAACTATTTTCCACCTGTTTTCTCTACCCCCATTGCCATCTTTCTGTACGAATGCATTTGTTTTTATCTCGCCTCATGCCCTGTACACACTAAACCTATAAACCCATTCGGGTGCGCATAACGGATGCTTCACCATAATAAAAAATCAATGCAATTTATGCTCCGTTTTCACGGCAAATTGAACCACATAACTCCATAACCGTACGCCATTTCGGCCCCTAATGCCACGCTATGCATTTATGCAATATTTGTCATACGTCAATCGATAACCGGATAAACTACAATTGTTGAACATAAAACCAAACACATGGCAATGGCACTTAAAAAAAAAAACAAACACACTCAAACCCCTAAAAGGCTATGCTTTGTAAGAATATCATCGCTCGAGATTCATCCCAGTGGCCAAAATGCAACGGGGAGGCAGGGCACGGCAAGGCAAGTTGAGCAAATAAATCCTTCCTTGGAGCAGCACTTCTGCTGCGTTTTCGTTCCCGAACGTTTGATGTGTCGTGTGTCGTGCGTTAGATTTCCGTTTTATTCTCCTTTACTACCTGTACTTCCTTTCGGCTTATTGCTGTCGTCTTGTGATGCAATGCAACCGGCCTCATGTTCATCGTTTCGAAACGTGCATTCGTTCGATATGCCAGTTTTTCCTCGCTAAC
Source organism: Anopheles moucheti (assembly GCF_943734755.1). Lineage (NCBI taxonomy): Eukaryota > Metazoa > Arthropoda > Insecta > Diptera > Culicidae > Anopheles > Anopheles moucheti. Next base: position 17,788,380 of record NC_069141.1, read on the forward strand.
TGTTTGTTGCTTCAAACGTCCTGTGTGTTTCGTTTTTCTTTTTTCCAATCCACCTTTGACCAATTGTTCATGTACACCGACATACATCCCTTTTCATCGTGTATCATTATTTGTCAATGCTGGATTAAAAACTGCTTGCGTTCTGTTGGCCTTTTGTCATCTTGCTGCTCTTCCGGGTGTGTCGCTTTCCATCGCGCTTTACTCGATCCGAATGTTTATTACTTTTATATTGAATGCGATTCTTTGTTCGTCTATTGCAGCCATTTGCTAGCGGAATTGTGTAATCTATTGTGTATAAAAGGTTGAATCACTATGGTTTCCAACTGTTGACAAGGCTATGAGGCATAGTGTTGTCCTTAATGAAATTTTTTAAAAGAGATATTGATACAAATCTTCATTAATCGAGTATCGGTAGATTTTTAAATCTCGAAATATTAATCAACATCCAGAGATTCATTTAACCTTTGATGGCAAGAACCAATTCAGTTAAACGGTTAAACAAAGATTCATCACATTGCACACAGATTCATCAAACACTCCTATTAAACAAACCAAAAAGTAAATAAAATGATTGATTCTTAACTGTACGACATATAAAAACGGGAAACAATGCATAGATTTTGATTAACACTTAACCATGGCAATTATTATGAGTCTTGTTACGAATCGGGCATTATATTTTTCATTGCTCTGTTGTGTTTGTATATCATTAAATTATTACAACTATTTATTAATCAAATGCGAACATATTTAAAAAATCAATTTCGTACGTCCCATTTACTCATCTTCATACTTTGAGTTTGTTTTCAGTGGCAAAACTAAACTAAATTGAATTTGTGTTTATGGGGGTGACTTTATGAATGACTTTACTTCGCTCGTTGCATTCGTTGCTCATTATCATTGGTTTCAGCGTGAAAATTACACTGTCTGCTGCACAAAACATTTCGCAACTTCGGGCCAGCAGCAAACCGAGCCCGGAATTAGTGAGTTCGTAATTGGAACTGCAGTTGCAACCCTTCTGCCACAGTACATGTTCCGGTTTTGCAAACCCGAGTGCTTGGATCAAACTTGGATTGTACGAGACGGAGTATCGATTTAGGCAAAGCGCCAAAACGCGATGGCGATAGCGAAAAAAAAAACAAATAAATAAACAGATTTCCCGATACGCTCCCCCTATTGCTTTTGGTTCGTTTCTTCAACTGTGTAGTTTTATTTGCGAATGACACAAAACTGGTGGTTGCTCGGTGTTGCCTTCATTGTTTTTAAACACACTCATCTCTAATTGAATTTCCTCATACTCTAATACTTCTCTTTCTCTTTCTCCTCTTTCCGGAACCTTCTTCTGGGATCTTCCTGCTTTTTCGTTCTGTCTTCTTATTTAATTTATGTGCTTGGTTTGTTTGGTGGTTTTTTTTAAATTAAAATTAAATCTAGTTGCACTAATAATGCCAGCTAACTATAAACCACACGTCGAGATATTAATGTGATACTGCCATCGTTACGTCCGTTGCATTGCAAGCCTCACGAAGCTGTTACCTTAACTCAGCCACCGATAATTATTTGATATATTAGAAAAAGAAGAAGAAAGAAGCATGAAAAATAGTAAAATAAATACGCGTACGATCTCATCGCTCAAACGAAAGCAATAACAATAAGCGTAATGATTAAAACAACGAACAACGGAAGTTATTAAAAGATTAAAAAACACACATTAAACGAAAAAAAAAAAACTAAACCAAACACGAAAGCAATCACCACCGCAAAGTACAAACTAAACATCCAACAGAAACTAAACTAATAAAAGAATAATTAATTAATATTCGCACCGTATCGATATTAGTGTGTTGTGTAAATGTCGTTAAACACTCGCAATTGAACCCGTGTGTGTGTGTGTGTGTGGTCGGGACTTTTAAGAAAGCTATCTTGTTGGTACATTAATAAAACCACGCTAATTAAGCGTTCTCTTCGTTGTGGCTAGGCAATGTCAAAGAATAATCACAATAATCAATAATCATTTTACGCAAGACAAAAGGTGAATGGTAAAACAGATTGAAATTATTATGAAATTTCTACCCTTTTATGCGTTGTGTATGGTTTACATGTTTTCTTTATATTTGTTTGTTATTTATTTCGTAAACCCTTGATCCTCTTTCCACCTGCTTTTTTTCTGGTTGCTTGGCAGCTTTAACGTACCTCCCCCGTGTAATAGGTGTATTGGCCTCAGCAGCACAGTCATACACACTCCCAGGCCAACGTGTAAACGTTAGAAAAGTGTGTCGCGTGTGGCACAAAATGTGATGGTAGCGATGGATTGTCTTACCATTCCGTTTCCGGTATTGCAACGAGTGACGTACAAAAGGCCGGAATGAGATTCGAGGACACTGATGTACCGTTGATTTTATGTGTTAATGTTAAGTTCACGCCGTTTCCGCGCTTCTGTTGCATTAGCAATTGCACTTCGAACCCACTTTTCTGTTTTGTTTTGTCGTTTGAATAAAAAAACTCTCTTCGTCGGTAAAGTTTAATCATTCGTGGCAACAAGAAGCGATTTTTATGCCTTTTTTTTTACTCTCCCTTGATATTTTTGGTTGTCTGGTTTTGTTTCCATGTTTTTGACCGTTTGCAGTTTTTCTCCACACTTGCTCCCTGTACAATCAAACTTTCGTGCTTATTATATTTGGGCCCTAGCTGTTCATGTTGTTTGCAAAAAATGAAAACTGACTTTAAACGAAAAGAAAAACCCAATTTGTCGTACGCTGTATTTACTCCATGTTGCATATCATTTCATCTTACTCTTATTCCCATTGCCGAAGCAAAACGTAAAATGTAAATCCTTCATTCACAAGCCTTAATTTCCTGTAGCAAAAAAAAAATGAACCTAACCCACACTTAGATCATGCCGTTTCCGCTTCATTTCGATATATGAGCTAAGATAACAAGTGACAAACCCTGCATTTTCCGTATTTCCTGGGTTACTCTGCTATCATGTGCTTGTATGCGCTATGTTTTTTTGTACGAATGATTTTATCTTTTGTATCTATTTGATGAAAGCAAGTAAGACTGTAGCAGATGATTGGAAGATTTTTTTTTGTGATTTTTGATGATAAATTTTTATTGTTTTTACATTCCAATTTTCTGTCCAAATTTGACGCTTGGTTTGGTTTTTCTCCTTCTCTCTCTCTCTATGTCTTTGAATGTATGTACTGCCAATGTTAATAAGCGTTAGCTCTGTGTATAGTGTGTGCGTTGTTGTGTACTTATTTTTGTTAAGCAATATTTTTGAACTTCCACATAACTTAACGTTTCGTTTCTTGTTTTTGTTTTACTCTCAACTGCTGTTCTACGCTACGACAATTTCCACTCCAATGAAATGAAATATTTCACAATGCATTCCGCCATCCGCCATCGCAAGCAGTTCTGGGCGCTTCGGGTGAAATTTTGTTGGAAAAGATTTTGGAAGAGGACAGCAGCTACGGCGATGCGGATTACTACTCCCGGAACGTCGGCCAATCACCACCCGGTGCTGATAACGATAAGCGGTTGCTGCTGGGCAACGGCCATACTGGCGCGATACACATGACCGACATCTAAGCACGCGGACGACCGCGTGGAGACCCCAAGGGGACACGACAGGCGATGCAACATACGTCCGGGCGGGCGGTTCCGATGGAAATCCGTGCTGGTGTCCAGGCCGTGGTCGTATCGGTAGGCTGACGCTGTGAATTGTGATGACGATTTTTTGTAGTTTTCGTAGAGCTTTTTGCTGGTGGGATGGGAGTTTCGAGGAGGGACATTGTAACAGGGGTGGGCATAATTAGTATATTCAACATACAAAGCTAACGAAAGTTTTTCGTACTGACTTCAAACTCAACACATCTCGCTGTCATACCGCGATGTGCGGTTTTGTAACACATTATCCAAACATACGACTGTGTGATGTGGGCGTACTAACGAACAAGTGAGACATTTTCTTTCTATTAGCTGAACATTAGCGCTAAAATTAGTCTCAATCAGCTCCCGATCGCGCCGGAAACTAATCTACCAACAACGTTGGATTATGAGGAATGGGATTTCCCACAGCATCCATTTTATTTACCTCCCAAAATGGCATCAACAAAAAAGGGATAGAAATAGTTACACAGTACAACAAAAAAAAGAATCTCGATTAATACGTTAACGGTGGGATACACGGTGGAAGATAAATCTTTTCTCCCGCTGCTTCCCATACATAGAGATGCCCGCTGTGCGACATAAAAATACAGTAGATGATTAAGTGTGGGCGTACCAGTGAGCATAAGGGTAAAGTCAACCGGGTTGATTGATTGACATCCGCTCGAATCAAATTAAACTCCCGCTGAGATTAATCGCAACGCGTGATCGTACTGAAGCGTGCGTGGAAAAATCACCGGGAACACACCAGCTCGGGGGTGGACAAGCAAGGGCTACCGGAAACGATCAGCGCAATCATCACACATAAATTCAATCCGATTAACAACCATATCGCTCAGCTTCTGGTTGCACGTTTTGCAAGCTCCCCGTAAGCTTGCACCAAAGTTACTGTCTGTTGATGGCTTAAAGGAATTTTGCTTTCGAACGATAGCATCATTGTTGATACAACAGCTTCTACCCAGATGCATCTATTTTGCAACATGCTGTCGAGCGCGAGGAAGTGAACTATTTATGACGAAAGTCATCTGCTGGCGTCAAGTCAAACAAAGTCAAATCGATTGCGGCTTCCACTATTTAGCCATCGTATCGTAACTATGCAGTCGCCAATAGTGTAATACATGTGTGTAATCGAGATCAATACGTGAGGTAGATAGCTGTAGGCGTGAAATACTAATGCTGCAATCAACACGATCAGCACACGAGCATATTTACTGTCCGAGGGTGTACGCAAATAAACTTCATGTCTCCATTAATCGTATACAAGTGAATGTGAGTGACAGTTTATTACCTTTTTGATGTTAAGTATGTTTTACTTTATTCCATACACACAATCACAGAATCATTCGTACACAACGGGCGTACGGGCGTATTTCAGACAGATAGTAGCGTGAACGAGCAAAAGTAACAATCGTATTGACAAGGGTTAATCTCACGATCGATTGCGGAAAGTAAACTAGATAATGAAGGAATTGAGGGCGTTATAATTACATATGAAACATAACCGATAACGCTACTTCAATATTTGCTACACGCAATAGGATGTAAGCTACTGTAACATCTTAAGGAGCAACAACAAAACAAAAACTAGCTGAGATGACGCTCTGGCTCACTTCAAACTTTTTACACAAATGATCTGGTGCTTTTTAACATTCGTTTTCGCGCTTTATTTATTACTTAAAATGTATCGAAATAATTCCACAAGGTGAATGTGTATGGCCCAAAAACATTCACCAACCATTTTGCCTTACAACAGGCCATGTCTGCTAATTTGCAAGGTCGGCAGCATCAGTACCACAAGCATTTACACGTTCGTATTTAAGTGTCAACACGATATTTATACATAACAAAAGGCAAGTGAAATATGCTAACATTTATGCCGATCGGTAAATCGATAGAAATTAGCAAAACAAAACATTTATTTATTGCAAAGCATGTAACAAAACAACAACAAAAAAACACTACACCAAAGATATTCGTTCACCATATATCATGGGCGCAAACGCATACAATCAGTCGGTCGGATAGATAGTGAAGCAAACAAAAGGGAAGGAAGGAAGTATCAAACATTACACAATGCTCGGTGTACTTTAATGATTCGGTTACGGTTCTTTACTTCTGGCTGAGCTATTTCGTAAGCACAACAACAGCTGTTCCTCTTAATGCTAAAGAAAGGATGAAACATGAATCGTTCGTCGAACAAAACCGAATGGAATGGTAAACCGAACGTGAGTCCTTTTCCACGACACATACGCTTACATGAAACATTTGTGGCAAAGGATACGGTAAAAGAAGGTGGATGGAGGAAATTAATGAGGAGGTTCCTTTTATAATTTGTTCACTTAACATTACTACTCTGCTATTTTTCCGCTCAAACAAACTAAAAAGAATTTACCAATCCTAAAGACGAAACTCATAAATTTATTTTCCGAACAGAAAATATATTCACGTTCGGTCTTTCGGTCTGTGCTCTCCGTCACATGTTTGCAGCCATCTGAAAACGATCACATGTTAATTGACCCGATTGACATTCGATTCAGCACTACTGGCTGGCTGTGTGTGTTGTCTTAATACGTTTTCTAAACCAAAAACCTAATCTTGAGAGACGCATCTGTGCTACAAAGTGAACATTTTGCAAAGAAATCACTACTCAGCCCTTAGTAAGCCCCCCGCAGCTGTCCGCAAGGGTTGGATGCAAATGTTTGTACGAGTCCCACGATAAGGACCGAAGCTTTCTCTGTGAACCCTACATAATTCTAGCGGTGTTCACACACTGCTGTGGTACCGTTCGGGGGTGTATTGATAATTATACGAAATTCTTGACAAACTTCTCATCCTTCTTCGTCCTTTGGGGTTCCGGAGTGAAGAAGTTACCCCTGTCAGTGGTTGCCATATAACGGATAAGTTTACCTAGCTCATGAATTTTGTGTTTGTTTGTGGGTTTTTGCTGTGCCCCACGCATGTCTCTCTTGTGACTGCTTGCGATTTTGCTTTGAGCTATGGGTTGTTTTTAGGAGCAACCGTTGTTTTGAGTGTACCTGCGAATGTTTATATTACCGGAAGAATTATTTTCCAACTCATCACGTTTAACAACACCGGCATTATGTGGGGTTATAAATTGCAAATGTCGTACATGGTAACATGGCGGAAGTATAAAATCGAAATGAAATGGTTTTCATAACAGCTCGAAATATTATTCTTGCCACCTTTTATGGAGTTAATTATTGAGTTAAAAAAATATTTCAAAGAAGGATAAGAAACAATAAATAAAATTAATAAAAACTGACATAAACTTCACTAACAATGCAAGTAAGGAATAAAAGGAATTCTACCCTATTCACGTCAGCATTCAAAACAGTGGTGCAAATGGCAGATAAAATTGTGTCTTGTGTGTTTGTGTAATCTTTTGACTTATAATGAATGTCCTTATATAAAACGAAGCGATTCATACATTTAAAAAAAAACACGATGCAAAACAAAAAGGATACTTGCGGTACAGCACGAAAGAATCTCAAGAAATCATTCCATATCGAGACCTGCACAAATTGATGACCTGAACAGAGTAGTAAACAGTGAAGGTTCTGGTATTTTCTCATACGATATCTCGCGGATCGAAAAGTAAGGAAAAGAATGCTGCTGCATTACGGTTCTCGATAGACGAAACGGGCTTTCTTTTTATCTGTTATAACCATATAGAAAACTAGTTTATCTTATTTTTAATTCACTGTTGGGTAAATAAAATGTTGGATGTTTTTAGCGTCGTTAGTAAAGGCAGAGCTATTTTTTAAAAAGAGAGGATAAAATAAACCGAACGTTGGGGCTGAAGTGAATCCTTTAACAGTGTGGTGGTAGACAAAACGTTTCGTTTCGCCATTGATGTACAGGATGTGATTGCGTTAGTTACGAAAGCTGCAGAATTAACTAAATGAAATCAATAAAAGTATGTAAAACTACTTCTTAAAAACGAAAAAAAAAAACAACATGATATACTCCGACCAATTTATAGCTAAGATCTATTTTCAAACTTTTTCTATAAGCATGTTTAAGCGACGAGTCGCTTTGTACACGATCGTTTCATGCGCAATGCATGCCGTTTGCTGCAACACCTACCCCATATGCAGTAATAGGGGTCAGTATAAAAAAGGGAACGGCGTGGAACGTGTTGCCCCCTCGTCTCATCTCAGTAAATCTCAGAACAAAGAAATACTAGCGCACACACATAATAATGGCACAACATCAAACGGGTTCACAAATCCACTCGAGTTAGTTTCCCTTTTTTTTTAAACTACAATAATGAAAGCAAGAAGAAAGTTAGCAAAACAACTACGGCGGGAAAAATAGTAATGTTTGAAATGTTCACATTTTCACAGCACAAATAAACCTAACTTACGATCACTTTGGGAACTATGAGTAGTAAAATGCGTGCAATACACTTCAAAAGAGGGACCCCAACCAAACCAGTTACGAAGCAAATAGAATGAAAGATGAGTTGACCGATGTGTACTAATCATTCAGAATGGAATTGCACGAAGTTAATGGGAAATGGAGCTAGGGAATAATGTTAGGCTAATAGATTTCCTTCCAAATTAAATGTTCTTTTTTACGAATTTGTCAGCCTAAGCTATGAACATCACGATGCTAAGTAAACGGAGAGTTCCAAAATCAAGCAAGTACAAGCGTTCGGTGTTATAGTTTAACATCTATCTATCAGTTTACTATTTTTGGTACGTTGAGTTTTACATTGACATTCTTCATGGACATGGACATCATTCCTACTTCATAGGAGTTTCTGCAAAAACAATCGTTAAATTTAGTTTGAAGTTCAAAGTTTGATCTCGAAATGAAGTCTTTGCAGATCTGGAGATCTTTGCCACATAATCTCAACCATATAACTGCATAATATCATGATGTAATAATAGTGGATTGTTAAATTGGAAGATATACGTTCTGAACACCTGCCAATACACCAATCTGTATTGCCTTTTTCTGTGGCAGGTTTTGTACAAAGCAAAGGTAGAAGATGCTGCATGCCACACCTGATAGACAAGATGAGTATGACGAACAGTAAAGTTTTCAGTACACCGTATAATCCCCTCCGTTAATCAAAACCGTAAACTATCGAATTTATGTTGCCAACTTTTTCTTATGAAACTTATTTCATGATACACCGGTTTTTCGAATATGCAATTTTGCTTCGATAAGATGCCAAAACAAAAGAGGGAAATTATCATGTGCGCGTATCCACGTTCTAGTGTCAGTCAGCCACCAGCGTTCATTGCTCTGTAGAGGTCCGCAACAACCCATCCCAAATTGCATTGTTTATAACACCGTTTAATATAACAGTTTGTATGGAGTATTAACGTTAATGATTATCGGCATTTTCACCGACTGAACATTTCGCTAGCTTAATATGACTGCATCAGAAATAAAAATGTGATTGGTAATAAGGAAGAAGCGATGAATTCAAACGAACTAATCACGAATAATTAATAACATATAAACGCATAATTAACAAAACTCATGCACACACACAGAAAATACATTCGGTTTTTCCTATCCTTCTGCTGTAAAAAATAAAAGAACAAATATACCTATATCGGCACTTCGTTGAACCTGAAAGAGGCTCTTGGTGGGTCTCGAGCTCGAACTACTGCTGACGATATGGATGGAACACATAATGTCGCTAACAACATGCAAGTAATACAATCTTATATCTCAATAATAAGAGCACGTGGTTACACTTGCCCACAAGTCACGTGGCTGTTTGAATCTCTTCCAAAACATTCGGACAGCAAGCAACACTAAAAAAACACAATGCGCACCATTACAAATCGACCGAAGTTAGATAAGTGAATAAGAAATTACCGTACTAAGGTGGCACTTAGCAAACGTGGTAAATAGGATAAGTCTTTAAACGTGCAGAACAAACAAACAAACAAAAAACACACACTAATAAAAGAAATCAACTTTCTCCATTGCTATGCTTTATTTAACGAAAAACTTTAAACTATAAGATGCATAAGCGTAAGGAAGCAAACAACCATACAGTTGACATGAAAAAGCTTGACTAACTAGAGCAAATGGTATGCGAATGTGGCAACAACGCAAGGGTGGTGTGTTTAAATAACAAAGCTATCGGAACAAAACAAAAACACATTTAGTCAATACGAAGAACAAAACAACCTATACATTGAACTAAGTGAAGTGAGAAATAAATCGAATATTCTGAAAATCTTACACCGTTGCTTTGCGGAAGTTGTATTCAATTAAAGTTTTGATGACTTGCTTTATTCGCTTTTAACAACTTTTAATGATTACCCATTCTAACGAAACTCAACGCGTTGGAGAACAAGCGCTAGTTACGGTGCCACTTTTTACCGACTCGAGGCGTAACTTTTTGTTGCCCCGTTTTATCGCTTTCTGTTCCATTTCCTCAAAGTGGCTTATAAACATCGCTTTCAGTGCCGGGTAAAACTTACACAGTGTGGGTAAATCGTCCAGCGTTACCTCCATGTTGTCAAATGCTATTCCCAAATCGGTACCGAGTCCCGACTGTTGCTGTTCCGGCCGAAGGCGCGGAATTTTAGCGTACCGCTGGCTGAAGTGTGTCAGCAGTGTGTAACGAGCATTCATTTTCCGTCCCTGATCGATCGCCTGCGACAGGGTGCTGTGCATTTTGATGCGTGCCTCCGCTGCCAACTCGTCCTCCATGGTTGCCTCGTGGATGAGGACGGTCGAATCACGGCCCAGCGCGATAAGACTTTCGCAAGGCATGGTATCACCGCTGTAGGTGATTTTTACATCCCCTTCTATGTTGGTTTCCGGATGGGTGCCAGCGGATGCCACTTTTAAGGCAACTCCGAACGAGTGTGGACAGTGTCGGACACGACAGGTAGCGATTTCTTTAATACCCATCTCAAGCAATTTTTCATCTTTAAAGGAATTTTCTAGCTGTAAAGCAAAACTCGATTAATTTTTAGTCTTTTTTACATCTTTCAATAGTACACTTACCAGATCCGCATTTTTCACGAGCCTATAGTCCTTGTGAATGGTTTCGAAGCGACAATCGTACAACCGAAGCCAGTAGGAAATTTGTTCCGGTGCAAGCAGTGTCAAACGTTCACAGTTATCGCCGAACAATTTCTTGCGTGCCTGCAGCAAACCAATTAATCCTAAAATTAACGAAAGAAACGATTATTGATTACATTTTCAAATAGATTCTATGACATATTTTTACCCAAATGGTGGTCGGCATGCAGATGTGAAATATACACCGCCTTTATCGATCGCAAGACGGCTTCAGCGTGGGTTTTACCGAAAAATCGCCATATCTGACCAACAGTTCCTTCACCACAGTCCAACAGAATAGAGGATTGATTACTGAAAAACATAGACAGGCATTATGTGTAACAAATTATAGTGGAACATTAGATGTTTGACTTGAATTGCCATTTTGCGTACCTTGTTAAGATCAAAATTGCGCTAACGTTTCGCGTTTTGTTTGGTATCGATGATCCGGTACCGAGGAAGATCAAGCGTGGATATTGTTCCGCTCTAACCGATGCCGTTCGTCGCACGTTATGCTGTACCAGTTGTTGCTTTAATACACCCAAAGCTTCTTTAAAGTCTGGTAGCAATTCTAATTCACTCAGGTACTCGGCTGGATTTATCAATGCTTCTTGTGCCCTAGAAATTTTAATATAATTTGTTGAGATCAATGTTAGACCCATTTGCTACTGCTCACCTACCTGTCGATCCCTTTCGGTGGTCGAATGTGCATGTAACTTAAAGAAGACGATCGTACCAGATCACTATCAGCCGCTGGAGGATCTTCATACTGATTGTTCTCTTCTCTGCGGTGAAAAATGTTTGGATTAAACAGTGTGCGATTAATATAGCTATCTTTACTCACCGTAGCAGAGGGAAAATTTGTTCATCTAACTGATTCAAATGGTACTGAATCCGGTGAGCTGCGATGTAACCGGAAAAGCTGTTTACCTCGTTCAATGCAATGTGTCTGGTGCTGGCAGAGAACTGATCCATAAACTGTCGATATTCTTCGCAGTGCATCACATCGAGCGGGCTAAAATGTATAACGAAAATTGCCTGATCCGCTTCTTCTGTCGCTTGCTGCTGATATTTCGCAAACACATCGCCCTTTGCCATGAAATCTTTCAAATACTCTCGACTGGGAATGTCAATGAACATGAATACAGGACCAGGATCGTCCGGAGCTCGAACGTCAACGGATTTAACAACACGTCCGTCGGGTAAGGTAACATCGTTACCATTCTTTAGCTGTCCAAGCAATGGACCGGGTGGAACACCCTGATCAACGCATTTCTCCAAAGACAGCTGTCCGTGGCGTGGTTTTAGTTTGCAAATGTATGCCATCACGGAACTTTCCTCGCGTTTTGTCCAATCCGTCGTTCGAATGTTTTTAGCGCTCTCCTGTTGTGGTGGCTGGGCGGTTACCTTCCTTCTTTCATACGCGTAATAATCCGTATCATCAACGGGAGCTTCCTCATGGCCTAACTCTTCATCAGATTCAGCCGCTTTTAATTCGCTCGTTTCCGGATTGATTACAATGTATTGAAGAGTCATAACGTGGTCTTCGTACACGTCTCCGGTAGCATACTCGGAGGCTTCCACTTTCATGTCCTTTAGTATGACGAATCGACGCATAGCTTTGAACAACTCATCCAAACCGGGTGGCCCATGGAGCGATACCGCCGGCACGCCGACGTCTTGCATTGTCAAACATATTCCCGGCAGGCCTCCGATCCGCTCCCAGTTAGTACGGGTCATGAAAATGTTCTCCAAGCAGGAAAGCTTCGTTTTGTGCTCGTACGCTAACCTTTGCGTACCCTCGCCACAGTTAAATAGATAGCGAGTTTGATCAGTGAATAGATATACCGATGCCGGCGTTCCCGGTGCGCCGCATCCTAGCACCTGAAGGTTGACAATACCGGGCGATACTTTCGATACTTTCTGCTTCAACTTTAATCGCTGCTTCTGGGCTTCGGCAATGTGTTTAGGATCCAGTGGCATTTTACTTGGCTTTTTGTGCAATTGCTTACGGGTGCAATTCCAACGTTTCGGTATTATCGATCTAACTACATTCGAGTTTACCAATCCGGTAATTGTATACATATATAGAACGGCCTATTGAACCGACCACACTCCAAAACCAAAATATTACAACGTGTTAACGAAATCATATGTTTCTTTGCATCACTTTTCCTATCCACAGTTGACAGGCATTTGTTTACGAAAAAGCCGGCATAAATAGATAACTTGTACTACCGTTTCTGAATGATTTATAACGTTAAAATGCCATGAAAACACGGGTTGTAAATATAATTGAATCGCAAATGTACAGCACTACTCGTTGCCTTGTATTTTTTATAAGAAGACGGATGACAAATATTTGTCTGCGACTGTTCAGGAATTTATTACGGATGTTTGAAGAAAAAAAACGTAAACAAACTTTCTTGCAGCCTAATTGTGGTTGGATAGTGGAATTTTTTGGTCATTTTAAAGTTGGAATTTTTTGAATGATTTCTACAGATTTAAAACTTGTTTCATTTATCTAAAAGCAAATTAATTATTATGTGCTATGTTGCATTAAAAACATCCTGCATAATTTGCTTTTTACTGGCAAAATGTTTATATTTTCGTTAATTTGTTTGGCATATCTGTCCTGTAAAATGACTGAACAGCACACCCGTTGTGCTGAACCGCTAAAACTGGGTAGCCATTTTGTACGGAAGCAGGGTAGCCATTTTTCCTCAAACTATTCCGCGTCGGGAAAGAGTGTGGCTCGTATTTCAGCGCGTCGTTAAACTACAAGTGTTTTAATTTTCCGAAAGGATACAACCAAGTGTTCCGCCGTATTGGACATCGTAATTCGAGTTGGTAGAAAGCAAGAATAATACGATGAGTGGATACGCACGCCCGCCTCCAAGAATAGATGGAATGATTTCATTGAAAGTAAGTCCATCCAAAGCTTCTTACCGTGGCTAAAAATGCTTTTTTTTGCCTTTTCCGTGTAGGTTACTAATTAGTAGCCACATCTGTACTAGTCGTTCATTTCTTATCTTAAGTCTAATCAAGGTACGCATTATCTTAAGCCACGTTTTCGGATACGAGATAATGCGTAGTAAAGAGAAAGTTAACGATACCATAACGGGAGCGATAGTCTCCCATATTAAACCGATTGGTTGTGTGATGGAAACCGTAACTAATATCGCCGTATCTTTTAAGGTTGACAATTTAACGTACCGCACTACACCGGATGACTTGAGACGCGTATTCGAACGTTGCGGTGAAGTGGGTGATATTTACATTCCCCGCGACAGACACACACGCGAAAGCCGTGGTTTTGCTTTTGTCAGGTAAGGATTTGAAGTGGTTTGAGGATGGGTTTCAAGGTTTCGAAACAAGGTACATTGTTTGTGTCATCAGATTCTATGACAAACGCGATGCCGAAGACGCACTAGACGCTATGGATGGACGCATGTTGGATGGAAGGGAGCTTCGCGTCCAGATGGCACGTTACGGACGGCCAACATCACCACAACGACGCGGGAATCGATACAATGGACGTGAAAGAGGACGCTCCCGCGAACGGTATCGCCGTCGTTCTCGATCGCGTAGCCCCGAACATCGTCGTCGATCTTACTCTCGCTCCAAATCACGCACACCACGCTCCCGTTCCGGAAGTAAATCGTCCCGAGGCAAGGATTCCCGCTCTCGTAGCCCAGCCGAACGTGGACATTATTAGTGGGTGTGTGAGAAAATTCATATAAGGTAATTGATTATTCTGTTGAAGTTGCGTACACCATATCCTAGCCATCGCCAAACGCTGTAACTGATTCGATCGTCTATCTCTTTCATTATAGATCATACATCTACCGAACAATGTGTGATGAGATCGTTTATTTTTCTTTCAACCTGACGACATACGCTCCACACACAAGAAGGTAACATTAAGCACACAAATATCCCCTTCTTTTCCCTTAACCGTTATTGCGCGAAATCAGTATTATGTCTCCGTTTTATATATCGATTCGAGTGTCAGAAGAGTTTATATTATGTTAGTGTAAGAAGAGTTAACACGAACTTCTTTTATAGTACGGCTTCGTTGAAATTCAAGACCCCACTGAGAATTTCTCGTTATTTTCCCTCCACAATATCCTTTTAACAAATATTATTCTATCCCCGATAAAAAAATCCACATGCCTTCAAGGCAGATCCCTCATGTTTCGGCACACAATCTCAAATCCTCTCAAATACGTCTCAGTGAGGTGAAGTGCAGGCGTATAGGACACATCGGTTGAGTAGGAAAGTTTCCCGAGAGTCGTTCATCATGTAAAATCCCCTCGGTAATCGGTATGTTACCATAATCCGTAGCATCCGGTTCCGACGAATGTGCTTTGTGTTCGCAATGAATCTCATTGGTGCGATTGCGGGAAGATTTCCTTGTGCGTTTTAGAATCTTCGTTATTAGAGACACTTCCGTTTTGTTTTGTTCTTTTGATTCTTTTTTTTCCCATTATCGTTTCCGTGTGAGCCAACGATCGATAACTAGCTTGTGGTATGCTAACACATTTGTGTGTTGCTTGTTTTTTGTTGTTGTTGATTTGTTTGATTATCTTACCCTTTTATATCGTTATCATTATCACGAGCACGATTGTAAGAGTCCGCGTACAACTCCATCTAACAGTTACAAACAGCTGTTAGCCACAAACCGCTCTGTTTGTCTGTACTAAATAAATACCTGTCTCACCATATAGGGCAACAATTTGCGGTTAATGCAGCTGCTGCCCGTGCAGATTTGCCCATCCGGTCACTACTTTCCTTCCTGTGTCTTCTTCTAAGCGCTGTCCAATTTTGCATCGAGTTCGATGAGATCGAGGGAGAGATGTTTGGCAGAAGAGAAGGCGCGGAGGAAGGCGAACAGAGAGTGAGAGAGCGTGCGGGATCTGCGAACGTCTTCCAGCCGCTGATCCTCGTGCCCGTATGTTCTGCCGGGAGCGGGGTTACATGTGTCCTTGTGTGTGCAGGTATTGCGGCCGTATATTGATTCCTTATGCGCTGCAACCTCCGCGAACGGACGCTTGCTGTGGTGTTGATGTTGATGAAGGTGAACGTGGGGTTATTCCGGCCAACGTCGCAGTCACATGTTGGAGCAGAAGGCGAAGATGGTGCGCGATGCTGGAGATGTGGTGTGCCGAGTGCCACAGATGATGATCGTCCGCTTCCTCGCTGGGTTGTTCCGCTGCATTAGGAAAAAAGAGAAGCGAGAAGCGTATGAAGTAGAAAAAAGAATCACTGAGAGGGGAGTCATTCATTCATCCGCTTCAACAGAGCAGGTAGATGAGATTTTTGAGTTTTGAGAGAGCGTAAGTGGATGGTCCCATTTTGCAGGCTGGCGGTTTCCGGTTTATCCTGTCCCGGTGCTGCCGAGCAGCAACGCCGCTCACACGATCGCCACGTTTTGTATCGACTGCCGAAAAGAAGAGCGTGTAGAGGATGAAAATATTCTCCCGGCTGCCGGTTTCCCGTTTTCGACGGTTTGGCTGCGCGTGTACAATCTGGAGGTTCAGCTGCAGCAGCTGTGCTTGTGTACCTGGTACTAGATTCCCTAGCTGTTACTGCGCTTGCTGCCCGGAACTGGCGGAGAAGACGCGGTGTATCGTCCCCCAAAAACCCTGTTTCGTCTGTGCGCCGCCGTGAACGCTTCGTGTTCTGCGTGTTTTTCTTCTCTTCTTCTTTTCTTCCAGCTGAAGTAGTGTGCATATATCCTCCTTTCCCGCTTTCCAACAATTCCTCCTCAATACTGCTGCTACAACTACTATGTAGATGCTCTTTACTTGTGTTCTCTCTGTTTATTATCCGTAACAGTTTCTCTTCGTATGTTTTTTTTTTGGTGCATTTCATTGCACATTTGCTCTCTAATGTATGCATTAAAAAATGGACTAATTTAGCACTTTTTTGCGTTTTTCCTATTCAAAGGATAATCCAGCATTGTTTATTCTTTTGTTGTTATCTTGTTATACACAGTCAAAATTTGACAATCTTATCAGTTAATTTGCAACAGACACTACGGAAACAGTAAGACGATTACTATTCAACTTTTGCTCAAACTGCCGACATCACATCTGATTAAGGCAGGTTTGTTTACCTGTTCTGGCATCTATAATATCTTTTCCCAGCGGAAGAAAGGTTAAGGTGTCAAATAAAAGTCCCGTGCACAACAGAATCTGAAAATGGAAATCGATGGAAAAATGTCTCTTCGTTTTCCCTGGATTTTGGAACAATAGAACAGTGAAGAAATATCTGGATAAGATGCAATTTGTTTTGTGAAAGTGTCTTGGGAGGCCAGTAGGCATCTGACCAGCTTATCTGATCTGATTTTTTTTCGAACAGTTCAGGATGAAGTATTATCGAAGGCCACCAAGCCTCCTAATAGCTCTTATTAGAAGCAAAAGACATAACTTTTGAGGGCTATAACCTCACACAGATAATCAAATCCAATAACTTCGAATAATGTTATGTTAGTCGTCATTCGAAAGCAGATCCATTTTTTAATGCATACGTTACTCGCAACACCAACAAAACATGTATAATTGGTGTCCCCTCTTCCAGGAGGGTGTACTGGCCAGTCAGACAAAACAACACACGCATGCACGCATCAACACACGAAACACACTCGCTCCTTTGGTGCGCTAGCGAATTAATAACACACCTGTTATTTACATGTCTGTCTCCGATCGGGCGTCTTCGCGGAGGTGTCCTGAAATGAAAGGAAGATTCCATTCTAGGGTTTTATCATGGTTTGATGATAAGACTCCACTTGGAACGGGCGCAGTGTCGAAGATGCGGATGTAGCCGTAACAAAGCGTATCTGCCATTTGCTGATTTGTTGTTTGAGAGCATACGCGGACACGGAGAGCGACTTCTTCGGAGGCGGTTTTGGAGCTCACACTTCTGCTGGTTGCGCGAGCTGTAGGCAGACGAAGGAGATGCGGCAATATATGGGGAATTGAATAGAACAATGGCAGGGAACTCGAGACTACAAGATAATGCGTTTGGTAGCCGTTAGCAGCAGCAGCAGCCCGATAATGTTAATAGCATCGAGCAGTTGGCACTATTAGAGGGGCGCATCGTAAAACACGACGTCGAGATCTTTTGATGATGGAGATCACTTCCCAGCGACGAATCTGCCGTTTGGAGTAACACTTCGCGCATATGTTTACGGGCGATATGCTGCTCTGCTTTCTTCGGTTCGGTGCCATCATAAACACACTGTTCACTACTGGCAGCTGCTGCTGATTCGCATCGCTGAAAGCGCGAGAGGTTGAGAATGGGAGAGAGGAGAGTGAATTGATCTTACATTTCAACGAGCCGTGGAACAGCAGCCATACATGCCTGAGAATGCTGCAGTTTCCAGTTTAAACTTACGTATCAAATTTCCCTTCATTAAGGAATAGTGAACCTTCTTGTCCCTTCTTGGACTGCGTTTCTGGCCTGGAGGGCGCAGTTAAATGTGTGCGCCCCGATGGTCGATCAACGAGCAACGTTAAACAGTAGAACCATTCCAAACGGTATGCAGTTTTATGTTTTTTCAGATTTCTCTATTGAAAACCAACATTCACAAATTATGACAACCGCGCAACAATCAACATTGAACAACGCTTACACGCTAGTATCGTTGTGTCCTGTCCCCTAACAACCTCTAACGGAACCTACGGAAGAAGACGCGTGGAAAATCGACGACCATTTTACACCAGAGGAAACATTTTGACCAAATGACGGCTCCATCACACCTAAAACGCGCAGTAAGTCTAATAAGCGGATTTAAGGATGGGAACGACGGTACCTCCCAAAAAAAAGAGAAGTTGTTCGGATTGAAATTGTATTTTTGCGTAGAAAAGCAAACCGCACGCATCGTAGGCGCCCGAGTAGAGAGAATTTAATACACGCGCTTCAGAACGGAAAATGTATTCTGTTTCCCTAAATATTAGTTGCAGCAGTACTCTCTCTCTCATCGTGAGGGAAATTTTGATTCAATAATCAACAAACAAAATATTGTACAATTAAGGATAGGGCGTCTCATAGGGTGAACATCTGACAGTAGATACACAAAAGGGTGTGTTGACTAGTTTAATTCCACGGCATTTTCTACATTTCGTTCCCTTTTCTGGGCGGCCGTCTGGCGGAACCTGTTTTACCTCTTTTACAACAAACATAAGAAATCATCATCATACATCAGAAATTGTAGCTGAAAACGGAGAACAATGGAGATATAGAGATCGGTAAGTTGGCCAGACTCTAGGGCCGCCCGGGAAACGGAACGGTGTTTATATGTATAAATATTTTTTCTTTTATATAAATTTTCATCAGTAATTTGTCGTATTCATACCTACAAGTTATAGAGCACAGGAGCATATTGAACGATGAATTAAAATTTGTTTACCTATGTGAAGCTGAACGCGATCGCTGTAAATTATCAACAATAGTGTGTGTTGTTGACTTTCAACACACTGGTTCACAAAAATACAAAACACAATTGCGTTGTAATTGAAAATTAACACACCACATGTGCGCTATAAATGGTGTTAATGGTAATGGCCAGATTTGGGTTTTAGTTGTAACATTATTAGGGATAGTTTTTATAAAAGTGAAGCTCCGTGCGCGCATGATTTAGCGACGACCGGTGTTGAACGAGTTTCAAAACGGTAAAAGCGCTTTCATTTTCTATCTGTTTATCTCTGTACTAGCTTCTAGCAAAGGGCGGCTACATTGTATTGCCCTGCAGGTGGTCCCTGTGACGGGCAAATATGTGGGCGCCATAAAAAGATCAAATAAAGCTAAACATCTACTAAACAAAATGCTCTATCAGAGGTTGTGTGATGAAGTTTTATTTACCAAACCGTGGGAGTAGTTTTAATAATTGAAGAAATTTCCATCTCCCGACTGACGGGAATAGCCCGGATTCGTTAGCGGTGTATGCGGTCCAGTATTCATCAGCTTGACACTATTCGGTGATGCCTTTTCTCTCAATCCACCAATCAGCAGCGGGTGCTTCAGTGGTATAATCTTCTCTGGACTTAAATCGCGCGTATTCCGCAACCGCCGGAAGGTGCTTCGGCCCATCGTTTCGTCCTGCAGCACGACGTCGTTCTTGCCGAGGAACAAATCATCCGAATGGTTGTACTGGGCGGCAAGTGTTATATCCAGCGAATCTACGGGAATGTTTCTGAAAGAAAGATTATGGAATTAATTACTATTCGTAAAGCTGTTGATGACTGTGCCTTGAGGTCTTGACGATTGTTATTACCCATGATTGACGAAGTGTGCCGCGCGTCTTGCCGAACTCAACGTTTGATGATAAAAAACACGCTCATTGGGTGGCAACGAATCAGACCAGCGTTTTGAAGGATGAGTTAGCGGTGGTACGGGTAACGTTTTACGGTAGATTCCTTCGCCGTCGATGCAGGGAATATGGTCCTCGTTTCGTTCACGCTTTATCGGTGTTTCTGGAAGCTTCTGTACCATTTTGGTTTAATATCGACACACACAACGACTAAGGACTTCAGATTTAAGTTGTAAACAGATAAATCTCCTACAAATAAGCTCTCTCTCAAGATTTATTATTGTTCAAATAGAATTTCACTTTTCTGTTCCCCGGTGAACTTCTGGCGCGCAAAGCCTTCTAAGACTCAAGGGAAACTTTACGTCGCATGGTTATAATATCGCCTGCTACGATAACAATAACACAAAACTAAGGTGAAATGTGTATAGGCATGTGGGAAGGTTATGTTAAATCGATTTTTCTTCCTCATGCAGCAAGTCAACGTGGTATAAAACATTACCATACCGACCGACCGCACGGAACTTCCGGGTCGGGTCGACATTCCCATAGTAACTGCATCGACCCCTTCCCTTCTATTTCAACAGTCCGTAGTAATCGTTTTGGGAACTTTCCTGTCCGGTGACTCGCTGTCGGCCTTGACATCATTATCCTGGGCTTTTGTCTCACTTTTTGGTGCTCGTTTCTGCTTCCGCTTGTTCTGGTTTTGAGCACTTTTGAGCATTTTATTATCGGTGACCCTAAACAGAATAAAAATGCAACTGGTTAATAAGAACAGGCATGCATTGATGTTTGTTTACATACATTTGTGTCGCTCGCGTTCCAGGACCCCAGTGGGCGGTGGGATTTTCCGGAAATCGACTAAGGGATTCCTTCCGGCTAGGTGGATTCGCGTCCGGGTGTATGTCTTCGATGTTGTACTCTTGGGATGGTTGCTTTCGTAAAATTGCCGTCAGTGGGACTCCCTCAAGGAACCGATCCGGCTTCACCGGGTGTAATCTATGCCAGCAACGAAGAATATCCCAAAGCACACTGATCGGGGCGTCGGTTTTGATCGAGGTACGGCTGGCGTGAGAGTAGGACACCCGATAACCAGCGTGTAACAAAGCGGATCGTAATGTTAGCATTCCGATCGATTCTAGCTTTAGTATGCCACACATTCGGTCCAACGCGTAGTAAAGTGGAATATCGTGCAGTTCCTCGCGGATGACAGACAATGTGCCGTAGATCCGTCTGACCGTTGTCAATCGTTTTGAGTCCTCCTGCTCTACAGTTTCCAGCAATTCCTCCAGGAATTCCTCGTCGTGTAACGGTGCGGACCATATTGGACCTCCCATGTGATGCTGATGATTGCAATGCTCACAGCGACTACCGACAAATGGTCCCGTTGGGATTCCAAACTTTATCTGCTGAGGGTTTGCTTCGGTGGGGTTTGGTTTCAGTACGCCCAGGGGTTGTAAGGTGAGCGCTTCACAGCCAGTACACTGATACACCATCGATTGCTTGCTGCTGCTCTTTTTGCAAGCATATTTCCCGGTGTATATGCGGACAAACACACGTATATAAAAATCAGCCGATATGCTAAGCAGGGGCTTCATGTATCGCCCATACCGAGTGGCCGTTGTTTCGATGCAGCGGAGCAAGATGCGCAACGCCATCTCGTGACAGGCCTTGGTTTTGAGCGGGACTGATCCATACTTTACGTAGCACGACTCCGGTGAGTTACCGGCCAAAACAGCCATATCGGTCGCAGTGATAAGAAGCAACCCACCATCTTCAATGCATTGAACAGCTCCGTCGAGAAATCGCGTCGGATGCCCATAAGGATCGAGATCGATCGCCGTAAAGTGTTGCTCCGGTTTGGTTGACATGTACATCAGCGTCCTTAATGCAGAAAAAATCTATAAATTAATGGCCACGATAGAAAGATGAAACATGCCTTACATTGCATCATTAAAGCTCGGCTTGACCAGATGCTCTATTTGATTGTGTTTCACATTCTGTTCGATCGATTCCACCGCTGATTTAGATAGATCGTTTGCCATAATTTCCTTCACACCGGGTATTTCCTTCGCGTACCGAATGCTTCGCAACCCGGTCGCAGACAGTGCCTCCAGGATGCGTAGTCCATTCTATAAGCAAACGAACCGGTCAATCCCTACAACGAATGTACTTTCGGTTTATTTTTACCGAAACCAAACTCAAAGTTTGATGATAGAAAACACGCTCATTGGATGGTAACGAATCGGACCAGCGTTTTGAAGGATGGGTTAGCGGCGGTACGGGTAACGTTTTACGGTAGATTCCTTCGCCGTCGATGCAGGGGATATGGTCCTCGTTTCGTTTACGCTTTATCGGTGTTTCTGGAAGCTTCTTTACCATTCTGGTTCAATATCAACACATACAACGACTAAAGGACTTCAGATGTAACTTGTAAACAGAGAAAGCTCTTACAAATAAGCTCTCCCTCAAGATTTATTATTGTTCAAATAGTATTTCACTTTTCTGTTCCCCGGTGAACCTCTGGCGTGCAAAGCCTTCTAAGACTAAAGAGAAACTTTACATGGTTAAAATATTTTTTTAACACAAAACTAAGGTGAAATGTGTATAGGCATGTGGGAACCATACCGACCGACCGCACGGAACTATATCGACCCCTTCCCTTCTATTTCAACAGTCCGTAGTAATCGTTTTGGGAACTTTCCTGTCCGGTGACTCGCTGTCGGCCTTGACATCATTATCCTGGGCTTTTGTCTCACTTTTTGGTGCTCGTTTCTGCTTCCGCTTGTTCTGGTTTTGAGCACTTTTGAGCATTTTATTATCGGTGACCCTAAACAGAATAAAAATGCAACTGGTTAATAAGAACAGGCATGCATTGATGTTTGTTTACATACATTTGTGTCGCTCGCGTTCCAGGACCCCAGTGGGCGGTGGGATTTTCCGGAAATCGACTAAGGGATTCCTTCCGGCTAGGTGGATTCGCGTCCGGGTGTATGTCTTCGATTTTGTACTCTTGGGATGGTTGCTTTCGTAAAATTGCCGTCAGTGGGACTCCCTCAAGGAACCGATCCGGCTTCACCGGGTGTAATCTATGCCAGCAACGAAGAATATCCCAAAGCACACTGATCGGGGCGTCGGTTTTGATCGAGGTACGGCTGGCGTGAGAGTAGGACACCCGATAACCAGCGTGTAACAAAGCGGATCGTAATGTTAGCATTCCGATCGATTCTAGCTTTAGTATGCCACACATTCGGTCCAACGCGTAGTAAAGTGGAATATCGTGCAGTTCCTCGCGGATGACAGACAATGTGCCGTAGATCCGTCTGACCGTTGTCAATCGTTTTGAGTCCTCCTGCTCTACAGTTTCCAGCAATTCCTCCAGGAATTCCTCGTCGTGTAACGGTGCGGACCATATTGGACCTCCCATGTGATGCTGATGATTGCAATGCTCACAGCGACTACCGACAAATGGTCCCGTTGGGATTCCAAACTTTATCTGCTGAGGGTTTGCTTCGGTGGGGTTTGGTTTCAGTACGCCCAGGGGTTGTAAGGTGAGCGCTTCACAGCCAGTACACTGATACACCATCGATTGCTTGCTGCTGCTCTTTTTGCAAGCATATTTCCCGGTGTATATGCGGACAAACACACGTATATAAAAATCAGCCGATATGCTAAGCAGGGGCTTCATGTATCGCCCATACCGAGTGGCCGTTGTTTCGATGCAGCGGAGCAAGATGCGCAACGCCATCTCGTGACAGGCCTTGGTTTTGAGCGGGACTGATCCATACTTTACGTAGCACGACTCCGGTGAGTTACCGGCCAAAACAGCCATATCGGTCGCAGTGATAAGAAGCAACCCACCATCTTCAATGCATTGAACAGCTCCGTCGAGAAATCGCGTCGGATGCCCATAAGGATCGAGATCGATCGCCGTAAAGTGTTGCTCCGGTTTGGTTGACATGTACATCAGCGTCCTTAATGCAGAAACAATATTTAAACAATAAAAGAATGGCCACGATAGAAAGATGAAACATGACTTACATTGCATCATTAAAGCTCGGCTTGACCAGATGCTCTATTTGATTGTGTTTCACATTCTGTTCGATCGATTCCACCGCTGATTTAGATAGATCGTTTGCCATAATTTCCTTCACACCGGGTATTTCCTTCGCGTACCGAATGCTTCGCAACCCGGTCGCAGACAGTGCCTCCAGGATGCGTAGTCCATTCTATAAGCAAACGAACCGGTCAATCCCTACAACGAATGTACTTTCGGTTTATTTTTACCTCATGTTTGACTCCGGCCTCCAGTATCGTTTCATCAGATGAATCAATCGATGGATTCTTTCGCTGATTTCGTTCTTGTTGCTCCCGCTGATATATCCTCGAAAAGGTGGTCAAAACGCAGATGCTCAGATCACGATTAAATTCCTGCACCGGGTTGTAGAAAACATGGTCCGCAACCAGAATTTTTGCACTACCTTCTCGTATCGTTTTTAAAGGACCGGTTGCCATATTTTCTGTGGCCATGGTGCTATTCGTACGGAAATGAATCTGTACTCCTCGGAAGGCTGCAAATTTGATGTAGAGCCGGTTTTTCGTGATACTTTTGACCGGATTGCACGTAAACAAAAGTACACGTGCCATGAACCCGATGACAGAGGACGAAATTCCAAATTGTTTCACTTGGATCACCCTGTTTTGTTTGTGTACACATGGCACATGTATGCACCTTGGGCGTGCTCAGCTGTCATTCGACAATTTGCTCGCACAATCAACAAAAGATAAATTTTTAGCATATTTGTTGTGTTATCGTCATCAGCTGAGTTGAAGTGAATTATGGCGGACGCGGCTATTATTGGCGAACAAATCGAGGACGATGAGGTGCAGGAGATCCTGAAGACGGGCACGGATTTGCGCCAATATTCGGCACAGATCGAGAAAGAGTTTAAGGAGGTCGAAAACCGTTCCATCGATGATTACATTAAGGAGAGCCAAAACATAGCCAACCTGCACAACCAGATTGGCAACACATCGAACATACTGGAGCGGATGGAATCAATGCTGATGGACATCCAGGATGCGCTGAATAACATCAGCACGGAGATCACTTCGCTGCAGAAAAAGTCCGTCTCGATGTCAGTGCAGCTTACCAATCGGCAATCGATACGGGCCCAGATCTCGCAGTTTATAGAGGATATGGCCGTGCCGGAGGAAATGGTCGCCTGCATCATGGACAGCCCCGTGACGGAGAAGGAGTTCATGGGCCACCTGAACGAGCTTAACCACAAACTGAATCTCATGAAAGAGCTTAACTTTAAGGAAAGCAAATCTTCGCAGGACGTGAGCGATGTGCTGCAGAAGCTTAAAATTAAAGCCATGAGCAAACTGCGGCTCTACCTGATGGAACAGATCTACAAGTTCCGCAAACCGATGGCCAACTATCAGATCCCGCAGAATGCGATGCTGAAATACAAGTTCTTTTTTGAGTTTATTCTCTCAAACGAGCGGGCGGTCGCGCAAGAGATCTGCAACGAGTACGTTGATACGATGAGCAAGATTTACTACAGCTACTTCAAGAGCTACTCGACCCGGCTCGGGTCGTTAAAGTTTGAGGAAGCCGTCTCGAAGGATGATCTGATGGGGTTGGACGATTCAGTGCCGAGGAGTATCTTCTCGAAAACGAGCTCCCTGAAGAACAAAAGCACCGTATTTTCGATTGGCGATCGTGGCGAAGTACTTAATCAACAGCTGGAAGCGCCCATCATTGTGCCACACGCGCAGCAAAAGTTTCGTTACGCTTACGAAGCACTGTTCCGGTCGGAGCAGTATGCGCTGGTCGATAATGCCTGTCGGGAGTATCTGTTTGTGACGGACTTTTTCATCGTTCGCGGTCCACAGGCTCAGGAACTGTTCAACCAAATCATGGGCAAAACGACCACGCTTTTGATTGTAAGATAGTAAAATTGGGCTTAGTTTAACTTAATTTAATAAGTTTGTACAACTATTTGTAGAAAAATCTGGAGACGTACGTTCAGGATTGTTTCGACACGATAGCACTGTTCCTGTGCATTCAGCTCTGCTTCCGATATCAGCTGATGTGCCACAAACGTTGCGTGCCCGCCTTGGATAAGTATGTGTGGTTTGTTTGTTGCCAGAGAGCATTTTAATGTACGAGGGTTCTTTCTTCACCTGAAGGTATTGGGATAACTTGCATGCGGTGATTTGGCCCCGATTCGAGCAAGTTTTCCGTATGAACATACAAAGTATTCAGGACTGTGATCCGACCAAATTCCCCAAAGAAACCGGACCACATTATGTAAGTCGGAACGATTGCCGTCGGTGATGATCTTTGGTTTAACAAATGCATTTACCTTCGCCCGCTCCAGATTACTCGCCGTTATGCCGAATTCTCGGCCGCCATCGTAGGCATAACGGAGAACTTCCCGAACGAGCTGGTCAGCCACATGCTGTTGGAGCTTCAAGAAGAGGTGAAATGTTTTATGCTTCGAATGGCCGCCATTTTCACGACACGGAAAGAGCAACTGATCTATCTGATCAACAATTACGATCTCGTGCTGGGTGTGCTGATGGAACGCACGCGTGACAATTCTAAGGAAGCGGAAGCATTCCGCGAGTTGCTAAGCACTCGTAGTGCGGAATATGTGGAGGAGATATTGGCTCCACATCTCGGCGGTATTATACAATTCGTAAAGGACTGTGAGCAGATGCGGGACAAGGAACAGACGGAGGAACTGAAGCGCCAGGAGCGCCGATCGCTGCAGCTGGTTGCTAATTTTAGTGCCAACTGGAAGAAATCCCTGGAAGATCTTAACCGTGAGGTGTTCCTATCGTTCCCTTCGCTGCTAACGGGGTCCCAGTTGTTGCAGCTCGCGCTGGCACAGCTGGTCCAGTACTACCACAAGTTCTACAAGCTATTAACGCCCAACGCCCGAGCACAGCTGGTGAACATCCATGTGATAATGATCGAGGTGAAGAAGTACAAGAGCAACTTCTAAGCACACTGGCAATGGGCAGGTTCAAAACCTTACTTCTTTCGATTGGAACTGATTGCTTCACAAACATTACCATAGCATACGATGACTTACGTACTTCATTTAGTTATTTATTGGTTGAAATGGAAAATGAAAACAAAGACATTACATTATTGTATCAAACAGTATCTAAATTGTGTAAAGGCGCTTATTCGTGGTGCGCTGGCGCGAAAAATGAATAGAAATAAAATTCTTCGATTCTGCGGAACATTCGGGGCTGAGGATTAATCTTCATCTTGAAACAACATTTCGACCAAATCGGTGTTGGCACACTGCGAACCGTCCAAGCGCTGGGGCGATCGCCATCGTAGAAGTGTGGGAAGAAACACTAGATGTGTGCGTGGATCCTTTCGGTACGGACAGTTTAGATCTTTCCAGCTGAAATAGATTGCAGACCGGAACGGAAAATAGCAGCGTCATGTTGATGACATCACAGTCAGGGACTTAATTCGTATGAGTAGCTCCCATGTCTACTTACAATGGGCGTTCGATTTCAACCGTGATGAAATGGCTCTTCTCTGCTGCCGTCTCTAAGGCTTTCGTGACGACGGGTGCGGCTATTGAATAAAGGAGGTATCAAACAAACAGATACAAAATTGATAAGAGTTGGTGAACCATTAGTATTACCCCATCAAGTATGTGTATCGACTCCTCTGGGAGGCATTCATCAATGATTAAGCTTATCATCATGTGAGAAACGTCAACTATCCACCCCTATCAACCCCTATCCACCCACGTTTTCCACTTACCCTTCACACAGTACGGACACCAGCTTTCACCGTTCTCATCCTTACTGCCGGTGAACAGGATGTGGACCGGTTCGCCACTGCTTTCCAGACTTTCGGCCAACTTTGTAAACTCCTCGTACCCGGTTACTTTATGTTTTACGACCATCTTTGCAAACCGCACCAGGCTTGTACGCATTCACCGAGAAGAATGAAGTGAAATTAAACAAACGACACACTTTTCTTTTTATCCAAACAAAGGATACACAGGCAACGCTCCGTTGTGCAATAGTACGCTGCGATGGGAAACCACTTGCCGTGTTGTTTTTATCTGGGAAACAGCAGGCCGGCAATGCGCAGGTTTGCTCATTTTGTGGTTTTTGACCAACGAATTTGACAATTCAGTGCTGCAGGAATTCGTCAAACTCTCGGAGTTTATTATAATATTTTCTTGCTTTATCGTGTTCATATAAAATACTACTTTTGTACTAAACATATGTGGAAAACTCCAAACAAATGGAATGAAATGTTTTTTTGTTTATAAAAATTAGAAAATCATCTCATCTCTATGAATCTTGGACCAGCAGGACACTCTGGGGGCACAGTTTAATTTGACGTTTCTCGCATGCGGTTTGTTGTTTTGCGGTTTTGCGAGTAGTGCCGGTATTGTCCCAAATTGCGTAAAACGATTTTGAACATTTTGTTCCGTTGTCGAAATCGTCTCCAGGCTGCAAAATGACGATCAGCAATTTAATACGCTCACGCTGTACATTGGCTGCCGCGAAATCGTTCCTAGAGGTAAGCAATAACATCCATTCGTGTCGTCCCAATGGGTGGAGTTGCAATTAGTAAAGATTATATAATTTACCATGTTTCCATTTCCGATCGCCTGGATTAGAACGTGAAATCATTCTCCAGCCATGCAACGTTTGCGGAACACAAACAGCTGGAAAAGATTCGCAACATTGGCATCTCGGCACACATCGACAGTGGCAAAACGACACTAACCGAGCGCATTCTGTTCTACACCGGACGCATCAAGGAAATGCATGAGGTGAAGGGAAAGGATAACGTTGGCGCAACGATGGACTCGATGGAGTTGGAACGGCAGCGCGGTATTACGATTCAATCGGCCGCTACGTACACGATTTGGAAGGAACATAATATCAACATTATCGATACACCCGGACATGTGGATTTCACCGTGGAAGTAGAACGTGCGCTGCGTGTTCTTGATGGTGCTGTGCTGGTGCTTTGCAGTGTTGGTGGTGTGCAGAGTCAAACGCTCACCGTGAATCGACAGATGAAGCGTTACAATGTGCCGTGTCTTGCATTCATCAACAAGCTCGATCGTTCCGGAGCTAATCCGTACCGTGTGCTTGGTCAGATGCGTTCCAAATTGAACCACAATGCCGCATTCGTGCAGCTACCGATTGGAGTAGAAAGTAACTGCAAGGGAGTGATCGATTTGGTCAAGCAGCGGGCGCTTTATTTCGAGGAACCGTTTGGGTTGAAAATACGCGAAGATGAAATTCCGGCCGATATGCGCACGGAGTGTACCGAACGTCGGCAGGAGCTGATTGAGCATCTTTCGAATGTGGACGAAAAGATCGGCGAACTGTTCCTGGAGGAGCGTGAAGCGACGGTAGAGGACATTATGGGAGCTATCCGTCGATCCACCTTGAAGCGTGCGTTCACTCCTGTGCTTGTGGGTACGGCGCTCAAGAACAAAGGTGTCCAACCATTGCTGGATGCGGTGCTGGATTATCTACCCAACCCGGGAGAGGTTGAAAATCTGGCACTGATCGAGAAGAAAGATGAAGAACCGCAAAAGGTCCTGTTAAATCCTGCTCGCGATGGAAAGGATCCTTTCGTAGGATTAGCCTTCAAGCTGGAAGCGGGTCGTTTTGGACAATTAACATACCTTCGCTGCTATCAGGGTGTTCTTCGAAAGGGTGATAACATCTTCAACACCCGATCGGGCAAAAAGATTCGCCTGGCCCGTTTAGTCCGACTGCACTCCAACCAAATGGAGGACGTAAACGAGGTGTACGCAGGTGACATTTTTGCACTGTTCGGAGTGGACTGTGCTTCGGGCGATACGTTCGTAACAAACCCGAAGCTGGAACTGTCGATGGAATCGATCTTTGTGCCCGATCCCGTCGTCTCGATGGCGATCAAACCGAACAATTCGAAGGATCGTGACAATTTCGCGAAGGCGATCGCACGCTTCACCAAGGAAGATCCCACCTTCCACTTCGAGTACGATGCAGACGTGAAGGAAACGCTCGTGTCCGGCATGGGTGAGCTACATCTCGAGATCTACGCACAGCGAATGGAACGCGAGTACAACTGTATGGTAACGCTCGGCAAACCAAAGGTAGCTTTCCGCGAGACGCTTATCGGGCCGTGCGAGTTCGACTATCTGCACAAGAAGCAATCCGGTGGCCAGGGACAGTATGGGCGGGTATCGGGCATTTTGGAACCGTTGCCACCGCACCAAAACACCGTGATCGAGTTTGTGGACGAAACGATGGGTACGAACGTGCCGAAACAGTTCATCCCAGCCATTGAGAAGGGATTCCGACAGATGGCAGAGAAGGGTTTGCTATCCGGTCACAAGCTGTCCGGCATTAAGTTCCGCCTGCAGGACGGTGCACATCATATCGTCGATTCGAGCGAGCTGGCGTTCATGTTGGCCGCCCAGGGTGCGATCAAGAGTGTGTTCGAAAATGGCAGCTGGCAGATACTGGAACCGATCATGATGGTGGAGGTGACGGCCCCGGAAGAGTTCCAGGGTACGGTAATTGGGCAGCTTAATAAGCGCCACGGCATCATTACGGGTACGGAAGGTGCCGAGGGATGGTTTACGGTGTACGCCGAGGTACCGCTGAACGATATGTTCGGATATGCCGGTGAGCTACGGTCAAGCACACAGGGCAAAGGGGAGTTCAGCATGGAGTACAGCCGATATTCACCTTGCCTGCCAGAAGCGCAGGAAAAGATGGTACACGAATACCAAGTGTCGCAGGGTTTGGCAGTGGACAAGAAGCAGAAGAAAAAGAACTAAACTCCCAGCCTAGCTACAGTACATCGAGAGGTAATTAATTTGTATATAATTCGATTATGTTTAAGTTTAATACGTTAATTAGGACCAATATTCGGTAAACGAAATGAATCGAGGGAAATAAATCCTTTCCAAAGGAACGAAAGCTGTAATAACCTTAATAGAAATGTTGCGATTTATTATCAGTGTGATATATTGTTTTATCCATTGGAATTAGGTTTACTTGGTTTTGTAATTTGTCCTACAACGGGGTTAAAAGAGAGGGAGTGTTGCGCGAGGAAACGGGTTCAACATCCCGTTGTCCCGCCAACAGTTTCTTATATACTAAAAAAATGCTAAACCATTCACAATGCTGACATGTGGATTGATTGACTCGGTTCTCTCTCTCTCTATCTCTCTCCCTTTCTATCTTTCTCTCTCTCTCTCTCGCTTTCCCTCTGAAACATTTGTCTGTAGTCTTTTGGGTATAAATATGTTTTTCAAAAAGTTGATCCTTCCAATTCGGGGGCCGTTGGATGGGTATATTTTGGGTAAATTCACCTAAGTTGACATTATCCTATATGCGGGAGCTGATACTCTGTGGCAGGAAAAATCGACCCCACTGCCTTCTACTGCCTCACTGCAACACTCGGCACATTCCGGATTCAAATATTCTATACTCGATCTGTAAAGGATCGCTGCACGCGTTACACCGCCCAGGTAACGCTTCCAATTCACTAACTTCACTGCTTCTATCCAATACTGTACTTAAACCATGGTCTAAACATTATTCCCTCGTTTATACCTGCGTTTCGGAAGCGCCATTAGTTCCGCGGCTCACCGCAGGACCTTCGGAGCCGACGATCTTGCCTCCGGTACTGTTGCTATTGCTATTGGCACGACCGTTACTGCTGCCGGTGCGGGAATTCATCCAAAACTCTCGCTTCATTTTCTGCAATAATCGATCGGATCGGGTTGTGGGTTTGGCTAACTTTAGTACACGTTTGCGTTTGTGTTTTGAGTATTTTGTAACGCACACGCAACACAAGATTTACGTAGCGTAACGGGGTAACTAGCGGGTGATGGAATGAATGGACGCCACAGTATCGAAAAGGGACTTCCTTTCGATCTTCTGCACATGTTTAGCTAACCTGGATGAAGAAGCTACTCGGCAACTAGCGGGAAAATCATGCTATGGTATATGTTATTTGCTTTTAACTATTTCATTTAACATTGTTTTAGGCAAGAAGCACGTTTGGAATGGACGCCGCTTAACAGTGAACGGTTTTAACTACGGTGGGATATTGCGTAAACTGTTGTTTTTTTTTGTTGTCAATAAAAACGTTGATCACAAACAAAAATACACACACCAAAGGATGCGATCTCTAGCGTTGTCATGCCTTAATGTGAATGGTTGAGACATATTCTAAACGGTGCATTTAAACTGGTTTTCTAAATGAAGCCTGCAAAATGTATATTTGAAGCTATTTAATGTTCTAACTTACGAGTGAAATAATCTAAACATTCAATTTAATAATGTAGATACTGTTACTGATACTGTCATCAGACCGATTCTAGCAATGCAATCTATTGCTAATCACCGCTCAACTGTAATTACCTAGACAGAACTGAAAGGCGCTATCAAAAGCTCAGTACACATTAGCCATTGCGATGGTAAAATGCAAACGCTCCTCGGATGCAAGTTAAATCAAACATTCACTAATAAAAACCATCCACAGGATGCAATTACAAACATACACGTACATTTCCGCACAATCAGGAAAAACCATTTCGTGGGACATTTTATGGGGCCACAGTGTGTGTAATTCGGGTACTTCCCATAGGAGGCTATACCGTGACGGATGTCTGCGTGTATGTGTGCTTGTGTGAGTGTAGTTGTGGCGATTTGTAGTAACTGATGGGTTAGTAATAGCTTTCACTCATGATGTTGATGTTGGGTGGTAAGGTTGGAAAATGGCGTCACGATGTGCGATCGATTTTGTTTTTGTTTAAACATTAGTACTCAACGCACACGCATTGCACACAACAGAGAGCGAGAGACGCACACACACATACACACATACATATATATATACACATAAGAGCCTGCAAAAACGTGCGGAGTGTGGAAAATCTTAGACCTGTGTCTTCTTCTGCTGGCTTAATTGACGACCCGTCTCATCAGCCACCTCGTCTTCCTCCCTCATAGTGGACAGTCTTTTCTCGGTTTCACTCGATTTAGAACTGCAATGGAGTGCGCATAACGATTAGTACAATGGCAAATGCTCACAAGCCGGCCATACTTACAGTTGCTGCGAATGCTTCTGTCGATCAGTTGCCGTCGGTGTTTGTTTTTTCGTGAATAGTACATTACAGTTGTTGACCTGCTTCCAGATGGTGGTCCGATTGACCTCTTCCGATATGTTAATCTTGCCCTTCTCGTTGACGGTACCATTCTCCAGCGGTAGCTGCAGATTGTCGGCCGAATGTTGTCCAGAGTCCTAAGAACAGGGGGTAGTGCAATTTCAACGAAACGATGTTCAGTTCGGTATCGACACGGTGATGTTTGCCTCGGTGTACAATGTGTGCTTTTAGGTGTTTTAGAAGGGAGAAGAAGCTTTGCCTTTTTCGGCCCAACGAGACATTGTTAAAAGTGGTCACCCTCCAAAATGTGTGAGTCGGGTTATGTTGGGTTTAAAAGAGTTCCATGCTTAGCAGAGTCATAAAGGCGAATAGTTTAAAGTTAAGAAAAGAAAGGTACACTAAACCACATGCAAAACGGAATAAAATTCTCATTCAAGCGAACATTTTGTCGTTGGTCACGTTTAATGGTTAGTAACGATGATCTGTGTTCGCTGTGCAGTTAGTAGAGTACGGTTTTCCTGTCGAGGAGAAGAAATAAACAGTTGTGAATAGAAAGCAAAACCAACGCAAACGCAACGTTAGAACGTAGTGTTTTGTAGTGTAATTGTTTGTGTGTTTGGGGTGAAAGAGGCGTTGTGTAAATAAACCATTCTACCTTATTTTACACGACTTTAGTACAATGGGACACTCGTTTCGAACGTAGCTCCGGTGCTACTAAACATCGAAAGCATGTCAGTGTGTCAGTGTGTCTTTTAAGTACTATGGGCCTTTGTACAAAACTTTCGGATTTGTAGAAACTTAGTTGATGAATAGTATCAGTAGGTAAAATGATAGTACACATGAATGTAAGCTGCTTTTCGTAAGCGCAAATCGATTATGAGGTACAACGTTGCCTAACCTTAATGTACTTACAAAAACGGTCTGCTTGTACTTAGTACTAATCAGAATTTTCTTAGCTAATGCTATCAGCTTTAGTTCAATTATTAGTACAAACAGATGCCGCTGTTTTTGTTTGCTCGATCGTGAGATAACAAATACACTAAGATAAAGCCAATGAGTTGAACATTAATATTAGTAGTACTAGTAGCTTCCAGTAAGAAAATCCAGAAAGCTTTGGATGTCTTTGCATGCTTACGTGTTGCAGGGGCATTCGTCCTTTACGCCAACCGTAAAGCATCAAATGGCCCATTATTTTCAGCGCCACAACATATTCGTGTGTACTATTTATTGTTTTAGCAGCTGTATGTGTGATGTAGAGGTTGTAAAACATAAGTAAAAGGATGATGATGATGTTATAGTAAATGTTGAGTAATGTAGCGTTTTTGGTGTTTTGAGGGTGAGAGTTTTATTAATCTTTTTGTCCATTTACACTACTTTACATAACGAACGGAAACGGAAAGCAACAATTAATGCTAAAAAATTAAACGCTCCGAAATGCGCTTCGAATAAGCTTACAACTGTGAACTAGCTAGCTGCAAAAACGGCTTAAATCAAAACTATTAAGGTGCATTAGCTAAGGATCCTTCTTTCTGTGGGTGGGTGTGGTGGTTGATCGTGTGTACTGTTTTGTCAATTCGTTGTAAATGTTTAGAACAAAAGCTTTACAGCGTTATAGCGTACGCTCAGTGTACGTTTATAACTCGAAAATAATGATAGCATTGTACTTAAAGCATAAGCACTCCGTGCAAGACAGTTGAATACATCGTGATCGGTAACGTAAGATACATTACGGCACTACCAATCTACGTCTTGGTGCAGTGATCCATCGAACAGGGTAAATGGGTGCAGTGTACTATAAATACTAAATATAAACAGGTAATAAAATATAAGCTAATGGAATGTCGCTTTCTACAGTGTGTCGTCTGCAGCGAACAGAAATTGCACTAAAGAGGAGTACTAAAATACTAGCCGTAGCGGTTAACGTTCAGGGCCGATAACGGGGGCGATGCAGTTGATTTGCCAGTAACAGGGAAGGTTACTAAATGGAGAACTTTACACGGAATCGAGCAATATAAAGGGAAGGGATCATTTTAGGGAGCGAGCTTGGAAGCTCCATTAGCTGTTGGAGTTAGTGCTGTTGGATTTGTTTGTCTGTTCCGTCACTTTGGTAACGCTGATCGTGGTAACGGGTTGCTGTAACGGCTTTTGACCGAAGCAACACCCGATCAGCCGTTTGTAAATTCCCACCTCGCCGTCCTCGAGCTGATGCAGATCGTCCGCCCGGGCACGTTTCGTCATCTCCGGCATGATGTCGTCCAGGATCTTTAGCTCGCGCTTGGTAAAGATGTAGTCGAGCGATTTACGGACGCCGATCATCACCACCAGCATTAGCGGGAAGAGGATCGAGGTGATGGAGAACGATTTAATTAGCCACAGTACGGCAAAGCAGGCTAGCTGAATCATCGTGAACAGATGGACACGTCGAATGGGGACCTGTATGCGTGGAGGAATGCGGATGGGAGAGAATAAAAAAATCCCACATCAATGACAATCATCGTACGAGTGCGAGTGCTGATGCGATGGCAAATAGTGAAACGGATAGTGAACCTGTCGCAGGAACATGTAGTCCGGCTGGTACTTGGCAGGCATCAGCATGATCAGCAAGCGATCGAAGAACTGCAGTCCCTTGAGGGCCGACACACCCATGTACAGAAACACGCCGTACAGTACCGGCATCGGAATGTGGGAGAGTAGCGGCGTCAGCAGCACGGAACATCCGATCATCAGGAAGATCAGTATGTGGGTAACGCGCTGCTCGCGCACACCGATAAACTGTGGCTTCTCGCCCGGAGCAGCCGTCTCGGACTCTTTCTTCAGGGAATTGACATGATTAATACTGAGCACGGTGGCAGCAACGAACCTGTGTTGTTGGGGTGGTTGTGAAACGTCGGAGAAAGAACGAATACGGTCGAATGTTAAATGCTGCTAATGCAGGATCTCTCCACTGTTCATACTAACCAAGGCAGACCCATGATGGTGCAGATCTGTATCAGACAGGACAGCACGAACAGATCCAGATGGTAGCCACAACCTTTGGTAAGCTTGTGTTCCTTCCTATTGATTATCACAGCCGTTATTTGTTGATCCATGAATATCAGTATGGTACCGAGCAGGGCGGGCAGGATCGCTAGTGCCGACGACCAGGCGGGGTTGTTCTCGTGGAATGGCATAATGATCCAGCCCCGGTCCGGGATCGTACGCTTGAACTCGCCCGGCACGTCCAGCTTCGGCGTTGCGATGTTGGTGAAGAAATCGAGCAGCGTCATCGAGAAGATCGCAATCGTGACCGAGAAGTCGCTGATGAATTGACGCACGATCGAGGGGAAGAACAGGGCGTTCTTGAAGTCCTTCAGTATGACCGATATGATGTACGTGCCGAGAAATAGCACGATCGACATGAGGAAGACATCCGACACGTACTCGGGCTTGCCACAGTCAGCTCCGGCTAGCGTTCCGTTGAAGCTCTGAAAGGACGAATGTACGGAGTGGCATTAAACGTAATCTTCTTGGTTCTCGCTCGCTAATTTACCTTGCACGATCGCATATCATACTGTGACCAGTGATGGATGGCGTCCGGAGTCAGCTCCTGCCCTACCGGTGGTAAACACGAGCAATCAAACTTCCCGCCAGCCGTATTTATCGGATATTCCTGCCCAATGTGGAACACGTTCTCGATCGCCTTGTAGATGAAGATGACGGCGATCAGGCAGGCAAAGTTTTCCTCCGTAAAGCGCGTAATGTAGCACACGAGTGCGCTCGCATCGACCGCAACCAGCACGAAGAGAATGAGCGTAATCCAGGTGCCGATCCAGAACCGGAACGTTAGATAATCCCACCCGACCTTCAGGCAGAACTCATACACGATCGTTTCAAACACCAGCACCGGTCCGGTCGAACCGAGAATGGTGAGCGGTTGGCCGGAAAAGAAACCATACCCGATGCCACATACAAAGCCCGATACGAGCGATTCCATCGCAGCGATATTATTGCCGGTGGCCGTCCCCAGCAACCCACCGAACGTGATGATCGGCGAGAGGCAGGCGAAGTACAGGAAGATCCACGACGCTACGCACTGCATCGAAAGTCCATCCTTAAAGTCGGACAGATAGAACGGTGCCTTCCGCTTCAGATCGTTGATAAGCCCCCCGAACAGGCGTCCCGTGCGGGAGAGACCGGCCTCTTCGCGTTGCCGCTGCTCCTCCAGCTCTTCGTCGATTTCCTCCTTCGGGTTCTTCTCCGGTGGACGCTTGCGGACCTCCTGCGACGGTATTGCCGCGGGCGGTTCTATTCGTATCGAGGGATCCCATTCGCCCGGCGGCAGCACCGTGACCGCGTCCAGAAACTCATCAATGCCGGCCAGCAGATGTTCGCGCTTTTTCGCACGGTACGCCACTTCGTGGAAAATTTCGTCCGACATTAGGGTTGCCATTGCGCGCCCAATCTCATGGAAACTGCCATGGCTACCCGGCGGTCCGAGCAGGATGAAGATGAACCTGTTTGGGTGGAAGTGTTTCAAATCGATAAGATCGGTGCTTCTCGATGATCGCGTCGATAGAGTTTTACCTCGTCGGTACCGGGACCTCCGTCAGATCGCCCATCACCGAGGCGGTGTTGAGCCTCAGGAACGCCGACAGCGTCTTGTCGAGGAAGTCAACCTCACCGACGAGAATATTGCTTGCCTCCGCACCGGGTGGAATTTTGCGCATGAAGTGTGTGTTCGTCTTATGCTCGCCGTTCTGCAGCTCGCCCGAGCTGGTGTTGCGCGGCATCGACACGTTGCTCGGGCTTTGCGTCATATGTTCTCCTGCGTTGGCGATGGGGACAGAGCAAAAGCGTTAAGCGAATTTCTGTGTGTGTGTGCCATTGTACCGAAACGAGTGCGTCCTCTACGTGTGTTGGTGTGCAGTAACAGGTGTCATTGTTCCTGTTTCTGTTTTGTGAAAGCATTTAAATGTGCTGTTTGCCGTAAAGTTACAGAGGGACAGTGAATACGAAAGGGAAAATTTTAGGAAAATTTACACAAAAAATACACAACAATGTTCTACAAATTGGAAATTTTTTAGTTAAGAAGAATGTTAAATGTAAAAATAAAACATGCAGCAAATACAAAGTTAGTGGTTAAAACTAGCGTTCTACAGGTAACGGATAGAGTTAACAATCAGAGTTTACTAAAGCAATTCAACTTCTTATTAAATTCTTGCAGCTCAGCAGACGCTGAATTCTTTTCCAAGCTCTCTTTTATTAAAACTGGATAAATCAGTACCTGAGAATGATTCGAAATCAACGCACGACCAACAACAAACGGATTGTGTTGAGGTTGCTGAAGTTAGAACCATTTACATCAGTAAAGCAAATCTCACCCCTCAGGAACCCCTGTGTACGGATTTCATCCTAATTACAGGCAACACATATTGCACCGTCTGGGAAGCAGTACCAACTGACGATGTGGTTGCATTTTCCCGGGAGTGGGAAAATCCAGATCAGAACAATTTAGCGCTAGAAGATGGAGGATATTCCAATCGATCTCGATGTGCAATGCATTTTCGTACCTTGAAGGCATTCGTATTGATTTGCGTTACTACCGTGCTGGTGGGCCACCATCGCATGTTGTGTAACGCTGATGGAGCGTTTGGGAAAAAGGAAAAGGACAGGGATAAAACTGCAATATTTGCAACGTTTTTTTTGAAGTTGTTGGGGTAGTAGCGTAATGCGGGTATGCTTACAAAGAACAAAGGGAAATAGTAACGAGGATAACAAATTACTTTTCTCGCTACGAATAAACGAGACTAGGGAAATCCTTCAACCTAATGTGTACAGGACTCTGTATTCTACGCGGTTCATGAAAAATTAAGGATCTTCCTTGAAAAAAAAAAAGACAAACAACACTAAATATTCTAGCCCAACTATACGACCGGAAAGGAGGGAACCAATTTGGGCAGGCGTTCGTGTTGACTTACAGGAGCGTTGGAGACGCTAACGAACCGCTACGATCTAAACACTAAATATGCAAAACGTTGTTGAAATGTGTGGCTCGAAATGTGCGTGTCTTTTCCATATAAATGTATGTCTGTGTGTTTGTACTGATTGCATGTACGCTACAAAACGTGCAACTTCTCCACGTCTACAGGCACGACTACGGTGGAGAGCATCGGGAAAAACACGGGGTTGGCTGTGCTACAGGGGTTGGAGCTAGTAGTGAAGGGGGTGGAGGGAGTTCATTTACCGGCGGCTCTTCCGGGTACGGTTAAGTGTTTGCCGCTGCCACTGTTGCCGTTGGTCGGTTTGCTGGATGCATTCAGGTTACTGCCATTGCTAGTAGCACTATTCGGTGGACTGTTAGTATTCGTTGGGTCTTCAACTGGAAGAAGGACAGGGAGGGATATGGTGGATATGTTTGTTTGTTTGATTCCTTTTTTAATAGGTCACTATCTTTTACATTCGGAGCAGTTCGGAGTATGCATATGGGCGAGCATTTACGTTACCGGTGAGCTTACATTGTAAAAATAACACTAGAGTGTGCTGTGCTAATATGTACTGTGGTCAAACATCCAAAACGATGCGATGATTCATGGAAGTATTTTTTGGTGTACATATAAATTACATAAATTAGAGGTTTTGTGTGGTTTTTGAAGCTAAATTTTGTCCCATTTGCAAGCAAAAAGCTTTCCTTTAACGCAAATGATTAGCGCTAGGTTCCCTCCCAAGGGCATAGGCGGCCAATGTCTGTGGCTTGTGATTGTTATTTGTTTAGGCTAACTTCTAAGTACCAATACAATTCTGTGTAGGACGAATGGACAAGCAATGAGTTCTAATGTTTGCGAGCGTAGGAGGAAACTTTTTGCATGAATTGGGTGTACAAATAAGTTTCCAGCGTTTTTCCTCGAAATATTAAGGCATTATTTTAAAAGGACTTCAAGCATCTTTCCATCGAATACCACAATTGTTACAAAACTTTCTGGCAAATTTTAAATTTCGTGTGCTGATGATGTAGTGTAAGTTGCTGGAAACTTACTTGCAAACCTAATTTTTATTTCTTTCCTATCAACAATAAATGATTGTGACTGCACAGAGAGTGATTGAAAGTGATCTAACATTATGAACTATATGCACACACAGACACACGGGGAGAATGAAGAACGAATTTTACACAGCTAGTGATAATGGGACTTGCGATGAGAAGACTTAAGTTAACTGTAAACTCTTTAGGCCTACGTTAAGGAATGCGAATGAAAAGTTATGTGAATAACTGTGGCAATGAGCACAATGAGTATAATGAAAATGAAACGATGTGAACAGCTATAGAATTACGTTCCAAAAGTCTAACGTAACGCAATGGACGATCGATAGTTTGAAGCAGTGTCAGAACGGCCCGTAACGCTAATGGTGTTTGCCGCAATTTTACACTTAATAAACTAACGGTGAACATTGACATATACACACACACACCCACTCACACATAACACACAGAGAAAGAGCGAGAGAAAGTCAAGATATGTGTGACAATCAATGGAACGGGATGGTCGGTGATGTCCGAGTAGACGGAAGGATGAGCTGGCGAATGTGTGTAACACCGATGTAGAGATAATTGGAGAGTGTTTCGAGAGTGTAAAGGAAGAAAACAAAAATAGACAAAGCGGTAGAAAATGCTTTCAAGAACGAGGATACAGTGGATACACACGCAGCAATGGAGAGCATGAACAAGAGCGAAGTGGAAGGAAAGAATAGGGAGAGAAAAACACAGGAATAGAAAGCTATTTTTGAGAAGAAAAAAACCTCTTCCAGCGGTCGTTGAAGCGGCGGAACTTGAAGCACCGGCATGGAACCAGGTAGTTACTCCAACGGTGGATCCTGCGATGCTTCCACCAACTGCTGGACCACTTCCACCCGGACCACAGTGGGAAGCCGTTGGCG
The DNA here is from genome assembly GCF_943734755.1 of Anopheles moucheti. Classification (NCBI taxonomy): domain Eukaryota; kingdom Metazoa; phylum Arthropoda; class Insecta; order Diptera; family Culicidae; genus Anopheles; species Anopheles moucheti. Next base: position 17,829,528 of record NC_069141.1, read on the forward strand.
AAATGTCGTCTAGAGCGGGCATTGAAGGAATTTCGGAATGCGCCGGGTGGGGGAAAAAAGGGATGGCAATATTTATTTACTATGACCTCCCGAAACTGGGGCTGGGGCGAACGTTGCAATATTTACGGATATAAGACACAGAGGCTTGTGTACACGCCACCAAACCATAAAGTAAAAAAGGAATGTAGACAACATGTTTCCCGGTGGCTCAGTGAGTAGAAAGGATATCAACATAGAAAAAAAAATCCATAAGTGCGAACCGGCCAAGCGGAGTTGCATGGCACAGTATCAGGTATCGTGAGCCGTTCCATTCTACCCCACTAATCATCATTAACCACGCTAGCGGGTTGTGGAAAAGGAGTGAGCGAGTTCCATCGTAACGTCTCCAGACAACGGTGCTCATTAAAATGGTGTCAAATTCATCACGCAACATTAGGAAGAAACAAAAAAGGAGCCCTAGACTGGGGCCACACCGGTTCGATGGGGTTCGTGAACTAGCGTGGCACACACAATAATCCCGTTGCCTCGAACAGCTCAACACGTGTGGCCGCATTTTTTTCCTAATGGAGACGCATGGTGCTTTGTAAGGAAGCGTCTGTACCGCTGTAAACAAATTCTACGATGCCGCCTTTTTCGCCCGTTAGCAGGAAGTTGGTATCAACGTGCAAACTAGCGAGCAATTTGCGAAATTAATGTGTCAACCAATGAATTTACATCGGAAGCCATTTAACACCTTAACGCGAACGTGTTAAACATAACTTTTGCCATATACTCACATATGCTGCGGTACAATCACTGAGCGGAACCGACGCCGCCCAAATTTGGGTGATGTGCTATGCAAAAAAAAAAAAATCTAGCAAGCTTTGACAGCTGCCCCGCGGTAACTATTGCGACTCACAACGTGTTAATACGATCTTCATTTCGGTGTGCAAATTAACGATCGGTTTGCCAAAAGGTGTTAAGTAATTAATTTACATCTGCAGTTAATTAACGTCTTAATTCAAACGCATTAGTATGCACACGATATCTTTGCGCAGTTTGTGCACGTGTTAGAGGTAAACGATCTGAAAATTGAAGCATCAATTATTATGTCACCTGTTCCATCACCGTCAGCAATACACTAGCACTAGATTATAGCGAGCTGTTTACATGGTTACATTCGAGCATTTACAGGCAATTAACGACGAACGCTTTCACCGGCTATATGTATACACAACGCACAACTGTACAGACGTCTAGCAACTCTGGTTAGATTGTTCCAAACAAACCACGGAGCCTTCTGGAGGATCGTCATCTAGCCACCACCATCGTCAACTACCGTCACCAGGATAAACGGGGAAGGAAATAACAGAACGAAGCTTTGTTTTTTTTTTGTTTCCGGACGAACGGATGCGGGTCGTTATACGGGTCAGAGTAATTGTGATTGGTTGTGAAGATGTTGGTTTTTTTTTGTTTGGGTACCTGTTGGCAGTGCGAGATAGTGACCCCGCTGGTCTTTGCTGCCGTACAGCAGGGCCGTTTGGGGCGATGCCGGTGCCAGGGCGGATTCGCCATCTTCGTGCAAGCCCGAGGGTGTCGACGAAACGACGTGCATTGGGAATGAGTTGGCCGAGGAGCTGGTGGATGAGCGTGGCATATCTAGAAAAGGGGTGGTTCGATCGAAGTGGTTTTGGGTGTGAACGTTGATGCTGTGATTGATCTTGTGATTGTTTCTCCCGGACGTGCATCTACCAGGCCATCCTCACGAACGCGGTGGTTATCTCACGCTACAAACATTCGCTTTCAATTCACGCAATAAAACTCTCCCTTTTCCCCTATTTTTTTGTTGTGATTAACCCAGCGCAAACAAAAAATAGTCCCCAAGCGCGCACACACAGGAAAAACAGAAAACATACCCAGACGGGGCATTTTCCGCTTTTGGCATGATGCTTCCTGCTGAGGGGGGGAAAGGAAAAGCATACTTACTCTTCGAAGACGAATGATTCTTGCCAATGTCGGCCAGCGAGCGGATCAGCGGCAGCCGGCTTTTCTTGTTGCCGAACTCGTGCTGATGCTTGTGCCGCTTCAGCAGTGCATCGATCACCTTGTCCCGTGCCTCCACCGGCAGCGTGCCGCAGTTGACCATGTTCTCGCACACCAGCTCCGCGATCTGCTCCAGGCTGACCGCTTCCATGTCCAGCATGACGGTCCCGTTCAGCAGCAGGCTGCGCAGCTCGAACAGCGAATGCAGCGAGAGGGTGGCCACGTGCGGTTTGGACCACCGGTTGCCACCCTCCTCGACGTCCTCCTCGAACTTCACCCAGCGGGCCGTTTCCTTCCAGGCCATCTCGTCGCCCTCCTTGACCAGCTCCTCCATTTCGGAGAACAGTGGATGTGACTCATGTTGCGTACCGTCACCTTCGCCGCCGACCTCACCGCCCAGGATGAACTGAACTCTTTGTGCGGGTGGCGTAACTGTTGGAGTGCGTAGTGGAGGGAATACAAAAAAAAAACAAACAATCAATAAAACCGTTGTTCGGTGGTAGAAGTAATAGAAAAAGCATGCGGCCATAAAGCCTAACCGGAAGACGGAAACAAAATGCTCTAGCAGAAAACCAAAAACAAAATGGAAGCTTGTCTAAACATCGTTTATGTCATGTTGTGTTATCATTGTGTGGATTTTGATGCAAGTGATTCATGCGATAGCGCATGATGTATCGAGAGGGGCCGTTTGTTAGCGCAGACGGCATAGTTGAACTGCGTGCCGGAGTAATAAGTGTCAAGAGGGCTAAATAAGGCCAGGGTAATAAGTGTCATGTGAAAGCGATGGAGGTTGACTCCCAATGTTGCCAGCTAGACTGAAAAGATCGTAATCTTTTCAATTATTTTATGTCCTTAAATGATTGAGTGTTTTGCCATGAAGTGGTGAAAGAAAGCCGGTAAGAATATGTGTTTGTTGAGATGGATGAATGAATTAGCTGCGTAATGATCAAGGCTTGTGTCGTATAGATTCCAATGGAATTTAATTTCTATGTTCAGAAACCTTAATTATCTTGTCATTCTGAGCGAGATTTTAATAAAGAATCATGTTTAAAGTAGTGATGGGCATAATACCTCCGAGGAAGGAGACGCAATGATGCAAATCAAATGATCAAATATATAAATAAATAACTCTTGCAAATCGCAAACCGAGGAAATTGCAATATGCATGATTTACAAACGAAAGGTTCTCGTGCACCCTGATCCGGATCCGGAATATTTTGGAGTATTGAGGTAACGAAAGAGAAGTTCAAGTAATCCTGAGCACCTTGGAGCAATTTAAAATATTTGGATGTTTCCCGAGCAGGTCTGATTGGAATTAGTCTAAATTATCTAGGATCTTGGCGATAGGTTGGTAGTGGATTCGTGAATCGATTCGAGAAGCTCCATCACTAGTTTAAACATAACTTTTAAATACAGAACTTAAGATATAATGGGGTTTTTTAAACAACAAAATTAATGTATGAAAGTATGTTTTAATAATAAAATGAATATTGATTGTTATTACACTTTTTAAAAAAAGTTGCTAGGGTGCTATATTAATTTATATTACGGACAAAAATTGAATATTTCAAACAACCACTCTGTTGATCAAGCATGCAAAATGTATAAATTGTACGATAAAAACTGTGTATCTATCTTACAAGATTCGCCATCATCAACGATGCTGATTCTTCGTTGTGTGACGATGTGAGGTATCGTAACGGCTGTACACCATTTCGACAATTAGTTGACGAGAAGGCATAAGATTTTTCGAAAGGAAAGAGTAGAGGGTTACAGGTTGAAGAAGGAAATGATTGGCTACAATTCGGTAACGTTTTGAGACGGTTTTAACAAATTGTTTAAAATTTTTTTGCAAACATATATACGTGTCCAATTATAATTTATGGCGACCAATTTTTAGTTAATTTAAAAAATGTTTAAAGATAGATGATAATGCATCCGTTTCTTACCAGGCCGATCCGTTTCCGATCCTGTGCCGCCTTTGTCACCATTTTCCCGGCTCGTCTGGTGATGCTTGTGCCGACGGCGCTGCGAATGCCGGCGGGATGAGCCCGGAATGTGGACGCCAACGAAAACGGTGTGCGCTCGGTGACCTGGAAAGGTAAGCAATCGACGAAGCGTTAATTTCAAAAACACACACTCTCTCTTTCGCTCTACATATTCCACCCCACAATGGCCAGCATGTGATAGACGGGCGAACAGGTTGAGTACTTAGGGGGTGTCCATCAATTAACAATGCTGTAGGCACTATTTGCATAAGTGTTCACCGGGCATAGCAAGGATAGCAAGTAGGCAACACAGTCTTAAATGTAAAACAGATTGCATTAGACGAGTGTCCATGGAGTTTAAATGAAACAGTTTCCAGCTAGCCGCACGTGCCCGGTCCCATCAATGGCTTGTTGACAAAAGTCGTTCACTGCTCGTTATCAACGTTGTCACCACGCATCAAGCTTTCGATGAATTTAATATTAACAATTTACACCACACTCATCGCAGCAAGCGGGAAATGCAACAGCTGCTTAGCCAAAGGTTGTTTGGTAATCGATTTAGCTCTCAGGATGTGTGGAGAGTACAAGCAACGAAATTAAACACACGCGTAGTGTGCAAACATCGTGCGATGGACGTATCGATCAAGTCGGCCCCACTCGAGCTCGTTATTATTACAATAAATTAATGCAATACATGTTTTTCATTACACCGGCGGAGTTTCTCGGAATCGAGTGCAATTTGTGGACTGCAACTCCCTGCGCCATAATTAAACATGCTCTCCAAAAACTTTGGATTGATTTTTAAGTTGACAGAATTTTGAATGTTGATAACATAATATTGATGCATGTCGTACACGCCCGCGAACCTACCTTCAAAGTCCTGATCGGCGGTAAAAGTCCGATTTTTGAGTCTCGGATCTATTGGAGCTTCCTCGTCTACACCACCGTGATCCATCATCCAGGGTCTGCAAAGAAAAGGAAAACAAAACAGAAAAATTAAATCATTGAGCATTCCTACAAAATGAAGAAAACAGCACGATGAATCGCTTGGAGGTCAACGAAACGGTGGAAAAACAACGTATTAATCAGCGGAAACATTAAAACACTATTAGATCAATTATCCGTACCGAGTGAAGAGAGGTAAAATAGCAACACATCAACTGCACACCGCTTTGGAGGTCAGTGGAATAATGCGAACAATACAGTCACGGCTTATTTGATACTAATTTTGCATCGTTAGGAAGCTCATTTAAACTATTATCAAACCAACAAAACCGCTGCCCACATGAGCTAACTATATGTTCACGAACAGTATTCTAGCACGTTTTATGCGTAGTCGACCATCACCATGCGATGCAAGGCGAGTACTGTTTATTGATCGTATTTCAACCGATCACACGAGGTTCGCGATCATGTAGCGTCTGGTAAGAAACGAAAAATGTGGTGGGGAAATATGCAAAAATAAAATCTAAACAGAAGTCGCTTTGATTTCAATGTAACATGAGGCCCAAAGAGCACTGTTGTCAGCGGTAACAGCCCACCGTGGACAATCTGATAAGAACTGTTACTTCCGGTCATTGTGCTAACGCTACCGGTTCGGTGTGGCATGTTTTTTTTTTGGTGGCCAAGTGGTAACATCCTCCGCCGTTAGTTAATGGAAGTTAGCAAAACCTCCGGCCCAGCATCCAAGCAATGTTGCGTTGGCCATGTTTGCTGAAATACAGCAGTGCCATCATAATCATGTGCCCGGAATGGAGAAATTCCATTAACTGCATAATTATACACCACAACTGGCCAGTTAGTGTGCGTTTTTGCTGCGTATCGCGTATCCTGTTATTAACACATTTATGCCACCGTTCCAGCAGCGGTGTGTAACATTTCTAATTGAAGTTCATTAGTTGGGCCAGCTGGTGCGGTGAGCTGCGGTGAAAGTGTTATAACCTCAGGAAGGTAAAACTTGTTTTTAATAACATTAACTTTTTTTTTTCGTACCACCAACGTGCGACAAACACACACACGCGTGATAGAGATCTTAATGGACAGCAAACACTTGCAGGAAGCGCTGTAGCACGTGTCCATGGGCGGTAGATGCAGTTGCAGGTGAATTCTTGTCACACAACAAGCTCGATAAGATCGTCCGGTGGGAAAACCGAAACCTCGGCGTCACTTGCTACAAGTACAATCATTTTCCATGACCTTCGCCGTCTAAGATGAACTCACCACGCGTGTGGGCGATGGGAAAATGTTAATCCACCGATCGGAAGCATATCGTGAGGCTATGTGCCGCGGGCCGACAAACACGCCACGGGCTGGACGAAATTTGTTATTGATTTGCATCGCACGGCCATAAATCAATGCAAACGAGGCTGAAATGAAGCGATAGATTGATATGATTACGTTCCGGTCTGGAACCGGTATACAGGTACATGTATCAATTATTAAAATTCCAGCACTCCCGCACTGTCGCAGTTCATGAATATATCGGTGTGAAATTAAAATTGTTTTCCATCCACGGATGTAAATTGCGGTTGCGGGCTAGTTCCATTGTTTACTTTTACTTAGCTTTATTGCGTTGTAATGTGCGGGGTAGCGATTTATGAATTTGTTTGTACGGAAACCCATCTAAATGCCCAGTCGTTGGGTGACATATAAATAATTCCTTGGCTTCTTATCATCCACCGGGGCATTTCATGCATGCAAGTTACCGCGTATCGTAACAATGGGCAATAATTTTTCACAATCCCCTAGCGGACGATGCATTAACACCCACCGTCCGCAATGTCCACCGAGATAGGCTGGCAGCTTGTCCGTTAGCTATATTTGCTGTTGCTCAAGTGCAGTAGTTCCGGATGTCTAGATCACCGACATTAAGTTACCCGTTGGGCCACCGGGCTGTTGCGGTGGTCAACATGCACCAGATAAAGCGCATCGATTCGAGAAGTCAGCTGCTAACGGTGTCAGAACGGGTCGTCAACTCGTCAACTACTCGCGGCTTAGCCTAGCTGGTAGCCGGCAATAAAGTTGTTTCCGAGCAAATGTTTATCCGGAGCCAATGGGTGAAGCAGCAGGAAGGTTTACACTGCACAACGATAATGCGCCGGGAGTTGTAAATCGGGCAAATAAACAAGCGCGTTGTTGTGGACCTGCACCTGGTGCTACCGAGTGGTAATAGCGAGTTCGCACCTTTTTCCCGAGATTTCCCAGCAATTAAACGGCAGTGCCTGGAGGGGGGCTCTAACGGCAAGTGATAAAACATTAAATACATCCTAAACATTCGACTGCTGCTACTGAGTATTCGATAATTGCACGATTTACAACTGCCAATCAGTGGCGGTCAGATTGGAGCAAAGATCCAATTAAATGGACCGCATTGGATTCGTTTGTATTGACGCGCGTCGCACACTGTTTCCGAGTGCAGGAATTTCGATCGATTAGAGTCGGCTGATAAGGAACGCACGGTGATCTGCCTCGTCACAAAGGGCACTAACGGGGCCAGCCTCTTTACGATGGGTCAGTGTAATCTCGCCGTAATCTCGGCACGAGATTAAGGCGAACCGAGAATTCACGCTTTGCAAGTTTAGCTACCTTTCTTTAAGCTCCATCGAATTGCTCTTTTTATTCTTCATCGCGAAAGAAGGGTTGGTAGGGATGATGAACTATTCACACACACACATAAACACACACGTACGCGCCGGAAGACTTCCGGAGACTGATAGCACTGCACCTATTACGGAGGTACCTCGGAAGGCACTGTGATGTGGCACGCAGCTCACTATCGAAGGAACTGCACTCACGGCAAGGCAGACTCGACGAGTACGGCCCGAACTCACGGACCGGTTCGTTAAGCTTAAGCTGCTTGTGATTGCGGGTCGAGTGGCCTACTGTCACACCATTCCATCACCACCATCGTGGATCAACACGCTTACCAGAGACAAAGAGACGGAAGTGGGATGAAGATTGGTGGTGATATTATATATCGCTTAAACACTATTGTGACGTCACGCAGTGGCACGAGTCCGAGTTATACACCACCACAGCTCTTATCACTGGTAAGCCATCGGTGAGCAACGCTCCGTTTGGTTTGTTGCCTTTTTTGCCAGTTCCAGAAAACCTGGAACTGCAGCTCACTTGTCCCTTCACACGCACAGCGCAAGAAAGCGTTCCGTCGGCACCGAGTTCCGTCGGAGAACTATAATGAGAACGGGCAGCGTGAGGTACGGTGTGTCTGTCCGGCCCGGAGGCCCGCAGCATTGCGTGCGGCAGTTATCAACAGTGTGTGCAGTGAGGAATCGCAACCACGATTAGGTAGTTTGATTAGAGAAGATGGGCCTAGAGTGAAGTGGTTCAGAATTTTCTTCCCGCGATCGTCTGGGGTACTACTGCAAACGTACTGGTGGAGGCCCTGGGCGCTAGGTAAATATTGAAACAGAACCTCCCACCAGAACACCAGAACAGCATCACAGACACTATAGTACTGCTGATGTACTTGAAACACAGCACAAAAAGAGGCCTTTTGTGCCGATTGTTCGCTTTGAGAATGGCCATCATTTGCCTGCGTCGCTAATGATCGATCATTACCCACACATTACACCGTGGCCTATCTGTGGTGTGGTTTATTGGAGCTGATCGTCCGCGAATTGAAAACGACCACCCCCCTCGACAAGGTCCGGTGTGAGCCTCCAAATTCCAGTTCCAACAAGATTCATCCGGAAGGGTTTGTCCCTCCTTTTTTTATTTTTTTCGAAGTTGTTTTGATCGTTCGATGTATCGAAAGGAACAGGTTTCATCTTAATAGTTTAAATAACTATACCTTCACGATTCTGCATACCCATGGTTCATTTTGGGACGGCATTTGCGTCAATGGTGTGATCCCGCAGAGGTGATCTCGCGTTCGGCGTTGGTAAAAAGGTGCTTCGTTTGTGGCAAACCAGTTATACAAAAAAGGTTACTCTACCCTGTGGCATATGTAAGTCAATGCCAATTTCTGCTGGTGGCGCCATGGTCATTTGGGTGTATGGTTTCATGCGGGAGTTCGCTTGCACTGGCATACAAAGGCACTTTGTTGTACTACCTGAGATCAACGACGGGACGTTGGGAAATAATACCTAGAAGTACACCCCTCCCTCAGAAGTCGCTACTTCCGGCAGGCCTTGCTCTAGTTCAGCCAACCGATTGCGTCGGCTGGCGTCTGTTGGAAAGTGGGTCACAGCACAAAACTACTACTTTCATATGCACACAAACCCACCCCTAAAGGGAAGGGCCCAGCCTCGTCGTATTTAGTTGATGCAGTCTCTGCAGACACTGTACTTGTGCCGGTGGTGGAAATGTGAATGGCTTCACTTGAACCTGTAACCCGAGCCATCTTGTCGCAGTACCGACGCACCGATCGCGAAAGATCATCGCGACAGTCACAAAAGAGACCGGCAGACAGAAAAAAAACGACATTCACATTACAGTACGCACTGTGAAAATCATTCTGAATGAGCAACGGGAATGCCCGATGCCGGGGGTGTTGATGGCGTGGATTTGTTTACACTTTCGGCCGCGATTACCTCGCATGCCGCGATCGGGCAATGGCAGCGATGTTGGTAGCATGGTGGTGGTGCATAATTTGTCGTTTGTCAACGCTGCGGCACCGTATTTGCATCTTCTTGCTTTGGAATGAAATCGAGACGGAAGCGCGAAATGAGCGCGAATGGTGGAAGCGCGCAAACACACACTGGGCGCCACCGTGACTCTATATCGATGTTGGGAGGCAACGTCCATGCACGATGGTGGTGTTTGTTTCCGTTTGTTGGTTGCCATTTCTGCCAGACAATGTGGGGTTCTAGGGGTATGTTTTTTATTGGTTCACTGACCTACACTGTTCGTGCTGTTGAACTCTTGTTCACGGAGGAACGCGAAGAACGCCGGTAAACGATCGAATGGAGGTGGCTTCCTGCTGCATGGGTTCCAGACATTTTCCTTAACGATTTAAGTTAAATGAAGAGCACATTCCCGGTGCAATGGATTGCGAAATTGCATTCAAGCATAGGGAGCATAGCTTTGGAAGATAGCCAACCGAAGTATGGCGATGGTTTCATCAACAAGTACCCCCCAAAACCTCGGCATGACTCTCAACCCGACCCGCCACGTAAGTGCAACAATTCGCCGTCCATTTTGAAGCACTTCGCTATCGCAGGCGAACCGGACAGAGCAAAAAATAAAGCAAAGCCACACCGTTGCGACTAATACTATTAGCCTAAGCTCGCCGAAAGCCGAAAGGGGTCTGACCGGAATGCTAATCACAGCGAAGCAGTACTATTGCCGATGGATGTGTTTGTGGACGCAACTCGAATATTCCCGGGCACGTTTCGGGAAGACTTTGTAGCGATTGATTCATTCCAGCCGAGGGGCTTCTCGATGGAGTGCTCGGCAGAAGATGGAAATAGCACGCAACGGCCGTCCACAGCAGATAAGCAGCAGCAGCAGAAAAACCGCCCGGATGGGAGGCCACATTTTTACACGTTATCGTAACACACTATTAAGAAACGCTAAAAGTCCCCGAACGGATCGAACGCTTTCTTCGAGTGTGTTTTCATCATGCTGGAGGGGGTTTTAAGTAGCTGCTATTTATAACACTACGCTGCTAACAATCGAAAACCCTTTTGGTGCGCTTCCACTTGGACTTGGCCCATCATTAGACATTGGGAGATATGAGGTACGTGAAGAAGCCTAAGTAGTCGTTTATTGCCACTTACTTCAAGTGTGCGCAGGTGGTACGTCTAAAGCCTTTTTTGCAAAAGTAAGCTTTCCGTGACACCGATCGGGAGAGAAAAATAATAAAATAAAAAGTTGATGATAGCCCACCGCCATTGCCACACGCGCATTCGCGTTGACGAGATGCGTTGATGGCATTGATTATGCGGGACGAAATGGAACTACTCGCTTTGCTTTATTATACCTCCCACATCACGGGGTGAGCTTGGGCGAAGCTCATTAGTGCCATCTTACGGCAAAATGTAAATACTACCCGCAATCGCAATCGCTCCCCTTGGCACCCACGAGGTTCCAAATCGTTTCGCAACACGCACAGTCGTCTCGAAGACACTTTCCCCATCACATCCGGGGGTGGGGATGGTGCCTGGGGTGGGTTGCACGCGGGTACACTGCACCCGGATTGCAACTCGTGCAACCTCGTATCGGCGCGAACGAAACAGGAAAGAGCAAATAAAAACTCCCAATGCAGCTGCGCTCACGCTCGTTCGCGTTCATGGACAACGATCTCAGGGCGTCGCGACCCTGCCCTGTCCTGACCAGGGCCAACACAAACAGCGATTGCTCATCGGCAAACGGCACCGGCGAATTTTCACAGCACAAACGAACCGAGCGGCGGAGTTCCTTTCTCTGGGGCCTTTGCATGATCGTGCAGCGGCGGGAACAAGGTTTGATCTTGATCGCATTACGACCGTCACCTTAATACGCTTATGATCCAGCGATGATGGCGGTCTACGTTTCGAAGGAGACTTATTCGCTTTTTTTCGCCGACTTCACATTGCGACCGATCTGATTGTAAGTACTCTTATCTATCCGTCGGTTTCCGGCCTTCTGGCAACCATGTGAATCTTACCGCAGAAGCAGCAGCCGATCGAGATTATGGTTGCGGGTTCTGTGTGCATGCTCAGTAGAGTGATTTCGGTTCGGAGTACGGAAGGAAAATGTTTGACTTTCTTGGCTTGGATTTGTAGTTTTGGTTTTTGGGGTGAGGGTCGACCACTCTATATTCGCCAGTGTGAAGGGTGATCGAAAACGGTGTTGAAGGACGTATACTTTGTGCCGAGAGGGAGAAAATAGGTGACAGTAAGATGTCAGCTTTGTGTGGTCGAGTGAATTTGCAAGTGATTGAATGATTTGAGATCAAGATGATCGTTACTGTCGAATATATTATGACGAGGTTTGGGACAAAATTCCATCTAGATCAGCGATTCCTTGTGATTTTTACGGAAGAATAATTGTCAGTAATGCCTAAAGAGTTCTTAACCCTTCATTATACACCAAAAACAGAATTCAACGATGAGCTCCCTAACGTAAAGTTCTTAAAAATCTTATTGTTTTTTAATCAATAACTCCCAATTTAAGAAAGAATAACCCATAAAGAAGCAACAGAGATCAGAAGACAGCAACTCTCAATTAAAGTTTAGTTGACCCTTTCAAACAAAGGATGCCCTTCTTTATCCCTTTTTTGCACGAATCCTTTCCAAGAATTCACACCGCACATACGACCCCCAGATGTAAGCGAGTACGAGATAAAGAAGGTTAATGGAAAGTATCCCAAAAACGTGCACCAGCAGGATCAAACATTCATTTCGTGGCTATTAATATTGATAAAATCCATTCGCCACACCTTTCCGGTAGGGTTTTCCCGGAAAAGCGTTAAGCTTTTCCATTCCCATCTTTCGCCGATAAACTTACCGTTGCGAGCGATATCGCCGAATCGTGGTGTCCTTCATGATTTGTTCTGTTGGAATCGTTATTTCGGTGCGTTAAAATCTGCCAAAAAACAAACACACGCACTGCACAACACGGAACGGATTCCGCGATCAAACCCGACCAAATCAGATCGTTCAATCGAGACGGTGTTTGAACCGAACGCTACCGGTCTTGTGGGACGTGACGGGGTTCTTTTTTTTTGGTGTGTGATTACAATGCGCGCTGGGCACACTTTTGAGAGCTGCTTAAGAGACCGTACCGGTGAATCGGTGAAGCATAGCCGTTACTTTGCCTGCCTTGGGTGAAGGTGGAGTGGCGCAAAAATCGATGAAACAACCCCTCGGGGGAGGTGCGATGCGGTTCGGAATGGTCAGTAATTCGTGGCACGAACTAGCTGTTTAGATGGCTAGCGATTTGTATCCATCGCTTGATTATAATTGAGGGATGCCTTGCAAGGACACGGGGCTGATTTTGGCCCACTCCTTCCAAGCTGGGTGTGCGTGCGTACGGTTTTATGTTTTCCTTTCTTGCACTAACAACGCCAAACACTGGTACAATCAGCTTATCACTATCATTACTGTAGCAACTTCCTTTCCTTCCTTCCTTGTCGGTCGAAGGTCGTTCTGCACTATTAACTTTTTTTCTTGTTGTATAAAGCTCTGGTATTTCTATTGCGATGGAAAAATGCGTACACTCGGGTTGGGACGTTTTTGGGATGGAAAATTTGAAATTCACTTGTGGTGTAAATTGACCTTTTATTTGCACTATTTCTTTCACACAATTTCACTAAATTGCACCCGTAAAAAGGGAGTTTTATCCACCTGGAGGCTTCGCGGTAGACACATAAAATTGCAAAATTTATACACTTTACCCAAAACTCAACGTGTTGGAACAAAATGGAAGACAACAAAGATGAACGCGTTTTTGATGCACCGACAGGGAATAAGGAACAGCGCACAACTTTGCGGACTCGTTTCAACTTCACGCTGGAGTTTCCCGTGGGAATTTCCACTTCACACACAAAGAAAATCCATCAGACACCCACCTGGGCTGTATTGGTAGTGGACACACAAAGTACAACCGTCACCGGCACGGTAGCGACGAACGTGCCCACATTATGCGGGGAATTTTCGTGGCCGGTGGACAGATTTTCCAGGCACTGGCAGAGCAAAATGGTGAACAAATTAGGTCAAAACCACTACACACTGGGGCAAATCGCTGGCGCTGGTACTACTGCTGCTGTGGTGTCTGGTAAGTTTAAGAATAACTCCCCGGCTTCCGTTTCGTGGTGTACTTTGGCGACTGACGCTTCTGCCCGTGGGGGTGAAATGGGACGATTTTTAGCAGCCGGAGAAAGAAATGCGTTTGCCCTACGTGCAGCAGGACGGGGTCGCGCAGACAACCAACGCGCATACCGAATGTCGCGCACGGCACTGAACGGAACGGCTCGCACGAACGAAACGTTGCTCTCGACTGCGGTCCCGATGCCATGTGCGTCGATGTGTAGCCGATACGTTGTTCGCTCTGCGATGCGATGTGGTTTCTTTATGCTGCTGCTGTTGCCGTCTGATACCGCCCGTACCACCATCCATAAACCCACGCCCTGCAAGTCTCCCACCCCACGATGCCACGTCCGTTTCCAGCCCGGACGGGCACAACGGTCCGGATTCGAAACCGTCGACACGCGTTTTGTTGTTGCCGGCAGTAGTGGTGCAATCGGGTGGTGCTCAAGACAGACAGAGGGGGTACGTACCCTGTTTCTGACGAGACGACCGACATTGGCGTCTGCGCCGAAGGGCAACAGGAGGACATTGGGAGATTAGGTGGTTGGTTTGTTGATGTGCCAGCACATTGCCTGGAACAGTGCCGGCGCATGGGCTGGCAGGCAGCAGCAAAATGCGATAGTATTGGTAGTGGTTCGTGCTACAGTGCACTGCATGTTTTAGTCATGCTTGAGGAAAATGGTTTTCGTGTTTTACATTATTTTTAAATTTTTTTGTCCAGCATTTTCGGCATGGTAAAATCGTATAAATCAAGATCTTACAAAAGTAATTATAATTTAAATATTTTGGGAGAAAGAAGGAGTTTAGGAGAAGAAAAAAAGTCTCATAAAATAGCCAATGAACCATTTATTCCGATTTGTGGTTGTTTGTTTGTTATTCGTAAGCATATGAAATTATTTTCTATATTTTAGTACCAACAATTGAGAGAAAAATAGTATATACTAATAGGATGAATTTCTAAGAAATATATTTTATAAATAGGTTCATACAACAATTTGGAAAATTTGATAATAGAGAAAATAGTTATAGTTAATACTATTAGTTTACTAATGCTATTAAATTAAGAATAATGTTTATTTATTTACTTACTTCCTATCTATAACTGTCTAACTCCTACAAGGTTGCAACAAGCTTTATCGATATTTTAAAAATCAAAAAATCAAGTCAAACATCATGCATCATTGCGCTAAAGTCAGACAATTTACAAATACACATTTCTAAAAAGTAATTATAAAAAGGTGGCTTCTTTAAATAAACTATTATTAAACTCAATGCTGCTCATAGCAGATGCCGTTTATATTATCCTCCGTATTACATTATTTTTTTAAAATTGATCTAGTAACGATAAGTGCAGCACTCACTGTATAATTGTGTGCGATCCTTCGCATCGTTTATGCTACAGTTTTCGTACCATCACCAGCCACGGTAGTGTGTCGTGGTGGTACTAAACAGCGAGATAAAAAGGGGGAGACTTCACCCCTAGAAACACGTCGTACACCAACACAAATGTACGTACGCACCCCGTTGTGCGATAGACTGTGGGTACGTTAGATATGGGGGTGTATGTGAGTACGAACGCGCAACCCAATCATATGGCCGAAGCCGAAGAAAGTACAGGGTGGTACGACATCGTCCCCTGATTAACCAACATGTCCAACCGCCCGGAATTGGAGGAATTGGGAGAGAAGGGGTGAATGGAAATAGTTTTTCACTTTTCCGATTTCCGGTACGGCCCCGATACCGATTGGCAGGTCGGGGAACGTAAAATTAGGCGGATGAATCGGTTGACTGGAGGAGTTCTTGGAAAATTGGTTCCAATTTTCGGTAATGTTGGCAGTAGGACGCAACGCAATAATGGAGTTTGGGGAGGTGGTAATTAAAATGTCTTTGAGCTCTAATTTCCATGTTAAACGGTATTATCGTAATTGCCAGTATAATGACAAACATGGATAGAATAAAAGAATTATATTTGAAACTGTAAGTAAGTTGTCCGTATTATTTCACCCCTCGCCAAGCATTTTGTAACGTTAGTAGAGGTTAGTAGTTGCCGTTTTTAATGCGTAGTATGTCGGAAAACGGCCGCCCGTACACGCCATTGTGAGCTGAACAACAATGACATTATTGCGGGTTCCGTTGGTTTCACGTTTAGAGATTTATCGAACAATTAAGTCCCATCAAACTGCCAGGTGATGGCGCCAGAGTTAATAAGGAAATCATACAGCCGCTGGGAAAATTCACCCCTGGAGCCCAACAAACCGGAGAGCTTTCCACGTGAGCTGATAAGTTTGCATGTAAATCTCAAACGGAGGCTGAGCTGTGACTGACACGGCGGTACAAAATGGTTGCGTTAGGTGCAATTAATTTTCCCAACCGCGTGTGTGGGCAATCTGTTTCTTTCCATTTTGTTCTCCCATTTCGGCTCATATTTGTTTGATATGAGATCGCAAATGAAGCGGCCGAGCACGGGTGGGTGGAAAGTTTATTATAAACAAAGCACCCGCAAACACTCGCCGATAGAAATATCGGGTTGGATGATTTGGTTTCAGAAATTACCGTCGTCATTAATATCATCATCAACTGCAACAGTTTGAAAAAGAGAAATAATTCTCAACAAAAAAAAAACGGAAATTCATTTGGAGTTGATGAGCGATTTTAATCGATAAACGTTACTCTTTGACGATGGTCGAATCTTTTTTCCAATGAGTACGTGATCTCATGATGAGGTGATGTCACTAATTAATTTGTGAAAAATAATGCAGAATGGTGTATGGAAAATCGAATCAAATAAGGACAGTTAGTAGTAATGTCAAAGAGTTCAGAACTGTGGATAAGAATCATAACTGGTACGAAGAAAATGGAACGAGTGACAGTGGAAATCGATCAAATGGACGCTTTGAACTGTGTGAAGAACGAAACCTGTCAAATGCAAATAAAATCAATAAGCATCATATGCGACAAAGGAAAAGGGATAGGAAAAAACGTGTGCTTGCAAAATTCATTATAAATGAAAAACTTTGCATCTGATGCTTTAAGGGCAATGGGAAGAATTGCGTGTGTCTGTTATTAGACTAGCATTGCTAGTAAATTCAGCATCTCACGACGCGGCACAGGTTGCTTTTATGTTGTTAACTTAGAGGGAAAATAGCATTAGTGTAGTCGCAGCATATTAACGCGCTCGTACCTTGGAAAAGTTACACGTGCCAGGTAGAGGCCGTTGTGGCTTGTTATTGCTCTGCTGACACGTATGTAACGTTGGTATATCGAAATATGTTCTCTTCGTTCGTAATGTACAGTAAAGATCTTCATGGTTTATTTTCAGAAAAGCGTTACAAATGAAAGGAAATAAAATTTCCATGAAAATTACCATTGGATTCCTAGGAATATTATTGTATAATATTTTATCAAAAAACTCATTGTCTGTAATGTGGGCTGGGAAATTTTAGGAGTAAAAACGATACGCAAAGGAAAAGTCGATTCCAATAAAAAGGCTACTTTTGACCACTTGAGCAATCTAAAAAAAGGATCAAGCAATTGCCTAGCTCGGGAAACTGTGCGCCACAGAACGCGGGCAACAACCCCCTTTTCCAGTAAACCACCGAGTCAACTCTGCTCCAGCCATGTCCTCTATCCCTCTTGAACACGAGTGACTTGTGGCCTCTTTATCCTTGGAAAAAGCGCATCCTTTCTATCTATGAAGCACCCATATGTGTCCGTACTCCGTTCAAGCAATCGTATAGCAATAGCGCCCCAACGGTTGTGTGCATGTGCCATCGAGTGAACTACGCGAACGTGTCTATTGCGTCGGTCGTTTCATCGTTTCTTAGTACACAGCGAAAGAGGCTTACAAATCGTGACAAATGAAGAAGATATTGCTCGCGAACAATGGCGAGATTCTTAAGCTGCAGGTGCTTATAACATTGCACACGGAGATCAGCCGAAGGTCGCCATTGAAGAGGATTCGCCACCATTATAGATGGTCTGGGTGGGCAGAAAGGATTTAACCTTGGTTAGGCGTCCATATCCATAACTTCCATTTCAATTTGCAAGAACCTCTGTCCCGATGGATAGTTCTTCGCTGAACTTCTCGTGTGTCTAATTTGCATAGCCATGCGTAACCACATGGGGCAAAAGCGCTCGTACGACAGCGTTTTGTGCTCTAATCTAGGGCAATATCTCGGTGTGCTAGTGGCAGCCGGTCTCCTAGCCGGTCGAGTTAATTAAACTTTCATTCAACAAAATTGGCCCTCCGTGTACGCGTATGAGTGTGCCGCAGATCATAACTCCACGTGGGTCACCGAACGTACATGCGAAAGGGCACGAAACTCCTACGTGGGCATACGCGAGCGGCGTATAGGGTTCTGCGGCTTCGGCAGTTTAGTAAAAGTACGGGTGAAGGTGACCTCCGCGAAGACGTCCGGAGGTGTGATCTAATTGGTGCTCATTTTAATGCAATATTCTGCCCGAGCTAGATACCGTCGGGCTCGATATGATTAGGCGACCGCAAATGATCACAGCCCAGACACTTCTTGCTGGCAAATGGTGCTATAATTGGAGTCATTTTTCAATAGAACTGTCTGCGGTGCTGGGGCTTGCCACTGTATCTAGTTTGAATGTCAAGTAACGCATTAATTGCGAGATGAGATATCGCCCAACCATCATCGGACCAACAAAGAGTGGAGTTCTTAGAATTCTTGAAGTCAAAGATCTCGTAGAATTGTAAGTAATGTATTTACTATAGCGCATAAAATGCATAAATAAACAACATTATAGTACGTTCGAGTGCTAGTGACATGGTGCTAATAACTTAAGTATAATCTATCTTGCCCCACTTATGGATCTAAGAATAGGCGACCGAGCAGCTAAACTTGCCAGTCAATCGATTTGTTGAATATTTTATAAGCAAGCAATCACACCGTGTCCGGTGACTACTGCGTACGGACCAGATACACCTTACATTTGCCATCTTTCCTACCTCTGTCACCTTAGCCATCCCCGACATCATAGGGTCAAGGTAAGGCGAAGCCATCGTGTCCACTCCGTTAGTTATCGTCGTAAATAATATTCACCCTCAGGCTGTGAGTGCTAGGACCGCGCTGTGTGGATTACATTGCGGGCCGATTCAATCGGTGTGGGAGAGTTATTTTTTAATAACCCTCTAATTGAACTCTCCAGTAGAGTACGTACTTACTTGGGATTCTGATGCGCCCAGCACGGAGAGGTGGTAAACAGTTCATATAATGGGGGTCCGTAAAACACAATCAGTGACACAATTTCCATCGCCATGTGTTGGGTTTAATAAGGAAAATTAAAAAAAAAACTCTTCACATCTAAGGTTTATAGCACATTTTTATAGCACAGCTTGGTGCAATGCTGGTTTAAGGTCATCATGCAATCTCAGTGCCGTCTCGGCACGATCAGCCAATAAAGTGTTTGCTAGATCGTTTGTTATCATGAACAAATGCATTAAATAAATACGACTTAATCAACTGTTGAACTCGGCCAACATTGCACACCATTCGGTTCACTTCTGTGCCGCATGAAGTCGTCAAACCGCACACGTTGAAGTGTGGGCGCTGGGCAAATGCAACCCGATTAACCGCTAACCCGTGAGCATGAATTTATTTATGATACCGGCGCGTTCTTATCAGTCACACCCGTGTCAACGTAATGCAAGCGGAAGGTCACAGCAAATGGTCACGCAATCAGAGAAAGTCGGTGGGACAGTTGAGAGCACCGTGATGATGCTCCCAGCACGGATCGATGGTGACCATGTGCAAAGTAATGGTGAAGGCAGCAAACACAGCGCAGAAGATAGCGCACGGAAATGGAATGAAAAAACATATTAAAGATGGGTACAAAACATACGAGATGGGTAAAGGCAGCTGTGACCCCCCCCCCCCCCCCCTGGGGTGGGGGGTACGACAGAACGAAAGACATAAACATGGTCCGGTCTAAAGGGTAGAGTTATGCGTTAGTTCCAGCATAAGTCGGGGTCGTGTGCCGTGCGCCGATTGTTTGCCAGCGCGAAGGACATCTCTCGCCGCTCTGTAGGTGCGTTCAGAAGATAGCGGAACACGGTCAACACGGTGCGCTCCGTGCGGACCGGCCCACGATGATGCTGATGGAAGGAACTACTATAACTATATTGCGCCGGAGGAAAGATTTTCGGTCCAAGAAGAGGAGAAGGACAACAAGCAGATGTGGAGGGAAACAAACGAAAATAGATTCGCTTGACCTCCCCGCTGTCGTCGAGTGGATGAAATCCGTCGGTCAGGCCAGGTTTGCGAGACAGTAAAAGAGCATCTTTCATCTTTGGTTTAGGTGGATGATGAAGGTTTTGTTTCGCTTTGGCTCACGCGTTTATATTCGCATCTTTTCCGCGTCTCCGGTTGTTCGGACAAATATTAGCTCGTTAGGCCACCACGGTGTATTGTTTCTGGCGATGGTGCACAAGTTCCAGCGCCAGCGAGCTGAGCACACCGGTGCATTTGTGCAGGAGTAAATGTCGGTTTAATATCGGTTCCATTGCTTCATCTCCGGTTGAACATTTCGCTTTTTCGCGGGGGATGTTAGATGAGAACGCTTGTGCAGGGAAACCGGGAAACTAATTTAGTGTGAAGGTTAACCCAGGACTCAGGGTAGCCCAGCTCAGAATTGAAAGACACAAACGATTGACATTTTTAGCTAACTTCAACTAACCGTGTAACATGCAGGAATAATGTTGATGTTATCCTTGCTTCACAGAATCAAAATATTCCAAGTGTCTATTAAGTACTTAGTTATTAAGTAGTAGTAAGTAGTAGTTAAGTAGTTTTTAGTTCCAGACTTAATTACACTTCGCTTACTCATGAATATTCAATCTGAATGTAATCATAAAGAGATCTAAAAATAACAAATAATATTAAACAAAAAATATCCGACATTTTGTCGCTCTTCAACCGAAGAAATGAATCCCCCTCTCGGAGGTCTATAAATGTGAAGGATGAGCGTCAAAACCATTCCATTTATTCAATTCCTCTTCGGCACTGTCTCCCATCTCCCTCAGACTCGCCCATCAGCTGGAGGCGCATTGTAATGCATTTTCATTTGCTTTGCAAAGTAAGCGTACAAGATTGCCATCATTTCCATGTCCGGCGTTTTTGTTGCGGGTGCAAACAGCGGGATCTCGTCCCGAGTGTTCGGTTTCTTCGTACTGTCAGCTTTCAACAAGATGTCTACTATTTCTTGACTCTTGTCCCGTTTGTATTACTTCCGTCTCTTGGTTCTCTCCCCCAGCCGCCCGCCCAAACCTGGGTGTAGGATAGTGTTTTACGGTTCCATCGATTACCATATCCCGTGGTGCAAATTACTCGTTACGTTAGCTGTCACCCTGTCCGGTGCCGCTTATCAAGTTCGACGTGCTGGTGAATGTGTGCGGCGATATTAAAGTTACGAGTGTCCTCGACCGGCACAGAAGCGATCTTATAAAGACCTTCGGATCGGTTTGAGCACCGATCGGTTTTGTTTTGTTTTGTTACGACTACATCCATCAAATCGGTTTCTGTCCAGTACGTGCAAGATGCTAAACCTGCTTTGTTGTATCATCATGCCAAATTGATCCAAATCCCACAATACCCGTATACAGAGTGACCGACCAGACCGGCTGTGTCATCTCTTCCTCTAGCCTGATTATATTTGATGTCGCTGAAGGTCTTGAGTGTGTTGTTGTTTTTTTTTCCTTTGGATTATTCACGGAAATATTTTCCACTCGGATGACATTTGTCAGATTAAGCGGGCACATCATTACTGTCCACAGCAGCAGCAGCAGTTGCTCATGGCGCTCGATTCGATTATGCGTGTTTTGTGTGCCATAGAGATGTACTGCGTTTGTTTTGGGAAGCTGAATTGTTGTTGTCCGACCTGTAGGTCACACAATAACTCACGAGAGATGAAATAATTGTACCAACAGAAGGCAACAACAAAAAACAACCCCCGTACGTCAACTCCATTAGGCAGAAACCTGCCACCGAACCCGGCGGGCAAAGCTTTCAACAAGGTGACATGCAGGGGAAAAAAAATGATTAAACGCGTGGTACAAATCACGTGGGAATCGATGCAATGGCAACCCGTGCTCCAGTTTACGCGCGCATTCAATCTCCCACCTGCATACCGCACATGACTCCACGGTTCCACCGAACCGATTATTAAGCCATTCATTGCAGCGGTACAGGTTTAGCTAGAAAGGTAACAAGCGTACGGGCGCACGCACTTGCACCTTCCATGTAACGATTGTAACGCTCCCGGAGCGGGTCGGGCTTTAATTCCGGTTCTCTGCTATGTAAATCCGGCAAACCCGTACGATGGCTGGGGGCCTGGTGGTTTAACCACGAGCGAGAACCCGTCCGTGGTGCAATTGTTTGCACATCATCGCTCGTGTTCCCTCGGGCGCTGGTTTGTTGTTTGTATGCAGGTTTTGCAAATATTAAAACAGCACGTTGACCACCATCAGCAAACACGCGGTGAAAGCTTGGGGCACCGTTTGTTCCACCGGTGTAGATTAATTTTACTTTTTCCCTTTACTTTAATGGAACTGTAATGGAACTCCTTGGACGTTTTTGTCCTGTTTTACAGCTTCCTTTTACAACAGGGACGTATAGTCAAATGCAGTAAATTTTCAATTACTGTTGATGTTGCGGATTAAAGTTGGCAGCATTAAAACAAAGAAAGAAAAAACCCCCCGAGGGGGGTCTGCAAACTGCGCCGGGTTGGAAATTAAAACCCATCATCCAAGTATCGAAGTCATCGAGCCATCGAGCCATCGAGCTTTCTTGGTGCAAAGCGCAGGAGTAGCGAATCATAGGAAAAGTATATAAAACGTAAAACGTGCCATCGTAAAACTCCCTACGGTTACAGCAGTAGAAAAGAAAATCTCCAAACATGGGGTGGGATGGGAAGTTTTCATCCCCAATTTTCCTCAACTCCTTGTTGACGTACGACAACGTACGTTTTTTTATTCGACATTTCGAGTGTTTTAGGCATTTTACAAGTGGCCAAATATCGAATGACTCGAACGTTGGATGTGTCATGGTTCCGGAAAATGAATCCACGTGCAAAAACCTACCCCAGCAGCGTTTTGGCGGATGCTGCGAATTAGGAAAGACACGGGGACATTTTTGTCGATAGGCTAGTAATTGCCTCTCGTCGGACGTCGGATATTGAACTTTCGACTATTTTTGGACGCAGAAATAGAAAGGAATAATTAAAAATAAAATAAAAAACATTGAGCTTTTCCGCTCGTAACATTACCTTCAATCTGCGATGCTGTGATGAATGTGAGAAGCCGCGCTGGCTCGGTCCGGCAAAATTCGTCCCTTAATCGATGGCCTCGATCGTCCAGCTGTTTTTGGGTGTCGTCGTATCGTTTGAAGAGTTATTGAAGTTACAGGAAAACAAAAAATAAACACACACGCACGCACACGCGTTCAGGTGTCAATTTAGTTCGCCGCACACTTTGATGGTTTATTCGCAGTGGGGTGAATGATGCTGGTTGTTGTTTCTACTGTTTACCACCTGCTTACTTTTGGGAGGTTACGTACTTTGCGTTAATTTAATTACAGCCGACACGGTGGCTAAGCCCCTGGATACCCCAGGGTAGCCTATCTTTTAGCGGTCGATATGGAAGCTTTTTACCTTTTCCGGAAACAAGAGCTCGATAGGGCGGGCTGCTTTTACTAAATAACACCCACATTCGAATTGACACGCTTCACATCGCTTCACAGGACACAGCACTGCACCATTAATCACGCTCACGCAAGGTACAGATGGGCCAGGTGTGCCAGGGAATGTATGGTAAGCTCGTAAGCTGAGGCGTGGGTAAAACGGAACCGGAAAACATATACA
Organism: Anopheles moucheti; assembly: GCF_943734755.1. Lineage (NCBI taxonomy): Eukaryota > Metazoa > Arthropoda > Insecta > Diptera > Culicidae > Anopheles > Anopheles moucheti. Next base: position 17,853,169 of record NC_069141.1, read on the forward strand.
AACAAAACCACAAGATACAAGATGCAGCAAGTTTTCCAATGGAAAGCACCAAAGGCACGGGAAGAAAAACGGAACCGAGAGACAACTAACAAGTTCACGGGAACTGTGCGAACTGCAAACGAACAAGATTTACGCTTTATTTCCTTCGAGCAAGCGTCTCCATTAAGCGCATTTTCCTCTATTCGCATTCAAATTGAGTTTGTCAAAGCTTCGGGTAGGGACCTCCTTTGATCTCGCAAATGCAATACGGCGCGTACTGCCAGAACACACTCTCCTGTCAGTTTGATTCCATTGCTGCACAGCTTGTGTGTATTCCGTGTAGAACACTTGTTTGGGATCAACTTTTCCGACTGCAGCAAAAGTTGCCACAACTTCCGGTGGCTGGAAGCGATGAAAAACAATCGAGCAATAAGCGGATTCACACTCACTACATTGGGTCACGCACAATCGATTGGTAACACACGGTAAGCGAACGGAACAGTTTTCGCGCATAGAACGCGTTCTATGCCAACGAGCGAACGAAAACACAATAATCGGTCCTCGCGAAAAACGGCACCGTGCAACCGAATTGACGGGTGTACCGTGTCGATTTCCAGCACCGGAGAAGGAAATTACTCTGTTTCTCTCCTTGTTGCCGCGCTCGCTCTCTCTCTCTCTCTCTATTTCCGTGTTTGGAGATAACTCTTTTGGATGCGTTGCGTGTTTGGTAGTGTGTTAGGTTGGTGTAGTACTACCTTTACCCACTCTGAGGGTGCTCTCAGCACGTTCACCACCGTTGGCGTGTGGGGAGTTACAATTGTCGTCCACTGTAGTGTAGTGTCTAGATTGCCGCTCGAATCGCTACTAAACGCTTGTCTAAACGCCGTCTGCCCATAACGACCGGTCGGTCTAGCACTGAAGCCTCGTTGCCGATGTATCAACATAACCACGGCATGGGAACAGCCGAAACAGCATCCCGAGTTGGCCGTTTCGTTTAGCACCGGGGCCCTGCCAAGGGCTGCAGGTGTTGGGACCGATGGTTGCTTCGATGCTTCGATGCTGATAATAAATAGGGCTGTGAGTGATGTTTGCTGTGATGCGAACGACAACATGGCCCTCGTTACCGTATACGGACCCGATCCGACGTCTTTGACGTTTCAATCAACACCGGGCCAACCGGTGCGGGGCCAAGGTTGCGCCAAGGATGTAAATGGATTAGTTCATTTTTCGCTTTGCTCGAAACCAATTCACTCCAGCGCGTATTTACTTTTAACAAGTTGGTGAGATGAGTGCATGAATCGTTCAGTGTTTGGGGGTTTGATTCGCGTGTTGGATTTATTTACCGCACGTTCCACGTGACCCAGCCAACCGTCATCTTCTGGTCGGGTCGCTTGGTCGTCAACATCTTACGAGTTGCCGAGTGCACCTTGGCACGCACATATTATCGAATAATATGTGGGTCACTTTTCAACTCCAATCCTACAACGTGCTGCAACAAGGATGATTGGGTGGCAATTTGGCTGGGCGATGGGGGAGAGAGTGGGGGATGCTTTTGGGGGTCACGATACTCTCACGTTTTATGCTGCGAGTGCTTTCACGGGGAGAATGTAAACTCGCGAGAATCATAACACGTTCTCGCACAACTTATGTTGCCTTTATGCTCTTGGAGCATAAAATGGAGCATAACATGTTGAGAAAGGCGAGCGAGAAAGTAAGGCATGTTGTTTGTTTTGTGCCATTGCGGATAACCATACCGAACGAAGCATGTGGTGTGAAGCAATGGCGCTATGTTTTATGCGGAAGTTTTGCACAGATTTCTATCGCTGTGAATTACTGTCACTTGTTCTACGCTCTTTTTTTAAAGGATGTATATTGATATTGGAGAGCCTCCGTGAATGCTGATTGTGCTGGTGTGCAGGAGGAGTGTAGTGCTAACAGTGCTTACCATAAGTATAATGTCATGTTTTGATTTAGGTCCGGAGCAAACTGAGCATGTATGACTTGAAGCCATTCATTCAGTATCGCAAATTATACCATGATGGTATGCCAATAGGATTAAAGTCGAAAGAATCCAATTAAACAGATTGAGTTCAGCAGTATTTGGAGAATGTAAGAGGGGGGATTCTGATTATACTGACTTTAATATCATTAATTGTTCTATTAACAAATCACCTGTACTATTCTAGGACACATGATTAAACTGACCTGCTGTTCCAGTAACATAATGGACTTTTATTTATTTCTGGATTGCTTCAAGCGCGTCCACTAACGTAGTCGTAGTTAACGAAGAGCAATATTTTGATCAAAAATCAACTGTTGAAAGCTAATGAGCATGATCAGCAGTTTCAGTAACATAAAGACATCAAAACATTGGTTGTTTTGAGAATTGCTTGCAGATTTTCAATGAGGGTTTTCATCAGGATTTTGAAGACACCTGTCTGGAAGTCATAGGAGTCATTATAATATTTTGAGTCATATTTTGAGGTTCTCAATATTTCAAATAAAGTTAACTTAAGCTTAAGAAATCTTTTCATAAACAGGTGTTTAGTAAGTTGCGGATACAAAAATTCTAACCTTTTAAGAAACAAAAATTAAGAACTTATTATGATGGCTCTTTTCGATTCTTTACTTGCTAAATACTTTCTCAACAAAAGATAATTCGTTATCCTTAAAAGGATATTAAACAATTCAAGAAATGTCGCCAGGGATTAAAATTCTTTCCGTATAGAAAAAGGACGATGACTTTACTGTAGAAGATGTTAATCCAAAATCAATATTTCAATTAGGTGTGAATAATTATAGTTTTCATATCCAACATTCTTAAGCTTAAAAACATTCTTCTTACAGTTTTAATTGAAATGAGTTTTTAATATGAAGCCTTAATGATGAAAGTAAAATAAATAAACACACTGTTTCATTTCTTCCAAGTATGATAATCATCTACAACTAGTTTTGATTTATTTTTACTTCAATTGCTGTAGGTTAAGAGCGAGATTGAGAAAGAAATTTTAAAACTAACCTAGCGTTTATATTAGCGTTTGGATGCTGTGAGCTTGAATGATACACTGTATTAGCTCTACCATTCGAAGCTACACCTAGTACGGACACGTTTGACACCAATTACGACTAAATGCTACCGGATGCTAGTGGGTTTTTTTTTGTTGAAATCCGCTAAAGATACACGAGAACTAGAGAGTTTGTTTGATGGCCACCAGAAAATGTACTGAGCATTCCATTTGATTCCGCTACCCTTAGATTCGTTTGCTTGCTGCTTGGTTGCAGCGTTGCCAATGTACACAAAAGCTGCCGGGCTGACTATGTGAATCTTTGCGTACTTTCCTCGTCTTCGTGCTTTCAATAATCTCTAACATTAAGATGCATGAGTACGAACATGTGATTGGATTTTCGTGAATGAGGAAGCTGTTCTTGCTTTGCTTTGCGCAACCTGCTGCTGCTTATGTTGCGTGCTTCTTACAATGCTACTGGTTGAATGTGAATAAATAAGTGTGCTTCGCGGGTTCACGATGCACGATGGAACTACTATTTACAGTAATATCGATCCTCGTACTTTTCGCAGTAGTCACACACCACCTGACAGCAGCGCCCGTTCGTGAAGCGGCAACGACACTTTTCGAGCGTCTTGATGACCTTGGTGGTGTAGCCGCGACCGCAGCAGAGTGTCGCACAGTTGTCCGGATGCAGACATCGGCGGCCACGCGTCACCGAGCAGAACGTGGGTGAGGTTTCGAAGTAGTACAGCTGATCGTAGACCGTTTCCTGCAAGCATTGAACGCGATTTATTTGGTTACGTTTCATTTTCGGCGTTTCCGTCGAAGCTAATGACTGTCTTACCCTTGGGCGGAAGTCCCTCGGTGCCGATCGGCGTGATGTTTTATTGTTAACCGGAATCTTCCGTATGGCAAGATGGTATTTTGTTCTCAGCAGTGCCGCAGTCGTGTTAAAGTCGCCAAGCCTTCTCCAGCACGTTTTCATCGAGCATGATCCCGAAACGCCGTGACATTTGCAACGATCTGTCATTGCGCTGGTAATTGCACTTATGCCAACCTGTTAATACACGTTTCAAAAGCAACATGAACGAGGTGTTGATCATTGTAATTAATATACCCCATTACCTCACTATCATGCCGTAGCATTTCAGCGACCGGATCAAAATTTTTCGGCTGCAGCTCGAGAAAGTTCCGTGCGACGCGCTTGCCGTGCTTGAGATTGTCACTGCATCCGCCCCAGCGCCAGGCCAGACTCGTAGCCTCGGGTTTTCTCTCCGAGGCGCACTGACATTTGGTCATTTTTCCTTCAGCACAAGCACGTGCGACCGCGTGCGTGATGGCGGCGGCAGTGAGTGCGTGTACAAATGCCGTTTCGCGATACACCTGCGGAAATAGTGACAACGAACGCATTAATTCGGTTCTAGCAGCCACCGCGGGTGAAGCATACAGTACCTTCTTGAAAATGTTGCGCTTGCCTCTGGTTTCTATCGAGCAGTTCCATCGGTCGTATCGAAACTGTTCCTCGCAGTGCGTTACCGCCAGACGGCGCGCTTCCTTGATTGCCTCCGGTAGTCCGATGTCGCGCCGACACTGATGGTTCTGTTTGCGCGTGCCGGACAAAAATTTGCAAGGGCCGGGAGTTTTGATCATAGGACTAAAAACGGCCATTACTGTGTTTTTTGCTGACGATGATGGAGTATCTCTGCAAAAACAAGAGGGGCGTTTTATTAGCTTTGTGTGAATTGTTTTGAACCTATGCAAATATTTTACGATGGGAAAATATCTGCCTTTCAATCCTTTAAATTTTACGATGTAATGATTTGAAATCAACGTTCGAGAAAATGTGTAATGCGCATTGCATACTACCAGGCGTAGAACACGTTGTGCTCATTGTATGCAATGTTCGATTGGTATGCAATCCGCAGTACATTGTATCCTAGAAGGTATGCAATGCGCTATTCACCTTGAACCAAGAGATATACAACTCGATGTTAGCATTCGAATCAAACGCATTTTAAATGTTGTTATTAATATTCTAGCATTGTTTCATTCAAAACACGAATTAAACAAATAAATTTAAGTTATTTAGGGATAATAAATGAATGATAGCTAATGTATTGGAACCAATTTAATAGAGTAAATTTATAGGCAGCATAACCGATTTGGGTTGAAATGTTACTGGGATGATTGTATAGCCCCACATTGAATAACTCTAAAATAAACTTAGAATTATAGAAGTATATAGTAATATTATCTTAATTAATATTCACCTAACCATTAATAAAGTTTAGCAAACCATGGGCTAGATCAAATAATCATTATGTAACACAAAACATTTCTTGATTGTTACTTTAAGTTTGAGTTCCATGTTTATTGCAAAATCATCTCCCAACGAACAGGCCATTTGGTCGCTAGCAGAAGTGATCCGTCACACTATTTAACAACAAATTAATTAACCTGAGTAGGCTAAGCAAAGCTCTTGAAGCGAAAAGGCATGCAAACGGAAAACCAATATATTTTCTTGGTCTTACTTTCAGCACTGCACAACTTACTTTGAGCAAAACAACGGAATATTTGTCTTTGCATCGTTACCGGCAAGCCTAAAGACATCCACCTCCACCCCTAACAAACCGTGACGTCCACAAAGGAAGGTATCCGTTATGCATGTCAGGTATCGTAGTCATTTAGCGAACATTATCCCCACAGTACCCGCAGCTACTTAAGCGCAAGTGTGTAAGCAACTTCAGGGATGCAATTTCTGCGACCCAACGAATGGAGCGCGGTGAACGGGTGGCCCATGTTTACCGAGTGTCATTTTCCGCTAAAAACCCTCTCATTGATGGTATTTAGACATCGAAGATGCAATGGAGTAGCATAAAATTAATGAAAAAACACACACACACACACGCCCACAGGCCAGGGGTGGTTAGAGACCGGGAACGGTTTAAAGTGTGGATGGGGCGAAATTTCTACAGACGGTATAATAGATATTTTCATAAGGAAATTGACTTCAACTGCCTGGTGGGTTTCGGTGCGCCGGTACAGGGCAGAAACCGACCATTCATTCGCGACGCGCGCGACATATGCAACCGGGTCGCGGAAAATTATGTTTTCATATCGCGAAAAACCACCACCACCAACACTGCTTAGCCTGCGTCTGTGCACGGTAACAAAGAATCGTTAGCGAAACGGGAAGGATTCCTTTTTTAGAGCCGAAGGACTCCTGAGGCGGGCGTGTGTTATTCTAGATCCAGATCTTAGCAGTTGTTAAACGAGGGAGATTTGTATTTTTAACCATTGCTACTTAGATTTGTTGTCTGTGGGCACCGTGTAGCAGGAGGTTGGTTTGGGAATCCGGCGGCCGGGAGCACAACTCTGAACAGAAGGTACTTTTGAAAACATTCCCCGTGGGTTCCAACGACACCCATTGCAGCAAGCTAACCGGAGCAAGCATTTTACCGTACCGGGCCACTTGTTGAGTAGATTTTCCGCACCATTCAACCATTATGTTTGGGGCCATCATCTCATATCATACCCTGCGGTATGATGCTACCCATGAGGGGTGCATTTTTTGTTGCTCGTTTGCCAAGTATGCAGTAGAATGTAGTATGCGGAAAAGTATCGCAGACAAAAGTCGTAAAAGAAATCAATTCAGCGGAATATGGTTTCGAAACATTTTTGTGTGAAAGTGGCGAGAGGCAGTCGAGAGCGACTCGGGTATGGGTGAACAAAACTAGACGCAATTATAAGGGATAAGTACGGTTAACTGTGGCATATGGTTTAAAATGGTTCGGCAGGAGGGAACCGACATTTCTGAAAGAGATTTCTAATTCAAGTCTCATTGTCGGTTTGGGAATCTTTTTTTAACGAGGGGTTTCTTTTAATACAATAACGTTAAACTGTGGGTACTATTAAATGAATGAAGTGAACTTTTTAAACAACAAAAATACTCTTGAATGTGGTGCTAAGTCTGGCATACCTTTTCCGGTTTACTAAACGCTACGGACGAATGGATTGTTAACGGTCCTATCCTGTGAGAGACCAGCGTCGATAATATCTACATCATCCCGACCGCCATTGATTATTGAAGTATCTTGTTGACATGTTGAGGGGGTAGTACACTTTTGAGGTCTGAACAAAGCTTTCATTTAGCATTTTATTAAGCTTATTATAAACGTTCAACTTTAGAGTATTGGAGCAATTTTGAATGAGATAGTCTGAATTGAATTGAATGAATTTTGTGTTAAAGATTTTTTTCGTAGTTTTGGAACGTGTAAGGGTATCTTTTGCAATAAAATAACTGAACTATGCAAGCAGTTCGTTGTAGCTAATTAAATACAAATAGATCAAACTTCCCGTTCCAGTTCACATAAATAGCTCACCAAATCGCCCTTTAAACCACTATCGGCGCCTCCACTGCACAAATCGAAACAATGCAGTCGAATCGAGCTCCATTTCCCGCTCACAAACATACGTTGGAAAATATGCGTACATCCATACCAACAGGGAAACGATTTTTTCCCCAACGATTCGTTCGTCGCTGGAATCGTTGACATTGCTGGATGAAATATTCATAAATTAATTAAAATATTTGGTGATAGCGGTTCGGACCGTTCGAATGTAAGCTACCGGGTGAACCGGGTGAATGGGTGGCCGCACGGGGTGGGAAATAGTTTAACATTTGTAGACACCCGCCCAACCGCGTCGTGGTCCGGCGATTGGTCCCACCAACCCAAGTACAAAGTGGCCCTGTTTATCTGGTTTGTTATTGTTTTAATATAAAAATATCACTGATTGCATCAAACTGGCTGGCTGGTGCTGATTGATGGTGGCCATCAGCGCAAATCGTGCCATCGCTCGGATTGTCATCGAACTGTATCGCACAACTGCACATCGTTGCACTTGCACCCACCAAAAAACCAGCTCGTTCGTTGTCACTTTTATTTTCCTTTGTGCGCTTAACCGGTCCAACGCTGAGTTTTGTTATTTTGGAGGATACATTTTTGATGCTCCGTATGCATTCCAATCGATTTGCATGTGTGTCCACGTCAAGCGGATGCTATTTTATTCGCTTTGTATCACCACCGGCCGTTGCTCCATAATCCATCCCCCGAAGCCGTTGGGTTGTTTGAAGCGATGTGGAAAGTCAAACATTACAGATGGCAGATGGTAATGTCTATAAATTTTAATTCGATTTCACGTTATCGCTCATTTCGAGATTTAAGTATCTTCGGAATGTTGTCCAATCGAAGGGTAGGATGCGCGGCGAGGTTGTGGACTACAAATGTAAATGGAGCAAAAGGTGTGTGTTTTTTTGTATTTGAAAGTCGGTTCTGTTTGGTTTCGTTTTCGCTGCCATGCGAATCACGATTCACCGGAATCCGGTCGGTGTTGTGTGTGCGTGGTACCGTATGCTACCTATTTGGCGGGAACGGGACCATGTGGGGGCGATGGAACCGGTGCCGGGGGCAAAGCAAATCATCGTTTGCTGTTGGTCAATTATAATAATTGATGTGGGGAAAATTTGCAAACCGATATCGATGTAAATTAATTCCTGTCCCTTCCTCCGGCGACTCGCCCGCTACCGTGATACAGTAGCCCACAACTGGTGGTAAGTTTATTTAGCAGGATTTCGGATATCCGGCTTGGCGGATAAATGTGGCGGTTCGTGGCAGAAGGATGGGAACCCAGGGGGGGAGCGCCATACATCGTGGGAGAAAAGCCGTAAGTAGTAAATATTTGACAAGCCTGTTGAGATATAGAGACACCGCCGCCGCTGTTCACGGTGTTCTGGACACGGTAGAGCCGTTTTTCGCCGGAGTGCGTCAGCCCGTAAATACAGTTGTTAAGATTCTTGACTTTGGGCGAACTGGTGGAACAGGTGAATAATTGGTTGTACTGGGATGTAAATGAGTGGGAGATTGTACGCGAAATTGTATGGCTTTGGATCATTGTTGTCGTATCACTCTCGATGAATGGAGCCATCTTAAGCTACTGTTTGATTAATGTTAATTAGCTTCTTGAAGTACATGAGGATAACATTTTCCTCACTTATGAACGTTTGTGAATTGATATATTTTTAAGATAAATTAGTAATAACAAATACCAAAATAGTGATATAGCACAAATTCATGGCTTAATCGTGTTCGAATCCGGATTCAACGAAATTCTGACCTATTATAAATATAATTTAATAATTTGCAAACTATAAATAATGGGAATGATTTAAAAATAGTATAAAAATTTAATTCAAAATAAATACATGACAACTATGAAATACTGTTATATAAGATATAAAAAAGCTAATGAATTGTTTTTATATCTGTTTTAAATACACCTTCTGTTCTGTTTTGTTAATGACAGTTATAAAAATGCTTAGATGAAATCGAGTAATAAACATTTTTAAAGTTAATAAAGTAGCATTCAAATAATTACTTGTTGAGTTACTTCGAAAACTATTCAATAGAGTTATGAAAAGCATAAACTTGATTTTACTTCGTTTTATGCTGCTTATTTAATGTTTATCAATGTTTGTTTAGTTTTACGGTTATTATAATTAAAATAAACTCATGTTTTCAAATCATTTATCTGATTTTCGCGTATTTATTTTAAAATGAGTGATGATTGTCAATTACGTTTGAATTCAGGTTAGGTCGGTACAATTTATCTTCGTTGCAATGTTTTGCTTATTTAAATTTACACTAAAATCGACCGAAAAGGTATGCTGCACATAAACTTCAAAATTTACTCCATTTTACTCACCCCTTCGATGTGATGACATCGTTGCACTCGATGAAGCAACAAATCGCACTCAAAATGAGCAAACTGGCAAATATATTCCTCTGCTGGAAGGACCCCTCGGCCCGATTCCGGCCCCCACCATTGAGGCCACCCAATGTCCCAGCCTCCCGCACTGTGTCCATCCCTTCCCTTGCCATCCGGGACCGAACTGAATCACAATCGAACGAACAACTGTTTCACCCGTTACGCCTGGAAGTCACACCGGCGGCCATCACCTTTCACCACCGATCGGCTTACAATGATGCGATTGTTTCGCGCAGCGCTTTCGTTTAATTCACTGTCTTTGAGGGGTTTTTTTCTTCCCCCCCCCCCGACCGGGCACGAATCCTTTCGACACGATCACTTTGCGTACGGCAATGCGAATGCCGGGGCCACCCCTAAAACCAATCCACACCGAGCCACACACTAACACCGACTAACGAGCGACTGTCAACGCGGTAACGTTGGCGTCACGTTGGTTCCAACGGGCTTCGGTTGGTCGCCCATGTTCATATCGAGTCTCCGGAGCTGGGATGGTAAACTCAAACATACGATGCCGATTTCAGACCGGATGCAGTTACGAAACAAACTGTGTCACACGAACGTTTGGATGAATTTAAAAAGAATTCTTCAAAAGTCCTGCTGTCACCGTTTAACTAGAAAAGACTCCACTGGTCACCGGTAGATCACGCTCCAAACGGAGGCAAGGAGTCCGTACTGCGCCTCATCAACACATCAGTGTTGCATCCTCAGTCGGCGTCGCACGATGATCGACTGTGGTTTATTTCGCACAAAAACCCGGCGCACACATTGCTGCAAATTCGGTGGACATCACCCGACCGTACACGTTCGCCATTCGGCTTGGCTTGCGGGTGGCTTTGCTAGCGCCGTCCCATCGCTCGATTGCCGGTTGGTTCGGTTTTCCATTCGGAAATCGGAATCGACCAGGGCAAACGCAAACGCAAACGCAAACGCACACACACTACCAGCGGCAACTAACTAACGCACGAACTCGCGGCACCAAACGGCGGAATCCTTCGGCAGATGCTGGTTGAACTCGGATTCGGATTTCGTCCGCCTGTTCGCTTCCTTTTCGCTCGGTTCGGTTGCGTTGCGGCGCCAGGTGCCAGGGGCATGGGGAGTTTATCTTCTGCTTTGATTGCGCTGTGCGTTCGTACGATCGTTCGATTGGTTGTGGAATGTGAATAAAAGTATTAAAAAACCCCTCCAACAGGAACAGATTCCGCTAGACTTCCGAGCAGCAACTTTGCACACTTTGTCACTATGAAACGGAACTGACTTCACGGCGGCACACGCTCAACAACGTCGAACCACAGTTGAGCGTCGTCTGAGCACGCATGGATCGCATCATTAGCGCGGACCCAATGCCGAACTATGTGTGTGTCCAGTGCGTGACCACCACCGGGCGGTTTCCCTTCCCAACTCGCTTCACGCCACGCCATCTTACGCCATTGCATCACAAAGCAACGCGGGGTGAGAATTGTATCCCATCGTTCCATGCGGATGCACTTCCATCCGCGTCAAAACAAACCTGACCCGGAAGGATGGGTCCACCAGGCGAAGGCTTTGAAGTTGGTGAGCTTTGCGAACGAGTAAAAAAAAATCCCCCAAAAGAAATAGAAACACAGGCAAATTACCTGTTTACCTTATCGGACACTAGAAAAGAGCGTCACAATTCGTCGCGTAAGTCGCTGACGACGAAATAATGGATTTGTTTGTTCCCCTTTTTGGCTCACGCAACTGCTTGCGGGGGTCGGAGTGAAACGTTTATTTTTTATGGCTGTGGATGTTACCTATTTGGGGGGGGGGTTTGGATGGCGTAGGATGTGCTGATGGAGTGCTTTTAACACATTTCGAGCTGTTCTGCAGCTGTGTTGCAAGCATCGATTGGAATGTAGCAGGTTGAGGTTTTTCTCTTTTTTTTGGAGGCTGTGGGAAATTACAAATAATTATAAGCACTTCGAGTGGCTTCTTTTCTGTTGGTCTAAATTAACTGATTTATAAGACTTGTACATTACATAAGAATCGCTTTTTAAGGAATCTTTAAGTAAGATCGTTTCAACACTCCCATACCACCCATATGGTCGTTTATGTATCGTCACCCTTCAACGATATGACATGACGCTTTGCAATAAACGCTTGAGCCAATTTAAGCTGACGGTTGCGATTTTCCCGTGGAAAACCTCCCCAAGCTCCTCCGGCAGGATGTTGCGAAGACGCAACAACCAAACACCAAACCGTTGAAGCCGTTAACTGACTTCTTCTCTTTAACAAATCAAAGCAACGCACGGCATCACGGAAGGAAGGAGCTGTGGCAGGAATCATCATAAAAATGGTTCGTTTGCGTTGAGTAGACCACCGTCCAGGATCGTTTCTATCAAAATCGTATTAACTTTAATTGAAAACGGGGACCGATGACATGTGAGCGCGGAATGGCGTGCAAGGATACCCCCTCGGGCTGGATGCAAAAAACCCTTCCAAGCAAAAATCCTCTCCAGAGACCAGAGCACCAGCGACCGACCGAGCCGCCTCGCCCGGACACGGCGTTACGGGTAAGGCGAATCGGGTTTTGTACGGTTTTACGATTTCGCAACGATTTCGAATCATGTGGGACATTAAATTTTAATTGCGTCGAACTCCTGGTTTTGCGTCCGCTGAGATAAACGTTTATGGGTCTTTGTTTTTGCTCCGGTTACTAGCGCAGCCACTAGGATTAGGTTTGCCGGTTTGGGGCGAGTTTTCCCGCGTGGTGGAAATGGTAGAAGTCGTTGGGGGATAAATAAAAAAAAGAAATACGAAAAAATAATGGAAACTTTTCCGAGATGCAACTAGACATTGTGTTGAATACTTTTCCAGGATATATGTATGCTTTTGTTTAGCAATATTAGAGTTACAAATACAATACCTCACCTATAATCTATCAACACAACAAAAGCTCACTTCGAACGCTATTCTCATGCAAAAGCAATAACGAGTTGTTGTTAATTTTCTGGACATCAATTGCTAAATCAGCGTTTAGTTGAGGGTCCGCTCAAAGTGTCGACCTAAATGAGTACTTTAATTGGTCAACCACCGATGCCCGTTATGCAAATAGTGCACCATCTTCATCTGCCAGGGGTGTGTCACGTATGCCTGCCGATGAATGTTTGCAAAAGTGCAAAGGAAAAACATCAGAGATCCATCATGGTCAAAGGGACAGAGAGACTGCATCATGCTGTGTGGTGATCTGGCCGTTAGACGAATAGACGACCATCGTCGAAAGGAGGTTGTTAAACGATAATACGGCAAAGCGTGATGAGCAATTTTAATGAATCGTTTAAGCAGACAACACAACTGATGGAAAGCGAGCCATTCGTACGTAGGTGGTATGTGAAAGTTAAAGGTTTGCATTTGATCAAGGGTTGATGTTTTAAACGATTTCTTGAATTCGATTATTGATTGAGTGAGTATCCCACGAAGAGAGAAAGGAACTCCGTAAGTAATTGAATTTACTATCCCTTTTCTTCTTTTATTGTGCGTTAAACACTGTCTGGGAGTTGAGTCATTAAATAATTGCTTGAAGCCAAACACACAAACAATCCACTGGGTGGTGACGCCGGCGAATCACACGACGCTCTTCAAGCCGATCGTCACATCGTCCAGCACGGAGTTTACCGTGATGACAGGGCCGGTAAAAAAGGGCACCGCACCACAGCGGGATCGTACTGATGGTCGCCGATGCAGCCCTCCCAAGCACGAGCAGTGTGCTGCTAATGTGTTATGACTCAATTTACTGTGAAAATTTAAATATTGATTCGAAACATCGCACCGGCACCAGAGAAAGGTGCGTACGGCGGGGAGTTAAATAAAATCATAAAAATACCACACGCTTCTGCGCCTTTCGGACGGACTCCACGGACTCGCCGCCTCAGTTTAGAAAAGTGCATCCCGTGCGAGCCATGCAGTGAAGAGCATCGCATCGGTCCGGAGCTAGGCGGAAGAGGACAGAAGTGGTGTGAGTGGTGAGATTTGTTTGCGGGAAAAACACTTTAGAAATTAAATATGAAGATTCTATAGCCGCTGACTTTTATCTTCATAAATAACGATTTTATGAACTGACGCGCCTGCCGGGGGCCGCACCTTTTTGAGCCCAAAAGGGTTTTTCCAACCCTAGCGTTTCGTGGGTCACACCACGAGTGGTGGAAAAAGCGAGCGGGCCAAAGATAAACATATCGGTCCCTTTTGTTTTCGTTTTGTATCGGCATGGGAAAGCCATGAGATGTTAAGGGACGCATGGATGGCGTGTGTTTAGAATATTGGTCCAACTCCTTGGGACATTCTCGTCCAAAAATGTGGGGTACGCGTTCGCGAGGTGGTGAGTGACATTCTCCGCTGCAAGAGGTAAGGCAAAGGAGAACACTGAGTGTACGGCACATGTTTCTCGTGCCTGGGTTAGACAGGTGCGCTGCTGATCTGGTAGATGATCTTATCCTCCATAAGGAGAGTTCGAGAACTCTGATATGTTGAAGTATAAAACCAAACTTCTTACGATCGATTCGGGGTTCGATCGTACAGCTATTTTAATGGCGTTCTCGATCTGGGTGGCTGGAATGGGATGCTAGTCGGCGGTACCGGAAGCAGAGATAATTAGGTTAGCGCCACCGGGCGCCACCGGAATGCCGCGTGACTAAGGCGTGGAAAAGAATTCGAAATTTTTGTCTTTTTTGTGGTGGTAGCTACCGTTGTCCTATAAGTTAACAATTTTATGACGATCGTTCGAGCGCTTTGAGAGCGGTATGAGTTAGCTCAAGACGGGACGGGGTTAGCATTAATGAGATTTCGTCTGGAGCCATGGGCAGAAATGTTCATTGCTAGAGAACTAACTAATCGGCCGGGTTGGTTTCCTTTAGGTATTTTTCTCCAGAATTTCTTCCAAACTGGAACAAAAGCACCTGTTTAGTGTTTTCTGGAATTGTGTGAAAAAAAATCTGTTTTGGCCAAATTAAGGTGGAAAAAATATTACCCAAACAACATTTATCAATCGTCCTGGAGCTGGTGCCAGTGTTCTGAGCACGGGAATGTTTGTGATGTTATTGCACAGATAATAAAGTGCATTATCTTATTATGCAGCATCATGATGGTAAGTGATGATCATATTGCTTTCATTGGCATCATTTCAATGCGATTTATTGAAGGTGGAAAAGGAGTGGAGTTTTGAGACTTGGTTGTTGTGTTTACATAGCACGTGGTGAAACCAGAGATTGTGAGGAATTTAAGAAATAAAAACTTTTCTTCCTAGCAACAATGTTAGACTACGTTTAGCTATTGGAACGTTTCTTCGATTGATGGGGAAGTTATGAAGCCAGAAAGGAAATATTTTGAAAGAGTAAAACAAGCTCCATAAATTCCACACCCCCGCTGCTTCATTTCGTTACTTGGAATGCGACAAAACCCTATCACACCGAGACGGTGCCGTTTCTACGAACGACAATATTGATGCAATCGTTAAATGGCGCAAGGCACAAAAAGGGCTCGCCGCACGGAGCAGAGGGAAGTTTTGTTCCATTGCGTTGTGGAGTGCTGCATTTATGATCGGTAAACATTAGGCGGATGGGGCGTGAGTTGGTTGTTCTTGTGCGCGAGTGATGAGAAATTTCTTGCGACGTTGTAATGGGACTGAGCTTTCGTTGAAATGTGATGGGACGCAGTGCGCGCAGGTGAATTGTTGTGAATTTATCTGTACGCTGCAAGGTATCGTTCCTGGCCTAGAAGCATCGTAGTACCGTTCCAAACATTGGACAGGAAATGGTGACCACACCTAGGTGGTGGTTGATGTGTGCTACGTGTTTGAAAACCGGTCATTACCGGATGGCATGTAACGTCGTGTTATCAGTGCCTCAGTCAGTGAGATAAAGAAATCGGAAAAGGAAAGATATTGCTGTTAGAACTACGTTAGAATGAATTCCCATCATCGTATCCTATTGTGTCGTATTTGAAGCAAGCCATTCCTTCCAGATCGTTTAAATATAAACTCAAAATATGTGGTGGACGTCAATAGTAGGCAGCCGTTTGCTAATAAAATCGTCTGGCATTGCAATCGGGTTCAATCGTGCTTGAATTGAATGAAACCGTCATGCAGTTTGATTCGCTTCATAACGCCGTCTGAGAAAAGGTAATGATTGTTACTTTGGTATGTTTTTTTTCTGTCTTCCCGAAGACCGTTCATGAAGGTCGAGTGTTTCAAAGTACCTTCTACTTTTGGAGCTAGAAGGCGTAAAGAATGAAAACCACTTCCATGGAAACGAAGCTAGTAGTCTGGCAGAGTGGAGTGTACGGGAAACAAAAGACGACAGGGAACCGAAAGCTCTTCTGTGCAGGTGTTTCAAAAGCTCACCCCTAGATGGCAGGCATGACCAATGAGGGTTGAAATTAGGGGGTGGAAATTAATGAGCTGGAGCATGCTGATAGTGGAATGGTATACGGCGACCGGTGAAGGATTTAAACAACAATTAATTTTCAGTAAAGTTCTGCACCTAATCACTTCAACTCTTAAACAACTTTTGACAAACATTTTTAATTAATTCTTTAAACAACTGTAAAACTGCATTAACGTATTTTAAGCAATTTGTGAGCTGTTAAATAACAATTTCTTTGGATATATCAATATACCCGAACAAATAAACAAAGCAAAGGAATTATGCCCTTAAGTATTTCGAAAGCATACCTTGTCCAACAGGAAAAATCAGGATCTCTGACCATTCGACCTGGTACTTCGTAAAAGAATAAAAAAAAGCACTACTATCAAGCCAGCAATCTTCAACGACACGCACCCTTATTGCTATATCTGAGGCTCTTTTACTTCCAGCCTTCACGCATGCATGGTCGCGCCGGATCGATATACACCGATATGTGTAGGCAGTTTCTGGTCCATCCCTAATCCCGCTGAATGCATTTGCAAATTTCGAACAAAAGACAGCTTCTCGCATCGATGGAAGTGATCTTACTTGTGGATGCGGATTAGCAGCATTAGCAGCCTCCTTTTTTGTTCTCATGTTCATCCACCCAACCGGTCCGGCACTTAACCGCCCCGATGCTGTTGGCGAAAAGGAGGCAAGTGTTGATGTGCACTGCATGATATGATGATACTCATTACACTCATTATTCGTTAAAATATTTGCGCTCCCGAGCCGGTGAAAGCATAATTACAAAAGTAAACAATCCTCTTAGGTGCACGGCCGTCGTGGGCTTGGTGGTATTTGGATGCGGTCCCGAGGGCGCATTTCGTGACCGTTCGCTAGAAACAAAAGAATCCCACCGAAAGAGGCAATAGAAAAAACAACATACGACACCAAATCCGTTGCTGGATATGTATACCCTACTCACTTGAAGCGTGCGTGTATGTGTGCGACTGCTGGGTTTGCGACCGTGCTGATCCATCTGCCGAATCTGGGGGCAACCTGTCTGTCAAACCACTTCTCGAAGAAAAGGGATACGAAAATCCTCAGCCTTTCAGGAGGAAGCGACCGAAATTAACTTAAATTCTTCCGCTAATCAGCCCACCTACAGGTACAGCGGAGCGAGTCCTTTGCTCACTTCTCGGTCTCGGGGAACGTACCCCGAAAACGACCCACAATCTACCTGTGCCAAAATCGCAGAGCCTCTGCATGGCTGTGTAAAATGCTTCATTCTTCATCAGTTTCATTGATGCAGCCGCAGCTCCGTATAGCTGTCAACACCATTAAACGTACACGCTCGGTCACATTCCAACCAACCAATCGATCGCAGTGATCGATCATTTTGTAATCGATCCGTTGAGCAATCAACAAATAATTTAATTTTCCCCTCTCATGTGGAAAGGAGCGCCTCACTTTGCTACGGTAGCAATTGGCCTCGAAATTGATCACGTTAAGAGTTGCACTCGATCAAACATCGCCGGATCCTGGCCGGGCGTACGCGGGCAATAATGGACACCTGCGCATGGGTACGACACCTGATCGAGTGGTGGCGAGCGAAACCGGGGGTAGTTGTTTTCGTTATGCCATACCATGGCATTAATCACGCATAATGGGTACATTAGTAACGTTTTTTACTGTGTGCTAATTGTATACCAATTTGTCTTTAATTAATGCACGTCCTCGTGTGGTGGGTTGAAACCGCTCCTACAATCAACTCCTATTGCTGTAAGGAGCGTATGGGTTGTGGTGTTCTGTTCTTGAGATCTGCTCCACTGCAAGGGGTTGTTGCGATTGGCAAGCATTATTCCGTAATCCCCCTTAATGACCATGTTTTTCGGGGGTAGATTTCTCCGCTGTTCGCCATTTTGAATTCCAACAAACTGGTTGCGATCAGTTGCATATCAATGTTGTTCTGCTGTTCGAACATAAACAAAAGAAGCGATCTTCACTATAAAACACACACACGCAAAAAAAACCCGCTTTTTAATCCCTTCTGAATGGCACTGGTTTTCGGTTGAATTGGAAGCTTATCAGCGGTGCTATATTCGACCGTGTATTGCCCGGTGCGCGGCTCAAGTTTCGAGCGAGTTGTAGCGGCCTGTTATAAGCCACACCGAAATTGGTCCCAAAACCCCACACGAACGCTTGATAATTGATTTCTTTCCATGTTTCGCCAACACTTCACCGAATCACCGAAAGCTGCCCCCTCACAACAGCACGGCCGACGAACAATGGCGACCGTCATCATGCTGCGTGGATGACAATCGCTCCAGGACCTGTTTTGTAGTTGCGCGAGACCACACACCAAACACCGTAGCCGGAATGTTTTTTTTTTTTTTTTTGCAAAAGGCAAAATCGCAAAATCGCCATTCAGTACCTCCTACCGGGCGGTCAGATAAAGTCGCCCGACATAATAAAAAAAAAAAAAAACAACAAATCACCCCTCCAACGGGACATTCCACGAGCGGAGGGGATAAAGCGTCCACGGTCCGGTCGTCACATTGAGCTGATCGAATTGAATCATTTCCCCGGTCTTTTGCTGCCCGCCTCTGGAATACCCGATCGGGGACCTGTTTTCCAGATGCGCCTCCGGGCCTCTTATCACTTAATTCCACCGTCGGCCCATATATTATCATTAATTTGTAATTTTTTAATAAATCCACAAGTTATTGCAGTGCAGTGCTGTGCGGGAAGGAGGAGGAGGGCAGGTGAGGGGGGGTCGATGTGTCGTGGTCATTAGTCGACTGATTGAACATGCGTGCGAACATCATCGATCGGTTCGATTGACGGTCCCGGGACGGTCCCGCTTTGCCCTCCCGGCCGAGTCTATCTTTTCCCTATAATGTCTCATTAAGGATGACGTCCCATGAGAAGGCCCGGTAACGGTTCACTCCGCAATTTTCCCGGAGGCGATCGTATACCGAACCCGAACGGCGTTAAGCTTGTCGCTGTGGCAGTGGCAGAGCGTAATCGAAACCCAGGTGGCAGCGAAGAAGCGGCAGCAACATTAACTTTACTGCACATGAACGAGCAAACAGCGAAGCAGCAGCAGCAGCAGCACAACAGCGAAACAAAAATAAAAGAAGAGGAACTACAACTGATCGTTACTTTTAATCCACGTTGAAATATCGTATAAAACTGTCATCCAGTGGTCAAACCTAATGGACTTCCAGTGATAAGCGGGAATGTTACTGCCCCGGTCTTTATTATTACCATTGCTTCTGCAGCTTATCGTGCCGGTGATGGGTGAAAGGATGTGCAATGGGAAGCACATTTGTAGTGGGGGGGTGGGTTCAAAGAAGGAAAGACAAAAAATACAACCCACATACACCGAGGGTAGCAAACGGTTTGAGCAGATATTTCAGTATTACTCTCCGCGATATCAAAGGGGATGTCCAGCTTGTCGATAATGCGTTTGGGGTATGAAGGCGAAATGGAACAGCGAACACAAGGGCAAGTGTTCCCATACCATCCGGACCTCCAAAGGTGGCCGTACGGGTCGTACTCACCTGTTTGCTTCGGAAATCAGTTATCTGGAATATTCTAGATAGTCACGCGTGACAGCCACAACCAACTGTCTGTTGTGGGCAAGCTCGTACCAGGGGGACCCCACATGGTTGACGTGCTGCTCGGTGCATCGAAAAAACGGTCGCGACATCGGCCAGGGCAGCGAGGAAATGCGTGATGCGTGTTTCTAAGGAGTGGAACGGTACGAACCCATTCCCGACGGACGGACGGCTGTAAACTTGTCGGTGTAGGCTTTAGATTAGATGCTCCCGGTCGACGCGGTACCTATGAGGCGGAGTGTCCTCAATGGGGATCGCCGATAGCGCTCCATAGTTGACAGGATGACTTGGGAGTAAACGTGTCTAGTAATTCCAGATAGAAAGCACACAGAACGCCATGAAGTGAAAGCCATCGGAAACGATTAACTAATAGTCATAGTTAGCTTTAGCGTGTTCCATCGGTGCCTTCCATTTGTTCGCTCCGAAAAGAAGTGATTTAGTGTTGACATGTGTGGCAAGCTATCGGCGAAGTGTACATTAGGTTGTAAATTTTCTACTCCAAACTACCTTTTACGAGGCTTGGAATGGTCGAACTCAAGTTATGGATGAGACTTTAAAGCGACTTCGTTGAGTAGGTTAACCACTTCTAAACGATAACGAGTTGAGTCAGCAACAGGTATTTTGCTCAGTGAATGCGTTGATAAGCGTGCAGGATTTATAGTTGTCCAAGAATCTTAGTACTGCTGAGCAACGTAAATCCTGGCTAAATCAGTTTTATCTCTATTTTGGAAAAAGCTCACATGAATAAACGATGGAATGAAGTTAAGACTCCCTTAACCTGAGCATTCATTTCATTGATATGTTAAAATATTGTTTTGGTCCGAAACAAATACCTGCCATTTTATGATTGGCTTTGTTTATTTACAAGTCTACATCATTGTTTTGAAAAGCCATGGAATACCTTCTATTGCTGGTGGCAAAGCTTCCGGTTTTGTTGTTTTACTGTCCTGGGGTTTTTTTTTTGGTCGTCTACTGACGCTTACAATAGAAGCCGTTTAATACCTTTAGGAAACAATTATTACGTTTTGGTTAGGTTAGACCATTATTGAAGTGCAATTTAGACAACATGTTTAACTTGTTTCCGTTACCAAAAAAACCGGCATTTTAATGATTGCCTTTGGTATTTTTTTCGTGTACGGCTGTGTTTTGTTTGGAGAAAGAATAATATGCCCAATTCCTGAGAGGCATTGTAAAACTACTTGTGTTTTTAAACTATTCAGGTAGCGTACTTCCTTTTTTCCTACTAGACCGCGTAGAAGAATATTGAAGCAAATTTTAGGAGGTTAGGAACGAAAGAGTGTAATGAGATATGGCAATTTTTCTCCTAAGCAAAATAATCGTTTATTGTGTGTATCAATGATAGAATTGATCTTCGAAAGGACTTAGTCGAATAGATACTAATCAAGTAGTGTAAGTATCGTAGCAACGAACCAAATCACTTTATTAAATAAGGACTCCATTTTATAAACGAGAATCAAACTGCCTGTCGCCGGTTCCATCAAGTGCTAAACGTTCAGAAGCGCGTGAGAAATAACAAGTAATGTAGCAGAAGTATGATCACTGCTACTCGGCTGTGAAGAGCCAGGCCACATCGAATGTCTCGTCGACGATCTTTGGAAAGCCATAATTAAAAGGCTCAATAAAAATACCTCCCTGAACGTGATGTTCGCTGAAGAAAGATAATTTCCAGTAGGTGATACCATGTTCTTCACAAGCCATGCAGTCATGCACAAAGGATAGCTGCTGTAAAAGATTCCTTCCCATCCATGCTCAACGGACAGCCGGGCAAAAGCCATCTTTCCCATCCCTACGAAAGGTGCTTTGGGGTTCAGTGAATAAATTAGCACATGCGTATTAACTTTACTATGTTTGCTCATTAATAAATGCCACGATGGTTCCAATGTAAGAGATTGACGAAAAATCACCCAACGCTGTAAGGGCACGTCGTATTGATGTTTTAAATGTTTTGTTTATCCGTCAGTAGTGACCGAGTATCCGGTTGTGCGAAAGTGTGCGGCACCGGTAGAACTGCATTGGGGAATAAAACAAAAAAAAAAGAGACGATAATATTATGATGGGTTCTGTTTGCCAGACGTCCTGTCGGATGCTTCTTCCATGTTTGGTCCGGAGGTCCGTTTGGGTGGGGAAGAATACGGTAAGTCCGAGAAGAGGACGATTCCAGATTTATTGCACCGTAGAAACCGTACAACGTTTTTGCTGCATGCATTATGCGGGTGCTATTAAACGGTCCCGGGACATTCGCAGGGTTCCTCTTCTCGATACAGAAGCGCTACTGCCGATACCTGTTGCATTTCGGTATCTTTAGGGTACTGTTGGAAAGCAGCAATCGTACATTCCCCGGACTCTCTGCCGCTTGGTGTGGTGTCGAGCCTTCATGCCCCGAACGGGTGCGATCATCGAATTCTCGATCGTTCATTGAGCATTCGACGCGCATCGGACCGCCTGGTGATCTTGTAGCGTCATAAATGTGCACCACCCCACCCTGATGCACCGGTGTTGGCATGCGGTAATGATTGCCATTATCCCGGAGGCTAATAAATCCATCGAACCCACAAAGTGTGCAAGGTGAGCCAAGGTCGTGTGCTCAGCCTCGTAATGAAGTCATTACGGTACCGGAGGTTTCGTTCCGGTTGGCCGGCTAACTTTGGCGTAATTTTTCACAGAAAAGCCAAACGGAAGAGGTCCAGGTTCAAAGCGAGCCAGGTGGCTGTTGGGCCAGTTGATGCAGTCACGGATCTTCCTATCATCGGACAATATCGTTAACGGAGTTTTATCTGCATGTCTTCATACAAGGACCAAAACCACTCGAGTTTGACCTAATTTTAAGAGCAAGAGCAAGACATTACACTTCAACCAGGAGGCAGCTGTTGCAACTTGAAGTGAAAGACACTGATCCAGAATACCCTCACAGGCTACAGCAATGTCGCAGGCCCGGTGTAGTGTAAATCAAAAATTTTCTACGCCTAAATTTAACAGCGCTTGAGTGCGTTTGGGTTGCAGTCGGTTTGTTTTTAGTAACGCTTCGCTTGCGGAATCGAGGGTCAGTCTAGCGCCACTTGACCGCACGCACTCGAAAGGTGGCCGGTCAGCTTGCAGGCACAGCTGTTGGATCTATTTCGAGTCGATGCCTGTGACGAATTAATGTTCTAATTGTACACGAATTGTGCTGCTTAGCGCAATCATTCGAAAAGACAAATCGAATGCCCTGATTGAAGTTTTTGCTTAATTTGATCTGCAAACGAAAAATCGCATTCCAGAACTCAAAAAAGTTTTTTTTCCATTTTTTTAATGAGAAGTAACTCCCGCCGGATTAAAAGTAAAAATATGGTTTTTTACTCTGCATTTTTTTTATTTTAAGGCAATAAACTCACCGGAGGTAAGCGACCGCTTGTTCGAGTTATTATTTAATTTCCAAACCTGTTAGATGTTGCCGACGGGCTACCATGTCGAAAGCCGGCTGCAAAGGCGCTCCAGAATCGATGTTTGATCGGCGCTGCCAGTTGTCTCGGGCTTTTCCCTATCTCCCGGCTGATGCTCCGGACAGTCGCTGCAGCAAGGTGATAAAGTTGTTGGAACCACCACGACGATTGCAACCGTGTCGTAAAAAATAGAAGAAAAAAACACACACCTAACAATCGATGGTGGGATCGGCAGAAAACAATAGAAGAAGAATAGATCAGAAAAAAAGGGAGCGAAAAACAATTCAATATAGTTGCTTTTTTGTTGTATTATTTCTTCCCGTTTCGGGAGCTTCAGGTACGGTGTGGCGTTCCTGTTTGTCTGCACCGCACCGAAGGATCGCTGGAGAAGCGATGAGAACTAGTCTTGGGTCGATCTTCCGGATCTAGCGATCCGCGGTGCTCTTAAAGATCCTTTTCCACTTTTCTTGTCTGTTTCTTCTCTGGGCCCATTGATAGCTGACCTTTCTGAGGCGAAAACATTTTGGCTCCGAAGTTGCCACACCAAAACGAAGAAGGACAAATGAAGACACTCGCACAAAGAGTGTCCATTTCTTCGCTTGGCGTAGAGAGAACTCCATCTCGGGACGCGATCACTGGTGCAATGGAAACCTGCCGGAAAATAACTTAATTTTTTTCTTTATTAATAGGCTGTTAAGTCTCGAGAGGCGATTAGCCTAATACATTCCGACGTACCGACCGAGCCGAGCACGCTTAAAGGAACACATGCCCCTAAACAACTGCACTATGCGCGTCAGAGGCCACTTGTGCCGGGGAATCACGCACGGAAGGGAATAGGAAAATTATCCCGAGCTGAAAGCAAACGGTGGACGCGGAGGCAGTTCTCCTACTTTTCGTGGCTGTCTTCCGCTTGCAGGCCGACCATTCCCAGCATGATCCTTTTTTGTGAAGTCCCTGTTGGTGTTGCTGCAGGGGAAACGCCATTGGATTGCAAATGGATCGCGATCGGCGATGGGTCGGGGTACGGTGAGATAGATGGGATGTTAAGTAATTAGTGGAAAGCGAGAGATTTTACTGCTGTTTGTGTTGTTGGTTAGTCGTAAT